>NC_045632.1:47362088-48612088 GCF_009829155.1 Mustela erminea | reverse complement strand
ACCAAGTATAGCCAGGTTCATACAGTCACTCATCACCCAGCGTGGCAAAATGAAGTCAGATCTGTGTTCCAGACCCGGCTCCAATGCATAGGAACTGTGTGACCTTGGTTACAGTTCTTGGCCTGTTACAGAGACTTGCTTTAATAGCCACATGTCAGACGCACAGGAAGAGATCAGTAATGGGTGGGCCTGGAAAAAAATGATTGAAAATTTCCCTAACCTCCAGCTAGACCAAGTTGGTCTGAAGATGCCATATTACGACAACGAATCCTTTATAATCCCATTACAGAGTTCGCTGGTTTTCAGAGTCAGCCGGGGTTCTGAGGGTGAGTGGTGGCAACACCATTGTGACTGCAGAATGTGTTTTGGGTCCCATTTGGGCGTAATACACTCCTGAAGGCATAAAATTCTCAAAACGAGAAGTGGAATCTGACCTAGACCAAAATGAGAAGTATCTTAAAAGAGAATTTCCATTTCCAGTGTGAACATATATTAAAAAGGGGGCATAGGGATCTAAACAGAAAGATATCACTATAGCAGCGATAGAGTAATGGTTCCTGAACCTAGGTCAGCACTCTGGCATCCTCATCAGGGTTGGGCAGACTCGTGCTTCCGGTATGTGGTATGTGGGCCTGAAGGTGACAGATGTGAACTCCCGGCCGACATGGGGCCTGCCCTTGATGTCAACAGATGCAGGCAGAGCAGGCAATAAATAAAATAGAGCAAACAGCCAGGAAAGTATTTGTATGGAGTGCTCACTGCTGCCTCCGTTTGCTTCACTGTGACAGGGCAGTGAAAGAAAGCAGGCAAAGTGACTGCCTCGGCAAGTGCAGCAGAAACAAAGTTCATCGGAACAGAGTCAGCCGGCTGATACTTCTGAGAGAATTCTTGGCACACAGTTCTGGTCATGTGCTTGCAGACAGAGATTTAGAAAATTTCTAAAGAAACAGTCTTGTTTTTGAATTAAAATGTAGTTGCTTCAGGGGCCCCTGGCTGGCTTCGTTGGAAGAACATATGACTCTTGATCTCGGGGTCACGAGTTCGAACTCCACGTTGGGCGGAGAGATGCCTTAAATTAAAAAAAAAAAGGCAGTTGCTTCAGGCAGTATTTGAATTGAAGGGTCTGTCCAATCCAGCGTGGAAGCTTTATCCGATGTGTAAGCTGGATTTCCTTTCAGACTTTACTCGTGTATGTGGCCAACCCCCTTACTGGAAACTTCAACACCACTCAGTCTTTCTTCTTCCTTGTATTTGTGATCTTGTACTATTAAATTTCCTAGTCCTTTTTTTGTTCCTTTTTTTTTTTTTTACACTGTTTTTCAAACATGTGATATCTCCTCTGAAATTGGCTGCAGAGATTATAGGTATACTTTTGTTTCTACAGAGGGGGTTGCTAGTTTTTATCAAATGTCAAAGGACAGTGACCCACGGAAGGTCTTTAACCTCTTCTATAGAGGTAGGAGTATGCTTGGGCTCCTGGCAGTGGGGTCTGGAGTAGTACAGGTACTGGAATGTGAAACATGGTTTCATTTCTTCCCCTTCAGATGCCCGCTGGTATCCCTGTCATACATACCCAGAGCTGCCTCAGCTGCATTTCCATATGGTGGGGTGTTGGCTGGAACCTTGGAGAATGCTTCCTTCTGGGAGCTCAGAATGGGCTTTTCTCATTGGCCTCATGTGCTGCCCATGGAGCCAGGGGGCTGCATAGACTTTCAGACGGAGAGCAGCACCCGGCATTGTCTTGTGACCTACAGGCCTGGTGAGTGTTGGGATGTCCATGTGGGACCACCTGTGGTTTGTCTGGGAGCGGATCAGTTCAGGGGAGGACAGGAGGTCTTGCCCTACCCTTCAGGTGGCACTGGGAAGCCCCACTCAGACTAACGGTTTGTGCTACTACATGGGGGCTGGTGGCCCCACATTGCTCTTTGGAGCCTGCCTCTGCTTCTCACTTGTCTGCGGATTCTTCCAGGTGCTCCTTGGTGTGAGTCAGCCACTTGAGGGGCCCCTGTGATTTAGGCAGTACTGGAATGAGGAGGCCTGGAATTGAGACCAGTGAGCCACCCTCCGTGCAGTTCCATATCTTCTTCTGCTTGCCCTTAAGGAAGATAAAAACCTGAGCCAGGGTCTGGCAGAATACCGTGATTTCACTAAAAAAGATAGCTTACGCTCAAAGTTGTTGCCCTTATAGGCAAAAATCTGTTGTAGAGGGGCGCCTGGGTGGCTCAGTGGGTTAAAGCCTCTGCCTCCGGCTCAGGTCATGATCCCAGGGTCCTGGGATTGAGCCCCGCATCAGGCTCTGCTCGGCGGGGAGCCTGCTTCCCTCTCTCTTTGCCTGCCTCTCTGCCTACTTGTGATCTCTGTCTGTCAAATAAATAAATAAAATCTTGAAAAAAAAAAATCTGTTGTAGATAACTTGCTTTATCTTAGCCTGGGGTACTGAATTTCACTTGTGCTGTGTTTCATTTTGTTCTTGTTATTACAGTTGCTTTGTTGCTGTTCTTAACAGCTTGATGAATTGTGGCTCTCCCACTTGGGGGGTGTGTAAGCAGCTGAGGTACTTCCTTCATTTCTTTGGGTCATCCTCATGAAGCCAGATTGGTTCTCTGTCCTGTAGATAAAAATCACAACACTTTACGAAGTGTGTTGATGGAGATGTCCTACAAGCTGGATGATGCTGGAGAGCCGGTCTGTTCCTGCCATCCTGTACAAACGTTCCTCGGGGGACCCACTTGCAAACTACTGACCAAAAGTGCCATTTTCCAAAACCCAGGGAATGATGGCAGCATCCTGGTGTCTACTGGGGATGAAGCATCAAATTCTGCCTTGGTGAGCCTATTATTTTTTTTTATATTGAAGTATGTAGAGCAAAAAGCCTACAAGTCACACTTTACATCCTGTTCTGTAATTTGCTCCTCTCTCATTTAACTTCCTAGCTTGGATTTCTTTCCATTTCAGTATCTGTAGATTCACCTCATTCTTTTTTATGTGAGCTGAGTATCCTGTGGGCCATCTTGTGAATCTTAAAAAGAAAAAAAAAGGAACTACTGAAACCCCTATAAAATATTTGATTCAGGGGTGCCTGGGAGGCTCAGGGGCTCAGTCAGTTAAACATCTGCCTTCTGCTTAGGTCACAATCTCAGGGTCCTGGGATCAAGCCATACCTCGGGCTCCCTGCTCATTGGGGAGTCTGCTTCTCCCTCTCCCCCTGCTTGTGCTCTCTCTCTCTGTCGAATGAATAAATAAAATGTTTTAAAATAAATAGATAGATAGAATAATTGATTCAGGCAACAGTTTCATGAATTCAGGGTGAAACCAACAAATGAATGGTTGATGGGGAATTGTACAATGGAGGGTCAGTCTGTCATGATCTGGACGCATTGATCAGTCTTAACATCGCTTTAAGTGGGTTTACAAGAAAAAATTTGCCTCTTAATGTAAGACAGTATGAAGCACATGGCACCTTCAGTGAGATGCCCTTGAACCTAAATCTAGTCAAGCTTTGAAGTGTGGCTAACCAGTAGAGTTGCACCAGCCACATAAGCAGTTGAAACGTGATTAGTGTGAATGAAGAACTTAATTTTTAAATTTTTATTTAATTTTAATTTAAATAGCCTTATGTGGCTAGTGGTCACCATATTAGGTAGCACCACTATAGAGTAAGGGTAAAATGACATGAAGTAAGAAGAAAAAAATCAAAATAGAATTAGTAAAGCAGATATGGTAAAAAGTTGATAATCTGGGTGATAGGCAGTTTGTTGTACTACCCTACTTCTTACTATTAAAATATTTTCATGATAAAAAGTTTGTGAAGAGGAAAGGAAAGCACTGGTTAGAAGATTTAATGAAGGCAGAATCAAGGACTTTTTTGTCTTACTGAGTCTTCTGTCCCTTGATGAAAGAGCTTGATGGAAGGGGCTGAATACTGGCTTGGTTTTCAGGTTCACTCACAGGAAGACTTAATTGCTTATGAAGGTAGCAGAGGCCACACCTAAACTGTGTTGTGTATCCTGGCTATGTGAAGGTTAGGGACAGTCTGTTTTGCTCCCCAGGCAGTGCCCTTTCTGCAGCTCTTTCAAACTTGTCCAGTGCCTTAAGGAGGGCACTTGTGATGAGCTCCTGGTGTTGTACGGAGCTGTTGAATCACTTGGTTGAACACCAGAAGCTAATATTCCAGTGTATGTTAACTAACTGGAGTTTAAATAAAAACTTAACAAAAGGGCGCCTTGTGGTTCAGGCAGTTAAGCATCTGCCTTCAGCTCAGGTCATGATCCCAGGGCCCTGGGATCAAGCCCCACATCAGGCTCCCTTCTGAGCAGTGAGCCTGCTTCTCCCTCTTACTCTCCCTCTCTATTCACCCCCACCCCCCAATAAATAAATAAATAAAATCTTTTTTTTAAAAAACCCACAAAGTTGTCTGATGATCAAGCAAGCAGGTCCCCTAGCTGAACTGAATGACTTCTGACCCTCCTCTCTGTCCTTCTGTAGCTATGGGATGCTGGCAGTGGCTCATTGCTGCAGGAACTGCCAGCTGATCAGCCTGTCTTGGACATCTGCCCATTTGAGGTGAACCACAACAGCTACTTGGCTACCTTAACCGAGAAGATGGTCCATGTCTATAGGTGGGAGTGACTGTGTCTGGAAATTGGCAGGCCTGCTGCTGGTTTACATTAAATGTTTGCTGGCAGCCCTGAGCAAGGTCCCTGCTTACTGTCTGTGGCCTAGAACTTCTAAGATCGTGATTCCTTTGGGTTGATGTGACTGGACAACTCCGGGTCACTGAAACACTACAGACTATTTGCAGTGTCCATCACAAGAGTAAGTGACTGGTACTCCCATCTATGTTATTCATGTCTTGGGTTAAAATTCTTCAGGAATCTGTTGAGAAACTCTATTTCTGATCAGACATTCTGCTGGACCTCAGAGAATATCCTCCAAGCAGTCACTTAGGATATGAGCGTACACCAAGCATTTTCTGAAGGATGTGACCCCACCTAAGCGGTCTTGTCACTTAAGCTCTGTGACTTGGGGACAACTGCTTCTATCCCAGAAGGGCCTAACCGTCTTCACGTCGCATGGATGCAGTAGAGTCTTAAGTCGAACACAAGAGGGCACTGTACAACTGCTGAAAGATTTGATCTACTTCTGACCTTGAGTGTTGACAGCCTCTCAGTAGCTCAAGTCTCACCCCACAGAAATGTCTGATAGAGTGCATCTGGTCTGCTTTGTGGCAGCACCAGAACATTCCAGGTGTGCGGGGCTGGGATATTGACAAGCCCAGCGGATGAGGCAGCTGATGAGCTGTTGGCCCCTTCCTAACGCTGAGCGTGTTAAGTTCACATTGTGGGAGCCAAGGAAGGAAGACCAGTTTGAGCAGTGGGCAAGCCTCGTTTTTTTTCTAGCTAGCATGGGATTTCAAGCTTGGTTGTAGATAAGCCAGTGCTCTGAAAACCACTCCTTTTCCCTCACTAGGAAAAGACACTTACTTGAGTCTCCTGGTAAGATCCAGACCAAAGGGTCAACTGAGAGAGGCTTACAAAAGAGAAGCTCCTCAGACCACTGGTGAAAACAGAAGAAAGGCTTGTCTTTTCCATTTTGAAAGCATTCTTATCCGAATAAAGCCAAGCTCTCAGAGTGGGGGGGCTTTTCTTGGGCGTGTTTAGAGTTCCCAGGAAAAGCCTTCCTCACGTGAAACTGGTATTTGGCTTCAACTTCCCCTGATAGGCCTCCCTTCCTAACCTTTAAAAAAAAGTTGTTAGAAGAACAGTTACTCTCAGGAAGGTAATAGTTGTTGGAGACCTGTGTGTATTGCAGGGAGAAGCCTACCAGCTTTCGCTCCGGCCGTGGGTTGTCCAGCATGGCGAGCTCTCTTCTCTCCAGTAGAAGGTTCGGTTCGTGCCTGCTCTGCCTAAGGCTGCGCTGCTGAACCACAGTCCACGACAGAATGTGCCTCGGGCCTGGGTGGCCCGGACTCTGTTCTTAGAAGCAGGATGGTCAGCAGTGTGACTTTCTGACATTAAGTGTTCTGGAAATATTATTATTTTTATTTTAAAACAGTTCTGGCCTGACAAGTCCTGAGCTGTTTCCAGCATTTCTCACCAGCAAGGGGTTATTGCAGTAGATTTCCCCAGTGTTCCAAGTTCTAGTTGTGCCTTTTAAAGAGTGGCCTCCTTCTATTTTAGTACATCTTACAAAAAAGCCAGTTTGCAGAGCCTGGGAAAGAGCCCCTTTTTCTCAGAGGAGATACTCCTTTCAATTTGTTGATGATTCAGAAGGACTGCCTGGGCCTAGAGCATCAGCAGCAGGAAGGGATTCGAACTGAAAAGCAGAATACCTGGTTTCAGCAGATTCCCAGAGACGATGCAGTTGGGCAGGCCCTGGCAGCCTTTGTCTTTGGCAGGGACAGACCTGGAGCAGGGTTAGGATTTGACTAGGGCTGGAAGTATACTCAGCCGATGCTGATTGCACCCCACCCCACCCCACCCCGCCCCACTGCCCTGCTCCTGGCCAAGCATAGGAACCAAGGGACTTATTGCCACGGAGATTGGGTGATTCTCAGGTCTTGCCAGTTCTTACATTCCTCCAGTAAATTCGAATGCTTCAGAAACAAATTTATAACTTCAACTGATTGCTCCCAAGGAAAAGACTTTGCCTCCCCTGCCCCAGCCACCCTTCCCCAGGCCCCCTCAGCACGGAGGAGATTCTGTCTGTGGGACCCAGGCTCTGGGCTCCTGTCAGCACCAGGCTCTGCCTCTGCATGTCCCCTCACCCCTGTCTCTAAGGTATTTCTCCCATTTGAGGGTTTGGAGTTAAGCAGACTCAAAATACCTTGTCGATGTATATATCCTTGTACCTGCTTTGACAAATAGGGCAATGGGATCTCTGTTCACGTTCTTTGTTTTAATGTTTGTGTTAATGTTAATATGAAAATAAAGCGTTGGCCATGTGTACCAGCTCCCGGTGTCTTTTGTTTGTTTGACTGCCAGAGGCAAGGCATGTCTGCCTCTTGGGAAAGTGGTTCATTCTCAGCCTGGTGGATCTCTATATTTCATGCAGTACTGGGTCTGAATTACACTGGATGGGCTCTGGATCTCAAGTAAACATTTGAATAGGTAAGGGATTTAACCAGCAATTCTGTTCTACTCTTGCTTAAAGGGAAGCTGTGTATTTGCTTCATAAGAGCTTGCCTATACTGGTTATTTGTTTGCGCTCAGTTCCAAAGGGCCTAATCTCGGAAACTACACTTCCCAGACTCCCTTTGCCCACTGGCTTCCTTGGTATTTTCTTTGAATCCAGAAAAACCATAATGTGGGAGGAAGGAAGTTAGAAGACTTATCCTTTTATTTCTCTTAATCTTTGGCAGCCCTGGGCAAGCATGGACTCAGGGTTCTTGCTCAGCACAGTTCTGGCCTCTTGCCTCAGTGTCTTTGTTCTGTTTAGTTCAGGAATTTCTGTTGCCATAAATCATGGTTCTGGGATTAGATTGGAAAGGCTGAAAATGTTTTCTAGCTGAACAGCAAAGGGATTTGACTAGATCCCAGGAGGACTGGATCCCGAGGTAGAAGCTTGCTGTTGTCATGGAGCCTGGTGCTCCAACAGTAGATGACAGAGGTCCTGGGTTGGAAGGAACCGCCATATTACTAAGAAACTCAACGCTATTTTTTTCTCTTCCACAGTACTCATTTTCCGTCTCCACTTGGCTGTCAAGTGACATTCTGGAAGCAGACATTTTTGTGTCCTTGTCTTTTGATGAGTCAGCTTCACTGTGTTGGTAACAATTGCTTCTATTTATCCCTTTAGAGTTTACAAAGTCCCTTCCTGATCTATTGCTTAATTTTTATTGTTTTTTTAAAAGATTTTATTTATTCATTTGACAGAGATCACAAGTAGGCAGGGAATCAGGCGGTGCGGAGTGGGGAGCAGGCTCCCTCCCAAGCAGAGAGCCCCATGTGGGGCTCGATCCCAGGACCCTGGGATCATGACCTGAGCCGAAGGCAGAGGCTTTAACCCACTGAGCCACCCAGGCACCCCTATTGCTTAATTTTTAAACAACGTTATGGAATAAGTATTGATATTCCAATTTACAGGGAAAGAAACAGCGATCCTTTTAAAGGAAAGTGACATTAGCATTTCATTTAATTTTTATTTTAAAATACATATTTTTTTAAAAAATCCTCATATTTACATCCTATACTTTCCATTACTAACCGCTAAGCAGTTGGGAAACGGTAGAAACTCATTTTCACTCTTTTTTTTTTTTTTTAAGATTTTATTTATTTATTTAACAGAGAGAGATCACAAGCAGGCAGGGAGGCAGGCAGAGAGAGGAGGAAGCAGGCTCCCCGCTGAGCAGAGAGCCTGATGAGGGACTCGATCCCAGGACGCCGGGATCATGACCTGAGCCCAGGGCAGCAGCCCAGCCTACTGAGCCACCCAGGCATCCCAATGAAGCTTTTAAAAAAAAAAAAGGTTTGGCTAAGGCCATGGAGACTCAAGCTTCTGTTGCCTGTCAGGAGGTGAGCCTCCCCTAGAAATGGGCCTGCCTCAGTATCCCTGCTGTCATCAGTCACTGGCTAGAGCAAGTCTCGGGAAGAAGGTTTCCTGCTGTGGCGGCACTAATGGATTTTAGGGCTTAGCAGCTGGACCCACAGTAGCAGTCAGATATGCTCCCATCGTTTCGAGTTCTGAGGGGCTCATTTTCAAGGCCACCACACCTGGGCAAATTCTGTAACTTGTCTGAGCGTTCCTTTCATATAAAAGGTATACCACACCATTAGGACTGAGGGGATGATAAATGTACTAACATGCTTCCGGGCACCCCCAAATTATGCAGCCAAAGGCCCTGAACATGTCTGTCACAGAAACATCAGTGATTATCTAGGCCAAAAATCTAAGACCCAGAGAGGAGCCCAGCATTCTAGAGTCGGAATGGCCCACCTCCCTTGCAACTTGCCATGTTGCACAAAATGTGGTCCCTTACTGTTAAGAAATTTCATGCCTGGGGCGTCTGGGTGGCTCAGTGGTTTGGGCCTCTGCCTTCAGCTCAGGTCGTGATCCCAGTGTCCTGGGTTCAAGCCCCGCATCGGGCTCTCTGCTCAGCAGGGAGCCTGCTTCCTCCTCTCTCTCTGCCTGCCTCTCTGCCTGCTTGTGATCTCCGTCTGTCAAATAAATAAATAAATAAATAAATAATCTTTTAAAAAAAAATTTTTTCATGCCTTTTTTGGGGGATGGTGGGGATCTTAATGAGAGACATGAATGTTAGCATCTGATAATGTAGGTTTCCTTTCCCTGACTCAGGTTGCAGGTAACTCAGGTGAGCTGAGGGAAGGGGCGTATCATCTGCCTAGTGCAGGACTGTCACTGTCTCAACGGCCAGGTTACCATCCTCATGAGGTGGCCTGATATCAGGGCCAATTCTAGAGCTTCCTCTGGGGTACAAGTCAGGTGTCAGCACCTCAAAGGGCTTAAGCTTCCAGAATGGTTTCTCCTCTCCTGACCTCAACACCCTTTCTTAGGTTAGGCCTTCATTCCTTTCTATCTGCTGCTGGCTAATCTGACTAACAATCTTTTTTTTTTTTTTTTTTTTTTGTCTTTTTGAGGGGGCATAGGGCACATGGATATGAACCAGGGACCTCTTAACAACTAATTTTCGACACCATGTTTTAGAGAAACGACTGAGCTGCACCTAGCTCAAGCCTAGGAATTTAGCAGACTTTTCTGGAAGGACTGCTTTAACCTGGTGGTGGCATTTTATTTTGTTTTATTTTTCCCCCCAGTGGTGGTTATTTTAAGCAGATGGCAGGGTATTTACCCAGAGGCATATATTCCCTCCTTCATTCCAGGAACAAGTGGTCTACCAGGCCCCACTTTCATTAACCCACTGTCCATCCGACTGTTGGCAGCTCACACACACAGCTGAGCTTATGTAACAGAAACTCCAGGTCTTTTTACCCAATCATCTGTTAAGTGAAGTTCTGAACTTTGTTTTTCTCTCACCGGATAAGATTTCCTTTGAACCAAATCCAGATATTGTTACTTTCGGCCCATGTCCAGCTTCCAGGTGAGCCCTTCTGCTAAGTGTAGCCGTATTTGGATAAAGCTGTTACTTTTCAGGGACAAAGGAGGGTTCATGGTATCCCTCCTCACATCCCATCCACAGCAGGCTCCTGATTCAGCCAGCCCTCCACCCGGCTCTCTGGAGCAGAAAGAGCAGCTCCACACTTCCTTTCCCTCTTCAGTTGACCTGTCCTAAGCGCGGAGCTGAGCGGTTCTAGCCATGTGACGGGGGTTCTTACACTAGGCAGTGGTGTTCCCAGCCTCAGCATCCACCAGGGTGTAAAAGTAGCATAATATTCACGACTGTCTGCTTTATTTTCATTTTAAACGTAGGAGAAATAAGTTGTGTGGCATCACCCAAGCTGTTCTGGAAATGGAGACATCAAGAGTGAAAATGAGTTTCTACCATTTCCCAACTGCTTAGCGGTCAGTAATGGTAAGTATAGGATGTAAATATGAGGATATTTTTTTTTTAAATATGTATTTTAAAATAAAAATTAAATGAAATGCTAATGTCAATTTCCTTTAAAAGGATCACTAACTTTCTTTCCCTGTAAATTGGAATAACAATACTTATTCCATAACATTGTTTAAAAATTAAGCAATAGGGGCGCCTGGGTGGCTCAGTGGGTTAAAGCCTCTGCTTTCAGCTCAGGTCATGATCCCGGCGTCCTGGGATCGAGCCCTGCATTGGGCTCTCTCCTCTCTCCGCCTCTGCCTGCAACTCTGCCTGCTTGTGCATTCTCTCTCTCTCTCTCTCTGACAAATAAATAAATAAAATCTTTAAGATTCACTTATTTGAGAGAGGGCACATGTGCATTAAAAAGAGAGCGTGCACTCACATGCACAAGAGAGAATGCAAGTTCAAGTTGGGGGCAAGGGGAGAGGGAAAGAGAGAAGCAGAGTCCCCACTGAGTGTAGAGCCTACATTGGGCTCCATCCTGAAACCATGAACTGAGCGAAAATCGAGTCAGATGCTTAACCGACCGAGTCACCCAGGTACCACGTTAGCCAAACCTTGAGAGCTAAGTGCAGTTTAAGTTCCATCTAAGTTGTTTCCGCCCATGCATCGGTCCTGACCTCTCTATTTCACACAGAACCAGACCTGTGTTGTGTTTCATGGCTCTTTGACTCACCCGGTTTTTCCCACAAGTGTCGCCCCTAATAAATTATTGGCATGACTAATTCCCCTTCCTTTTTGGCCGATTTTTTTATTGTGGTAAAATGCACTTATTTATTTAAAGTAAACTCTGCACCCAACACGGAGCTTGAGCTCACAACCCCGAGATCAAGAGTTGCATGCTCTTCTGACTGTGCCAGCCAGGTGTCCCACCCTCTTAGACATTTTTAAGTACAGCTCTACGTATTAAGTTCCTATTGTTGTACATCTGTGTCCGTAATTTTTCATCTTGTAAAACTGAAACTCTATACCCATTAAATAATAATAACACCTGATTCTTCCCTCCTCCCAGCCCCTGGCAACCACCATTCTACTTTCTGTCTCTTGTGTATTTGCTCTAAGCACCTCATATAAGTGGAATCATACAATATTTGTCTTTTTTGTGAGTGGCCTATTTCACTGAGTACAGTTTCCTCAAGGTTCACGCACGTGGTAGAATATATCAGAATTTCCTTTTTAAGACTGAACGATACTCTGTTGTTGGAGTAGACCAGCTTTTGCTTATCCTTTCTTCTGTCAGTGGATGCTTGGGCTGCTTCCATATTTAAGCTATCGGGAGTAATGTTGCTATGAACATGTGTACAGATACACATGTACAGATACCTCTCTGAGACCCTGCTTTCGGTTTTTTTTCACCCAGAAGTGGAATTGCTGGATTGCTGTAATTCTGTTTTGAATTTTTTGAGGAACTGCCGTACTGCTGTTCCGCTTTGCATTTCCACCACCAGTGCCTGAGGGTCTTGATTTCTCCACATCCTCTCCCACCTTTTTTTGTTATTTTCTGGGTTTTTTTTTTTTTTTTTTTAAGATTTTATTTATTTATTTGACAGAAATCACAAGTAGATGGAGAGGCAGGCAGAGAGAGAGAGAGGGAAGCAGGCTCCCTGCTGAGCAGAGAGCCCGATGCGGGCCTCGATCCCAGGACCCTGAGATCATGACCTGAGCCGAAGGCAGCGGCTTAACCCACTGAGCCACCCAGGCGCCCCTGGGTTTTTTTTTTTTAAGATTTTATTTATTTATTTGAGAGAGAGACAGTGAGAGAGAGCATGAGCGAGGAGAAGGTCAGAGGGAGAAGCAGACTCCCCACGGAGCTGGGAGCCCGATGCGGGACTCGATCCCAGGACTCCGGGATCATGACCTGAGCCGAAGGCAGTCGTCCAACCAGCTGAGCCACCCAGGCGTCCCATTTTCTGGTTTTTTTAAAGTTTATTTTTTGTTTAAGTAATCTTTCCATCCCAGTATCGGGCTTAACCCACAACCCTGAGATCAAAAGAAGCATGCAAAAAAAAAAAAAAAAAAGAAGAAGCATGCTTTTCCAACTGAGTCAGCCAGGCTCCCCTATTTTCTGGGTTTTTTTGTATGGTAACCATCCTGCTGGGAGTGAGGTGGTATCTCATTGTAGTTTTGATTTGCATTTCTTAGATAATGTTGGGCACATTTTCATGTGCATATTGACTCGTTGTGTATCTTGTTTGGAGAAATGTTTATTAATACCTTTTGCCCATTTTAAAAATTGGATTACTTGGGGTTTTTGTTGATGGTCAATTCCCTTTTATTGTCTGCTTCCCAGCAAACCTAGACTAATAGAAGTAGTTCTGGGAGTGTTCCAGAAAACAGGTAGTAAGATGGGTATGATGGGACCCCAGAATAATAAAAACTGGGTCACCATACTTATCTGCCAGAAGCCAGGAGACTGCAATTATCATTATTTCCAGGAAGACTGAAGAGGCAACCAAGGGGCTAATCAGCAGGGAGTTGCAGAGAGGGTTAATAAAAGATAACATCCTTAGAGGCAAAATAGACTCAGCCAGCAAAGGTGATTTTTAACATCCATTTTTAACATCCAAACAAACAAAAAACCCCAGAAGGATGGAGGAGCAGGAGGCTAAAGGTGGCCGTCCCCAGTAATTCATGCTCCCATGCTCAGTTTCTAGACCTGAGCCAATTTTCAGATCCAGAACCCATTGATGAGTAAGGAGCTAGAAGCCTAGGAACAGAGACCCTGCAACACCATGACAGATAATACACCTCTGCAATGATTCCCTCTGTCTTTCCCTCAAAGATTCATGGCCATCTACTTGGGTGACCGTTCACTGACAAAAGGGAAATAGCCAGACATGTTGAGGACTGTTGGACACTTGGTCTGAGTTGACACTGACACTTAAGAGATCGAAAGCATCGTCAGCGCCCTGGCCTCTGGGGGTCGGTATTAAGTGGAGTCCTGGCTAAGGTATGGCTCGTGGATATGTGGGCATGGCCCACACTGGATATGTGGGCATATCTGGTGATCATTTTCCCAGTCCCCAAATATACAAATGGAAATGAGTAATATACCACATTGTGTTTCTGGCCTGTGTGGTAAGAATTGTGACAGGAGGGGTGCCTGGGTGGCTCAGATGATTAAGCATCTGCCTTTGGCTCAGGTCATGATCCCGGGGTCCTGAGATTGAGCCCCATGAGCTCTGAGCTCCTTGCTCAGTGGGAAGCCTGCTTCTCCCTCTGCCTCAGCCTGCCATTCCCCTTGCTTGTGCTCGCTCGCTCTCTCTGTCTCTGTCAAATAAATGGATAAGATCTTAAAAAAATATATATATATATAACAGTAAAAGCTAAATGTAAACCTTGGAAATTGCTCTTATCACTGGCCAATGTCTTATTGGGGGATGGAGGATGGTGGAATTAGTGCCACCATTAAAGACCAGAAGGATGCAAGTGTGACCCTGGAAGAGGCAGTATGAAAGATATTCCCAAGGAGAGTAGCTGCAAACTGTGCCCTTGGCTTTCCACTTTGTATGGAAGGGACAGGTGGTCTAAGGTGAGACGATACACAGGTTCCTGGGCAGGGTTCAGAGGCCTGGTGGATGTGGATGTCTTATATGGAAGAAGGCATAACACGTAATTTTTATCAGCTGACAACGCTCACCAGAAAGCCTCCAACACGGAAGAGGCACTGAACAATCAACCAGGCAAAATGACTCTGTCAGTTCACATCAGGCAGTCTTCAGCCCCTGCAGACTTGATAGGCGGGCACATGAACAGAACGGCCACGGTGACAGAGATGGAGGCAACATATGGACCCGAAGTCCATATGGAAGAATGGACTCCCACTTACCAAAGCTGCCTCTGAATGTCCACTGTGTCAGGAATAGAGACCAACACTGGGTCTCTGATAGGCTCTATTTCTAGAGGAGATCAAGCAGCTTTGTGCTGTTAAGTCAGCTACAATGCTCCCTTCTTCCGAAAAGACCAGCAGTTCTTCCTTACAGGGCTAGATACCTATTCTGGGTTCAGATTTGCCTTTCTTGCTCTTAGCTTCAGCCAGCAGAATGCCTGGTTGAAGCACAGACTGCTACATGGCGTAACATCTCACCCAGAGGACCCACTTTACAGTGAATGGATTGCAGAAGTGAGCCATGACCATGGGACTACACCATCCGGAAGCAGCCAGCTAATGGAATACTGGTAATGACCTTCTAAAGGCACAGCTGAAGCACTAGCTGAGAAGAAACAAAGAATGGGGTGCCATTCTTCAGGATGCAGTATTAAATTAGAGACGTCTCTATGGTACTGAAACCCCAATAGAGGGAATCCATGAGGAGTGATCCCCACTTACCATCACTCAGTGACTTGGGTAATTCTGTGCTTCCTATCCCAACAACTCTGGGCTCCCTGTGGTTGAAGTTCCTGTGTCCCTACAGGGGTACACCTTGCCAGAGGACACAGCAAGGTTCCTCCTGAACTACAAGTTATGGCTGCTACTTCGGGACCTTGTGCTCAGGAACACAAGCGAGAAGAGGAATCACCATACTGGCAGTGGAAACTAACCCTGATCAACAGGAGGAAGTAGGGGAGGAAGGAAATACCCAAGTGGTTCAGTTGGGTGCCTTCTGGTTCCCCTTTGACCCTCTGTAACTATAAACACACATGTGCAACAATACTACACCAGATGCAAGGGTATGAACCAAGTTCAGACACCACCAACATCACCACCACTACCACCAACAACAACCACCCAGAAATGAAGGGTTGGGTCACATTACCAGGTAATCTACCAAGACTTCAGAGATGCTAGCTGAGGGCAAAAGAAATTCAGAATGGAGGAAGAAGAGGGAGAATACTAGTTGCAGCCCTGAGATCATTTGCAAAGATAGATGTTAGTGTATCCCACTAATCTCCCTCATTGGAGTTTTTTCCTCCGAGAGAGAGATCCTTTGAAGCTATAGAGTAGCTGTTCACCAAATAACATAAGAAGAATTAATGTCTAGGACCCAAGTATGAAAATTTGCCTCTCAGGTCTCCAACTGTGGGAGTGCAAGTGACCAGTTTTCCCAGTTGCTGTGCTCTGAAATCCACTGTGTTCACTCTGAAACCACATTCCCCAAGGGTTACTCCCAGCCAATGACTGTGTGGCAGAGAGGCTAAAGCGGACTCATTCCTGGGAAACTTTCATCCTAGTAAGTCTCTTCTGTGGCTAATCCCGTACAGAGAATGTTGTTGTTGTTGTTGTTTTAAGTTTTATTTGTTTAAGTAATCTTGATGTCCAATGTGGGGTTTAGAACTCACGATCCCAAGATCAAGAGTCACATGTTCTTCCAACTGAGCCAGTCGGGCATCCCTGGAGATTGCCTCTCCTAGAACCCAGAATAACCCAGCAGTAGGCAAATACATTAGGAATAGTAGGCACAGATTATGAAACCCAGACAGCCTAGTCCAGCTCTCTTAACCCGTAGTTCTATCCCTAAGGCACAAAATAGGAGGCATTCAGACATAATAATTGCTGCATAAACGAATGAATATAAAAGTGATATGTGGACAAGGGGTTAATCTTCCCAGGGAGGCTTTAAAAACATTGAAACTTTTGAGATGAGCATTGAGGGATAAGAAAAAAAAAAGTTTTAGGATGAAAGTGTTAGAAGTTCATGGGTCAATGTTCCTTCTATTTGATCTTGAAATCTTGGATACTGGCAGAGGTCAGGAAGTTGCCTGGGGAGAGGGAGACCACTCGTGCCGTCTTACACGACAGCAGCTGTTGCCAGGGACCCGCGGGGATCAGTGCCAGCTTAGCTGTTGGGAACAGCGTATTCCTGGATACCATAATCAGAAATGTTTGAAAACTACTCCAGGTGATTCAGCTGCACAGTCAAGTTTGGGAAAGTATTCCTGAACTCTGGAAGCTGCCATAGTCCTTAAATCAGAGTAAGAAGGGGCAGGGGGACCGCTCTGCCCAGTCACCTCCTTTCACCTTGCTCGCCCAAACAGTGGGTGAGAGAGCCTCTGGAGGGCTTCCTGGAGGTAGGGACCTTTCAGCCATTCAGCAATGGGAGAAGCAGCTTGGCCATGTCAGTAAGTCTTCACGGATTGCCCTCTGTGTGCTCAACACCATGCTCAGTACTTTGTGGATGGTTGTGAGGGGGTTAAGGCTCCTCCTTTCATAGCTCTTACTTGGGGATTAAACCATAGCCCCACAGAAAACCCTCCAAGGGTGCCTGGGTGGCTCAGTGGGTTAAGCCACTGCCTTCAGCGCAGATCATGATCTCAGGGTCCTGGGATCGAGTCCCGCATCGGGCTCTCTGCTCGGCAGGGGACCTGCTTCCCTTCCCCTCTCTCTGCCTGCCTCTCTGCCTACTGTGATCTCTGTCTGTCAAATAAATAAATAAAATCTTTAAAAAAAAAAAAAAGAAAAGAAAAAAGAAAACCCTCCAAGAGCCTACCATGGTACTTAAATTTAACTGGACTTAAACTTCACGCAATTGTTTTCTGTGTACCTTATGTGTTTTTTGTTACTTTATTCCCACCCTTTCAGTCTTCTTTTGGATTAATCATACGTTTTTTATTCCAGTGGGGTTTTTTGTTTGTTTGTTTGTTTCTTCTATTATCTTTACACATACCCATTCTTGTGTTCTTTTAGTGTTCACCCTAGACTCTCGGACCTAGAGAGTAAAGTCCGCGTCCTTGATTATATACAATGGGAGTCATATAGTTCACTGTTACATCTGGTACGAATCCCTCAATTATTGTGCTTAAAGCAACAGTAATTGTCCACATACTGACTCTGTCAGCACTCTTTATTCCTTCCCGAACTCTTTATTGCTTCCGTTGGGTCATTTTCCCTCAGTCTCGAGTAGGACAGGTCTGTCTGGCAATGAGTTATCTATCTCAGCTTCAGCTTGTCTGAAAATGTCTTTAAACTTTTAAAAAATGGGTCCAATTGTCTTTAGCATTAGCTTTTATTGGGGTAAAATTCACATAACATAAAATTCACTACTTTAACCATTTTTAAGTGTACCATTCAGTGTTTGTTTGTTTGTTTGTTT
Source organism: Mustela erminea (assembly GCF_009829155.1). Lineage (NCBI taxonomy): Eukaryota > Metazoa > Chordata > Mammalia > Carnivora > Mustelidae > Mustela > Mustela erminea. The sequence continues at coordinate 48,594,544 of NC_045632.1, read as the reverse complement.
GTTTTAGTATATCCACAATGTCATGCAACCATCACCACTATCTGATTCCCAAAAGAAACTCCGTACTTGGGGTGCCTGGGTGGCTCAGTGGGTTGGGCCGCTGCCTTCGGCTCAGGTCATGATCTCAGGGTCCTGGGATCGAGACCCGCATCGGGCTCTCTGCTCAGCAGGGAGCCTGCTTCCTCCTCTCTCTCTCTGCCCGCCTCTCTGCCTACTTGTGATCTCTGTCTGTCAAATAAATAAATAAAAAATCTTAAAAAAAAAAAAAGAAACTCCGTACTTTCTGGGGCGCCTGGGTGGCTCGGTGGGTTAAGGCCTCTGCCTTCGGCTCAGGTCATGATTCCCGGGGTCCTGGAATCAAGCCCCACTTCGGGCTCTCTGCCCCGCAAAGAGCCTGCTTCCCCCTCTCTCTCTCTCTGCCTGCCTCTCTGCCTACTTGTGATCTCTGTCTGTCAAATAAATAAATAAAATCTGAAAAAAAAAAAAAGAAACTCCATACTTTTCAATTCTCTTCCCTCATCTCCTGGAAACCATTAATCTACTTTTAGTCTCTATGGATTTGCCTATTCTGGATATTTCATATAAATGCAATCACATAGGTGCACCTGGCTTCCATAGTTTCTACTGAAAAGTCAGATATTAGTGTTAGTGCTCCTTTGAAGATAATACGTCTTTGTCTGCTTTTAAGATTTTATCTTTCTTTTGGATTTTCAGCAGTTTCATGGTGATGTAGTACTCTTTGTGTTTATCCACTAAGGGTTCCTGGAACTTCTTGAATCTCTAGGTTGGTATCTTTCATCAGTTGGGGGAAATTCAAAGCATGTCTCTTCAATATCGAGCTGCACTGTTGTCTTTCTCCTCTCCCTTTGGGGTTCTAGTTATATATATGTTAGAACTTTTGACTATGGCCCACGTGTATCTTAATGCTCTGTTCTTTTTTGAAATCTTTTTTCTTTTTGTGCTTGCTTTTGTATATTTTCCTTTTTTCTAATTTTATTTTATTTATCTATTTATTTTTAAGGATTTTATTTGGGATGTCTGGGTGGCTCAGTTGCTTAAGTGTCTGCCTTCGGCGCAGGTCATGATCTTAGAGCACTCTGGGATCAAGTCCCAAATTGTGCTTGCGCACTTACAAACGCATGCTGGTGCACGTTGTCTCTCTCTCTGACAAGTAAATAAGTAAAATCTTTTAAAAATACATTTTTATTTATCTATTTAGAGAGATTGAGCAAGCAGGGGTAGCAGCAGAGGGACAGGGAGAGAGAGAAAGACCCCCAAGAAGTCTCCCTACCAAGCATGGAGCCCAATGGAGGGCTCAAACCCACAACTCCAAGATCAGCGCCCCCGGGCCCAAATCAAGAGCCAGGATGCCCAGTTGACTGAGTCACCCAAGCGTTCCCCCCCTTTTGTATATTTTCTGTTCATCTGTTTCCCTTCAATAATTCTGTCTTCTGCCATACCCAGTGCCATAGATTGAATGTTTGTGTCCCCGCCCCCTGCCAAATTGATGTTGAAATCCTAACCCCATAGTTTCTACTGAGAAGTCAGATATTAGTGTTATTGCTCCTTTGAAAATAAAGTCTTTGTTTCTAAGATTTTTTTCTTTCTCTTTGATTTTCGTGAGGGTGGAACTCACATGAATGGGAACAGTGTCCTTCTAGAAGAGACCTCAGAGAGCTCCCTAATGCCTTTATACCCTGTGAGGTTATAGCAAGAAGATGGGGCTGTCTATGAACCAGGAAGTGGAAGTCACCAGATAGGGAATCTGCCAGCATCTGGCAGCCCATCAGGGACTTCCCAGCCTCCAGAACTGTGTGAAATAAATTTGTATTGTTTTAAGCCACCGAGTCTATGATATTCTGCTATAGCGCCCAAACAGACTAAGACATCCAATCTGCTATTAAAGTCATTGAATGAATTTTAGGGGTGCCTGGGTGGCTCAGTTGGTTAAGTGTTTGCCTTGGGCTCAGGTCATGATCCATTGGTCCCAGGATCAAGCCTCAAGTTGAGCTCCCTGCTCTGCAGGAGAGTCTGCTTCTCTTTCTTCCTCTGACCCTCCCCCAATTGTGTGGGCTCTCTCTCTCTCAAATAAATAAATAAAATCTTCCAAAAAATCATCTAATGAATTTTAATTCAGTTCTAGAATGTCCATTTTGTTATTTGTGTAGAATCCAATTTTCTGTTGAAACACACTATTTTTCACCTATTTTTTAAGTTTTGTTTTGTTTTGTTTTTAAGATTACTACACCCAGTTTGGGGCTCAAACTTACAACCCTGACATCAAGAGTCACACATTCCACTGACGGAGCATACCAAGTGCCCCAATTCTATCTTTTCTTTTTCTTTTTCTTTCTCTTTTTAAATATTTTATTTATTTGACAGAGACACAGCGAGAGAGGGAACACAAGCAGGGGCAGTGAGAGAGGGAGAAGCAGGCTTCCTGCCAAGCAGGGAGCCCAATGCAGAGCTTGATCCCAGGACCCCAGGATCACAACCTGAGCTGAAGGCAGACGCCCAATGACTGAGCCACCCAGGCGCCCCATTATTTTTTATTTTCTATAACATACTAGTCACAGCTCTTTTAAAGTCCATATCTGATTAAGTCCAATATCTGAATCATAGTTTGTTTTTGTTGACTTTTTTTTTTTTTAAAAGTAGGCTTCATACCCAATGTGGGACTTAAACTCACAAACCTGAGATCAAGAGTCGCATGCTCTACCAGCTGAGCCAGCCAGGGGCCCAGACTTTTTTGTTCCTTTTGGTTTTGGTTATTTATTTCAGTTTTGTTTTGGTTTTAACATGCTTCGTAATTTTTTGTCCAATCCCAGGACATGCAAATTAAAAATTGTAGTGGCTTTCGATGATGTTTCCTGTCTTCAGAAAGATGGAGTTTTCTTCCTGTAGACAGAATACTGTGGTTCACATTGGCCCCACTGAGGTTTGTTTAGGCTTTATGAGGGTTGGACTCTTGTAGTTTTGCTTTTTCTTCTAGGGCAGTACCCTCACTCCTCATGTGGTGTCCTTTCTTCTGGGGTGTGGCTTCTGTGCCCAGAGGGTAACGCTTCTGAGGCCTCAGTTTAAAGCCTAGGGTGTTGACTAAGACCTCTATACCTCAGCAGGGTGTAAGCTCTAACTTCTAATTCCCTAGCACACCTGAGGCTGCTGGGAACTCTTGATTTATCACTCTCTCAGCTCTCGTTTTCTTCTGGGTTTGTGGAGTCTCCCCCTGTGGTCCGCAGCTTAGGAAACAGCCAGAGACTTGGAGAAATAAATGTAGTCACAGATTTTTGGCTCTTCCCCTGCGGTTCTCTTCTCTCCAGTCTTTTTACCCTTAAGTCCCAACCATCTGGGAGGCTCTGAATTCCTACCTGTGTATTTTCGGCCCAATGAGATTGCTGCCTTTGGCATAGACTCAATTCTTTTGAGCTACAATTTAGAAAGTACAACTCAGAAAAAAATCTGGGCTGCGTAATTAATTCCTTTTTCTCAAAGATTGTTGCCCTTCATTTCCTGATTGCATTGGTTACTCTCTAATTCCTTTCAAAGATATTTTATGTAATTTTGTCTAGCTTTTATGTCTTTCTTTCAATGGAAATACAAACTCTTTGTTTGGAGTCAGAATTCTCCCCCAGTTACATGGATATATAGGGCCTAAAGTGCCCTCGATGATCTGTCCCTGACCAATTCTCTAATTCCTTTTTCTTTTCTCTTCTTTCTTCATTCTAATTCAGCCATATAGGCCTTTATTTTGCATGCTTATTCCCACATCAGGGTCTTGAACTTGCTAATCTCCGCTTTTGGAACATTTTTGCTGTGGTCTGTTTGTGTCCACCCCTACATTTATATGTTGAAATCCTCACAGCCAGGGTGAGTGTATGAGGAGATAGTCTTTTGGAGGCACTTAGGTCATGAGAGGATGGGATGAGTGTTTCTATAAAGAACCCTCTAGAGCTCGCTAGCCCCTTCCCCCGTGAGAGAACACAGCAAGAAGGTGGAAATCTGCAATCCGAAAGAGGCTTCACCAAAACCTGGCCATGCTAGCACTGTGATCTTGGACTTCTAACCTCTAGAACTCTGAGAAACAAATGCCTTTTGTTTATAAGCCTCCCAAGTCTGTGGTGTTTTGTTATACCAGCCTGAACAGGCTAAGACAGCTTCAGATCCAGATTTTTTTCCATGGCTGGTAACTTCATTCTGATTGGCTCTTCGTTCAATTATCACTCAGAAAGCCTCTCCCCAGCTGCCTTTATATAAAAGTCTCTCCCCCCCAAAAAAGCCCCTCCCTACCCCAGTCACCCCCTCTATCTTTTATTTTCTTCATAGCACTTTGTATGGTCTGAAATGATTTTACTCTTTGTTTACTGTCTTATTGTTTATCATGCATATAAGCTGGTTTTTGAGCAATGCCTGGCATTAAAAAAAACCCAAAAACCTCAACAAGTATCTATTGAGTAAATCAAGGAAGTCAGGATCAAAAAGCAAAAGGAATAATAAAAGGGTAAAATGAAATCGTAGTTTGTGATAGAGATAGTCTTTTTTTTTTTTTTTTTTTTTTTTAAGATTTTATTTATTTAGCTGGGACTCCTGGGTGGCTCAGCCAGTTGGGCATCTGCGTTTGGCTCTGGCCATGGTCTCGGGGTCCTGGGATGGAGCCCAATGTCCGGCTCCCTGTTCAGCGGGGAGCCTGCTTCTCCCTCTGCCCCTTACCCCACTCATTCTCTCTCTCTCTCTCAAACAAATAAAATCTTTTTTTTTTTTTTAAGATTTTGTTTATTTGAGAGAAACAGTGTGAGCTGGGGGAGGAGCAGAGGGGGAAGGAGCAGGACAAGCAGAACCTGCACTGAGTGCAGAGCCCATCCGGAGGGGGTCCCCCACCCCCTGAGATCCTGCCCTGAGCTGAAACCAAGATTCAGTTGCTTAACTGACTGAGTCCCCAGATGCCCCAGAGAGAGTCAGTTTTATACTGAAAAGTCAATGAAGTTGGGAGACCCAAGATAGGTCAACCGTCTTCCTGTTGGCTTAGGTGTTTGTACCTTATATGAAGTCTAGACTTGCCTGACAGAGCCTGAACTGGCAAGTTTCCCAGATTTCTCTGGGTCTCTTGCTTCCTGGTCATTGTGATTTTAAGATAGGCACATATACTCCTCCCTATCTCCAGAGGCAATCTGTGGCTGGGTCTAGTGTTTCCTCAGTGCAGGCTGACAGATAGGCAACTGCTGGCTTCTCTTAACAGACTGTCAATTTCTAGCCTTAAACTAGTTTATTTAAGCCTTTTTAAAAGCGTTTTATTTATTTAAGTAATCTCTACACGCAATGTGGGGCTCGAACTCATGACCCTGAGATCAAGAGATGCATGCTCTTCCCACCAACAGCCAGGCCCTCTTAGCCTTAAACTAGTTTATTTTTTTAAGATTTTATTTGTTTATCTTAGAGTGAGAGCGAGAGAGAGAGAGGACGGGGAGGAGCAGAGGGAGAGGGAGATCATCTCCAGCACACTTCATGCTGAGCACGGAGCCCGATCCCAGGACCCCGAGATCGTGACCTGAGCCAAAACCAAAAGCCGGTGGCTCAAGCAATTGAGCCACCCAGGCACCCCCTTAAACTACTTTAAAATAATCTCCCACTTGTTGTCTGAGCACATGCAGACTTATTACTGAAAATTAATGGCTCCTAGTGACTTTTCAAGAACTTCTGGTAATGTCTCCAGCCTGCTGACCAACAACTTCCCTATCCCACATATCTGTTAACGAACAAGGACATTTATCTGGTCTATCCTGGGCTGCCTTAGTCAATGCTAAAGTTTCGCAGCAGCAGCCTTAGGACCATTTTATGGCAGTAGCGGGGCACGGGGGGAGTGTTGGCAGAGATGCCAACATACCTTCATGCCCAGAGATAGAGACCTGCTGTCAGCCATAGTGAGGGGTTTGTACCCTCAAAACATTCTTGGTCTCAGGGGTTCCTTATGTGGTCTCTGAGTCCCCACCTAACTTTTTTTTTTTTTTTTTTTTAAGATTTATTTATTTTAGGGGAGCCTGGGTGTTTCAGTCAGTTAAGCATATGCCTTTGGCTCAGGTCATGATCCAGCCCAGCCTCCGGTTCCCTTCTGAGTGAGGGATCTGCTTTTTCTGCTTTTCCCTCTCTATCAGCCCCTCTCTTCCACTTGTGGTCTCTCTGCCTCTCTCTTAAAAAAGTAAATAAAATCTGGGTTTTTTTTTGAAGATTTTATTTATTATTTGACAGAGAGAGATCACAAGTAGTCAGAGAGGCAGGCAGAGAGAGAGAGAGGAGGAAGCAGGATCCCCACTGAGCAGAGAGCCCGATGCGGGCCTCGGTCCCAGGACCCTGGGATCGTGACCCGAGCCAAAGGCAGAGGCTTTAACCCACTGAGCCACCCAGGCGCCCCTGTAAATAAAATCTTAAAGAAAAAAAAAAAACCATGATTGACCTTAGCCTGTCAGAGTGTGCAAGTGAGGGGAGGGGCAGAAGGAGAGACTCTTCAAGCAGACTCCAGGCTGAGCACCAACCCCTGGTGGGCTTGATCTCACAACCCATGAGATCATTCATGACCTGAGATGAAATCAATGAGTCTGACACTTAACCTACTGAGTCACCCAGCACCCTGACCCCCAACCCAGGACTTCTTAGACTCTAGTTATGTCTGATCTTCACTGCCCATTTGTGGGTCAGCATAGAAGTTACATTTTTGAACATGGATCACCATTTGGGATCCTATACCCCTAGCTGTCCTCATTCCTCAAAATGCTGTATTGATAGAGTGGAAAAACTGCACCAGGGCAGTGGGAAGCCCCACAGATCCTAGTACCAGACTGGTCGAGTTTACTCTGGACAGGTCTTTTAACCCTGCTGTGCAGAACTTGTTACCATCACTGTGCCGTTCCTCAGTTGAATTAGAGTCCAACCCAGGCCTGATACAAAACTCAAATGACAATGGGTGTGAAGACCTTGGAGAAGGTATCATCTCTCCTAAGGAGAGGGAGGGGACAGGGGTGTGAGGTCAACCAACCAATCCAGGCCTAATGTGCTGAAGATGCTGCGCGCAGGTCAGCAGAAACAGTTCCCCAAGGCAGAGACTTGACCTGACACCTAAAGACCTGTTTTGCTATTTTCTTCTCCTCCTTTAAACACAGGGTTAAGGGCGCCTGGGTGGCTCAGTGGGTTAAGCCGCTGCCTTCGGCTCAGGTCATGATCTCAGGGTCCTGGGATCGAGTCCCGCATAGGGCTCTCTGCTCAGCAGGGAGCCTGCTTCCTCCTCTCTCTCTCTCTGCCTGCTTCTCTGCCTACTTGTGATGTCTCTCTGTCAAATAAATAAAATAAAAAATCTTTAAAAAAAAATAAACACAGGGTTAAGTTCTGATTTATAATCAGGATTGCGGCACAAAAGGCTTCCCAACTTAGTAATAATATTGGATACAAATTTTTGAGCTCTATATTGTGGGCCAGGTACTTTCCCTTATTATTTTTTCTGATCCTCACAACTATATTTCATATTAGAGCTCCTCCGCGTCTTCATGGGACGAGAAGAATGAGGCTCAGAGAGTTAAAGGACTTGCCCAGTCTGCAGGGGAGCAAAGATTATAACCAACTCCCTTCTTATCCCGGAACCTTTGCTCCTAACCATTTTTCAAGACTGCCTTCTTCCCTGGGTAAGAAAGATTCTGAGGCAGGTAGAAAGCAGCAGGAAGAGATGCAAGGAGAGGCTCTTAATTTCGGAATACCCTGGTCGTGTATAGTTCACCTCTACACACAAAGTTTTTTGTTTTTGTTTTTTCCCCCCAGTCACTGAACAGGCGACATACTCTACCAGCCATCTTGGTTGTGGCAATCCCGATTCCTCTTTATTTTTCTGTGACGACAACCAGGGGAATGAGGTAAAGCCGTCCAGCCCAGGCTTTTTAAGTAGCTCCAGCAATTCCCCCGGCAAAGAGCCTCCGGGACCCAGGGCGTGGGCCGCTTCCAGCGCAGCCTCCTCCAGGGCTCCGCTCCCGACTCGCGGGTCTGCGCGGGCCGGGGAGGGGCTCGGGCCGGGCCCTACCGGGCCACGCCCCCTCATTTAAATACGCGGCGCCGGCGGGTGCGTCGAGCTCGCCGCGGACCCAAGATGGCGGCGTGTGGACGTGTACGGAGGATGTTCCGCTTGTCGGCGGCGCTGCAGCTGCTGCTGCTCGCGGCGGCCGGGGCCCAGAAAGTCCCGGCCCAGGGCGGCCACAGCCAGGGCCAGGGCCCCGGGGCCAACTTTCCGTCCTTTGTAGGGCAGACTGGAGGCGGCGGGCCGGCGGGTCAGCCGCTGCTCCAGCTGCCTCAGTCATCTCAGCTCCAGCACCAGCAGCAGCAGCCGCAGCAACCGCCTCAGCCGCCGCAGCCGCTTTTCCCGGCGGGTGGGCCTCCGGCCCGGCGGGGCGGAGCGGGGCCCGGCGGGGCTGGCGGGGGCTGGAAGCTGGCAGAGGAAGAGTCGTGCAGGGAGGACGTGACCCGTGTGTGCCCCAAGCACACCTGGAGCAACAACCTGGCGGTGCTCGAGTGCCTGCAGGACGTGAGGGAGGTGAGGAGGCGGGACGGGGCCGGGAGGGCCAGGCCTGGTGCGGGCCCGAGGGTGTTGCCGGCCTTGGAAGCCGCTGACGCCGGTCCGCTGCTTCTCTCTCTTCCTCTGTACCGCGCTCGCTCCTTCCCTCCCCGTCTCTAACTAGCTCCCCGGCGCATTCCGAGAAGAGGACCCCACCCCCCACCCCTCCTTCCCTCCCTGGTGCGGGGGTCTGGGATTCAGACCCTGGCTCCTGGCCGCTGTCTGCGAAGGCCCAGAGCGTGTTTATGTTTGCTCCGGTCTTTTGTGTGATGCTTTTAGCACAGTGGCTCCTCGCCGAAGACCTGCTTGGAATTTGGCTATTTGTTTCGACTTGGACAGTTCGTAGCAGCCCTTTTAAATATGAAAAAATGGTTGGCGTACTTAAGCTGTTAAGAAATGATCTGTTTATTGGCAGTAGATAGCGTTTGTTTAGGTAACTCAGGTTCAGTTCTGATGTGTATTGTAGTCAGTACCGAATTCACTGTCTCTACCCCGTTCTTTTGTAATTTAGCAAATTCCTATTATCAAATACGGTGTTGAAACTGATATATGTCCTCCCCCCCCTTCATTTATTTTGATCAATTCGTAGTGAATCTCAAGCTATTACCTCAAGTAAATTAAAGTCCCAAAGCTTGAAAAGTTGGGACAGCAGTCGAAGCTGTAATACCTGTACAGTATTTGTGATTGGGTTGTGGGATCTTGCCTTTCTGACGTCTGAATATGATTTTAATAGTAGCTTTTAATGAAATCTAGATTTGATATTCTATAATGTGAGTCAGTTAACTGACATGTCTTCTCTAGATTGAATGCTGAGGACTTATTTGACAGTTCTCAAAGTTTGGGAGCAACTCTGGTAGGGTTGTGGGTTTTTTTTGTTTTATTTGTTTGTTTAAGGTTAGGTGTATAGAATTAGACCTAAAGGTTAACAAATAGAATGAAACTGCTGCTTGATACAGTTTTGTTTGGGAAATTGTATCATCAGAATTGCCTAAGATGTTCATGACCATGGACATGGGACCATGGGAAGATCACTGGTTTGTAGAAAATTGCTAGTCTTGGCAATATTTCCCCCACTCCACTCGCCCTCCCATCCACTTTGATACCTCTCTAGTATTCTATACAGAGAATTCACAAGGGGGAGAGACATACATAATCTGAAGACAGAAAGGAAATTTCCTGAGCCAACAGAAATGTGGGACCACAGATGACTTCTCTTCTACAATTTAAAGACTAGGATGATTCATTGTTACTGTTTGTTCTTCAGCTACTTCTCTAGTAGATACAGCTGAGATTCTTAACTGTCAGCCTTTTTGGAATTTTTTATTTGGTATTTGAGGATATATAATCAATGTTCCCTCAGAGTAAGACCCTAATATTGGTGATCAAACACTTTGTTAGTGGTTTGTGGCAGAAGTAGGATGTTATTAGGCAAAGTGGCAAAAAGTGGCCAATGCTCAGAGAACATGTCTCTTTCTTTGTGTGCTTAGGAACATTTGGAAAGCTCCACTTACAGGAGCAGGCTTCCTTTGTCATGCAGTAGAAGTGTGTAGCAGCATATGTAATCCATAAATAACAGATTTGATCACTTTTGGAGTCTGTTTAATTTTGTGGGTACTGTCTTGGATTACTTAGTGCAAGGAAACTGGCTTGAAAATGGAGTCCCTGCTCCACATTTGATTGTAAGATTCTCGGCAAGGATACTGTTTCAGTAACTACATTTTTTCTCCTTTGTGGAGATGGGTGTTTAAGCTCTTTGAGCGTAGTTACTAGGTCCTGTATTTCCTTTATTTCCTTTGTAACTTTCCAGAGTACCTAATTCAGTACTGAGACTCAATAAATATTGCCAACAGATTGAGGATAAATATACTAATGAAGTCAGTTTTATACTCCACAGGAAGAAAACGTGTTATGTAAATTGGAGGTGGGGGTATTTTGGGGACCAGATCTTTCCAAATTTACAGTTTAGTTAATTTTCCTCTAATTTTATATACATAAAAGTTGAAAAAAAAAGTACCATGAACGATTGTGTATATTCTTCGGGAGGTGGACCTATTTTCTTTTCTTTCTTTTTTTTTAAATTTGTAAGTGGGCTCCATACCCAATGAGGGCTTGAACTCGCAACCCTGAAGTCAAGAGTTGCATGCTGTAGGGACTGAGCCTACCAAGCTTCTGGAAGTGGAGCTGTTTTTTGTTTTGTTTTGTTTTGTTTTTAAATATTTATTTATTTGATAGAGAGAGAGATATATACAGCGAGAGAGGGAACACAAGCAGGGGGAGTGGAAGAAGGAGAAGCGGGTTCACGCTGAGCAGGGAGCCCTATGCGGGGCTTGATCTCAGGACCCTGGGATCATGACCTGAGCAAAGGCAGATGCTTAACCATCTGAGCCACCCAGGCGCCCCAAGTGGAGCTATTTTTAAACTTTTTTTCTTTAAAGACAGCAGAAGAACATTTAAATCCACATAGTTTGAGAATTAGTTAAATCTGATTTATGTGTTTGAAAGAACATACCTGAATTAAAGAAAGAAACTGCCTAGGCACATTTAAAGTGAAATTATGGAACATGTTTTGCATTTGTTTTTTGGTAAGTAGTACTGCTTGATAGGGAATTTGATATAATCTGCTTCTATATCCCTTTGGGTTTTCTTTGTTTTTTTTTTTTTGTTTGTTTGTTTTGTTGTTGTTGTTTCCTTTATCCCTTTGGATACTAATTTGGAGAAGGCTGTTCTCTGTGTACTTGCTATTAGAATTATGGAGAGGCAAAGCATGTGAGTGTTTTAAATGGTAGTAGACATTTTTATTTTGAAACAACATGAGGTATACAGTGTTAGGTTAAGTCTTTTTTTTTTTAAGGTTTAGTTTTTTGTTTTGTTTTAAAGATTTTGTTTATTTGACACAGAGAGAGAGAGCACGAGAAGAGTGAGCAGCAGACAGTGGGAGAAGGAGAAGCAGGCTCCCCACCGAGTAGAGAGCCCCAGGCAGGGCTCGATCCCAGGACCCCAGGATCACAATCCGAGCCTAAGGCAGATGCTCAGGCAACTGAGCCACCCAGGTTCCCTGTGTTAGATTAAGTCTTGAGCTCAAATATTTTAAGATTGTCTCTACTGTAGTGCTCAAAGTTATGTAGTAGTTCACTTACAAACTTTATTTGAAGGTATTTATGGCTACCTTTAAATAATTACAGCTGGTAATTTCAGTGTGTCTAACATATCATAACATATGCCAACAAAATCTGTAACTACAGTAAATCTGAACATGGACTATAGTTCACAGCTTTCCCTCAGTCACTTTGGGTGCTATTTTGAAGGTTGTGTGTCATGAGAGGGATTTTTTTTTTATTTTAACCCTTTCAGATGAGTCATGCTTTTTAAAAGGTCAAGTATACCCAGTGGGTCCACTGTTAAATAGTAGATGTAATAGTAGTAATGATAGGTTAGTAGATGTGGTTACATGTGTGTGTTACATGTGTTGTGTATATACATGTGTACATGCATGTCAGGTTACACACATGTATATACATACAGAACTAGTAGTGCTAGTCATAAAAAATATAACAAGAATGTATAAAGGCCTGGGCACCTGAGTGGCTCAGTCGATTAAGCGGCTCAGGTCATGATCCCAGGGTCCTGGGATGGAGCCCTTCATAGGGCTCCCTGCTCACCAGTGAGCCTGCTTCTCCCTCTGCCAGCTGCTCACCCTGCTCATGCTCTCTCATTGTCAAATAAATAAATAAAATCTTTAAAAATAAATAAATAGAATCCATAAAGGGGAAAAAGGAAAAATATACCCTGGGCTATTTTAGCAGGTGGAGGAATAATAATACCAAAGAAAGAGAAAGTACTGCTATGTAGTTAGTAGTTAATATATTAAGAGATAAGACATGCCTTTTTTTTTTTTTTAAGATTTACTTACTTACTGACAGAGACAGCAAGAGAGGGAACACAAGCAGGAGGAGTGGGAGAGAGAAGCAGGCTTCCCACCAAGCAGGGAGCCTGATGCAGGGCTCGATCCTAGGACCCTGGGATCATGACCTGAGCTGAAGGCAGATGGCCAACAACTGAGCCACCCAGGCGCCCTATAAACCCTTTCAGACTCACAGATGAACATTTTTATTACCCTATTCTTTAAAAAAATTCTTTTATTTTTGAAGATTTTTATTTTTCAGTAGTTTCTATATCCAACGTGAGGGCTAGAACTTACAACCCCAAGATCAAGAGTCTCACACTTTGTCAACTGAGCCTCCCAGGTGCTTCTGCTCTCTTCTTAACCTTTAATTTAACAGTATCCTAAGATCATGTTTTGCACTCTCTATATTATCTTATTTAATTTTTTTTCAAAAGATTTTAATTTATTTATTTGACAGAAATCACAAGTAGGCAGAGAGTGGGGGGGAACGAGGCTCCCTGATGAGCAGAGAGCCCGAAGCGGGGCTCTATCCCAGGACTCTGAGACCATGACCTGAGCCTAAGGCAGAGGTTTAACCCACTTAGCCACCCAGGCGTCCCTCATTTAATATTTTTGATAGTCCTGTGAGGTGAATGTCCTGTTATCTTAGTTGAGAAACAGGCTCAGAGAGATGAAGTAATTTGTCTGATGTTATGTCCTGAGTTGTAGACCTGGTATTCAGTAAGTTCTCTTTGATTTCGAAGTCAGACACTTTGCAATCTAGCATGGATGGTTTCAGCTAGGGAAATTGGTATGTGACTGTTGAGAATGCCAGGGGTTCAGAAATGGACACAAAAAATGAGAAGAGTTGCCTGGAATTAGAATCCTCTTTTCTTTACTATTGAGAACAATTGGGTAGCTACAACTCCTATGCACTTGAATATTGTAGATTTCTCAGGTAGACAGACTAGCATTATTAGACAAACCTAATTTAATTTCTAGTTTGAGCCCATCACGAGCAGAATTTCTGCTTAATGAAAAGATTTTCAAATCTCATCTTACCTGAGGCAGGATTTGTACTAGTATATGATGGAAGAATTTATATATATTTCCCTACTGTTTGTGTTGAATCTGTGGAACAGCACAAAGAGTGAGCTAGGACTAGAGCTGGCACTGCCATTAGCTAACCATATGACTGTGGGCAAGTCTTCACTATTTTGAGTTCTGGTTTCCTCACATTTTTTTTTTTTTTTTTAAAGATTTTATTTATTTATTTGACTGTCAGAAATCACAAGTAGATGGAGAGGCAGGCAGAGAGAGAGAGAGAGAGAGAAGCAGGCTCCCCGCTGAGCAGAGAGCCCGATGCGGGCCTCGATCCCAGGACCCTGAGATCATGACCTGAGCCGAAGGCAGCGGCTTAACCCACTGAGCCACCCAGGCGCCCAGTTTCCTCACATATTTAATGAGAGATTTAGATAATAGTATAATTTCTGAGATCCCTGTTATTTTTTTTAAAGGTTTATTTATTAGAGGGAGAGAGAGCATGTGTGTGAGTGGGCAGGAGGAAGGAGCAAAGGGAGAGTCTTTTCTTTGTTGTTGTTAAAGATTTTATTTATTTATTTATTTGACAGAGAGAGAGAGAGAGAGAGAGAGATCACAAGTAGGCAGAGAGGCAGTCAGAGAGAGAGGGGGAAGCAAGCTCCCGCTGAGCAGAGAGCCAGATGTGGGGACCTGAGATCATGACCTGAGCCGAAGGCAGAGGCTTAACCCCCTGAGTCACCCAGGCGCCCCAAGGGGGAGAGAGTCTTAAGCCGACTTTGCTCTGAATACAGAGCCTGGACATGGGGCTTGATCTCATGACCTTACTGAGCTGAAACCAAGAGTTGGATGCTTACCCCACTGCACCACCCAGGCACCCAGTAAGATTCCTGTTATTTAACCTGTATAACTTTCCCATATTCTACATATATTTTGTATAGTTTTTAGAATTTATAGGTATAGCATCTCCTGATTCCTTATTCATTCATGGGAGGAAATAGTGATGTGAATAATGCAAAAGGCAATTAATCCAGACATTGTTTGGCTTTAGGATATGTTATGATTGTTTTGTTTGAGCCCATGTGGAATTTCCTCCAATGCTAACTCTCAGTGGTTGGAAGCAATCTAACCACAAAATCAAGGCATTATTGATCCCTTATTATGAAGGAACACTAGTGCTTTAAGAAGACCATTACTTACAGTTGGTTTGATAAATGAGATTGTGATCAAGGAACAATTATGACATGAGAGTGAAAATCTGTTGGTGCCATACAGACAGTAAATTGTTTAGGGCAATGAAAAGAGGATAAAATTAGGAATTAGACTTGAGTAGAATCCAGTTCTGCTACTCTTAGCTTAGAAGTTTTTTCTCCCTTGGCGCTCAGTGGGTTAAGCCTCTGCCTTTGGCTCAGGTCATGATCTCAGGGTCCTGCCATGGAGCCCTGCATTGGGCTCTCTGCTCAGCAGGGAGCCTGCTTCTCCCTCTCTCTCTGCCTGCCTCTCTGCCTACTTGTGATCCCTCTTTCTCTGTCAAATAAATAAAATCGTTAAAAAAAAGTTTTTTTCTCCCTTAAGTTGTAACTGTTGAACCATGTCATAAATGAAGATACACGTGAATTCTTGAGTTTGATGTGCTACTTATATTTTTCTAATATACATTAAACAAAATATATGGCCATTAAAGTGTATAATACTAACAACCATCTGAAATTATCTTTCTTACCTTTTGTGATACCTGCTTTGGGAAATACCAAGACTGGATTATCTCTTCAGATCCTTCTAGCTCTGATACTTTGTGATTCTGTGATATGTAAGAATACAGTTATGTAAAAGAGAATGAAAAATTAAAAGCACAGGTGAAAAGGGGACATACTTTAAGAAATTTAGGGGGTTGTACTGACTAAAATAGAGTTTGAGAATTATTTCAGAGTCCAGATTATAAAGGGTCTTAGATGTACCACTGGCTCGTTCTCCAACTAAAGCCCAGAAATGGGGATACCTGGGTGGCTCAGTGGGTTAAGCATCTGCCTTCAGCTCAGGTCATGATCTCAAGGGTCCTGGGATGAAGCCCTGCATTGGGCTCTCTGCTCAGCAGGGAGCCTGCTTCCCCCTCTCTCTCTCTGCCTGCCTCTCTGCTGGCTTGTGATCTCTCTCTCTCTCTCTGTGTCAAATAAATAAAATCTTATAAAAAAAAAAAGATAAAAGCCCAGAAATGGTATATGTTTTTATTCCAACCTGAGACAAAAAATCCTTACAGATAATTGGGAGTTACCTGTAAAATTCCACTGTCATTGATGAGAAATACTTCTCTAAGAAGTCTCTTAATAGAGTGCTTAATAGAGTATAGTTGCTTAATAATTCATTGTTCTTTGGAAGAAAATAAAAATACTTGAACAATCCAAAAGATGAAATGGTACATTTCTCTTCTGTACACTTCTCCTAATGTGTTCAAAACCAATTTAGTCAGCAACAATCCAGAAACAAAACAAAAAACCTTCATCTGTTTATATAAGATACTTATATATTTGAAAAATAAGCAATTAAATGGCTTATAGGATGTCATGCAAATTAATTTTTCTTCCTTCATCGAACATTTATTGGATAACTACTGTATGTAAGACACTGTGCTTAGTGTTAGAGGATATAAATGCATGATAGTAGTTAGTGTTTATTGAAGGCTTTCTGTGTGCCCTGTGCTAAGAGACCGGGTGTTTTCTAGACATTCTATCTCATTTAATCCTATCAGAGATGTATCATTATTATTATTATTTAATGAGGAAACTGCCTTAGGGCCAGTAAGTGGTGGAATTAAGATTTGAAAGCAAGTCTGTCCAGCTATGAAATAGCTCATTCCTCTTCCATCCCTGTAGTACAGCCTAGTGTGGTGGTCACCAGCTCAGTGTAGCTTTTGAACATTTGAAGCATGAAGTGTGAATGGGGTTGTGCTGTAAGTATAAAAGACACACTTGATTTTAAAGGCTTAGTACAAAAAAACAAATGTAAGATACTGCATTAATTTTTTGTATTGATTACACATTTAAATGGCAATATTTTGGATATATTGGATTAAATACATTATTAAAATCAATTTTACTTATTTTTTAATATGACTATTAGAAAACAAATAATAGATGTGGTTTACATTTGATTTTTTTTTTTTTTAGGATTTTATTTATATATTTGACAGAGACAGTGAGAGAGGGAACACAAGCAGGGGGAGAAGCAGTGGGAGAGGGAGAGGGAGAAGCAAGCTTCCTGCAGAGCAGGAAGGACTTGATCCCAGGACCCTGGGATCATGACCTGAGCAGAAAGCAGATGCTTAACGACTGAACCACCCACGCGCCCCCATTTGATTTCTAATGGACAGCTCTGATCTGGAAGAAGAAAAAGATACCTTTACTAAAAATTATTACTATAGGGGTGCCTGAGTGGCTCAGTCAGTTAAGGGGCTGCCTTCAGCTTGGGTCTTGGTCTCGGGGTCCTGGGATCGAGCCCCAAGTTGGATTCCCTGCCTGGTGGGGAGCCTACCAATCCCTCTCCTGCTCCCCCTGCTTTTGTATGTGTTCTCTTTGTCAAGTAATAAATAAAATCTTAAAAAAAATAAAGAATTAATATAAGTTGTAGTACTGTAAAAGAAGGAAAAATTAAATGCTAGGACACATGCTAGAGGAAGTGGTTGGGAGTATCAGAAAAAAGCTTGTTGGTACTTTTCATTCTTCTTAAAGAGTTTATTGTTAATATCATGAGTTTTTTTTTTTTTAAGGTTTTATTTTTCAGTAATCCCTGCACCCAGTGTGGGGCTTGAATCTACCACCTCGAGATCAAGAGTTGCATGCTCTACTGACTGAGCTAGCCAGGTGCCCCAATATCAAGAAATTCTTAATTTAGCTACCTTAAAATGCCTCCTAATCTGACACCATCCCCGTGCCTAATTTATGAGTTGTAAGGGGCGCTCCTTCAACCTGAGAGGAGCAGTACTCATAAAACTGGGAAATCAGTAAGTGGTTCATCTTTGTTTGGTTGAATTACAGAAATTGGAAACTTACGAAGGAATCTCAAGTGATGGCCCTCAGAACTGTGCCAGTGCTAACTCTTGTATCTGCATTAAAATAGAGTGTGGAGGAACAAGAAGTGTGGACTGGAATCTAAAAACAATGAATTAAGAGAACCAGACATCTACTTTCATTTAGCTGTAACAACTTTACTGAAATTAGAAAATTATGTTAGATTGAATGCATAGTATTTATAGTACCTTCTAATGAAGACGTGAATAACATGTGTCACTCTTTGTAGGGGGAGGAGTTGTAGTGAAAGTGAGTGCTAACTTGAATTCCTGGATCTGTACACTTGTAAAATAGAACAGACTCTTAAATTGTTTCTGTGTTCCTTAAAAATAACAAATGTGATATATATTTAGAAAGATAAGTAAGAGAAACAGTGAATTGAAATTATGTGGGGGAAAAATTAACCAGGAGAATGTGCATACAAGTTATAAATCAATTCAAATGCAAAGTAACTACAACAAAGAAGGAAAGAAAAAAAAAAGTTTAAGGAAAGATACAGAAGGTATCTAGGAAGGTTTCTTTTGTAACTTAAGTGTAAACTAGAAAGAGCCTGAAAGTCAACAGAATTCCCAAGTTCGTGCACTGTCCAAATCAGCTGTGTAATGTGATAAGCAATTGAAGTGGACAGAAGCTTTAAGGAGGGAGAAGGGGATGTAATGGAGGGTTTTAATCCCGAGCATATCTGCCTTCTGTTAATTAGTACCATCTACTGAGCACACCTATTTAACGTAAGCAGGAAAAATCAGAATCACAGTCTTGGATTCAAATCCCAAATCACTTATCACTTACTGTGACCTTGGACAAATTAATAGACAACCTTCAATTGTCTGTAAAACAGATAATTTTCTACAAAATAGATAAACCCACTCCTACAGGGTTATGGTGAGAATAAAAAAATTTTAAATATGTAGACCATGCAGCAAATTGCATTTGCCCATAAATGGTCTTTCTCTTCCCTTTCTCTTTGTTGTTTGAGAGGAAATGATTCAAGATAAGGTTTTGTGTTCACTGTGTTAAGAGAAATGTGAAATGAATGTAACGTGCCACACCTTTTATATAATACTTCCTAGGTAGGCTCCTAATGAAAACTTAAGTTGAACTTACTTGAAGAGTAAGATCAAGAACATTTATAGTCCTTATATGTTAATTTAAAAAAAAAAAGAACATTTATTGTCTTTTTTTTTTTCCAAGTTTTCTTTCAGGATTTTATTTATTTATTCTTTAAGTAATCTTTACACCCAGTGTGGGGCTTGAACTCACAACCCCTGACATCAGTAGTCAGATGCTCTTCTGACTGAACCAGCCAGGCGCCACGAGAACATTTATAGTCTTTAATGAATATTGAAAATGTATGCACTTTGAGATTATAAGTGCAAAGGAGTGATTCTCTGGGTAAAGGAATTCAGTTCTGCCAAATGTTCTTTAGTTCTCTTGGCCTAAATGAGGCCTAAATTTGGAATATACTGCCTATCAGACAAAGGAAAGTCCCGTTCTTAAATAGAAGAGGAAAGAATTAGTTCTTGTGTTCTGAAGACAGCATTACTTAACACAGATCCTCCCTCTGTATAATGGAATGACTAAGAACATAGCTTCTTATTAGCTGAGAAAAAGAAGGCATTGATTCTTTTTGCCTTTTATAAAACCAGATAAATATAAAAATCACTGGAATTTTCCTAAAGATTGGCACCTTTTCATAGAGAAAGGAATATGTTAGGACTTGATATTGCTAAGGTTGGAACGTTCTCTGGCGCATGAAACAATCTATATTAAAAAATCAATACATAAATTAATCATACCTTAAGGATAGTGTGAAATATTTTCAGTCTGCAAGCCTTCTTTCTGAGGTAATTAGGCAGCAGAGTTAGTTTTGAATAGTTTTGAAACAGTTAAAACTCCACAGTCTCAGACTGTTAGAACTGATTAGGACCTCCCTGTTTGCCATGTGTATAGATAAAAGTTTTTGGTGTGGCTGGTTGGTGTTGTTGCTTTATTATTATAAGAAGTTTATTATTATAAGAAGTTTCAAGAAAGAAGTTTCAATATTGTATATTGATTTCCACCTTTGAAAATGGGTCTAAAATAGGAGAAATTAGAACAGTGAAAACAGAAATCAGAAGAGATTGGTGTGGTTCCCTCCTTCTTCTGGAGACAGATTTACGTTCTTCAGTGCCGTGATCTCTGCCTCCTTCTCTGGCTCTTGCCAGCTCCTACCACATCCAGGTGTCCCATGTCCCCCGCCCTCCCCGTATGTGGTGAAGTGTTATAGGCTTCTAGAGAGCACCACCTTACAGCTTGTGAGTTTACAGAGTTGTTGGTTTTTTTACAGAGGTTTTTTTTTTTAATGTAAATAGTATTTGTTGGTAAAGATTTTATATTCAGTGATTCAGGAATTTTCTGCACCTGCATGTTGTTCAGTATCTTTCCCTTAGCATAACCCAGTGGCCCGCTGCCACTCCAGCTCTTCTTTAGGCATGGTTTTCTGGCTTCATTGTTTTTATTAGATTGAACTGTAAGAGTGACCAGTATTTGGTCCTGTTTGACTTATAAAACCAGCAATTTCATGTGGTTCAACCTAATAGTTAAGATTTTGAGTAAATGATATTTGCATTTGCAGCAATTCCATTGTTTGCTTTTTTGTATCATCTTGAAATTTACAGTTAAGAGTGAGGAGATAGGATGAACTTGTCATTTTAGTGGAGAGCTTCACCTTGGGAGTCTTCCTAAAATTTTTTTTCCCTGAGCTTTTTATTGGGTTTATCTGCCCCCAGGACCAAAAGAAGAGAATCAGTCTAGATTATCTTATTCTTTTGCTCATCATTTGTAAAATATTTACTGAGCATTTACTGTATGGGTTAATTAACAAGATTGTCTGGCATAAAAAAGGTGACTTGAAAGTTTAGTTTCATATAAAATAATGTGTTCCAACCTTAACTCTTACAGTAGTGGAAATGTGGAACTAGATGCAAGTATCTGAAAGGACCTTAACCAAACACACTTGTTTTTTGTTTTTACATTTGTTTTTAAAAAATGAGTATTGGCCTTATAGCCTTCTCCCTAAATATTTATCTGAGTCAAGTAAGTTGCTATCCAATATGTGATTTATGGAACCTTTTTTTTTTTTTTTAAACTAAAGATTTTATTTATTTACTTGACAGAGAGAGATCACAAGTAGACAGAGAGGCAGGCAGAGAGAGAGAGGGAAGCAGGCTCCCTGCTGAGCAGAGAGCCTGATGCGGGGCTCAATCCCAGGACCCCGAGATCATGACCTGAGCCGAAGGCAGCGGCTTAACCCACTGAGCCACCCAGGCACCCTATGGAACCCTTTTTTATGTTATTTGTAACTCTTGATAAAGTATACAATACATAGAGTAGAAATTTTACAGATTTTACAAATTTTACATATAAAAAAGGAATTAGATGGATTGTGATTTGCCCAAATCACATAAATATTAAGAAAAAGAGCTTGGGGCACCTGGGTGGCTCAGTTGGTTAAGCCTCTGCCTTTGGCTCAGGTCATGATCTCAGGGTCCTGGGATCGAGCCCTGCATTGGGCTCTCTGCTCTGGGAGGAGCCTGCTTCCCCCTCTCTCTGTCTGCCTCTCTGCCAGCTTGTGATCTCTGTCTGTCAAATAAGTCAATAAAATCTAAAAAAAAAAAAAAGAAAAAAAAGAACTTAGACTCCAATCCAAATCTTTTAAAATATAAAGCCTCTTTCTGTGTTACCACATTGCTTTTCTGATAACTTTTACATTTATATACATATACATATTATTATTTTGTTTTTTTTAAATAATCTTTCCCATTTTTATTTAAATCTGTCAACAAATATTTGAACATATATTATGTGCCTGTTGTTTCTTCAGATAGTTTTTCTGTCCCTACTCTTCCTGGGCTCTGGTTTTCCATAGGTTAAATTGCTTGCTATTGTCTCAAGTCTTTTTTTTTTTTTTTTTTAAAGATTTTATTTATTTATTTGACAGATAGAGATCACCAGTAGACAGAGAGGCAGGCAGAGAGAGAGAGAGGAGGAAGCAGGCTCCCTACTAAGCAGAGAGCCTGATGTGGGGCTCGATCCCAGGACCCTGAGATCATGACCTGAGCTGAAGGCAGAGGCTTTAACCCACTGAGCCACCCAGGTGCCCCATCTTTTTTTTTTTTTTTAAAGATTTTATTTATCAGATAGCGATCACAAGTAGGCAGAGAGGCAGGCAGAGAGAGTTGGGGGTGGGGGAAGCAGGCTCCCTGCTGAGCAGAGAGCCAGATGCTGGCTGATCCCAGGACCCTGGGATCATGACCTGAACTGAAGGCAGAGGCTTTAACCCACTGAGCCACCCAGGTGCCCCTATTGTCTCAAGTCTTGAAGAGATGTTCTTCATCCTCTCTTCCCCACTGATTGTTGTTTTCTTTCCCCCACTCAGTTTCATTGTGGATAATTACTATTGCTGTGTCTTTAGGTTCATTGATCCTTTCTTCTGTGACTTTCAGTCTGATATTAAAGCCATCTAGAGTATTTTTTAAAATTTTTGATGTTTTATTTTTCATCTGTAGAAGTTTGATTTGGGTCTTTTATATTACTAAGTGCATGTTTTCCTCTACAGTCCCTCCCCCCCCCCCCCCGCCAAAAGACTTTAAGTAATTTCTACACACAGTGTTGAGATCAAGAATCAGAGCCAGCCAGGTGTTCCTTTCTTCATAGACTTTTCCCTCCTTTTCTTTACAATCTTGAGTGTATTTATAATCACTATTTTAAGGTTTTCATCTGCTAATTCCATTAGTCGTCAGTTTCTTGGTCTTTTTCTAATGATTAATTTTTCTTCTTGTGGTCACATTCCTATTTCTTTGCATGTGTAGTAATTTTTTTTTAAGATTTATTTATCTTAGAGAAAGCAAGTGTGTGCTCGCATGAGTAGAGAGAAGAAGAGAAGCAGAGTCCCCACTGAGTGGGCCTCAAGCTCATGACCCCCTAGGTCATAACCCCAGCCAAAACCAAGAGTCTGGTGCTTAACCAGCTGAGCCACCCAGGCACCTCTACATGTGTGGCAATTTTTTATTGGATATTGGTCACCATCCATTTTACATCTTTGAGTGCTAAATTTTGTTGAATTCCTTTAAAGAATGTTGGATTTTGTCTGGCACAGAGGTTGTATGCAGATCAGTTTGAGCCTTTTGAGGCTTGCTTTTAAGTTTTGTTAGGGTAAGTCCAGAGCAGCCTGTAGTCTGTGCCTAATTTAATTCTGCTACTAAGAAGTGACTCTTCTGGGATTCTGCCCAGTGTCTTGAGTCATATGAGGTCTCTCCTTTCAGGCTGGTGAGAATAAAGCTCCCTGCCTTGTGTGAGCATCAGGAATTATTTGGTCTATTTGCTTTTGTGTTTCATTGGCCACCACACACCCATAGGATAAGACAACACTCAGGGGGATCCCTCTGCAGATATCTTGGGTTCTTTGTGTAGTTCTTTTTTCCAGTACTCTATCTTTCAAGTTCTAGCTGCCTTGAATTCATTGAACTCTGGTTTCTCTCCTCTGCTCAGGGAGAATACTAGATTCTGTTTGGGCTCCCCCATCCTGTGCTACGGTCTAGAAGCCTCCTCCAGGGACTAAGTTGGGGTAGTTCTAGGTTCACCTTGTTTCCCTTCTCTTAGGGATCATAAACCTATGCTGCCTGTCGTCCATTTACTGAAAATTATTTAATATATTTTGTCTAGTTGTTAGTTACTATGGGGGCAGTTCTTGTAATAACTAATTCTTCATATGTAATAGTAGAAATCGCCATCGCTTGAATTTTATTTTATTTTATTTATTTATTTATTTTTTAAAAGATTTTATTTATTTATTTGACAGAGAGAGATCACAAGTAGGCAGAGAGGCAGGCAGAGAGAGAGAGGAGGAAGCAGGCTCCCTGCTGAGCAGAGAGCCCGATGCGGGACTCGATCCCAGGACCCTGAGATCATGACCTGAGCCGAAGGCAGCGGCTTAACCCACTGAGCCACCCAGGCGCCCCATCGCTTGAATTTTAACTTCTGACCTATCAAATGGGATTGAATGGGGAGAATTTGTTAGAAAAGGAGATCATGATTTATTAAAATTGTAAATATATATATCTTTTGACCTAACTGCCCTACTTCTGAAACTTTATATATGACACTATGATCAATGTGTAGGAGGTATTTTATTGAGGCTTTTTTTTTTTTTCCCAAATAATTGGAAATAACCCAACACCCTTCAATAAGGGAGTGATTGAATGTATTATGTGTATTCATACAATGAGCTATTGTATTGCTGTGGAAAGGAGGTGTTTACGTCAGGTGTGGAAAGATCTCCAACATCTCTTATTAAATTATTAAATTATTTGCTTATATTTGCATTAGAATGCTCTGGAAGGAGACAGAAGAAACTAGGCTAATAATGGGGGATAAAAATGGGTGGCAAATTTTCCACTATATTCTTTATACATATATATATTTTAAAGATTTTATTTATTTACTTGACAGAAATCACTAGTAGGCAGAGAGGCAGGCAGAGAGAGAGGAGGAAGCAGGTTCCCTGCGGAGCAGAGAGCCTGATGTGGGGCTCAATCCCAGGACCCTGGGATCATGACCTGAGCCGAAGGCAGAGGCTTTAACCCACTGAGCCACCCAGGCGCCCCTATTCTTTATATTTTTTATTAAAAAAATTTTTGAGACAGTTATGTGTTATCTGTTTGACATTTAAAAAATTAAGGTGACAAAAAATCTTCATTGCCCTTTGTTGACAAAACTGCTTTAGCATAAGAATGCCACAGGTATAATAATTTCATTATGTGTCAAGGGGTCGGCTTCTCCCTAAGCCTTTCACTAACTTAGAAGATCAAGATTTCCTTTCAGTTCATGTATTATTTGGGGCAAAACTAACTCCCCATAGTAAACCCCAAAATATCAGTGGCTTACCACAAGAGAAGTTGTGAGAGACTATCAGCCTCTGGTGATCCAGAGACCCTGGTTCCTCCTGTCTTGTGCTTTTGCTTCTCAGGGCTTCAGAGTCTTGTGCTTTCACATTGAAAAGTCAGAACCCCTGCCTGCCGGCCTGTTTGTATGTGTGTATGTATTTATTATCCTTATTTCCCTCCCTCTCTTTCTTCCCTCCATATAATTCACGTATCATAAAATTCACCTTTTTATCCACCTTCTCTTGAAAGCCCTGGCCCTGAGGTGATTGACTGTCTTGCTCACATTCCACTGGTGAGAACTCTTCATGTGCAGCACCCAGCTGCACGGGACTGGGTAAGCACTCCCAGGGACAGTTTGGCATTGTGAAAGGGTAGCAGACAATTGTAGCAGACAGCTAGCAATCTCCATCTCAGCTGTCTGGGCAAGTCAGGTCAGGTTCATGTGCCAGCCTTTGATTTGTCACATTAAGAAGTTAATGTTCCTTCCCATTTTCTCTAGGAAGGTGAATGCTATTGATAAATCATCAGGTTTTTTTTCTTTATGTGGAGAAGGGGAGATTCTTGTGATCAGTTTTCTGTGTTACAGTCTCTTTGATTTAAATTATGAAAGCAGTTTCAGCGGGACATATTGATCTCAGTTCTAATTTTATAATACTTGCTGAGGGCCAGTATCTTGTGTCCTGTCCCTTGTCATTAAGCTCCAAGCCCTAGGTTAATGAACAACAGTTTCCCTTCTTCCTCTCTTTCTTGGTGCCATGTGGGGTTTTTTTGTTTTTTGTTTTTTAAATTTTATTTATTTTAGAGAAAGTGTCACAAGTGTGTGATTGGAGGTGGGCAGAGGGTAAGGGAAAGAGAGAGAATCCTCAAGCAGATTCCCCACTGAGTGGGGAGCCTGACATAGGGCTCGATCCCATGACCTGAAGATCATGACCTGAGCTGAAACCAAGAGTTGGCCGCATAACCAACTGAGCCACCCAGGCACCAGGTGACATGGCTTTTAATCCATCCTTCCTCCCTCCTTTTCCTGGCAGCCAATGGATTCTCCTTTCCTTCTGCATTTGCGCCTGCCTTTAAAAGGACTTTGTTTATCCTGTTTATTGATGAAGGCTTTTTAAGCTGTTCTTTGCTGACAGCATATATATTGCTAGAACCTAAAGTTGTTGACTTTTGAGGTAACCCATTCTTTTACGTTGTTCAAAAGGGACAGGGAGGTAGAGTAACATTTATTGGGCAACTACTATGTGCTTGTGTACATTATCTTGTTGAAGCACTACTGTTTCTAAGAGAGCTATGTAGTTTTGGCCTCCATTTTATTATGAAAAGTTACAAACATACAGAAAAGTTTTAAAAAATTGTACATTGAAAATAAATCATACATTGGACTGAATTTCAATCACTGAAATTCTACCATTAACATTTTACTGTCTTTACTTTATCAGTAAAGATGTTAGTTTTAAACACACAAGTTTTGGGGCTCCTGGGTGGCTCAGTGGGTTAATGCCTCTGCCTTCTGCTCAGGTCGTGGTCTCAGGGTCCTGGGATCGAGCCCTGCATCGGGCTCTCTGCTCAGCAGGGAGCTTGCTTCCCTCTCTCTCTCTCCCTGCCTCTCTGCCTGCTTGTGATCTCTCTATCTTCCAATAAAATCTTTTAAAAAAATAAACACATAAGTTTTGTGAAAAATTATATTCCCTGTCAATTTTAGTGTATAACTTTTATTGTGCTTATTAAAATAAAACATCCTCCTACTTCCAGAACTTAAAAAATCTTGTATCTTAGTAGAAAACAACTGCATTCTGTCCCTAACCCCCACCTCCACCTTAAAACCCGTATCTTTTCTGATACTGTCTGCTTCATTCTGCTCTGGTGAGCCAATATCCTTAGACTTTCCTTTTTTCCTCATGTTTTTTGTTTGTTTGTTTTGTTTTAAGATTTCTTTTATTAGAGAGAGAGAGAGAGAGAGATTGGGGAGGGGGAAGGTCAGAGGGAGAGAATCTTCAAGCAGACTCATCAACACAGGGGTCGATCCTGTGATCCATGAGATCACCACCTGAGCCAAAACCAAGAGCTGGTTGCTCAGCTGACCCAGCCACGCAGACACCCCCTTTCCTCCTCAGTTTCTGAAGAATTTTTTTCACAGTTGCCTGTTTCTGGATATGTCCTTTCC
Source organism: Mustela erminea (assembly GCF_009829155.1). Lineage (NCBI taxonomy): Eukaryota > Metazoa > Chordata > Mammalia > Carnivora > Mustelidae > Mustela > Mustela erminea. Next base: position 48,567,891 of record NC_045632.1, on the reverse strand, counting down.
CTTATTATAAGCATCAGTTTATATAACCTAAAAGGAATTCCAGATGCTTTAACGTATACCAAAGTTGGGAAATGGAGCTTTCTCCTGAATGGCAGACACTGCAGCAAGGCATGGTGAGCCACATTGGTAGACGTTGGAACTTTTGCTCTTATGCATGAGAGTTTAACAGTGCCATATGATGGTGATTTTTAGATTGCAGTGAGATAATGATAGATTTATTCTTTAAGTTAATTAGAACATATCAACTAGGGGGCCTCCTGGGTGGCTCAGTTGATTAAGTGTCTGCCTTCGGCTCAGATCATGATCCAGATGTTCAGGGATTGAGCCCCACATCAGGCTTCCTGCTTAGATTAGTTTGCTTCTCCCTCTTCCTTTCCCTCTGCCCCTGCTGGTGTATTCTCTCATTCACTGTCTCAAATAAATAAATAAAATCTTAAAAAAATAAATAAAAACCATAGCAAGTAGAATATAGCAAAAATGGAGAATAATTCTTACTCTGAGCCAGTATCCTCCATCACTCAAAATAAATGTTTAATAATTTAGTTATAATAGTTTGTATCGGATGTTATTGACCTTTTGAAGTGTTTAGTTTACTTTTTAAAAAGTTTCATTATTTTGTTTCTCCATTGGATGATTGAGAGATCAGTCTGTGATTAAAATAATTCCGTTGACATGCTAGAGTCTAGACATAGGTTTATTCTTGCTGTACATTGCCTGTATTTCTTGGATTCAGAAGTTGGCTGTTAGCTGGAGGTTTCTAAGTCAATTTAGTATGGTTGGATATATGTTAAAATGCTGTTGGTGTTGGTAATGACTCCTTTTTGCCAGAAGGACATTTAAAATGTTGGGTCCTAGTTTATTTTTTCTTTATTACATGGTTAGGTCACTAACTAGAATACTTGTGAAATGATGTTGCTTGTTGAGGCAAACAGATTCATTTATATAATGTATAATATTTGTACTTTTAGAATATTGGAATACCAATATTCCCCCCAAAATAGTTAATTTCTTTCCTTGTAACACTTAAGAATTCATTAAATTTTTAACCGAGAAAATGAATGCAGACTCAACCATGGAGAATGTTTGCTATCAACACAGAAACAAATCATTTAAGAAATAGTGTGTATAGTTTTTGCAACAAAATTTGGTCACTTTGCATGTATTCAAAGTGGTGATGCCCATTATTTAGTATTTATTTGTATTTGTGTTTTAAATTTTTCCACCAGCAAACTGAATAATTGCTGAGCAAACACTTAAAGTTAGTCATTGAAATGGACTCTTAATAGCCAATTTGGGATGTCTTGCAACCTAACTTATAAAGTGTTGTTCAGGCTGATATGCCTGTTCTGCTAGTGATGCTTTATTTATTAATGAAGTAAAGGAAAGTATTTATTTTAACTAAATATGACCATCATGTAAATATTTTTTTAAAACTTTGAGTCAGAAAACTGTAGATGCTAAATTATTTTGTGCTGGTCAATTTGGTGAGCTTCAGTGTCTTTATAAAAATGAGCAATTGTAAGGAGTAAAGGTTAAGTGAGGTGTTATAGATCTGAAAGCATTTGTTGAACTAGAAAGCTTTCTGTGGGATATAAAGAATTCTACTACTGATCAGGATGTTCTGTGGAAGTTGGCAGATTATTTTGTGTCAATTTAGCATTACATGGAAGAATGATAGCTCTTTCATTCAAGGTTTGGAATGGTTTATGACCAAGTAGTTTTATATTTTTATATTTTATTTTTTTAAAGATTTTATTTACTTATATGACAGAGACACAGTGAGAGGAGAACACAAGCAGGGGAAGTGGGAGAGGGAGAGCAGGCTCCCACGGAGCAGAGAGCCTGACTCAGGGCTCCATCCTAGGACCCTGGGATCATGACCTGAGCCAAAGGCAGATGCTTAATGACTGAGCCACCCAGGGGCCCTATGAACAAGTATTTTAAAATTATTATTATTATTACTGTTTTAAAGATCTTATTTATTTATTTGACAGCGAGAGAGAGAGAGCACAAGCAGGGGAGAGGCAGAGGGAGAGAGAGACGCAAGCACCCCGCAGAACAGCGGAAGCGTGATACGGGGCTCAATCCCAGGACTCCAGGACCATGACTGGAGCCAAAGGCAGTGGCTCAACACCTCCCAGGCGCCCCTAAAAATTATTTTTAGATTATTTAAGGGAAGTATTCCCATTAAGGTATGATAAGTTGATTTGATTTTTTTTAAAGATTTTTTATTTTATTTATTTGACAGAGGGACATCACAAGTAGACAGAGAGGCAGGCAGAGAGAGAGAGAGGAGGAAGCAGGCTCCCTGCTGAGCAGAGAGCCCGATGCGGGACTCGATCCCGGGACCCTGAGATCATGACCTGAGCTGAAGGCAGCGGCTTAACCCACTGAGCCACCCAGGCGCCCCTAGAAACAACTTTTTGAAAAGGGAATGTGCAGTTTCTTAAAGGTATATTAATAGATTTTTCTGATACTGAACTAATAGTCATCTTTTTTTAAATTTTATTTTTATGATTTTATTTACTGAGAGAGAGATCATGAGCAGGGGGGATGGGTAGAGGGAGAAGCAGACTCCCTGCTGAGCAGGGAGCCTGATGTGGGACTCAATCTCAGGGCCCAGGATCATGACCTGATCCACAGGCAGACATAAGCAACTGAGCCACCCAGGCGCCCCATCTATTGTTTTAGATAGCAGAATTTAATTTGCCATAATTTTACTTAGAATTTTTGAGTCTGAGATCATTAGAATTTAAGGACAAATTTTTTTTTTTTAAGATTTTATTTGACAGACAGAGATCACAAGTAGGCAGAGAGGCAGGCAGAGAGAGAGGGGGAAGCAGGCTCCCTGCTGAGCAGAGAGCCCGATGTGGGGCTCGATCCCAGGACCCTGGAATCATGACCTGAGCTGAAGGCAGAGGCTTTAACCCGCTGAGCCACCCAGGCGCGCCTTAAGGACAAATTTATAAAATGAAACTTCCTGAAACTATGATCAGTAAGAATGTTACAAATAATAATACTCATCATACCTTCTAAGAAATATATCCTAAGAGATGGTTTATAAACCTATAGCCAACAAGACTTGCTTAAGTTAATTAATATTAGGCATTTGTGATGAAATTAATAGTAATATTTCCAAGGTAATATTACTGGTGGTGGTTTGCAAGCAAGAATAAAGAAGAATCAAAGAGAAGAATCAGTGTTTTCGAACATCATGGCCATTGGGAAGGGCTGCCTTGAGTAGCTGACATTAGTGTTCATGGCAGATTGAACTCTTTAATGAAATGTCTGCATAAGTTTAGTTTTTTTTTTTTTTTGAGAGAGAAATAGGAAGTCAGTGAATATTATTGGGTAGGAGAATGGCATTTGAAATAATTAAGGAAATTATTCTTGTGTGCATTATGGATTGAAGTAAGGAAAATCTGAAGGAGCTCATTGAGTAAGCTGCTTTTTTGTAAACTGTGAAGTAGAGACCTGGAGAGTGTTGGACTAGTAGGAGATGGAGACTCATTACCTAGGAGAAATTTGGGGAGCTTTTATTCATTTGACAAATTTTGGGTGAATATTATTTACTTCATGTCCGAAACTTAATGATAGACACTAGGAATATGGTGGTTGTCATACGCTTCACCTCCCACTCTGGAAAGACATGATCCATGCGAGGTTTACCATCAAGTGGAGAAAGTAGTCATTAAAGAATCACACATACACACACACACATCACAAAATAAATAGAAAATTATAGCTATAATAAGTGCTATAAAAGAGAGAGATGTGGACATTTGGTTAATCAGAGAGTCAGGAAATGTTTTCCTGAGAAAATGATGATTGAGCTGAAAGAATAGTGGAGTTTAACCAGGTGACAAGAAGTCAAAATTTAACTGTTAGGCTACCTCCAAAAATATGTAATTCTTAGCTTGCGTTGAATTTGAAATGACAGCGAGGGGTTTCAAGCAGTTTCCAGTAAAAGGATCTAAATTGGGAACTAAATCTTGAACTGAATCTAAATTTTAGTCATTCAGCTTGAAAGGCTATAGTTGGAGGTATGAAAGTGGTTGAGGCCTCTTAAAAATGTGTAAGTAGAAGAGTATGATTGCAAGGACTGAGCCTGGGGAATGCTCACAATTGAGGGTTGGAAAGATGCTTGTGGAGGAAAGTATAGGGAACAGAAGGAGTGGTTGAGAGTTAAAAGATTTAGAAGAGTTTAATTGTGGAAGCTGAGAAGGGAATTTTTAGCTGTGGGAGCCAAGGAAAGGGAAATTTGAAAGGATGTCATAGTTCCACTAGGGTAAATAGAATAATAGTTATGGTTAATGACTGAGAAAAGGCATGGTTTTTGGTATAATTGAGATAGAACAGTTTCTATAGAACCCAAATTTGAATCTATTTCAGGAGTTTGATAGTGGTGACAAGAGGTGAGAATAGCTGAAAGGGAGGATATTCCAGTTAAATAAAGACTTTTCAAAGTTAAGGAAATCTATTTTAGTTTAAAAGAAGCCAGTAGAAAGTGAGAGATTGGAGATGCTGAGAAGGAAGAAAATGAATATAAATGCTCATAAAGGAAGAAAGGAGGGAAGGAGATTCAAATTAGTTTGGTGACAAAAAAATGATTTATAATTTTTTTTGAAGAACTTAAAGGCTATAGTCCTTACGAATTTCACAAATCTTACCAGTTCCCAAGAGAATTGCTGTCTCAGGTTGCTATTATCCACAGAGTAAAAATTACTCTGCTTTTCTTCTTTTTTTCCTTCTCAGGACTGTTTTATTCTGAAGTTAAATTTCAGCAAAAGTAAATAGAGATGTTTAGCTCTGTTGTCCAAAATAATTGTGTAGCTGCTTTCTAAATTGTCACTATGTTGATTAATATTGCAGGGTAGTTTTGGGGTGAGGCCAAACACTTGGAGCTTTGTGCCCCACAAATAATGTTCAGTAAGCCTGGATGACCTCTAGGAAAGTAGATCAGAATGGCCTAAATGCCATTTTGTAGTAGATCCATCCAGAACAATTGGGAAAAGCTCTGTAAGTAGCTACTGTAAAGAAGAATTTTAGCTCTAGGAATGCAAAATGTCGGGATTACTAAGAGTGAACATCCTGGATGTAGCTATAAGTTTTTCACACGTGATCTTAGCCAAAAGGCTAAGAAGCGATAGCTAGAATTTTTTCAATGCATTGTATAAACCTGAACTTTTTCTGATTTTGTGTCTGTGTAGAAAGACCTGGCTTTTTGGGCTCTGAGTATATAAGCTTGCTTGCAGCATAATGTTGTATTCCCAATTCCCAGCCCAGTGCCTCTAACATGCTCAATAAATCCTTGATGGAAAAAGAAAGTAACTTTTCACTGGCTGGGTAGTTAGAAAATAATTTTTGATTTTGCTGCCACTAATGCAAACAAGGAGTATCTTGTTTTGTATTATTTATTTATTTATTTATTTTTAAATTTTATTTATTTATTTGACAGACAGAGATCACAAGTAGGCAAAGAGGCCAGCAGAGAGAGAGAGGAGGAAGCAGACTCCCGCTGAGCAGAGAGCCCGATGTGGGGCTCGATCCCAGGACCCTGGGATCATGACCAGAGCCGAAGGAAGAGGCCTAACCCACTGAGCCACCCAGGCGCACCTGTATAATTTATTTTCAAACGTTGCATCTATCCTACCTTTTTTTTGTTTGTTTGTTTTTGTTCTTGTTTTTGTTTTTAGAGAGAGTATGTGTGTGAGCAGGGGAGAGGGAGAGAGAGAGGGGGAGAGAAAGAAAATGAATTAAGCAGGCTCTACGCTCAGTGTATAGCCTGCTGTGGGGCTGGATCCCACAACCCTGAGATTATGACCTAAGCCAAAATCTAGGGTCTGACGCTTAACCCACTGAGCCACCACTGCCCCCCATCCCCATTATTTGTCTTAGTATTATGCCTGCAGTGTACAAGTTCAAGAACAGCCTAAAACTATGCCATCCATTTTTTTCCCATTCTTTTTTTTTATTGCAATAAAATGTATCCCAATAGAATTTAGCACTTTAACTATTTTAAGTCAGTTCAGAATGGATTAAGTACATTCATATTGTTGTTAAACCATCATCAGCATCCATCTTCAGAACTTTCAGTCATCCCTAACTGCAATTCCCACATGTTAAACACCAACTGCATTCTGCCTCTCTCCAGCTCCTGGAAACCGTCATTCTTTCTGTTTCTGAATTTTTCTACTCTAGTACCTCATATAAGTGGAATCATACAATATTTGTCCTTTTGCATCTGACCTATTTCACTTAGTATTAATATCTTTAAGGTTCTTCCATGTTTTGGCATGTACCAGGATTTATTTTTTTAAGGCTGAATCATGTTCCATTGCATGTATAGACCACATTTTGTTCATCCGTTCATCTGTCAAACCTGTTGTCTTGCTTCTGCCTTTTGGCTGTTGTGAATTATTAGAAACGTGTGTATACATATCTGAGACCTTGCTTTCAGTTCCTTTGGATATATATACTCAGAAGTCAAATTGATGGATCATATGGTAATTTTCTTTTTAATTTTTTGATGAATGGGCATACTGTTTTCCACAGTAGTGGCCACCATTTTACATTACCATCCACAGTGCACAGAGTTCCAGTTTATCCACACCCTTTCTAACACTTGTTACTTTGTTTTCTTTTTTTCATTTTATTTGTTTATTTTTTAAAGGTTATTTATTTGTTTATTTGACAGACAGGGATCACAAGTAGGCAGAGAGGCAGGCAGAGAGAGAGGAAGGGAAGCAGGCTCCCCACTGAGCAGAGAGCCCCATGCAGAGCTCGATCCCAGGACCCTGGGATCATGACCTGAGCCGAAGGCAGAGGCTTTAACCCAGTGAGCCACCCAGGTGCCCCTCTTTTTTTCATTTAAAAAAATAGTAACCTAAGCCAAAATCAAGAGTGGGGCATTTAACAGACTGAGCCACCCAGGGGCTCCCATTTTTCTTCTCTCAATTGTATTTTTGCCCCCCCCCCAAGGCTTATATAAAACATTTTGAGTCAGTAAAAATAACATGGTTCTAGGGGTCTGAGTGGCTCAGTTGATTAAGGCTCTGCCTTTGGCTTATGATCCCAGGACCTTGGGATGGAGCCCCATTTAAGGGCTCCCTTTTCAGCAGGGAGTCAGCTTCTCCCTTTCCCTCTGTCCCGTCCCCCACTCATGCTCTCTATCCCTCTCTGTCTCTCTCAAAGAAATAGGTAGAATCTTAAAAAAAAAAAAATTTAACAACATTGTTCTAGAAATTGCCTTCCTGCTACACCTTTTACCCCTTCCATCCTTCCATTCTTTCCTGCACATTCCTCGGGTAGCCGATCTCAGTTTTAAATTTATACTTTGTTTCTTTATATACAACTGAGCAGATACCTGTGTATTTTCATATTTTACCTTCCTTCTTACTCAAAAGAACCCATAGTTGATACCTTTTGCACTTTGCATTTTGTCATTTAATGTTGTATCTTGGAAATCATTTTAAATCAATTCATGGAGATCTTCCTTAGTTTATTCAGCCACTTTCTTATGCGTGGGTATGAAAGTATTTCCCATATTTCACAGTTATGAACAATTTGCTCTGAAAAACTTAAGTATTTTCATCATGTTGGAGGTACTGTTTCTAGAAGTGCAGTTTCATTGACTTTGTTACTGCACCAGCAGAGTATAAGTTCCAAAGTAAATTAATTATTTTTGAAGTTTTGTATAATTTATTGTTCACAAACAGTTGATTTTTTCAAAAACCTTTTAATGACTCCACAGCTGCTGCTACTGAGTGATGTAGCCTGGCTGAAAAAATTCTGCCTATTTAAAATTCCGCCTGCTTTAAAAGTTAAACATGAAAAAATTGAAACAGGAAGCCTCTCCTTATCTCAGTAAGTTATGTTCAAGTTCATAAACTTAATTTTTTTAAAAAAATATTTTATTTATTTATTTACTTGACAGACAGACAGAGATCACAAGCAGGCAAAGAGGCAGGCAGAGAGAAGGGCCAGGGAAGCAGGCTCCCTGCTGAGCAGAGAGCCCAATGTAGGGCTCGATCCTAGGACCCTGAGATCGTGACCTGAGCCGAAGGCAGAGGCTTACCCGACTGAGCCACCCAGGCACCCCTTACTTTTAAGTCACAAAACACTTATATACTATTTCATAATAATTTTTTTTTTAAGATTTTATTTATTTATTTGACAGAGAGAGAGAGAGAGACAGTGAGAGAGGGAAAAAAGCAGGGGGAGTGGGAGAGGGAGAAGCAGACTCCCTGCTGAGTAGGGAGCCTGATGTGGGGCTTGATCACAAGACTCTGAGACCATGACCTGAGCCGAAGGCAGAGGCTTAATGACTGAGACACCCAGGTGCCCCAGTTACTTTTCTTGATTAGTAGTTCTTAGTTGTAATTTTTGGGAAAAGATTGTCCTGTACAGCTCTGCAAGTAATATGAAGTACAGACCTGTGACTTGTTAGGAAAAAAATCTAGACATATATAAACAACACTTAACAGTTTCAAAAATCGGTCCTTGATTTAAGAAACAAAACTGTCACAGCATTTGTAGTAGTGCTGCTTTGATTCTCAAGGACTGCCTATAATGAAGTGCTGCTTCTCTCCTACCCAATCCCTGGATCTCCTGTTTTCCAGGTAGGCCTAGAAAAGCCTCACTGGGATTTGTTCTTATCCATACTAAGAGCAACATTTTCAATTTAGTTCTTTGATTTAGCATCTTTAAAAGCCTTTAGGATTGAGATCTGTGTTTTTAAAAAATGGTGCAGTATGAGATTCAGCTATTCTGGAAGTGTTATGCTAATACCTTTACATGAAGGTCTCTTGAGTTTTTTTTTGTTTTTTTTTTTAAAGATTTATTTATTTATTTGACAGAGAGAGATCACAAGTAGGCAGAGAGGCAGGCAGAGAGAAGGAGGAAGCAGGCTGCCTGCTGAGCAGAGAGCCCAACGCGGGACTTGATCCTAGGACCCCGAGATCATGACCTGAGCCGAAGGCAGCGGCTTAACCCACTGAGCCACCCAGGCGCCCGGTCTCTTGAGTTTTTAAAATAACTTTATGCATTTAATTTCTCAAATCCTTGTATGTTATAAGTACTCAACGTTCCTGAGGCAACCTTGAACCCTCAGATTCAGGATCCCAACCCATTTACATGGATTATTAGGAGCTGGCTCTTAATACAGAACTTCAGGCCCAGGACACATTTACCTATTTTTAACTAGTTAAGGATTACTTAAATGTCTTGTAAGGCCATGCCATCTTGCCAGAAACATTGTTTCAAAGGTCTTTTCTTGAATCTTCTTTTAACTGAAGAACTCAAGATAATCTTTGTAAATGGGGAGAATCTGGGGAAAATTTAAGAAAACCAAACCAAGCCAATTATCTCCAGACTAGGTAACTTTTTGTGTACTGAACCCCACAGCAGAGCAACAATAGGAGTACAAGGTCAGAAAATGCTCCCGAACTCACATAGATACCACATGTCCTGGAAGGTGTATGGATTGTTCAAGTAATACATATGTAGTTTTTTTTTTTTTTTAATATTTTATTTATTTATTTATTTATTTGACAGACAGAGATCACAAGTAGGCAGAAAGGCGGGCACAGAGAAGTGGGGCGAGGGGAGCAGGTTCCCTGCTGAGCAGAAAGCCCCATGCAGGGCTTGATCCCAGGACACTGGGATCATGACCTGAGCCGAAGGCAGAGGCTTTAACCCACTAAGCCACCCAGGCACCCCCATACGTAGTTTTAATACATGATTGTAGAAGTCAGAGTGCTACCAGGTTTATAGGGAAAACTGTCATCTCCTATTTTAGCTTTCCCCACTTTGAACTCTTTCAGCTCTTTATTCTTGAATTTACCTAATTTTTAAGTAGAATATTTATGCTGTTTTTTTAAAATATTAGACATTATCTATTGATTTCTTACAAATGATTTATATTTAGTCCTCATAAAGCACACTTGGCTGTATTTACTCTGAAATTGAACTTCATAGAGCAAGAAATCCTACAAAGCTACAGGATAAAATAGACTGCTGCACCACAGATCATATTCAGACAAGTCTGTAGCTGTAGAATATGGCGTGAATTGGCTGAGTTCTGCAGAAAGCTTTTACCCACTTTAATGAGATCAATTTTGGTCCATTTCCTTTTTGTCTGTATCTCATTCTTATTCATTAATCATGAGTCATCAGCATACTCATATAAGTAAACAGTTTTTTAAAAGAGAGATCAAGGGGCACCTGGGTGGCTCAGTGGGTTAAAGCCTCTGCCTTCAGCTCAGGTCATGATCCCAGGGTCCTGGGATCGAGCCCCACATCGGGCTCTCTGCTCAGCAGGGAGCCTGCTTCCTCCTCTCTCTGACTGCCTCTCTGCCTACTTGTAATCTCTGTCTGTCAAATAAATAAATAAAATCTTTAAAAAAAAAAAAAAAAAGAGAGAGATCAAACTCATTGCTGGTTAGGTCTGGTGGTTAAAGAAAACAAAAGCAAACAAAAAACTGACCTAAAGTTGTTTTATTCATTCTAACAGAGAACAGGGAACAAATCTAAGCTCTTGCTATATGAATGTTTTGTGTGAAGTCAGAATACTTAGAGCAAGACATGTGATCCCTCTACTTTGGTGTTTTATAATTTTCATTGTTATATTTGAGATACTGTTACAGATTACCGTCCATTAGCTATGTTGATTTTGCCTTGCTGGTCCCATAGTCATGGCCCATTTTAAATTTGCAGAGTTCTTTGTTAGAAAACATTTCTAGAGTCTACCTTTTGTGATTTCCTTTGTGATTCAAATAATTTATCAAAGTAGATTTACTTAAAATTTGTGTGAGTGTAGTTTTTAAATTGGGTAATGTTCTCTTCTACATAGGAATAGCTAAGGGTATATGTGATCAGTTTGATAGAGATTTTTCTGAACTGGCATTCAATTTTTAAGTTTCTTTTAATAACTACTGAAAACACCATTTATATAAAACTCACCAATGAGGGGCGCCTGGGTGGCTCAGTGGGTTGAGCTGCTGCCTTCGGCTTGGGTCGTGATCTCGGGGTCCTGGGATCGAGCCCCGCATCGGGCTCTCTGCTCGGCGGGGAGCCTGCTTCCTCCTCTCTCTGTGCCTGCCTCTCTGCCTGCTTGACATCTCTCTCTGTCAAGTAAATAAATAAAATCTTTAAAAAAAAAAAAAAACTCACCAATGAATTGATTTTTCCTTTTAGAAATAAGTACATATTGGGCAGCTCTAATACAAAAACTGTTGCTTTAGCCTTGGCAGTTTACTGATCTTTAGAGATTCATTTCTCTTTCTTGATATTTATCTGTGCCTGTATAGGCTTTACAATTAGCAAAGTGAATAGGGTAATCCTCTGAAAGTTATTCTTTGTGTATTTTTGTTGAAGCCCAGGTTTGTGGATGGTAGGGTCCCACATATAGAGTATACTAGAAAAAATGATTTGACCGCAATAAGATATTAATGTCTGTTTTCCTGAATTAGAATTGGTATATGATTTTCACCAAGAAATAAAAATAAAAATTACTTCTTCAGCCACTCATTTAGGTTCCTATGCATAAGTTAACAGAACCTTGTCAAAGATTACATTTTAAATGAAAAGAATAAATAAAGTTTTTCTTCACTAAGCTTTATTGGTTTTTGTTTTGTTTTGTTTTTTTTGCTTCGCAGATCTTGTTAAAGCATTTTTCCAAACCTATTAAATTAAAATCTGGAATAGATCTGTTCTCTAATTTCTTCAGCAATTTTGTTTTATGAAGCACCCATTTATGCCCATTTATATCTTAGACTGGAAATTGGCAATCTGCAGCACATGTGGCAAACCCAACCCATGGCCTTTTGATTTTTTTTTTTAATGTCTCTGGAGGTAAGAATGGGTTTTACAGTTTAAGAATATAATGAAAAGAAGACACCAAGGGGAACCTGGATGGCTCAGTGGGTTAAAAGAAGACACCAAGATTGTAGAGATTGTATGTGGCCTGCAAAAACTAACAGTGGTTATGATATGTCCCTTTATAGGACAAATTTAATATATAATATATAATGTACATACAGCTTTTTAATGGTTTACAGTTCATCTGAATTAGAAAAATGTTTTGCTGTAATCTCTTTGCATAATCCTGCATGTATTGTAGGAATTTATGGAATTTGTCAGTTTTTATTTTGATATGATCTTTTATTGATCAGGGCCAAATGTGTATGCATGACACTGCAGACTTTCATTAAATGAGCTTGGTTTTTTGAGAGACAAAGAATGTGGGTGGTGAAGTAGTGAACCAGCACACTTAGGCTTACTTCCTTGGGAGGGTGTGGACATTTTTGTGATATTGCTTTAGGGGTGGTGATGAGTTTGAACATTGTCATTTCTCCATTGGTGTAGGGTTTTTTCTTTGATACCATTGTCTGCTTCATAGAGAGTTATTTCCTTGAGGCTGTATTTTGATATTAATTTGGGTTATGTATGGTTGGTTTGGATGAGAGTTTTAATACCCATAGCTTCTGGCAAAAATCCCCTGGTTGCCTGGTTATAATGCTTTGTCGTTTATCATATTTTATTGACTGTAAAGCATACTTTTTCTTTTTCTTTTTCACCTTAACGTCTTTGAAATCAGGATGCATCTTAAATTTTATGACATAATTAGGATTGGCAGAGTTTTTTCCTCTAGTGCTACATGAAATAATGCTGCATCTTAAAATCAGTAAGGTATGGCTTGAACATTCTACTCATTTATAATATCCATTAGGTGCTTCGTTTTCTTATTCCTTGTGTTAATTCCACCCCTTTTTATTTTGCTATGGGAGGCAGAATTTCTGGTTTTGGAAATTTTTCATGATTTAAGGGTTTGCCTTGAGGGTTATTTTAATTCTGAGATTGGTTATTGATTTAGATTGTAAACACCATCAACCATATCTAGTCAACAGAACAACTTGGGAAAATGAACACTTAACATAGTGTTTTGAGTAGCACAGTATCCTGATCTGTTACTGTTAGTTTATTTAACAGATGGCCTGTAGCCTGGTCTTTAATATTAGTTACTATTTTGTTGAATAGACTGTAGAAGAACATTAACTAGAAAACCTGTTTAACTTCAGGCCTAGCTGAGATTTTCTTGAATGCTTGCAACTGGGAACACCCTATGGATTTATAGTAATATCCTGTTCTTGGAAAATAATGAGAAATTACATAGTAATTGTTTTAAGACCTTTACTGTCTCCCAAGGTGAACCACTTTGTATTACAGAGACAGTAAGTTTTTAGAAACCTATTTCAATGGAAAATCACAAGTCAGTAATTTCAAAAAAGGCAAGCCAAATAAAAGTAGAAAGAGGATCGGAATTAATGCCAACTTTAAATATACACACATAAGTTTTTTATTTAAGTTAGTGATTCCAAGCCCTCTTTGCACCTGGGGTGATTTTTAAATTCTCAGTACCCAGATGTCTCTGGCAAATTAAATCAGAATGTCTCGGAGTGGTTGCTGGCATTGAATTTTTTTAGTTATTATATTACAAAAGCAGCTGGCATTGAATTTTTTTCACTCTATTATTATTGTATTACAAAAGCAGTATTTTTACAGATTTTACCCATGTATTTAGCCCTGTCTTTGCTCCTCATGCCTTCTTGAATCTCTGATCTTCCATCTGGGACCACTTTCCTTCTGGCTACAATACATTTTGTAGAATTTCCTTTAGTGAGGGTCTTCTAGTGGCCAGCTGTCAGGTTTTGTTTGTCTGGAAAGATCTTTATTCTACCCTGTTCTTAAAAGATATTTTTGTTGGTCTAGGTATCAATTATCTATTTCTGGGTAACAGGGCATCCCAAATTCAGTGACTCAAAAACAACAGCTGCTGCTTCCCCATGTATCTGTAGGTTAGCAATTTGGGCAGAGCTCAGTGGGATGGCTTGTCTCTAGTCTACATGGTATCAGCTCAGCTCATTCACATCTCTCTAGTCACTTGTCAGGTCGCCTGGGGGCTGGACAGTCATATGTCTGGAGGTCTGCTATAGAAAGGCAAGTTTCAATGCACAAGCAGTTTTCAAGCCTTTGTTCATATTTGCTGATGTCTAGTGGCCAAGCCCAGGTTCCAGAGTGGAGGAATTAGACTCCATCTCTTGATGGGAGGAGTGACAGTGTCACATTTAAAGGGCTGTGGGGTGTACATAAAGAAATGGGGGAGAATTATGGCCTTTTAAAAAAATCTGTCACAGGTAGAATTTTAGGTTGGAATTTTTTTGGGGGGGGGCGGTATTTTTTCTTTTAGCCCATTTTCTTCTTGCCACTGTATTTTGGCTTTCACTGTTGCTGTTGAGCAGTCAGTTCCTATGGCTTCTTTTCAGACTTTCTTTGTGTTCTCTCATTCACTGTGATTTGTCTAGGTGTGAATTTCCCTTTATTTGTCCGGTTTTGGCTTTGTTGAGTTTCTTTTGATTTAGTGTCTTTCATTCATTCTGGAAAATTCTTAGCTATTATCTGCCTCTGCCCCACTCTCTTCTTCTTCTTAGAACTTCAATTAAGTTAGATTTCTTGCTGTTTTCCCATATTTATTTTTATTTCTGTGAATGTTTTATTATATACAGAATGGGGAGAGGGCTCAGTCCTTGGCAGCTGGTTTCCTTTAGGCAGCCAGAACTTTGCTCAGCTCCTGTTGCTTCCTCTTGGCATGGATCTGTGTCCCCACTCTATTCTTGATGATCTTGAGGGCATACTTGTCCTTGGAGACTGTGAGCAGCACCAGGGTGATCTGCTTGTATGAGGTGAAGCCACATAACACTCTGATCATGTCCCTTGGGAATTCGGTGTGCGTGGTGGGGTGTCCAGAGTGGTGGCTGTGCCTCAGCTTGCTCCTGTGGCCCTTGTTGAAGCCCCTGGCCATGGGATATCACAGAACCATGGCTGCTGTGGTATAGGCTCCACATTTATTAACGTTTCTTCATGCTGCATTCTGAATAATTTCTTTTGACTTATCTTCCACTTTACTAATTTGCTCTTCTATTATGTCCAGATGCTTAACTCTTTCTGCTCCCGCTCCCCAAGATTATTTATTTATTTGTTTGACAGAGAAAGAGAGAGAGAGAGAAGGAGCACACAGGCAGAGCGGCACGCAGACAGAGAAGGAGAAGCAAGCTGTCTGCTGAGCAGAGAGCCTGACCTGGGGCTCGATCCCAGGACCCTGGGATCATGACCTAAGCTGAAGGCAGGCACTTAACTGACTGAGCCAACCAGGCACCCCTATTTTTTTTTTAATATTTTATTTATTTGAGAGAGAGAGCGAGAGCAGGAGCTGTGGGGGGAGGGGCAGAGGTAGAGGGATAAGCAGACTCCCCGCTGAGCGGGGAGCCCCTGGTAGGGGCTTGATCCCAGGACCCTGAGATCATGACTGGAGCTATTAGTTGCTTTTAAGAAGATTTTAAAATCTTTTAACATTTTTAATTGATTATAATTTCAGGATCATTCCAAATAATCTAACCTACCATTATAAGAATTGGATTACCACATCTGTTGTTGTCTTTTTAAGCTTCCCTATTAGTTTACCTGTACACTAGGTTTAGGATACTATTGATTAAGCAAATAGAAGATACATGGAGAACTATAAGAATTAAATAGGTAGGAGTCACATTTTAAGAGGGAGAGACCCCCCCCAAAACTTGATTTTCTTCAGTTAGTGAAAGGATGAAACAATATTTTTGTTATCTTTAGGGCTTTTGAGTTGGTCAGATATGTTTGTAGTTGTGTTTACCAGTATGGAAAATTGAAGTTTGGTTTGAAAAGAAAATGATTACCAAAACCCTTATTGATGGTGCTGTAGTGCCTGCATGACAGAAGATCATCCATACTTGTGATTTGTGACGCGCCTAGTGAAAAATATAGGATTCAACTTTTTTTTTTTTTAAGATTTGTTTTACAGAAAAAGAGAATGCACATGTGCAAGTGCACATGGAGTAGAGAATGGCAAAGGGAGAGGGAGAGAGAATCTTAAGCAGACTCCACACTGAGCACAAAGTCCCCATGGGGCTCAGATTCAAGACCCTGAGATTATGCCCTGAGCCGAAACCCAAGAGTCCGATGCCTAACCAACTGTGCCACCCAGGTCCCCCTAAGCTTCAAGTCTTATATCAACCTTATTTTGAAGAAAGCTTAATCGAGTGATTTATATTCATTTTAGAGTTCAGGTTTGGGTGTTTTGTTTACAGTGAGCCATTTTCCTAAGCTACCTTATATGCAGCCAAGCAAATATAATTTGACATTCTCCAGTCTAAATCTACAGGTGAGATGTAAAAGGATGTCATCTGATTATTTTGTGTCATACAGATTTTTTCCCTTCCACTAAAAACAAATGTATCTTTTGTACCCAATTATTTTCTGTTACATTTACAGCTATGCTATAGCTAGGGAGATGACTTAACAGCACTTAACAGGTAGCTTTGCTTGCTACTCCACTTCAAGAACATGGTGTATTATGTTGCTGTTGACTATACAAGCTAGAAATTAAGGTATTTAAGTATTTTAGGAAGAAGAGATGTTTCAGTGACTTAGAGTAGGCTCTTGTGATGATTCTTGGCCTTCGTGGTCTTAAATTAGATACGTCTTTTTTTGAGCAGCAACACAGATGATTTAGAGCAATGTGTCAGAGACATGGCAGAAAGCAAATCAGATTGGTGTGGTGGTGAATGGGAGCTCAAGAGCTGTTGCTTATGTTCATATGGAATCTTGCAGTTGAGGAAGTCAAAAGAGGAAATTAGGGGTGCCTGGGTGGCTCAGTGGGTTAAAGCCTCTGCCTTCAGCTCAGGTCATGATTCCAGGGTCCTGGGATCGAGCCCTGTTGTCGTGCTCTCAGCTCGGCGGGAAGCCTGCTTCTCCCCTCTCTTCCTGCCTGTCTCTCTGCCTACTAGTGATCTCTGTCTGTCAAATAAATAAATAAAATCTAAAAAAAAAAAAGAAGAAGAAGAAGAAATTAATTAATTAATGTAATTGTGCCATAAGGAATGAAATTTTTGCCCCTTATGTGATTTGACAACTCTGTGTACCTTGTAACAAGCTTTGGTTTATTATGCATTAAAGTCAATATTTATGTTTACATTTTGCCCAGTGAATTATGTCAAGGATCATTGTCATCTGAGATAGTCACTATAAAGCCAAGCTGGAGTTATTCCAAGCATTGAATAATTCACAGTCCTATGAATTGAAAAATTGAGCTTGTTAATATTTACTAGGCTATAAACATTTAACCACATTTTTACATCAGTGATCTAACCCCATTGTTATGAAAATATGAGCAAGTTCTGTTCCTAGATGTCTTTTTGTTTAATACACTTTTTTGGTTTTTTGTTTCTCTCTCAACTCTTGCATCCCTATAGTAGTTACAGCATCAGCTGCTACCACCACCAGCCACAAAACTGTTTTTTGGTTAGTTTCATTTCACAGACTTATCTCCAAGAAAGACAAACAGAATGACTTCTTCTGGGGTTACTTATATATCATCAACTTCTGGGTCTTCAAGAGAGGCAGGCATTTTATTTTATTTATTATTTTTTTAAAAAGATTTTATTTATTTATTAGACAGAGAGAGAGAGAGAGAGAGATCACAAGTAGGTAGAGCAGCAGGCAGAGAGAGATGGGGAAGCAGGCTCCCTGCTGAGCAGAGAGCCCGATACAGGGCTCGAGCCCAGAACCCGGAGATCATGACCTGAGCTAAAGGCAAAGGATCAACCCACTGAGCCACCCACGCAACCCTATTTTTAATAGTTCTACAAAACTCGGGGCATCTGGGTGGCTGTGTCGGTTAAGCGGCTGCCTTCTTCTCAGGACATGATCCCAGAGTCCTGGGATCAAGCCCTGTATCGGGCTCCCCAGTCAGTGGAGAGCCTGCTTCTCCCTCTCCCTCTGCCTGCTGCTCTGCCTACTTTTACTCTCTGTCCATCTCTCTAATAAATAAAATCTTTAAAAATTAGTTCTAAAAAACTCATTTGATTTGTTCTGCTGAGAGACTGTTACTAGGGGATTTCAGCATACTATAGCTGTAGTCAGAGATCTGTTAATAGAATTTGTGTAATATAAGATATAAACTTATTAGTTTTCCATCTTCCCATTAAAAAACAGATTAGACTTCAAATAAGCAGGTGAAAATTTAGTAACTCTTCTAGGCCTTATTGAAAAATGTAATTTAGAAAGCTGAGAGATCCCATTGCAATTAGAAAGATAAGTGATAGGAAAGTATGTCATGTTACTTTTGGATGATACTAGACAGAAGTTGTTCTTTGGAATTAAACAGGCCCATTTGCCAGACTGTAGAATAATAAGCTTTAATGTCTTAGAAGTACTATATTTCTTTTTCCTGTATCCTCTTAAATTTGGTGACTTCATTGTACTTAGCATTAGTATGTTTCTTTTCTTTTAAAGAAATCCAGTGGTGTTTGGATTTCTTTAAAAGGAAAGAGACTTTTACTGTGTTGTCATTACAACTTTAAATAAACATGGGCTAGATCAAAGATAATAAAATTATTCTAATGTTTCCTTCACCTTTGTTTTATCCAAGTGAGATTTAAGTAAGAAGTACATGTTCCTCACTAAATTGGTTAGGATTTATGATTCTTTCTGGCAACAGGAAGCTCTGTCTAAACTAGGTTAAGCTAAAAAGAGAATTTGCTTCATATAACTATAATAAGGAATAATACTGGCTTTGGACTGGCTCAACCTCTTAGCTGTACTTATTTTTCTCTTCCCTCTGCTTCTGGATTGGGTTCCTTCATGCCTCTGACTGGTGGCAAGGTGGCCAAAGTAGCTGTATTCCTACTCCATCTGTGCCAGCAGTATTTGCAAATGTTTTATTGTTTGCCATTGTCTGAATCCCTGAAACACTTAGGATGTTTCATGTTTAGTCTGAGTTTGGAATCATTTGATTTCCTTCCTAGGAATGAAGTCCCACCTGCAGTGCTGGAATAGAGTAGGGTTAAAAGTGGGAGAGACAAACAGGAGCTCACTGTATGTAATAGAGTTTGAACATTGGAAGCAGTCACTTATGTCTTTGGGAGTTTTATTTCTGAGGTGACCCAAATCAAGATCAGTTCTGTTTTTACTTTACTTCTTTCATTAGAATAAAGAGATACCTGCCATTTTGCTCATTTCACATTCTAAAGAGCTGGCATTAAACATCACTAAACTACTGTGAACTAGGCTAGAGCTGAGGGAGATGTTCACAGCATAGATGACTTACTGTGTTCTTTCTACTGAAAAACAAAACAAAGGGGACAAAAAATTCTCTCTGAAAGGCAAGTCCAGGAGGCCAGTGCTCGTGTTTCATACCATGAATTATAGATCTCAGCTGTTAATCAGTCCTCAGTTCTCAATAAATTTAAGAACTTTATAATAACAAAGTTTTAGTGTTTCGCTGATTTAAACAGTTTTTAACCTCTATGAAATCATATCTCTTTATTTAATTATTTAATTATTTATTTTTAAGATTTGACAGACAGAGATCACAAGTAGGCAGAGAGGCAGGCAGAGAGAGAGGAGGAAGCAGGCTCCCCACCGAGCAGAGAGCCGGACGCAGGGCTCGATCCCAGGACTCCAGGATCACGACCTGAGCAGAAGGCAGAGGCTTTAACACACTGAGCCACCCAGGCGCCCCATATCTCTTTATATTAAAAAAAGAATTTAAAAAGCTTTCTAGTCAGAAATATTAATAGCATTTTATAAAAGCAATGAAAAGTAAATGACATTTGGGGAACTCACACTTTATTCCTCAACAAAAATAAGCCTTATTCCTCACCCCTACCCCCACATACCTTTTGCCACTGTCCTACCATCTTTTATTTCTTGGGTTAAAGAGTTGACAAAGCTATACCACATTATCTCCTGTTTACAGGTCAAGAGGATTGGATCCCTGTGGTATAGAATATGTCATTTAGTCAAGATTTTTCTCCTGTAGAAAGTTGAAAACACTAGGTTTTGGAAGACTATTGAAGAGTCTGGATTCTTAGACTCCCTATGTTATTTTTACAGGCAAAGACATTTTTCTTTCCTAGCTTCTTAGGTATTGTTTTGCAACACCTTAAATATTTTCTTATCTGACATTTTCATTCTTTCTGTGACTATATATATATTTTTATTCACACCTTAGCAATATGTATTAGATTTAAAATAATTAACATTTAAATATTTCTGTTGTTTAATTTTTTGTAGCCTATTCTTTTTTCCTAGCATGGAGACTAAACTGGTGAAGAAAAATTTTGTTGTATTTTCTACTTCCCAGCAATTATTTCTTATACACTTTCTATATACTAAGTACAAATTTAGAGTTAGGAATACTCTTTCTGCCTCTGCATACATTTCTTTCTCATACAGTAAGACTGTGTGATAAGAAAGGCAGATTGGAGCAGAAAAACACATGGAGGAAAAAACAAGTAAGACCTGCTCAGAGTTTATGTAAATCATCTAGAAAATGAGGATGGCCTGGGTTAAAGCAATGACAGAAGAAAGAGAGATTGACTAAGTTTGAACAACAGCGGAAAAAAGATGACTCCAGAGAGCTAGTTACAGGACTAGGATACAGGATATGCAGGAGATAAAGGAATCAGTGGTAAACCCAAAGTCCCATTGGGTATGTGAGGGTTTTTCACTAAGGGCATTCTGATGCCATTCATGGTAGAAAGAATTGACTTGGGGACAGAAATTAACTCTATTAAATAAATAAATGGGAGAGAAGAGACAAATCTGTATGGAATGGCAGATAATTTACATAGATACTTCTCATTGTTGAGGTAGCGCTTAACTCACCATTCCCCCTTCAGTATGGGCTGAGCTTAATTGCTTCCAAAGAGTGGGCAGTGGGAAAGTGGATGAGGGTCATTTTACAGTGGAGAAACCTGGCAGACACCCCCTTGACCAGATGACCAAAGTTAGCATCATCAGGGGTGTCATATTTATATCCTGTATACCTTTATTATGATGTCTTGAGAAAGGCTCTTCCTGGACACCTGGGTGGCTCAGTTGGTCAGGCTAAGGTCATGAATCCAGCATCAGGCTTCCTGCTCAGCAGGGAGTCTGCCTATCCCTCTGCCCCTCCCAGCCCTGTTCCTGCCCCCCTAACCCTGCAAAAATAAATAAATAAAATCTTAAAAAAAAAAAAAAAAGAATGTCTGTTACTCTCTAAAACCTATTAACCTATGAGCAAAATATCATGTAAACCTAAATTGAGGGATACTCTACCCAGTAGTTGACCCCAGCCTTCCTAAAACTCTCTAAAGTCATTAGAGACACAGAGGCTAAGGAGATAGAATGACTAAACCCTGGGTGGAATAATGTTTGACCAAATATCTGAGCACCCTATAGCCTAGTCAAGTTGATACATAGTCTTGTGTCACTATCCGAAACTAAGAGAGAATAGGGAGTTAAAGAGGATAAAGTATTAAGGAGGAGAGAGTTGTGTGTTAAACAGCAAAAATAGCAGAGAGCCTCAAGATGGTATAGAAAAGATTATTTTTAATGATAAAAGCCACATGAAGTAGGAAATAAGGACCCATAGACAGACTCTTCATTTAAAAAGTGAAAGGAAGGGGTGCCTGGGCGGCTCAGTGGGTTGGGGCCTCTGCCTTCGGCTTAGGTCATGATCCCAGGTCCTGGGATTGAGCACCACATCAGGCTCTCAGTTTAGCAGGGAGCCTGCTTCCCCCCTTCTCTCTGCCTGCCTCTCTGCCTACTTGTGATCTCTGTCTGTCAAGCAAATAAATAAAATCTTAAAAAAAATAAAAGTGAAAGGAGGATGCACAGTGACAGACTGGATAATAGGGATGCCTGGGTGGCTCAGGGGGTTAAATTAAGTCTCTGCCTTCGGCTCAGGTCGTGATCTCAGGGTCCTGGGATTGAGCCCGCATTGAGCTCTCTGTGTGACAGGAAGCCTGCTTCCTCCTCTCTCTCTCTGCCTGCTTCTCTGCCTACTTGTGATCTCTGTAAAAAAAAAAAAAAACAAAAAAAAAAACTTTAAAAAAAGAATGGATAATAGAATTAACTTAAAATTTCATTTTAAGATGAGATTGATTATTTATTTAATTTTTTAAAAACAAGATTTTATTTACTTATTTGATAGACAGAGATCACAAGCAGGCAGAAAGGCAGGCAGTGGGGGCCGGGGCAGCAGGCCCCATGCAGGGCTGCATCGCAGGAGCCTGAAATCATGACCTGAGCCGAAGGCAGAGGCTTTAACCCACTGAGCCACCCAGGTGCCCTGAGATTAAGTTTTTAAAGATGCATTTTTATCTTCCCTTCTATTAAGACACCCTTTCCTCTGACTACTTCAGTCCCCTAGTACCTATAGGGCCAAAATAACTAATTAATACATAAAATTTTCCTCAGTTCTTGGGAGGATAAAACAAGTTTAACAGCCCCTCCTCTCAAAAAAAGCAGATGCTTCACATCCTCTAAAAATGTCTTGAGATTCTCACATATTCAGATTTATGAACATGTATCCATAGAAACGTGGATGAAAGCCACAGAGGTTAGATCAGACTTAGATGTTATAAACAGGTGCTTGGTGAGTTAACAAATACTGTAAAATCCTAAATTGTTCTTACCCTTTTAGGTATAGTCTTCCAATAATATAGTTCAAATATTTGTGCACATTCTTTCATTTTATTAGCTACCCTTCATAATTGAGTACCTGGAAGACTGGCTTAAGAGAGAAAACAGTTAAATTAGACGTGTTTCTTTTGGCTGATATTAGCACTTGCACCCCCTTTCCCACCCAATCCCAACTAAGGATTTTAATAATTTCACAAAGATGTATCTTAAGTAGTGATAGTGCCAAAGGTGCAATATTAGTGGGCAAATAGTAGTTCCTCCACTCATTTGTTCAAAAGTTTGTCAGTTGTAAAAGTTGCCAAGCACACACAGTCTACAGAGGAGACAGACCATACACAAGACCATTCCTTCAACTTTAGGAAAAGTAGCTGTTCCACCTAATCCGTAGAAACAAATATAAAAAGCCAAGTAAAATGGAGGGACAGAAGAATGCTCCAAAAGAAAGAATAACGACCTCAGGAAAAGAACTAAATGAAAGTGAGATAAGCAATATGCTTGATTAAATAATTTATTATTTATTATTTATTTTTTAGAATTTTTTTATTTGACAGAGAGAGAAATCACAAGTAGGCAGAGAGGCAGACAGAGAGAGGGGGAAGCAGGCTCCCTGCTGAGCAGAGAGCCCGACTTGGGGCTCGATCCCAGGACCCTGGGATCATGACCTGAGCTGAAGGCAGAGGCTTTAACCTACTGAGCCACCCAGATGCCCCTGATTAAAGAATTTAAAGTAATGATCATAAAGATACTCACTGGGCTGAAGAGAAGAGCAGAAGAATTCAGTGAGAACTCCACTAATGAGATCGAAAATATAAAAACGAACCAGAGTTGAAGAGCATAATAACTGTAATTAAAAACACGCTAGAGGGAATCAGCAGTACATTAGTGATGCAGAAGAATGTATACATGATCTGGAACACAGAGTAATGGAAAGCACACAGCTGAACACCAATAAGAGAAAAGAATTTGAAAAGTGAGAATAGGTTAAGTGATCTCTTGAACAACATCAAGCAAACAAATGTTCGCATTATAGGGGGTCCCAGAAGTAGAGAGAAAGGGGTAGAAACCTTATGTGAAGAAATAGTAGCTGAAAACATTGCTAACCTTGGGAAGGAAATAGCAATCTAAGTCCAAAAAGCATAAAGTGTTACAAACAAGATGAACCCGAGAAGGTTCACTCCAACACAAAATAATTAAAATGTCAAAAATTAAAAAGAGAAAATTTTAAAAGCAAGAGAGAAGAATAAAGTTACCTATAAGAGAAAACCTATAAGGCTATTAGCTGATTTTTCAGCAGAAATTTTGCAGGCCAAAAGGGACTGGCATGATATATTTAAAATGCTGAAAGGAAAAATCCTGCAATCAAGAACACACTCCTGGCAAGGTTGTCATTCAGGTTTGAAAGAGATAAAGACATTCCTGGACAAAAGATAAAGGAGTTTATCGCCACTAAACAAGCCTCATGAGAAATCTTAAAGGGACTTCTTTAGGTGGAAAAGGACAGGCCATATTAGACCTAAGAAAGTTATGAATAAAAAGATGTAAAATATGGCAGCATATACATAAAACATGAGGGAGGGAGTAAAAAATAGGGAAAGGGAAAAAGAAGTTATTTTTCTTTTTTTAGAATGTGTTTGAACTTAAATAACCATGAAATTAACATAGACTGCTGTTTACTTAGGATGTTCTGTATGAACCTCATGGTAACCACAGACCCAAAACCCGTAATAGATACACAAAAAAAAAAAAAAAATAAAGAGAAAGAAAGCTAAAAAACACTACAGAAACCAATCAATGACAAAAAACAAGAGAAGAAGAAAGGAACAGAGAACTACAAAAAGAACCAGAAAACAAATAAAATGGCAATAAATACATAACTATCAATGATAAGTTTAAATGTAAATGGCCTAAATCCTCTCTTCAAAAGACATAGGGTGGTGGAATGGTTAAAAAAAATAAGACCCATCTATATGTTGCCTACAAGAGACCCATCTCAAACCAAAAGGCACAAACCAACTGAAAGTGAAGGGCTAGAAAAACATTCACTGTACAAGTGGAAGCGAAAGAAAACCCAAGGTAGCAATACTTATATCAGACAAAACAGACTTTAAAACAAAGCTGTAACAAGAGACAAAGAAGGGCATTACTTAATGATAATGGAATCAATCCAACAGAAGATATGTAACAATTGTAAATATCTGCATACTCAGCACTGGAGCATCTAAATACAAAGAGCAAATTAAAGACATAAAGAGAGAAATCGATGGTAATATAAATAGTAGGGAAACTTTAACACCCTACTTACATCAGTGGATAGATCATCCAGGCAGAAAATCAACAAGGAAAGATAATGTCTTTGAATGACACATTGGATCTGATGGACCTAACAGATACATACAGAACAGTCCACCCCAAAATAACAGAATACACATTCTTCTCAAGTGCCCATGGAGCATTCTCCAGAATAGATCATGTTAGGCCACAAAACAAACCTCAACAAATTTAAGAACTTTCAGTCAAACCATGCATCTTTTCTGATCTTAATGTTATGAAACTAGAAATAAATCACAAGAAAAATACCACAAATACCACAAAACTAAACAACATGATACTAAACAACAAAAGGGCCAATGAAACAAAATATTAAAAAATGGTGACAAATAGGGCGCCTGGGTGGCTCAGTGGGTTAAGCCGCTGCCTTCGGCTCAGGTCATGATCTCAGGGTCCTGGGATTGAGTCCCACATCGGGCTCTCTGCTCGGCAGGGAGCCTGCTTCCCTCTCTGCCTGCCTCTCCATCTACTTGTGATCTCTCTCTGTCAAATAAATAAATAAAATCTTAAAAAAAAAAATGGTGACAGATGAAAATGGAAACATGATGGTCCAGACCTTTGGGACACAGCCAAAGTCTGAAGACGGAAATACATAGCAATATAGGCCTACCTCAGGAAACAAACAAAAAACTGAAATAAACAATCTAACTTTACACCTAAAGGAACTAGAGAAAGAAGAACGAAGAAAGCCCAAGGGAAGCAGAAGAAAAGAAATAATAAAGATCAAAGCAGAAATAAGTGATAGTCTTAAAAAAAAAAATCAATGAAACCAAGAGCTGGGTCTTTGAAAAGATAAGTAAAAAAAATTTTTTTTTAAAGATTTTATTTATGTATTTGACAGAGAGAGATCACAAGTAGGCAGCAAGGCAGGCAGAGAGAGAGGGGGAAACAGGCTCCCTGCTGAGCAGAGAGCCCGTTGTGGGGCTTGATCCCAGGACCCTGGGATCATGACCTGAGCTGAAGGCAGAGGCTTTAACCCACTGAGCCACCCTGGCACCCCAAAAGATAAGTAAAATTGATAAACCTTTAGGAAGACTCACCAAGAAAAGAAAGGACCCAAATAAAATCAGAAATGAGAGGAAAAGTAACAGCTAACACCACAGAAATACAAAGGATTATAAGAGATGAGTCTGAAAAATTATATGCTAACAAACTGAATAGCCTAGGAGAAATAAATTCATAGAAGTGTAAGATCTTCCAAAACTGAACGAGGGAGAAATAGAAAATCCAAACAGACCAATTACAAGTAACAAAATTGAATCAGTAATCAAAATAAAATAAAAAGATAAAGAGTCCAGGTCCAGATGGATTCGCAGGTGAATTCTACCAAACATTTGAAGAAGAGTTGATATTTATTCTTTTCAAACTATTCCAAAAAGCAGAAGGGGAAGGAAAGCTTCCAAATACATTCAACAAGGCCAGCAACACCTTGACCCCAAAACCAGACAGACCTCACAGAAAAAAGAAAACTACAGGCCAGTATCTCTGATGAACATAGATGCAGAAATCCTCAACAAAATATTAGCCAACTGCACAAATGCACTAAAAAGATCATTTACCATGATCAAGTGGGATTTACTCAAGTGGGATGCAAGAATGTTTCATTATTCACAAATCAGTCAACATGATATACCACATCAACAAAATGAAGCATAAAAATCATATGATCATCTCAGTAGCTATAGAAAAATTATTTGACAAAATTCAGTATCCATTCATGATAAAAACTCAATGGAGTGGTTTTAGAGGGAACATACCTCAACATACCTAAAGGCTACATATGAAAAACCCATAGCTACTATCATTCCCAGTGGGGAAAAACTGAGAGGTTTTCCTTGAGGTCCAGGCAGAAGAGAAGGATATCCACCCTGACCACTTTTATTCAGCACAGTACTGGCAGCCTTAGCCACATCAGTCAGACAAAAAAAGAAACAGGAAGCATTCATATTTGTAAAGAGGAAATTATTTTTTTAAAGATTTATTCATTTATTTATTTGACAGAGATCACAAGTAGACAGAGAGCAAGGGGGGGAAGCAGAGTCCCTTGCTGAGCAGAGAGCCCGGTGGGGGGCTGGATCCCAGGACCCTGAGATCATGACCTGAGCTGAACTCAGAGGCTTAACCCACTGAGCCACACAGGCACCCCTGTAAAGAGGAACTTAAGCTCACTATTTGCAGATGACATGATACTATACAAAATACTATACTATAATATATACTACTTATATACTATACTAAAATACTGTACTATAGAAAATCCTTCAGAGGAGCTACTAGAAGTAATAAATAAATTCATTAAGTTGTAGGATATAAAATTAATACCCACAAATCAGTAGCATTTGTACATACTAGTAATAAAGATAGCAAAAAATTAACAAAACAGCATTATTTATAATTGCACCAAAAAGAATATCTAGGAATAAACTTAACCAAAGAGGTTAAAGACCTGTGCTCTGAAAACTATAAAACACTGATGATAGAAATTGAAAATGATGCTAATGGAAAAATACTCCACTCTTACATGGATTGTAAAAATGAATATTATTAAAATGTCCATATTACCCAAAACAATCTAGACATTCAGCCCAGTCCCTGTCGAAATACCAACAGCATTTTTCACAAAACTAGAACAACTAATACTGAAATGTGTATGGAACCACTAAAGACCTTGAATAGCCGAATAGTCAAAAAAAGAAAAAGCTGGAAGTTTGACAATTCCAAATTTTAAGATATACTACAAAGCTGTAGTAATCAAAGCAGTATGGTACTGGTACAGAAATAGACATTTAGATTAGTGGAACAGAGTAGAGAGCCCGGAAATACACCTGTGATTTTATGGTCAATTAATCTATTACAAAAGAGACAAGAATACACAGTGAGGAAAAGACAGTAACTTCACTGCATGGTGGTGGGAAAATTGGACAACTGCATGTAAAAGAATAAAACTGGATCACCTTTTGAGACCATACACAAAAATAAACTCAAAACCAATTAAAGACCTTAATGTGAAACCTGAAACCATAAAAATCCTAGAAGAGAACACAGGCAGTAATTTGTCTGACATAGGCTATAGCAACATTTTTCTTGATATGTCTGCTAATGCAAAGGAGGAAAAAAGTAAACTATTGGAACTACATCAACATAAAAGGATTTTATATAATGAAGGATGCTATCAACAAAATTAAAAGGCAAGCCTACTGAATGGGACAAGATATTTACAAATTATATATCCTGTTAGAGATTAATATTCAAAACACAAAGAACTTACATAACTCAACACCTAAAAACAACCCAATTAAAGAAAAAAGAGGGGCACCTGGGTGGCTCAGTCTTTAAGCGGCCTATTCTTGGTTTTGGCCCAGGTCATGATCTTAGGGTCCTGGGATCAAGGCCTGCATTGGGCTCTGTGCACAGTGGGGTGTCTGCTTGAGATCTTTCTCCCCCTCTGCCCGTCCTGCTTGCTCATGCTCTCTCTCTTAAATAAATTAAAAAAAAAAATTTATTTATTTATTTATTTATTTATTTATTTATTTATTTATTTATTAAGTGTCCAGCTCTTGATTTTGGCTCAGGTCATGATCTCAGGGTTGTGAGATTGAGCTCCATGTCAGTCAGCTCCAGGCTGAGTGTGGAGCCTGTTTAGGATTCTCTTTCTCCCTCTCTCCCTTCCCACTGCTCTCATACGTATACTCACCCTCTCGCCAAAAATAAAAAAAATTTTTTTTTAACGTAAAAAAGAGCAGAGGACCTGAATAGGTATTTTTCCAAAGAAGAAATAGAAGTGGCCAACAGTCAGATGGAAAGATGCTCAACATCACTAATCATCAGGGGAATGCAAATTAAAATCAGAGCAAGATATCCCTTTATACCTCTTAGAATGGCTAAAATAAAAAAGACCAGAAATAACAAATGTTGGCAAGGATGTCGGGAAAAGGGAACTCTTATGCATTATTGGTGGGAAGGTAAATTGGTGCAGTTACTATGGATAAATGTATGGAGGTTCCTCCAAAAATTAAAAATAGAAATAACATAAGACTTAATAATTCCACTATCTGGTGTTTACCCAATGAAAAAGAAACACTAATTAGAAAAGATATATGTACTCTTATGTTTATTGCAGCATTATTTGCAATAGCTAAGGTAGAGAAGCAACCTGAGTGTCCATTGATAGATAAATGGATATGGAAAGTGTTTTACAGATACACAGTGTAATATTATGCAACCATAAGAAAGAATGAGATCATGCTATTTGAGACAGCATGGACGAATCTAGAGTATATTATGCTAAGTAAAATAAGTCAGACTGAAAAAGACAAATACCATTTGATTTCACACTTACAGAGTCTTTAAAAAAAAAATCAACAAAACCTGAATGAGTAAACTAAAGCAGAATCACACCTATAAATACAGAGAACCAACTGATGGTGAGTGAGGGGATGGGCAAAATGGGTGAGAGCAGAGGGAATGCAAATTAAAATCAGAGCAAGATACCCTTCCAGTATGGAGTCATGGGGAACAGCACAAGAAATGTAGTTACATTGTCATAGTGATGTGTTATACACCTGAAAATAACACTGTGTTAACTATCCTCAAAAATAAAAATTACAATTTATATTCCTTGCATTAAAAAAAAAAAAAAGGGTTTGTTAGGTGGTGAACACAGAATAGGAAACTAACATTTAAAAGTCTCTTTGGAGGTTGCCTGGGTGGCTCAGTCGTTAAGCGTCTGCGTCTGCGTTTGGCTCAGGTCAACATCCCAGGGTCCTGGGATTGAGCCCCACATCGGGCTCCCTGTTCAGTGGGAAGCCTGCTTCTCCCTGACCCTCTCCCCCTGCTTGTGTTCCCTCTCTTGCTGTGTCTCTGTCAAATAAATAAAATCTTTAAAAAAAAATAAAATAAAAAAAAAATAAAATTCTCTTTGGTGGGGCACCTGGGTGGCTTGGTTAGGCATCCTCCTGATCTCAACTTAGGTCTTGCTCTCAGAGTCTTGAGTTCAAGCCCCATGTTGGGATTCATGCTGGGCGTGGAGCCGACTTAAAAGTCTCAAAAAAAAAAGTCTCTTTGGTATATAAATGTATAATGTATGAAAATCAGACTGAAAATGGAAGACCATCTGTAAGCCAAAATGCAAATCTTTTACATTCTTAACTACCCAGAGTTTTATTGTTTTACTGCTTTAAGTTAGGATGTATCTACCATTTTTTAAAATGTTGTTCATTCAGCATATGTTCTTTCCAAATAACTAGTATTTTCGAAATAACTTTAAAAAGGAGTAATTTTACTTCCCCTTTAGTACAGGAAGAACTGATTAAAAGCCCAGGGTCAAGACAGGATAGTTTCTACCAAGGAACCAAGGTGACTGCTTCTAGATAGCTGCATTGGATTTCTTTTCCGATGCTTCTGGGATACAGTCTCCTGACTAGGATCTTCAGCCTTCTCTGCTTCCTGTTATCTGTTAAGTTTTAAAACTCCTCACTCAAGCATTTGATCTGTTTTCCTACAGTGTTCAAACCAGGAATAGGGACTTAATTAACTATGCCCAGAATTTTGGCCTGTCAGTCAGTATCTGCAAATTGTATCCACCATCCAGTCCTTCCACTTAGATCAGCATATACTCTCGTTTTCTAGACCCAAGCAGAAGGCCCTGCCTATATTAATATGTAAAAACCTCTGTGATTAAAACTTGCCCTAACTGGGAGTCTTACTGCTTTACCTCAGTTCACTTATTATATAGTAAAATGGATAACGATCCAGTAAGTAAAGATGTGTAAAAATGAAAGGAAACTCACAACCTAACAGTATGTAGTTACAGAAAAGTTTTGCTTTCTGGATCAAAGACCCTTCCAGTTTTGCTAACTACACCAATTTGGAGCGAGAGTAGAATTGCCCAGTAGTGAAACTAGATTCACCCTACTGATTAAAGTATGAGGGGTAAATCTTCCACTTAACAATTTTTATAAAGTTCTTCACTCTTTCTGAACAGTGAAAATCTGAATACATTTTATGAGAATCCAATTAAGTTCATTGAAGTCATATTACTAGAACTGTTCTTATCTGTCCATATAATATATGCAGCTTACACACTGTTAAACTGTTAGTTTTAGCTAGACTTTACTCCTTGGCTCCAGACTTTAGGTTATTTTGTATATAATCTGTATACTAAGATGATCTATATAAAAGTTGGTAAAATTAAAGTGCTTGAGTTACCAAAATTTTTTGGAGAGAAGACTATGTCTCCTAGTAAAAGACTTTAAGCTTTTAGTAGAAGAACTATTATTTAAAGTCAAATTTTATAAAATGATGGAATCTCTAGCTCTTAATTGTTGTTTGTTTTATCTTGCTTTTCTCCTGTAGAACTATTTTTGCTGTCTTGTAGTAAAAACAAAAGGGGTTTTCGGGGGTGCCTGCGTGGCTCAGTGGGTTAAGCATCTGCTAGGGTCCTGGGATCAAGCCCCTTGTCAGCTCTCTGCTCAGCAGGGAGCCTGCTTCCTCCTCTCTCTCTGCCTGCCTCTCTGCCTACTTGTGACCTTGTGATCTCTGTCTGTCAAATAAATAAATAAAATCTAAAAAAAAAAAAAAAAAGAAAGAAAAGGGGTTTTCAGTGATTTAGGAATTTGGGCTTGACTCTTACTATAATACAAAGTAGGTAAATTATCACTAGCTTATTAATTGTCCCCGAATGAACTAGTGACTGAATTTTTTCCCCCAGAAATCTTTATTTTTATTTTTTAATATTCCTATTTGTTTGTTTATATTTATTTATTTGACAGAGCAGGAGAGAGCACAAGCAGGGGGAGCAGCAGGCACAGGGAGAGGGAGAAGCAAGCTCCCCATTGAGCAGGGAGCCAAATGTGGGCTCGATCCAGGACTCCAGGATCATAACCTGAGCCAAGGCAGACGCTTAGCCGACTGAACCGACTTTCCCAGAAATCTTTTAAATAAATCCTGGGCTAATTGTTGTGAGCCATTGCTCACCTGTATTCAGGAATGGGGACACATTTTAGTATTTAGCTCAAGGAAACATAATTAATAGTTAATCTGTTGCTAACTGAAACCATATGATGTTCCACAGCAAAATACAAATATGGATTGACCTATTGCAAACCAGTTTCTTTTTTTTTTTTTTTTTAAGATTTTATTTATTTATTTGATAGACGGAGATCACAAGTAGGCAGAGAGGCAGGCAGAGAGAGAGGAGGAAGGAGGCTCCCAGCTGAGCAGAGAGCCCGATGCGGGGCTCAGTCCCAGGACCCTGAGACCATCACCCGAGCCGAAGGCAGAGGCTTTAACCCACTGAGCCACCCAGGCGCCCCTGCAAACCAGTTTCTTTAGTTAGCGTTAATTAGTGAGAGAAACGCTAGAAATGATCCCAGTTCTTGCCGTAGAAGGAGAAGCTAGCAAGACTTTGTTTTCTATCATCCTCTGGAGCATGTGAGAATTTTGCCACTGTTGCACTCTATTACAGAAACTGACTAACACACATAAACAGTTATCTTGGTGTTATGCATGGTTATTTTATACAGAAGCATAAGAACAGTTGCAAATCATTTGGAGAATGGGATCATATTTTAAATGTACTAATGGAATTGATGAATTAAAGGAAATTTGTGCTAAGTTTACATTTTTAATGTTCTGTGTGGTGGTTCCTTTCACAACATGAATAATTGACCTATTTTATGTTTTGCCAGTCTGGAACAGAGGCATTAAACAAAGAAGATTATGATTTGGGGGATTTGGTTACTTGATCCAGTTTCTAAGAAGGAAAAGTTGAAATTTGTGAACATATTTTTATTTTTTTTTAAATTTTAATTTTTTTTAAAGATTTTATTTATTCATATGACACAGAGAGAGAGAGATCACAAGTAGGCAGAGAGGTAGGCAGAGAGAGAGGAAGAAGCAGGCTCCCCGCTGTGCAGAGAGCCCGATGTGGGGCTCGATCCCAGGACCCTGAGATCATGACCTGAGCTGAAGGCAGAGGCTTAACCTGCTGAGCCACCCAGGCGCCCTTGTGAACATATTTTTAAAGCCACTACAGTGATCATTTGATCAGTATGTGACAAGAGTCCGTCTAGTTAGTATCACCCAAGCACAGCTATAACTGAATAAATGTTTTTTATTGATGGGTTTTTTACAGTTCACAACAAAATCTTATAAGTGGAAGGAAATTACATCTTTTTATATTAGCATCTCATCTTTGGTTATCTATCAGTTGGTCTACTGTTGAGCAAAAAGTGAGTTAAAATGATAAACAATGATATCATTGAATTTACAAGTTGAGGAAATGAATATTAATAAGAATCCATCAAAAGATGACTTTAGGCGCCTGGGTGGCTCAGTGGGTTAAGCCGCTGCCTTCGGCTCAGGTCATGATCTCAGGGTCCTGGGATCGAGTTCCACATCGGGCTCTCTGCTCAGCAGGGAGCCTGCTTCCTCCTCTCTCTCTCTGCCTGCCTCTCTTCCTACCTGTGATCTCTCTCTGTCAAATAAATAAATAAAATCTTTAAAAAAAAAAAAAAAAGATGACTTTATTCATGCATTTTACAGAATTCCTGTCTGTAACCGTTCTTTTCCTGACTGTTCATTTTCAAAATGATTTAATGAAGTCCCATCAGACTTTAAGTGACCAACTGATAATTAGCAGCAATATATTGAGAAAAGTATAGGAGTCCAGCCTGTTTATTAAAGAAATCCTGGTCTTTAAATCATTTTAGAACAAAGTAGGGTTTAAATATGTAATGCTGAGGAATTGAACAAAAAAAATTTTTTTCAAGACTGATTCTGTGTGAACAATAATTCCCAGGTATCTCCTGGGGATGACTATTCTGTGTTGTACCACCTGGTTTCTAAAGACTTCAGCTTCTGAGGTTTACTGTAGTTGTAAGCCACATTGCCATGGTTAAGAATGTTGGATGGATGTGCTTTAGCTGAGAATTTTTAATAATCCCATAATAAACCTAGATTGATAATTTGTATCTTTGTATACGTGAGTCCTGCTGTTATCACATGGCTCCTTCTATAAAAGAGTTGTTTACCATTATGGAATTTGGGTATACAGTGAAAACTCAGCTTTTAGCAACCACAAGAAAACCAAAATGATAGCAGTTTCAACTGGAGTTGAAACTATTGGGTGGGGGCAGGGTGGGGGTTGTCTGGGCGGCTCAGTGGTTAAGCATCTGCCTTCCGCCCTCCTCAGGGCATGATCCCAGGGTCCTGGGATCAAGTTCTGCATTGGGCTCCCTGCTCAGTGGGAAGCCTGCTTCTCCTTCTCTCACTCGCCCTGCTTGTGTTTCCTCTTTCGCTGTGTCTCTCTGTGTCAAATAAATAAACAAAATCTTAAAAAGAAAAGAAAAGAAAATGTTGTGGGGTCTATCCCTATTTTATTTATTTATTGAATTTATTTTTATTTATTCATTTTTTAAAGATTTTATTTATTTGAGAGAGGGAGAATGAGCCATGGGGAAGGGGAGGGAGAGGGGAAGGGAGGAGAAAATGAAGGGGCAGGGGGGTGAAGCAGGCTCTCTGCTGGGCAGAGAGCCCATCACAGGGCTCCATCCCAGGACCCTGAGATCATGACCTGAGCTGAATCCGAGAGTTGGCTTAACAGACTGCACCATGCAGGCACCCCCAGAATAGTCAAATTTTGAAGAAAGAGATAAAACGGGTTTCATGACTCAACCATGACCTTAAATACAAGTTAGCAGGGGGAGTTTCTCTCTCCTGGAAGAGGAAGTAAAAACTGGATTTAGTGAGCTATATGGGAGAATGGAGAATTCTCCCTGAACCATAGCCTGTGCTGTACTGAGGGTATGGCTGCAGAGAGACTCACTGTAAAGGCAGCTCCTTGGAAACCACTTCTTTTCTCTGGGTCCCTGAGAATTGTGGTTGAAATCACCCAAGCTAATTTTGAGTTACAGAAACATAGTTGTAGAGCAGACCAAGTGATACTCATAGATACCACTTTCACACTGGTGAATTTGTGGCATATTTATAAGGAAAGAAGCTTCCCTAATTTTTTAGAGTATGATATGATAAAAAATACATTTGGTCTTCATCCTGGGTTCCAGGCACAGAGCTCCTAAAGCCCTTGGAATTTCCTGAATGGTAGGAATTCTTCTGTTATGTATAACAAGCCTCCTTCCATTACACCTGAGTCTCTGTGAATGTGGTGTGTTAAGGTGGTCATCTGATGGAAGACCAAGAGATTAGACAGTTGGAACTTTCCATCCCACCACCCACCTCTAACAAGGTAGTGGGGGTGGGTGGCTGGAGGTTGAGTTTCATAAAAGCACTTGAGCTAGAAGACCTGGGGAGCTTCTGGGTTGTTGAAAATATCAAGGTTTTGGGAAGGTCCTTGGAAGCCCTGTGGCTCCTCCTCCCACTTTGCCCTAAGCATCTCTTCCATTTAGTTATTTCTTAGTTGTATCCTTTATAATAAACTGGTAAATGTAAATAAAGTGTTTTCTTGAGTTCTGTGAGTCAGTCTAGAGAGTTATACAAATGGATTGAGGGAGTCTTAGGACCCTCAAATTTGCAGCCAAGTTGGATAGATACATAAGTGTCCTTGGGGCTTGGGACTCGTGACTTGCATCTGAAATGAGGGCAGTCATTTGGGACTGACCCTTCAACTTGTGGGGTGTGTACTAATTCCAGGTAGTATAGAAATAAATTTGTTGACACCCAGTTAGTGTAGGAAAATTTGATCGTTTGTGTCACAAAAAAGTAAGGTCTGCTTTGCTTTTATATGTTTTTAGTAGATATTAAAATTTGCATTAAAAAAAATACATGGTGGGGGGCGCCTGGGTGGCTCAGTGGGTTAAGCCTCTGCCTTCTGCTCAGATCATGGTCTCAGGGTCCTGGGATCGAGCCCCCTCATAGAGTCTCTGCACAGCGGGGATCCGCCCCCCCCCACGCCTGCCTTTCTGCCTACTTGTGACCTCTCTCTCTGTCAAATAAATAAAATCTTTAAAAGAAAAGAAAACAAAACAATACATGGGAATAAATCTGGTAAAAGAAAATAAAGATCTAACTAAATAGAGATAATCTTCCTGGGTTTGGAGGATTTGGAGATTCAGTTCAGTGCAATCCTAATCAAAATCCCAGCAGGCTTTTTTGGGAGGAGAGGAAAGGTAGGGAGTAGGAAACTGACAAGCAGAGTCTAAAATTTATATGGAAATGCAGATGAACTAGAAATAGTTTCAATAATTGAAAAAGAAGAATAAAATTAGATATTTTGCATTACTTGTATTTCAAGACAGTTTACAGAGACTTACTATAAAGCAGTTAGGATAGTATGGTGTTGCCAGAAAGATAATTTTATAAATCAGAGGTCCATGAAATGGATGTGTGTTTTATAAAGAAAGTCATGTTGAAACAAGGTAAAACCTGTTAGTTTACATACTCCTTAGTTTATATACTCCTTAAGACTGCTTTTGACCTGCAGTTACCAAGTTGAGTATAACAGAGATTATATATGGCCCCCCAAACCTAAAATACTGTCTGTCCCTTTAAG
The DNA here is from genome assembly GCF_009829155.1 of Mustela erminea. NCBI lineage: Eukaryota > Metazoa > Chordata > Mammalia > Carnivora > Mustelidae > Mustela > Mustela erminea. The sequence continues at coordinate 48,531,494 of NC_045632.1, read as the reverse complement.
ATCAGTGGTTCAGAATAGAAAGTCCATAACTAGGTCTGCATATTATGGGGTCCTCCAAATGTGGGGCAGCCTGATCAGGTAGAAGCTGGAGGTGCAGACAGTGAATTCAGTTGAGCTAGGACAAAGGTGATAGAAGTTTATTGAATACACCACATGGGAGCGGTGAATACACCACATGGGAGCGGTGAGCAGGACCGCAAAGAGAGATTGTCTGCAGTGAGGCAGTGTTTGGGGGCTGTATCTAAAGGGGAAGGTATAGAGGGTATAGAGGGAACACAGGGAATTTTCCTTTTGTGGTACTTGTGCCTGGTTATGAGTAGCCCACTGGTTCGTTCGGCCTTCTGGGTATTTTAAGATGGGTCACCCGATGGGCCTGTTTTGTATTCGGCCAGAGGGTTATGGTGGGCTCTTTTGCATTGATCAAGTTTCCACTGCCTAAGTCTATTGCCTAAAAGCAGCCTCTACACTTATGTGTGGCCAAATAATTTTTGACAAAGGTGCCAAAAAGGAAAATTTAGTTGTGCTAGCACAGTTTATTGAGGAATCCGTTATACTTATTTGGAAAAAAAAATTAATTTCAGCGCTACTTCACAAAAATTAACTTGAAACACATCATAGACCTAAACTAAAACTATAAGAATTTGAGAAAATAGAGACTATCCTTCATCAGCTTGGAATAGAGAAAGATTTTTTTAAGACACAAAAACAGTAGCCATTAAAAAAATTGGTTAAATTTGATTTCGTAAATAAAATTTTTGCTCTTTTTTTTTTTTTTTTAAAGATTTTATTTTATTTATTTGACAGAGAGAAATCACAAGTAGATGGAGAGGCAGGCAGAGAGAGAGAGGGAAGCAGGCTCCCTGCTGAGCAGAGAGCCCGATGCGGGACTCGATCCCAGGACCCCGAGATCATGACCTGAGCCGAAGGCAGCGGCTTAACCCACTGAGCCACCCAGGCGCCCCTAAAATTTTTGCTCTTTAAAAGTCACCGTCAGGGATACCCAGATGGCTTAGTCAGTGGAACACGTGACTCTTGATTTTGGGGTTGTAAGTTTGAGACCCGTGTGGAGTGTAGAGATTATTTTAAAATAGAAATACATATATATATATACATAAATACATAAATGTCACCATCAAGAAAATAAAATGGCAAGTCACAGACTAGGGGAAGATACTTGTGTCTAGAATAAATCAAGAAGTCTTTAATAATAAAACAACTCCTGGGGCACCTGGGTAGTTCAGTCAGTTGAGCATTTGACTCTTGATTTTGGCTTAGGTCATGATCTCAGGGTCGTGAGATGAGCCCCACTTGGGACTCAAGGGTGAGCATGAAGCCTGCTGAAGATTCTTTCTCTCCCTCTCTGCCCCTGCTCACCCCCGCACCCCCGTCCACTTGTGGCAGCATGCATGCTCTCTTTCTCTTTCAAAAAAAAAACCAAAAAAACAAAAAACCAACAGCTCTATTTCCAAAAACAGGAAAAAAGATTTGAACAGTGCTTTATAAAAAATATTAAAATGTCCCTTATCACGTGCATGAGTTCTGTATATCATTAGTCATCAAGGAAATTCATATTTAAACCATGATATACCACTCACCATCCACTTGAATAGGTAAAATTAAGAACAGAAGGAATTGAAGCAGCTAAGCTCTCATGCATTGCTGGTGGTGAGGGGGGGGGTCTAAATTGGTATAACCACTTTTGAAAACTGTTGTAATTTTCTTATATTTCAACATATACTTAACATATGACCCAGAAAATCTAGCCTTCGAATGAAAACATACTCACATGTAAAGATCTGTACGTGAATGTTCAGAGCAGGTTTTTTCATAAGAGCCCAAACCAGAAACACCCCAATTGTCTATGGGGGAATGGATAAACAAATTATGGTATGCTTATAAAACAGAGTACCACTCAGCAGCAAAAGGGAATAACTTAATGATACACAGAATGTCATGGGTGACCTTCACAGACATTTTGTAATTGAAAGTGAATAGACATAGAAATTATTCCATTCATATGAAATTTTGAATAGGGGGACATTTATCTACTATGATAAGAGAACAGACCGTGAGCTGCCTAAGGCAGGGGTGGAGACAGAAGAGATTGTAGAGGGACACAAGTGAACTTGAAGAGATGGAAATGTGCTGTATCTTGATTGTGGTGGTGATTACACGGATACATATATTGCTCAAAAGTCACCACCAGCCTGTACACTTAAAATGTGTGAATTTTATTATTAAAGTATAGCTCAAAGTTTTTGTTTTTTTTTTTTAATTTTATTGAAATGTGATGGATCGGGGCACCTGGGTGGCTCAGTCCATTAAGCCACTGATTTCGTTCAGCTTGGGTGACCATCTCAGGGCCCTAGAATTGACCCTGCGTCGGGCTCCCTGCTCAGTGGAGAGTCTGCTGGTCTCCCTCTCCCTCTGCCTGCCACTCTGCCTACTTGTGTTGTCTCGTGCTGTCTCTCTCTCTCTCAAAATAAATAAATAAATAAATAAATACACACACACACACACACACACACACACACACACACACATAATTTTTTAAAAAATAAAAATCAAAAGAACAATGTGATGGATAAGCAATATTTCTTTTACACAAGTAATTTCATCGTGTCTGTCCCCTAATTGAAATCCTTTACACTTTCTCATTGCATTTCTTTCTTTCTTTCTTTCTTTCTTTTTTTTTTTTAAGATACTATTATTTGAGAGAGCATGCCGGAGTGTGTGCATGTAGGGGCAGAGGGAAAAGAAGACATCCCACTGAGCAGGGAGCCTGATGTGGGGCTCTGTCCCATAACCCTGAGATGATGACCTAAGCTGAAGGCAGCTGCCCAACTGACTGACCCACCCAGGCGCCCCTCTCATTAAATTTCTAATAAAATCCAAACTCCTTACCAGCTCTCTTTTTGAATGCATTTTCTGCTACTTTACTTGCCACTGGCTCTGTCCATACCCATCTTTAGCTGCTAAAACTTGGCTAGACTCTTTCCAGTGTGATGTTCCCTTTGCCTCGAATGCTGTTGCTGCACCTCCACCTCCCCCCACCCACGTTTGCATAGCTGCATCCTCTCCCTTTAGAACTCAGCTTTTAAATGACAGAGCTTTTCCTGCCCTCCTCATCTAAAATGAACTTCGCACTGTTACTCGTTATTTACTAGTTTGTTTCTTTCATAACAAAATTTGCTGTTGTTTTAGTTGTCTTCCTATTTTCTCTTTACCTCCATGCTCTCAAATGACAGCTGCATGAGGGAGTGCCTGTGACAGTCTCATCCAGCACCGCATCTCCAGCGCCTACATGAGGGGAAATGAAGGCGTGAACATTGTTCCCTAAGCCTGATATCTCTCTTCCTTCTCCTCTATGGAAATTCCCCTTCCTCTTTCACGGCCTAACTCAAATGACAACTATTCTTCAAAGTCTTCTTCCAGTACCCTGTTTAATTCCCCTAAGAATTATTTTCCTTCATGTACAGGTTAGTGTTGATCACGTGTTTTCAAAACTGGTGAGAGAACTTTGAATCAAAGCATCGATTGAACAGTGGTTTAAGCAGAAGGACCATAGCTTAACAGAGTTCATACCTTCTCAGTCAAGACACTTGAAGAAAAAGATGGCAGTTCACCCCAGAAAAGACGGTATCGAGTCTCAGGCAAATGTTGGATATGCTTCTGATTGCTCGGGGAAGTTTTTATATGGCTTACTTTCCACATTCACAGTCATAGCAATGGTTTAAAGTATATACACTTCAAACTTTTTTGGTTAAAACTTAATGCTTAGGGAGGAAGGGTGAAAGACTATAGGAAAAGAAAAACTGGAAAGGTGTTTTCCATTTTCTTCTAGTTATAATTATCTTCTTATTCTAGACTAGCTTCTGTTGTGTCTACTTGGACTAATGTGTAAGATCTTTAATAGCTTGCAGGTGAAAAAAGTATTTTATTTATTTTTAAATATTTTATTTTACGTAGGCTCCACACCCAATTATGGGGCTTAAACTCACAACTCTGAGACCAAGAGTCACGTGCTCTGCTGACTAAGCCAGCCACGTGCCCTGAAAACAAGTATTTATTTATTTGTCAGAGAGAGTGAGCACAGGCAGACAGAGTGGCAGGCAGAGGCAGAGGGAGAAGCAGGCTCCCTGCTGAGCAAGGAGCCCAGTGTGGGACTCCATCCCAGGACACTGGGATCGTGACCTGAGCCAAAGGCAGCCGCTTAACCAACTGAGCCACCCAAGTGTCCTTGGAAACAAGTATTTTAAAGGACGCGTCTTCTTTTTCCTCTTCTTCCTCTGCCGTAATTCTCCTGGTACATCATTTCCCTCATACATTTGAAATCAGCTGTATAACATCATTATAGTCTTTGGCATAACACTTAAAGGCAACCCCCTTTCCATCAACACACATACCTGCACACAAATTGACCAACTCCATTTAAAAGGCAGTCTTCTCTTTTACTAAAAAGAGCATTGGGGTGCCTGGCAGGTTGAGTAGTTGGAGCCTGTGGCTCTTGATGTCAGGGTTGTGAGTTCGAGCCCCACCTTGGTTGTAGAGATTACTGCGGGGGGGTGGGATACAGCACTTGAAGGAATTTCTTATTTCTTGCTGTCATCAGCCTCTGATTAATATATAACTTCTAGGCATTAGTATTCTTAGAAAATTATAACAGCAGGTTTAACAGAGCAAGTGAAAGTTGTTGAATTGCTTTTAAGCAACAATCTGGTTTGGCATACTTTGTCTTTTTCTTTTTTTCTTCTTTTTTTGAAGATTTATTTATTTGAGAGAGCAAGAAGGATGGAGAGGGAAAGAGAGTGTCTCAAGCAGACTCCCCACTGAGTGCAGAGCCTGCCACGGGCCTTGATCTCATGACTACCTGAGCCGAAACCAAGAGCCAGACACTTAACTGACTGAGCCACTCAAGTGGCCATGCATACTTTGTCTTTTGTATATCAAAACTCCTCCGTGGTTCTTAAACTCTAGCATCCATTGAAGCACCTGGAAGCCTTGTTAGAACACAGATTTAGTAGATCTAGGGGTGGAGGCCTAAGAATTTGTAGATGCTGATGTTGATGCACTTTGAGAACCTCAGTAGCTTGTACACCTCAGTAGTTTCTACATATTTGGGTTGCTGGACCAAAGCTCTCTTTAGGTGAATGTTATTTGCATTTACAGTTCACCTTACTTTAGATAATCTGTGTTTATTGTTGTGCAGTGTATTGGGTGGGCAGGAAAATGGAGTTTTCACTTGTGATTTTAGATTGAACCTAGTCCTTCTCAAATTTTTCTTGCTTTATGTAAAGCAGTTCCTAAAACCCATTTTATTTCAGGGCAAATGAAGAGCTATTTTTATAATCTATAATTAACCTAATTCAGGAAAAAGGAGCAGGCTTGGGGAAAAGGCTAGCATTGACACAAGTGTGGAAGCTCAAAAATTGCTTTTCTGAAATTAATATTACCAGCCTCAATAAAGCATTTGAAGTTGATTTTAGAATCCTGGACCTAATTATTCCAATCTAGGGCTGCACTTGTAAGGGTTAAATAGTTTGTTGGATTCAACGTTAATATTTCCAGGCTTGCTCAGAGTTCAAACATTATATCATCTTATTTGAGTAGTTGAAATTGTATTGCTTTGCTAGAACTTACAAAAGTGGCTAGAGAGAAAGAACAGAAGCCATCCTATTGATGAACCGTCTTTTAACCATCTCACATCAACTGCGCTCGTTCAATGTTTTCAAAATGTAGTATTTCAGAAACTGTTTCTACACATTACACCCTTACATTTATAATATAACTATAGAGTTTGTTTAAATCCTTAAAAAATACTATTTTCAGAGAATAGCTGCCAAGCTTATTCCCCAACTTTTGATTTTTGTTTGTGTTTTTGTCTTAATTCAAAGACAGCTGTTACCTAGTTGAGCCTTGAATTACAAAAGTCCAATATTTAAAATCTTAAAAAAGATCTTTTTTGGTTTAAAAATCATAATGTTTTAAATTTGGGAATTATCACGTTTCATGGCCCAAAATAGCACATTGAATTTTTGGCAGCTTCTGTCCTGCCTCTGCCAATAAAAGCAGCACCATATGGTGTGACTGCTGTTCCACTAGGAAACCCACACCCTGCGGAGACACTGCCTGGCATGAAGCAGAGCCGCTGCTCCCCATGTGCTTATCTTTTTAAGTCAGCATATTGGCCGAGATATATTAAGATTCCAGGACATCATGGGATCCTGTCAGTTGAGTCTTGCAGCTCTTTTTCCCACCAGCTTTAACGTTTGGCCACATTATAAAAACATGTACTCAAAACTTGATGGAATCTCTCACCCATCTTTAGAAAAAAGCTTTTGATGACTATTGTAAGAAAGGAAAGTATATACTTTTTAGGACACGATTAGTACAGTCAATTTCGTATTCCTTGCAGTGCTGGTACTACTCCACAACTGTGTCTTCTCTGAATAATCATCTCTTCCTCTTCTACTAACCCTCCTCCCCTGACCAAATATCTAGAAGGAAAGTGATTTGCAAATACTCATTCTAGGTGTGGGTTAAGTGATGGAAGATGGGCTAAAATTTGTAGTTCTTTGCGATGGAGAGAGTTCAGAACATGACAAATAGTAGGAACCAATTGCTGTCCTCCTTTCTCTTACTTCTGTGTATTTTATCTTGTGTTGACTAGGTGTATTACGTTTTCCAAATAAGTGGGCTCTTCCTGTTCTTTGTCTGTCCTATGCTAGGGTGGTCATTTAATTCATTGTGATCTTCATCCAAATGTTTCTTAATCATATAAAATTACTGTTAAGGCTTTTCAATATAAAATTAGCTAATTCTCCTGAAAATAAAGGCACGTAGGTAGATTTTCTTTATCATATGGCTTATTAGTTTTCAGTAACTTTGTTCACTTATTCTTGAAACAAATAGAAGTACCTACTGTTTGTACTAAATGTACTAGGCACTGTGTATAAAAAAATGGAATAGACAGATTTTCACCCTCCAAGAACACAGAACCCTTTATAATACAGTTTAAAGATTTTAAAAAATTATTCATTTATTTTAGAGAGAGAGGGCACATGTACAGGCAAGATTGGGGCGGGGGTGGTGGTGGCTGAGGGGGCAGAGATGGAGGGAGAGAGAGAGAGAGAACCTGAAACAGACTCCTAGCACGGATTCTGATGCAGAGCTTGAGACCACGACCAGAGCTAAAATCAAGAGTCAGATCCTTAACTGACCGAACGACCCACGCACCCCTGTAATACAGTTTAATGCTTTACTAAAGAGATACACTATACTTGTATCTTGAGGCAGCTAATGAAATTACACTTTCTAAAGATTCAAAGGAAAATACTACATTTCAGCCTTACAGAGAAGTGCTTATAAATGTTCTTGCCTGGTTTGTCAAAAAAATGGTTAAAGCTCAGAGGGAATTATAAGCCTGGTTCAAACTAAGTGAGAAATAACTGAAAAATTAAATATCTCTTAAAATAGTTGATGTTTTTTCTAAAATTTGAATAGCTAATGGTTGTGTGACTTTTCAAACAAAATTTGGGGAAATTATATTTTCAGTTTGCATGTAGTGGAATATTTTCTTGGTAAGACAGATACCTTATATTTAAATATTTTAGGATAAGAATCAGTAGGTACTTAACCTTTTGAGGTGCTAATGTGAACATGGTTTAAGTCGGTGTTTTTCAGTAGGAATGCTTTTGGTGGTTAGGAGGGACCATTCCTCAGTGTGCAGTACTGTCCTGTCCATTTAAGGACATTTAGCACACTTAGCCCCTTTTCATAATTTTTATATTAGTATAAAAAGTTATGTGCCTGCTTACATCTGTTTGGCCCAGTAACACCAGGGCAGCTTTTATTCAGTGTAAGTGAATACCATGGGGTGCCTGGGTGGGTTAGTGGGTTAGCTGAAGCCTCTGCCTTCAGCTCAGGTCATGATCCCAGGGTCCTGGGATGGAGCCCCAAGTCGGGCTCTCTGCTCAGCAGGGAGCCTGCTTCCCTTCCTCTCTCTCTGCCTGCTTGTGATCTCTGTCTGTCAAATAAATAAATAAAATCTTTTAAAAAAAAAAGTGTAAGTGAATACCAGTGTGTATTCCTGATTTACTATTATTCTTTTCAGATTTTCTTTATTTATTTGAGAGAGAGTGAGAACACAAGCAGCAGGGAGGGGCAGAGAGAGAATCAGACTCCCCACTGAGCAGGGAGCCAGACTCCAGCTCGATCCCAGGACCCAAAGGTCATGACCTGAGCCGAAGGCAGAGGCTTAACCCACTTAGCCATCCAGGCGCCCCAGAGAAGCAGGCCCCCTGCTGAGCAAGGAGCCGGATGCAGGACTTGATCCCAGGACCCTGGGATCATGACCTGAGCTAAAGGCATTGCCTTAACCGACTGAGCCACCCAGGCATCCCTGAATTGTAGTTTAAACATTGCCTTCCAAATGTCAGTGTTAGCCCAAGTCCGTGTGATAAACAAAAGTGCCCCTTCGTATTTCCAAATTGTACCTGATTGGGAATTGGTCACTGTTAAAAAACAAAATTCAGCTGAGTAATTTGAAGGTCAGATTAGTTTTATACAATGATGAATTGGACAGTATCCTGTCTGGCAAATAGAAAGGAGCTCCAGAAAGCGATACAAAATGGGAGACTTCTGTAGGCAGAAAGATCAGGGCCAAGGCAGGAGTGGAGTACCTCATCCTTGTGGACCAGAGGGGGTCTGCCAGGCAGATTACCTCCAAGTAGTATTGACTAGGAAATTCTAGGTTGAGTGGTTTAAGATTACATTCCTGAGATGGGTTGAAACTGTGGTAAAGTTAAGTGATAAGTCTTGTGGTAAAGTTAAGTGATAAGCACAAGTGATTCCATTTGGGGCCTTTTTGAAAAATTAAACACCATCTACTTATTACACCATCTACTTATTACATAGTGTCTTTGCTCTCTGTATATGTGTACCAAATTTTACTTTCTGAACTTTGAGGGCTGCCATGAACTTTAACAACTAAGACACCTCTCTCCTTTTAAAAAACTAGAATACGTGCTTAGATATCTGTGGACAGGGTTTCCAGCTTGCTTGGTGTGGAGCCCATAATTTTGGTTACTATAAATCTCACCAAACATTTTCTCGCATGTCACATGTCATGATGTGGAAGATGCAATACTCACCCTTCATTTTTTAAAAAACAGCTCTACTGAAGGATGTTTAACATAGTCACTCATTTCAAGTTTACAGTTATTTTTTAATAACTTTACTGAATAACGTAACTACCACCATAAATCAGTTTTTGAATATATTTATCCCCCCACCCAAAGGTCCCTGATGCCCATTTATAGTTAATCCCCATTAATTCCCATGCCCAGACGCTTCTGATCTACTTTCTGTCTCTAAATTGCCATTTTTGGACATTTCATGTAAATACAATGATGAATTTGTGACCACTATCTTCTTAAAACATTTTTCTGAGGAGGCAGTGACCTCTTTGACTTTGGCTATAGCAACTTTTTTCTGGATATGTCTTCTGAGGCAAGGAAAACAAAAGCAAAAAATAAATTTGAGACTACATCAAAATAAAAGGTTTCTGCATAGGGAAAGAAACAGTCCACAAAACTAAAAGGCAGCCTATAGAATGGGAGAAGATACTTGCAAATAATATTTCTGATAAAGGGTTGGTATGCAAAATATATAAAGAACTGATATAACTCAACACCCAAAAAACAAATAATCCAATTAAAAAATGGGCAGAAGACATTAATGGACATTTTTCCAAAAAAGACATCCAGGTGGCCAACAGACACATAAAGAGATGATCAACATAATTCATCATCAGGGAAGTGAAAATCAAAACTACACTGAGCTATCACGTCATGCCTGTCAGAATGGCTAAAATCAACAACACAAACAATGGGTGTTGGTAAGGATATGTAGAAAAAGGAACCCTCTTGCTTATTTGGTGGGAATGCATACTTGTGCAGGCCACTGTGTAAAAGAGTGTGGAAGTTCCTTAGATAGTTAAAAATAGATCTGTCCTATGATCCAGCACCGGCACTACTAGATATTTACCCAAAGAATATAAAAACACTAATTCAAAGGGATACATGCACCTCAGTGTTTATACCAGGATTATTTATAATAGCCAAATTATGGAAGTAGCCCAAGTATCCATTGATTGATGAATGGATAAAGAAGGGATGATATATATATATATATATTATATATGATGGAATATAACGTAGCCATGAAAAGAATGAAATCTTACCATTTGCAATGATGTAGATGGAGCTGTAGAGAGTATAATGCTAATAAGCGAAGTAAGAGAAAGACAAGTATGATATGATTTCATACGTGGAATTTAAGAAAATGAGCAAAGGGGGAAAAAAGAGACAGTAAGAAACAGATTTAATTATAGAGAACAAACTGATGGTTACCAGAGGGGAGGTGGGTGGGGGTGGTGATGGGGATTAAGGAGTTGGGATGAGCACCAGGTGATGTATGGAATTGTTAAGTCACTACATTGTACACCTGAAACTACTGTAAGACTGTATGTTAATTAAGGAATTAATTAATTAAGGAATTAAAATAAAAACTTAAAAACATTTCTCTGTGTCTTTTCTGTCAGACTCTTCTTTCTCAGTCACCCCCTTAATCAGGTGCTTAAATGTCATGGTTCTATTCTCACTTGACCGAGGTGAGTTCATCCCAGGTAAATGTGATGATTCCTATATCTCTGTCATAGGCCTAAACCTTTTTCTAAGCTCCAGACCCATACTGCCAACTACATGTGTGGGGGGTGTCCATGGGCACTTCAGTCTCCACAGCTCTGGAACTGAGCTGAGGACCTGCTTCTCCAAGCCTCCTGGGCCTGGACTTTACTTCCCAGTGAAGCTGCCACCAGCCACTTCATCCCCCAACCCAGAAACTAGGGCACCATCATCCTTTATTCTTCTTTCCCTCACTTATTGTAACCAGTAAATCGCCAACTCTGCAATCACCTCCGAAATACCACATACACTGAATGTAGTTAACCTAAATTTAAATGGTATAAGTATGCCATGTAGTTTGAGTCAAGAATATGTATAGAGATTCTTTTTTAAAAAGCATGTAGAGATTCTAAGTCAGGATCAGGCCTTAATGGGAAGCATAGTAAATTCTTATCCCTTGCTAGTACTTACAGGTTTTGAGATTGTTCAGAATAAACATAGCACAGTTTTAGTAACATCTTTAACAAGTGTCAAAATTCTTTTTTATCAGCTTTATTATTTTTTTTTAAAGATTTTATTTATTTATTTGACAGAGAGAGAGAGATCACAGGTAGGCAGAGAGGCAGGCAGAGGGTTGAGGGGAAGCAGGCTCCCTGCTGATGCTGACGCAGCGTTGATCCCAGGACCCTGAGACCATGACCTGAGCTGAAGGCAGAGGCTTAACCCTCTGAGCGCCCCTTTTTATCAGTTTTAATTTTGTTATACTTTAGTTTTAGTTTTTTCTTTAATACAAGGTTTTTTTAAAAATAAAAGTTTTTTAATAAAAAACGATGGTTTCAACAAGAGTTAAGACATAGCCGTCTGTATTTCTCCTTATACTTTTTAAAAAATTAAGGCTAAAACAGATTCTTCTGGCTTTTATCTCCCTTCTCCCTATATTATAAGAAAAGTTTTCTACTTTCTGTAGAACAGAAGTATAACCTAGAGTTTCATTGCTCACAAAACAAAATTGCCACTCACGTGACAAGTTGAATGTTTGTTTGCAGTGGTTTGAGACAATTAGATGGAAACAGTTCCCTGTTTAGTAGGTAATGTATGTATTTCCCCTTTACAAAAGAGTAAAGTTCCTTTTTATTCTTTAATTTAGCAGCAAATTTTAGTTGGATAAAGACCACTGAAAATTTTATGCAGAATCTTTGTTGAGTTAGATCCGGGGCACTCAGATGGCGGACCGAGTGGAGTTGGGGAAGAACAGAGGAGCGGCTTTGTTAGACTCCGTGGAAGCTAGCTAGGAAGCCTTTCCTTAAGCAGCTGTTGAGAAACTAAGAAGAGGGGTTTTCTTTCTGTCTAGAAGATGGCTTTCCTATGATTTCCTCTTAATTATTTTTCCATTTTTTATCCTGGGGATATAGTCACATTTTGCTCTTTAGCTCTGTTTTCTTTTCTTCTTTTAATGGTCAGCCCCTCTCCCTGTCAACATTTCTTCCCTCCCCATGGAACTAAGAAAATGCAGGTCCTTTCCGTGCCTTACATGAGGCTGACTGGTGTTCATCCACACACGTTGCTTTGTGCCTCACACGTGTTTCCCAAAGTCAGGCAGTCTTGTAACTGCCCCAGATAGGTGCTTGCAAGAAGGAAATGAGGCAGAGTTTACTGAGAGATTCTGCATGAGATTGATTGATTTCTGAGGCAGAAAGTTACCTTACACATAAGTTATAACCATTTTATATCTGCCTGATTTAGAAGTTATTCAAAGGATAGATATGGGGTGGTGGCGGGGTGGGCGTTAAAGAGACAACATAAGTTGTCTCATGAGATGAGTTGACTTTCAGAAGTTGTCTTTTTTTCCCCTTCAGATCTAATCCATTGGTGTTTATTCATGTGGGATTTTTTTTTTTTCTTGGTCATTTCTAAAAGCTTCTTTTGAAGCATGAGCAGTTTCTACCTGGAGAATTGGATTTAAATAAATAATGGTGATGAATTCCTTCAGACGTTTGCAGAGGAACTCCAGAAGTGTAATTCTTTTTTTTTTTTTTAATAATGATAATAGACATCTATTTAAAGCAATACATTTGCAGCTCAGATAGTTCTAAATTGTACATTTCATGTTTATTTAACTTCTTAAAAATACTTGAGGGCAACTGCAACCAGTTTTCAACTCCATGATTACTTCTTTGACCCTTCTTCTCACTCTTTCCTTTCCCGAATAACTTCTTTCAGATATGGTTCAAGGTAGAATTTATTCTCCTCATATTTTGTCCATTGCTCTTTAGACAAGATCTGATGCCTCATGGTCAGTTCCAGTGCCTTCTTAATGCGAAACATCCTGTCATTGTAAAGGTTTTCAGGAAGCCTTCTTAAATCTTCTTTCACATCATCTCACATATCATATCATCTTGCATTAACCTCAGTCTGTTGAACCCTGCAGCATTGTAGTACCACTTTTGAATACCCTCCAGCCACTGGCTTGATGCTGCAGCGGCAGGCCTGCTCGCCATTTTGACCCCAGAAATGTAATTCTTGATAACCCTTTTCTTCTATGTCGTAGTACTTTTCCATCAAGAAACCGAAATAGTGGGCTTAATTTTCTGAGAATAGTGCTCTTTGATCTCTTTATTTAGTAATTTCTTGTCCCATCCAGCTTGAAGTCATTGCACAGTTTTGGTTTTAATGTGGGACTGTATTAGTGCACTGATGTTAAAATTTAAAAACCTGAAACATAGACCCAAAAGGAAGAAGTTAGGGAGAAGCTCCTTTATTTCATTATGACCTCAGTAACTGACAGCTTGCCTTTGGAAGCCTAGAGAATCAGGTAGAATTTCTGTCAACCAAATAAATGTATATTGAATGCCAGTGTGTCCCTCATGTTGTGATGGCCCAAACTATGATCACTGCCTTCCTGGAACTGCCCTCATTTATTTATTTATTTATTTAAAAGATTATTTTATTTCAGAGAGAGGGAAAGAGGGAGGGGCAGAGGGATAGGGAGAGAATCCTAAGCAGACTCTGTGCTGAGTGTGGAACCCATTATGGGTCTCAATCCCACACCCTGAGATCATGACCAGAGCCAGAAACCTAAGTCAGACGTCCAACCAACTGACCCACCCAGATGCCCCACTGCCCTCAGTTATCTGAAAAGAAAAATACTGCCAGAGAGAGTAGGGGTTTTGTGAATTTATTTCATTAGGATTTTAATGTTTAAAGGAAGAATTTCAAGATAGGTAAAACTCGTAGCCAAATTACTGTATACAGCAGAATTTCTTGTGCATTTGCCTGCTCTGTGATGTCATGGTTGCACCAAGTAAGAATTAGAACACAGATTTGAAATTCTTATTCAGTTTGGAATGAATAAGATGCCCTGTGGCAGATATTTTTAGAATGGAGGAGCAGCTCCAGTACTTGCTGTGAGTCAGGTTCTCATTCAGAGACTGATCCTGAACATTGACTTCAAGAGTTGAAATCTTTCATCCTGAATTAGTTATTCTTCTGTTCTGAAAATCAAAGTTTAAGCTGCCGTCAGTAGATTAAATCAATACCATGTATATATATGTATATATATATATATCTCACAAGAAAGCAACTTTTGGCATCAGAGACAATTTAAATGATCCTTCTATTTGGAAGTGGATATTTTTCACAGATGTAAGCTGTTGTGAGTTGGTAGTTATACTATCAAAGTTGTCAGAGGGCTTCAGAAAGGGTGGGTCTATTTTTTATAGGAGAATGGTTTTTAAAAAATGTGTTTTTCTCTTTTTACCATAGTTCAGATCCAAAAAAAATTTTTTTTTTAAAGATTTTATTTATTTGACAGACAGAGATCACAAGTAGGCAGAGAAGCAGACAAAGAGAGGAAGATGCAGGCTCCCTGCTGCCGCTGAGCAGAGACCCCGATGCGGGGCTCGATCCCAAGACCCTGGGACCATGACCTGAGCTGAAGGCAGAGGCTTTAACCCACTGAGCCACCCAGGTGCCCCTCAGATTCAAAAATTCTGATGGCAAAGGATGAGATTAACGATTGGCTTCTCCCAAATAATAGCACAACTTAACTGGTAGAATCAGAATTGAAATTAATAATTTCATAGTCTTACCCGGTCTGTTGGTTTCCTCACTAAACAAAAAGAAAACTGAATATGAAAAAAAAAATTGAGTTTTGTCATATATGGAATCTGTAGCCTTCAGGCAATACATAGAAGCAAGATACTTTTGTCTGATCTATTTTGGGGGCAATTGATGATGTAAACTATTTAATCTTAAGTAGTTTATCTTAATTAATAGTTAATCCTAAATTAAACTAATCTTAAATTCTAAGGCAAGGGTGATTATTCATCTCTGGAAAAAGAATGCTGTTTTTTTTTTCTGTTTTTGTGTTTCTGAGACTTAGGATGTATAATTATATTTATTAAGGTATTGGTGAAACAGGGAAAAGTTTGAAAAGATAACTTAGGAATTCTCTTGTATTTATTTTTATTTTTATTTATTTATTTATTTTTTTAAGATTTTATTTATTTATCAGAGAGAGAGAGGGAGAGAGCGAGCATAGGCAGACAGAATGGCAGGCAGAGGCAGAGGGAGAAGCAGGCTCCCTGCTGAGCAAGGAGCAGAATGTGGGACTCGATCCCAGGATGCTGGGATCATGACCCGAGCCGAAGGCAGCTGCTTAACCAACTGAGCCACCCAGGCGTCCCAATTTTTATTTTGTTTTTTAAGATTTTATTTATTTATTTGACAGAGAGAGATCACAAGTAGGCAGAGAGAGAGGAGGAAGCAAGCTCCCTGTTGAACAGAGAGTCTGATGTGGGGCTCGATCCCAGGACCCTGAGACCATGACCTGAGCCGAAGACAGCGGCTTAACCCACTGAGCCACCCGGGCGCCCTTGTGTTTATTTTTAATTAAGGCACTACCCCAAGAGAGCAGAGGAACAAAATAAAACCAGAAAAACTTGGGAGTTTTTAATGGCCCTAAAGTGAACTAATAGGAGACTAGTATGTATGTATGTATGTATGTATGTATGTATGTATGTATTTTTCAAGAGGGTCTGTACAAGCCGGGGTTGCAGGGAGAGGGGCAGAGGGAGAGGGAAAGAGAATCCTAAGTGGTCTCCACACTCATCATAGAGCCTGATATGGGGCTCAAGCTCACGATCCTGAGGTCATGACCTGAGGCAAAATCAAGAGTTGGACACTAAACCAACTGAGCCACCCAGGTGCTCCCAGAGACTGTCTTAAACCAGGGAAGTCAGCTTCCCATTTCTATACACTGTTTCTTTGTCTAGAAGCAGGGACAATTTTAGTAACCGGTTGAATAAATTATTTTTATAAGTCATGGATAGTGAGATCATTTATTCAGTGGCAAACCTTTTAGAAAGAAGGTATTAATGTATTCACTTTTCTGAAACCTCATTAACTTGCTCTGAGGCCAAAATTACTCCGTATTTATATTTTAAAATGAGCATTGGCTAAGTTTTTTTTTAAGATTTTATTTTAAGCAATCTCGACATCCAACTTAGGGCTCCTACAACCCTGAGACCAAGTCACACACCTCACTGGCTGAGCCAGTTAGGTGCCCCTCCTTGTGTAATTGTTAATTTAGAGATAAAGTTTAGAAATTGAAGTTCTAGCTAAAGGTTTTTAATAAGTTACTTAATGAGATAAAATAGTCTAAGATATCTTAGTATGTCCTAAATTTTATTTTTATTTTAAAATCTGTCGTGGATCACCTAGGTTAGTTTGTGTATATGCATCTGAATTCCTTACCTTAATGCCATAATTAGCTATCAGCACCATAGCATTGTAAGATTTTTTTTTTAATATTTTGTTTTTACTTATTTATTTGACAGAGATCACAAGTAGGCAGAGAGGCAGGCAGAGAGAGAGAGAAGAAAGCAGGCTCCCTGCGGAGCAGAGAGCCGGATGCGGGGCTCGATCCCAGGACCCTGGGATCATGACCTGAGCCGAAGGCAGAGGCTTTAACCCACTGAGCCAGGCAGGTGCCCCACATTGTAAGATTCTTAACCACACAAATGACTCACAGTAGACATATACAAGTATACCATACTATTTACAACTGAAGTGGATATTTTAAATGAGTTGTAGAGTGTTTCATTTTGTGGATTTTATTTAGTACATGTTACGAAAAGGCAAGTCTCATTTAAATGCTTGAAGTTTTTTTCCCTTGCATAATGTGGTAAAAATAAGGAACATAGAGAATATAGGTAAATGTCCTAAAAAAAAAATTCCTTGGCCCCAGAAGCAAGATTTTGAGAGCAAGAGAGCAATCCCAAATTGACTTTCTACTATCCACCCCACCCCATCTCTTTTTCCCTTTTGAAATTGAAACAAAAATATGTTTTCTGTCATTAGGTATCATCTCTTGCTTCTGAATAGGTTATGAATTGGGTATGTTCTAATGTAGAGAGCATTTGCCCAGTCAAGTTCTGTAATGTGGGTTATTTAGTAAGATTTCTCTTGGAGAATGAACTTTTCCAAAGCTTATTGTGGCTCACTTAAATTATTTATTCTGTACTCTTTCTGTGATCTGTGAGGTATTTCATTTGTATCAGATGTTGGAATTTAATATATTATCTTCAACACAGCAGACTTGCCTCTAGTCCTTATCTTCTCTGTTTCTGATGTAGACTAAAGATTCAAAGACCTTTAGTCAAAGCCCTGTATTTTAAACATTACATTTCCCAATATTCTCCTGAAGAATAATAATTGTGATTATCAAAATGTTAAAAGATAGTGTTGAAGATCTGAGTGTATTCAGAAGAATTATGGTAGTGTAGTCCTGGACCTCTTTTGTACTTGCTCCTTCCTTCCTTCCTTCCTTTCCTTTCCTTCCTTCCTTAAGATTTTATTTGAGAGAAAGCACAAGTGAGCACATGAGCATAAGCAGGGGGAATCGGCAGAAGGAGATGAAGAAGTAGACTCCCCACTGAACAGGGAGCCCAGTGAGGGACTCAGTCCCAGGACCCTGGGATCATTACCTGAGCCCAAGGCAGAAGCTTAACCAACTGAGCCACGCAGGCACCATTTTGCACTGCATTATACTACCTGTTTACAGGTGGCTGTTAGGTGATTTGAGATAACAAACCCAGATGAATGCAGGACATTTAGATTGAATTGTCAATCATTGATCTTATTATTAAGTTGGCCAGTTGGCCACAAGTAATATTTATTTTGACAGAATGAATCAATTTGAGTTTGATGTGATGAGAAAAGTGCATTGACTGCCCGTGGTGGACTAAAAACATTTCCCAAGTGATTGAGAAAAGTGTTATTAGGTGACTAATAGCCTTGGTTTGTTTGCATATTTAAAGATAACTGCATCTGAACAGTTGTATTTAAATATAAAGGTTCTTGGAGACTTAAAACGTGAGTGAAGAAAAGAACTATTTAATCCTCTGATGTTTACTTAGAAACAACCTAAATGAAGTTCAAAATAGATACCACGCCTGGATATGTATATGGATGTTAGATTGAGAGATTAGGGTGAGGGGCAGGCAGAAATTCTACACACACTTATTTGTGCTAAGTAAACTTGATGAAGCCATTTAAAGACTGTTCTTTCCATTGGGATAAGATTTTTCTACCATATTTTCCTAAATTAATTTATGCCTTGGGGGACCTGGGTGGCTCAGTGGGTTAAGTCTCTCTACCTTCGGCTCAGGTCGTGATCTCAGGGTCCTGGGATCGAACCCCGCATCAGTTTCTCTGCTCAGTGGGGAGCCTGTTTCCCCCTCTCTCTCCACCTGCCTCTCTGGTTACTTGTGATTTCTGTCAAATAAATAAATAAAATCTTTAAAAAAATTTATGCCTTTATTCCAATTTATCCTAATGTAATTCAACTCTTTAAACTGAAGTTGCCTTCCTGTAGCTAAGAATCTATATAACTACAAACTTTTAAGTTGAGGTTTAAAAAGAAAACCTCTTTTTATTTATTTCTTTCCCTTATTTTTGGGATTGATTTATTTATTTTAGAGTTAAGGCAGTACAAAGTTAACATTCTTCTAGAAGTATACTATAACAATATTATTATAGATAATATTTATTATAGCTTACAGTGAGCACTCATAGGTGCTTTATATGTTTTGTCTTACTTATTCCTACGTATATAATAAATACTCATCCTCATTTATAGATAGGAAATCTAGGCTTACAAGAGTCAAATCAGTCCAGCTAGTACCTTGAAGAACGTAAATCTGATCCCAGTTCTTTCCAAAGTCTATGCTGCAGAACCAGTCCTATAGACTATATAGTAATGAGTGCTTAGAAATAGTTGGGAATGTCCTTTGTTTCAGTTACTGGAGATGAACGTTCTTTACCTGAGAAGTAATACATATTTGAGCCATCGACGTACTTTATGAAGTGTTTTAAAACAGTGATTCTCGAAGGATCTGCAGTGGTTCCACTTACCTCCTTTCACTTCTCCCAGTGAACTATTTACTCCCTTTCTTTACTTTCACTTCTCCTTTTGTATGGCAGTATTTCCCCTTCTTCAGAAAGGTAGTATTGTTTTTATGAAATCATATTAGGTATGCAACCAGTTAGAGTTAAAATGTCTCGCTTTTTATTTAGTTTTCCACCTATTCCAACGGAAGCATTGGGAGTTGTGACTTATTTAGGCCATGTGGTGATCATTAGCTCAGTTGGAGTACCATTAAAAGGATCCTCCTGGTCTTTTGTTCTTTGCACTTTGGTTTCAAAATCAAATCATTTTATAATAGAAAATTATGACTTTAAAAAGGCAAAGATATGATCTGAAGATTATGGGTAATTCTTGTAAAATACTGCATCTTTATTAACGTTTATGTTAATCCGTCAGTATTTCCCAAAGTAAGTGTTAATTAAGCATTTCAGTATTTATAGTTTGACATAGTGGTGATTATTGCTATATACTTAGTAGTACCTTGTTCTCTCAACTGTAGATTGATATTTCTAAGAAAGAAAAAATGGGGGAAATTTTTAAAGATTTTATTAGATTATATTATGCACATTAATGATGTTTGTACCCCCTGCCGAAGATTCAGTTTTTAAAATGTTATCAATTGAGTTTTTTCCCAGTTTAGCTATGGATTTCCTTCCTTGAGCTGTACCTTAACCAAATGGCATAGATAAACTCTCCTAAATTTCACCAGACAATCTGTTAATAAAGCAGAGCTGAATTTATTAGAACTTAATACAGAAAGAACACCGCCTTGACAGGAAGAAGTCAAAATTGGGATATTTCAGTGGCCTTGAGGTCTGAGATCAAATGGTTTCAAATGGCCTTCTAAAGAAGGGAACTGATTGTTATTGGACAGATCTGTGATATAATAATTTGGGATTGGTGGACACTTCAATGTAAAGGTCTTAAAGTGATTCTTTTTTTTTTTTGAAGATTTTATTTGTCAGAGAGCAAGCAAGCAGAAGCAGAGGGAGAAGCAGACTCCCCACTGAGGAAGGAGCCTAATGTGGAACTTGATCTAGGACCCTGGAAACATGAACTGAGCCCAACTGAGCCACCCACGTGTCCCAAAGCAATTCTTGACACATAAACATATTCAATAAGGAAGTTATTTGCTCAGACTAGAAGACTCTTGACTCTGATACATTGATCTCCTAGGAATTCCCTGAATCAAATAGTGAAGTTATTAACTGATTTATAGTCTGTCTTTTTTGGGCAGAGATTCCCTGAAATAACAAGCATGTCATGTTGAGCACAGGCGGTCTTTAGTCTTAAGTCATGTAGACAGAGTTGGTCTTAGTTATCAGTGCCTTCTTGTGGTCCTTCTTCAGCCCAGACTGGAGAGTGGAACATTATCACCTAGGGACATGATCAATCCGGATTTAGACCACTGTATTAAAGAATCATGATTGCATATCCAGTTTCTGGTAGTAGTCATTTCATCCACCACATGTATCAGCTTTTCTTGTTTTTGCTGTGGGATGATCATTTGTTTGTTGGATCATCTGATCCATCATTTAAGACTCTGGAGATTATGTATTTGTACACTGCACCTCCAACAAGAGAGAGATTATGATCAGAGTTTGCAGTTTATTTCTAAGCCAGGAGCCTAGTGCCCAAATTAAAACAAGAACAAATCTCATCCATAGTCCACAGAGCCTGTAGATTTATTTATGGGACTGTCAGCCAAATTACTTAATTTCATGATTTCTTTGATTGTCTAGTTCCTATTTCAAGCTGTGAACCCTGGCATATAAGAGTTCCCTAACTCTCTGCTCCACTTATAAAGTGTGTTTTAAGAGGATTGAGGCTAGAGGAAACCATCCAGAATTCCTGTTGAGTAGTTGAGGGTTCAGATCTCACGTTGAGGCCCATTTCTTTCTTGCATTGGTATTTTATGATAAATACTCATAATATAGCATAAAATTTATAAAATTTACCACTTTAAAATGTATAGTTCAGCCCCAATGCCCACATTTTCTCTTTTTGGAGAGAAGTTACCAGTCTCATTTTTTTTTGGAGGAAGAAGGGGGCCAGAGGACCAGGATGGACCCTGACTCAGCATCACTTTGCCATGCTAACGCATACTGGTCCAGTTTGCTGGTGGTAACCAACAGGCTTTTGTAGCACACACATCAGTACCAGTCATTAGGAACTACCCAGTGATGAGTTCTTGACCAGAATATTCCTGTAGGTCTGCTAAATTTTAATGTGTAGTTTTGTTGTCATTCAAAAGAAGTTACATGCCAGATAGAAGAATATTAAGTGGAGGCATTACCAAGTAGATAGAGGATTAGATGTGATAGGGAATCAGAAGATTTACTTATATGTATGATGCACAGGTATTAAACACACACCATCTTTTTCATATGACAGTTTGGCTACAGACTAGCTCCTGAAAATAGTCATTAAGTGTTGTTTCCTAGGTGTGACATGACAGGTTTTAGATTTGGGGTTTTATCTTGGATAAAGTCTCTTTAAATTATGTTCCTTCCTTGAATTGGAATTACAGGAAAATAAAGGAAAAGGTGGAGTTTTCTTTTGAGTTTGGATTTTTATGTTGGGGTACTGGTTTTGTTTCTGATATTTGAACGATTATATTTGTTTTATAGCTGTGTTTTCAAATCTCAAGAGAATGCTCAGATATGCTAAATTTTCCCAGTTCAGTTTTCACACAGATTTGATTTTTTTTCTGTACTTAATAGCATTCATATGGAACCTTAGTCCATTCAGCCAGCAGATGATTGTATGATGTTGCGCAAAAGACTTCCCCATTTTTTTTTAAAGAAGGGGGTTTATTTTTATTCATTCATTCATTCATTCATTCATTCATTTAAAAGATTTTATTTATTCATGAGAGTGAGGCAGAGGGAGAAGCAGACGCAGGTTGTCTGCAGAGGAGAGAGCCTGATGTGGGGCTCAATCCCAGGACCCTGGAATCATTACCTAAGCCAAAGGCTTAAGTGACTGAGGCACCCAGGTACCCATGAATTCCCCATTTCTATTTTTATTTATTTTTATTTTTTAAAAAATTGTATTTATTTGACACACAGAGAGAGATCACAAGTAGGCAGAGAGTTGGGGAAGCAGGCTCCCTGCTGAGCAGAGAGCCTGATGTGGGGCTTGATCCCAGGACCCTGAGATCATGACCTGAGCTGAAGGCAGCGGCTTAACCCACTGAGCCACCCAAGTGCCTGAATTCCCCATTTTTAACTTAAGTGGAAAGGTAGAATGGTACAGGGGTGCATGGGGAAGTGATTTTGGACTTCATAGGTGGTGTTCATTTTGCAGTGCCTCAGACAGTTGTGAGGCGTATGGAAGAAGTCCCCCAAATTTGAAAATGTCTTGGATAAAGTCTCTTTAAATTATGTTCATTCCTTGACCTTCTGACGATTTTGTGAGTTTTAGGACATAATACCCTTTATAGCTTTTGGTCAGGACCACTTATAGGAGTTTCTGTAGGTTCTAATAGCTGTATCTGTCATTATCTTTAACTGGATTCAGGTTTTCTTTTTTACATTTGTCTGTTATATTTATCTTTCTCCATAACTGCTATATTGTTCAGTAGTGATTACTTTTGCCTATTCAGTTTCTTGACGTGACTCTCTTTCAAGGAGAGACTATCTGTGTAAAAATATCTGCTGCTCTGAGACTTTTCATGTCCACTGATGCTGAGGTATGAGATACTGTTCTTCCCCCATTTCAGCATAGCATTTCCCAGGATTCAGATGGTCTTTATCTCTCTCACCTTACCTCATTTCTGTCTTTGTGCCGGCTTCTGCTTCAAAACTTACACATCCTTCAGAGTTGTGCTGTGGCTCTCTTATTCAGATGAAAGTCAAGTCCCTGAATCACAGCTCTTCTCTTTCAGAAGCACTAGTCATCTGCTCTGGGTTATACGGAAAAGGTTCTGCGCATTCTGGCAGCTCAGCGCTGTGTACTTCTCTTTAGACAAGTTAAAGTAAACAGTGCACTAACCACTGGTCGGAATGGAAGAAATGTGATATTTTTAGATACTTGGGTATAGTGCATGAGAAATTATATTTTATTTGGGACTTTTTTTGCATCTGGCAATTTTATATGCATTTTTTGGTTTTATGTTTTCAAACTTACAGAAGTAACATAGTCGGATTGGAGGTACTGAACTACATTGACAGAATCATTCCAGATTTACTGGGTGTAAACTTTAATAATATTGTCAGATGCCTGGAAATTTTCTATTATAGTTTCCCGCCTTGCATTTGGCTATAGTAGCTATTGCTATGACAAATTTGGACCTGTATTTAGCTATTCCAAATTAACTGAGATAGCAAATAAATGAAGAATATAAAGGATGCCATACAAATATAAAGGATGCCATAACAAAATTGATACTCTGTTTCTTAATCATACTATGTCTTTCAAAGAATTTTGTTTGCACCTCTCACTCTAAAACTCCCACATTAAAGTTGACCATACTAGGAAAACTAAACCATAAAATGGTTAATGTGCTTTTCTTAGAACAGAACTACCAATCTAGGACTCTTGAGAGGGCCAGATTGATACTTGACATGTCCCAGAGAGTGGATTTCCCATACTCTGCCCCCATACCGCCACGATCCCTTTGAAATAGACAGTGGAAGAGAAGGAAAATAGAAAAACATGGACTGTGATGAGTGTATTGTCAAACTCCTTCTGTTACCTCAGCCATGAAGATGTATTCCAAATATTTTCATTAGTGTCTCTGTTTAAGCTTAAACTGGAATTATCTTTGACTTTTTTTTTCCATTTGGCACAAAATTCAAAAGGTACAAAAGGGTATGTAGTGAAAATACATTTAGGGATAGTATGAACACATACAATTAAGTATGTATGTCATGTATTTTAAATTCATATTCTTTGCATGAATTGTGGCCTACTAGAAAGCATTATTGTTAATTTTGATGCTTAAATGATTGGATTATTTACAGAGAATGAAAGGCCATACTATCTTATATTTGCAAGGCCCTCTAATTTTCAACGTCCTCATTCTACTTACAACAGCCCCATGAGGTAGGTAAAGCAGGGTTTAATCTATGTTTACAGACATGAAATTTAGAGCTTAAAGAATTATGTGACTTGATCAAGGGTGGTACACAATGAATATGCAGTGCAAGTGGAATCATAACTCAAGTCTTTTGACTCCTAGTCCAGAGTTCTTACTACTGTGTTGGGTCTGAAATACAATGGTATAAGGGGATCTATTACACTGTGTGTGTTTTTAGGAGGTATGAAAAGTACTATGAGTAGCTATTGTAGAAGAATTTTGATACTATATATATATTTTTAAAGATTTTATTTATTTATTTGACAGACAGAGATCACAAATAGGCAGAGAAGCAGGCAGAGAGAGAGGAGGAAGCAGGCTCCCTGCTGAGCAGAGAGCTCGATGTGGGCTCGATCCCAGGACCGTGGGATCATGACTTGAGCCGAAGGCAGAGGCTTTAATCCACTGAGCCACCCAGGCGCCCCTGATACTGTATTTTTATAGTAGCAGTATGGTAGTAGTGTTTTACAGCTTCACGGTTCAGAGGAAGTATGGCCTTTGTGATGAAATTCCTACAAAATAGTTTATTAAAGCAAGCCGCTTTAGACTGAGTGATAATGGTCTTGGTGTCACTCTGGTAACATAGGCTCTAAACTAACTTTATCCAGGAAACTGGGCAATGGAAAACAAGGCCTTTTATCCCATCACAGCTATAGGCCTGCCAGGGCCGGGAGCCATGCTGATTGACTGACCTGTTGAAGATTCTTTCCCTTGAGGCTAGATGGGAATCTGGTCAAGCATTCAGTAGGAATGCCTGACTCTTGTTTCTTTCACCCATAAATTATGTAAAAATGTTCCCACCAGCACTAAACTAGATTCTAGATTTCTAAGTCATCTCCTAGGGAGAAGGAAAAAAAAATGAGTAATGGGAGGTAACTTTTCCCTCTCTGGTGATTCTAGGCTCTCATGAGGAAGGCTTAGTTCTCGAGAAGCTCATTTAAACTGGGAAAAGGAGGCAGAATCTTTATAAGGCCATAATTGTATTTTTATATGCTTGTCATCATAAAACAGTCCCTACATTTCTTGAAATGGGCAGTACCCAATAGAAAGTTGATGAAAAGGTTGAGCTCTTATGTGAGAAATATCTCCAAACATTCTTTTGAGGATGACTTGTCTCCTATGGCTTATAGGTATCTCTATTTTTAATTTATAATAGTAAAACAGAGAAAATGAGGAAAGAGTTCTCAGTATTTCTTATGATAGAGAAATTACATGTTTTTGTAATTAAATTTTTATTTTATTATTTATTTTTTAAAAGGTTTTATTTATTTATTTGTCAGAGAGAGAAAGCATAAGCAGGCAGAATGGCAGGCAGAGGCAGAGAGAGAAGCAGGCTCCCCACTGAGCAAGGAGCCCAACGAGGGACTTGATCCCAGGACCCTGAGATCATGACTTGAGCCGAAGGCAGCGGTTTAACCAACTGAGCCACCAGGCATCCCTGTAATTACATTTTTTAAAAAAGATTTTATTTATTCATTTGACAGAGAGAGAGATCACAAGCAGGCAAAGAGAGAGGGGGAAGCAGGCTTCCTGCTAAGCAGAGAGCCCGATGTGGGGCATGATCTCAGGACCCTGAGATCATGAACTGAGCCAAAGGCAGAGGCTTAACCCACTGAGCCACACAGGCGCCCCTGTAATTACATTTTTTAAATAAATTTTAAGATTTATAAAACCATAGTCTTGTGTGATTATGCCATAATGTGATTATGCAGGTTTTGTTCAATAGCTAGATCACTGTATTCTTATTTGGTATTTGCCGTTTCCTGCTCTGGGCAGAGAAGATGATAAATTATATTCATTTTGAGTGTTTCTGTTCAGTCAGTTTAACTAATTCCAAAGTTTTCTTAAAATCATATGTTAGTTTAACATTTCAAAGTAAATTTGGGGGCATGGCAATTTCATGGATATAGATCATTCCATCACTGAGTGAAGAGTTGCTCAATTTGTTGTTTGTCTTTTGCCAGCCATTGACTTCAGTAATTAGCCAGATTGCTATGTGTTTTCATATTTTCAGGATAGGGATATAACCTCACTGAATATGAGTGGATTAGTACTTGACAGACCTGAAAATCCCTACGAGTATTGGTTTGTATGGGTCAGGTATGCTATCTGAAACAAAGTAGAACTGTGTGCTAATTCCCACTGTAGCATGTGTTTGTCCTTTTACTTTATTAGAATTAAAGGGCATTTGAAGGTATTTTTCATTTTAAAGGTACAGACCGGTCTTAACCTCAACCGAACACCCTTACTGCTCTGCATGTAAGTGAGACTAACCCAGGCCCTAATTTGTCTGCAGGGGTCTTTTTTTTTTTTTTTTTTTTAAGATTTTATTTATTTATTTAAGAGTGCACGCGCACGCGCGCGTGTGTGTGTGTGTGTGTGTGTGTGAGTTGCAGGTGAAGGAGAGGATAGGGACAGAGGGAGAGAGAGAGGCTCTCAAGGAGACTCCCCACTGAGCTTAGAGTCTGACAACACCAGGCTTTGATCTCATGACCCTGAGATAATAACCTGAGCCGTAATCAAGAGTCATACATCCACCTGAGCCACCCAGGCACCCCCTTCTCTGGGGTTTTTAATCTATCTTTTATCCCTTTTAAAGCTCATCATGTTCTTATAGAAGTAACAAGTATACATTATTCTTGATGTTGAGTTTTGGGGCTCGCTTCTCTGACTATGCCTAAAGTAATGTCCCAGTCAGAAGTCTGTACTGACATCTGGGACTAGAATGATGTCAGGGAACCCCTCCATGTCTACCACTGTTTGTGCAGCCAGATAATCCCGGTGCTGGACTGTCAGATTGCCCATGAGGTCCTGAGATTGGTTCCATGTGATTGATACTGCCAGACATGCCCACAAATTTTGTAACACACAGGATGAGACTCTGTATCTTCAGAGGCCTGAAGGCGTTGAGCAAAAATACACTCTTCTGCCCATCCCAGGAGGAATGCTCCTGTGACCTTCATTGTGGATGGAGCACATTGTCAAGTTTGGTTGGAGTTTTGGAAAATCAGTATTTATACTAAGAAACAAAAGCCTCCTAAGAAAGTGATGATGAGGGCACCTGGGTGGCTTAGCTGGTTAAGCATCTCCCTTCAGCTCAGGTCATTATCGGGGTACCAGGGTTGAGCCCCACATTAGACTGTGCTCAGCAGCAAGTCTGCTTCTCCCTCTCCCTCTGCTGCTCCCCCTGCTTGTGCTCTCTCTCCCTTTCTGTTAAATAAATAATTTTTTTAAAAAAGCGATGATAACCAAATGGACTGAAGACATGGGCAAGTTCATTTTTATCACCGCATCTCTGTTGAGGTAGAGGAAGAGATTAAGGCTAGGGAGGTTGTTGACTCATGCACCCAATGCCGAAATGACTGAAAAACAGCCGAAGCGTAAAGTCCTGAGTAAAAGACAGCTGTGAGAGCTGGCTGTACTGGAAGCCAAGAAAGTGAAAATGAGGGGGCTTTGCTTGACAGCCAGTTCAAATGATCAGGATCTTTCTCCGAACCCATATTGGAGGCAGACCTTTAGATCAGGGGGCCAAAGAACTTTTTCGAGACTGCACAGCCTGCCTCCTACCTTTATGCCTCAGCCCACTGATTCTCCTACATCCATCAAGGTCTTTGCATCTGTATGATCTGCTTTCTGGAGATGGATTTTTCTAAATCTTTCTGTATATGGATCTTCTGTAGTATTTTTTGTCTATTTGATGTAAGCTTCTTCAGCTGTGTAGAAACTCTATGAATAGATCAGCGCTTGAGTGTCTCCAGTTTCTAAAGGAACTGTTCTTAATCCTTCTTCAAAACAAAAATGTTTAAAGATTTTTAAAAAATAAGTGGTAGTAACAATATAGTATTTACCAGCTATTACCCCACTCACTTACTGGGGAAGCACACAGGTAAATAACAGTAAGTTAAATCACCACTCTCTGCACTGTGTTTAGCATAACATACTAATTTGGATTATGGGAAACCATTATTGGATCAGCATTGGGATTTAATTAAAATTTGTAGTTATCTCACTGTATATAAGGAAACATCAGATATATAAGCCTAAGAACGGTCACTGTAGGGATTCTCACTTTCTCACTCAGATCTCTTCCCTATGCAGTGAATGTGGCTTTCCGATTCCTCCTGACCGCTAGCATTCTTCTGCCTTGCACAGACCCATCTGCCTCAGCATACGCACAGCGTCACATCACCAAATCACAACCTCCTTTTAAGGCTCAACTCAGATGTGCCTTACCCAATAGACCCCCCTCTGGCTTCCTCTCTGTCATCCAACTTATAATGGTGGGGGGGAGGGGGAGGGGGCTTTTTTCATTCTTAAAGTATCAAGACTGCCCTCCACCCCAAGCTTTGCTCTTTTTGTGATGATTACATATAGATTCATGTTTTATCTACCACACTAGTTAATTTACGTGAGAGCCAACACCTATATCTGTGTCTCATACCCTTTTTAAAAAATCTCCCACTGGACCTTTACTAGAAATCCTTTTTGAAAAGATGGTTGATGGGACACCTGGGTGGCTCAGTTGGTTAAGCCACTGCCTTCGGCTCAGGTCATGATCCCCAAGGTCCTGGGATCGAGTCCCGTATTGGGCTCCTTGCTCAGCAGGGAGCCTGTTTCTCTCGCTGCCTCTGCCTGCCTCTCTGCCTGCTTGTGTGTACTCTCTCTCTCTCTATCTCTGGCAAATAAATAAAATCTTAAAAAAAAAAAAAAAAAGAAAGAAAGAAAAGATGGTTGAATGTTTAAGAATCACACAAAAGCAGAGACCTTTAGTAAATCAGGCAGAGCTTTGTTGGAGGGCACAAAGCCTATGTTGATCACTATCCTTTTGGAAAAACAATACTTAGCAGCATTCCCTGGTTACAAATAAGAAAAGTTAATTCTGATTGAGCCAGAATAATGCATTAAGAGGCTATGAATATGACTGAGGGTTAAGATTCAATTTACAGGGGCGCCTGGGTGGCTCAGTGGGTTAAGCCTCTGCCTTCAGCTCAGGTCTTGATCTCAGGGTCCTGGGATCGAGTACCGCATCGGGCTCTTTGCTTGGCAGGGAGCCTCCTTCCTCCCCTCTCTCTCTGCCTGCCTCTCTGCCTACTTGTGATCTCTCTGTCAAATAAATAAATAAAATCTTAAAAAAAAAAAAAGATTCAATTTACACTTGCTCAGGAAGTTTACCAAGACTAAAAGACTGACTGTTTATCTGTCCATTACCTAACTATTTTATGTTCAGTTTTTTTTTTTCTTTTTTCTTTTTTCTTTTTTTCTGGTGGGCAGGAGGGGCATGGTTTGGGTCAAGTTAATAAATGAATTGCTCATATGATAATAAATGAATTGCTCAGGGAGTTTACTGAGACTAAAATACTGACTTTACCTGTTCATTACCAGCTATTTTATGTTGTTTGCCTTTTTTTTTTTTTTTTCCCAGTGGACAAGAGGGTCATGGTTTGGGTCAAGTTAATAAATGAATTACTCATATGAATGACTAAACTCCCCAAAGAAGATTCTCCTTACTACTACTGTAGGAGAAGGTTTCTAATTACAGGGAGACACCATGTTGTTGCCCAGCCTTCAGATTTTCGCAAGGCCATAAAAGCACAGATACTATTGACATTTTTTGTTTGTTTTCTCCTTGGTGATTAATAAACAGAATCTGCTGTCACTTAATTTAGTGCCAGGTGTGATCTTGTGGGTAGTTCAACTTCAGTCGATCGAACTGTAGAATGTTCCCAATTTTAGACACAATCCAACTCCCAAGCATTTCTTTTTCAAAAACTGGGACAATTTCCAAGTTAGTTTTGTGAGTCCTTTAATTTCTCCTGCCAGACTTATTAACTCAGCCTGTTCACCTTGGGGAAATCATAGTTCAGACTTGTACTTTCTGTAAAAACCATCCTCAAGTGGATGTGATAGTTGATGTAATTGAGAACATTCAGACTCAAGCTTTTCCGTCGTTTATTCTGAAACCTGTTTGTTGTGCTTTGACCAGGAGAGAATGATTGAGATGAAGCACTAGGAAACCATAATCATAATATGCAAATTACCTACCTTAAAAGACATGGAAATCAATAAATACCCCTATTTCTGTATTCCGTATCTCTGATCTTACAGACTCCTGAAGCTACAGAGAATCTCAACGATCTTAGATCACTATTTCTTAATTTTTGGGTGTCTTATGGATCTTTCTGAGATTATGATGACAGCTGTGAATTCTCAGAAAAATATACTTACACACAAAAGTTTGTGTACGCTTTCAAGACAGTTTCACTCCTAAAGTCAGTTCAAGATCCTAGTTGAAGAAACCCCTGTTCTGCCCTCAGGGGTCTGGTGAAGTGATGTGACACACCCAAAGTCACACAGCTTCTGTAGCTGAATATTTCCACGAGTCTTTTGTCCTTTTTCTACCATTGTGTCTTTTAGTTAAAACCCATTTTGAGGGGTGCCTGGGTGGCTCAGTCAGTTAAGCATCTGCCCAGGACTCAGGTCATGATCCCGGGGATCAAGCCCTGTGTTGGGCTCCCTCTCCCCCTGCTTTTGCACTTGCTCTCCTCTCTCTCTCTCTCTCTCTCTCTCTGTGTCACATAGATCAAATAAAGTACTTTTTTTACATACTTTAAAAAATTGTTTTGAATTACAGAGCTTAGAGGAAGGAATACTGGTTTTAAGCCTTAAAATTAACTATTTCATCTTTTGCTTACCCAACAAGATTAAAGTACAGTAATACCCAAAACATTCTCAATCTAAGAAAAAAATATTTATATATTTATTTACTTACTTATTTATTTGAGAGAGAGCACAAGTGGGAAGAGGGGAAAGGGAGAAGCAAATTCCCTTCTCACCAGGGAGTCTGATGCGGGGCTTGATCCTAGGACCCTGGACCATGACCAGAGCTGAAGGCAAGTGCTTAACCAGCTGAGCCACACTCGCGTCCCTACCCAAAATATTTAAGTCATTGATTTAAAAAGGCCAAGTGGGGACGCCTGGGTGGCTCAGTTGGTTGGACGACTGCCTTCGGCTCAGGTCATGATCCCGGAGTCCCGGGATCGAGTCCCGCATCAGGCTCCCAGCTCCATGGGGAGTCTGCTTCGCTCTCTGACCTTCTCCTCGCTCATGCTCTCTCTCACTGTTTCTCTCTCAAATAAATAAATAAAATCTTTAAAAAAATAAAATAAAAAATAAAAAATAAAAAGGCCAAGTGAACTAAGCAAAAGTTTTTTAGAACTTGCTGTGGTTATCGTAGGGCTAATGCAGATTTGTAGTTGATCTAATAACTCCAGCAGCTTTTTCCCTGGGCCGCCTGCATCTAAATTCATCATGGAGCTGTCAGTTTATTCTAGAGCACTTGTTCTGTTTATTCATCCTGTCTGCCTTTCTTTTTCTTGTACCTCCTGAAGGTTCACCCCCTACCCCATCATTGTGCTCAACTTGACCTACTGAGCCTTTTTTGGAGGTATCAAGCAGAAAGCATCACAGTGAGCATTAGTCACCATTTATTATCATTATTTAAACTCCAGTTTTATTGTGTCCTAGAAGTATACTTTGGTCACTTACTTGGTTTCTCCAAATTTCAGTATCTTCCTCTGTAAAATTGGACACAATACCATTTATCTTGCAGTCAGTCCATCATGTAAGAAATTAAGGTAGCACCTAGTTCAGTTAAGTGTCAACTTTTACCTTTTCCTGTACCCTTGACATTCCGTATTGGAGTTAGGCAGGTGTGTCCAAGCACTCAGTGCTTATCTCCTTTAGAGTCTTACTGCCACATGGCACATTCAGTATTATCTGAACTTTTCTAGTTCAGTCCAGCTGTGTTGGGTAAGGTTGTATCACGTTCTCTTCCATGTATTCCTAATAGTTTCTGTATTGATACTAATGTATGCAACTTCAGCAGTTTCTTCTACAACGTTTGGTCATTAAATTAACAGAAAGCTGTTTATTTATGAGGCTTTTCATAAATTTTTCTACTTTGAGTTCCATTGCCAAGTACTTACTTTGTATGAGGAAACACTTGATGTAAGAGACACTTGTTTTTGAAGTCCAGAGTCTACCTTCGAAGTGATGGAGAGCAGCTAATGGTCTACCAAAAGCTCAGCTTCTGATCTGATGCTCCGCAGGCTGGGAACCAGCTCTTTGCTTCTGATTTGAAGCCGTGGGAGTGAGGGGAGGACTCCTCAACTAGTTACCAGGAAGGTTTCAGCACTTAATTCTTTGTCTTGATCATGTTCTTCTTTAGCATTTATTTTTTTTTTAATTTTTTTTTTTAAAGATTTTATTTATTTTTCAGAGACAGAGGGAGAGAGCGCGAGCGAGCACAGGCAGACAGAGAGGCAGGCAGAGGCAGAGGGAGAAGCAGGCTCCCTGCCAAGCAAGGAGCCCGATGTGGGACTCGATCCCAGGACCCTGGGATCTTGACCTGAGCCGAAGGCAGCTGCTTAACCAACTGAGCCACCCAGGCGTCCCAAAGCATTTAAAAAAAAATTACTACACATACCCCTAATATTATATAGCTATTTTAAAATATTAATTAATATTAATTTACTAGGGATGCCTTCTTGACTCAGTCGGTTAAGCATCTGCCTTCGGTTCAGGTCATGATCCCAGGGGCCTGGGACCAAGTCCTGCATCAGGCTCCTTGCTTGGTGGGGATCCTGCTTCTCCCTCTGCCTACTGTTCCCCCCTTTTGTGCTCTCTTTCTCCCTCTGACAAATAAAAAAATAAAATCTTAAATACTAATTATTTTAACATATACACTATAAAAGCATTAAAATATAAATTAAAAGATGAGCTTTAAAAAAAAAGGGATTCTTATTTTTTTTTTTCTTGAGCCCTAGGGATCATCTAACCTGCAACTTCTTTGGAAATCATGCATTGCAGCATCAATCATTTGTCTAATCCTTCAGGCCTATCTCAAGCCCCTATTCTTGCTTAATTGCATGACTTCACCATCTTCTCTCTCCAACTGGATTGTAAACTATCTGAGGTTAGAGACAGTGTCATATCATTCTTCTGTATCCCAAACAATGCCTTGCACAATTTTAGGTACATCATGATTATCCAGTATTTACTTGCTGATTCATTTCTTGGGATCATTTCAGAGTATTCTTTCATGGATATTTAACAAAACTTAAAAAAAAAATCCTCAGCCTTATTCTACCTTAGTAATTCTGGGTTTTATTCCTTATACTATTCATCTTCTAAGAGTAAAGATAATCAAGCCTATCTGCATTTATAGTTCTGCAGAAGTAGATATATACTCTGATGAAGTGATTTGATTGGGACATCACAGGAATGACGCAGTCTGAGAATCAAACCTGTGTCAGCACACACATCTGTTTTCACTCCTTCAGATTGAGTGCTAAACTATAGCATTTTCTCTTTATACTTCCTCTGGAGTTTCTTGGTGGTGGCATTATTTCAGGTTCCTACTGTTTAGGCATACTACTTTATCTTTTATATTTTGCAGATAGGTCTCTGTTCAGTTCCTCTGAACATTACCATGTCCTTTGATTCTAAAGACCTTTTAAATTTCTTTTTTTTTTTTTTTAAGATTTTTATTTACTTATTGGACAGAGAGAGATCACAAGCAGGCAGAGGAGCAGGCAGAGAGAGAAGGGGAAGTAGGCTCCCCACCAAGCAGAGAGCCCGTTGTGGGGCTTGATCCCAGAACCCTGAGATCACGACCTGAGCCAAAGGCAGAGGCTTAACCCACTGAGCCACCCTGGCACCTCCCATTTTAAATTTCTGAAATTAGTTATTTGCAATTACACATAGACATTCTTCATAGCTATTCAGTTCTATGGGTCTCAATGTTTTAATATCATGACCTTGTTTTTATGGCATTCCTACATTGTCATCTCTTTCTGGAAAGAGAC
Source organism: Mustela erminea (assembly GCF_009829155.1). Lineage (NCBI taxonomy): Eukaryota > Metazoa > Chordata > Mammalia > Carnivora > Mustelidae > Mustela > Mustela erminea. The sequence goes on along the minus strand of NC_045632.1, from coordinate 48,497,432 downwards.
ATTAAATCTAAAATGAAAAAAATAGACCAGTTTATTATTAATTACAAATTAAGTTGACAAAAGAGACAGAAACTAAATACTGGGTTCCAAATATACAGTTCATTTGTGTCTCCATGGTTCATGTCATTCTTTCATAAAAGGCTGCAGTACTGGGCACCTGGGTGGCTCAGTGGGTTAAGCCTCTGCCTTTAGCTCAGGTCGTGATTTCAGGGTCCTGGGATCGAGGCCCGCATTGGGCTCTCTGCTCGGCAGCGAGTCTGTTTCCCCTCTCTATCTCTGTCTGCCTACTTGTGACCTCTCTCTCTGTCAAATAAATAAATGAAATCTTTAAAAAAAAAAAAAAAAAAAAAGGCTGCAGTACTCTGTACTTCACATAATCCACTAAATGAGATGGTAGTTGTTACCAGTTGCAGCTTAAAGGTCTTAGAATTTTTATTATTTCATTTGCTTGATAGGTATATTGCTCATTTTTTTCTTCCTAACAAACTCTTCAAACATTTCAAGTGCTTATAATGACAAATACTTATTTTTCTTGCCTGTGGCTCTGCAGGGCAGTTGAGATGGCTCTGCTCTGGGCTCCAGGTTAAGTTTAGGTTGGCCCCACCTGTCTCTCCTTCTCCTTGGGCTAGGAGCTACTTGGACTTGTTCTTCTCTTGGAGAATGGCAGGAGTGTGAGAGTAAAAAGCTAAACAGACCAAGCAAGTTTAAAACCTCTTCTATTAGGTCTAGGTAAAATCTCATTGACCAAAGCAAGTCAGGAGCCTAGCCTCCTAACTCTGGAGCAGCCAGAGTTGAACAGCCAGAGGTTGTGTACAGGTACAGGGCAAAGGTTATAGTTTCAGATGCTATCAAAGAGGACTAAAAATGGGGGGAAATAACCCATACTACTACTGTGGGGAAGCAAACCCCTAAAGCAGTCATTAATTCACTAATATAAGTCCTGTGAATTGTAAACATGACAACACTTGCATATTATTTAAATACCTTCTTTTGAAAGTGCTCCAGTGCTCTGAATTTCTTTCCAGAATGCTCTTTTTTTTTTTTTCCCTTAAGTAAGCTCCACACCCAAGGTACACAGAATTCACTTCCTTTGAGCAGGTTGGAATGCTATGGAAACTGAAAGAAAATGTGTCTGTTCTTACAATTATATCTTTTTAAAGGTAAGAGCAACACTAAAGGAGATGTGTATTACAAAGTTATGTAATATTAAACATAATCTAGTCTACTTTTTAAATTGCAGAATAGAAATTTCACTTACTCTCTCGTTCATAGAACCTGGCTTTGCAGAGTATATGTAGTCATGGGAACATATATATAATATCTGTTTTAAAAAAAACTTTCTATTTTAAATTATATACATGCAAGATTATAAACTCCTAAGAGTTACTTGATGTCCTGTGTACCTATCACCTAGCTTTGCCTAGTGGTGACTTGAGATTAGTAAGTATTTGAGAGAGAATGTGAGCAGGAGGAACAGAGGCAGAAGGAGAGAGAATCTCAAGCAAACTCTGTGTTCAGCACTGAGCCTTGTGGGTTGGGCTGGGTCTCACAACACTGAGATTAGCACCTGACCCCAAATCAGCAGTCAGTTGCTTAACCAACTGCACCATCCAGGCACCCTGACATTAGTTTTAAAATCATTGATGGACCTTCTTTGCCTTCTTTAATAAGCCTGGTTATTTTTGTTTGTTTTGGGGGGGGGATTTTTTGTTTTGTTTTGTTTTAGATATCTGTCTTTAAAGAAAAGGACACCTGTATTGTACCTGATTCTTTTTAGCTTTCAGAATTTTGAAGTGTCTTGTAAGGATCCTGATGTCACTATTATTTTGTTTCTTTAGTACTTTTTAAACATATAATGTGTTATTTGGTTCAGGGGTACAAGTCTGTGATTCATCAGTTTTACACAGTACATCCCTCACCACAACACATACCCTCCCCAATGTCTACCACCCAGGCTCCCCATCCCCCTCCTATCCAGCAGCCCTCAGTTTGTTTCCTGAGATTAAGTGTCTTAGACTTTGTCTCCCTCCCTGATTTCACCTTGTTTCATTTTTCCCTCCCTTCCCCCTGTCTTGTTTCCAAATTCCTCATATTAGTGAGCTCATACAATAATTGTCTTTCTCTGTTTGAGTTACTTCATTAGCATAATACCCTCTAGTTCCATCCATGTCATTGCAAATAGCAAAATTTCATTTTTTGATGGCCGCATATTATTCCACTTTGTGTATGTGAGTGTGTGTGTGTGTGTGTGTGTATCTTCTTTATCCATTTGTGGATGGACATAGTTTGGCTTTTGTGGACATTGCTGCTATAAACATTGGGGTGCAGATGCCTGTTTGGATCACCATATTTGTATCTCTGGGGTAAATACCCAGTAGTGCATTTGCTGAGTCATAGTGTAGCTCTATTTTCAACTTTTTGGGGAACCTCCATATTGTTTTCCAGAGTGGCTACACCAGCTTGCATTCCCACTAACAGTGTAGGAGTTTTCCCTTTCTCTGCATCCTTGCCTACATCTGTCATTTCCTGACTTGTTAATTTTAGCCATTCTCACTGGTGTAAGGTGGTATCTCACTGTGGTTTTGATTTGTATTTTCCCAAGGCTGACTAATATTGAGCACTTTTTCATGTGTCTGTTGGCCATTTGGACGTCTTCTTTGCAGAAATGTCTGTTCATGTTGTCTGCCCATTTTTTTGATTGGATTGTTTGTTCTTTGGGTGTTGAGTTTGACAAATTCTTTATAGATCTTTGGCTGCTTACCCTTTATCTCCTATGTCATTTGCAAATATCTTCTCCCATTCTTTTGTTATCTTTTGGTTTTGTTGACTGTTTCTTTGCTGTGCAAAATCTTTTTATCTTGATGAAGTCCCACTTGTTCATTTTGCCCTTGCTTCTCTTGCCTTTGGTGATGTGTCCAGGAAGAAGTTGCTGCAGCTGAGGTTGAAGAGGTTGCTGCCTGTGTTCTCCTCAAGGATTTTGATGAATTCCTGTCTCACTCTTAGGTCTTTTGTCCATTTTGAGGCTATTTTTGTAGGTGGTGTAAGGAAATGGTCCAGTTCATACTTCTGCATGTGGCTCTCCAATTTTCCTGATACCATTTGTTAAAGAAACTCTCCTTTTTTATTCCATTGGTTATTCTTTTCCTGCTTTGTCGAAGATGAGTTGACCATAGAGTTGAGAGTCTGTTTCTGAGTTCTCTATTCTATTCCATTGATCTTTGTGTTTGTTTTTGTGCCAGTACCATACCGTCTTAATGATTACAGCTTTGTAATAGAGCTTGAAGTCTGGAATTGTGATGCCACCCTCTTTGGTTTTCTTTTTCAACATTGCTCTGGCTATTCAGATTCTGGCTTTTCTGATTCCATACAAATTTTAGGATTGTTTGTTCCATTTCTTTGAACAAAGTTGATGGTATTTTGATAGGGATTGCTTTGAATATGTAGATTACAATCTAGGTAGCATTTCAACAGTATTTATTCTTCCAATCCATGATCATGGAATGTTTTTCCATCTCTTTGTTCTTCCTCAGTTTCTTTTATGCGTGAACTCTGTAGTTTTCCGAGTACAGATTCTTTATCTCTTTGGTTAGATTTATTCCTAGGTATCTTAGGATTTTTGGTTCAATTGGAAATGGGATCTACTCCATAATTTCTCTTTCTTTTGCTCATTGTTGGTGTATAGAAATGCAACTGATTTCTGTGCATTGATTTTGTGTCCTTCCACTTTACTGAATTTCTGTATGAGTCCTAGCAGTTTTGGGATAGAGTCTTTTGGGTTTTCCACATAACGTATCATATCATCTGCAATGAGTGAGAGTTTGACTTCTTTGCTGATTTAGATGCCTTTATTTCTTTTTGTTGTCTGATTGCTGAGGCTAGGACTTCTAGTACTTTGTTGAACAGCAGTGGTGATAGTGGACATACCTGCCGTGTTCCTGACCTTAGGGGAAGAGCTCTCAATTTTTTCCCACTGAGAAGGATATTTGCTGTAGGTTTTTCATGCATGGCTTTTATGATATTGAGATATGTACCCTCTATCCTTATACTGTGAAAAGTTTTAAATAAGAAAGGATGCTGTACTTTGTCATATACTTTTCACACATCTATTGAGAATATGATATGTTTCTTGTCCTTTCTTTTATTAATGTAGTATATCACATTGATTGATTTGCAAATGTTGAACCAACCTTGCAGCCCTGAATAAATCCCACTTGGCGGTGGTGAATAATCCTTTTTATGTACTGTTGGATCCTATTGACTAGTATTTTGTTGAGAATTTTTGCATCCATGTTCCTCAGGGATATTGGTCTGTAATTCTTTTTGGTGGGGTAATCCTGACCTCATAAAAAATGAGTTTGGAAGTTTTCTTTCCATTTCACAGCTTCAGAAGAATAGGTTTTTAATTCTTCTTTAAATATTTGGTGGAATTCCCCTCAGAAGCCATCTGGCCCTGGGCTTTTGTTTGTTGGAAGATTTTTCATTACTACTTCAACTTCCTTGCTGATTATGGATCTACTGTTCAGGTTTTCTGTTTATTCCTGCTTCACTTTTGGTAGTTTTTATGTCTCTAGGAATGCATCCATTTCTAACAGATTGTCTAATTTGTCAGCATATAGCTGTTCATAATATGTTCTTATAGTTTGTATTTTTTTGGTGTTGGTTTTGATCTCCTCTTTCATGTGTGATTTTATTTATTTGGGTCCTTTTTCTCTTTTTAATAAGTCTGGCCAGTGGTTTATCAGTCTTACTAATTCTTTCAAAGAACCAGCTCCTAGTTTCATTGATCTGTTCTCCTGTTCTGTTGGTTTCTGTTTCATTGATTTCTGCTCTGATCTTTATTATTTTCTTCCCCTGCCGGGTTTAGTCTTTGTTTGTTCTTCTTTCTCCAGCTCCTTTAGGTGTAGGGTTAGTTTGTGTATTTGAGACCTTTCTAGTTTCTTCAGAAAGGCTTGTATTGCTGTTTTCTTCCCTCTTAGGACTGCCTTTGCTGCATCCCAAAGATTTTTGAATGGTTGTATTTTCATTTTCATTCATTTCCCTGAATTTTTTAAATTCTTCTCTAATTTCCTGGTTGACCCATTCATTCCTTAGTAGGATCCTCTTTAGCTTCCATGTATTTGAGTTCTTTACAACTTTCCTCTTGTGATTGACTGGTTTCAAAGCATTGTGGTCTAAAAATATGTAGGGAACGATCCCAGTCTTTTGGTACCAATTGAGACCTGATTTGTGACCCAGGATGTGATCTATTCTGGAGAATGTTCTATGTGCACTGGAGAAGAATGTGTGTTCTGCAACCTTGGGGTGGAATGTTCTGAATATATCTGTGAAGTCCATCTGGTCTAGTGTGTCGTTTAAAACACTTATTTCCTTGTTGATCTTTTGCTTAGATGATCTGTCCCTTTTAGTGAGGGGTGTGTTAAAGTCCCCTACTGTTACTGTATTATTATTGATGTGTTTGTCAATTTTGTTATTAATCGGCTTACATAATCGGCTGCTTCCATGTTGGGGCATAAATATTTACAGTTGTTAGATCTTCTCGTTGGATAGCACCTTTAAGTATGATACAGTGTCCTTCCTCACCTCTTATTATAGTCTTTGGTTTAAAATCTAATTGATTGTCACCCCATCTTTCTTTTGATGCCATTAGCATGATAAATGGTTTTCCACCCCCTCACTTTAAATCTTGACATATCTTTGGGTCTGAAATGAGTCTCTTGCAGACAGCATATTGATGGGTCTTGCTTTTTTATCCAGTCTTGTACCCTGTGTCTTTTGATTGGGGTATTTACTTTTAGGGTAGCTATTGAAAGATACTAATTTAGTGCTATTGTATTGCCTGTAAGGTAACTATTACTGTATATTGTCTGTTCTTTTCTGGTCTGTGTTACCTTTATGTTCTTTCTTTGCTTAAAGGATCCCTTTTAGGGGTGCCTGGGTGTCTCAGTGGGTTAAGCCTCTGCCTTCGGCTCAGGTCATGATCCCAGGGTCCTGGGATCGAGTCCCGCATCGGGCTCTCTGCTCGGCAGGGAGCCTGCTTCTTCCTCTCTCTCTTTCAGCCTGCCTCTCTGCCTACTTGTGATCTCTGTCTGTCAAATAAATAAATAAAATCTTTAAAAAAAAAAAAAAGGGGGATCCCTTTCAGTATTTTTTGTAGGGCTGGTTTGGTAATTGCAAATTCTTTTAATTTCTCTTTGTCCTAGAGGCTTTTTATTTCTATTTTCAATAGCTTTTTATTTTCAATAACACTTTTGCTGGATATAGTATTCTTGGCTGCATATTTTTTTTCACTTAGTTCCTGGATCACACCAGTCCTTTCCAGCCTGCCACGTCTCTGTAGATAGGTCTGCTGCCAATCAAATGTTTCTACCATTGTAGGTTACAGACGTCTTGTCCCGAGCTGCTTTCAGGACTTGTTTGTCTCTGAGATTCGTAGTTTTACTATTAGGTGTCGGGGTGTTGATCTATTTTTATTGATTTTGAGGGGGGTCTTCTGAGCCTCCTGGATTTTGATGCCTGTTTCCTCCCCTAAATTAGGGAAGTTCTCCACTATAATTTGCTCCAATATACTTCTGCCCCTGTCTTTCTTCTTCTGGGATCCCAATTCTAATATCGTTTCACTTTATGGTATCACTTATCTCTCGAATTCTCCCCTCGTGATGCAGTAGTTGTTTATCTCTCTCTCAGTGTCTTTATTCTCCATCATTTGGCCTTTCATCTTACTAATTCTCTCTTCTGCCTCATTTATCCTAGTAGTAAGAGCCTCGGTTTTTTATTGCATCTCATGAAAAGCCTTTTTGATGTTGACTTAGTTAGATTTTCTTTTTTTAAAGATTTTTATTATTTATTTATCAGAGAGAGAGGTGGGGAGAGAGTGAGCACAGGCAGACAGAATGGCAGGCAGAGGCAGAGGGAGAAGCAGGCTCCCTGCCGAGCAAGGAGCCTGATGTGGGACTCGATCTCAGGACGCTGGGATCATGACCTGAGCCGAAGGCAGCTGCTTAACCAACTGAGCCACCCAGGCGTCCCGACTTAGTTAGATTTTAATTCTCCAGGGATTCTCTAGTGTCCTTTATGCTTTTTTCCAAGCCCAGCTAGTATCTTTATAATTGTTATTCTGAACTCTAGTTCTAATGTCTTACTAATGTCCATATTGATTAGGTCCCTGGCAGTTGGTACTATCTCTTGTTCTTTTTTTTGAGGTGAGTTTTTCCATTTTGTCCAGAGAAAAATAGATGAATGAGAGAACAAAATGCTAAAGGGTAACAATGACTCCAGAGAAATGTAACACGGAACAAATCAGAAGAGACCCAAGAGACCCACAGGTGGGGGTAGGGGGGAAGAATATGAGCAGGCTGTTTCATAGAACAGAGCCATATACTGGATTTTGGGTATATTTTGGTCTGTTAGAAGAAACTGGATCTCAAAATTTTAAAAGAAAGTAAAACTTACATATATACAAAAATAAGGTTAAATACAATGAATGGAGGTGATACAACTGCAAAAATTAAATTTAAAAAAGGGTTTTTAAAAGGGAAATGATAAGTTGGTTGAAAAAGGAAATAAAAATGGGAAAAAGAAAGAAAAAGAAACAAAAAATAGTAAAATTAAAAAAAATTAAAGTCGAAAGACTAAAGAATCATGGGGAAAAAGCCATGAATTCTATGTGCTGTATTCCCCTAGCACTGGAGTTTTGCAGTAAACTTGGTAAACTTGGTCTTGGCTGGACGTTCTTGCTGATCTTCTGGGGCAAGGGTGTTGCATTGCTTCTCAAGTGTATTTGCCCTATGCAGAATTGCATCGTCCTTGCCAGCGGCCAGGCTAAGTAATATGCTTGGTTTGCTCTCTCTAGTTTTTCTTTCTTTTTTTTTTTTTTTTTTTTAAAGATTTTATTTATTTATTTGACAGAGAGAGATCACAAGTAGGCAGAGAGGCAGGCAGAGAGAGGAAGAAGCAGGCTCCCTGCTGAGCAGAGAGCCCGATGCGGGACTCGATCCCAGGACCCTGAGATCATGACCTGAGCCGAAGGCAGCGGCTTAACCCACTGAGCCACCCAGGCGCCCCAACTAGTTTTTCTTCCCTAACAGCTTTCCACACAGCTTTTGAGGAAGAGAGTGAAAACGGCAGCCTCCCAATCTCTGGCCTCAGAGGAGCTGAGAGCTCGGGTCCCCACTCCTTAGTGCACCCTCAGAGAAAAGCAGTCCGTCACTCCTCTCTCCCTCGTCTCCGGCCATACTCTGCTCACCCAGCTTGTGACAGTGCATTTCTGTTTCTGGCACATGGCCCCATTTGGCGCCTCCAAACCCAGCAGATCCCTGCATCGGGCTCCCCTCCTGCTCATCCTTGGGGAGGAAGGGAAGTCTTTCTGGTTCTGCCATGTTTTGGGCCCCAGCTCAAAGTGCAGTGGCCCAACTGTACTGCATATCACGGTTTATGGCAATCCCAAGCTGAGAGCCCACTCCTCGGCTCAGTGTTTGGAGCCAATTTCCCTGCCTCGATGCCTGGGAGTTCTGCCACACTCATGCAACCCTGGTCTTTCTGTGATCCCAAGAGTCCTGAGACCACACTGTATCGGTGAGGGCTCCACCCCTTGCTTAGCCACCAGAGTTAAGTTCCTCACCGGAGCAAACTTCTAGAAGTCCCAATTTTGTGCTCTGCTGCTGTATCATTTGCCAGTAGCCGGCTGACAGAAGTACCCCCCAACCCTGCGGTCTTCCCGTACATCTCAGATTCTCTTCTCTGCAGGTCCTACCTTCCAGAAAATGATCACTTTTCTGCTCATAGAGTTGCTGCTATTCTTTTCTTCAATCTCCTGTTGAGTTGGTAGATGTCCAGAATGCTTTGATAGCTATCTAGCTGAATTCCCGGGACCAGATGAAATTTAGGTCTTCTACTCCTCTGCCATCTTGAACTCTTCCCTCTTTACTACTTTCTTTTCCATTTTCCCCATTTTCAGATTGTACCATTGATTAGAAAGTGATTGATTAGAAAGTGATTATATCTCATCTACTTTTCTGGTATATTCCTCCCTGGCAATCTAAAACATATATAAGCCCATTTTATTTCTTAAATTGAAGAAGCATACTCAGTTAAATAGTCAGATTTCTTGTTTTGAGTTTATTTTGGTGGTATTTGAAAACTTGAGGGTTAGTTTTTTGGTTTTTTTTTAACATCATCTCTCTTTTTTTTTCCTTTTAGCCTGAAAATGAGATTTCTTCAGACTGCAATCATGTAAGTATGGATTTTCCATAACTCACCATATGTGCTTTATATATATGGCAGATTCAGGAGGCTTTTCCTGTTGTTCCGGGAAACATTATGTCTTCTTAGATTCTCTTAATCTTTTTTTTTTTTTTTTTTTTTAAAGATTTTATTTATTTATTTATTTGACAGAGACAGTGAGAGAGGGAATACAGCCAGGGGGAGTGGAAGAGGGAGAAGCAGGCTTCCCGCCGAGCAGGGAGCCCAGTGTGGGACTTGATCCCAGGACCCCCGGATCATGAACTGAGCCAAAGGCAGACGCTTAACAACTGAGCCACCCGGGTGCCCCAGATTCTCTTACTCTTAACAAGGATGATAAAACTTATTTAAGGACCATGTAAATCTGCAAATACCCCTCCATTCTAGAAACAAGCAGATTTTGTCAAATATTTATGTACTTAAGCTTAAGTTTTACTTCAGGTATAGCTACCATTTGAAAATAATTGTTTCTATGTTTATCATGCTTACAACTTTATTTTTATTTTCAAAGATTTTATTTGTTTATTTGAGACAGAGCATGTGGGTGGGTAGAGGGAGAGGGAGAAGCAGACTCCTGCTGAACAGGGAGCCCCACGCAGGGCTCCATCCCAGGACCCTGGGATCATGATTTGAGCCAAAGGCAGACACATGGATGACTGAGCCACCCAGGTGCCCTATGTTAAAGGTTTTATACACACACATACACACACACACTCGAGAGATAACTAGAATTAATACATTAAAAATCATTTGTATAGGGGTGACCTGAGATCCTAACCTAAGCTGAAACCCAAGAGGTGGATGCTTAACTGACTTAGGCACCCAGGTGCCCCAAAGAACTATATTCTTTAATAGAAAGTGCTGCTAATAAACATAGGCAACAGGGGCCCCTGGGAGGCTCAGTTGGTTAAGCATCTGCCTTCAGCTTAGGTCATGATCCTGGGGTCCTGAGATCCAGTCCTGCGTTGGACTGCCCCCTCCGCAGGGAGGCTGCTTCTCTTTCTCCCTCTCCGTCTGCTTGCCGCTCCCCATGCTTGTGCTTATTTTCTCTCTCTCTCTGTCAAATAAAGAAATAAAATATTTTTTAAAGATTTTATTTCTTTATTTGACAGAGAGAGATACAGTGAGAGAGGGAACACAAGCAGGAGGAGTGGAAGAGGGAAAAGCAGGCTTCCTGAGGAGCAGGGTGCCTGGTGTGAGGCTCAATCCCAGGATGCTAGGATCATGACCTGAGTCAGTCAGCCCCTTAACGACTGAGCCGTTCAGGCACCCTAAATATAATATTTTTAAAAAATAAAAATAAAAATAGGTGACAGGTATAAATAGATTATTTATAATGAAAAAGATGTCTAATAAACCATTAAAATTTGATTGTCTCTTATAGTTAAAAGTGTGAAAATTAAAAGACAAATGAGTGCATTATTTTCATCCGTCTGATTAGCAAATATAAAAAATCTGATAAATACATAATATTGATGGGAATATGGGGATATAAGCTCTCTCTAGCCCACTGATTAGCCAGCTGCTACCCATTGGCCTAATCCAGACCACTGCCTATTTTTATGCATAAAGTTTTATTGGAACACTTCCACACCCATTCAGTTACATACTATCTTTGGTGCTTTCCATGTTATAATAGAAAGATTGAGTAATTTCAACAGTTACTATATGTAGGTCCCTATAAGTATAAAAGATTTTTCTTTCAGGCCTTTTGCAGAAAAGGTGGTTAAACTCTGCTCTGCCTGTGAATAAGAATATAAATATGAAAACTTCTTTGTAAAGCAGTCAACTTAAAATATGTATATACTTTGGCCTAAAGTTTTTACTTCTAAGAATAGAAGTGGTAATAGTTATACTTAAAAGAACTGATTCAAATATGTCCATAAGGGGATTTTGTGGCATTATTTATGAAGCAAAAAATTAGGGAAAATATTCAAAATCCATCAGTCAAGTGACTCTGGCATAGGGGGATCCCAGAAAGTAGCTAATTTATGACCTAGGAGTCCTAAAAGGCTCGAGAAGAGGAAGGATTTGACACTGTTAAAAATAGGGACAAAGTATACAGAAAATAGAAAATTATGTCCTTACAGAAAGAGAAGATTAGGACACAGAGACAGAGGGAAAACCATGTGAGGATACAAGAAGAAAAGTCTCAGAAGAAATCAGTACTGCTAACACTTTAATCTCAGACATCTAAACTCCAGAATTGTGAGAAAATAAATCTCTTGCTTAAGCCAACTGGTCTGTGGTATTTTGTTAGGCAGCCCTAGCAAACTAATACACTTTTTTTGGGTTGGGATGGGTTATGTGATAATCTTTCCCATTAAAATTAGTGGATCAAGTTTAAAAAATTAAACAGCTTTCCACCTACTCGGGGTGTTCTGGAATAAATTAGTGTTGTTAAGCAAGAGATAAAATTAGTTATGAAGAATTGTTAGGCCAATATATTTGAAAATGTTTGCACAGTGGACAAATTACTAGAGAAAGAAATTTACCAAAACCAACACAAGAAGTAGAAAATTTGTGTGGCCTATATTTATTTTAAAAAATGAATCTATAAATAAAAATCTTTACTGGCTGACTGGCTCAGTATCTTGATCTTGGTGTTTTAAGTTTGAGCACCACATGGGGTGTAGAGATTACTTAAATGAATAAAACTTTAAATATTTATTTATTTATTTATAAAGTTTTTATTTATTTTTTTGAGATAGACCAGAGAGAGCAAGTGGGGTGAGAGAGAACAAGCAGGGTAAAGGGCAGAGGGAGAAGCAGACTCCCCGCTGAGCAGGGAGCCTGATGTGGGGCTTGATCTGAGGACTCCAGAATCATGACCTGAGGTGAAGGCAGCCACTCAACCAACGGAGCCATCCAAGTGTCCCTTAAAAAATATTTTTAAAAAAATGAAGCTTTAAATAAAAATCCCATAAAGAAAGCATTAGATGTTTAAGCATCTGCCCTCGGCTTAGGTCATGATCCAGGGGTCCTGGGATCGAGTCCCACATTGGGCTCCCTGCACCTTGGGAGCCTGCTTCTCCCTTTGCCTCTCCTCCTCTCTCTCTCTCTCTGTCTCTCTCATGAGTAAATAAATAGAATCTTTTAAAAAGGATTTTATTTATTTATTAGAGATAGACAACTTGACACAAGCTGGGGGAGATGCAGAGGGAGAGGGAGAATCAGGCTCCCCACTGAGCAGGGAACCCAGTGAGGGGCTCAAGCCAGGACTCTGGGATCATGACCTGAGCTGAAGATAGATACTTAACTGACTGAGCCACCTAGGTGCCCCAATATCAGTCTTCTAAAGGATAAAAAAAAGCAGAAATGTTTTTCTGTTCATTATGAGGCTAACATAACCTTAGTATCACATAACAAGGATAAAACAAGAAGGAAAACATAGGCCAGTGTCACTTGTGAACCATAGATTAAAAAATGTTAACCAGAGGTGCCTGGGTGGCTTAGTGGGTTGAGGCCTCTGCCTTCGGCTCAGGTCATGATCCCAGGGTCCTAGGATCGAGCCCCACATCAGGTTCTCTGCTCGGCAGGGTGCCTGCTTCCTCCTCTCTCTCTCTCTCTCTGCGTACTTGTGATCTCTGTCTGTCAAGTAAAATAAATGAAATCTTTAAAAAAAAAAAAATGTTAACCAAATTAATAGCAAACTGAATCCACTAAAATATAAGAAGGGAAATACATCAGGACTGCACTGGATTTATTGCAGAACTGTGAGGTTAATTTAACATTTGAAAAGTTAGTTACAATAAAGGAGAAAAAGTTATGTCATCATCTCAGTAGGTACATTAAATCATTTGACTAAATTCAATACTGGTTTTTTAAGCTTCTAATACGGGAAATTTTCTAATGTTAGTAATTAGACTGCAGGCTGCAGGATATAAGATTAGTAGATTAAAAAACCAGCTGTATTGCTACTGACCAGCAATGAATGATCTGAAAATGAAATTAAAACAACTATATTTACGATAGCATCAAGAAGAATCAAATACTTAAGAATAAATTTAACATGGGGTGCTTAGGTGGCTCAGTGGGTTAAGCCTCTTTCTTCTGCTCTGGTCATGATCTCAGGATCCTGGGATCGAGCCCCGCATCAGGCTCTCTGCTCAGCCCGGAACCTGTTTCCCCCTCTCTCTGCCTGCCTCTCTGTCTGCTTGTGATCTCTGTCAAATAAATAAATAAAATCCTTTTAAAAAAAATAAATAAATTTAACCAAAAAAGTATAAGACTGGTATACTGAACTCCATGGAAAACATCTTTGAACAAAATTGAAGATGATTTTAAGGAAAAGACATCCTGTTTCATGGATTGGAAAATATAATATTGTTAAGATGGTAATACTCTCCAAGTTGATCTACATTCAGGCAATTCCTGTCAAAATTTCGGCTGACAACTTTGCAGAAATTGACATACTGACCCTAAAATTCATATGGAAATGCGAGGGATCCAAAAGAGCCAAAACAGTCTTAAAAAAAGAACAAATTCATAATTCCCGATTTCAAAATTTACTGTAGAGCCACAGTAATCAAGACTGTGTGATACTTGCATAAGGATAGATATATAGATCAGTGTAATAGAATTGAGAATTCAGAAAAACATTCATTTATAGTGAACTGATTTTCAGCAAGGGTGCCTAGATAATACATTGGGGGGAAATAGGAGACTTTTCAACAGATGGTTCTGGAACAGCTTGATATCCACATACCTCAAGATTAATGTGGACCCCTATTTCATACCATATATATAAAAATAGATCAAAGACCTAAATATAAGAGCTAAATTATAAATCACCCAGATAAAACTGTAGATGTAAATCTTAATGGCATTAGATTAGGCAAAGGTTTTTAAGGTATGATACCTAAAGTACAACTAACCAAAGACAAAATAAAGTGAAATTCATCAAAATTTAAAACTTCTGTGGCTTCAGAGAGTACTGTCAAGAAAATTGAAAGCCCAAGGAATGAGAGAAAATATTTGCAAATCATATATCCAGTAAGGGTCTAGTAATGAGAACATACTTTAAAAAGCTTCTTACAGCTCAACAAAAAACAAATTTTAAAATAAGCAATGGATTTGAATAAACATCTCTCTGAAGAAATATACAGATGGCCAATAAGCACATGAAAAGATGCTCGACAACATTCATCTTAAGGAAATGCAAATCAGAATTACAAGATATTATATTATACCTACTAGGATGACTGTAATAAAAAAGACAATAACGGATGTTGAAAATATGGGGAAATTGGAATCCTCATACATTGCTGGTGGGAATGTGAAATGGTGTAGCCACTACAGAAGATAGTCTGGTAGTTCTTCAAAAGGTTAAACAGTTGTGATCTGAACAATCAGTTCCACTCCTAGAGACTTCCAAGATGGTTGAAATCATGTTCACATAAAATTGTGTACACAGGTGTTCATAGAAGCAATAATTATAGCATTGAATAAGTGGAAACAGCCCAAATATCTATCAACTGATAATGGATAAATGAGACATGATAAAGCCATGTAGTAGAATAATATTTGGCAGGAAAAAGGAATGAAGTACTGATAACATGCCACAGTAAAGATGAAACTTGGGAACTGGACACAAAAGGTTACATATTTTACGTTTCTGTTTATATGAAATGTCTAGAATAGGCAAATCAACAGAAGATTAGTGGTTGCCAAGGGCTGGGGGAAGAGGGGAGTAGGAAGTGACTGCTACTAGGTATGGCATTTCTTTTTAAAAATTTATTATCATTATTTAATTCCAGTACACTTAACATACAGTGTTATATGAATTTCAGGTGTACAACATAGTGATTCAACAATTCCATACATCACTCAGTCCTCATCACAACAGTTGCACTCCTTAATTCCCATCACGTATTTCACCTAGCCTCCTACCATCTCCCCTCTGGTAACCATCAGTTTGTTATCTGCAGTTAAGAGTCTTTGCTTGGTTTGTCTCTCTTTCTCTCTCTTTTTTCTCTCTTTGCTTGTTTGGTTTCTTAAATTCCACATATAATGAGATCATATAGTATTTGTCTTTCTCTGACTGACTGACTTTGCTTACCATTACACCCTTTAACTCCATGAACTTTCATGTTGGGATGATGAAAGTATTCTAGAATTAGATAGTGGTGACGGTTGTCAAAATTTGAATATACCAGTAGACACTAAAGTATACTTTAGAAGTGTGAATTCAGTAGTACATAAATTATATCTCAGGAGTATAATATAATCAACCCTCATGTAATTACCACCCAGCTTCAGCTATTTGTTCAGATCCATCCTGTGTCATCTCTCTTCCTGCTTACTTCCCCTCCTTTTGTATTATTTTGAAACAGAACCCAGACATCATTTCATTTGTTAATATTTTGTTAAATACCTCTAAAAGATAAGGCTTTATTTAAAAAATAGCCACAATGCTGTTATATCTGAAAATGTCATAATTCCTTACTATAATCAGTTAGCTAATTAAGGTTCAGATTTCTAACTTCAACACCAATCTTAGAACAGAATTTATTTAATTAACCTGATAATGTGTGGTTATAAAAAGACCAATAGCAGCAAAAATAAACCATTGGGACTACATCAAAATAAAGTGTTTCTGCACAGCAAAGGAAACAATCAACAAAGCCAAAAAGGCATTTCCAATAAAGGATTAATATCCAAAATATATAAAGAAGTATTACAATTCAGTACCCCCAAAATAAATAATCCAATTAAAAATAGGCAGAAGACATAAACAGACATTTCTCCAAAGAAGACATCCAGATGGCTAGCAGACACATGTAAAGATACTCACCATCATTCATCATCAGGGAAATGCAAATCAAAACTACATTGAGCTCTCACTTTACACCCATCAAAATGACTAAAATCAACAACACAAGAAACAACAAGTGTTGGTGAAGATGTGGACAAAAAGAAACCCTTGGGCACTGTTCATGGGAATGCACACTGGAGCTGCCACTGTGAAAAACAGCATGAAGTTTCCTCAAAAAATTAAAAATAGAACTACCCTATTATCTAATAATCACCTACTCGGTATTTACCCCCCCAAAATAGAAAAACATTAATTCAAAGGGATAATACATGCACCCCGATGTTCATAGCAACATTATTTACAATAGCCAAACTATGGAAAGAGCCCAAGTGTCTATACATAGATGAATGGGAAAGAAAAGGTAATCATAAAAGAATATAATAAATATATAGGAATATTACTCAGCCATAAAAATGAATGAAATCTTGCCCCTTGAAGCACCATGGATGGATAGAGAATATAATGCTAAGCGAAAATAAGAGAAAGACGAATATTGTATGTTCTTATGTGAAATTGAACAAAACAAGGTAACAAAAGACAAAAAGAAGAAACAAACTAAGAAACAGACTCTTAACTGTGGAAGACAAACTGTTGGTTACAAGAGGGGAGGTGAGTGGGGGGATGAGTGAAATAGGAGATAGGAATTAAAGAGTACACTTGTCATAATGAAAATAAAATAAAATGATAAAGAAAAACCACTTCCCAATGGGATACAAGCAGAAAAAAGAGCAATATACATTTTCTTTTGTAATCAGAAAGACTGATACACATTAGTAGCAGTGAAGAAGTGAAAGAATTCTAAATATTAAGTCCTAATGTCTATAAAGTGTAAAGGGCTACATCTAGACTGAAAGAAAAAAAAAAAAAGACCTACAGCAAACATGATGAAATATTAACAGCTTTCTACCCAGGATTGGCACCAAGACATAGTTAGCTCATGGTCACAGAGATCCTAGCCCATGTGCAGTAGGGTAAGAAAAAAGAAAATAGGTAAAAATTAGAAAGGAGGGTGCCTGGCTGGCTCATTCAGTGGAACGTGAGACTCTTGATCTTGGGGTTGTAAGTTTGAGCGCTGGGTTGGTGTAGAGATTACTTAAAAACAGTTGGAAAGGAAAAAATAAACTCATTATTTACAGATAACATGATTGAGTAGAAAACCCAAAAGAATTTACAGATAGACGATCACTAGATGAATTTAATAATGACCTTGGGTATAAGATCAATACACAAATCTTAATTGTGTTTTTCTATAGTAGTAACAAGCATATTTCTCCAGTGAACTTAAAAGTGACACTGTGGGGGCACCTGCATGGCTCATTTATTAAGGGTTTTGGCTCAGGTCACGGTCCCAGGGTTGTGGGATTGAGCCCCCCCAACTGGGCTCCCTGCTCAGCAGGAAGCCTGGTTCTCCCTCTCCCACTCCCCCTGCTTGTGTTCCCTCTCCCATTGTATCTCTCTCTCTCTCTCCCTGTCAAATAAGTAAATAAATAAATCTTAAAGAATAAATAAATAATCTTAAAGAAAAATAAAAAATTATAGTGACATTGTGTAGGGGTGGTGCAGTTGGTCAGGCGTCCAACTCTTGCTTTCCGTTCAGGTCATGATCTCAGTGTTGTGAGATCAAGCCTCACAACCAACTCTGAGTTCAGTGTGAAGTCTGCTTAAGACTCTCTGCCCATCCCCCCATAAATAAATAAATAAATGTTTTTTTAAAGTGACACTATTTAGCATATAAAACATCAGATATACTATGCTCATGAGTTAGAAGACTCAGTATTATAAAAATATTAGAACTCTCATTAAGCTGTAGATTCTCTGCCGTCCTTTATTTGTTGTTATTAAAATGGCAAGCTGATTCCAAAATTTATTTGGAAACACAGAATTCCAATAATAGCCAACACAGTCTTGAAAAGAGCCACACACAAAAAAATTTCACCACCTGGTTGAAGACCTGATGTTAAGTAGCAATAAGTGATACAGAATGATAGAGGCACAAGGGTCAATGAATAGAACAGTGGAACAGAGTGAGTCCAGAAACGATCTATCTATGTATCTTTCTATATCTAGAGACAGAGAGACATTTGAATAAAGAATTTCATCCCTGTTGTACAGGACTCACAGAAAATCAGTTCTAGATGTTTATAGGTCTAAATGTGAAAATTAAAACAACAAAACTTCTAGAAGGTAGCATAAAAGAATACTTTCATGACCATGAGATTAGCAAAGAATAAATGGAAAACAAAAGCAGTAAGCATAAAGCAAAAGATTGATAAATTACATTACATTGCATTTTATTTTGTTAAATATAATATTAAGAGTGTGAAAATGCAAGTCATAGAGGAGAAAACATTTTAATACATATACCTGACCACATGTCCAAAATATTTTAAGAATTCATACAAAGCAATAAAGAAAAGATACTTTTCTTTACTCACTAAGGGTGTCATTCTTTGGGCTTACCTGATGTGGTGACTGGTACCTGAGTATTTCCCTCGTGGGGACCCTGAAACCTATGACCAGAGGGTTGTTACTGGTGATGGTGGCTCCCATGGCTCTTGAGTCTTCTAAGCCAAGGCACCTCCTTCCAATGCCCATTGTGGGTCTTGCCTTCTCACACCTAAGCTGTTATCTGGAGAGAACTTACCTCCAGATGACTACATAGACTGCTGCCAGGATTTCTGTTGAAGAGTAGTTGGTGATGCTCTGGTGACAAGTTGTGGTTCCTGTCTCCTATTCTTTCTACAGACCTCCAGACTCTAGCTGCTGATTTCACATTTCTACTCTGTCTGATAATAATAATATTATGTATTTCTCAGGATATATGCTCTTTTACATCATCAATAATGTAAATTCTATCTAGCATTGTGATTTATCTATATCACAATATCTATATCAGGAAAAAGCATATTAAAGTTCATTCCTTATCTTCTGTAGTATAAAGCTATTACAGAATATCTAAAACTAACAAGTCAGGAAACAGCAAGTAGTTTAATAAAAGTGTAGAGTTAGGGCCACCTGGGTGGCTCAGTTGGTTAAGTGTCTGCCTTCATCTCAGGTCATAATCCCAGGATCTTGGGATCGAGTCCCACGTCATGGCCTCCCTCCTTAGTGGGAAGTCTGCTTCTCCCTGTCCCTCTGCCCCCCCCCCCCCACCTCTCTCTCTGTCTCTCTCGCTTTCGTTCTCTCTTTTAAAAAGTGTCGAGTTAATTACCCTAAGAAAAAGCTAAAGGAATTTAAAGTATTTGTCTCTGGGCAGTTGGTAGGACTTCAGAAAGGGACTTGTCAGGGAACTGGTCCGATTTTTTATCTGCATTTTTAGAACTATTTGACTAAACAGCTTTGATCTAAAATTTTTAAGATGAATAAAAGAGTAAGTGGATAAAATGAGCTATACAGGCTTTCAAGGAGCTTGACTATGAAGGAAGGTTTTTCCTTCACCATCTGTACCAAAAACTTATCACTATCCTGACTTTTTCAGATATATCCCATCTTCTCCCATCCAGCATTTCTTGCCTTTAACTGGTCTGCTAACCTCTCCTAGTCTGGCCTTTCTTTGCACTGCGACCAAAGTTGACCTTTTGAGTTCTCTGGTTAAATTGTTCACTGGCTTCCCGTTTCCTGTAAGATAAACTACACATTCTTTAAGGTAAGCTCTGATACTCTGTGTCATCTGATCCCTGCTTAGAGCCCAGCCCCATCTTTCATTACCTCAACCCAGCCATCCCGAGCTATAGGTGTCCTTAGAAGTTATAATTACTCTTCTAGAACCCCAGTCTCCCTCAGTTCACCTGACAAAATTCCTTCTTATTCCTGGGGATCGAGCCCGGTATCACAATCACTACCTCCCCACGTATCCCTCCTCTACATTCACTGAGCTATGTTCTTCCTTCGTATCCCCATAACATCTCCGGTATGCATCTCGTGTCACATTTATCACACTATATTTCCATTGCTTATTTGCTTCCCAGGCTGACTGTTATGTCTCTTGGCTCCCGTGGTTGAGCTCCTTGAATGCTGAGACAGTGGCTTTTTTTCTTCTTCACCCTTCATGTTGTCATCTAGCAAGATTCCAGGTTATAGTAGTTACTCAGTATGTGTCTAGGAGAGGGAGATGGGTAAGTGGGTGGATTCGTAAGTGAACATCTTGTGTTTAAGAAAATTGAAGCTGAACTACATCCTGTTAACCGATAGCACTTAGTGTCAAATTGCAGTTATTTTTCTAGTTGACAGTAACCACTCAACCACTCAGGAGGTCGGGACAGGTATCAAATACGATGCAGGTAATCAACTCCCCAAATCAGGTGTGAATGTGTGTTTATATTCTCTTGAAGAAAAGGTACTGGTGGAAACCCGTGTTGAATTCTTTTTGTACTTCCTTCGTGAAGGAATAATAATGCATTACCAGGTCATACTAAACTAAAAGACCAGACGTAGATTCATGGTTGGTAAAGGATGGGTGGAGGAAGGATGAGGAGGGATAAAACAGCTGTGGGGTTTCTGTTGGGGACGACGAGCATGTCCGTGAATTAGACACTGGTGTTTGCACAACCGTGTGAATGTACTGAAAGCCACTGAATCTGGACACTTCAAAATGGTGACTTTTATAGTCTGTGAATTAACCTCAAAAAATTAAAAACAAAAATTAGACATTCCAAAGTTAAAAGTTAAAGACATTTCAGAAGCTCTAAGTGATTATCTAAATGGCTTTGACAGAAAATCAGTTTCTAGGCCATTACAGGACATCTGAGTTTGTGTTAGATAAAGTGAGGAAGCCCCCTGTAGTTTGTATTTTATAATTTTTCTGTCATTTGTTGTTGTTTATGCGATATCCTTGAGCCGCCAGACAGGGTTTCTTTCTTACTTCTCCCTCCCTCGCTTCCTTCTACCTTCCACCTTCCATCATTCGTTCCTTCCTTCCTTTCTTTTTTTTTCTTTTTAAGATTTTATTTATTTATTTGACAGAAAGAGAGAGAGCACAAGCAGGGGGAGCGGCAGGCAGAGCAGGCGAGGGAGAAGCAGGCTCCCTGCTCAGCATGGAGCCTGATGTGGGACTCGATCCCAGGACGCTGGGATCATGACCTGAGCCAAAGGCAGGCACCTAACTGGCTGAGCCACCCAGGCGCCTTTCCTTTCTTCCTTCCTTTCAAAGAAGTCAGCCATAGGTCACTCAGTAAGGAATCTTTGGTTTGATGTACACACAGAATGCTCTTAATTTTAAAAGAAGAATGTTGCTTTAATTTTAAAATACAAAAGTTAGGAGTACCTGGGTGGCTCATTTGGTTAAGCATCTGCCTTGGGCTCGGGTGGTCCTGGGATCAAGCCCCCACATTGGGCTCCCTGCTCAACAGGGAGTCTGCTTCTCCCTCTCCCTCTGGCCTTCCCCTGCTCATGCTCTCTCTCTCTCTCTCAAATAAATAATATTTTTAAATATTTTATTTATTAAATTAAAAAATAAAATATAAAATGTAATCACCAAGTAGTACTGACTTAATTCATAGATTATTGTAAAATGTGTTTATCTAAATTCTAACCTTGTCTTTTGAATCACTGGATTCGTCTTTGCTTGTGTGGAGCCAGGAGGCCCAAGATTCTTTCAGTTAGAACTAAGTTGCTCCTATACCCACATTCTCAGTTTGGCCTCATATGTCCTATTGGTTGAATTTGTCACTCGTTATGGTATAAATTTATTTTTTTGTTCATCTATTTAACAAATATTTGTTGATGTCTGTGTGTTCTGTCGCTCTCTCTTGTAGGCACTGGGCATACACCGTGCTGAGCAAGGCACAGCTCCTTTTAGAGCTTTTTTTATAGATGGTAGCCAGTGTTTTTTTCTAAAAACTCACTTATTGATGGTAGTTGAAGGGTTAGAGCTTTTTGCTGGCTTGCTTTTTTCTTTGGGGGGAAGAGAAGAAATACTACTCATCCTTCATATTTTATTTATTCACAGATTTTTTTTTTCCAGTACTCCTATATGGAATTAAGTGCTTATTTCTGTGTTGTTCCCAACACAGGTGATATAAGCCTCTGTTACACTTCTAAAAAAGCAGATCTGGCGGGGCGCCTGGGTGGTTCAGTGGGTTAAAGCCTCTGCCTTCAGCTCAGGTCATGATCCCAGGGTTCTGGGATCGAGCCTCGAGTCGGGCTCTCTGCTCAGTGGGGAGCCTGCTTCCTCCTCTCTCTCTCTCTCTCTACTTGTGATCTCTGTCTGTCAAATAAATAAATAAATAAATAAACAACGAGCTCTGGTCATGTCACTCTCTTAATTTCCCTTCAGTGACTCTTGGGTTGAAGTTCAGACAAGGCTTACAAGGGTTGTCAGAATCAGTCTTCCATTGAACTTTCAGTTCCTCTAACATGCTCTGTTTTCCTTTTGGTGAGCTTCTATGCATGCTGTTTCATTTACCTAAAATAGTCTTCTCCCTCCCCCTTTACTGTGGCTAACAGCTAATCTCTCAGGGTTTCATCTTAGATAGCACTTTCCATAGTACACTTTACTTGACTAAACTCCCCAACACAGTCCGGGGTCCTCCTCCCCTGTACTGCTGGGATACCTTGTATTGTCTTCACCCAAATGCTCACACTGCTTGCCATTGACCATAGCCACCACTGGATGGTGTAGTCTTTTTTTTTTTTCTCCTTTGTTTTGTCCCCTAGTTCCTAGTACAATACAAACTCAAACATGTTTTTCTGTTTCCTCTAATAGCCTATGAAGACCTTGAGTTCAGACTGTATGTGGTATAGTGCAAGTGCTAAGCACACATTTCAGTGCATCAGTGAGTGAGTGATTGTATTGTTTATTCTTGGAATATAGCCAAGAGAAAGGCTTGGAGCTGCATCTCTCTCCCCCATTCTCTTCATGTTCAGCATCATACAAAGTCTGTGCTCTGCCTCTCCATCTGAGCTGGGTGTAAGGGCCATTTATGCTACTTTTCAGAAATTGAATCATACATTGAAAATTGTTAAGTAAATCTGCAAAAGGTATGGTAAAATTCAGCACTCATCTCTAAATAGTAATGGCTTCAGATAATTTAGAGTTTAAAACATGTTAAAAAACAGTTGTGTAAAGTAGACCTTACGGAGTATGTGTCAAGACAAAGGAGGGTTTTAAAGGAATGAAGATAGATAGGCCTGCGTACTAGACGCTTGGCATCTCCCCTTTATGAAACTGATCTGTGGAAGCCCTGTGAATTGCGAAATCCGTGAGTAAACCCACCAAGTCTGAGCTTCTGGGTTAGACTTCTTGATTTAATAGAATTTGGCTTATACAACCTTGTTAATGTTTTCTCTGAAACCTTACCAGAGATTTTAGTTGTAACTTTTTTCTTGAGTTAAAAAAAATTGTCCTTAAGTGGAAAAAGAAGTATGCCTGAATGGTAGTGTTTTATTTTGTCTGCCCATTTTTTCCTTTTATCTTATCTGTAAACACGATGACATTTTTATCTTCCTTTTCTTTTCATTAACTGAATATGCTTTATCTGACTTTGTATAATGGACTTTAATCACTTACAGTAACCATCGATGAAAAATTTCATACTATTCTAACTGGAGTTTTTGTTTGTTTTTTCTCTTGTTCGTAGTTGTTGTGGAATTACAAGCTGAATCTAACTACAGACCCCAAATTTGAATCTGTGGCCAGAGAGGTTTGCAAATCTACCATATCAGAGGTAGGTTGTAAAAGATTTTTGTGGGTATTTAATGACTTAGAAGAAAACATTACATCTCTTGACCTGGCCAGTCATTAAGGGAGGAATGACTGGACTCAGTTACTTTTCTTGGAATTCCCATCTGTCTTGGCTGAGAGAGAAGCCACAGTGGCGGGGTGTGTAATCAGCCTCCTTTTTGTTAATGTTCACCTCTATTTATCTTAGGCTGCAGTTGATTCAGACAGATTGAAAATCGGGCTCCGTTGATCCCCAAACAGAGGACACAACTGCTTCTGCCATCAGTGCTCCACTCGTACTTTTTGCAGTCTGCTGATGTCTGAAGCTTTTCAGAATGGTCTCCCCAGGAGGCCTGTAAATGTTTCTAAGTTACGCAGTGGGTTCAGTTGAACCCTAGAGGCATATGCTTCAAATAATAGGAATTGACATTTAAAAAGTTTGTGACAAGAATTGTGTCTATTGTTATAGATGGGTGTTGAGTATAAAAACAAAAATAATTGATGAAAATGTACAGCATTGTACAGATGCTAATTGGGGAAAATTTTCAAATAGTATGGTTAGTTGTATATACCAGTTTGATTGTCATGTGAGTCTATCCAGATTCATCAGAATAATTTCCCTCTTCACTGGCTTATAAAAGACACACACACACACACACACACACACACACATATGCATAACTGGCTTTCTTATAATGTGTATGTAATGATGGTCCTCTTGTAACCTTTTGGGGTATTGTGGTTTTGTGAATGATTTCAAGTAAAAATGAGAATTCATCCCTTCCTAGAGGGAGATTATACCGAAGTCAGGAAAATTAAATATCAGGAAGAACATAGTTGCCAACAAAATGTTTTACTTTACATCTCCTTCTCTTTCCTATCCTCTTTCTTGCAATTCTGCTGGCAAGGAGAAAAGGAGTATCACAAGAATACCTGCAAACTGCAAACCAAACTTTCATTTACCCTCCATTTTTAAAAAAATTTTATTTATTTTTTGACAGAGACACAGTGGGAGAACACAAGCTGGGGGAGTGGGAGAGGGAGAGCGGACTCACCGTGGAACAGGGAGCCCGACATGGAGCTCCACCCTCGGACCCTGGATTCAGGGTCTGAGCTGAAGGCAGAACACCCAGTGACTTGGCCACCCAGGTGCCCCTCTCCATTGCTGAGCCAAATACTGCTGGCCTTCCTCCTGCTTCTTGTCAAAAATAGTGACTGCTCCCTGACCACTTCACAGTTTACTCCTATTCGTGACATGTTGATGCCTTAATATGGTGTTTCTTGCTGTTAATCATAGAAATTTTCTTTCTGTTGTATTAAGCTTCTAGCCAATAGAATGATTGAATAAAAGCATCAACTTTTAATTCAAACACTACCCCCGTCCTAATTGATGATGAACTGAAATGCAAAGAGGTACTACATCTCTGTGTTTCAGTAAAATCCCAAGAGATTAAAGCTAAATATACATTTATGTTCTCATTGGGACTCCAATTTAAAATGTGCTCCTGATTTTTCTTCAGGTATGTAAACTATTGATTGCCCAGTATAAGAGCTGTAAGAATGCTTGCACTTCACTAAGTTTTAAAACCCAGGCTTCTGTTGCTAGCTCTGTGTTCTTATACAGGCTTTTCTTGGGTTGAATTATAAATGCAGAGATTTTTTCAAACAGCTATTCCTCCTTTTACTTGTGAAATTTAACTCTATTTTGCTCAAAATCAAAACAAAAGCCTTTTCCTGGAAATACATTTATTACCCTCTTTCTGGGCGTCTCAAAACAAAAAACAAAAAACCCTCAAGGTTAAGTTGAAAGAGTTGCATTCATCTTGACTGTGGAAGATCTCTGCTGCCTCTTGAAGCCAGAGCAAGACTATTTTCTTAAATTCTCAAGTTTGCTTCTTTGAAAAGTAAACACCATTTTCTGTCTTGAGTTGAGTGTTTCACTTGGTTTGGATTTGATACAAGGACTGGACGTAAAGAGACCCAAGGGGCTATAGGATAGTGAGTGTGTGGTATATTCTTCACCGGGCACCTTTTGGAAAGGGAGAGTGTATTTGTATTTGCTTTCTGTGTGTATTTAGGATAGGTAGTGTGATAGTAGAGAGTGGTTACTCTTGGTTTCAAAAAGCCAATAAAACATTTTCTTCTTGTTTACATTAAAAATAAACATTTACATTTGGGCCCCTTACTCTTGCCAAAGCTATCATTTTTGTTTGTTTTTAATTTCTTCAAATGCAGTAGGATTTTTCCAAACAACCTTCCCTGTTTTATAATTCAAGCTTACAACCCATTAAGTAGATTTTACTTTTTTGTGCCTGAATTTCAGCTTTTTTTTTTTTTGGCTCATTGGCTTCATTCACACGTGTGGTTTGGGATGCACTTTGCCAGAACCCAAACCATGTGGAATTACGCTGTGCTTGATCCAGTAGAACATGTGTCTAAACCACCCAAATTAGACTTACAGTGGCCTCCCCTTTCTCAGACTTCTTCCAGACTGCACTGAGCATCATTTTAAACATGTTTCTGTTCCAGACCACAGTGGTGAAGCTGGGATTCTACTAAGTTCAAAAACACATGTCTAAATCCACAGTTAATTTAGAACATATTAATGTCATGTCGAGAAGTAATATATGCCTTCCCACCTGCCTTCTCTCAGCCATTAGGTTTACCTGACACTAATAGTGTGCTGTGTAGCTTGGCTTGGGACATGCCCCTAGACTTCAGTTCTGCACCTGTTTTCCAGAGCTGTTTCCCAGATTAATCTCCTCACTGTCCATTGCATTCTTTGCATGGATAAAGGGACTTCTCGATAGAACCATTCTGAAGCTATAGATGTTTTTTTTTTTTTTTAACATTCTTAGTTTATTAATCCTCTCATGAAAAATCTGCACAACCACCACAGATAAAGCCACTGCAGCATCTTTACTCCTTCTGTTGTCCAGTCTCCAGCTCACTTTTTGCCAGCACCAGCATTGGCTTTCCCCCTGACTTTCTTCATTCTGTTCTTGCGTTCTTTTCACTGTTTTCGAGGTCTTTTTCTTCTCATACAGACCATATCTTGCAAGTCTATGTTTGGGTTCATTTTTCTTTGCATAATCCAAGGAATCATAAATCATGCTAAAGCCACTTGTCTTGCCACCACCAAAATGGGTTCTGAATCCAAATACAAATATGACATCTGGTGTGGTCTTGTACATTTTGGCTAGTTTTT
This sequence comes from Mustela erminea, assembly GCF_009829155.1. NCBI lineage: Eukaryota > Metazoa > Chordata > Mammalia > Carnivora > Mustelidae > Mustela > Mustela erminea. The sequence goes on along the minus strand of NC_045632.1, from coordinate 48,470,510 downwards.
CCCGAATTTCTGTCTTAGGTACTGTTGTATTTCCAGGATGAAGGACATCAATAACCATTTATTTGCACTGAAGTAGTCGGTTGGTCATGAACTTCCTGGTCCAGATAGTGACTGTCTCGTTCATGATGGCGGCTTGAGCTTCAAGCAGCCGGAAAGCTGAAGCTATAGATGTTAAAAGCTTTTTAAAAAAATTATATCTCAGTAAAGCTGAAATTCTAAAAATTTGTTGCCAAACACATTAATCAGATATTTCCTAGACCCCACAACAATCTGAGTAGGCATGACACTATTTTCTTTATAACGAATGTATTTCTAAGTGCTTTCCTCTTTTTCTCCCAAATGTAGATGGGAAATCAATAAGAGAATAGCAGACATTCTCTTTTGTAAAAAGTCATTTGATAGAATAAAACACTTGTGTAAAACAGCCACTTTCTTTGGAGCAGATTAAAGAATGTGCTGATGAACCGGTTGGGAAAGGTTACTTGGTCTCCTGCTTGGTGGATCACCGAGGCAACATCACTGAGTATCAGTGTCACCAGTATATCACCAAGATGACAGCCATCATTTTCAGTGATTACCGTCTGATCTGTGGCTTCATGGATGACTGCAAAAATGATATCAACATTCTGAAATGTGGCAGCATTCGGCTTGGAGAAAAGGTATCTACTCTGTTTATACTGGCTTCACCAAAGGGGTCCTATGAACTTGATGAATGAAAAGTTTTGTATACCTGGCATGGGAAAAATTTAGGCTGGAGGTGGCCTTAAAGTGGAGGTTCAGTCAGCCGCAAGATCTAAGGCTAGTTGACCCGTGAATGCATTTCATCTCTTTATAGTGTTTCAGTACTATCTGGGGAAGCAGAGGAATTAACATCAGCCAAGAGTAGTAAATACTAAACCAGTTGCTGGTTACCTGTAGCGTTCCCTAGCAGAGCATTTTGTTGTTTTGTGGACAAAGTAGTTGGAGTAGCAGAGACTTGAGTTGCCTAACCTTTCTCTGCGTGTACCTATTTGCTGCTATAAAAAAATTACTTAGTAAACACATTGGTATAAAAGAAGATTTAAATATTAGAAAAGTTTAAGTTATATGAAGGTACTTCTGGCTTGTGAGAAGTAAGATACTCTATAAATATGATTTTTTGCTATTTTTATCTTATAAGAACTAGTTTTAGTAAAGACAAGAAGGAAAATACCTAGTTGACAACTTCTGTCTTAATTATGTTTGGTCTTATTTTTGTTCTTTTTTTTTTTTTTTTAAATATTTTATTTATTTATTTGACAGACAGAGATCACAAGTAGGCAGAGAGGCAGGCAGAGAGAGAGAGAGAGAGAAGCAGGCTTCCTGCGGAGCAGAGAGCCCGATGTGGGGCTCGATCCCAGGACCCTGAGATCATGACCTGAGCCGAAGGCAGCATTCCAAACCACTGAGCCACCCAGGCGCCCCGGTCTTATTTTTGTTCTTGTGAGTCTCTTGTCTAGAAGGTCACAATGGAGGTTTGGCTAGGTTTATTCTAAATCTGTTGGCTCAGCAAAATGAAAAACTCCTGAGAAGTAACAGATGCTGGGGGAGAGGTGGTCTGAGGCATATGTCTGACCTCAGCTATTAGTTGCCACTGCTCATTAATCTGCTCTTTAGGAAATATGATGGAAAATAAAATCCTTTGTCTCTTTGCCCTCTATTTGTTCGTTGCCCCGTGGTTTGCTGGCTTCTGTCACTGACAGAGGGTAAGGGGCATGGTGTTGGAATATTAGAGCTGCACACACCAGTTCGGGTGATGGTTTTAGTGCTGGTTATTGTCTCCCTGTCACCAAATACCCTTTCCTTTATACCAGCACAGGGCTCTGGCCCTCTCACAGGGTACCTGTGGGTCAGTTTTGAGAGCACTGTGAACTTGGCATAGAGCTTTTGGCAGCTTAAGAAAGGCCAGTTTTAATAAAGAAGGAAGATTTCTTCCTTCCCAGCAGACTCTAGAAATGGCACAAAAGCACTTAAGCTACCCTAATAATTCAGGAAGCTCTTCTGATTTTATTTAGGGTGTTAGAGATCATGTCCAATTCTGTATCTCACTCCTTTTAAAAGCTTCACATAAGTGTTCCAAACACCTTTTTTTAGGAATCAGTAATGACACTTCTCCATATTTGTGATTAGTGGTCCACACTGTAGAGTAGACCATTACAGTTCACTTCTTTTTGTGGTAGTTTTTCCCTCTTGACACCAAGATAGTCACTGGTTAGCTTCCCACTCGCAATCTGAATTGTCAGTACAAAACCTGCTTTCAACTGCGTGTTTGAGTTACTAGGGTTTAGTGCCAGAAACGATCACAGAAAACAGTAGTACTAGAGCCCAAGAACTGGACAGTGAGGATTGTCTGCCCAGCTTCGTTAAAATAAGAAAAAAAAAAAAAAAAGGTTTCTTGGATCATCAAAATGCACATTTTTAAAAATTTTTATTTTTCAATGTTCCAAGATTTCATTGTTTATGCACCATGCCCAATGTTCCGTGTAATATGTGTCCTCCTTAATACCCACCACCAGGCTCACCTACCCTCCCTCCCGACAAAATGCACATTTTTGTCATGTTTATCTTATGCTACAGGTGAATTTCTGTTTATACCAAGCCTCTATCCTAGCACAGAGGCTTTCTGTATTTTGGGGACAGTAAGATAGATTCATGCTTGCACTCTTGAAAAAACATGTTCCTTCCTATATAATCCATTTTGGTGCTACAGCCATGTTTAAAAGTGAGGGAGGCATGTCCTCAGCCCTTACTGGCTTTTCTAACTATAGTTTATTTCTCTGAGGCCAGTTATTTAGATTTGCAGATTATCCTGAAAATTAATGAAGCAACTTCTTGCTTGTTGATTTCAAATTTGGCACTGAAGCTTGCCAACTCCTCTGTGACTGGCTTTGAACTGAATTCTTCCAAAGGTCAGAGGAGGGGGTAATAAAGGCTAATGTGTTTGTACCCTGCTTCCGGATGAATGTAAAAGAGTCATGGTGTCAAAATTATGATTTTTTTTCAAAAATGTTAATATATGTAGATTTGAGAGCAAAGATTATATATTAATAAAATTTTTTCTAAGTAAATATAGTTAAAATTACAGATCTTCAAAAGTAAAAGTGTAAACGCATTTACATCATCTGAAGAAAAAGTACAATGTGCGATCCAATACCGGAACTTAATTGTGGACATGTCCTACATTATTACTACTTTTAGACTTTTCACTTGGTAGTTCTATAATCTTATCATTCCGTGCTTTTAACTGGCTACTTTGAATATTTTGGACAGTTTTTCTCTCCTTCTGTAGTGAGAAAGATCACAGAAGACACCAAAAATACTGAACTAGAGAGTGGTTTATAACAGAGATGAAAACTGAGTTCTTCCTTTTTGGGATTAGTATTATTTTTCTCTGTTACTTAAACAATAACAACAAAAAAGGGCAAGGTTTATGGGGAAGAAAAGATATTACCTATCAAATTACTAAAAACTGATCAGGACACTTTGTAGTTTTAAGAAAGACATTTGTTTCACCACAGTAGAAGTCCCTTTTAAGTCCATTTATAGGATCATTTGTTATTCCTATGTCAAGCCAGTGAGTGTATCAATAACTTAATCTTTTTTAATCTCAGTAATTTTATTTTCCTCTAGGTGGTGTGCCAGTGTGTAGTTTACCTCCCTTATTTTCATTCTTACTCAGTAATTAGCCATACAGTCTTGTCAAATATTTGCATACATTTCAGTTACCTTACTAAAAATGGGCTGAACTCAGAGACTTCAGAGAACCAAGAAGAATTCTTGAAGTATATTTATTTGAAAAAATTATCTAAAGTTAGCATGAATGAAAACATCTAATGGAAATGATGGTATGGCCCAGCACCAGTATGTGGTGCTACAGTTGCACTGTAATTATAATTAAATTTCAGATTCCTTAAGGGATCTCAAGCCACGATGATGCTCCCTTTATTTAAATCCAAGAAGAAGCATGTGGAACCATTAAGAAATATAATAGCCCTAAATAGATATTCTTACTGGTGGCACATTTAAAACAGTTACAGACCCTAAGTATACAGGGAAACACTTAGACTCATTAAGTGGAAATTAAGTGGTGCCAGGACTAACAGCTAAATCTGAATCGGGAGTTGACTGTCAGATTATTGTTTTATTATTTTCAACCCCTTTTATATGATTTTTTAAAAATATTTTATTTATTTATTTGACAGAGATCACAAGTAGGCAGAGAGGCAGGCAGAGAGAGAAAGTGGGGGAAGCAGGCTCCCTGCTGAGCAGAGAGCCCAATGCGGGGCTCAATCCCAGGACCCTGGGATCATGACCTGAGCAGAGGCTTTAACCCCCTGAGCCACCCAGGCGCCCCTCAACCCCTTTTATATGATTAAGACTTATTGCTAACAGCCATCCAAGTGAGTTTTCATGGGCTACTAAACCTTGGTGTTGGATATTGTTTTGTTGTTTTATAAACTAATTCATGTTTATAATAATCTTTTGTATGCCATAAATAGTAAGTGCCTGATATGTTTTTGTCGAAATGTTACCATGTTTGTTTTTCCTTTGGAAAGTGGAAATGCATAGGCCTTGCTTAAGTGGGCCATATTCAGACATACTTGAGTGTTGCTCATAAATTAGGAAAAAAAATTAAGCCTTATTCTGGATTTCTGGGGTTTGTGTTGACTCTTCTCTCTGACCTTTTTTGTCACTCAGAGTTTGTTTATCTTGTTCACAATTGCCCTCCAAAATATCTTTTTGGTCTTCTCAGGTTTTTAATGCAGTGAATAGAATCATACAACTAGTGCTCAAGGTTCAGGTGCAGATAGAGGACGGGGGCATGAGAATCTGCTAGTAGAGTGTGCTTCCTGATCCTTTTTGGGTCAGCACACTTTTTGAAAATTTAATGAAAGCGGTGAGCCCTCCTCAGGAAAAATGTGTAATGCCCACATACAAATTTTAGGAGTTCTCTAGAACCCCAAGGTCTAGAAAAATAAATGATGGACTGTTAGCTAGGCACCTTACCTTCTGCAACCCAAGACAAGTCGGTAAACTCCTTTAGGCCTGTGTTGACTCCTCTGCGCAAGAGATACCGCAGCTCTCACCCCTTTCCACAGGTATCAGAGAGAACATGGACGTTTTCATGGAAATACTTAGAAATTAACGTGCTGTCAAACAAAATGCATTAAACAAAGCTTAGGGGGGAAACTACATACAACTTTTGTTATTGTTGAATTTTTGCTTCAAGTAGATGTTTCCCTGCCTGGTTTTGGGACTCTTTTTATTACCTACAGATGATTTCGTAGATACAGTATTTTACCAAAACAAGATGGTGTGTGCGTAAATAAGAGATCACATATACTTCTGGCTGCTTTGGTTTGCTGTATTTATAGTTACAGCTTTCAAGTGTTTAAAGCATGTCTTCTGAGTAGAGCAGATTGGGACTCTTGAGTAGAAATATTTAGGGGAAATTTTTCATATTTTGAGTGAATGAATGCTTGTGGTTGCTATGGGGCTGATGCAATGTACAATTAAAGATAATTGGATGGTTTCAAGAAAGCTCTCAAACTCAGTTTGTATAAAAGGTGGTAATCTCATTAAATTGTATTAAGATAAATCTAACACATCAAAGCGAGTATTACGCTACAAATTGTACATATAGGGGTCTTTGTGGACAGCATAGAGTAGAAAAATGAGAAAGACATCTCTAACATCTTTTCTCAATGGATTTTATGGTGGGTTTGTTTTGTTTTGTTTTGTTTTTTCCACATGACTAGAAGCATTATTGGGGAAATACCTCTCACCCTTTGAGGTTAATTTATTGAGATTTCTGCAGTGTTAATTCGGTATTGATATGAACCATGATCAGAGCATTGGGCTGATGTAAATTCTTAGAATTTTTCTGACGTTTTAAGCGCAAAGAATTCAGGTTTCTATTTCTAGTGCTAACTAAACTATACTTAAATCTCCCAGGACCTCTCTTTCCATTTGTTGCATGCAAGTATCTGTTCTAAAGAAGAGTGTTGAGGGCATTTTCTGTAACTGCCACAGTGTGGTTGGTTCCCACCTCCTTTCTCAGCAGAGTACCAATAAGCCAACTATATATTGAATTGAGGTGGTGGTGGTGGTTTTTTTAAGCAAATGATGTTTAATTGAAACTCATTGTGGTGAGAGTTTTACAGTATTACTACTCTTGCTATTTTAGGATGCACATTCACAAGGTGAGGTGGTATCATGTTTGGAAAAGGGCCTGGTGAAAGAAGCAGAAGAGAGAGATCCCAAGATTCAAGTCTCTGAACTCTGCAAGAAAGCCATTCTGCGGGTGGCTGAGCTGTCCTCAGATGACTTTCATCTAGACCGGCATTTATATTTTGCTTGCCGAGATGATCGGGAGCGTTTTTGTGAAAACGTGAGTCAGCTCAGAAGCTCTTCTTCTCCTTTAAAATGTTTTTAATACCCTAGTCCAAAATGAAATAAACCAGCACACTCTCCTGTGTAGATAAGGCAGTGAAATGGAAGGCGGAGTTGTTCCCAGGATAACAGAGAACGATGTTAGATGTTCAGCCTTGATGATTTAACATCTAGTTAACAGTTGGCTTCCGACAGTCTCCACACATTATTTTTTCTACTTTATCTCACTTCTCAATTTTAGATCTTGGAAGTCTATGTTATTTATATACTGGAATCCCATTTTACTGGGGAATCCTATTCACACCTATTCTATGGCTAAAACTGCCGTATTGCATGCTACATCTTTTTGGCTAAGATGAACAAAACAGCAGGTGGCTAACTTATAAAACTAAATCCTTGATTACTATCTCCAGACCTTACAGAAGACTTGCTAACGCTTATCTCCATCCTTCGAACAAAGAGCTGAGAGTAACTTGCGTGTACTCCCACCCTCTGCTCTTGAATTATTAGCAGCTTTAACTGTCAGAGCCACTGGTTATGAGTTTTATGGACTCCAGCATCAAGTCGTAAGAAAAGACTCACCGACACTTCTCTTGGTTCCCTAAATAACAGTGTATCTGAGAACAAATGACAATAGCCAAGCATCATGGGAAAATTTTTTTCATCTGTCTGCAAAATTGTTTTCTACCAAAGGCTACTAAATGTTGTAAATGGCTGAGCCATTTGTTCAAAGGTACTCACGTTTATAATAATTTAAAGAAAGTTCTTTATAGGATCGTGGATAGTGCCCCGTCTAACTACTTAGCTAATTGTCGTCATCCACATGATCATGTGTGTGTTCATCTTACAGACGCAAGCTGGTGAAGGCAGAGTATACAAATGCCTCTTTAACCATAAGTTTGAAGAATCCATGAGTGAGAAGGTAAGTATTACTTTGAAACAAACCAATATTTTATTCATTTCTTTAAAGTTCTCTTAAATCCTCTCAAACAATAGTCTTATAAGTTCAGATCAGAGTATGAAATGGCTGATAAAGCTTACCCTTTTCAGAGGCAAGACATTTGGCTTTTAGTAGAGAACCAAAGCATATTTCGCTTAAGCCAAGAAAATGAAGCTTTGTAATATCTGGACATTGGGAAGCCCATTGGGAATCAACTTGGGGAGTAAAATTAGAGAATTGTGTATCATAGTCACACTAAAGCCAGCCCTTCATACTCAGGAAGCTCAGGCTAACCAAACCAATTACCTATTTAATTTTTCAGCAGCTGTTTCATCAAGCATTCTCATTACTATTAGTCCTCTGTCCCTGGATGAATGCAAGAATCTTTTATGACTTTTAAAAAGAAAATTATTCTTGGTTTTGCTCTCCTGCCATTTGCTTTCCCGGACATCTGAAGAAGTGTTTCAGTTGTTTCTATCATTTACTATTGAATAATTCTATTTTAAAAGCACAGAATGTAGCAGCATAACATAAGAATGTTATGTCAGCTGCCACTTTGATTTGTGTGAACTTGACTTGAGGGACACTGTGTAAAAGGAAGAGGGCTTGGTGAAGTCACTGTATTAGAGCCCACCAAGGACTCGTGTGTGTAGGACAGCTGCTCTGCTACTGCAGCAACCACTGGCGACTCAGGGTAGGAATCCAGGCCTTCCCCATCCATGCATCCCTACCTCCACACTAGTTTCGCACACTTGGATTGGAGGCTAACCAAGTTCAAAGGTAGGCGTTTTGATGACAGCTGCAGTTGTTGACATGTACTTGGCCATGAGCCTCTGTTGGCCCTAGAGGTCCCTGTGAACAGCAGAGGTCTTTATTGCCCTTTTTATTCAGTGTCGAGAAGCGCTGACGACCCGCCAGAAGCTTATTGCCCAGGATTATAAAGTCAGTTATTCGTTAGCCAAATCCTGTAAGAGTGACCTGAAGAAATACCGGTGTAATGTGGAAAACCTTCCGCGGTCCCGGGAAGCCAGGCTCTCCTACCTTCTCATGTGTTTGGAGTCAGCCGTGCATAGAGGTAAGAGTTCATTTCTCTTTATCTTTTTCAGTCCTTTTTGGATTCACATCCTAAAGCCTCTTGTACCTGTAAATGTTATTTTCTTCCTGCATTTGCTGTTTTGAGCGCACCTGTGCCTTGCAACTCAGAAACCTTTCTTTGTAAGCATAACTCCAAGAACTGAAGGCTTGGTGTCCCAAAGCCTTTTTGAAGGCTCTTTGTTTTAGCTCAACAGTCTCCAATTTTTTTTTTCCCTATGTCTTTATTTGAGAGAGGGAGAGTGAGCAAAAGAGACAGGGAGAGAAAAGGAGCAGGGGAAGAAGCCAAGAGAGAAGCGGACTCCCTGCAGAGTAGGAAGCCCAACATGGGGCTCAGTCCTGGGATTTCAGGATCATGACCTGAGCCGAAGGTGGACACTTAATCGACTGAGCCACTCAGGTGCCCCCACCCTTTTAAGGAAGGTATATTTCTCAAATCCAATGATTTTAATTTTTTAAAATGCATGGTCAACATTTTTAGGAGAGTCAGGGTAGCATAATGATTTAACATACAAGCTTTGGGTCGGAGACATAGCTTTAAATTAATGGCTCTATCATCAAATTAACTGGCTGGGTGACCATTGTTTACATTTCTTTTTCTTTTTTTTTTTTTTTTTAAAGATTTTATTTATTTGACAGAGAGACATCACAAGTAGGCAGAGAGGCAGGCAGAGAGAGACAGAGGAGGAAGCAGGCTCCCTGCTGAGCAGAGAGCCCGATGCGGGAATCAATCCCAGGATCCTGAGATCATGACCTGAGCCAAAGGCAGCGGCTTAATCCACTGAGCCATCCAGGCGCCCCCATTGTTTACATTTCTTAATCTCTCCCCAAACTCATTTTTCTTATCTATAAAACAAAACTAATATTTATGGTGAGGATTTATTTATTTGTTTATGAAAATTAAATGAGTTTTTTTGGAATAGCATTTAGCATTCAATAAATGATAGGTACTATTATTGTTATAACACTAATGATATTAAGGAACTAGAAATTTGGGGGGCACCTGGGTGGCTTAGTGGGTTAAAGCTTCTGCCTTTGGCTCAGGTCATGATCCCAGAGTGCTGGGATCAAGCCCCACATCGGGCTGTCTGCTCAGTGAGGAGCCTGCTAACCCCAACAGCTGCCTCTCTGCCTACTTGTGATCTCTGTTGGATAAATAAATAAAGTCTTAAAAAGAAAAAAAAGAAACTAGAAATTTTTGAATCCAAAAGTCAACCCCTGGCAAAAGAGCCAAGGTGGCTATATAGAAGATCGAGGCTGTCTTTTGTAGTATTGGCTACAAGCTGTGAAGATGAAATGTCCCGGGACGTTAAAACTCTGAGCTTTTGATGAATTTTTTTTTTTCCATACCTGGATAGTGGGGAAAAACTCCTAACCTTGAAAGTGGTGGAGTAGCACCCAGGGACAGTGCATGGTCTTGAATTGAGTATCAAAGGATGTTATAGAGACAACTGGAGAATGTTGACTATGGTCTGGATATTAGATAAAATGGTCCTAAAATGAAAGGTACAGTTTATTAACTTACAAAAGAATATTATAAGACAGTATACATAATACCATCTAATTTGGGTGTTTAAAAAAATGTTCTTAAATTGTAAATTAACAAGAAAAGAACGACTCAGTAAATACATGGCCAAAGGCTACATGCAGATAATTCAGAAAAGTTACACAGATTGATAATGTTAAAAAGACTGACCTTACTAAGTGTTGATAAGGGTATGGAAGAACTGGACTATTGAACACTACTGATGGGAACTTAAAAATAGTACAATCATTTTGGAAAATAGTTTGCCAGTTTCTTAAAAGTTAAATATATTACCTACCATATGACTCAGCTGTATTTACCTAAGAGATACAAAAGCATATATGCATATAAACTCTTATACATGAATACCCAGAACAGCTTTATTTGTAATAGCCCAAAACTGGAAATGATCCAAATGTCCATCAACAGTTGAAGGGATAAGCACATGGCAGTATATCCACATAATGGAATCATATTACTTGGCAATAAAAAGGAAGAATTGATAATACATGGATGAATTTAAAAATAGTTATGCTGAGTGGAAGAAGTTAGACCAAAAAAAATGCATACTCTATGACTGTGTCTATATCAACTTCTAAAAAGTGGAAACTGGTAAACTAATCTGTAGTCACAGAAAGCAGCTCATTTTTTGCTGTAGGAGGGTCTGGGGGAGAGAGGGAGGGAGAAGAGTCTCAAGGACCACGAGAAAATTCTGAAGTTAATGGATATGTTCAGTATCTTTTTTTTTTTTTTTTAAAGATTTTATTTATTTATTTGACAGACAGAGATCACAAGTAGGCAGAGAGGCAGGCAGAGAGAGAGAGAGAGAGAGAGAGAGAGAGAGAAGCAGGCTTCCTGCGGAGCAGAGAGCCCGATGCGGGGCTCGATCCCAGGACCCTGAGATCATGACCCGAGCCGAAGGCAGCAGCCCAAACCACTGAGCCACCCAGGCGCCCCAAGATATGTTCAATATCTTGATTGTGGTGATGGCTTCAACAACATACACATATGTCAAACCTCTTCAGTTGTATGCTTTGAAAATACAGCCTTTTTTAATGTTAATTATACCTTGGTAAAGTTGGCGGGGGTTTTTTGTTGTTGTTGTTTTTAATTTTCTTAAGTTTTCCCAGTTGGCAATTTTATCTCAAGGAAGGAAGCTGGGGAGGCTATAGTGAATGTTTGAAATGTGGTCATTTTCACAGGCTTTAATTCTGTAGGCCATTAAGGATTGTTCTTGTCTTTCATTGTTACCCCCATAATTATCTTATTGATAAGACTCCCATTGGCAAAGCATTTGCAGTTTTAGTTTAGTAGTATAAAATCTATATAATGCAGAACACTGTCAAGATAAACCCTAGTCTCTGGAGTCTTAAACTCATTTTATGCCAATGAAGCTCTTTCTGTATTCTGAGCTTTTCAGTCTAGATGATGGCATGACTGGTATATTATATTCTGAAGTAGAACGTGTGCTTTTCTGTGCAGTGATACCTGATTGTAATGCTCACCATCCATAATGTTGTGACTTTGCTCCTAACTTAGGGCGCCAGGTGAGCAGCGAGTGCCAGGGGGAGATGTTAGATTACCGGCGCATGTTGATGGAAGACTTTTCTTTGAGCCCTGAGATCATCCTGAGCTGTCGGGGGGAGATTGAACACCACTGTTCTGGATTACATCGAAAAGGGCGAACTCTGCATTGTCTGATGAAAGTAGTTCGTGGGGAAAAAGGGAACCTTGGAATGAACTGCCAGCAGGCGGTAAGGAAAAATTCTCTACTGCCCTTTTGTATGTTACATTCTGTCAGGTGAGGAGCCTCTTTCTGACACTGTCCCAGCTTCCTTTATCTGGATCATTTGTGACATCACATGAACATCAGGTACTAAGAACCAGACACAAAATATTGTTCTGGCATATCTTAATAAGAACGTGGAATTGATTACAGAGGAGAAGTTTGGTTCATAAACAATAAATGGGGCTATATACGTAAAGAAATAGATAAAATGCATTGTCTGCTGCAGTTTTTAAAGGAGAGGGTAGCTTGCCAGATGGAATTTCTAAATTCAGAACCAAGGCAAACCAGGTTCTGGTAAATCAGAAAATGTCCTCCACCAAAAGAGGATTTGCTTGTCTATATAGGTTAGATTGAGTTGAAGCTGAGAGAGAGCAGTAACAATTGAAATTTTCTAAGAGTTTGTTTTTATTACTGTTATGCAACATACCATGAATTCCTGGCCTGAAGGATCAAGAGAGCATGTCATTTTCAAAAACCACACCATTTTTCTTGTTAGTAAGGCAACTGTGCATGGAAGGGCCTTTCTTTCTCTGTCCCCAAACTACCGTCAGTTCTATAAAGGTATTTGGAAAAAACTAGTGTTCTTCTTGAGAAGATAAAGTTAATTCTTTTTTTCCTTTTTTTTTTCTTTTCTTCTCTTTATTTCTTTCTTTTTTTTTTAAGATTTTATTTATTTATTTAACAGACAGAGATCACAAGTAGGCAGAGAGGCAGGCAGAGAGAGAGGAGGAAACAGGCTCCCCACCGAGCGGAGAGCCAGATGTGGGGCTCGATCCCAGGACCCTGGGATCATGACCTGAGCTGAAGGCAGAGGCTTTAACCCACTGAGCCACCCAGGCGCCCCGCCTTTTTTTTTAAAGATGAAATTATTCTTGCTCCAGAGTTCACGAACAGTTGAGTAACTACAGATCAGGGATATAATATAAAGTTAATAAAATACTATAGATGCAGTGCATCTGTCATTACCATAGTCCATATTTATTACTTTTTACTAATAAGAGTCTTGGAACAGTTCTCAGTACCAAATGCAACAGTGGTACCCTGTACAGTGTATCCCATACATCCCTTAGGATGCACAAAAGATAGCATTTAGTTTCGTATCCCACAGTAGGGAGTTGAGGTTCCTTACCCAGTGAAAGTTTAGAAAACCATAATACAGTTGGTCTTTTTTTTGGCATTTTTATTAAAAATCGAGTATTTTAGAAAAATCAGAATTTTACAGTCTGAAACAAAATTCTCATAGAATTTTGATGTAGAGTAAAATTTCATCTTAGCTCCGTTTACTCACCCTGACCCAGAGTATACAGTAAATTGTACATCCTATGATGGAAAAAGTAGAAAAATACATAGACTCTTCTCCAAAATCCCAAACCCAGCTAGAAGGAGGGCTTCTGGAATCCACTGTGGCTTCAGTTGGCACAGTGTATTTCTTCAGGAGCAGTCCTTGCTGGTGATTGTCCTAGGAAACCTCTACAACAATATGTGTGCCTGGGCCTCAGACCAAGTATGTATCAAAATAGCTCATATTTGCATCTCATTCTTAATGCAGCATATAAAAGAGAGGGAAGTGGTCAGGAATAAAACTCTTTTTACTGAGGCTACACTTGTACAAGGTGTACAGAAAAAAAGAAGAGAAATTGGTTTAACTTTATTTCACGGCATCTACCTCCAGGGCTTTTTATAATTTAGTTTGTTATAAAGAACTAGTGAGTCAACTTGAAAGATAAATAAGGATGCCCGTCTCATGCTTTGTGCCTAGAAGAAAAGTGTTTCCAAACCTAGAGGATAGTCTCAAATAATGAAGTATGTGGTTCCAAACCTAGAGGATAGTCTCAAGTAATGAAGTATGTGGTTTTGCCCACATCAAGTTTTTCCAAGTGGGAAATAAACACTGTATTTTGATTATAATGGACCCATGATTTTTAGTCTTTGCTCACCCATACTGAAGGAGTAAATGATCCGAAGGGAGAATATCTTCCTCAGTCGTTTTCGCCTACGTTATCCATCCTCAATCAAGTGGAAGAGTTTTTTGAAATAATTTCTCTTTTTCAAAGTTCTCTTCCTTGATAGAGTAAGCTTCCGTGCGTGTCTATGGTTGGCCTCTAATTTTCCCCGTTCCTGCTTGATGATGCTTTGACTCAGTGATCTCTCAACAAGTAGTAAACTGTGAAACGTCAACAATTTTTATCTTAATGAGTAGACACTTTTCCAAATGTACGATAATCATGAACTTACTAAATTCTCCTCAGTTATGAGTGAGCACGTCTGGGCCCAGTTTCTCCCTGGCCAAAGATGACTGTGCGGTGTATTCTTAGACTAATTGTTTCTCAGAAGCATTTCCCCGGGTTTTTCCTAAGCAGTCAGGGGCTGGAATGATTATATAGTCATGTAGCAATTCATGTTCTTAGTGTTTACACTAAGTGTAGTTCCTACACTGCTGTCCCTGGATTCCAGAGTGGCAATGATCCCTTGAGCTGTTAGCGCATTAGCGTCTGTAGGGCCTTCATTGTCTCCCTTTAGGTGCTGCAGTCTGGTGCACTCATTGTGAATTCTCAAGGTTTGCCTGTCAGTTGTAGATATTTAACTGATACACTTCTTGCAGAGACTTCCAGATTCCCATGATACTTACGACTTCCCTCAGAAGAAGATGTAAATATTTTGGTCTTTGTCAGCAACCGTCGTTACTAAAACTGGTAGTAATCTATCAGCTAACCACAGCATTTTGTAGCTTCTCCAAATTGCTATCAAGAATTGGTATAAATAACTTCCATCCCAGAATACTGGAAATCTTTTCTATTTCTCTCTTCTTGATTGTTGATTTTAGGATAGAGAGAATTGGGATTTTCTTTTGTCATTTCCTTTTGATGTGTGTTCTCTGATCAGTGTGCGATGGGGTCATTGCTTTCATATGAGCCCCTGTGGGATTGTATCGGTCACATGAATGAGGATCAGAGAAGGCTCTCCTCCAGAAGCTACATCTATGACACGAAAAGGTTCCAATTCTTTAACTTGGAAAAAAAAGGAACCCAAACCAGAAGGATTATAGTTTCCAAATTTGCTTTCTGTTATTTAAGATTCCCACCCCAAAACACCATCTGCTATCCATCTGTACTAATAATGGTCTTTTACATACATAGAATGCTTTGCTGTTTATACAACCTTCTCCTATATATTACTCTTTCTTATAATCCTGTTCAGTTCAAGAAACTGCAACTGGAGGTTAATCATGCCGGTGCTCTCAGAGCTAATGTCTGGCAGAGCCAGAACTATTAATAGAACTCAGGGGGCTGCCTGGGTGGCTCAGTTGGTTAAGCAGCTTCCTTCAGCTCAGGTCATGATCTGTGGGTCCTGGGATCGAGCCCATATCCAGCTCCCTGCTCAGTGGGGAGCCTGCTGCTCCCTCTTCCTCTGCAGCCCCCCTGCTTGTACTCGCTCTCAAATAAATAAATAAGTAAAATCTTAAAACAAAAACAAAAACCAAAAAACTCAGGTCTTCTGATCTTAATTTAGAGCTTTTTCCTCTGTGCCCCAACTGCAGTCTCCTCAAAGACAGGAAAAAAGAAGTAGAGGCACGTCTTCTCATGCTTTCACTTTATTCCATAACGAAGAACGGACCAGGCAGAAGTAAATGTTAAAGAAAATACCCTGATTTTCAACTGCATAATGACAAGTATTTTGGGGGGATATGTTTAACAAGCAAGCTGTGGTTTACCTCTCAGTTGTATAAAAGATAATTGGGGAAAAATGGGAGTTATAAGTATTGTATTCTTGTTTTTTGCAATTGATATTTCTTGCAAGTTAAATGAAATCTCTCCTCTGTTTTTAATAACATGGAGCGTGCTTGTCTTAATGCCAGTGTATTGGCAGCAAGATTCAAATTCTAGATTCTTATGACCAAATTAGGTATTTGACTAGAAATGTCTTCTATTTACCCTTCTCCACTCAATTCTGGCTTGGCCATGAGTGTCAAATTTAGCAATCTGATTTAACGAGCAGGCAGACAGGAAGGAAAAGGCAGACTTTATATTGCAAAGACCTTTTGCATTGCAAATGCCCAGGGATAATCCAGACAGGTAGGCAAGCAATCCCCACCATGGCTAATACAGAAAAATTTGCACTGGAGACAGAGAAACCAGTGGGAGGTATTTGGGGCGAGCTGTTGAGTTTAGCTGGTGACAAGTGTAATACCTTGTTAAAAGTCCACTGTGATGTACCAGACCTAGTAACTGTGTGAAGAAAGGACTTTGCTCTTCCCTGATGAGTAAGTGACTTTCTTCTTTCTTAATTTTTTTTTAAAATCCAGCTGCAAACACTGATTCAGGAGACTGACCCTGGCGCAGATTACCGCATTGATAGAGCTCTGAATGAAGCTTGTGAATCTGTGATACAGACAGCCTGCAAACACATAAGATCGGGAGACCCAATGTAGGTTATCTTATTTGGGGTATTTTATTTGGCAGTGTATTATTGAGAACATTCCTTTAAATGATTTTTGGATGGTTTTAACATCTTAACTAAAATTTTTTTTAGCAACTTTTGTTAAAACCAGTATTGGAATTGAGACTTCCACTCTGCCTTCTGCATGATGTAGATACTAGACCCGGCATTGTGATGATGTTTATTGACTGTGACTGAGCGTGTATGGGCCTGTACCTTAGGCCACTGAATAATTCTGTTTAATGATCAAATAAAAAACAAAAGAGAGAAACACCCCGGGTAAAATGACACATACTTTGTCTCTATACTTTCATCATGTTTATATAGTGACTTGTTACATATATTGTATAATTGATAATTGTTAGAAATTCTTTTATTATAGTTGAAATAATGTGGTTGTGTTGTGTTGAAGGACGTAATCATGGACAAAGGGAACTCCGAAGTTGCATCCAGAAAAGCTATAAAGTGCTGTAATACAGTATTTGAATCTCATGGAGTAGTTTTATTCCATATGATGCGAAAACAGCTCTTAAGACCAGGTTGCAAGTAAAGAACATGTTTCCCACTCTGCAGAAACCTTTGTAGCCCACAGTCAGCAGTACCCAGCAAGAACATGAATACAGTTGATGTTTGTCATCAGACTGCTGTGCATAGACTCCTGCTGTTGAGGCTGTGGCAGGGGATTAAAAAAAGATGTCCTTCTTTAAAGCTTTTGTGCAGTTGGAGGAGATAGACAAACACAGTGAAGACTAATTAAGAGTATTTACCAATATAAAAATAATTGCGTCAAGCATGAGGGGTCAGGGGTGAGGGAGGGAAGTGGGGAGAACTGCTACAGCTGAAAATCATTTGAAGATACTGTCAATCAAATGCAGTGTGTGTACATTTCTGGGTCGTGGTTTGAACATAAAAAAGCAGCACCAAATAATTGCAAAAATAATTTGAAAACTAATAGGATATTACATAACATTAAGGATTTGTAAAATTAATTTCTTCTGGTGGATTATGGTATAATGTCCTTATAGAGAAACACGCTCAAGAATTTATTAATAAAATGATATGGTATCTGCGATTTTCTTCAAAATATCAGCAAGGGGGAGTGTGTAGAATTAAAACAAACTTGGCCATAGGTTGATAAAGCTATGGGAAGGGAAAGGGGCTCTTAGGATACTTTACTTTTGTGTGTGTTGGAGAATTTTCCTAATAAACAGTTACAGCAACTGCATACTGATCTTATGCAAGCCGAGTCCCAGGTGCTGAGTGGCCCTGAAATTGAGTGAAGGCACAGTCACTATCAGACTAAGTCAATTTGAGTTATTCTCAGAGAAGTAAATCCCTGAGTGCCCTCAAAAATAGCTCAAGGGCTTTTTCTACAGACCAAGGAAATAGTGGTGTGAGAGTTCCAATCCTGTTCTTAAAATTTCATCCCTGTTTTATGCCCAGGATCCTCTCGTGCCTAATGGAACACTTATACACAGAGAAAATGGTGGAAGATTGTGAGCACCGTCTATTAGAACTGCAGTATTTCATCTCTCGAGATTGGAAGTGAGTATTTTGAAGCCAAAGTCAAGTGTAAGCCTTATCCTGTTCTCCTGTTTAGTCAGGATCCTCCTCTCTGGTTTGAAATAATTAGTAAGAATATGTTTTGCTTAAGTTCTGGGGTGCTGACACGTTCCAGTCCTCTGAAGAATAATATCTTTCTTCTTGCTTCCAGAATAGTATCTAAAAGCTGAGGCAGCCCTTGCAGGTCTGCCCCATGTGTCCCCGTTTACTACGACTTTGGAAATCAGAGTCAGGTGTTTCTGATACCGCAGACATCCATCCTCAAAGAACTTGGGCATCTGTGGGGCAGCAGAAGCATCTTCAGATAGGTCTCTAAGCAGATAATAGTGTATTTTAATTTTTATTGATTTGTACTAGATATGGGAATTTACTTTTATTTCTCTATTCAAAGTTGCTGAATTTTCTATCTTAAGAAGCTCTTATCAGTGAGTGACAACTTGATTCTCTAATTCTCTTCTTTTCTCGTACTGTTATCCAAAAAAAGGTGGGGTGGGGATCAGTTGGGAGAAGAATTTATGTTACAGTCAGAATCAGTATAACTTAATGGCTTCACTGCCTTCCTCTTTACATGTTCTAGTTTGTCTTCCACCTGAAGAGTAGCTGGTACAGAGCCACTTGGGAAGCTGGCTGTCCCTCCTGTTCCCATGGGAGCTCAGCTACTTCCTGACTCAGTTTTAGTCAGTGTAGTTGCCTGGTGATTGAATATGTTACCCACATACTTCAGTGGAAAGAGATGATTCAGAAGATTCAGCGTATTTTTTAAAAAGATTTTATTTATTTATTTTTATTTTGAGAGAGAGAGCACACATGGGCAGGGGGAGGGACAGAGAAAGAGGAAGAAAATCTCACGCAGACTCCATGCTGAGCACAGAGCCCAGTATCAGGGCTCGATCTCATGACCCTGAGATCATGACATAATCTGAAACCAAGAGTCGGACGCTCAACCAACTGAGCCTCCCAGGCACCCCAGATTCAATGTATTTTATTTCTGTTCCCTCAGATTAGCTCTGGAAAGGACTACGGAAAACTGTGTGGGTATTTCTCTGTACTTTCTCAGGCCAGCTAAACCAAAATAACAAGGTTTACTGAGATTATTATTGCTCTAATCAAAATCATCTTAATTCCTCTTCTGTAACTCCTTCATCTATGATCACAAATTGCTTCATAGGCTTAAAAGCTACTCATTAAGTGTTAGCATTTCTCCTCCCATTCAGTAGCTGTCCCCCAAAGTTGACATTATGATGTGGGTAGAATTAAGCATCCATTGGTCTGATCTGGAGAAACAGCAAGCTCATTGCCTTAATCCATTGTCTCCAGAGTTCAAAGTTAAATGTCACATTTTTTAAAGTTAATAAGCATATTCAAGCAAACTAAAAATAGAATTTACTTACTTGGCATGAGAAGAAGAAAGAAACAGTTTGACTAGAAGGCAAGTTGAGTTGGGAGATTCTGTTTATCTTGCCATTTCCTAATCTTATTGAATCTTGTCTATCAGGTAGGATTGAATTTCATTCATGCTTTGAGAAACCTTATTGAGTGAAGAGTTGTGAATCGCCTGGTGACAGCTCCAGGCCTCATTGTCTCACTTCAGCCAGGGCATGTTAGTGCTGAGTCCACTGTAATGTGCATCTTACGTAGCCAACATGGCCTCCTTGAGGTGGAACTTAAGCTTCTGCACCAAGGTCCCCAGACTTCTACCAATTGACCACTGTGTGTTCCTGAAGAACAAAATTCAGGAATATCTTTTAACTCTTACCCTTATAGGCTGGACCCTGTCTTATACCGCAAGTGCCAGGGAGATGCATCTCGTCTTTGCCACACCCATGGTTGGAATGAAACCAGTGAACTTATGCCTCCCGGAGCTGTGTTCTCTTGCTTGTATAGACACGCCTACCGCACTGAGGAACAGGGCAGGAGGGTATGCACCCAATATTGACTTCATTTCTTCTTATCTGCCATTTGTTTTTGAATTAGTTTGCTGTATATTGTTCTGATGTCTGCTGTCGTCGGAAACTTGATCAGTGTATGTGGCAGGGAAGGGCTGCTGCCCTTCTAGGAACTTCATTCAGTGAGTGCTCAGAGAGTTGCTTCACCAGCTTTCCATCTGATTTTACGTTTTCAACAAAGTATTTCAACAACATGTCGGCAGACATTTCCAGTTTTTTCTTTAAATTACTGAAATCTAAATGACAGACAACTAAATATTGCTGCCCTAACTTCATTTAGCCTTAAGGATCCATTAGAAACTCTTCACCAGGATACAGATGGTTTTTAGGCTTGTTCCGAGCTAGGTAAATTTGAATTCAGTGTTCCTGACCCAGGTGTGTGTTCTCTTCTGAACAGAAGCTGGCATTCTACTCTGCATTCATAGAGTAGTAGCAGATTAGTTTTCCTAAACAAAAAACTTAAATCCAGTTCAGTTTTTATCCATATACTCTGAGAAAAGGATGTTGTTTCATTCAGTATATTAGAAAACATTGAATCTAAGATCTCCTTTCTTGAGTTGTGGGTTTGTAGAAGCCTCCTAGAAGATTGGATCCTCACTCTGGAAGAGATTTGGGTTATAAAGTTCGTATAAGTAGCTATAACATTATTAGTTTCCTAACGCCAGATTTCCTTTATGTGTTGTCTTTTTGTTTTGGTTCTGTACTTTTAAAGTATTTTGCTTATTCTTTCTCATATAGCTGTCTCGGGAGTGCCGAGCTGAGGTGCAGAGGATCCTACATCAACGTGCCATGGATGTTAAGCTGGATCCTGCCCTCCAGGATAAGTGCCTGATTGATCTGGGAAAATGGTGCAGTGAGAAAACAGAGACTGGACAGGTAACTGACATAGCTATACCTGTTTATCTTATAATAATAATAATAATAATAATAATAATAATAGCATTCATGACGAACACTTTACATAGAGTACAAATGCTATAAAATGTATCTCTATTTTTGTTACATAATTCAATATCTTCTTCATAAGAAATGCTAAGGAAAACTTTCCTTTGTTCTCTTTATCAGGAATAATTATACTTTTCCAAAGCAGTTGTTTTGCTTATATATTATAGTTACTGTATTTTATAAATGATTTTCCCTCTTTGTGTTGCCTGTTAAAAAACCTGGCTCCAAAGTTATGGCTTGCCTGTAGCAAGTATGTAAGATTTTGTGGTGGGCATTTTGTGTACCAGGCTTACTGCTAGCTTCATCCCACACTTTTTTTTTTTTTTTTTTAACCATACTTTCTTTTCCTTTTTTTTTTTTTTTAATTTGTTTTAAAGTTATTTTATATTGCTTTTTTTTCCTTTTCTCACCTTTATAAGGTACATTAAAGTCCTTTTGAGGGAGGGCAGGGTATCAACATAAACATAAATAAATACTGGCATGCGTGAATAGTGTGCATGTTTTTTTTTTCCATTTAGTAATTGACAAAATTGAAGCCCATAGGAGCAAAGTGTATTGACTTCCTTGGTTACTACTCAGGTCTAATCCTTGCCACACATCAGGTCCATTGTCTTGCAACCTCTTTATACAGGGGAGTGTAGAGAAGAAACAGCCCCCAAGAATTACATGCATGTTACGAATGGTTCCTAAAATTTTGTGCCTGGTTTGAAAAACGGAAAAGCTACATTAGTACATTCTAGCACAATAAGTTAGGAGGGAGATTTGTCTTCTGTCTTAAGGCAGGGAAACCAAGCATGTTTAAAGCTCCAGTAATACTAGAACAAGGTGTGAACTTAGGTTTCCAGATTCCACTTTTACTACTCCAGAACATCCTCTGGGATTAACTACCAGCAACTCACCATGAGCAGGAGTTGGGCATTTTTAAGAAGCAGCGCTGGCTCGCTACTCAGATCTGTTGGCCCTGCCAATATCATTTTCAGCAGTCTGCTTCCTGGGCCTGCTGCAGTTCTGTCAATTTTATTGTGAGAAAATGCCTGCAGTTGAGCTTTCTGTTGCCTTTGTCTAACAAAACAAAGGATGTGGTCATATGGAATCCCAGAGAACAGTTTCCTTTCACACCCCCTTCAAAGTAACATTGAGGAAGCTGCACTGTATTGCCCCCCATCGCTGTGAAGCTCCAGTTAGGAAAGGGTTCTGTGAATGGGATTTTTCCCTTAGCCATTTCTCTTACTCCAGAGGTTTTATGCATGTTCCTTCAGGGTTCTTTACCCCCTTTCTGGCTATTGTATAACTCCTCCAACCCTGCTTGTCCATTCCTATTCTAATTCTAAAACAGATTCTTGCAGATACTAAGTTAAACTTGGTCCTTTAATAGAGCCTTTGCCGAGAAATAGCTGTTGATAGCTTTGGGAAAGTGAGCTCCTGTTCTGCTTAAAACCTCTAAATTTCTAAAAGGAATAGTAATGGATTGATGGTACAAAGTCACTCCAGGTCAGGTTCCAAAGCCCAGACAAGATAGCTTTTTGATGCCCAAACCCTAGGGTGCTCACTTGCTCTGCAGTTTCCCTCAGGATCCTTCCATGTGGGCTAGGGTTAGAATCCCAGGTTTGACTGGGAGGAGCTGTCAGCTCTATCCTGGATTGTGGACACCGGGTCCCAACCTGCGTTGCTTATGAAGGATCTTAAAATACTGCATGTCATTCTACTGTGACTCTGTTGTTCACTAATTATTATTGACATGTAGATTTAAAACAGGAGCAAAGATACCAAAACACAGATTTAAAAAATGGAATGACATGTTGTTAATGGAATAGAGTAAAGGCCTGACAAAATTTTTAGACACTGAGGACATCTGAACATTGATTCTTGTTGGACTTATCGATTTGGCCTTCTGGAGGATTTGTATGGCGCTTGTTTCCCCTTGACCCTATCAACCACCCTGTTACATCAAGTGCTTATCTTCTCTACAATCCCGGTTTGGGAACTCAAATAAAGCTTTAGTGTTCCGTTCAGTGAAATAGTTTTTAAAAAGAAAAGATAAGAAGGACCACTGCAAAGGAAATAGATACTGTTCTCTCGGCTTCCCTTGTTCATTTATATAATTGAAAAATGCCAGGGGATTGCTTTCTTATTTGCAGGAGCTTGAGTGCCTCCAGGACCACCTTGACGACCTGGCTGTAGAGTGCAGAGATATAGTCGGCAACCTCACCGAGTTAGAATCCGAGGTAAGCGACTTGTGGCTCAGAGACTACGGGCATCCTGTCAGGGGCTCTTTTCCTGCCCTTTCTCTGCCCCTGAGAGGGCCCATTCCCTTCGTTGGCTTTACAAAGAAGTACATTGTGTTGCTTCCTGAACCCCTTTTCTCATCTCCAGAGAAATATGCTAGACACTTAGCCCTTTGGTTTTTTTCAAAAATTAGAATTAGACCAATCTTTTTCCTCCCCTTTAAGAGAAGATAGCAGCTGTGCTTCAGATCACTTAATCACATGCATGAATAGTCCAAGCATTCCTGTTCCTGTTCTCTTATCTCAGCTCTTTCAGTTAGGTCATCTGGCAATGTTTGTGTCATCAGTCATAAAATAAAAGCCTGGGATTTCCACTTAAACGTGGAAGACTGAATATGTGTGTTTATCCCTGTTTCATCCTGAAACCCACAGAAATATTAAAAAAGAAGTTAGAAAGTCTCGTAAGCATAGACATATTATTTAGAAATACAGAGAGCATTACTGGGGAGAGAGCAGCTAAAAAATGTTAATAAAATTGTCTTATGGGAGTAGAAATCAGGGAAATGGGGGATTGCTCTTTTTTTTCTTATTTTAAGCTTTTTAGAACAGTTGGAGTTGGCAATATATAAAATTACATTTCCCAACTAGTCTTTTTTTTCTTTTTTTCTTTTTTTTTTTTTTTTTTTTGGCTTTCTATTTTTCAAAAGTTTATTGCTTTCTTTCATCTTGTATCATCTGCCTTCTCCCATTCTCATTGTCCTTTTAGGCGTAGGAGGACATTCTGGGGTGTGTCCCTCGTGAAAGGGAGTTGTTATTTCAGCAGCTAGTGTGGCACAGAGATTACTGTCTGCTTAAAGACGTTCGTGTGCGTCCCCCAGAGCCAGGGGTTTGTCATCGGTTTTTGGGAGCTTATAAACTGAAGACAGATGTCAGTTACCCGCATTTTCATTTGGAACTGCTTAGCCATTTGGAAAAAGTCCAAAAGCTAAACTCCAGGATTACTGTTAAATGTTTTTTCCTCTGCACTGTTCTTAATTCTGCCTTCTCTTTTTTTTTGCTCTGGCTCATGGGGTATCTACCTCTAGAAAAACTTGCCCTTTAGAATATAATGGAGGAACAGTTCAGTCTGTGCTGGGGCTCACTAACCTAAAAACTAGAATTGCTCCCAAATGTACGTCTTAGATTATTTGTCCATCAGTTGCTACTGATTCAGAAACACAAACTGCGTGCTCGCTTCGGCAGCACATATACAGAAACACAAACTGCCACTCTTGCCACAAATAGCTCCTTCTAAAGCAGAATTATTAATATGTTTAATCTTCTACAGGACATTCAAATAGAAGCCTTGCTGATGAGAGCCTGTGAGCCCATAATTCAGAACTTTTGCCATGTGAGTAATGTCTGGAGAAACAGAAGAGGCATAAACCAAATTCACTGGGACTTTGGCCCTCAAGTATATTGCACTTAATCTCTCCAGCATATATGACTCCTGAGTGAAAGTTGAAAATGTAAACAGACTAGGGTGGGGGGGGGGGAGCCACGATCCTGGAAAACCTTATCTGATTGTGCTTGGGAGGTGCCCTGGTACGAGGTTGGCAGGTTGGCGGCAGTCATCGGGATGCCCACCATAGGGGATCCCGGAGCAAATCACTGAGCACCGCTGAGGCGCTTCCGCTACATTATCTCAGGCTTTGTTAGCACTGATGATAGCTTCTCCTTGTAAATTGAATGAATTCTGTTACTTTATTAGTTTATTCACTTGTTGAACTAGCTAAATGGTCGGGGTGTTGTCATGCGGGAACCATAAGGATCTGACAATCAGGAGACAGCATTGGGTGTGATCGTGAAGCCAGCTGCTGACAGCATGGGGTGGGGGTTGGGGGGGGAGTGGGGGGGCGCGAAGCCCCGCACAGGACATGTTCTTGTCGCAGCTTGGTGCAGGGCAACTTGCTGTGCAACTTTTAGTCCACTGAATGTTTATCCCTTATAATTTCTTAGGCTGGTTTTGATATAAATTATGATATATCATGTTGAGGGTGGCCCTAGACTCAGTCTAGTTTTCATTTCTTTTATGAACTGGGGTGCAAGATTTGTCCATTAATTGTTAGAAATGAAATGTAAATGTGCACTGCCTTCCCCAGGACGTGGCAGATAACCAGATTGACTCTGGGGACCTCATGGAGTGTCTGATTCAGAACAAACACCAGAAGGATATGAATGAGAAGTGTGCCATTGGAGTCACCCACTTCCAGCTGGTCAGTAATGCCAGGCAAACCCTGCCTGTCTTGGCTGTCTGGATGCTTCTGAATTCCTTTCTCTTCCAGAGCGTCAGAGTACCTCTTCTATGAGAAATCATTTTTTCCAAATATGCCTTTTCCAGCTTCTCAGAAACAGTGGTCTTTATTCACTATGGCCAGGCACAATGGCAAGTTGGGAATGCAGTGCTAAATAAGATGGGAGTCTGTTAAAAAAAAAAAAATTTTTTTTTAAAAAGATGGAGTCTGTATCCTTAGGGAACAGGCAGCCCAGTGGGGATCGAGATGGGTGACATTGCTTGCTTTTGTCGGGTGTGTTAGCCTTTGCTTACGTGGCTGGTATCAGTGGGATTGCTATTTCATGTCTCTGTTCAGTGCAGCAGTCCAAATGTCTATCAGTACACCAGACCCTAAGCCTTTTTCTCTTTTAAATCCTATTGCCATATCAGGTCTGACATCCAAATAAGGTTAAACTGTATTCAAAGTTGGCACAGATCTAAAGGAAGTGTTTCCGGTAAAGCAGGCTCTTCCTTCCCACGAGGATGAAATCTGTCATCTGTATAAAATTGATCTCTTCTTGGGGCCTTGGGTTTATCATTTGCCTTTATCAAATGATATTGAGGGCCTCTGAGGGCACCCACCCAGACAGTGGGCTCCTTGAGCAGACAAAGCCTGCCCTTGTCAGTTCTATGTTCTAATAAGAGAAAGACACAAAAACACATTTAAACGTAAATACAGTCTCAGGTGGGCCTGTGAGGAAAAATAAAGCCACCTACAGGGTGGAGGGTGAAGGAGAAAGGGGTCTTCAGAAGGAGGTGTTTGAATAGAAGTGCCAAGGAGGTGACAGAGCAGACCATGGGGCATCTGGGAGAAGAAGAGCCCTTTTGGAAGAGGGGGCAGCGTGACTAGAGTGATAGGGAAGCCAGAGCGGCCATAGCAGAGGGAGGAATGAGGAGGTGGGTCGGTCGTAAAGCCTGAGACAGAAGAGGAGTTGCATAGGGCCTGGAAGGCGGGCATCTGCACTCTTCATGCGTGTTGCTGATTGGAATGTGCCACAGAGCTGCTCATTTTCTTTCACGTCATCTTTTTCAGGTGCAGATGAAGGATTTTCGGTTCTCTTACAAGTTTAAAATGGCCTGCAAGGAAGACGTGTTGAAACTTTGCCCCAACATAAAAAAGAAGTATGTAGCTTTTACTTGATTCATTCTTCTTCCCTAAAGTCTGGACAGATACCCTGTGTTCTGGTAGGGTTAGCCTTGGAGGCCGGCACACGCTGTGGTAGTATGGCCAAGCACTTGGATTGTGTGGCCAGATCATCTTTACAGCTGCCTAGAGCCACAGGGGACCCAGGCAGTTCTGCCATGGAGAGGCCTGGAGGCAGATTTTACTGTTCCCAGGTTCGAGCTGTCTGACTGAGGAGGCAGATTCAGGTTGCATGCTCAGAGGAGCAAGTTGCAGCGTGAGTGAGAGGTTAACTGACTTCCTCCCAACATCATCCCATTACGTCAGCTCTTCCAGAGAGCAGCAGGGGTTTTTACTGAGTTAAGAGGTATAGTGAAGGAACAAACACTTGATTCATTTAAGAATCAGGTCTCAATGAGGAGAGTGATGAGTTTTTACCATATGGCTGCCCCAGTTCTTCCATCTCACTCTTTGCAAAGGTGCATTTCTAGAACACATCCTCCTCATATAAACCAAGTTCCCATTTTGCTTAGGTTTCTGTACCTTTCAGAAATGGATTTCACCGTTCATCAAAGACACAATCTAGTTAAGAGCCGCATTCCTCTCTGGTCACATGTTTGTAACAAAACAAGCATTGAACTGTCCTTGCGTACGTGTCCCCCCGCCCCAGCCTCCCCGCCAGTCAGGATGCACCTTCAGCCATTTGTAACATACACAATCAGATTACTGCTTTCGGGGCTCTGAAAACACAGTGAGACTTCTAGAAAGAGCATTCAGAAGCATGGTAAAGGGGGTCATGCACTCTGGGGTGGTGGTGTGGCCCCTGCCTCAGCCTGGCTCTGGGCCCTCTGCCCTCCTGTGGCTCCAGCCAGTCTCAGCCTTCTCCTTTCCTTGACAGGGTGGATGTGGTGATCTGCCTGAGCACCACCGTGCGCAATGACACTCTCCAGGAAGCCAAGGAACACAGGGTGTCCCTCAAGTGCCGCAAGCAGCTACGGGTGGAAGAGCTAGAGATGGTAACGCCTCATAGCACGGCCTCCGGGCCCACAAACACAGGGTCTAGCAGCTTGGGGTGAAGGGTGAGGGCAGATTGGAAGATTTAGCCACTACTGTAATGGTTAAGACTTGGAGTCTTGTGCAAAAATTTTACCATGTGACAGCTTCCTGCTTCGCTTTTCCTAAGTGATAAAATATTTCTACCACGTGTCACTGAAAGTTCAGCCTTAAGCATGTGACAGAATCATTGCATCAGTGATGCCCTCAAGGATCAAGGGTCTCTCCCTGTTGTCTCTGCTGTTTGTGGCACCATCTTTACAGCAATCCTGGTCTCCTTCACCATGGCTGCCTACAGTAGCCGGGCCACCTACTCCAAATTCGTGTCCAGCAGCAGACTAGAACAGGAGAAGCCTCCTCTCTTCCTGACGGCCTATAGCAAGGTCCTCCCCCTCAGTGTGTGTGTGTGTGTGTGTTTGGCTTTTTTGTTTTTGTTTTTGTTTTTTTTGAGAGTGAGAGCATGAAACTGGCCAAGGGGGTATGGGTGCAGAGGGAAAGGAAGAAGCAGGCTCCCCACTGAGCAGGGATCCTGATGCACAGCTGGATCCCAGGACCCTGAAATCATGACCTGAGCCAAAATCAGATGCTTAACTGACTGAGCCACCCAGCCGTGCCTCCCTCAATTTTCGTCTTTCAGTTTGAGGATCTGTGCCTGCTCCCTGAGCAGCAGCACCCTCCAGGGGAGTGCCGCACACGGGTGAACTGACAGGTCCTGAGGTGAGACAGCTGTCGGCAAGTCAGCTGCCGTGTGCGCTGTAAAAGGAAACCTCCTACTTTACTTTTGAGGTTAAACCATGTTAAGAAAACAGCTGAAAGTATGTTTAATATGTTCTGTATTGTGAATCATACTTAACTTCACCTCAGTCTAAGCAAAAACTAGTAACGAATACTGAATATTAATAATACCACAAAAGCTGCATTACCAGATTTTCCCATAGGGTGGGAGTGAGTCAGTGATAATTACGTTTGACTGGAGCTAGACTAGCGTTGATGTCCTCTTATAATGGAGACTTTGGGTCCCTGGCTTTGAACCTTACTCCTTCAGTAAAATAATAATAATAAAAGTAAGATCCTACATTTATGTAATGGTTTTGGCTTTCTGAAGTAGTTTCCGCATCATATGATCTAACTTCATGTCACAGCAGTGCTGTGAAGGGACCGGGCAGGTGACAGCATTTTGTTTTGCAAAGAAAGTCCAAGGCCATCTAGCTAGTTACCAGCAGGATTGAAACTAAATCCCAGCTTTCCTCGTACTGTGGTGGCCACACTGCTGCTGCTTTGCTGGGTGTGAGTTGTGGTCACTAGGTAAGATCTGCTCAGCACCTGAGTTGTAGAACATTTGACATCGCCAGTTTAGAATAAGCTCACTTTTCCATACTGGCTCCCTCCCGTGCAGACTGAGGACATCCGTCTGGAACCAGATCTGTATGAAGCTTGCAAGACTGACATCAAGAACTACTGTTCCACTGTGCAGTATGGCAATGCTCAGGTGACTGTCTCTTTTTCTTTTCTAATTGTGAAAATGGGAGGGTAACATTTTAATAATTCTTTGGTGGTGGGATGCGCCTCCTCACATTCTCTCCAGCCTAAACATCCCCTCCTAAGCTATACCAGACTCCTCCCAGAGTGCGTTCCTTATGTGCCTTCGTCTTGACCTCCTGTTCATTGTCTTCACTCTTTCAGGTCACCTTGTCCTGCCCCACCGTGTCTTCCTGAGACATGCTTCCTCCTCTCCATAGCTTTCCTAACACCATGTACCTCCAAAACTGATGATTCCCTTAGTCCATGCCCATTACACAGAAGTTCTTGACTAGTTCTTTTTCTTAACATAAGAGTCACCTGGGAAACTCTGTTTCCTTAATGCACAGAACAGGGTCCTTACCCAGAAATGTCAGGAATGAAGTGTCAGTGTTCTTCCAGAGGTTCAGCTGCCTTTTCTAGTCGGGGGCATTGCCATGGTACATTGCCCGCAGTTGCTGTTTTTTCAAACACTGCCTTTTCCTTCCTTCTGGAACTCGTAGCAGATGGCTGGAGTGTCTGAATCTGTCCTCCTTGTCTCTTTTTCTTTCATACTTTCCATGTCTTTGCTCTTTGTACTGCATTGAGGTAATTCCTGAGTTCCACTTCCCAGCGTAAAAATGTATTCTTCAGTTCTGTCTGTTCTTCTCTTTACAGAGACCACCGATTAGGTTTTATTTTTTGTTCCCAAGATCTGTAATTGGTTCTTTTCACAACCATCTGTTCTTGTTTCTGGTTTACCATTTCTTTCTGTATTGTTCTGAGGATCTTAAATGTATTTTTTTAATTGCTCTGTTACTTTTCCCTCTCAGTTATTTGGTGATTCTTGGTTGTTCCTTGAGGATTTCCTGGAAGTCTCCTGACTTTATCTACAGCCCTAGTTATTGCAGTTTCCCATCTGCTTCCCTTCATCATTTGTTTATAATGTCTATAAAGTGGTGTGGGGGAGGGCAAGTTCCAGGATACCTTTAATTCACTATCTTAAAATCCATCATGTGGCACTTCATGCTTTTATGTTACCCCCCACCTTCTTTCTTTCTTTCTTTTTTTTTTTTTTTTTTTGGTAGTTATTTGTTTACAGAAGTTTACCTTGTGAGACTATTTATCAAGGGTAAGGATTGGGTCTCTGTCATGCATCTGGTAAATGGTGAGTTGAACTGAACCTCCTAGCTTGTGCCCACTGTCTAGTCAGGGCTCTTGCTCCGGAGAAAGGCAGAAGAAACCAGGAATCTTGAGTGGGTTTCCTTCCTTTTAGACTCCAGTGCAGCCTGCTCAACTCTCCATTATTTTTATATAGTCTGGTTCACTCTTAGCCCTAAGCTGTAAGTCTATAAATATAATTCTCCTTGGTGAGCAAATTCTGATTCCTATTGCCTAGGAATTCGGAATAGAGCAAAAGATGGGGGATGCACTAAGAACCGAAGGCTGCTGTCAGAACACATGAGTTAGCAAGCCGGGATACACCCCTTAACACGACCGTAATTCTTGTGCCCTAGATTATCGAATGTCTGAAAGAAAACAAGAAGCAGCTAAGTACCCGTTGCCACCAGAAAGTTTTTAAGCTACAGGAGACAGAGATGATGGACCCAGAACTAGACTACACACTCATGAGAGTCTGCAAGCAGATGATAAAGGTAAGGGACCGCAAACCAGGGGGTGGTAAGCACAGGGTCGGTAAAAACAACAACATAAGCTTCTTTAAACGTCGGAACAAATCTGTATAATCTTACCACTCAAGCTGTTCTATACAGATGAGACTGTGGTTCTCACAGTGTGGTCCCTTAGCATCACCTGGGGACTGGCCAGTGCTTCGTCAGTCTGGGGGCTGACCATATCTACTGAATCAGAAACTCTGAGCAGAGCTGTCAGTTTTAACAAGTCTCCCAGGTGATTCTGGTGCTGGCTCAAGTTTCACAACCACTGAGCTAAGCTAACTGAGCTCACCTTGACCTAAGGCATGAGTGAATAGATACCCAGTAAATACATGATTAGTCTTTGAGGGTGGGTAGTGGTCAGTACACCCAAAAAACCACCACCAAGTGTCCTGATTAGCGTCCTTCCACAATCAAAAGGCTTTTCTCTTCTACAAGTTCTTCTGTCTCATACGCTTCTCCAGTGAGCTTTCTTTATAGCAGGGCTGACTTGAGAACCTAGATCCAGTTCCTGAATCTGTCCCCATATATGAAGAGATTAAATTTGAAGTTCTCGTGCCTTACTTAAAATAAAACAAAATGCTTTATTATAATTTACTTAAAAAATAAAATGCTACTTTAAAACAGAATGATATTTTTTACTCTATCAGATAGCAAAGAGAATTGTGAAAGTTAGAAGTGTCTTTAGCTGGGCCTGGTAGATTTCAGTCCTATGTAAAAGCAGAACTGTCAGTGCACCTGGGTGGCTCCGTGGGTCGAGCCTCTGCCTTTGGCTTGGGTTGTGATCTCAGGGTCCTGGGATCGAGCCCCGCATCAGGCTTTCTGCTCAGTGGAGAGCCTGCTTCCCCCTCTCTCTCTCTGCCTGCTGCTGTGCCTGCTTGTGATCTCTCTTTCTCTCTCCATCAAATAAATAAATAAAATCTTAAAAAAAAAACAAAAACCTGTCAGGCTTTGATTTGTGGGAGTTTTGTAAGATTTTGATGACTTTTTCAGCAATCTGAATTAAGATATCAGTAGACTGTGATTAGCAGATAGACTGTTGATTAGCACATAGAGGTGGTATTTATTTTTAGTCCAAAATGGATCTCTCTGACTTAAAGGACACTAAAAAGTGTACAGAGGCTAGCCGCACAAACTTTGATAGGATTATAGCCCCCGTAGTTAAAAGATGAACTAGCCTGGTCCCTTCCCCACATACCTGTTCATGTTGGCTGGTAGGTAGTTTTTAAGTTTCCCGTTTGGGTTGGGCATGCCTTGAGGACTATCTGGCCACCTGTTATGGCATTACGTTCATACTTAAATAATACTTAAGTTCAGGAGATGTCATGTAACATAGCCATGTAGGTACAGAGTCTGTCCTATGTAAAGTAGGAAACGGGGTAGTAGAACTGTGAGCAACATAGTAGCGAAGAGATGAAGAAAGGGGAAATTGAGGCTGGGTCCAGATTCAGACTTAGCTGTTTCTCTTGTACCACAGTCTCTAAGCCGATTCTGTCATTAGCACACCAGTCGATGGAAGAGTGATATGGGCGCTGTTAATTGCCGTATTTGGTAACTACTTTTGTAAAACTTTATTTCTTTCAGAGGTTCTGTCCAGAAGCAGATTCCAAAACCATGTTGCAGTGCTTGAAGCAAAATAAAAACAGTGAACTGATGGATCCCAAATGCAAACAGATGATAACCAAGCGCCAGATCACCCAGAACACAGGTAGCATCGTAGCCTGGCTTTCCCATCCCACTGAGTGTGGCTTCCGTGCAGCTGAGTTGACATATACCAGCCTCATTAAACTACAGTTGCTTTGTTGGCCGTGGGTTTTAAGGGAACAGTCTGGATGCAATAAGCAAAATGACTTATTCTTCCTTCAAAGAGTAGTTGGGAGAACAGAATGGAAGTCACAGGAAGGAGGAGACAGAAGGAGTCAGGACGAGAGTTCTTTGAAAAGTCCTGAGTCTTAACAAAACTTCCTGCATGTGGTAGGAGAATGTATGGGTAATGTCTTTTAGAACAGAGAAATTTTGGCTCTTGAGTTGCAAGACCTTGTAACATAATGGGTAAGATGAGTCAGGTAATCTCAGTGCTGTCCAAAGCACCTGTTATGGGAAAGGTTGGTGATGGGAGCTTGGGCTTTGTGACAACTAGCAAGAATACTGGTGCCAGCAGAGCTCACGGAGCCGCTGCAAAGTAGAATTCCTGGGGTCTCTGTCTCCACCTCTCCTCTTTCATTAAATTCTGTTGCTGATTGAAAACAGCGTAGTGAGGGCTCTGTAAACATTTAGGAAATAAACGAATCAGTGGTTCATTTGTGGTCACTGACATAATATGCCCCCCTTTGAAAGGCAGGCCCCCCTTCTTACGTTTGTGAATCCAGGTGGAACATTTGATCAGGTATTTACCACTTTCTACTCTAGATTACCGCTTAAACCCTGTGTTAAGGAAAGCCTGTAAAGCTGACATTCCTAAGTTCTGCCATGGCATCCTGACTAAGGCCAAGGATGATTCAGAGCTGGAAGGTCAAGTCATCTCTTGCCTCAAGCTGAGATACGCTGATCAGGTAAACTGGCTTGGACTCTCGCAGAGGTGTGTTTGTAGAGGACCCTCGACCCCCCCGTAGTTTTTCCTTCAGAAGTCCCAAGCTTGCTTCTGCTCTCCCAAAGCCTTTTTCCTACTTTCCCAAATCAGGGGCCAAATAAAAAGCTTAAATTGCCCAATAGGCTGATGAAGTCTCCCTTTGTCACCCGCAGCG
Source organism: Mustela erminea (assembly GCF_009829155.1). Taxonomy (NCBI): domain Eukaryota; kingdom Metazoa; phylum Chordata; class Mammalia; order Carnivora; family Mustelidae; genus Mustela; species Mustela erminea. The sequence goes on along the minus strand of NC_045632.1, from coordinate 48,437,233 downwards.
GCTCTCTTCAGACTGCGAAGACCAGATCCGGATCATTATCCAGGAGTCCGCTCTGGATTACCGACTCGATCCCCAGCTCCAGCTGCACTGCTCAGACGAGGTAGGGTTTGGGTATGAAACTGGTTACAAACAGAGGTTTTCGGAGAAACGTTTATTGGAAAAAAGTTCTGTATTATCTTTCCCTTCAGCTTTAAATGCAGGATAGTTGAAGGCCCGTCTTCTGGATTCTCCATTGTTTGAGTTTCTGGTTCCCTGTGACACTGAATTAGACTTGGTACTGGTCCCGTCACTGTAGTGTTGATTCCCTATTTCTCTGTTGTCCTAGTTCTCCTTTATTATATAGCATGCATATATATGTCTCCGTGTAGTTTGTTCTTCCCTTCTCCTCATTCTGATGGTCAACCTAGAATACCCTAAGACTTGCCAGAAAGATAAAGTGCTCTTAGAATAGCACCAAAGAAATGCCTGTCCTTGGAAATTATTTGACTTTCTAGCTCAAAAAGGCCATGTGAAAAACTGCTCAATATATGTCAGTTTTAGGGGATCATAGCTAAAGATTTTTACAAGAAGCTTACTCATAAAGCTGTCCAAGGAGGGCTACGTTTTTAATTTTTGGTGTGGACTGTGTTTTAGAACGCCTTTATATGTTGGTGTGTATATTGCCAAGTTGTGAGTCTGGGTTGACCCTGCACCTTTTAAAGCATTTGCTTTTAGTATTTCACTTGGCTATATCACCTTCCTCCTGTGTCATCAAGGGTTGCCTTCTTTGTGACCAGTCCTGGGACAGTCTTGTCTCTAATTTCGGGGTTGACAGCATAAAGATGGGTGCACTGACTGGCTTTCAACTCTGTGCCAGTCCTTGGAAAGGAGAATGGAGTCTGGCAGTTTGTACAGGAGGGAGGGGAGTGAAGTACATTGGGAAACTCTTGGAGAGGACCTGTGGCCTCATGTGGGAGGATCACCAAATCTACAAGCTGCAGAGACAATTCTGGTGAGAGTAGAGACAGCCTTGTGATTCATGTGTCTCCCCAACAGATCTCTAATCTGTGTGCCGAGGAAGCTGCAGCCCAGGAGCAGACGGGTCAAGTGGAAGAGTGCCTCAAAGTCAACCTGCTCAAAATCAAGACGGACACCTGTAAGAAGGTAACCACCACCATCGGATGCCTCTTCTCCCGTTGCTTTCACTCCTTTTTGGTTTTCCTTCCAATGCTGTCCTCTGACATCTCAGTGATAACATCGAAACCTTTCTCCCCAGAATTATACACTGTTACCTCTTAGGAAACTTTAATTGGGTTCTTGACAGTTAATTGCCTATACCTTAAATGTTCTTTCGCATGTCCTACTTTTTTGCAAATAGGTCTCATCCCCATGGCCAGCCTGTTGTTGAGGGGCACCGTGAGTACACTGCCAAGAGCAAAATGTCAGGTCCAACATATCAGTACATACTCTGCATCCATGAAAATCATTTCAGAAACAGCACATAAAAACAAAGTTAACAAAATATAACTGCTAAACGTACATTATCTTACAGAATTGCTACTGAGATGATCTATTTGATCTTTTTCAAAAAGCTTTTTCTTTTCTTGAAAAGTGCTTCAGTGATGTCACTGTTGAGTCACTGTGACTTTGTACACAGCTCTTTCATCAGCTCAAATGCTTCCGATTGCACATGAGGAATAAGGGGAGTTGGCGGAAAGCTAAATCCAGAAACTTTCCTTGGACTGCTTTGCCATCAGATGATCCCATTTAACCTTGAGGAGGACTTTTTGAACAATATTTGAGTTTTGGTTTTTGTTTTCTTGTTTTGGCTATTGTTGTGTTATAGAGACTATATTTAGTCTTTCCATGGAAAGCAAACTCTTTATTTAAGAAAGCATTTCTGGGGGTGCCTTAGTGGCACAGTGGAGCGTCTGTCTCTTGGTTTCAGATCAGGTTGTGATCCTTGGGATCATGGGATTGAGCCCCACGTCAGGCTCAGCATAGAGTCTGCTTGAGATTCTCTTTCTCGTTCTCTTTCAAGTAAATAAATAAATTTAATTAAAAGTTAAAAAAAAAAAAAAGCATTCCTGGCCTATTTTTACCTCCTGTTTCATCGTGTATAAATGGAGAGACTGCAGAGCTGATTTCAGTTCCATCGTTTTTATATTCCTCTTGTTCGGAACATTTTCAAACTCAGTAAGAATTGTTCTTGCAGTAAGATTTATGCTCTCTCGGTCTTTTTTTTTTTTTTTTCTTTTGAGGATAATAGAGGTAAAGTAAAACATTTTGCAAATATTGACCATTGTTTGGGAATTTTAAGATAGCATATTATTCTGATTATCAGATTTCACATTTTTCAGTCCTCTTAAAGTAAGGAAATAGCTATATTATACCACTATAAATACCAACACTTAGTATTTAATAATATGGCATAGCAGACTGCCAAAAGCCAAATGTGATTTTATAACCCCCTGCTTTACCTAACACATGGCTTTGCTTACACTAGGTCTCTGAGTGTATTTATGGAATCAGATCAGTTGCTAAAATTCTACATTCTTTGCATCATCACCAGTTTGCCACCGATCTCAACAAGTTCTGTTGTTAACCTCAACCTTCCCTCCTTGACTTTTTTGTTTGTATATAAAGTATATGCAGATAACAGATCTGATGCATTTCCTCCCTAAAAGCTCTCTCTGCAATGTTTTTCCCTTCCTAGGAAGTGTTAAACATGCTGAAGGAGAGCAAAGCAGATATCTTTGTGGACCCAGTCCTTCATACAGCGTGTGCCCTGGACATTAAACACCACTGTGCAGCCATTACCCCTGGCCGAGGGCGTCGTAAGTCACTGTTCACTCTGACCCTCCCTGAGCTCTCGCTCGGACTCCCCGGGGAGAGTGCTCCCAGCTGCTCCATTCTGCAGCCGCAGCTCAGCCACAGACAACATCCTCTGGGGGCCTGGTTGATGCTGCGACGAGGGTTTTGTGGCAGAATGAATTTAAGAATAATCCTGCAGGTTTGAACTCACCTAGCCATGACCAGATGTACGCATCTGATGAAAAGGGAGGGTTGAGTTACTTATCAGGAAAGCAAAACTTAGTCATCATCACAGCCCTCTTCCCCCTTTTCCAAACTGGAGCTGCTTCATCAGCTTTCCCAGTGGCCACACTGGGCAAATCCTGGTAGAAGGTTGTTTCTGAGCCAGATGTGCCCAGTAAAAAGAGAGGTTTTAAGGGCTGGGCAGCTGGCCTTGGAAGTTCAACATTCTTCTTCATGTGAAATCTTGGTTCAAGTTTCCTAGAATGGATTTAACTTTGTGTAGCCTCCAAATCTGCATTCTCTGGTGGTGAGGTCCCTTTCTCCCCAGCCTTACAGAAATTTCTGTTCTGGACAGTTTGACCCTTCTTATCCCTTTTCTTCCACAGAAATGTCCTGCCTCATGGAGGCCCTGGAGGATAAGCGGGTGAGGTTACAACCTGAGTGCAAAAAACGCCTCAATGACCGGATTGAAATGTGGAGTTATGCCGCAAAGGTAAGGACTGAGAGAGTCTCCTGAAACAACCACCTCTGTCGGTTCCCCAGATACTGCACAGGCCTTCCCGTCCTTGCTGCGAGGCCAGCTGTAAGGGGACTTGAAAAGTCTGTCTGTGTCCTTGAAGCTTCCCCAGCTTGACCACTTTCTTGAACAGTTCCTTTTGTAACGCGCATGAAAGGTCCAGGGTAACAGGCAGACAGGAAGGACCATGAAAAGTCTTCACACCTAAATGGAAGGGAAGGGACCACAGCTGTCCGAGCAGCAAGCACGTCCCTCAGCCGTTCTTCCAAGGGAGCATAGTCGGCTTGGAGGCCCTCGGTTCAGCGCGGCAGCGGAGGGCGCCACGTTAGTCTCGTCCTCACTCGCCATCTCCACGGGTCAGTTGCTGAGTTGCTGCAGTGACTGCTGATCACCTCGTGTTGGCAAATGTCAGTGCTCAGATTCAGGTTCATCTGAAACCTCCCTGGCGCTATGCGATGAGTAGAGAAGCAGATAGACACAGCCACATGTCTGGGCAGACCCTCTCGGGTACCCAGGCTAAGTTGAGAACTGAAAAGAGCAGGTCCGTGTCCCTGTGCACCTGGGGAGCCTTTGGGCCCTGATTCTTCTGTTGTGGGCTGCATAGAGGTCCATTCGAGAAAGCAGAGAGGAGCCTGGGATGGAAACTGGCTAGACTGCAGGTCCACGACTGTGGGAGCGGTGCCGTGTGTTCAGTCAGCCTGAGTCATGTTTACACAGTGTTTCTACTGGGGGCAGCGCTCACGATTTAATGGTGAGTAAAAGGAAGTTAAGATACAGAAGCAGCATCCAACACATTCTCAACTGTTCTCTCTGTTTATAAAAATAAATCTGAATACTTAAGAACTTGCGACATTGTACAAGTAACCACCTCTCACCTCTTGGGCCTCTGGGTCTTCAGCTGTAATGTGGGATTGGTTTGAGGACTAAATGACTAAAAACATGTCAGTGGGGCCCCTGGGTGGCTCAGTCGGTTGAGCAGCTGACTGTTGATCTCAGCTCGGGTCATGAGTTCAAGCCCCGCTATGGGCTCCACGCCGGGTATGGAACCTCATTGGAGAAAAAGCAAAACTATTTGGAGCATTTTGCCAGGGTCCCACCTGCGGTGAGGTCCCCAGTGTAAGGGCTGCTGCCAGGTTGGTGGTGGAGATCACCGTGATGGATCATATGAGATCCCACCTCTTTGTGTTTGTCTGTATTTTCTAATTTTATTCAGTAGATATGCACCATATTACAATCAGGAAAAGGAATTGTAGCTCTGTGTTTGATTTTCTTGTCCCTCGTCCTCTCTCCCCAAAGGAAAGGGCATCAACTAAAGATTGAGGGGGGCAAGTTAGAGCTAGCACTGCCCCAGCACAATTCTCTCAGAGGCCAATGCTGCGGTGTGTCATTCCAGGTGGCCCCAGCAGATGGCTTCTCTGACCTCGCCATGCAAGTGATGACATCTCCGTCAAAGAACTACATCCTCTCTGTGATCAGTGGGAGCATCTGTATATTGTTCCTGATTGGCCTAATGTGTGGACGTATCACCAAGCGAGTAACACGAGAGCTCAAGGACAGGTAGAGCCACCTTGACCACCAGAGGAACTACCTGTCCAGTGCCCAGTTTGTACAGCCCTCCTGTATAGTGTACCCACTCACCTCGCTCTTCTCAGAGGTGGCACCAACACCCATGTTAGAGCAGCCGCAGGTGTCCTCTGCATTGTCCCGTCTCCGACTTCGCCCGTGTCCATGGTGCCCTCCTCCTCCTCGACCATTTCGTGCAGCAACAGCAGCTGGCCGCTTGGGTTATTGCCTGTATTGGCAAATTTGGGTTTACCTGCCCGTAGGCAAGTCTCTCTCATACCAATGGAACTACCAGTACTTCCAGAACCAACTTACCTGACCTGCAACTCAAATGATTTTTTAAAAAACAAAACAAAACAAAAACAAAAACACCAAAAAAAAAAAATTTTTAAAGAAAGAAAAAAATGTATATAGTAACACATCTCCTCCAGGCTTGACTTGGGCAATGGGGTTATTTCTTCTGTGCGACTGTAAAGCGAAGGCAGGACTTTAAGGGAAAACACACCACCCAATATGCTGTTACTGGGATGTCTTGCTCATTTCTCAAAAGCACCTTTGGACCGTGCGGGGGCCATGGACTTCACCGAGGAGTGGGAAACCACTAACCAGCCTGCTCTGGGTCGTTTTTCTTCTGCTGAAACAGTGATGCCTTCCAGTTCCCACCTTAATAGAGCCACTGCTGGTCAAGACACCACGGCCATGAGTATTCCTATGATCTCCTCACTTCAGTGAAGTAAAGCAAGCATGAGCCTCCCCAGGCCAAGGGTGAAGGGTTGGAGAGGAGATTGAAAGTGTGTGAAGCTGGTCAGTCACTTGATCTGCGCCGAGAGGCTGGACCCTGAGTCCCAGGGAGCAGGATCCCAGGCATCTTCCTCCTCCAGGCTAGCACAGGACTCAGTCCCATTTGGACTGACCCTGCTGGGGGATAGGAGTAGTTTTAGAAGGCCTGCCGGCAGGCAGTGACCACACCATGGGAGGGAGCTCGGGGCGGGAAGGAGGGGCAGGGATAGATTCACTTTGCTTTATGCTTCGGGCAACAATGCAGGTCCGAGACAGTGGCTTATAAAGATTTAGCGTGGTCTCAGGGTGTGACTGGCCGTCCAACCTGACCCTTCTGCAGGCTCAAGGCCGTCTTCCCAGACAAGTTCCCTCATGCCTCTTTGTGGAGAGGACTTGGAAAGTTACTGTGTTAGAAGATGGAGCCTATTCTTCGTGGTTTTTTTCCTTTCTGTCCATTTGCTGTGTACACCCGCTGTAGTAGGCATTGGCCAAATGTTGTACTTTGATGATTCATCAGTCTTTCCAGAATCTGAGCTTGATGGAAGCAGTCTTCCTGGCCGTCCTCCCTCGTCCCTCCAGTGTGGGATGACAGGTTTGGCGTGTACAGGGGAGTGGTGCAAGCATCAGGGTGCAACCTGGCACACCTTGGTTTGAGTTTGGGGCCTGGAGTCACGGTGGCTGCACAAGGGGGCGGCATGTACAGGAGGAGATATATTTATATAATATATATTTTATTAACCTGTTAGACGTCCACAGAGTATTATAAATCATGTGCCTAAACTGTCCACATAGACCATGGCGCCCTTCCTTGCCCTGCCCCTTGTTTGCCACCATCCACGTGGGCTGCGGGACCTACACCACATTTGTCTCCCCTGAAATGTGTTCCATACAAAGTGGGTCAGTGTGTGGATCAGTTGATTCGAATTACTTCTTGTCTAATCTGACTGACATATATTTGAATACTGTGGTTTTCTTCTTTTTCTTGTTGCTACCCTTCCTGGAGGCAGTGGGGTCCAGAAGCCAGCTCTGTTCCCCTGCCTAGGGTACTTTAAGTCACCAAGGGGAGCTGCTAAGCTGCTTGGTCCCCTCATTCATGCTCTTAGGGTCTTCCTGATTCTCAGCACCTATCCTGGGATTGAAACTCTTGGAGTTCGGGCAGAAGCCCCCTACTGCCACCATTGTGGAACTGAATTGGGCTGGTCCGCATGGTCCACCTCCAGGAGTGCCCACCTGAGCTGTGGGAGCTTGGGAATGAGAACTGGGGATGTCGTCTAAACGCCAGCCCCGACCAACGTGTCTGGCATGGCTTACAGGATAGAATAAACGTTCACCATTCGGTGAGTGTGCGGGTCCCGCTCTCCATCTGTACATTTTCCCTCCCAATGTGTGTAAAACATCTCCATGGTTTAATGTGTCTTGACATTTTGGGTTTGTCTTAGTTGTCTACAGCAAATCTGGAAGCCTGAGAAGGAGTTTGGTTCTTGAAGCATTTGTCATATTTAGAAATAGAATAAAAGGGATAATTCTGCCAGTATTTTCAGTTGCTTGTTGCTAGAAAGCATTTCACCATCCTGCTTGGAATAGTTTCAGGTGACCCGTTCTTCAGAGTCCCAGATAGTGTCCTGAGCAGTTTCTACCTCCAGGGGGCCCAGCACCATCCGAACCTGCAGCTCAGCTGTCTCCGTTCTGTCCTTCAGTGGAAAAACACAGGTGCTGTGCCTCATGGATTGCGGCCCTTATGGGTCAGTCGTGGATCAATCAGCTAGTCGAGAGTTAGTCGAGAAGAGGAAGCCGTGGCCCTAGTGGAGGAGCCAGTGATGGACCTTGTCCTTATCTCTTCTGGTGTCTAGCCCAGAGGGTAACAAGCATCGGGTGATTGGGGGGAGGGGGGGTGAAGGCTTCAGGCAGTTGCTGCAAATTACAGTAGCCAGGTAACTCATCTGGCCTTGTCAACTCACTCCGGTGTCTCAGGGAGTCCTACTTCGTGTGCTCCACGACCCTCAAGAGCCAGGAGGTTACTCTGCCGGGCTGGAGGCTCTGCGGTACAGGAAATCAGAAATACAGGCAGGCTGTCAGGAACAAGACTGTTCCCTCTGAGTGTCTCTCACAGAAGGGTAGCTCTGGAGGTGAGACCTTTACTCTGGTGCGTCCCTAGCCTCCTTCTGCTCTTGCTGCTGTCCTGAGAAAAGTCTGCTAGTAAGACGTGCTGAGGCGGGAGCAGAGTAAGGCTTCACCCTTTCACCCAGAGCAAAGGTTCACCCCAGCAGGAAAGCCTTCGTCCTCTGCATTCCCTGGAGACCCCTCGGCTGCCACTCCCTGTGCTGTGTGTCCAGTCGGCTTGTTCTGAGCCAGCCTGTCCTTGGAAGCCAGAGATTCTGGTACTCGGCAGGCATCGGCTTGAATTCCCTGCAGGCCTTCCGCTGTCTCATATCCTGCACTTCCTTTTCTGGGGGACAGTGAGCAGCTCTGTGGGGGGAGAGGGAGGGAGATTCTGCTTTCCCAGAAGAGGTGACTGAATGATCAGATTTCACTTCTCCCATTTCCCGAAGTCACGTAATAAAAGAATCCAGTAGTAAAGAGGTCTGTATTACCCGTTTTCGTATCATCAGACAAAATGGAAAGGAACTTATATGCCGACTTTTATTTTCCCAAGAGAAAATTCACTTTCATGTGTGCATATGACTTCCAGAAATGTCTCCCATCCTCCCCACCCCCAGGCTGTGGTACAGCTTCTTTCCCAAAGACCCCACTATAGTGTGAGTCATCCAGGCAGAGGTGGATTGCTTCGTGGGGCGGCCTCCTTACTTAGCTGGTCTCAAGTTCTTCTGAGGAAAGGCTTTCATTTCCTGTTTCCCTCTCCCACCAAAAACTACCCACACCCCGACTACAGCTTATGTTCAGTGAGCAGATAACGGAGAGCCACAAAGCCAGCCAGCCCAGCCTGACACGTTCAACCTAAATTTTGCCATAAAACAAAGAGGAGACAGCTGTTTGAGTTGTGTGCAGTTGGGTATATAATATTTATATTTCAGATTCTTACAAATTTGAGAAACCTGGCACCTGGCAGATCCTTTTTATTTCTTACCATTTGGACGGCACATGCCTCACTTTATGAAATGCAGCTCTCCAGTAGCCTGAGTTTCTCCTGGGCCTTTAGGGACTCCCCTCTCGATTCCCAGGGGCTGTGGACCCAGACCTGATGTTCTGGCCTGCCTCTTTCTTACTGTCTCCCTCTCTCATCTGTCTTCGGTCAGCTCTCTCTCTAGTACTCTCCTCTTGGTCTTCCTCTCCATTAGGACCAGGGCCACCTGTTAACGGCAGTCGAGTTCAAAGGCGAAGCCCCCTTCCTGCCCTGACCTCAGACAACAGATAAGTCCTACAAATCCAGACTGACTTTTCAGAGTGACCTGCTTCCCCGAGCCATCTAGTGAGGTCACTGTGGAGACCCAGGGACTGTTCTCGTCCAGAGCACAAGGTGGGACTCTCGGCTTGGGCTGGGATGACAGGATCCTGACGGCGGTTTCCTCTCCTCCCCTCTCCCAAGACGTGTCACCACACACCATTAGGGATGTTGGGATAAGGGCAGTAGAGAGACCTGCCTAAGCAAGGAGAAAATTCAGATAGTGCCTCTATGTTCTGTTTTTGCCTTCCCCCATCATGGAATTGACACCTGGACCCCAGAGCCCAGCAGGCCTTTGCCAGAGCCGGGGAGGCAGGAGCGGGCCCCAGGGCAGGCTGCCGCACACGGGCCGGGGTGGCCGCGGCAGTGCTGGGCCGCGGCAGGCTTCCCAAGCGGCTCCTGTGGCTCAGCGTGCCCAGGTCAGGCCCAAGCAGGAAAAAAAACTGAACAGCAGATGCTGTGCGAGATCTTAGGCCTTGAACTTTTTTTTTTTTTTTTTTAAGAAAGAGAAAAAAAAGTAAAATTAACAAGCCTCTTTTGTAAATGATTTTTCTTTCTATGTATAAAATCCCGGCAGTTCCTTGTTTTTACATGTTCATGCTGTGTAATTTTGAGATGTTACTGAGATCCTGAACATAATGTGCATTTTTTTCTGTACAGATGAAATGGGAGAATTTAATAAAGAGTTTGCAGGTTTTTACTTGTGAAATCTTCTCTGGTGACTGGGAGGACCCCCCAAGCCCCCTGCTCTGCCAGGAGCGGCCGCGCAGCTGTGCCGTGGCGCTCACTGCTCTCGCCGCTGACTCCCCGCGTTCGCTGGCGCCCTTTGTCTCCTGGGCTGGGAAGGTCAGGCAGCATAGGACGCAGGACCTTTGGAGGAGAGCCAGAGGCTAGATCCAAGGTTTTCTGACTGTCAGGCTGAGGTGCTAGAAATGATTCACTTGATGGATGTGTTTAAGGCACAGCCTAAGGCTCTCCTGGGGAGAGCTCGTAGCCGGGATCTGGCCTTACAGATGCACCCGTGGATAGCAGCAGTGGCTCACGGCCACCTTCCCGCTGGGGCCAGAACGAGGCAGTGTTTCTTCTCCGAGCCCCACCCGGTCCCCGTTGGTCAGCGCTTGCCTCCCCATCCCAACAGCCAGTGACCTTTGTGACCCTATTCCTGAGCCTTCTGCCTCCTCCACTGTCAGCAAAGCTAATTTGCGTCAGGGTGTTATGAAGTCCTCGCTTTAAGGAGTTGGCATGATAGCAAGGATTTCTCAAAGTAGACGTGTGTGTACTGGGATTCAAGTGCTGGGATGCCCAGTAAGATGACTGGGGGGTCCTGGGCCCAGGGTTTCTTCTCAGATCCATTTTCTGCAGGGCCCACATAGGTGTAGCTTAGAGGCCAGGAGAAGGTCAAGTGTAAAAGAAAGGCGGAAGAGGGCTTGGCGGCCTTTGAGCCTGAACTACAGACACTATGTAGGGAGCTCTGGGCAGCCATCACCCTAATGGGAGGAGTCTGGGGCCAGATGCTCTAGAGTCCTGGAAAGGCTTGCCCCCCTGTGGTGTAAGCGTGGGAAATGAGGGGCTGGGTTCAGGCTCCTTGTCACTGGTATTCCCACAGAGGAGAAGTGGGTTACCTTGCCCCACTGCACCTGGCCCCTCGAGGGGACACTACTCTGGTCAAGGGGACCTTGCTGCCTTAGCAGTCTGATCGAATCCCCCTACCATAAAATTTTGTGTAATATTTCTGATAAAAGATCCTTGACCAACTTTAATCCTCAGAGGCATTTGGCATTCGTTCTCAAAAGGGGGTGTCAGAAGGGGCACCTGGGTGACTCATCGGTTTTGTCTGCCTTCGGCTCGGGTCATGATCCTGGAGTCCTGGGATGGAGCCCCGCATCTGGCTCCCTGCTCCGCGGGGCGCCTGCTTCTCCCTCTCTCGCTCCTTCTGTGTTCTCCTTCCCTCTTTCAAATAAATAAAATCTTTAAGGGGTGGGGGGCAAGAAGGAAAGGATTTTAACCAAAAAGAGGGAGACCTCAGATACCCAACTCTCAAGCAGATAAAGAAGTAAGAGAGGGTGTGTGACCCGGCTTTCTCAGTTGGTGAGCAGCAAAACTTGATTGTCTGCCTCAGCCATATGTGTTTCCCTCTGACAAGCCAGACTGGCTTTGGGACCTGGATGACCATCAGGCTCCAGGCTGGGGTGGCTGACCTGTCCCCAGAGTCAGCTGACCCTGGACAGGCCTCCCCAGGGTGCTGTTGGTCTTGGTCCTACAATCCCACCTCCCTTGCCCAGAACAACCAACAGCACAGCAGTATCTTCTCAAATTTCCTGTATTTATGGAGAAATTGGGGCAGTCTGGAAGAAAAAGGGGCACCTATAGGGTAACAAAAGGCAGTAGACTAGAAGGAAGCTGGCTGGAGGAAGGAGGGAGGGTCCGGCACACAGGCAGCCCCTCGGAGGATGTGCGACCCCCTGGGACTTGGCCCCTTGCGCTCCGCAGCCCTGGCAGGAGGGCACCTTCTGCCCACCTGCACCCTGGAACCAAGGGCTGCTCCTTGACCCTGTCGGGTGAGTGGCTTCGTGGGGTGGGCCCAACGGCAGCGATTCCTCCAGGGGGCAGCCAAGATCAGGCCATAGGTCAGAGCTGCACCCAGCAGTCCCACGCAACAGTCCGCCGCAGCAGGGAGGGTCTGTTCCAGCTCCGCTTCGAGGGAAAGGGCACAGCGTGAAAGTCGGACCCACCTGCCACCTCCCCCCGCCCCGCCACCCCCGACGCTGCCTCCATCTGAAGAGGTCTCTCTGGCTCACTTGATCCTCCGGGAGGTTCTATTACTCCCCATTTTTACAGATAAAAAAGTTAGACTTAAGATCTGTAAGGGCAAAGACGGTTTGGACTGGGGGTGGTAGGTGGGTGGGTGGATATGAAGCCGAGAGAAGGTAAAAGACTCCCCCAAGGTGCCACAGAAAGTTGGCAGAATTGGGACTAGACCCCGGTGCTGTTGACTAGGTGGGTCTATACCCTTTCCAGCCAGAATCTGAGGGCTCACCTCTGACTCTGCCTGGTCCACAGGAGCTTCCCAGAGGAGCTCCTGCAGGAGGGCCCCTCCGTTCTCTAAGCTCTTAAATATCCTGTGTTCCTGCCCCTAAAACCCTTAGGGCAGTTTTCCTTGCATTTTATACGTTGGTTCAGTGTCTGACCAAGCCTTCTAGACTCACTAGTATTCAGACTGTTCCAGTCATCTCTCTGCCCTGGGAAATACTTAGTACCCCATAAATGCTTGCTGAAGGGGTCGTTTTCAGTGAGAAGTCACGGCCTTGCTACCTGGGAGGTCCAGGTCCCAGACAGTGGGAGTCCATACCTAGACAAGTGTGTCCACTCTTCTCGTGAGTCTCATTCCCATTCTACAGTTCCAGCCTTCTGCAGCCTGGAACAGAAAAGATGCTCTCCAGGGAGCTTCCCTCTGCTGTATCCGCCAAAGGAAATACAGGCCTTCACCACTAGAGAATGGAGAAGCCAGGAGTGACAGAGTGGGTGTTAGGGCCTTGGGGGTAGTTGGTCCCATGTCCCTGCATAGGCTCCAAAGCCAAGTCCAGGCTTCACCCAGAAGCTGGGGCAGAGCCAGGGTTCTTGGCCACACACAGCAGTGCCTATCTTGACCTTCCAGTTTGCCAGGAGGGAACTGGTGTCAGTGTTCCAGATGGTTGCATCGGGGCTGGAGCACACCCCCTAGGGCCTCTGTTCTCACCTGGGCCACGGGGCAGGGGCAGCACAACTTCTGAGACTCCAGACTGGTGCAAGCCTTGGCAAGTCACAGAAATTCCTGCCATCTCCCAAGGCAGCTGCAGCCAGCTGACCACGGGCTCCCCAGCTCCTCCGGTGGTGTCCTCATCCTCCTGGTATTGGCCTTTCAGGACCCAGGAGACCCTGAGAGGGTCAGGGTTGTGTCCTAGGGCCACACAAAGTACATGGAAGGGAAGGCCAGAGGCTGGGATGAACAGGCTCAGCTCAGGTGGCTGGAAAGCCGGGGCTTCCATCCTAGCTGCAGGGAATGAAGGGAAGAAGGATGTCACCCAGTCCCACCGGCCTCTTGCAGACTCCTAGTCCGCATGCATCTCCTCCCTTCTGGGTCCTCTGGAGACTCTTCTTCCCTTCCTCTACGGCCTTCCCTTATCATTCTCGGAATCTACCTTCCCCATCAGCCTTCTGGCCAGAATGTGAGCTCTGAGCTTGCCTCTGCCACCTACTTGTCATCCTCTGGGCCTCCAGTGTCCTTCCTACAGAGCAAGGGAAGGGAATGGATTTAATGTTCTTGATTAGGCTTCCCCTCCCAGGCCTAGAAGTCTGGGCCTAACGTGTCTGTGTCCATCCTCAAATGCTCCCAGTCGATTCCACCGTCCAGAAGCTTGAGGCTTTCCTCTGGGGCCCCTCTAGGCTTCTGGGCCTTCCTTCCTTTCCACTGGTCCCTCCAAGGCTTCCTCCAAGCGGGGCTCCACCATCTGCACCTTTCTGCCCACTGCCCCCCACTCCACTGCAGTCTGACGAGGGGCACCAGATCCCTACACTCTTAGACTCACCCTGATAGAGCAGACGGGTACCTTCTCCAAAGACATACTGGCCTGAAAACCACAGGGCACAGTAGTAGGTGCCCTCGTCGGCAGGACTGGCATTGCCCACGGTAAGGAGTGCGGCATTCTTGGCTGGGTCCATTTCTGCCAGGAAGCGAGGATTCACACCCAAGCCATAGGTTGGGGGCGTCCCTTCTTGCTGACTTAGCAGGAAGGGGGGGGCCACTCCCCACCAGCTGCTGGTACCAAGACACAACATGAGCGCTGGCAGGGCTGCCCAGCACCACACACCAGATCTGCGGATTGCCTTGTCCACTCAGCACAGAAGACTGAGGCTGGAACAGAGCGGGCTAGGAGACCTCTGAGGCTCCTGCAGAGGCAGAGAAGATAGTGACCGGCTCGAAACCACTCAGTGGTCATTTATAGACACTGTCAGCTCAGCCTAGCATACGGTCTTACTAGAGGACCATTTGACAATACCTGCCGAGACTGCAAATCATCATACTCTGTGATCTGGCAATTTTATTTCCATAAACTTATCTTATGAAAATAATGGAACTCATGTATGGGTATATCTACAGAGATTATTATTATGGTACTCATTTGAATAATGAGAAAATAAATATAATTAGAAGAGGTTACATTTTTAAGCAAGACACCCAAATGATGCAGTACTCTGCAGTCCCCCCACCAAGAGGAAAATATAGAACTCCCGCTTCTGAAGACAATGGAGTAGTTGGCAGCCAAATAATGTTCCCTATGAAAATAACTTAGGAAAGCCAGAGAACCAGGTGGTATTTCAAGTATAAGAGAATTACAGAAGCAACAGCATCCAGAGGGTTAAGGTTTAGAGAAGGGAGAACCGTGGAGATGCAAAGTGACTATGTTCAGGCCCTTGCATTTGCTGACTCTGGCAAGAGGTTAAGGATCCAGGTTTTCCCCAGGTAGAAGAGTTTTTACAGTAAGACAAGAGAAAGTAGCAGAGGATTTTATAGTCTCGTAGGCTAGAGTGTCAAAATTGAAAGCTTGAGAAGCCTCAAATATAAGTTTCAGGTTTCATGCCATTTTCTGAAGTCTGAAATTTTACAAGATGGGAACCTTAAAAGCTAAGCCCAAACCTCTGTAAAGCAGAGCAGAACTTTTCAGAGTCACAGGGCTGAGAAGATAAAAAAGACCAGACTTCAACCTCTCTCAAAAGGAAAGACCCTGCTGTATACACCAGGATTTCAGTCGAAAACCCCAAAGGGATATGCCCTAGGAACAAAGCAAGTGAGAAGTAGATGGAATTCTATTAAAACTGCTTCCTGTAGACTTCCAACTAATTATAGAAGGAATTCTGGGATTAGCCACCATTTGACAACCACCACAGTAATAATTGCTCAGGCAAGATGCATCAATAGATGGTGAAGAATTTTGGGCTTTTGGTTTGATTTGTTTTTGTGTATGTGCTTTGAGATCGGTAGCTTCATAGATTCTAAATATTCCTGCCCCGAAGTATTTGTTAACTGCAGAGAGAAAAAAAATACTAATTTATAGTGGAGAAACTTGGCAGACACAGTCTAACCACATGATATTAGTATCAGCAGGAATGGGGCAAATAGTCATCCTGTACCTCCTGATATAATACAACCTCCTTTTTGTGGTATTCCTGTCAAAAATGCAAAACCTGAATCTAATCCTGAGGAAACAGCAGACAAACCCAAGCTCAGAACCCAAGTTCTACAGAATAACTGGCCTGCACTCTTATCATGAAAGGTGAAGACTAAAGGAACTGTTCCACATTAAAGGAGACAAAATAAAGAGATATGGTAACTAAATACAATGTGATCCTAGATTGGATCCTGGGCCATATTTTTTGTTGTTTTTCTAAAGAATACTGAAGAGAGAACTGGTGAAATTTGAGGAAGATTGGTAGGTTAAGTCCCATATTAATGTTGGCTTCTTGATTTTTTTTAATTTAATGAGACTTTTTAAATTAACATTTAATGTGGTGTTTCACGGGTACAGGGGTTCTTGATTTTGATTAATATACTAACTTTGTTACACTAAGACTGATGTCAGATATAATGAAAGCCAGAAGACAGTGAAAAGACATTTAAAATTCTAGGGTGAAAAAAAAAAAAACCTGCCAACATACTTGGTTTGTTTGTTTTCCTAATGAAAATTGCCTCTAAAAAAAGGTATTCTCAGATAAAAGCTGAGAAAATTTGTCACTATGAGACTTTCACGAAAGGAATCCTAAAGGGTAATCTTCAGGCAAAAGAAAAATGATCCTAGACGGAAATAAAGAAATGCATGAAGGAATGAAGAGCGCTAGCGCAGGTAAATATGTGGTTAAATATAAGAAAACATGGTCTGCACAAAGCACTACAAATGTATAACTAGCAAGTTTTTTAAATATTTTATTATTTATTATTTATTATTATATATTATTATTCATTAATAATAATTATTATTAATTATTTATTAGCGAGTTTTTAAAAAGATTTTTTTAATTTATTTGACAGAGATCACAAGTAGGCAGAGAGAGAGGAAAGGAAGCAGGCTCCCCACCGAGCAGAGAGCCTGATGCAGGGCTCAATCCCAGGACCCGGAGATCATGACCTGAGCCGAAGACAGACTTTAACCCACTGAGCCACCCAGGCGCCCCTAATTAGCAAGTTTTTAGAGGAGGGAATGATATTTTTTAAAAGAATCCAAAAGAAGACAACAAATGGAGAAAAAGGAAGAAGAAACAAGCAATAGAGTAGATATAAACCCAAATATATTAGTAATTATGCTAAATATAAGTGGAATAAATTGATCAGAATCTAACAACTATAACCTGCAAACCAAAGATACACCCTAAATACTAGGACATCAAAACATTGAATGTAAAGATACTAATATAACTGGTATAGTTATACTATCAGACCAAGTAGACTTTAAGCCAAGAAATAGTATGGGAGATAAAGGTGCACACTTAATGATATAAAGGGGTCATTCTACCATAAATCCAGCTATATCATATATTAAATGTAAGTGGTCTAAACACCTCAACTGAAAGTCTGATTAGATAAGAAAATAAGCCCAACTATATTCCATCCCAAGAAACCCACTTAAAGACAAAAATATTTTAAAAGATAAAAGATGGAAATGAGATACTATGCTACTATGATAAAAAAACAAAACAAAACAAAAAAAACCTGAAGGGGCAGTTTCAAAAGCAGATAAAGCTGATTTCAGGACAAAGACTATTGCTGGTGGGGCGCCTGGGTGGCTCAGTGGGTTAAGCCGCTGCCTTCGGCTCAGGTCATGATCTCAGGGTCCTGGGATCGAGTCCCGCATAGGGCTCTCTGCTCAGCAGGGAGCCTGCTTCCTCCTCTCTCTCTCTCTCTGCCTGCCTCTCTGCCTACTTGTGATGTCTCTCTGTCAAATAAATAAATAAAATCTTTAAAAAAAAAAAAAAAGACTATTGCTGGTGATAAAAACTTTTATTTCATAATTTTAAAGAACTTAATTCAACAAAAGAATTTAACAATCCTAAACAGTTATTCACATAACGGAGTTTTAAAATAAAAGAAGCAAAAGTAATAGAACTGCACAGAAAGGCAGACAGATCCACAATAGAAGCCAGAGATTTCAACACCCATATTTTAATATTTGATAGAAGTACACAGAAAATCACTAGGAATAAAGATGATTGAATAATACCATCAAACAACTCTTTTCTTTATCATCAACCAATTTACTAAATGCTAAATTTATAGAACAATCCACACCAGCAACTGCCAACACACTTTGTTTTCAAATGTCCATGGAACTTTTATAAATGTAGATCATCTGCTGAGCCATAAAACAAGTCTTAATACATTTAAAAGGATTCAATTCACACATAGAATGTCCTTGGACCATAATGGAATTAAATTATAAATCAGTAACAGAAAGATATTAAAAAGTTTCCAAATGTTTGGAAAATAACATACCTCTAAATAACCCTTTCAAAAAATGCTTTAAAACTCGATTGTACACTTAAAGTGGGTAAATTGTCTGACATGTATACTTCACAGAAGTTGTTTCTAAAAATACCACATAAGGAGGGCGCCTGGGTGGCTCAGTGGATTAAGCCTCTGCCTTCAGCTCAGGTCCTGGGATCAAGGCCCATAGCAGGCTCTCTGCTCAGCAGGGAGCCTGCTTCCCACCCCCACCCCCGTCTGCCTCTCTGCCTACTTGTGACCTCCCTCGCTGTCAAATAGATAAATAAATAATAAAAATAAAAAATAAAAACACATAAGGACTGGAAAAGAAGAAATAACATTTGTAGACAACCTAGTGGTATTCATATTAAGTTTTTAAGTGTATAGACTATTAGAATTAATAAATGAGTTTAGTGAGGTCACGATATAAGGTGAAGATAGATAAATTATATTTCTACATTAGGTACAAGTGGACAGTGAAATTAATAAAATAATACCTATGATAGAATCAAAAACATCAGATACCTAGAAATGAATCTAATAAAAATATGCAAGTCCTCTACATTGAAATCTACACAATATTATTGAAAAAATTGTGAAAATGTAAATAAGTAGAGGGATATACTATGTGTATGTATTGAAACATTCAGTATTTTAGTGGTCATTTCTTCCCAAACTGGTACACAGTGTCAAAACAGTTCCAATCAAGCCCCAGCGGGTCTTTTTGTGGAAAATGATGGCTTATCATTCTAAAATTTTTGCGGAAGGATAGAGTTCTAGAATATCTAGGGCAATCTTGAAAAACAGCAAAGCTGGAGGACTTAAACAACCAGGAATAAAACCTTTAAAGGACTGCTGTTGTGTGAACGGTTGTGCTATTGGTGCAAGAACAGACAAGGGGTCAGTGGAACATGGGACAGAATCCAAAACACGTATACAGTTTTATGACAAAGGAATACTGCAAGGCTATGGAAAAGGGATGGTCCTTTCCATCAATGGTGCTGGGTCAACTTGATATGCACAAGAAGTGAATTCTAACTTCTATTCTTCCTAGATTACAACCAAAAAGCAGTTACAGCTGGATTGTATATCTAAATCTGAGAGGCAAACCAGTAAAGCTTAGAGGAAAACACAGGAGAATATCAGTATAAATCTGAGAAATCTTAGTAGGCAAAGATTTCTTAAATACAACTCCAAAAAAAGTCAATTATAATGGAAAAACATTTATTCAAACATCAAAATCAGGAGCCTCTTTATAAGAAGACACCATTCACAACAGTGAAAAGATCCACGGAACGGAGGTTACTCACACATACAACCAACAGAGGAGTTCTATTTAGATTATATACAGAACTGCAAACCATTAACAAGAAGTCAAATAAACCAAAAGAAAAACAAACAAAAATCCAAACAGGCCCTTCACAGAACAGGATGTCTTCAAGGTCAATACACGTGAAAACTCGCTCACTCCCATTCTTCATTAAGGAGAAAGAAATTAAGACTCCAATGAGATCAGGTGCACGCAGATACCTGAATGAAAGGTTCGTTTTGTCAGAGATGTGTAGTCATCAGAATTCTCTTCCACAGGTATGTGTCTGTCTCAGTTCTTATCCCCAAATCTGAAGGAAATTTTAAAACCATTAATAGCAGTAGTGTGTGGGTCTGGAATCATGGGAGGTCTTACACCTCTTAATATTTCTACCCGTTTAATTGTATTTTTCAGGCTTTATTATTACAGTCAGAAATGAAGTTTCACATTTGGAAAAGAACCAGCCCCTCTCTCCCACCACGCTCGATGGCCACAACTAGTATGTAATAGGATCTCCCGGCCTTCATCTCTCCCGACCTTTCTGCAGCACTGACCTTGACCACTGCTGTGTCAAAGCCTTGTCTGCCCTCAGCACCGGCACTAGCCCGTCTCTTCTCTCCCATCAGTCCTTCCAGCGCCTCCGACTTCGTCCCTCCCGTCTCTCCCTCCCCTTCTCTCCTGGCTCCTGTACAGCGCACCTGGGGTAGCTCTTCCCTGAGGACTCAGTTTCTCTCTGGTCTCCTTTCCACAATTAGTGCGAGGAAGATTCCCCACTGCCTCCATTCCCCAGCCTCGGAGCTTCATCAGCCTGCAGACAAGTCTCCATCTCCAGGTTCTGCCAACCCTGCCACCCAGCTCTCCTGCCCTCCACCAAAGCCTCCCCAGTTGGGTCACCTCCTGCCCCCGGGATGGTCCCCAGCTTCCCACTGCTCCTGCTGACGCCTCTGTCCTGCCCCAGCCCATCCTCCCGCCAGGAACTCCACCTCTGCCCCCAGATCCACAGCAGCTCCCAGGTCAGCTCCCCATCTGCTAGCTGTGGGACCATGGACACCTTAGGTAAGCCTCAGAGTCACTGAAAAGTGAGGGTTGTAGAAGCTACCCCACAGAATGGTCATAAAGATTAAATGAGAGAGTCTAGCATACAACCACTGCTTAATCAACGTCACGAATTTCTACTATTTCTGTTCAGCTCCTTTGGACAGCATCCCACAAGGGATCCGTCCCCCAAGTACCGGTCCAGACCCTCCCATCCCTCAACTGCCCTTCCCAAGGCCCTCTGTCCCCCAGCCACCCCCCTCATCCCCACACCTTCTCGGAGCCCTCTTGTCACTCAGGCCTGGGTTCACCACAGGCACTGGGAGTGCGGGGTCCACGGGGCTGTGCACCTGCCGCCCTCGCACCCACAACCCACTCCTAAGCTCCGAAACCAGGGTCTGTCCCTTGGGCAGCCCTCCGCCCCTATAAAACGGAGAGAGAGACCTAATCAGGCTCTGGGACAGGGAGAAGGGGCGACCTCACCGGAGACAGAGCAGTAGCCAGACACACAGGGTGCAGCTCCGCCAGGACGCGGGGACCCTGCTCAGAAGCTCTGGTTGGGTTGCCATCTCCCCTGACCGCCCTGGGTGTGAACAGAGCTTGCAGCGCTTGTCAGACTAAGCGCTCCCTGAGGCCCCAGAGCCAGGGGCTTGGGGTCTGCTTCCTCCCTAGGTCTGGAGGGTGGGGGGCAGACACAGGCGCAGCGCAATTGCAGGCCAACCCCAATATCCGGGTCTCTTGGAAAGCCCCTGGGGACGTGGGGGTGGGGAATCTGAGTGTTAGGCTGAAGCATAGAAGATTACTCGGTTTGCAAGAAACAGAAACCCAGATACAACTGGTTTAAGCAAAGGAGGTGGTTTATTGGCCCCTAAAACACGTCCTGAGGACGTCCCAGCTTCAGGAATGGCTGGATCCGCAGGCCGGGACGTGATGTCAAAAACACATTTTCCTTCTCTCCTTTCCTTCTTTCAGTCCTGCATCCATCTTTCGGTCTGGTTCTCAGGCAGGCTCTCCACATGTGGTGGACAGATGCCCTCCAACACCCAAGGCTCCCGTCGGCCTGCACAGCCACTCCGGGGAAGAGGAAAACTCTCCTTCCTATTACTTAGAGCCCAGGTCCAAGGCTGATACTGGCTGACCTAGCCTGGTTCATGCGTTTGCTGGAGCCAATCACTGTGGTCAGTGGGCTGGCCGGGCTCTCTGGAAACCGGGGCTAGGGATGGGGGGGTGGGGACGTGCAATTTCAGCTGACCTTTTGAGGACTTCAGGTCATAAGATGGAGGTTCTCCGAGGAAAGCTGGATGCAATTACCAGAGGGTCCTGGGCAGGCATTTACCAGTCCAAAGGGGTTTATGTAGCAGAAGAAGGAGGGACCACTCCTGCCCAAGAGAGACCCCTCTGCAGGCCCCTTCCTGCTTCTCAGTTCACCAGCCATGTCCCGACACCCACCCACAAAGCCTCCACCTCATTGTGTTGCTCTCTAAAGGGCACCTCTGCCTTCTGATGTGTCTTAAGAAGTGGGGAGCAGCTTCTCCTGCCACTCAGGGAGAAAAGGCCTGATGGCCTGCTCACCAGAGCCCTGAGGCACCCTTCCCTCCCAGAGACCAAGAACTCATGGCTCTGTGACCACAGTCAAGATAACAGTAGAGTTGGTCACTCCCTCATCTTGCCTTCGGGTTGGGTTGCTGGGTGGATGTAGCACCGCCCCTGTAAAGTACTTAGCACACACCTGGTTGAAACTCCTGCTGAATGAGGTAGGTTGTATTTGCCAAGAAGGCGGCCACAATCCATCTCACCCTACACACCCTTCCTTTTTTCCACCGTAGTATTTGTTTTGTAAGTTGGGAAATAATTGACACACAGTAAACTCCGTGTACCTGAAGTGTGCAGTTTGGTAAATTTTGTCATGTATATGCCTGTGAAACCATCACCACTATCAAGATAGTGAACATATCTATCAACCCTGAAAGTTTCCTCCTGCAAACTTTGGTATGCTTTCTGTCATCACAGGTTTGTTTTTTTAGGTTTTTATATAAATTGAATCACACCATTCCTGCACTGTTTTGTCTGGCTTCTTTCACTCAACCCAATAACTTGGAGAGCCATCCACGCTGTTGCATGTATCACTGGTTAATTTTTATTGATGAATTGTATGTCACTGTATACGAAAATTACTTCTCTGTTCGCTTGTTGATGGACATTTGGGTTGTTTCACATTTTTGCTAGTTCAAATAAAGCTGCTGTGAGCATACACTTTCCTTCCCCTCGGGTGGTTACCTCCGAGTTGCATGGCTGGGTCATACGGTAAGTGGATATTTCACTTCTGAAGAAACTGCCCAGCCCTTTTGCAAAATGGCTGTGTGAGAGCATCCTTGACAACACTGGGTATATTCAGTCTTTTTGTTTAGACATTCTGGTAGGGGTGGTTTTAATTTGCATCATCTAACAACTAATGATGTGCTTGGGCTGCCATGCTGGGGGGAAGCCAAGCAGCAGCAGGCAGAGCCTACGTGCAGGGGTTCAGCTGACGACCGGTCGCCGCCGCTAGACATGTAAGTAACCCTCAGGTGCTTCCAGCCCCCAGCCTTCAGGCCACCCCCAAGGGTGCCCCATGGAGAAGAAATGAGCTGACCCCACCAAGTCTGGTTCAAATGACAGATTCCTGAGTAAAACAGATGATTGGTGTCTTAAATCCCTGTTGGGGAGGTGTGCCATGGTAGATAGCCAAAACAGTGAATCCGCTGGGTGTGATGCTCTTATCACCACTGACCTAGATCTGTTCATCTACCCATGGGTTTGTATTTGTCTTTTCAACAAACCTGCAGCTCCTACAAGACAGACATCAACCCTTCGTTTCTGGAATCCAACCCCTGAGCCTGGCTTCTGACTTTCATTGCTTCTCCCGTCGGGTCTCTGCCTTCGACCCTCGGACCCGTCACCTTCTCTTAGCCACCTCTCTGGAGAGCCAGAGTAGAGGTGTGGAAGAGCTTAGGCTCTCCCGTGACGCTGCCTAGATTTGAATCCTGTCTCTGTGACTTCTTTTCTAAACTGTAAGAAGTTAACCAATTCTTTAAACTCTCTGAGGCTGAATTTCATCTTCTACAAAATGGGAACTGCAGCTACTCCCCTGAGAGTAGTTATGAGTCTAGAACGATCCTGTGTAAAGAACTTAACAAACTTAGCTGGGTCCCTGCTGCTGTTATTTTTACTAGTGTTGTCTGAGGTCTGTCTGGATATAAACATACCCTCCTCTTGTTCCCTCCCAGGGAACTTGTCTGCCCAGCTCCTGGGGGAACAGCCTCCAGCATGTGGTAGGAGGAGTCGATTGTTCTAGATGTTGTACAGACATGAAACCACCTGGGTTTGTTTTTTTTTTTAATCTGGACTCTCTCCTTAGAGGTCATGTATTGCCAGGCAAAATGTTCTGCCCCTCTGAGCCAGCTTCCTGTCCCCCACAATGGGGATAATGCTGTCTCCCAAACAGGGGTGAATGTAGGAATATGTTATAAGGCACCACCCTGACACAGGTCCCTGATAAATTAACACTAGTTAACACTAGTAACTTTTAACTAGTTAACACTAGTTAACACTAGTAACATTTACCCTGTGATACAGCAGGTAACTAATTATTTTGGAAGGGAAACAAGGGTGGAGGCTGACTTGTTAATGTATATTTTTTGGAGCGTTTAAATTTTTGGATGACCTGTATTGTTTTAAAAATTAAATCTACATTTTAATAAATTTTAATAACATTAATAAATTTATTAATCAAAATTTAAACCAGATACAGTGCCACATAAATACTTTTATCACAATTTATAGGTGAAGAAACTGAGTCACAGCCAGCCGAAGCCAAAACAGGATGAGAGCCCACGTCTGCCCGATTCCAGAACCCGTGGCCTTCCCTTGCACCTACCGTCTCCTTTCTGGGTAAGTAGCGCTTTGGTGGTCAGGGGACATAATGGCTGGGAGTAGCTTCCTGGTGAGAAGCTGGCCCATGCCTGATTCCCCCCTGGGCTTCTGAAAATGGGGCATCTCGCCAGGCAGTGTTCCAGCGAGGAGTCCGAGCCTCCTCGCCTTCGCATGTTTGCTCCTTGGGTCCCCATCCCCTGGACAGCAGTCATGTCTAGGACTGAACTGGCCGTTTCCGAGGTGCCTCAACTACCCACCACCCCCTCTCTCCCAGGTCCCGTAACTCAGGGTCTCACATGAGCAGTGGCCCCATCCCCAGAACCCAAATGGGGGTATCCATGGGGTTGGGGAAGTTTGGGAGGGCTTTAGCAGCCCCTTAATCTCCATCCACCCCTTCCCCCTAAATAAGGAAACAGCTTCACGACAAGTCCTCGAACCCCCCTTCCTGACACTCTTCACTCATTTCTACCGGACATCCCGCATGTGACCGTGGCTGCTGGTCACAGCTCAGTTTTCTGACCGTGTCTCTGCTACAGCCTGCCTCCTGTTGGCCCTACAGAAATTCAAACCAAGTCTTCCAGAAGCAGCTACCAGAAACAACTGCATTTTTTAAAAAATATTTTATTTATTTATTTGACAGAGAGAAATCACAAGCAGGCAGAGAGGCAGGCAGAGAGAGAGGAAGGGAAGCAGGCTCCCCTCTGAGCAGAGAGCCTGACGCGGGGCTCAATCCCAGGACCCTGAGATCATGACCCGAGCTGAAGGCAGAGGTTTTAACCCACTGAGCCACCCAGACGCCCCGACAGTTACATTAAAAAAAAAAAAAAAATTACATAGCTGTGGGGCAGGGGTGGGTTTGGCCCCATCATTTTGCACTTGAGGAAACTGAATGGGGGCAGGCAAAGACCTGCCTCCGGACAGTAGTGGCCCAGGTTCTCCCAACTCCCAGTGACCCACCAGTGCCCTTTTGCCCGAAAGCCCTGCCCCTTGCAGGGAACTGGAAAACAAACAAAAATAACACTCTGCCTCCAGGGCCTATGGATGTCCCTGCTAGAGAGGAGAAGATGGAGTGAGGGTTAGGGTTGGAGTTAGGGTTATCTGGCAATCTGGTCAGCACCAGATTCATATCAAAAATGGGGGAAGCCATGGTTCTTCCATAACAACGTCCTCTCGAGGCCAACAGGCAGACCTCCATGGGCCTCAGGCACCGCGTGAGTGTGTGGAGTGTGGGCAGGGAGAATATCATGGCCGTATTTTTGAGTCTTTCTGAAAAGGTTAGGTCTAGTCACTTAGCTGTGCATGGAAAGAGACTTAGGAAACAA
Organism: Mustela erminea; assembly: GCF_009829155.1. Taxonomy (NCBI): domain Eukaryota; kingdom Metazoa; phylum Chordata; class Mammalia; order Carnivora; family Mustelidae; genus Mustela; species Mustela erminea. The sequence continues at coordinate 48,411,868 of NC_045632.1, read as the reverse complement.
TGAAAGAAAGAGCCGCCCTAACTCTGATGGAGGAGTTTCTCAATGTGGCGCATCAGCTTGTCTGGTGAGAGCAGCTGTCCTCAAAGGGAAGATGAAACAGATTTTGCTCAATGACACACTATGGACATAACTGTCCAAGTGTCTCAAAGTGCTCAGAGGAGCATCAGGGACACATAAAATTACCTTTAAAGGGAATAAAAGATTCTGAGACAGGACCAGTGTCAGGTATGAAACAGGAAACCCACAGCCCAGAGCTATTCTAGCTGATCCTTCCGCAGATAAAACCGAGTGGCTTAACGCCCTGATCTTAGGCAGCCATTAGAGCTTCAGCCCAAACCCCACGGAAGAAAAGCAGTTTTCATTTTTTTTTTTTAAAGATTTTACTTATTTATTTATTTGACAGAGAGAGATCACAAGTAAGCAGAGAGGCAGGCAGAGAGAGAAGGAAGCAGGCTCCCTGCTGAGCAGAGAGCCCCACGCGGGACTTGATCCCAGGACCCTGAGATCATGACCTGAGCTGAAGGCAGCGGCTTAACCCACTGAGCCACCCAGGTGCCCACAGTTTTCATTTTTTAAACAGAGAAACTTAAAAAACATTGCTTAAAAAAAAAAAAAGCACACATACATTATGTCCCCAAGAATTGTATAAAAAAAGAAATGGTACACATAATGTTTTCATTGTGAGTAAATGTACCCCCATCCGCCCCCAACAAGCCACCTTTAAATAAACATTGAACTCTGGTTAATGACATGAAAGCTGAGCGAGCTTTTCTAATGGAGGAGAAGGTTCCTCACAAACGGATGTTCCAGCAAATGACAGTTATACACTTCGGACAAAATACAGAACACAGTGACTTGAGCGCTCTGAAGAGGAACCAAAGCAGGAAATTTTCAGAGGGGAGTCAGAACTCGGAGCAGCAGCCTGAAACACCCAGTGCTGAACCTCCAAGATTAAAACCCACCCAGTTCTCCTTCCGCAGAAGACCCCGGCTGCTGTAGAGTGAGGAGGAGCCTGAGAAAGGATTGGTCAGAGAAGGAGGATGCCCAATTTCAGTGAAAATTCACCCAAATCTGGCTGACCTCAGAAATGTGCATGGGGGGGGGTGCCAGTGATTCCAGACTTGCCAGCCCGCATCAACTGGGGAGCCAAGACACAGGTGCTTCCAGGTGTCCATGAGAGGTAGGAACATTGGAATCTGTATATACCGCTGTTGGCAAATTTTTTTAAAAAAAGTACACTTTGGGAAAGAGTTGGGCAGACTCAATGAGTGAAATATATATTTATATGAGCCCCAGAAATTTTACTCCTAGTTATCTGTCTGGGAGAGACAGACATGCACGTCCATACAAAGACTTGGTCACAAGTGAGCACAGCACCATTCGTAACAGCCCCAAACTGGAAACAGCCCACGTGTCCCTTGAATCTTGAACGGATAAACTGTATATGGCCATAAAATAAAATACGATTCAGCCTTAAAAGGGACTGAACTTCTGTTCCTTTATTGAGTTGTCACTGACAGTCATGGAACAAATTTGTGATTCGTGCTAAAACACGGATGAACTTCAAATGCCTTCAGTGAAATGAGGGAAGTCGCACAAAACACTATACATTGTGTGATTTCATTGGTAGGAAATGTCTACAAAGGCAAATCTCTAGAGGCAGAAGGCAGACCCATCAGTGCTTGTCTGGGATGGGGCTGGAGCCTGACTGACTGGAAACGTCCATGAGAGAAGGTTTCAGGTGATAAGGACGTTCTGAATCAGTATTGTGGTGATAGTTGCACAAATGTATAAATCGGCTGAAAATCATCCCACAGTACATATACGATGGATGAAACTCCTGGCATGTAAAATAGATCCCCACGAAGCTGTTTAAAAAATGACAAATGGTAGGAAACACCAATTCCTTTTGTGAGTCCAGCATTACATGGACACCAGAAGCAGACAGAGATAACACAAGAAAAACGTGTAGGGTGAAGAGCACCTATGTCTCCATTTACTTTGAAATGTACCAAAACCAAGACAAATGAATGAATGGATGTAGGGATGGCCAGACGAATAAAGAGGTGACAAAGGATGTTCAGTAAAATGGGAGGTTCTAGCATTTGGTATTTGGGGGTTCGCTGCAAAATTCTTCCAACTTTGCAGCACCTTTGAAATCTTGAATAATAAAATGGAGAAGGGGAATGAAGTCATAGCACGTGACACGGCTCAGTTGTATTTTTTATGAAGTCAAAGAATGTAAATAGCATTGATTTCATCCAGAAAAGAGGAGAAAATGTTTAAAAAACTGGGAGGCAGGGCACCTGGGTGATTCAGTCTGTTGGGATACAACTCTTAATTTTGGCTCAGGTCATGGTCTTGAGGTCATGAGTTGAGCCCTGCATCAGGCTCCACATTCAACAGGAAGTCTGCTAGAGATGCTCGCTTCCTCTCTCTCTGCCCCTCTGGTTCATGCTCTTTCTCTTTAAAACAAGAAAGGAAGGAAGGGAGAGTGGGTGGGAAGGAGGAAGGAAAAGAGAAAAGAAGTCTTAAAAAAAAAAAAAAGTACCTCACGGAGCTTGAACAATTTTACTGTACTGCCAGCCACATCCTGGAATAAATGTGCATCTAGTACAGGTCCTTAATAAACTGGTGGTCATGATAAGATCAGTTCAAAGGCATTAGCCTCATTGGCACTTGGAGACCGGAGCCTAGCTTTTTCATAAGCCTCTGCCTCACAGGTCCTTTGCTCCGGGAGCTTCATGACTCTGTTTCCCTTTGGGTCACTGAGTGTCACTCATTCCCCACAGTCTCCCACCCATTAAGGTGCCTGGCCGTGCAGCTCACCTTGCAAGAGTAAAAAATAACCAGCTGTCGTGCTCTCAAAATTGTGCTCTGAGGCAAGTATTTTATCAACATTATTTGAGTCTTACCAAAAAAAAAAAAAAAAAAAGGAAGGAAGGAAGGAAAGGTGTCATGGCCAACTTTCCAAGCAAGTAGACAGAGGCTACGATAGCTTCACGTGTCAACTTGGCTAGGCCAGGGTGCCCAGATGTTTGGTCAAGCACTAGTCTGGATATTCTTGGGCAAGTGTTCTCTAGATCTGATTAACACTGAAACCCATAGACTGATTAAAGCAGGTCACCTCCTCTAACGTTGGGGGGGGGGGCATGCACTCACTTCAAGACCTTAAGAAAAGGACTAAGATCTCCAGAGGAAAAAGGAATTCTGTCCCCAGACTCCCCTCAAACTCAAGACCTCGACATCAATGATTCCTGGGGTCTCCACCCTGCCTGCCTGTCCTGCTATTTCAGACTTGCCAGCCGCCAAATCCTTCAGATAAATCTCTCTATAGAGATGCACTTGCTATATGCCACCCCCCACCCCCCCCCCCGACCACTTCTCTATAGTCTGTACTGGTGATGACTAGAGAGGAAGCTCTGGGAAGGTAACGTCCCAGGGTCACACACCAATGGGGAGGCAGTGCGGGCATTTGGACCCAAGCCAGGTCAGCTCCAAAGTCATGTTCTTAACCAAACAGGACAACGGCCCTTTCACCCCAGGGCATCGTCTGACTCATCCCCCAGAGCCAAGTGTCTGAGGTCCCTAACTCCACAGACCCCCTCCAGGGGAGGACAGCAGGACAGAAAGGGCACATCTCTCTTTTCAAGGCTGCACAAAGGAGCTTCTCCTCAGCCCCTCCTGAGTCACGAGGGCCACATGGGGTATCCCCTCTCAGGGGGAGATTTGATTGATCTGATTTGGGTTTCTAGTTCACCCTGAGGACCTGCACTCCATTAGCAGGCCCGGGAGGCCCCAGGGAAACCTCAATTCGTGTGTCACAGCGCCATCTACTGGTCGGATTGAGGGGCAGCTGCAGTAACCAAATGCCCTCTGCTCCCTGAGGCCAGGACATTATCCCATTTTACAGATTGGCAAAAGGAGTTTTTGCTCGAAACGTTGCCCCATTTGCTCAATCATGTGTTAGCTGCCAGGAACGATACTAGATGCTGGGGGTTCAGAGAAACTAGTCCTCCACGGAGGGAAGTGACAGAAGGCATAGGGGAAAAGATCAGGAAAGACAGAGGTGGAAAGAGTAGAGGTGACACACCAAAGGGAGGCCAGTTGTCGTGGGAAGGAAGGGCTGCACCACCATCGTGGTGATGGTGGGAGCAGGTTTTGGAATTCTGGAGGGGTCTGCCAGGCTGACATGAGGGGCCTTGGGGGCATCATTTGATTCTCAATTCAGAACTCTTCCCCAAGGACAGAAGGACAGGTGCCAGAAAGGGCACCTTAGTGAGCAAAATATGGGCTTGGTGGAGTGTGACTTGAGAGGAGGGTGGGGGATAGGATCAGTCGCACACAGGGGCAAACGGGCCAGGATCCGGGCCCCTGAGTCACACACAGTTGGCCCCAAAGCTGCCTGGGGCAGCTCTGCCAGTCCCACTATGGAGACAGAGCTCTGCCACACTAAAGAGTCTGAGCACGGTCTCCCCAGCAACGGGGAGTCCCAAGGAGCTGTTAAGTTACGCCAGGGAGTAAAATGATCTCACGTGCTTGGGAAGGACAGTCCTGCAGAGTGAGGACAGGGGGACACCAGAAGCAGGAACATCGTTTTAAGGATGACCCTTGCAGCAAGCTTGCCAACGCTCAGAACTCCAGCGGCGGGGTTGGGGAATGAGAGGCCAGAAGAGTCAAGAGATCTGGCGACCCAAGAGAGCTGGGTGATGAGGTAGAGGTCCAGGGAGAAGTCGGGGGAGGGGGACAGGTGCCTACCTGGTGTGGGGCTTGGTAGACCATTCATGGACCTGAAATAAAAGGAGATTTAGAAGACAGGATGAGGAGGTTGTTGCTGGCATATCAGTCTGTGGGCTTCCCGCATGGAGTTGCTGGAACATGGCTTGGATGAGCAGAATAGATCCCAGTGACTCCACGCTGGCAGCGAGTGGAGAATTCCTCAAGGGGATGAGGCCCTGCTGGCGTCACTCCTACATGGCCATGCCGTCAGAGACACCCCCACACACACACCTGAGCTGCACAAGGTGTCAGATGAGACGAGAGAGAGAAGGCACCAACAGCCGGTGCTTTCCACAAGCGTTTCCTCTTGAGCTTGTGGGCCTGCAGGTGACTGCGGTTTGGCTGGGCAGCCGATTTAGGCTGCGGGTCAGTGGGCCTCACACAGCCTCCCGGCCACCTGCCCTGTGCTACAGTGCATGGACCTTTCTGGTTCAGCTCCAGCCCTTCCACCAAGCTGTGTGATCTGGGAGGCAACATGTTCCTTCTGAGCCTCCAGCATCCACTCAAACCTCCCCTCCCGAGATTGTTATAAAGGTTACATGGGATGATGTATAAGAAACCCCTTGTCCTGCTCAGGGACCAGCGAAAGTTCTCCCTAACCCATGTGCCTTGCAGTCTCTTAAACAGTTGGCATCCAGTGGTTTCTAGGCACAAGAGCAGCTCCTGGAAAGGTCTCAGAAGTCCTGAGCAGATTTCCAGCCCTGTTGGTTCTGATTCACTTGGAGGGGATTGCTTTAGGTGCCCCAGATGACTCTCAGGCACCACCGCTGGCATCTAGCACTCACTGACTAGTTCACAGTTCCGTGTGTTAGAGACTTAGGTGTGAGTCTTTGTGACCTTCAGAAGGAGAGAGGGAGGCTTTCAGTTTCCAGCCATGCCACCACCATGTGGAGAGTGATGTAATCCTGTGTCTGCTGGACCTCGGAGTCCCGAGTCTGTTTCGCACTCTGGTGACACAGATGCAGATGGTCTTATGTACCCTGTTCAGCCTTTGTGATGGCAAATACATACACCAATAACTAGAGATGAAGAGTGTTTCACAAGTAAACACAGCCAGAGTAAGGAACGTGTTTGTTTATTCATTTACAAACCTAGCAGCATGAAAAGAACATCTTAACTAAAATCTGGCTTGATCGAAGTACAGGGAACGATGTTCCTACCGCCTTCATGGAATCAGAAATGCTGGTCGTTCTGGGTGCCAAAAGTCACCAGGGCTCCTGAGAAAGATCCTGTGCCCTAAAGTGCCTCAGATGTCCTCAGGACCTCTTGCTGTCGCTGCTCCGGGATGGAAAGGGACTGAGCGAACAGCATGCTCACAAATGCAAATAAGGAGTTACAGCCCTGTGCAGTCATTACAATGGCATTTCCCAGATCCCAAGGGTAGACCCGAGAGTGAAGTGTGAACTGGGCTGCTAGAAACCCGTTGACGGAAACAAGCTGCGGAAAGGCATTTGATGTGGGGACGGGAGGCTCTGGGGGGAGGATGGGAACACTTGGAATGACTGAAGGGGCTTTGTTGTTCTCTTTCCTGTCTACACCCCCCCATGGGACATTCTAGAGTAAGGCCCGAGAACCTGGCTTGGAGAAGAGAGACGCTCCCAGCTGCCATTCTTGGTGTGCAAAGGATCAAAAGATCCAGCACAGATACTTCGAGATGTGAGAAATACCCTCCCCACCCCTTTTAATTTCTGTCCTTGAGAGAAGGCAGAAGTTTTACAAAGGCAAATCCAAATATCATGAGAATAAAGTCCCCCGAGGATGTGTGTACATGGGCAGCTCTGCTCTGTGAAGTATCGTGCAAGAAATCACTCCGACCTTTCACACACGAGGAGCCAGAACAGAAAACAACGCTCAGTCCTCTTGACGAATAGCGCAGTTGGTGGGTATGAGAGCCTATGGAGTACGAGAATCAACAAGAAAGGACAATAAAAGGAGGCTTGGGACTTTGCAGAGATGAACAACGGGGATGGCTGAGGGAAGCAGGAAGAAATCCGTACGGCTTGTTCGCCAAGCACTGCTTGTCCACAGAATGGAATGAACACCTTAACGATCACTTTACTTCACCCACCGGTTCCCACACACAGCGAGGTTTCTCCCAAATTCATAAGCCTGCAAACGGCATAGATCAAGCTGCTCATCAGGAAAGCTAGCAAAGGTTTTCTCCCCACATCACCATGTCTGGAGATCGGGAAAGACTTGCCCAGGAATACACCTCAGATGAGTTAGTCTCTCTCTGCTTCTTTTGGGGCGGTCAGGTGACACCAGGCTCTGGGTCATTAGCCAAAATATTCAAAAGTATTTCTCTAGCACAGGAGCCGGGATGTCTTAAACTGTCATGGGTCAGACTAGCCAGGGCGGACCTTCTATCCTCAGGCAGCCAGAACTCATCTGCACTGTATCGAGTGAGTTAACCCGCGAGTCTGGGCTAGAAAGTATGCAGCTCATGGACTGGTGTGGTACCACAGGGATCCCGGGACCTTTCTTACCCCTCCCTAACGGAAGAAGCCCTCTCTTTCTTGTGCACTGCTGAATCCCTTCGCCCAGCAGGGTGCCTGGCCCAAAGAAACCATAAGGAAACAAGATGGGCTCAGTGGGGGTGAGGGGGAGCCCGAATTTAACGAACAGGAAATAGTGTGGCGCAACCCGCAGGGGCCGCTGTACCCCCAGAACGCTCTCCAGAGAACTAGTGACTGGACGAGGTGCCAGGAAGGGCTGCGAGTGCTGAGGACATAGCCGTGCCTCGGACTGAGGTTCTGTCGGGAGACGGCAGGCTTGCACCTGGCGGGAAAGGCAGTCGACCACCACACACTGCACCTGGCGATGAGTTCCACCAGGGAAAGAAAACGGGGCCGCTGACAGTGAGGAGGGGCTGGACGGGGGCCTTGTCAGAAGATGGACCGAGAGAGTCCATTTCCCTCGTCCCAGACAGGCCAGGAAGGTGCAGGGTGCCAGAGCTCAGGGCCTCTATAAATCCCGCCTCGCCCGGGAAGAGCCAGAGCCTGCGGGTCCAGAGCGGCTTTGGGCCTCGACCCACCCAGGGACAGAAGTGGGAACGCGCCTGGAGGGCAAAACGAAGCTCCGCGCTCCCCAGAGCACCGCAGGGCGAGCGCCCCACCGCGGACCTCCTGGGTCCACCTGCAGAGGTCAACCCACTGGGCAGCCGGAGTTCAAAAACATCAGGACCACCGCGGCTGACGCCCAGAGTCCCGGGGCGGGGCCTCGCAGACCCAAACAAGCCCCACGTGGCAGGGGAGGGGCCGCCACGGGGACGTCACGGCGCGCGCGTGCGCGGGAGCGATCTCGCGCCGGCGTACCCTTGTGGGGGCCGTAAAGCGCGGAAGGTCGCGGTCCCCGGCGTTCCCCGGAACTTTTTACTCCCTCTGCCCCGCCTCTTTCCCTTCCCCGTTCCGCGCGTTCTGGTGCCGGGACCCCTCGCAACTGTTGTGGCTGCTGCCCGGCTGCCGCCGGGGTGGTGCTGACCGCGGAGCGCTCGGAGGCCCGTGAGGTAAGGAACCGCTGTGGGGCCGCTCTGGCCTCTCAGCGCGTCTCAGCGCCCCCCTTTCCGCTCTGGTCTCCCTCGGGGCTGGTCCCGGCCGCCCCGCGTTTCGTGTCGCTTGCGCCGGGTGACCTCAGGCCTCTGGCGGCCGGGGTCGAGAGGGATTCGCCTCATCTCTCCCAGCCTGTCCGCGGCTGTGCTCCGTCCGGCCGAGGTGGTCCGGGTTTCGGAGACTAGTGCCCGGCTGCCCCGGGGCCTGCGCCGCGGCCCCTCAGGTGGCGTCCGCCGCCTCAGCCCGACGTCCAGAGCGCCGGCGGTGACCGCGCTTCGCGCTCCCGGCCTCGGGCTTGCAAGCACCTAGGGCGGAGGAGGCCGGGCTCGCAGGTCATCGTCCGCTGCGGGCGCAGTTGCTTTCCCGCCTGGAGACGCTCTGCGGTCCGCCTGCGCCTCACTAACTTGCGGGACTGCTGCAGAGTGCGGCAGCCAAGTTAGCGGGGACAGTGTAGGCCCGGGGCAGTGGGCCGTCTTCGTGATGCGTGAGCCCTCGGCACCGATGTGAAGGACACAGATGGGGTGCGGGCGTCTTCAGGTGTCCTTTGCCGGTGTGTGTGAGCGTGACGTACGGGGCTGCGGAGGGAAGGAGGTGGGGAGCCGCGCCCCAGGGCTCACCTGGCGGGCACACCTGGCCGGCGCTGGCGGTTCGTATTGATTTCTTAAACTTGTGTGATCACCTGGTGGCACTTGTTGAGAATTACACACCCAGCACCGGCAGGGTCCGACTCTCCAGAGGGGGAGCCTGGGAGAGAAAAGTCCTGGGGGGCTCTAGGGCTGAGGCAGGTGTGGGACATCTTCTTAAGCGCTCTCCCCTCACCAGTCTTCGTTGTCCCCAGCGGCCCGTTTGTACACACGCTGTGACCGTACAGAGGAACGACTCAGAGGGACTTGGAGCTGCCCTCTTGGTCGTGTTGGTGTAAGCAGATCTGGGCATACCTAGTCCCGATATTGAGTTTGCTCGGCAGATAATTTTTCTTCTTAGCGGAAGGCATTGTAGGGTCGTCTTAGTTTTTTAAAAATATAATTTGTTTTGGGCGCGTGACTTGTTTAGTCGGGAGAGCATGTGAGTCCCGAATGGGGTGTGGAGAGTACTTAAATAAAGCTTAAGATATGTATTTTTACACACACACACATTTTAAATCCGGTTATCGCTTTTCTTTCTTTGTTTTTGACACCTTCGGTTTCTTGTCTAGTGACTTTCCCTTCTCTGCCGTCAAGCTTGGCCTTGGTTTTGCTGCCAAACCTACTTGGATACTCTGGCACCTGCCTTTCTTTGTTTGGATCCACTTTAAATCTTTTTTGGTTCTTGTTTGCCTCCACCACTCACTGATTCTTTCAAGGTCATGATGCACACAAGGTCACAAATCTTCTACTTGGTTCTCATCACCCTAGGCTGTTTGTTTTTTTTTTTTTCCTGGAACAGTCTAGGTTTCTAACATTGTTTATTTCATCTTAAACCTCATCTGTTAATATGTGTCTTCTGTGGCATTTGCAATTCCTTTTATCCCGCCAAGGGATGTGTCTTGTGGTTCTGGCCTCACAGCTACCGCTTCTGTACTCGTCTGAGGTTGTTTGATGGGTAGCAGGGAGTAAAGATTCTAGGGTAGACTCTGTGGTGCCTTCCCGACAGGGTCTTACTCCTGGCTCTGCCACTACTGGCATTAGAGAAGCTTGGTCGAGTTCCTTCCCTGTGCCTCAGGTTCCCCAAGCAGTAGAAAAGAAATTTTAGTGCCTTATAGGTTTGTGAGTTTTAAGTCAGTTGTACACCTAACGCAGTATCTGGTAGATTGTAACTGCCTTTGAAAATATTCCCATTTTCTTTTTAAAAATTCTTTCACGTGATTTAGATATCCCCTGAAGTCTGAGAGCGTAGCCTTGAGATCTCTGAGTCCTCATTGAACTCCTCCCTCCCCACCCCCGTGTGTTCTCTCTTCTTATCCATTTAGCAACTTATATTTCCTAGGTGCCTATCCTGAATGCTGGGAGAAGTATGATCAAGTTATATCATTGGTCCCAGTTCCCAGAGATCTCCATGGTTATAGGATACTAAAAAGTATCTTTACTAAGTGCTTCGTAGGTCCAGTGGCCATGTTTTTCCTTCTAGTCTGATTGGGTGTTTGTAGCAGCTGTGTGAGGCAGGTCGTCCTAGCTTACCTCGTGGATGAGGAGCCCAAAGCATGGGGATGGAATACTTGCTGCAAGTCCTAGAGCTAATGAGAGGTGGGTGGAGGCTTTCAAACCGCCAGCTGTCTCTCTCTCTGTAAAGCCTACATTCTCAGCTGGGCTTTTGTGCTGTTTCCCTGATTGACCAACATGGTCCGGGAAGCTCTGTGCTGGGAGAAGCCCAGGGTGCGATGGGAGAACATACGAGGGCCACCTGACCCAGTGCTGGGGGAGGGGTCTAATAAGATTTCAGGCTGAGAGCCTTGGCGGTTACCCTTGTTTGGGGAGTGGGGGGAGATTTGCGGGAGCTATACTGTTTGGTTAGAGGAACAGTGTGCCCAGATCCCGGGGGTTTCAGAATCCTGTCCTGTTTGAGGAATTAGTTACAGAAAGGTTCAGCCTGGCTCCAGAGAGAGCAGAGATAAGAAATGAGCCAGAGAGTGAAGGGTCTTGCACTTCTGCGAAGGAGATTGCCTTTTCCTGAGGGCATCAGAAAGTTACTGAAGAGTTTTAAGCAGGGGCGTGAAACAAGATTTTCATTTGAGAAGACTGGCTTAGCGTCCTGTGTCAGGATTGTGGGGTGTGGGGAGAACGGGGTGTGGAAACCCTTTCAGGAAGCTTCTTCGGTAATCTGAGCACGGGTGGCCGCCTGTACTCTGGTAGCCGGAGCGGGGGGGGGGGGGTGTGGGGTGGGGGGTGGGAGAAGTTGGTCCACCTGAGGGAAATGAAGCCTGTGGAATCCTTGGTCCTTGCAGGTTGGCTGCATAGAGGAGCCAAGAGAGGAGGAGCCCAGGGTAACACCCAGGGTTCTCATATATGGAGTCACACGGGGGACACAGAAATGGAGAAGATTTGGAGATTGTGGAGGATGGGTTTCCCTGTTGGATGTGCCCATTTTGACCTCTGGGAGCCCAAGCGGACTTGCTGTTGTTCCCTTGGAGGTGCAGACGCAAATGTTGTGGCCGCTGTGGGTTGGGCCCTCGGTCACGGTAGGCAGTGAAATCCCCCAGAAAGTAGGGGACCGGGGGGAGTAACTGGTCCCAGAGCCCCATGAGGGACATGGACTCGGAAAGATGGACAAGGGAGAGCAGCCAGCAAAGACGTGGCCAGGGTAGTCGGAGTCAGGATTAAACCAGGAAAGAGGGTGTGAGTAGAAGGAGCGGTGGGCGACATGCGGTGCTTGAAGAGGACCTTATGAGGAGGGGGCCAGTGTTCCCAGAAGTTGGCAACATGAGCCTTCTGGGTGAGAGCAGCATTTCTGGCTGTTGGGGGAGGGGGTGCACAGAAGCCAAACTGCTTTGGGTTTGGGACAGACAGGAAATGGGGGGAAAAGGGACAGATCATACAGGAAGCCCTTTTCTGAAGGTATTCGTGAAGTGAAAAGACAGGTTGTGAGTTCGCATTAAGAGTCACTTCTGGCTCAGGATGCCTGGGTGGCTCAGTCAGTTAAGTGGCTGCCTTTGGCTCAGGTCAGGTCATGATTCCAGGGTCCTGGGACCCAGTCCTGCATTGGGACCTAGGCAAGGCGGGCAGCCTACTTCTTCTTCTCCCTGCTCTGCCTGCCACTCCCCCTGCCTGTGCACGCTCTCTGGCTCTGATAAATAGATAAATAAAATCTTCAAAAAAAAGAGGAACCTCTGGCTTGACCACCGGCAGACCGTGCAGTCACTGAGGGGTAAGGGAAGAAGGACACAGTCAGGCAGCAGCACTCGGGTGCAGAGCAGAGCAGCACATGGGACTGCTTATTTCGTATGGTGGGAAATCGTTGTTTTAAATTTTATTCATTTATTTGAGAGAGAGACCGCACGCAGGTGCACATGTGCCGATAAGTGGGGAAAGAGGCAGAGGGAGAGAGAATCCCTATATGGGGCTTGATCCCCTGACACTGAGACCATGACCTGGGCTGAAGCCAAGTCTGACATTCAACCAACTGAGCCACTCAGGCACCCTGATGGGAAATCATAATTGCCTTCTATGTTTGTGTTTTCCGCCAAGACCATATTTTTTATCATTTAGAATTTTTAAAGTGAAAAATCGCTACTCAAAGACATTTATGGAGGCTTTGTTCTGTTTCTTCAGTGGATTGGGAGGACTTGAACATGTGAAAACGCTGAGGGTCAGGAGGGCACCGAAGGCACATGGAGGAGGAGTTGGGTTCACGGACCTGGGTTCCTGGGGAGGAGGGGGAGGGTTCTGGGGCTCTTGCAGCCTTGAACTTTGGACCCTCTGAGGGAAGGAGAGATGGTTGCAGATGCCAGTGGGATTGTCGGTGGAGTTTCAGGGGAGGAGATGAGTGGGGTTATCTGCTTTGAAGGAAGGAGGGTGGGGGGTCCGAGGTCTGGAGAGGATCAGTGCTGCGGGTTCAGAGGCAGAACATACACAGACATCTGCCTGTGGCTGAACCCGTGATGGCCCCCGGGTTAGGCAGGGGGTAGCCACTGGCCTGAGCCATGGAGGAACTGAGTCTGTTCCAGTGTGACCAAGCTGTAATCCTTCCGAGGGGAGGGGGAGGGGGAGGGGGAGGAGGATGCTCCCCGCCGCCCCCTGGAGGCGAGCTCAGTAGAACGCGGCTGGCCAGGAAGGGGTGGCCGCTCCCTCAGAGGAGCTGCGGCTCTGTGGACACCCAGGGGAGAGGTACTGGGCGAAGGGCCAGGGCTTAACTTTGGAAAGGATCCTCTGGAGGGCACAGTGGAGAGATCTGGAGGGGAGGATGCAGGGCGGTGGGGAGGGAGGGAAGCACAGAAGTTGGTGCTGTGGCCACGAGGTTGCAGGAAGAAGCTTCTCTCTTGAGACCCTTGGGCAGGGACCAAGGGTGCGAGGAGGCCTGGTGACTACTGCGAGGCGGCCGAGTGATCGGCCCTGGTTGGGTAGGATTTGACTTGGCATGCGGTGTAGGCCTTGCTCAGTCTCTGTTCGGAGATGTTTGTGGTGGATAGGCGCCACACCTTGGCCTTGGACGAGTTGGGATTTTGGGGCCCCCGCATGCTGCTGGGCGTGCTGTCTGCCGGGGCTCTCCTCGGAAGTCCCCTCCCCCCCAACGCTGGTGACCCTGCCGTCTCCCGGCAGGTGTGTCTGCAGTTTCCTGAACCTTGAACAGGCCTCTGCTTTGCTGGGAGAGTAGTTCTCCCTGGTGACCCGATCCCATACCCTTCTGCTGCTCTGTCTGATGATGCTGGTCCCAGCCTGTGACACCCGAGGGTGCGGGATAAGCCAGGCTGGACTCCCCCACCCACCCCTGCATCTGGGAGGAGGCCTGCCGGTCCCTGAGTCTCCCTCCAGCCCGCGGCCTGTGCAGACACGGCGCACACCGTCCCTCACCACAGCTTTGGGTCCTCTCTCTCCTCTTCCAGGACCTCATTCTTTGTCACCAGCTCTCCTTCCAGACCCACCTCTTTCCCTTTTCCCGGCCCTTCCCGCCAGCAGTGAAACAGGCTCAGGGCCCGTGCCTTTAGAGACCAAGAGCCTTGCTCTGCTCCCGTTCTTGCTGCTGGCTGGTGCTCTGCTCCCTTCAGAACAGAAAGTGAAGGAACAGTCCTCACTCCCTCATCTCCTCGCTCGGGAGCTTGCTGTGGCCCCGGTTTCATCCCGAGCACTCCCCTGGGAATGCTCTTTTTGGGGACACCAAGGACCTCTGCTGTCCCAGCAGACCCTTGTCCATGGTGCTGCAGGGTCCCTCAGGCACCGTCCGTAGGGAACCGCTTTTTTTTTTTTTAAAGATTTATTTATTTATTTGAGAGACAGTGAGAGAGAGCATGAGCAAGGAGAAGGTCAGAGGGAGAAGCAGACTGCACATGGAGCTGGGAGCCCGATGCGGGACTCGATCCCAGGACTCCAGGATCATGACCTGAGCCGAAGGCAGTCGTCCAACCAACTGAGCCACCCAGGCGTCCCGGGAACCGCTTCTTAAAGCCCCTTTCCTCTCTTGGCTTCTGTGACACTACAGCCCAGGCCTCTTTCTGCCTCGCCACGGCTCCTTCTCTGTCTCTTGAACCCCGTCTGTTTGTCGATGCTGTCCGTCTCCCCAGCGCTCTGTCCTCTGCCCGGTACTTCTTCCTCTTCCCAAGCTCTGCGTGCTGGGGAGCCTCAGGGTCCTTCTTGTTCCTCAGCATGCTGGGTCTCCAGATACCCGCACTGGTCCTTGGCTTCAGGCCTGGATGTCTGGCCACTGCTGGTCCTTTCCCCGTGGATGCCCGCCAGACATCTTGCATGTAACCCCTCGGGTGGGCTGTTGGCCCGCCCGCGCCCCTTCCCAGCCTCCCTCTCGCTCACTCCCTGCCCGCCTCCCTCCCATCCCTAGCCCTTCACACTGTGGTAAGTGGCATCGGTTGCTTAACCCAGAAACTCTGCCGTCATCCTTATTTCTCCCCTTGCCCCATTTTTAACATCCCATTTGTTGGCAGTCAGTTCTGTCATTTCGCGTCCAGAACAATCCAGTTGCGGCTCTGACTCCACTGCCACCATCCTGCTCTGAGTCTCCGTGCCCTCCCTCTAGGACTACGGCGGTCGCTTTCCAGCCCTGCTTTTCCTCTCGTTCTCCAGTCCTCTCCCCACCGTGGAGCCGGACTGATCTTGGAAAAGCATATCCAATTATTTCATTCCCTGCTTCTGTATTTTCCTTTGCACTTGGAGTGGAATCCCAGCTTGTCACGATGGCATCCAAGGGCTGTGTGTCCTCGCTTTCTGCCTGCCTCTCCAGCCTTGTCGTGGGTCCCCTCCGCTGATCACGCTGTGGGCATATTGGCCTCCTTTCTGTGCTGGGACTTCTCAAGGTCTGCCCACCCCACCC
Organism: Mustela erminea; assembly: GCF_009829155.1. Lineage (NCBI taxonomy): Eukaryota > Metazoa > Chordata > Mammalia > Carnivora > Mustelidae > Mustela > Mustela erminea. Next base: position 48,396,590 of record NC_045632.1, on the reverse strand, counting down.
CCTACCCGGGGCCTTTGCACATGCTTGTGCCTCTGTCCGGAAGATGCAGCCGGCTGATTCCTGGTCACCATCAGGTCTCTTTTCCAGTGTTCCTTGTTCCCGTCCGTCCTATTTGGCATATGACTTCAGTTATAACAGCACATTGGCTTTGCTCCTTGTTTGATTTGGGTACAGACCGCCCCTGCCGTGGGCACCCTCACAGACACTCCAACGCCCCCTTACGCTCTGTGTCTCTAATGACAGTTGCATAAAGGTGTCGTCGTCCCCTGCTGTCTCTATAGCTGGTGAAGCATCTGGAACTGCAGGGCCTCAGACACTGGCAGAAAGCGTGGCTATCTGGTCTCTGTCGCCTCCTTTCCCTTTCTCAGTAATCCTGAGCACAGAGTACGGTGGAATGAAATCTGGTTGCTTTCTCCGTCTAGTGTGAATGTCGGGGATCTCCGCCGTAGCTGAGTGAGAGCACACCTCCGAGCTGCCGACAGACGGGATGTTTTTTCGGTTGCTGTCAGTGGTCCGAAGACAAAGGCCCGGCCAAGGATGGCAGAACCGGTCGTCGGGGAGGAGCAGTGCGTCGGCCGCCGAGGCGCATTCTGTCGCCCTGCCCGCCCAGGCGCAGGTGGTCATCTGCGGTGGCGGGATCATGGGCACATCCGTGGCCTATCACCTCTCCAAGATGGGGTGGAAGGATATTGTCCTTTTGGAGCAGGGCAGGTAAGGAGCAGACACACACAGCGTGGGGCTGTGTTGCACCCACTGCTCGAGCTCCCCTCATCCCCTCCCCTCCCCTCCGAGTAACACGGGCCCAACAGTAGCCAGGCTGACTGGCACTCAGTAGCAGGAGAAGAGCCACAGAAAGGCTCCTGGACGCAGTTGTGCGATGATTATGCCCGTGTTCTTCGGCTCAGAGTGAGCTGCCCGGTTCCAGCACGGCAGGTCTCCTCAGAGGGTGTGCTTCATTTCGGGGTCATGGCGCACCTCACCGTCTTGTCCTCTCCACTGTAGTCCACAGCAACACCAGCCCTGTGGCTCGGGAGCTTCCTCTGTGAGCCGAGCCGGAAGAGGCTGTGCATCTCTGCTCCTTTCCTTCACGGGGCTCACGCACTCGAGTGCAGTGGTAAAGGGACAGAACATTCACGAAGGTCATGAAGCGTGCCCGTGCGCCTCGGCCCAGGAGGCGCGTTGCAGAGTGGGGTCCCGGTTGGATGTCATGGATCCGGCAGGTGCCACAGTGGTTAACTGAGGTTCATGCTCTGTTTCAGGCTGTTTCACTTTCCCCAGAATGTCCCCTTTCTGTGCTGTTGCCTGCCAGAAAGTGGATGACCTTTAACACGTCTGTTGTATTTATTTCTGAGTAGGCAATACATGTACACGACTCAGAATGAAAATTGTAAGAATGTACAGGGGAAAATCTGCCCCCCGCTCCAGATTCTAGCTCGAAGTTTCCCTCGGTGGAGGCAAGTTAAGTTCCTTGTGTATCATTCCAGATGCTCCCCGCTCATATGAGCGCGTCTGTATAGGTCAGCTCGGATGCGTGTACCTGGGCATTCAGAGAGCAACCCTGATGGACAGGGTTATATAACAAAATATTATACAGGGTTAAATAACAAAAATATTGTTATTTTTTCCACTTTTGTATTCAGGTTGGTAGCGCACCTTAAACAGTGTCCCTCCCCTTGCTTTGCTCGTTAGGGTTGTTCCATATTGTGGCAGAAAAGCTTTCTCTCGTTCCTTTTTCTGTGCCCGTGTGGAGTATCCTGCCGTTGAGGGGATTCTGGGCTGCTCAGTGCCACTCCTGTCGGTGGCTAGGGAGGTGGCCTCCCCCTTCCCAGCTGACAGACGACGCTGTAATGTGGGTCTCTGACCTAGCTGCTGTCACGCGGGGGGAGCGAGTCCATCTGATGGCATTTTGGATGCGTCCTGCAGGCTGGCTGCTGGCTCCACGAGGTTCTGTGCTGGCATCCTGAGCACCGCCAGGCACCTGACCATCGAGCAGAAGATGGCAGACTATTCCAACAAGCTCTACCACCAGTTAGAGCAAGAAACGGGCATCCAGACAGGTAAGCAGGTAATCCGCCGCCCGCCGGTCAGCCTGTGGCGCGGACTCCGGGGCTCCGGGCCGTCTGCGCCCGGCACCGCATCAGCCCGCGGGTTCGGTGGTCAGGACTCGAGTACCAGGCCGGCGCTGCCACTCGCCGGGGTCTTTTCCTGGCGCGAGTCTGTCAGCATGTTGCGCTGTGTCCCATTTCCCTGCCCGCCGGTCGAGGGGATCCGTCCTTACCCCGGATCCTTTCCGGAGCCTGTCATCCTCAGGATGTGAACGGCTCCCTGGGCCATTTGCTGTGACTTCACTCACTGAAGTCTATCTAGCAAGTGGCCACACGTGGCTCCTGAACGAAGCCGCCGAGGACTTGCCCCCGGTTCGGTGCGTGATGGTGACATTGCTCTGAGCCGCGGCACCTGCCTGGTTGCTCTGAAGGCTGTTTCTGACCAAAGAGCTTAAACGTAGGTTACCCGTCATGTGTGTCGTCAAGGGGAAAGACCCCAGGCAGTCGCGAGCTAAGTATGACCGGAGCAAGTAGAAGGGGAGGGCCGAGCCCCGGGACAGCCCCGCAGGGTCACAAGGTAGAGGGTGTCTGTCCGCGTGTCGTCAGGTGACGGATCGGCCAGAAGCCCAGGGGCTGATGAAACCGTTTGGTGGCCACGGGAGTTGTCCTGGGGGAGTAGCGGGGTCTAGAGCTGAAAATTCAGGACGCCCGTGTCCGTCAGGGTTGCTCTTCTGAAGACCCGCGTAATTCAGATCCCAGATGGTTCCAGGCCGATCCTGGCAAGGTTGGTAGTAGCCTGACTTGCTTGCCCGCTGAGGTGGCCCTGCCGGGGGTCGCAGCGTAAGCACCGGGGATGTCTCCTTTGCTGCCCGTTCAGCGCTTATGTGACCCGCGACATGGCTGTTGTTGGGAAGGTGAGAGTTGACGTACTCAAAGGCCGAGGGTTTTTTTTTTTTTTTTTTAAGATTTTATTTATTTATTTATTTGACAGAGAGAGATCACAAGCAGGCAGAGAGGCAGGCAGAGAGAGAGGAGGAAGCAGGCCCCCTGCTGAGCAGAGAGCCCGATGCGGGCCTCGATCCCAGGACCCTGAGATCATGACCTGAGCTGAAGGCAGCGGCTTAACCCACTGAGCCACCCAGGCGCCCTCAAAGGCCGAGGTTTTATGGCATTTCCCTTTCACAGGATTCCTACTCTGGCGAAGCGTCGCCTCGCCTGTAAATCTTGGATCAAGACTGAATGTCTGGGAACTGGGAGCGGGGGGCTGTGTTCGTGCAGAGGGGAGATGCCAGGAGAGGAGTTGGAGGAGGGGAGGGAAGAGGCCGCGGCCCTCTGCCCAGTGGATGAGCCTGGTGTCCCCGCCCCCCCCTCCCCGCAGTGTCCTCAGACTTGGCCGGGCTTCCTCTGGAGCGGCGCGGACTCAGTGAAGATAGTAAAAGGCGTCCCCGCTCCTCACCACCTCTGCTTTTGTCACGGAGGTTGGCTGCTGCGTGCAGGACAGGCGGGAGCGGGTCCCTTTTGGTTGGATTTAATTTGGGGGCAACGGGTACTTGAGTCGGGTGGGAGCAGAGTCGGAGTCAGGAGAGGGTCTGCCTTGCGGGCCCCGAGCCGGAACTGCCGACCTGCGGTCCCGGGTTCTGTTCCTCGTGCTTTGCCGAGCCCTGCATCGCTTACCTGCTTGGATGCGAGAGGAACCCGGGCCGTAGGCCTCTTGTCTGTAAGGGAAGTTCATCTCACTGGAGTTCTGGGTCATTTCCTGGAACCGCATTTTGAGCCTGGTGTCTCCCTGTTGCTTTGCAGGGCAGCAAGGAAGTCAGGCCGGGGAGGGTCCAGGGGTCACGCTAGTCTGTCACCCCCGTTGCGGTTCAGCCATGGTGCAGCGGAAAGGGGACGTGGGGTCCCCAACGGAGAATTCCGTTACCCGGCAGGATGTGCAGGGGTCAGTTGGGGGACTGGTTTTGAGCCATTAAATGAAGACACGTGACCTGTATACAAGCTGGATTTCCGGATATTACACGCTAATCCTCAGAGAGAGTGCATTTATGTGAGGGGTGTCTTTGCTCCTTTACTAATCTGACACGTCACTACTTCAAATGAGGTGGTCCATGCAGATCTTGTGTCTCCAAAGTTTGCTTTACCTTTTGTTGGTGTTTATCAGTTCATCATATGCTCTTCATGCCATCTTTTGTACCGGAAATTGTTTGGTACATGTTCATTTTTTGTTTCATTAAATGCAAAAATATTTTTAATAATCATTAAAGCGTATTATGGAAGGCTCTGTGAGGCAGCTCATGTGAATAAGTGCTTTGGGGCGCCTGGGAGGCTCAGTCTGTTAAGCATCTACCTTCAGTTTAGGGCATGGTCCCGGGGTCCTGGGATCGAGCTCTAGGTTGTGCTCCCTGCTCAGCGGGAAGCCGGCTTTGCCCTCTGCCTCTCTCTCCCACTCATGCTTGCTTGTGCTCTCTCTTACTCTTTCTCTCATAAATGAATAAAATCTAAAAAAAAAAAAAAAACAGTCTGCCTTTCATAACTGCAGAGGAGGGTGCCCCAGTATGCGCCGTTGGTTTGTCCACTTCCCATTACCTGATGTTCATAGTATCCTTTTTTGGTTGTTGGAGTGATGCAGTACAGATCCCTGTAGTTTGCATTTGTTTTCTCTTGCTGTTTCTAAAAGACAGAGTTCTAGAAGATTGATGATTTGAGCAAAAAGCGTTCGTATTTTCAACTCGGGGCCAGATCTGTCCCCGAAGGAGCTACCCGTCACCAGCAGGTGTGAGCGCGCTTACTGCCTCAGCGTCTCCTCAGTACTACATATGGGGTTTCCATTCTACTTTCTTGTTAACTAATCTCTCTGCCCAACGTGAGGCTTGAACTCATGACCCCGAGAGCAAGAGTCGCGTGCTCTATCAGCTGAGCCGGCCAGGTGCCCCACGTTGGGTATTATTTTCATTTTTACTAATATGAGAGATGGAAAAAGTTATCAGATTCCAGTTTGCATCTTTACCACTTAAATATTATTTCTTAGGTCTGTTGGCCATTTGTATTTCTTCTCTGACTTGTTTTTTAACCCACTGAGCCACCCAGGCGGCCCTCTGACTTGTTTTTTAGTATCAGATATCTACCTTCTCTTACCAAACCTGAGAAGTTCTATGTTATGGCTTCAAACCTGGGATAAAGCACGTTTTATGTCAGGAAGCTCTAGACCAAATTTTAAAAGTCCTCTGTGGGAAGACAGTGGACCGGGAGGCTTGTGAAGCAGTGACAGACTGTTGTGGCCGGTGGTTCTGTGGGGAAGAGCGCAGTTTGGCCTCATGCGTGTGCTGTGATGTGCAGCTTTGTGCACAGTGGCCCTGTCCTCCCGGGGGACTGTTTGCTAGGGAGTGGGAAGTGACTGCTAAAGCCTTGTCTGCAGGTGAGACTCCTTGTGATCAGCCCCCTCACTGGCCACGATCACCGCACTGGCCTGGTCTGTCTGCAGTTTTTAAAAAGCAGTCTCTGAAATTTAATCTCCGAACTGAGACATTCTTGTTGTGTCAGGGAAGGGCATATTTACCTGATGATTTCAAAAGAGACGAGAAATATATTTAAGAGATCCTCCTGTGCTGTCTTTTAAAAAGATGGCCTGATTGATTTAGCTTTTTCATCATCAGAACTGAGAGTGAAGTATGTTAGGGAGATTGTCACTGACCCAAGCGCGATCAAGGTTGTGTCAGGTATGCTGACTGCAAAGACCAGGAATTGACTCCGGCCAACTTGGACAGAAGGGAGTTTGTCGGAAGGCCATGGGAGCCAGTCGAGTTGGCGGAAGGCTGCCAGCTGGAGAAAGGAGCATAGAGGCTGGACCAGGGGGAACCCAGTGCAGGCAGCCCCTCAGCTGAAACAGGGCCCGTCTGGCCAGGATGCTGCTGCACCTGAGATGACCGGCCTCCAGCAGTCACCCACTTGCTCCAGACCCAGTATGCCACCCAGGAGGGTCTGTCTGTTGGGCTGACTGAGGCCACAGACCCACTGGCTGTGCTGCAGTGAGAGAGGGAGGGCCCAGCCCCTGGGCACCAGTGTTGTGAGTGGCCTGCATCGGGGTCACACTCCCACCAAAACCACAGGGAAAAAGGCTAAAAAGACTGAAGAAGGAGATGGGTTCTGGGGTACATTCCCTTTCAAAAAGCTTTGTAGCAACAGTATCTCTCATTTTTATTTTATGAGTGATTATTGAAGATGTACATGAAAATCCAACTCGATCCTCCCAAAACCCTAGCCGAGGATGTCTGGGTGGTGGTGGTGCCAGGACCCCTCACTGGTCTTCGAACTTACAGTCTAGGAGGCTTGCCCCTCTGACCCCTACGGGAGGCCTGGGCTGCTCAGTCTGGGCTGGTTTTCCTTACAGGTTACATAAGGACAGGCTCAGTCTTTCTGGCCCAAACTCAGGACCGGCTGATCTCCCTGAAGCGCATCAACTCAAGGCTGAAGTACGTATGAGGCTAGAAGCCTGTCCTGATGCTCCTGTCAGACTGACCTCTGCCAGAGGGCCATGCATATCATTGTCCCCTTGTGTTCTGCGGCAGTGTCATAGGCATCCCTTCTGAGATCATCTCTCCCAAGAAGGTCGCCGAACTTCACCCTCTCCTCAATGTGCACGACCTGGTGGGGGCCATGCATGTTCCCGAGGATGCCGTGGTGTCCTCTGCTGATGTGGCTCTTGCCCTGGCCAGTGCTGCCTCCCAAAATGGTAAGCGGGTTCCTGGGTGAGGAAGGAAGAGGTTACATAAGAAGGTGTCTCACAACTGGCAGTGACTCCAGTTCAGCTTCCGTTTCTGAGCATTGCCTCTTAGAGTGTTTGTTTGAATGTACTATTTGTTAATAAATGTTTCCTCAGGGCCATATTTTTCTTAATAAAGTTCTAAGGAACTGCTTTTAGTACTGATCAGTGCACTTCAGGCTTATGGGACTCCCCCCACCCCCAAGAACATGAGAAGCTCCAAGGTCAAAAGACACAAGTGGACTAAATCCACAGCTGGTTGTGTCCTGGGGTTGGAATGAACGAGGGGAAGACTAACCACTGTCTACGGTGTTCTCTTTGGATGAACTGATTCACGATGTGGGTGCATTAGGATTTAAGGTGCTTTATTTGAACTTTTTCTCCCCTACCCCTTTTATGATTCCTGGAATGGAGTTGTGTGCTAACGTTGTCCGCTGTTTTAAGTCTTGGAAAAGGCCCACTGATACAGTCTCAGGATGTGGTTCCTGGGAGGTTTTTTTTTTTTTTTTTTTTTTTTTAATAAATCACTGACCTGGCTTTTTCAGTGTTTCTCAGGGGTTGAGAATCTGCTACAGAGACCTTAATTCTGGGCCATTAGAGAATGGATGCATCAACTTTCTTTACCTTGGAACAGGTGTCCAGATCTATGACCGGACCAGTGTTCTTCACGTAATGGTCAAGAAAGGTCAAGTTACTGGTGTGGAGACAGATAAAGGACAGATCGAGTGCCAGTATTTTGTCAACTGTGCTGGTCAGGTAGGTGAGCAACCATACTGGGTCACTGATTTTCTCACTTCACTGTTACCTCTGGGATTTTAGGTATGGAGATGTAAGGTTAATGCAGTGATGAACTCAGCAGTCCTCAGGGATCACCTGTTCCTTGTTTGGACTAGAAACCTCAGAATTCTTTTATTCTTTTTTTTCTTTTTTTTTTTTTAGATTTTATTTATTTATTTGACAGAGAGATCACATGTAGGCAGAGAGGCAGGCAGAGAGAGAAGAGGAAGCAGGCCCCCTGACGAGCAGAAAGCCCGATGCAGGGCTCAATCCCAGGACCCTGAAATCATGACCTGAGCCAAAGGCAGAGGCTTTAGCCCACTGAGCCACCCAGACACCCCAGAATTCTTTTTTTTTTTTTAAATATTTTTATTTTTATTTATTTAACAGACAGAGATCACAAGTAGGCAGACAGGCAGGCAGAGAGAGGGGAGGGGGAGAAGCAGGCTCCCTGCTGAGCAGAGAGGCTGATGCGGGGCTTGATCCCAGGACCCTGGGATCATGACCTGAACCGAAGGCAGAGGCTTTAACCCACTGAGCCACCCAGGCGCCCCCAGAATTCTTTTATTCTAAATCAGAGGCCTCCAGCCAGTCCTCAGAGAGGAGCACCAGTGGTGACCTTTTCCTCCCGCCACCCTGGGTTAATTGGTGCCAGGAAGTCTGCGAAATGGTCGGGCATTGACAGAAATCCTTGGCGTTGGGTCTCCTTTGGTGTTTCATTTCATCCTGCCACCCAGCAAATAAAGCACAGGGCTATTTTTTGTGTCGGGAGTGTGGATTCGGTTCAGAACACTAAGCTGCTCCTACTTTTAAGGCAGATTGGTTCCTTGCCTTCCACTCTACAATCTTCAGAGGACCTGGGGTGCTTTTTGCCTTGTGAACGTCACATATGACGGTATCTGGGATTTGTAGGTATCAGGCGTTTTGTTACAAGGGCATCACTTGCCCCCCAATGAGCTCCTTTTACGAGTTGCTAAATCTCTCGTTCTTTGGTCTAAAAATAATTGTTATGGTTTAAAAAGGACCGTGTTGCTCCCCGCCCACATAACTAAAGCAGGCTGCACCTTGGCTTCCCACACCTGACCTTGGGGCAAGTACACACACAGGCCACTTGAAATTAAGCTCTGGCAAGCGGCTGAACATGCTCATTTGTCTTTCTTTCCTCTTCCCACCCACAAATCAATCTGTCCGTTTGTAGTGGGCATACGAGCTGGGTCTGTCCAACGAGGAGCCGGTTAGTATCCCGTTACATGCCTGCGAACACTTCTACCTTCTGACTCGCCCCTTGGAGACCCCTCTGCAGAGCAACACACCAAGTGAGGACTTACACTTTGTTTTTAATCTTGTTTCCTTGCCACTGTCCTGTCCTCTGAAAAGGAAGACTTTCTCCTCAGGATAGTGCTCGGAAGAGCCTCGTCTCTTCTGGAGCGTGTTACGGGGAAGCCGACCCAGTTCTACCTTTTCTCTAAGGACTTTTTATGAAAGGATGGACAAAATGGGCATTCCACCGAAGCAATTTTTTGGTTGGTTGATTTTGTAAGCTGATTGCAGCCCCACACAGAGGTCCAGGCCAAGAATATTTGCAATGTAACCTGGAGTTTTTGACAGGAATGGCGTACACTATAGAGGGCTTCTAGGTGAGCTCCAGTCCGGTTGCTCCATGGCCCCGAGTGCCACAGGAGAGTGCTTGACATCATCTGGAAGGTCTCGACCCTGAGAATGGGCTTATGGTCCCCTTATTCTGCTAGGCTTTTCCTGCAGCACTGCAGCAGTGCCGTAGTTTGGTTGCGAGCCCGGGTCAGAGCTTCTGGGTAACTGATCAGAGAAGCGGTGTCCCCTGTGACTCTGAGAGGGGCAGGTCCTCCCCCATGACCTCGAAAGGTCTGCATTCCCTGGATGCTCTTTGGCTAATATAGCTAATATAGCTAATAATGGGTGTCTGGGTTCTGCTTTTTCTGTGCATTTAGAGAGCTGGCCTACCTCTAAACCTTCTATCCCCCACTCCCTTGTTGTTTCTCTTCCTCAGCTATTGTGGATGCTGACGGAAGGATTTATATCCGGAACTGGCAGGGTGGCATCTTGTCTGGGGGCTTTGAGAAGAACCCGAAGCCCATCTTCACTGAGGGCAAGAACCAGCTGGAGATTCAGAATCTGCAGGAAGACTGGGATCACTTTGGTGCGCAAACTAGGGGGTAACTGTAATGCCCCGTGTTGTCTAAGATGCTGTCTTTCTGAAAGCATTTTTCAAGAAGAGTTCATTCTTCGATCTTTGTAACAGCCCCATGAGGTGTTCACAGAGGATAGCCTACGGAGTTTGCCTGGTCTAAGGCTGTGCTTACAGGGTAGCAGTTTCTGGGGACAAAGATCTTAGTTAAGGGACTTCTGGCCTATTACTATACCTAAAACAACTGCTAAAATTCTAGGCTAGGAGGAAACCTTTTTGTAGGCAGCTTGGAAAATTAAATTTTTAGAAAGCAGAATCTTTTTGTTAATGTAGTCTTTTAGACTTTTTTTTTTAAAGATTTTATTTATTTATTTGACAGAGACACAGCGAGAGAGGGAACACAAGCAGGGGGAGTGGGAGAGGGAGAAGCAGGCTTCCCTCTGAGCAGGGAGCCCAATTCAGGACTCGATCCCAGGACCCTCAGATCATGACCTGAGCCAAAGGCAGACGCGTAATGACTGAGCCACCCAGGTGTCCCTTTTAGCTGGTTTTTGTTTTTATTGAAGAAGAATTGACCTATGAATCTGTATTAGTTTCAGGTGTATATCACAGTGATTCAGTATTTATATGCCCCTTGATTTTGTAATTTTTTAATTTCCTTACTAAAAAGAAATACAGATAGTTAATACAGCCCTATGGCCCAGATTCCAAAGATATGGTGTATAATGTAGAGTTTCCCCTTCCACCCTTAATAGACTTCTTTTTTTTAAATAAACTTTTTATTATGGGAGATTTCAGACTTTTAAAAGTGCAGAGAATAGTATAGAGAACCCTCTGTGTACCCACCAGCCAGCTGCAGTCTGGTTTCATCTGTTGCCACTGTCCCCCTGGAGTAATTCCCAGATGCCGGGCTGACTTGCCAACAGGCTGGTGACCTGTCTTTTGTAGCTGTTCCAGTTTGGGAAATCCTTGCTTTTCCCCAACTACCAGTCCCTTGGCGATCTTACTTGTCCTTCTGTGTGTTGTGTGCCCTTCCACAGCTCCTTGCCTTTCTAACGAGTGTCTTTTTTCTCTGTCTTTATGCCAGGCACTTCGTAGGTTTGTCCCTTAACTCCAGCATGGTTTCTGCTTTCTGACTCGGGCCATTTGGCTCTTCTGAGAAAGCCTCCTTCAGGAGGTTCTCTGTGATACGAGGGAGTCGGGAAGCAGGAGTTGGAAGGTTTTGAATCCCCTAAAGCTGAGGACCGTGTTTGGGTTTGTTTTCACGGTTCAGAGCCCCTGCTGAGTTCCCTCCTGCGTCGCATGCCCGACCTGGAGACCCTGGAGATCCTGAAGTTGGTGAACTGCCCTGAGACCTTCACCCCGGACATGAGGTGCATCATGGGGGAGTCTCCTTCGGTGAGGGGCTACTTCGTCCTGGCGGGAATGAACTCTGCCGGCCTTTCGTTCGGTGGAGGGGCTGGGAGGTAAGTCTTCCTTGCTCTGCCCCCGTTTGCCGGGCGCTTCCTTCCTGCAGTCACTTGTTGCTCCTGTGGCTCGTCACGGGGGTAGGCAGTGTGGCATGTTAACAGTGAGGAGGTAGCTGTGATCGGAGAGTTGTGCCCTAAAGTCATCACTGTGGCATATTCCGGAAGTGTCACTGTGCATAGTGGTCGCGAACTCTTTGGAATTAGTCTTGGAGCCTGTGAGATGTACTTTTGGGCTCCTGCAGTGGTTACAAATGTTGATCCTTCGAGTGCATTTGAGTTTGGAAACCGTAAGTGCTGTGAGACAGAGGATCATGCTGAGTAATACAAGTCTTTTGAAAAAATTACATACTAATTAAAAGCAGCCAGTCAGAAAGGACAAACACTGTGTGGTTGAACTTCTCTGAGCTCCTTGGAGTGCCGGGGCGGCTGGCAGGCTGGGGCAGCGGAGTGGAGGGGGCCGCGGGCTGCGCGGAGGGAGTTTCAGTTTGGGAAGTTGAAGAGTTCAGGAGGTGGTGGCGGTGGCGGCCACCCGGCACTGTCGAAGTACGTACTGCCCCTGAACCTCACACAGGAAAACGATTAAGGTGTTCAATTTTATGTTCTGTTTTGTTCTATGTTCTGCTATGTTCTGTGTATTTTAGCACATTAAATTTCTGAATTTTTTTATTGATCTGAATTTTTTATTGATGAGGCCATTTTTCTTGAGTGACTTGTAGAATGGCTCTGAAAACAGGGAAGAGGAGTTACCCAAAGTGGTTGGAGCTGAGATATGGTCAGATAGCTGTATAACCTCCAAGGGTTTTCCAGGAAAAAACCACTGGATGGATAAATTAGAGTACATCTCTACTTTTGTCTTTTTTCACAGATGTGGCTTGTCTTATAGCACTTTCTAGGGAATCTTACTAGAGTTAAAATTCTCACAGTGGTTTTGAGAGCAGTAGATGGATCATATTTGTTTGTTCAGAAAAGTTAAGGGATTTGCCCACAATTTCTCAACCGGTCTGTGACAAGACGGGCTGTTTCTGTTGGCTGTTGCTTCCGCGTACAGTTAGGAGAGTTTCCCATGGGAGGTATAGCAACTTCCCCCACGTCTAAACAGGTACCTCGCTGAATGGATGGTGCACGGTTCCCCATCAGAAAACATCTGGGAACTGGACTTGAAGCGTTTCGGAGCCCTCCAGAGCAGCCGCACCTTTCTGCGTCACCGGGTCATGGAAGTCATGCGTGAGTGGAGCTTGGTCCCGGCAGTGCCTTGTTGAAGGTGTCTGCCCTGGGGCCTGCTTGATCATTCTGAGGGGCAGTTGTTTAATAACTTCTGATGTCTGGTTGAGGCATTAGGCCCTGGGTGATATTTACAGAACCTTCTCTTTAGTATATTGTCTTTTATTTACCTCTGGGAATAGGAAAGAATAGGGCTTCCATGCGGATTCCTAGTGTCATCTGCTTTCCACGGCGCCTGCCAAGCTCCCATGCCAGGTGAATGCTCTCGCTCCCTCCTTGATCTTTGAGACCATGATTTGGTCAGGCAGAGAATTTGCCACATTATTCTCAAAGCTTCAGGTTTCTCTGAGTGATTTTTGTCATTAACTGTTACATGCTAGCAAGATAGGAGACCACTTCTCATGTAAATATAAAACATACGCTTCTGTTCTCCTTGGTCTTCCCTCCAGCTTTGAAGGCCTCTTCCTTTTAACTTGTTACTGTACCTTGTCTCTGATTTATTTTCTAGTAAACCCTCAGGGTCAGCTTTTGTATCAGAAACTGAACCAAATCAGACTGTCATTTCACTGTCCTATACTGAGGAACTATTATTCTGAGAGTTTGCCAAAATATTCCTAAATATTTGGGGCATATTTATACTCACAGCCAAGTTTCTGCACTGGCTCTGAGCACCAGTCTTGATTAACAGTGAACTGTTGATTAAGTAGTGGTGGGGGTCGGGGGCCCATTCACAATGAGGCCTTTGGTTAAGCATTAGCATCTATGTGCTCACTTCTTGCCTGTGGCAGAGAACTGTCTGTGGGAGACAGAAGGCCTGGGTGGCCACTAAGATTCTTTAATTTTAGCAGAGATTTTGGTTAAAATGATGAACTGCCTTAAGTCCTGATTTTCCCAGCTGTAGTTTCTTTAGAACCTGTGCAAATTGTAATGGAGCTTTAGTTTCTCCTTGATGACGTGACACTTCTGGTGGCCACCTCCGATTCTCACATGACAGGAATCGCAGGCACAATAGAAAGTGGGGAAGCTAAGTAGGACCTTAAATGTGAGAGGGGACTGAAACATCGTCACAAGTTAAGGCAACCAGCGTGGGTCCCTTCTCTGCATTTCTCAGCCTCCTCTGTAGCCCGCTGTCCCTCTTGTGTGGCATGCCACGAGGTCAGGTTTTCTCTGTGCTGCGACTTGAGCTCACACTCTTGCTGGCTGTTTTCACATCTTGCTGTCGGAGATTAGACACTAGGAGACATGAATTCTGACCTTGGCTTTGTTATGTGACTACGTCACTGGGCCAGGGCTCTGCAACCTGTCCTACATCACAGCCACCAAATCAGGGTATACTCTGTGCCCTTTCACTTCGAAAGCGGGTCAGATGTTAGAGAGAGGTGTCTGTAGCAGTTCTGAGGGCTCAGCAACTCTGGCCCCATAAAGCAGCACACGCCGTGTGTTCACACGTTGTTGCCTGTTGTTGCCTGCTGTGTGCTGTGGCGATGCAGCCTTCCTCTCTGCTGGGGAAATCGGACCTTCCTCCCATTGACTCTGCCTGCGGATTCGAACCTGGAGGTGTTCTGCGGCTCACAGCTGTGTAACTGTGAGAGAGGAGCGTGGCTTCTGCAGCATTCCTCTTTCTTTGGGAGCCGGCCTGTTGCACTGGGCACTGGTCCATATTAGGCCCTGTTAGCCCACAGAGCGTGCTCTTGTGCATAGGAGCAAGTCCTGAACCTCGTGCATGCTGTGTTCTCCGCCCTGTGGTTTGGGCTGGCAGAGACTGTCCTTATCTGTTCCAGCTCTGCTGTACGATCTGAAGGTTCCCCGTTGGGACTTCCAGACCGGGAGGCAGTTACGCACCTCCCCTCTCTATGACCGGCTGGATGCACAAGGAGCCAGGTGGATGGAGAAACATGGATTTGAGAGGCCCAAGTACTTTGTGCCACCGGACAAGGGTAAGAAGGCCAGTTTTCATTTTTGTTCCTTTTTTGTCCTGGGCGCCAATAAAACCCATTTAAAATGTGTTACAGCTAGAACATGCTCCTAGAGGAGTAAACAAAATCTGTCACGCTCTACTAAGCTCCACGCAATATAAATCTCTTCTCTTTTTCTTTTGTTGTTTTCTGGTCCACAGACCTCCTGGCATTGGAGCAGAGCAAGACGTTCTATAAGCCAGACTGGTTTGAAATTGTGGAGTCTGAGGTCAAGTGCTGTAAGGAAGCTGTGTGCGTCATTGACATGTCTTCTTTCACAAAGTTTGAAATAACAGTAAGTGCTTGGGAACCAAAAGAAGAGATTAGGAACCTTTGCGTATTCGTTAAATGCCCCGTTTTTCATCTGTCACTTTAAAACTGCTTCTCTAAGAACTCTGGTATATCTTAGTGTGTTAGCTGTATTATAGCATTTCTCTAAATTTTGAGCTGTTTCTGGGTTGTAATTCGCTTGCCGAGGCCCACTTACCATCGGAATCGAGCTAGCTTTCTCCGGAGCTTCTGGCCGGTGGAGTAAAACCACAGGCATCGTTGCTGGGGGATGATGAGGGGAATCTCCTCAGCAGGTCACAGTGTTACCCGGCCACAGGCTTTCATGCTCACGCTCTCTGCTTTGTTCCCTAACCCGGCAGTCCACCGGGGACCAGGCCCTGGAAGTCCTTCAGTACCTCTTCTCCAACGACTTGGACGTGCCTGTGGGCCACATCGTGCACACCGGCATGCTCAACCAGGGCGGGGGCTATGAGAACGACTGCAGTGTCGCACGCCTGAGCAAGCGCAGGTGAGGCCCACGTCCCCCACCGCCCCCCACGGCCCCCTGACTCCATGCGGGGAGCCGAGCGCCCGGCCCTGGGCTCCAGGAAACCAGCTTACACCCAGGACACAGATTTTAGACATTCCTGGCCTGGTCATTGGCAGTGCAGTACAGACAGAAATCACAAGGGAAGGAAAAGAAACCCCCAGATTAATAAAATTCTCTGTGAACAGAGGAGTCACCCTAGGGGCAGAGATGGTCGCTTACCATAGTCGGTCTTGTATGCTGTCTTGGCACCGACAGGAAGCCCGGGTCTTGTTTTGTGCTTACTCGGTAGATCCTGGGCTTGGGCACTGCTGGCCCTCTCTGAAAGCTAGGTCTTCTGCTCATGGGTTGCTTTGAAATGAGTTAACCTGCCTGCTTCCTGAGCCTTTCTCAGCTGCCTGGCTTTGATTACTCTCTGTCTCCCTCTCAGTTTCTTCATGATTTCTCCCACCGACCAGCAGGTCCACTGTTGGGCCTGGCTTAAGAAACACATGCCGGAAGACAGCAACCTGCTTCTTGAGGACGTCACCTGGAAATACACCGGTAGGCGGGCCCTCTGGGGTCAGCTGTGCAGGGAAAGGCCAGCCTGTCCAGATGTGTCTTCTCCATTTGCCTTCTTTCTATTTGACATTCAGAAATGGGGATCAGAGTCAGAGGCGTGCAGGAGGCTCTCTGGGCGCACAGCGTCGCTCTCTGATACCCAGGTTTTTGTCAGTGCGGTGTGCACTGAGTCGTGCTTTAGTTGTGGTTTGTTTTGTTTGTTGTTGTATCCCTACGGCCAGCATGGAGGAGTGCAGATATTGCTTAAATGAATGAGTAAATCATTTGAATAGTATTTTTTTTAAAGATTTTATTTATTTATTTGACAGAGAGTGAGAGAGGGAACATAAGCAGGGGGAGCGGAAGAGGGAGAAGCAGGCTTCCTGCTGAGCAAGGATCCCAGCGTGGGGCTCGTTCCCAGGACCCTGGGATCATGTCCTCAGCCAAAAGCAGATGCTTAACAACTGAGCCACCAGGGACGCCAATAGGTTTTTTTTTCTTTTCTTTTTTTTTTTAAAGATTCTCTGTGTCTATCTATTTGACAGGGCGCCTGGGTGGCACAGTTGGTTGGGCATCTGACTTGATTCCATCTCAAGTCATGATCTCAGGGTTGTAAGATCAAGCCCTACGTGAGGCTCATTGTGGAGTCTGCTTGAGATTCTCTCTCTCCCTCTGCCCCTCCTCCCCATCATGTGCTCGCACACTCTCTAAAAGAAATACATTTTCCTTTAAAAGATTTATCAGGAGCACCTGGGTGGCTCAGTCATTAAGCGTCTGCCTTGTGCTCAGGTCACGATCCCAGGGTCCTGGGATCGAGCCCCACATCAGGCTTCCTGCTCAGCGAGAAGCCTGCTTCTCCCTCTCCCACTCCCCCTACTTGTGCTTCCCTCTCACTGTGTCTCTCTGTCAAATAAATCAATTTTTTAAAAAAAGATTTTATTTATTTATCAGCAGACTCCATGCTGAGCGCTGAGCTCAACATGGGACCTGATCCCATGACCCTGAGTTTGTTACCTGAGATAAAATCAAGAGTCGGATGCCCAACCCACTGCATCACTCAGGTGTCCTGAACGGTATTTTTAAATTTATTGCTGATGTATTATTCTCCTCAGAATTTCCTGTTATCTTTTTTAAGTGAGTGAATAATTTTTGAGGATGACTTAATTTTTTTTAAGATTTTATTTATTTATTTGACAGAGAAGCAGTGAGAGAGGGAGCATAAGCAGGGGGAATGGGAGAGGGAGAAGCAGGCTTCCCACAGAGCAGGGAGCCCGATGCGGGACTCAATCCCAGGACCCAAGATCATGACCTGAGCTGAAGGCAGACACTCAGCTGACTGAGCCACGCAGGCTCCCCAAGGATGACTTAATTGTCTCCTCCTGAGCAGTCCTGCGGGGGAGCAGCCCCTCCTTCTACCTGCTCATTCTAGGTTTAATGCCTGCCAACCCCCCATTTAACTGACACCCGCCCCTCGTCCCCAGCAGACCCTCGTTGACAATTCATAGCAGCTTTTCCTTCTTGCTTCCAGACTGGCAGACTGTAGAACTGGAGTTGTATTCTAGCCCCTGAGGGTGGTTGGTGTGTGGTTCCCACAGGCTGCTGTCACATGATGGACTCCAGGCTGGTTGGGCAGCTCTCCTCAGGGCTGTCCTCCTGGTGCAGATCGGGGATTGGGCTCCTCCCGTCACGTAGCAGCCTGGGAAAAGGGAGGCAGTGGGAACTGTGCGGCCAGTTCATGGCCAGGCCTGGCAGTGGGCACCTGTCGTCAGCCAGGACGTGGTCTCACGATCCCAGTGTCCCTGCAGAGGCGGCCGTGGGTTGTTTCCCAGCGCAGCCGGGCAGAGGAAGCAGCTCGCTGGGCGCTGTTGCCAGCAGTCAGTAGCTGCCTGTAGCAGCCTGTCAGGAGGGGTGTGTTTGTCAGAATGGAGGGACTCTCTCTCTGTCCATCCTTGGGTTGCCTGAGCAAAGGGTTGCTGTCGTGGTCTCAATGCCCAGGCCTGGCAGCAAGGGATCAAGTCCAAAACAGACTTTTCTCTTTGGCCCCGCTGTCACCTGGACTGGTGTCTCTCGCTCCTTTCCATTTAGCCCTCAATCTGATCGGTCCTCGAGCTGTGGATGTGCTGTCTGAGCTGTCCTATGCCCCTATGACTCCGGACCACTTCCCAAGTCTGTTTTGCAAGGTGGGTGCTAATACAGTTTTAGTTGTTAAGTGGGTTGTTAAGGGAATACTTGTTTTATAGTGATGGCAATTACATGTTCTTACTACAGCAATTGATGCCCACAAAAGGTGTTATGGTTTTCATTAAGCAAACAAAATGACTCAGTAAATTCATTTATTTTTCACCCTGCCAGGTCTCCTTATTCAGTAAGCATTAGGCTATCTTTGAAAGTGGATTTAACTTCTCTCAGTATCAGCCCTATATATTTATTGCTTTATGTAGCAGTGGCTTAAATTTTCTAAGTTAGAGCATTATTACACAGATGCCAAAAATGCTGGTTAAGGTCAGGTCCGCATTCTCTGTGCTTCCCCTTCCCCTTCACAGAGTAACTTCTGTCTGTGCAGTATCTCTGGGTGAGCAGCTTCTGTAAGTTCCTTATGTTTGGCAACAGTAGCCACTGATAACTAAGTAAAACAAGTGGGAACTGAATGCTGGTAAATGAGGTCTAAACGGACCAGTGGTTTGGTGACCTGTAACCAACAGCCGTGGGACAGTTACTCATAGAGGCTCCTCGAAATTTGGACCCAAGCTGGGATCCAGCTGCTGACTGTACAGTTTTCCTTTTCCTCCGCGGCAGAATGGAAGCAACGGAAAGCTCACGCCATTAGCCGTTAGCAGGCCCTTCCCTGCAGGGCTTGCTTCCTGACGAGTGGTCCATGTGCATGAGCCTGCGGAGCAGCGTGTCCTCTTGGGCTCCCTGGGGGAGTAGCTTGCTTCACTGCCATCTGGGACTTAGCACTTTCCCTGATAGGAACAACAATGGTGCCAGAGGGTCGTTAGGTAACTAAGGTTCCATAAACACATTCTGAGGGTGAGAAGCCCAGCCTCTGACCCGAGTAGCAGGTGCACCACGTTCTGTGGTCATCGGGTGCCCTCTTGTGGGGCAGGTGCCCAGGACTTGGCTGCCAGATCCCCTGGAGAAGACATTGACCCGGTCTTCATCACTCAAGAGGCCCCTGACTACAACCAATCCTCAGCAGGGCTTTGTGCAAAGAAATGTTTCTTGCTTGTAAAGACTTTGCCTCCACTTCCCACCAGCAGCTTGGCTGGCCCTCCTGCAGTGGCGACACTCCTGAGAAGAGAGATTGTTGCGACTCTGCTCCATTCCTGGTGACCCCAGTACTTGCAAACAGACTACTTGGAGGATGAATTTTTCATTCACATGTGCGCCTTGTCGAATCAGAGGTGCAGAGCTAACGAGAGGGGCTCACCTCAGGTGTTCGTCGCTCCACAAGCGCCGGGTGCCCAGGACCTCTGAAGTGCCCGTGCTCAACCGCTCCCTCTGCTTCCACAGGAGATGAGCGTGGGCTACGCGAACGGGATCCGGGTGATGAGCATGACGCACACGGGAGAGCCGGGATTCATGCTATATATCCCCATAGAGGTGAGCCTCCCGGGGAAGGTGCCGGCTTCTCCACGCCGGCTGGGCACTGGCAGGGCTAGAGAGCGTTTCCAGCTGGGCCTTGGGAACTGAGGTAGGCTGCAGTGGAGGGACTTCAACATTTGAACTAAGATATTTACTTTTTTGAAGAGGAAATACATTTACATGGTTTAAAAATCAAAACCTAGGGGCGCCTGGGTGGCTCAGTGGGTTAAAGCCTCTGCCTTCGGCTCAGGTCATGATCTCAGGGTCCTGGGATCAAGCCCCAAATCGGGCTCTCTGCTCAGCAGGGAGCCTGCTTCCCCCTCTCTGCCTGCCTCTCTGCCTACTTGTGATCTCTGTCAAATAAATAGATAAAATCTTTACAAATTAAAAAAAAAAAATCAAAACCTATAGGAAGGATTTAGTGCCACCTGAGCAGTTCCCAGCAACCACTAGTGACCAGCTATTTTTTGTAGGTCATGTCCAAGATTTCTGTGCATATGCAGATAAGTTCAAAGACACCATAACCCTTTTTTAGAAACACAGATGGAAGCATACAGATGTTCTTAATAATCGTAGAGCTCCTTCCGGGTCAGTACCTAAAGAGAAGAGCTCCCTCTTTATTTTTTAACAATGGTGAGTCTTCCTTCACATCACATCATCAAATCATCATTTACATGATTAGTCTGGGACTAATGGACGTTTGTGGGTGTAGCGCTTTGTAGGCCTTTGTTACAAGCCGCTCTGTGTACCGGTGTCTTTCCGGGCCGCACACGCGCACGCCCCAACGCTGCTCTCACACGCTGGCTGATAGGTACGGCGTTGTCAGCGCACTCTTCACTTTCTTTGTGAGATGAAGCAACTTTTCAGAACCCATTTCCAAGTGAAAGCTCATCTGTAGGACCTGTGCACTCCTGCCGGCCCCTCCCCCACCTTGTTCTTCTGACCTTATCCTTTCTCTGCCTCTCCTGCTCCTTGCCAGTCCTTGACCGTGCTGCTGCTTCTGCCTCAGGGTCTTTGCACTTGGCTCTTCCCCTTCCCTGGTGTGCCCTTCCCCCATCGGGAGGCTCTCAGAGCCGCACCTGCTTCGGGTCGCGTTCACATGGCATCTTCCGGATGAGGCCTTAACGGGCGCAACAGCCACCCCACCCCCTGGTTCTCCCTCTCTGCTTTCCATCTGATGAAATGTATTTTATTTATTTCATTCATCAGATTACCTTTATTTAATTTAAGTTCTCTGAAGGCAGGATTATTTATCTGTTTTAACTTTTATATCCTAGGCACCTAGAGAAGTATTTGGCACATAGTTAAGTGGTTAATAAACGTGGCATGAATGAATGTTCTGGTCATAACCTTTGTGCACTTTTGTAATCAGTGATTGGTCTTTTTTTTTTTCCACTGAAGATTATTTATTTATTTATTTATTTTAAGATTTTATTTATCCATTTGATAGAGATCACAAGGAGGCAGAGAGGAAGGCAGAGAGAGAGGAAGGGAAGCAGGCTCCCCGCTGAGCAGAGAGCCCAATTTGGGGCTTGATCCCAGGACCCTGGGACCATGACCCGAGCTGAAGGCAGAGGCTTTAACCCACTGAGCCACTCAGGTGCCCCAATGATTGGTCTGTTTACCAGTTTTTAAGCATTGTCTAAATCAGTCCTTGCTGTTGAGGTGTATCCCAGTTTGTCTTTTTTTTTTTTTTTTTAAGATTGATTTTATTTGAGAGTGTGTGCGCAAGCGGGGGGATGGGCAGAGGGAAAGTCTCCGGCAGACTTGGTACTGAGCACAGAGACCAATGTGGGACTTGATCTCAGAACCCAGAGATCGTGACCTGAGCTGAAACCAAGAATTGGAGGCTTTAACCACTGAGCCACCTAGATGCCCCCCAGTTTGTCACTGGTCTTTTCATTTTTTTGCCACACAGGGTTTAAAAAAAAAATTATGAGAAATGTTTCATACATTGCAGAGATTTGATTTTTATGTAATTGAGTTGATCTTTTGTGCCTTCTGGAGTGTGATGCATAGCGTCAGGATTGTAAGATTTTTTTCAGTTTTCCTCTAGTGCTTTTATAGTTGTGTTGCTCTGTTGTATGGGTTTGTGGGGTTTTCATGTATTTTGATGCCCCATCCTTTCGCAGTGTCTCTTGCTGTACTTCATGGGATATGGATTAGACTTTTTTTTCTACGTGGATAACCAGTTGATTTGACATTCCGTCCTTACGGATCCTAAATTCCTCTGTTTTTGGATTTATTTCTGGACTTCTGTTTTTATTTTTGGACTTCTGTTCCCTTAGTCTATCCATGATCGGGGTCACTTATGTATTGTAATATTTGGTCGTGCTTATCCTTCTCCATAGCTTGGAAAACTGGGGAAAAAAACATGTTTTCTTATTTTCCCTTGGAAACTGTAATTATCTAGTTAAGAACACTGACGGATTCTGGATTATATTACATTTATACATTAGGAAGAACTGACATGATGTGCTCAATCTTAAAAAGAAAGCCTTTGAGTTTTTATTTAAGTTTTTTTGGTGACCTTTCAGAGGTATTTGAAGTTTTCTTCTTACAGATGTTAAAATATTTTGTTGCTATTGTGAATGAGAGGAGTATCTTTGTTCCATTATCTTCTAAGTGATTATTATTTTTTAAAAAGATTTTATTATTTGAGAGCGGGAGCATGCACAGGTTGGGAGATGGGCAGAGAGAAAGGGAGCAGCTTAGCCAGGAGCCCGAATCGGGTCTCGGTCCCAGGACCCTGAGATCATGATCTGAGCTGAAGGCAAATGTTTAACCTTAACTGAGCCACCCAGGCGCCCCAAAGTGATAATGAAAGCCATTTTTTTTCTTTTATATTTTTTATTTCCTTACTAAATTTTCTTATAGTTGTTTTTTAGTTGAGTCCTTGGAATTTTCAGGGTCCAGTCTTATGTACATAGGGATCCTAGGCATCTCTGTCTTGTTCTTGATGTTAGTTGCATTACCTATACGGCCTTAGGCTTTCTTTCCGTTACTGGTGGAAGCATGCATCTGCCAGCCCATGGAATTTTATGTCCTTGTCCAGACAGATATAATGGTTTTAAGATGAAGGGATTAGTCACAATTTGGGAAGAGCTGATGCAGAGGTAGCTGACTTGTGCCTGTGCAGGCAGGGATCGATTCTGAAGTGCCACATGATCAGTCAGCTTTGCCGCTTGGGTGCCTGTGTCATTAAGTGGCCAAACCTGGTCAAGAGGGGGATGCTCTGTGGCTCCAGTAGCTTCATTAGTTAAGGCCTTGGTTTCTATGTCTGACTATCCTGGGCTGGTCCTGTTTTTATGATTTTCCATGAGTCCAAGAGGTGATTTGTGCCATGCATGGGTTCTTCTCAAGCGCTTTCATCCTCAAGAAGGTTATGCAGTTGACCCTTGAATAACGTGGGGGTCAGGGCACCCCCATCCTGCCCCAGTCAGAGCCTCACATAGAACTTCAACTCCTCAAAAACGTGATCTGCTAAGAGCCTGCTGTTGACTGGAAGCGTTACTGATCACTCGAGGAGCTGACGGACACATACTTCATGTGCTCTGTGTACTGCGTACTGTCCTCTTCCAGTCTAGGAAGCTAGAGAAAAGAAAATGTTAGTAAAATCCTAAGGTAAATATATCTACAGCCCTGTACCGTGTGCAGAAGTCCATGTAGAAAGCGAGACCCACACGGTTCAAAGCCATGTGAACTCTACTGTCAACTACATTGGTCTCTTTGAGGGAAATGTATTCCGAGATATGGTGGCACATGGCAGGTTCTTGCTTTGCTCACACTGAATCCCCCCCCAGCTCTTAGACAAGGAGTACGTGCTCGGGACCTGCTTTTCTCATCCAGCCCTAGTTGCCTGCTGAGTCTTTCTTCCCTGGCCTTCCTCTTCACTCTAGTATTCAGCTCAAGACCGGAAAGCACTGAACAGAAGGCACTAGGGATGCGGGCCCTTCATTATTGCCATGTCCCTGTCACTGTCCCCTCAGCCTACCCCCACGCAGGTGTCTGGGCCACAGGCACCATAGCTGTGTGTAGATGCGGTCGCATGGAGGCTGTCCCCACGGGTGGCCCGTTCAGCAGCTGCTGCCTCAGCTGGAGGAATGCACCAGACAGGCCAGGGGCCCCACCAGGGGAAAGGACTTCCACGCCGAGGAGGAAGCCAGGTGTTTTTCTGGTTTTACCGTGGGCACGTGTCACTGGACAGGGTTGCGCGCGCACGGCCTGGCGGACTGACCAGCCCCGTGGGAGAACTGCCGGGCTAAGTTCCACACGCGTCGTTCGTCTCTCAGGGAAGAGCACACAAGGTGCTTTCCTTGTGACGAAGATGCTCGGGACTCACTCTTGAAACAGCCCATGTGTCTGTCACGCAGCAGGGTCCCCGCCAGGGTCATCAGGTGGTCTGCTCCCTCCCTAGCTCGCATTTGTCTCCTGCCTGGGAGTCTGTTACCTTCTGTCCCCTCCCTCCACTTCCCCTCCTGGAACTCCCCAACTCTCGAACCGCAACTCTGGTCTTTCTGTGGGTGTGGGTTTGCGTTTCTTCGTTGTTTTGGGTTCCACTCTGCGATCGTACAGCGTTTCTCCGATTTCTCGTTTTGGTTTTTGTTTCACAGTTTTTCTAGCAAATAACGTCTGTTCTGGGCTTTAGATTCCACACAGCGTGTTTAGGTAGGGATTGAGCATTCGCTTTCCATTTGGAAAACTTTGTTTGCTTAAGGTATCTGAGTTTCTAGAACCAAGAAAAGAATGCCACGAGAGGCTGGCTGCTGTGGGACACGGGCAGGGCTGTGCTGCCTTCCTGGCTCCTCTGTGACTTGATCTGGTTGTCCGGATGTGCTGTCATCTGTGAAAAGTCAGAGACTGTGCAGAGTTGTGTGTGATACATTTCCTAGCCCGGGCAGTGCATGAGGGGTCACGGGGGAGCCAAGTGGGGCGAGAGAGACGACTGGGCTGCTGCGGAGGCGGTGATGGGCCTGGCCATGCCGGGGGGTAGGCATGCGTCTAGGATTGGTACTCGCGACCTGCTCCCTGTTCGAGGCGCTGGAGAGAAGGGAAAGATACGGGTACTGCTTTCATGGAGCTTAATGTTGGGGTTGGGGAGACCCTGGCTCATTACCCCTGGGGGGGGTAGTGCTTTGGTTTGTCAAAGATGAGACATCCTGAGAATTTCACACACCCTCTGCCTTGTCAGAGTCGAGGTGGCCTGCCGTCGGCACTGCCAGACACACCCCCATGTCAAATGGATGTGCGAGTCACTGACCTCTCCTCTCCCCCTTTAGTATGCCCTGCACGTGTACAACGAGGTGATGAGCGTTGGGCAGAAATACGGAATCCGGAATGCTGGGTACTATGCTCTTCGTAGTCTTCGGATTGAGAAGTTTTTTGCCTTCTGGGGTCAGGATTTAAATACCCTCACCACCCCCCTGGAATGTGGACGAGAATCTCGGGTGAAACTGGAGAAGGTACTGTGTCTGCGCGGCCCAAGGGCTCCCCCCACCCCACCCCCTGCAGCAGGAGTGGACGTGGCCTCAGAAAGGAGCGGCTGAGGTGGAAGGCCCAGGGATGGCCTTGGATGGACAAGGACAAGGAGGATGTCCTTAGAGTGAAAAATGTGTCTGTCCTAATAAGAAAACTGGTTGTGAGCCCTTGGCTGCCCCACCCCTTACACCCCTGAGATCAAGAGCCGCGCACCCCACCATCGGAAGCAGCCAGGCACCCTGCTTGGCGCTCCTGCAGACAGAGGGCTGTTGAGGAAGTTGCTCCATTTCCGTGCCATGGGCCTTTGTACACGGTACGCCTCTTAGAGTCAGCTGCCTCAGTTTTCTTTCTTTACAAAGTGAGTAGGAACATCATTTTTTAGAAAAGTACTAGGTCAAGAGGATGTTAGTGAAAAGTCTCTTTCCCACGTCTGCCCCCCACCAGCCTGCCCCCCGCAAGCTGCCGCCTCTCCCTCTGAGCGTGTGCTCCTCTCCCCGCCGCCCCCAGCCGGGCTCCCCGCACTCGCTCCTGCTGCGCAAATGATCTTAGGCCTTCCCTTGCGGTACAGCTCTGTAGTCTTCTCTGTGCACAATTACAGGTAACTGTTTTCTCTCTGATAGAAAAGTAATGAATACTAATTTGGGATAAGATAGCAAAGAGTATCAAGAAAAGTAAAACACACCATTTTATCTGTTCGTAATCACTGTTTCTAACTGCTGGGTTGCCTATGCGAACCTACAAGCATTGAATATAGATGTAGATGTGTGGGCTTTTTGTTGAGATTCTACATATATAAAAACGTAGTTTTTCTAAATTCTAGCGAGTACGTTTGGAGGATTTTTCTTCCTCAGTATTTTTTTCTGTGTGGTCTTGTGGTTGAAATCTGAAAAATGCTTGTGTTACAGAAGTTCCCTGAGGAGGCCTTTACTATGGTGAACGCAGTTTTTCATGCAGTGGGAAACTGGGGGGCGGAGGGGGTGCCCCAGGCCAGGGACGCCAGCGGCCCCTTCGCACCCAGCACGGCCGTCCCCTCTCAGCCTGGCCTTCTTTCCTAGGGGATGGACTTCATTGGCCGAGATGCTCTGCTGCAGCAGAAGCAGAACGGGGTGTACAAACGCCTCACCATGTTCATCCTGGACGACCACGACACCGACCTGGACCTCTGGCCATGGTGGGGGGAGCCCATTTACCGCAACGGGCAGTACGCGGGCAAGACCACCAGCAGCGCCTACAGCTACACCCTGGAGCGCCACGTCTGCCTGGGCTTCGTACACAATTTTTCCGAGGACACAGGGGAAGAACAGGTGGTGACAGCAGATTTTATTAACCGGGGAGAGTATGAGATTGACATCGCGGGACACCGGTTCCAGGCCAAGGCCAAGCTCTATCCGGTCACCTCACTCTTCACTCACAAGCGCCGAAAGGAGGACGTAGAGCTAAGTGACTTGCACGGGAAGTAATGCCGGCGGCCTCACTTGCCCACCTACCCCCACCGCAGGGCTCCCCTCCGCCCCCGTCTGTCCTGACCTCTGCCTCCCAGCCCTCAGCTCCTTGATGCCATTTTAAACTTCACCTGCTTTTAAACCTTTTGCTTCGCAACCTCTTCTCCTTCCACCTTCCCCTCCCTTCTGCGCTTTTCCATCTACCGCTCACTCCGGGCTGTTCCTCCCTCCCCTCTTCGCCCCCCAGATTCCCGTGGTGACAAGAACCATGTCTAATGGGCAGGACAGGCGCCAGCTCCACCTGTGCAAGTAGGTAACCGGGACAGTCGGATTTCTAATGCTGTGTCTCGAAGCAAGGGAAGCTGGTGGTGTGCAGGCCTCGGGGCAGGAGTTCCGTGAGGCCGACTTTTCTCGGAGCGGTGGCTCGCTGCGTGTGTGGCTCAGCCCTGTGCGAGCGCGGGCCGTGCTGCTGGGCCAGGCGGATCCCTCTCCCTTTCCCTGTGCTGTGGGCTGGCCCCCTGGTACCTCGAGCAGGAGGACGACCATCTACCTCACCCCCGCGAGGCATCCCGTGGATGCTGTCTGGTCTCTAGTGAACAGCGGCCCTGGCACCATCCTGAGGTCCCCACCAGCCTGGGTGTTACAGTGCAGGCCGGGGCCACCGGCCTCAAATTCTCTGCGCGTCTCGCTCAGCTCTCCAAGAGCCTTTATCGGCCTGAGTAAACAAGCCAGTGCTGGAAAGGGAAAAACCATGTTGCCTTTTGTGTTGCTTTTCCCAGCTGCAAGGGTCTGATCTCAGAAGGTGCACAGCCCCGAGGCGGTTTCCTGCTGCTAGAACGCTGCTGCTGCTTTCTGCCTCTAAGCTCAGTCTCTCCAAGCGCACTGACTTGGTCCATCCTCCCTCCCCTGGTCCCTTGTGCAGTGGGCCCTCCGCCACTGAACACTGCTGTCCCTTTGGAACAGGAGGGTTGTGTGGTCTTGGTGAGGAACCAAACCTCGCTGGCCATGCTGAGTTCGAGAGAGCTGCTGGCCTCCCCAATTTGGCTTCCTCTGGCCCAGAACCGACAGATCCACACAGCGCTGCCCCTGCCCCCACCATGGGTCTGCGGAGAGTTCTGAGCATGGAGAGAGTACATCCTGAGTCCGCTCTCAGCCAGCCAGCGCTCTGGGGCTCCCGCATGGAAAAGGGCCTGGGGCACCGGAAAGGCCCTCTGTGCTGTTAGGTAGGAGTTAGCTGGGCCACCTCTACTGTTACAGATTTTGAACTGCTGTCTTGGTATCTTGGATGTATTAGCTCTAGTGAGGTCTCGATACTAAAAAGCCTTTTGTTTTAGAGCAACTTAGAATCCTCAGGTGTGTCTGCTGCGGCATTTCTTGGGATCTATTTACTCAATCAGACAGATTCCTTCTAGACGCTGCTTGCCATTTCCCCAGCCAGACAACGCCTACTTGATCACTGACTGCTTAAGGAGGTCTTAGTTGATTTATTAAGGGAGTAGGTAGTGAGAACTCTGTTCCCAGAGAGACGCTGCCCCTGGGGAGGAGGGAGGAAGGGGCAGCGGTGTTGCCCCACCGGACGGCAGGCGCGGCAGCTGTGAGCAGCGGGGGCCCGACTGAGGAAGGATCGCGGCGCTAGAGGCAGCCTGTGCTCTGTGCCACACTCATCTTTGTAAATGAAAAACTATTTCAGGTTGAATCTAAAAGACATTCTAGCTTTATTAGTTACTTCTAGCTTAGCTGTAATTGGCAAGATGTTAATTTTCCGGGGCATCACTGTTTATCGAGGACCCTGACACACACACTTCGCTTCTGACACTTGAACACTCACCCTTGAAATCTCTTGGTTATGTCAGACTTTGTCCGTCTGAATTCGGTAGTTTCCCTCTTTGCTCGTAACTGTGAGGGGGATGACTCTTCCCTGCCTCCCCGCACACCTGACAGACGTCCGTTCTGCGGCGGTCAGGCCCCGTGCGTCACCGTGGATGACCACTCACCTCTCCCTGGAGATCCCAGGGCCCCGGACTGCTGTGAACGGTTAGCGGGACTTTGTGTTCAGACACGCGGTCTTTTCTCTGAAAGGATCCACTGTCACCTCTTGTGCTGTCTTGATCTTGGGCTCTCTTGAGGGAGGGCCTCTGCGCTCTTCTCTTTGAAGCTAGAAACACAAAGCATACCGGCCTCAAGCAGATGAAAACTCGGGGCTGCGGGTCCCTGCGGCCCCTCTCTTCCCCTGAAATACCTGCTAAGCCCCCACTTCCTAGCACCACATGTAAATCCTGGTTCCCGGCGCTCCCACGGTCACTTGTCTTCTGGGGAAGCTTGCAGCAGAGAGACTCCCTGTGCGTACCAGTGTCACTGAAGTCAGGAGCGCTCTAATTTGGAAAACTTTAGAGCAAGGGACAAGAACTACCTGCTGTCCTCTAACGTGTCAGAGCCACGGAGCACTGCACAGGGGACCTGCTCCAGGAGAGAGAACCAAACAACCCCCTACGTTTCTAGTGCTCTGCTGGGGGCAGGGGTCCCTCCCTGTGCCCCCGAATACAAGAGCTGCCCTTCAGAACAGGGGCACAGAGACCACCAGGCTCAGTGATAAGGCTCAGTTACCCCATTTCTGCAGGAGGAGAAGCCTGGTGACTTGGCTTCTCATCAGGAGATCTGGTGTCCATGGATTCCACCTTGTACAGACCAACAGCTTTACCTCTTTCCCCTCTGAGGCAGTGAAACAAGTGAAAAGTAACAACTCCTTCCTCCACTACCAGCCTCTGAGCGTATTTGCAGTGTTAACCACCCCCCCCGCGATGCGGCGGGACTGAAGCTTTCTGGAAGCGGCTTACCCTCACTGGAGAGCTGACCCCTCACCTTGCTTTCTAGCTCTGTTCATCCTCTGCCTGATGGACACATCTTCTGGCATCTGAGTCTCTACCCTCCGCTGAGAACCTGAGGGAGATAAAAGGGAATCTTCTATCATCTGTCGTCACAATTCTGACCCCAGAAGGCTGCGTCCTGGCTGACTTCCAGGGTTAGCTCCCGGGTGCAGCCTGCTGTCTCTCTGTAGCTGTCTCACCAGTGGAAGCAGCAAAGGGCCCCTCTGGTATCCGAGGTGGAGGTGTGGGCACCTTGCTTAGTACTGGAGAACTTTCCTGCTGTTTCCATTTCCTTTGGCACACTCCCCCTCCCCGCACCCACATCCCTCCCCAAATCTTCTATCAGAACGACAAAGGGAACATTTTCACGAGTCACGAACGGTCACTTGCAGGCGCATGGGTTCAGAGCAGCACAGCAGAGGGCAGAAACGGTAGCTGACCTGGGAGTCTTCGGGCGCTAACCGTGTCTGGCAGTGAGCCCTGAGCGAGCCCCGGGCTCTGCCTGGCAGCGCGTCCCCGGCAGCCCCCCTGGGCCTCCTCCACTTCAAGGTGCTGAGTTGTAAGGCTCCCCTCATCCGCCCACGGCTGCATCTGCGGCCCCTCATCACTACAGATGCACTATTTTTCAAGAGAACTAAATATTTTTGTATGTCTTTGCCTTCTCTTTGTTCATTAAACACCAGAGTTATTCATCGTATAATGTGATTCTTGACTTCTCCAAGCAGAGAATCTGTATCCCTTGAAGAATTACACATTTCTTCCTGGGCTTTCTCCTCATATCTAAAGGTACCTATTTTTACCCTTCACAAACCTTTTCTGCCTTCTCGGTTTTCTGTCCCTCAAAGACAGAAATTACAAGAGGGTGGGAAAGATATTTTTAGCATCAGTTTCAAAAGATCTATGCCAGGATTTCCTTTGCACACCAAGAACTGGAGCTGGGAGCACCTCTTTTCAAGCCCGGTTCTCGTGCCTTATACCAGGATGTCCCACGGTGGGTGCAGGATGAAAAGAAACTTCATTTCAGTCTGAGGGTTCCCAGGCACCCCGCCATCACCTCCCTTCCCCAGAGCAGACAGGTGAGGGGGAGAAAGCTTCTGCAGCTTCTTTCACTGAGGGGGTTTCTAGCAGCACAATTAATGCTTCACTCTCAAATCTACTCTTGGGATCCAGGAAATGCCATTGTAATTATTGTTCAGGCTGTGACTCCTTATTTACGTCTCTAAGTGTGCAGTTAGCTTAGCCCCTTTCGGTCCCTCTGCAGCGTCAGCTTCTGGTGCTGAGACATCTAAGGCACTTTAGCGGATGGGACCTTTTCTCGAGAACTCTGGTGACTTTAGTACCTGGGGTGAATTTCTGCCTCCATGAATGTGGTATTAACATTGTGCACTGTGTTTCTATCAAGCCAGATTCCAATTCAGATGTCCTTTTCATGTTACTAAGTTTGTAAATGAATAAAAAGACATTTTAATTATTCTGTCTGTGTCCACTTGTGAAATGTTCATCCCTAGTAACTCAATAAATGTATTTGGCCATCGCAAGAGGTAAACACTTTCCACAAAACCATTTACACTGATACCAAAGAGGAAGAAAACCACATGGAAACCAAGGGTAAGCTAGAGCATCGTGAAACCTCCACACACTGGTGGCAGCCTGGGGAGAGCCTCTGGCTACTGTCCTGAGGTTCCGATCTCTGTTGAAGGATCTGACCTCCCCTTCTGCCTATTGATTACATAGTAAGAACCTGATACTTGACATATCACCCATCACCTGAGGGCCCACACTGGTGTGCAAAACAGACTCTGTCCATGCTTGCTCACATAGTAGGAAGAGAAGAAAACAGACACACCCACATCTTTCACTATATGACCTAAAAATTCAGTCACTGGACTTTACTTACCCAGCGGTTTTTTGAACGACTACATTGGTGAATCCGTAGATTGGCTAATGGGTCTATAACAATCTCATCGTGTCTTCCAAACATACTTGTTAGATTTCGAGATAACTAAGGGCAGCATTCAATACAAAGGTACATCCCACACTCTACCAGACTAATTCCAAAGGAAGAGTTCACAAAACACTGTGCAGTGACACTTCCAGAATATGCCACAGTGATGACCTTAGGGCACAACTCTCCAATCACAGCTACCTCCTCACAGTTAACGTGCCACACTGCCCACCCCCCGTGACGCGCCACAGGAGCAACAAGTGACTGCAGGAAGGAAGCGCCTGGCAAACGGGCAGAGCAAGGAAGACTTACCTCCCAGCCCCTCCACCGAACGAAAGGCCGGCAGAGTTCATTCCCGCCAGGACGAAGTAGCCCCTCACCGAAGGAGACTCCCCCATGATGCACCTCATGTCCGGGGTGAAGGTCTCAGGGCAGTTCACCAACTTCAGGATCTCCAGGGTCTCCAGGTCGGGCATGCGACGCAGGAGGGAACTTAGCAGGGGCTCTGAACCGTGAAAACAAACCCAAACACGGTCCTCAGCTTTAGGGGATTCAAAACCTTCCAACTCCTGCTTCCCGACTCCCTCGTATCACAGAGAACCTCCTGAAGGAGGCTTTCTCAGAAGAGCCAAATGGCTTGAGTCAGAAAGCCTGCTCCTCACGTAAATGCACTCTCTCTGATGATCAGCGTGTAATATCCGGAAATCCAGCTTGTATACAGGTCACGTGTCTTCATTTAATGGCTCAAAACCAGTCCCCCAACTGACCCCTGCACATCCTGCCGGGTAACGGAATTCTCCGTTGGGGACCCCACGTCCCCTTTCCGCTGCACCATGGCTGAACCGCAACGGGGGTGACAGACTAGCGTGACCCCTGGACCCTCCCCGGCCTGACTTCCTTGCTGCCCTGCAAAGCAACAGGGAGACACCAGGCTCAAAATGCGGTTCCAGGAAATGACCCAGAACTCCAGTGAGATGAACTTCCCTTACAGACAAGAGGCCTACGGCCCGGGTTCCTCTCGCATCCAAGCAGGTAAGCGATGCAGGGCTCGGCAAAGCACGAGGAACCGAACCCGGGACCGCAGGTCGGCAGTTCCGGCTCGGGGCCCGCGAGGCAGACCCTCTCCTGACTCCGACTCTGCTCCCACCCGACTCAAGTACCCGTTGCCCCCAAATTAAATCCAACCAAAAGGGACCCACTCCCGCCTGTCCTGCACGCAGCAGCCAACCTCCGTGACAAAAGCAGAGGTGGTGAGGAGCGGGGACGCCTTTTACTATCTTCACTGAGTCCGCGCCGCTCCAGAGGAAGCCCGGCCAAGTCTGAGGACACTGTTGGGGGGGGGGGGGGGACACCAGGCTCATCCACTGGGCAGAGGGCCACGGCCTCTTCCCTCCCCTCCTCCAACTCCTCTCCTGGCATCTCCCCTCTGCACGAACACAGCCCCCCGCTCCCAGTTCCCAGACATTCAGTCTTGATCCAAGATTTACACGCGAGGCGACGCTTCGCCAGAGTAGGAATCCTGTGAAAGGGAAATGCCATAAAACCTCGGCCTTTGAGTACATCAACTCTCACCTTCCCAACGACAGCCGTGTCGCGGGTCACATAAGCGCTGAACGGGCAGCAAAGGAGACATCCCCGGTGCTTACGCTGCGACCCCCGGCAGGGCCACCTCAGCGGGCAAGCAAGTCAGGCTACTACCAACCTTGCCAGGATCGGCCTGGAACCATCTGGGATCTGAATTACGCGGGTCTTCAGAAGAGCAACCCTGACGACACGGGCGTCCTGAATTTTCAGCTCTAGACCCCGCTACTCCCCCAGGACAACTCCCGTGGCCACCAAACGGTTTCATCAGCCCCTGGGCTTCTGGCCGATCCGTCACCTGACGACACGCGGACAGACACCCTCTACCTTGTGACCCTGCGGGGCTGTCCCGGGGCTCGGCCCTCCCTTTCTACTTGCTCCGGTCATACTTAGCTCGCGACTGCCTGGGGTCTTTCCCCTTGACGACACACATGACGGGTAACCTATGTTTAAGCTCTTTGGTCAGAAACAGCCTTCAGAGCAACCGGGCAGGTGCCGCGGCTCAGAGCAATGTCACCATCACGCACCGAACCGGGGGCAAGACCTCAGCGGCTTCGTTCAGGAGCCACGTGTGGCCACTTGCTAGATAGACTTCAGTGAGTGAAGTCACAGCAAATGGCCCAGGGAGCCGTTCACATCCTGAGGATGACAGGCTCCGGAAAGGATCCGGGGTAAGGACGGATCCCCTCGACCGGACGGCAGGGAAACGGGACACAGCGCAACACGCTGACAGACTCGCGCCAGGAAAAGACCCCGGCGAGCGGCAGCGCCGGCCTGGTACTCGAGTCCTGACCACCGAACCCGCGGGCTGATGCGGTGCCGGGCGCAGACGGCCTGGAGCCCGGGAGTCCACGCCACAGGCTGACCAGCGGGCGGCGGATTACCTGCTTACCTGTCTGGATGCCCGTTTCTTGCTCTAACTGGTGGTAGAGCTTGTTGGAATAGTCTGCCATCTTCTGCTCGATGGTCAGGTGCCTGGCGGTGCTCAGGATGCCAGCACAGAACCTCGTGGAGCCAGCAGCCAGCATGCAGGACGCATCCAAAATGCCATCAGATGGACTCGCTCCCCCCGTGTGACGGCAGCTAGGTCAGAGACCCACATTACGGCGTCGTCTGTCAGCTGGGAAGGGGGAGGCCACCTCCCTAGCCACCGACAGGAGTGGCACCGAGCAGCCCACAGTCCCCTCGACGGCAGGATACTCCACACGGGCACAGAAAAAGGAACGAGAGAAAGCTTTTCTGCCACAATATGGAACAACCCTAACGAGCAAAGCAAGGGGAGGGACACTGTTTAAGGTGCGCTACCAACCTGAATACAAAAGTGGAAAAAATAACAATATTTTTGTTATTTAACCCTGTATAATATTTTGTTATATAACCCTGTCCATCAGGGTTGCTCTCTGAATGCCCAGGTACACGCATCCGAGCTGACCTATACAGACGCGCTCATATGAGCGGGGAGCATCTGGAATGATACACAAGGAACTTAACTTGCCTCCAGCGAGGGAAACTTCCAGCGAGAATGGGGGGGGGGGAGTTTTCCCCTGTACACTCTCTACAATATTCACTCTGAATTGTGTACTGTATTGCCTACTCAGAAATAAATACAACAGACGTGTTAAAGGTCATCCACTTTCTGGTAGGCAACAGCACAGAAAGGGGACATTCAGGGAAAAGTGAAACAGCCTGAACAGAGCATGAACCGCAGTTAACCACTACGGCACCCACCAGATCCATGACACAGAGCGCAAGGGGGTGTCTGAGTGTCTGTGAGGGTGCCCACAGCAGGGGCGGCCCGTACCCAGATCAAACAAGGAGCAAAGCCAACGTGCTGGAATAACTGAAGTCATATGCCAAATAGGACGGACGGGAACAAGGAACACTGGAAAAGAGACCTGATGGTGACCAGGAATCAGCCGGCTACGTCTTCCGGACAGAGGCACAAGCATGTGCAAAGGCCCTGGGTGGGGGGTGGGGTGGGCAGACCTTGAGAAGTCCAAGCACAGAAAGGAGGCCAATGTGCCTATAGCGTGATCAGCGGAGGGGACCCACGACAAGGCTGGAGAGGCAGGCAGAAAGCGAGGACACACAGCCCTTGGATGCCATCGCGACGAGCTGGGATTCCACTCCAAGTGCAAAGGAAAATACAGAAGCAGGGAATGAAATAATTGGATATGCTTTTCCAAGATCAGTCCGGCTCCACGGTGGGGAGAGGACTGGAGAACGAGAGGAAAAGCAGGATCAGGAAGCGACCACCGTAGTCCTAGAGGGAGGGCACAGAGACTCAGAGCAGGATGGTGGCAGTGGAGTCAGAGCCGCAACTGGATTGTTCTGGACGCGAAATGACAGAACTGACTGCCAACAAATGGGATGTTAAAATGGGGCAAGGGGAGAAATAAGGATGACGGCAGAGTTTCTGGGTTAAGCAACCGATGCCACTTACCACAGTGTGAAGGGCTAGGGATGGGAGGGAGGCGGGCAGGGAGTGAGCGAGAGGGAGGCTGGGAAGGGGCGCGGGCGGGCCAACAGCCCACCCGAGGGGTTACATGCAAGATGTCTGGCGGGCATCCACGGGGAAAGGACCAGCAGTGGCCAGACATCCAGGCCTGAAGCCAAGGACCAGCGCGGGTATCTGGAGACCCAGCATGCTGAGGAACAAGAAGGACCCTGAGGCTCCCCAGCACGCAGAGCTTGGGAAGAGGAAGAAGTACCGGGCAGAGGACAGAGCGCTGGGGAGACGGACAGCATCGACAAACAGACGGGGTTCAAGAGACAGAGAAGGAGCCGTGGCGAGGCAGAAAGAGGCCTGGGCTGTAGTGTCACAGAAGCCAAGAGAGGAAAGGGGCTTTAAGAAGCGGTTCCCGGGACGCCTGGGTGGCTCAGTTGGTTGGACGACTGCCTTCGGCTCAGGTCATGATCCTGGAGTCCTGGGATCGAGTCCCGCATCGGGCTCCCAGCTCCATGTGCAGTCTGCTTCTCCCTCTGACCTTCTCCTTGCTCATGCTCTCTCTCACTGTCTCTCAAATAAATAAATAAATCTTTAAAAAAAAAAAAAAAGCGGTTCCCTACGGACGGTGCCTGAGGGACCCTGCAGCACCATGGACAAGGGTCTGCTGGGACAGCAGAGGTCCTTGGTGTCCCCAAAAAGAGCATTCCCAGGGGAGTGCTCGGGATGAAACCGGGGCCACAGCAAGCTCCCGAGCGAGGAGATGAGGGAGTGAGGACTGTTCCTTCACTTTCTGTTCTGAAGGGAGCAGAGCACCAGCCAGCAGCAAGAACGGGAGCAGAGCAAGGCTCTTGGTCTCTAAAGGCACGGGCCCTGAGCCTGTTTCACTGCTGGCGGGAAGGGCCGGGAAAAGGGAAAGAGGTGGGTCTGGAAGGAAAGCTGGTGACAAAGAATGAGGTCCTGGAAGAGGAGAGAGAGGACCCAAAGCTGTGGTGAGGGACGGTGTGCGCCGTGTCTGCACAGGCCGCGGGCTGGAGGGAGACTCAGGGACCGGCAGGCCTCCTCCCAGATGCAGAGGTGGGTGGGGGAGTCCAGCCTGGCTTATCCCGCACCCTCGGGTGTCACAGGCTGGGACCAGCATCATCAGACAGAGCAGCAGAAGGGTATGGGATCGGGTCACCAGGGAGAACTACTCTCCCAGCAAAGCAGAGGCCTGTTCAAGGTTCAGGAAAACTGCAGACACACCTGCCGGGAGACGGCAGGGTCACCAGCGTTGGGGGGGAGGGGACTTCCGAGGAGAGCCCCGGCAGACAGCACGCCCAGCAGCATGCGGGGGCCCCAAAATCCCAACTCGTCCAAGGCCAAGGTGTGGCGCCTATCCACCACAAACATCTCCGAACAGAGACTGAGCAAGGCCTACACCGCATGCCAAGTCAAATCCTACCCAACCAGGGCCGATCACTCGGCCGCCTCGCAGTAGTCACCAGGCCTCCTCGCACCCTTGGTCCCTGCCCAAGGGTCTCAAGAGAGAAGCTTCTTCCTGCAACCTCGTGGCCACAGCACCAACTTCTGTGCTTCCCTCCCTCCCCACCGCCCTGCATCCTCCCCTCCAGATCTCTCCACTGTGCCCTCCAGAGGATCCTTTCCAAGTTAAGCCTGGCCCTTCGCCCAGTACCTCTCCCCTGGGTGTCCACAGAGCCGCAGCTCCTCTGAGGGAGCGGCCACCCCTTCCTGGCCAGCCGCGTTCTACTGAGCTCGCCTCCAGGGGGCGGCGGGGAGCATCCTCCTCCCCCTCCCCTCGGAAGGATTACAGCTTGGTCATACTGGAACAGACTCAGTTCCTCCATGGCTCAGGCCAGTGGCTACCCCCTGCCTAACCCGGGGGCCATCAAGGGTTCAGCCACAGGCAGATGTCTGTGTATGTTCTGCCTCTGAACCCGCAGCACTGATCCTCTCCAGACCTCGGACCCCCCACCTTCCTTCCTTCAAAGCAGATAACCCCACTCATCTCCTCCCCTGAAACTCCACCGACAATCCCACTGGCATCTGCAACCATCTCTCCTTCCCTCAGAGGGTCCCAAGTTCAAGGCCGCAAGAGCCCCCTCCCTCTCCCCTCCCCCCCCCCTCTGCCCCTTTGCCAACTCATAGGCACTAGTGCACTTGCGTGCAGTCTCTCTCTCAAATAAATGAATAAAATTTAAAACAACGATTTCCCACCATACGAAATAAGCAGTCCCATGTGAAGCCCTGCTCTGCACCCGAGTGCTGCCGCCTGACTGTGTCCTTCTTCCCTTACCCGTAACTTGGTGATTGTATGGTTGGCCAGCGGTCAAGCCAGGGGTTCCTCTTTTTTTTTTTTTGAAGATTTTATTTATCTATTTTTCAGAGACAGAGAGCGTACACAGGCAGGGGGAGTGGTAGGCAGGGCAGGCAGAGGAAGAAGTAGGCTCTCCACCTTGCAAAGGTCCCAATGCAGGACTGGGTCCCAGGACCCTGGGATCATGACCTGACCTGAGCCAAAGGCAGCCACTTAACTGACTGAGCCACCCAGGTGTCCTGAGCCAGAAGTGACTCTTAATGCGAACTCACAACCTGTCTTTTCACTTCACGAATACCTTCAGGAAAGGGCTTCCTGTATGATCTGTCCCTTTTCCCCCCATTTCCTGTCTGTCCCAAACCCAAAGCAGTTTGGCTTCTGTGCACCCCCTCCCCCAACAGCCAGGAATGCTGCTCTCACCCAGAAGGCTCATGTTGCCAACTTCTGGGAACACTGGCCCCCTCCTCATAAGGTCCTCTTCAAGCACCGCATGTCGCCCACCGCTCCTTCTACTCACACCCTCTTTCCTGGTTTAATCCTGACTCCGACTACCCTGGCCACGTCTTTGCTGGCTGCTCTCCCCTGTTCATCGTTCCGAGACCACGTCCCTCATGGGGCTCTAGGACCAGTTACTCCCCCCGGTCCCCTACTTTCTGGGGGATTTCACTGCCTACCGTGACCGAGGGCCCAACCCACAGCGGCCACAACATTTGCGTCTGCACCTCCAAGGGAACAACAGCAAGTCCGCTTGGGCTCCCAGAGGTCAAAATGGGCACATCCAACAGGGAAACCCATCCTCCACAATCTCCAAATCTTCTCCATTTCTGTGTCCCCAGTGTGACTCCATATATGAGAACCCTGGGTGTTACCCTGGGCTCCTCCTCTCTTGGCTCCTCTATGCAGCCAACCTGCAAGGACCAAGGATTCCACAGGCTTCATTTCCCTCAGGTGGACCAACTTCTCCCACCCCCGCTCCGGCTACCAGAGTACAGGCGGCCACCCGTGCTCAGATTACTGCAGAAGCTTCCTGACGGGGCTTCTGCACCCTGTTCTCCCCACACCCCACAATCCTGACACAGGACTCTAAGCCAGTCTTCTCAAATGAAAATCTTGTTTCACGCCCCTGCTTAAAACTCTTCAGTGACTTTCTGATGCCCTCAGGAAAAGGCAATCTCCTTCGCAGGAAGTGCAAGACCCTTCATTATCTGGCTCATTTCTTTTATTTTAGTAATTTTTTAATAAACATATAATGTATTATTAGCCCCAGGTCTGTGAATCGCCAGGTTTACACACTTCACAGCACTCACCATAGCACATACCCTCCCCAATGTCCATAACCCAACCATCCTCTCCCTACCCCACTCCCTGCGACAACCGTCCACTTGTTTTGTGAGATTAAGTCTCAGAAAAGTCCCTCCCAATCCCATCTTGTTTCATTTATTCTTTTCCTACCCCCCAAACCTCCACATTGCATCTCCACTTCCTCATATCAGGGAGATCATATGATAGTTGTCTTTCTCCGATTGACATTTCACTCAGCATAATACCCTCTAATTCCATCCATGTCATAGCAAATGGCAAGATTTCGTTTCTTTTGATGGCTGCATAGTATTCCATTGTATATGTATATACCATATCTTCTTTATCCATTCATCTGTCAATGGACATCTAGGTTCTTTCAATAGTTTGGCTATTGTGGACATTGCTGCTATGCACATGGATGCACATGCCCCTTTGGATCACTACATTTGAATCTTTAGGGTAAATACCCCGTAGTGCAATTGCTGGTCATAAGGCAGCTCTATTTTCAACTGTTTGAGGAACCTCCATGCTGTTTTCCAGAGTGGTTGCACCAGCTTGCATTCCCACCAACAGTGTAGGAGGGTTCCCCTTTTTCCGCATCCTCGCCAGCATCTGTCATTTCCTGACTTGTTAATTTTAGCCATTCTGACTGGTGTGAGGTGGTATCTCATTGGGGTTTTGATTTGTATTTCCCTGATGCCAAGTGATGCGGAGCACTTTTTCATGGGTCTGTTGGCCATCTGGATGTCGTCTTTGCAGAAATTTCTGTTCATGTCCTCTGTCTGGCTCATTTCTTATCTCTGCTCTCTCTGGAGCCAGGCTGAACCTTTCTGTGACTAATTCCTCAAACAGGATAGGATTCTGAAACCCCCGGGATCTGGGCACACTGTTCCTCTAACCAAACAATATAGCTCCCGCCACTCTCCCCCAACTCCCCAAACAAAGGTAACCGCCAAGGCTCTCAGCCTGAAATCTTATTAGACCCCTCCCCCAGCACTGGGTCAGGTGGCCCTCGTATGTTCTCCCATCCCACCCTGGGCTTCTCCCAGCACAGAGCTTCCCGGACCATGTTGGTCAATCAGGGAAACAGCACAAAAGCCCAGCTGAGAATGTAGGCTTTACAGAGAGACAGACAGCTGGCGGTTTGAAAGCCTCCACCCACCTCTCATTAGCTCTAGGACTTGCAGCAAGTTATTCCATCCCCATGCTTTGGGCTCCTCATCCACGAGGTAAGCTAGGACGACCTGCCTCACACAGCTGCTACAAACACCCAATCAGACTAGAAGGAAAAACATGGCCACTGGACCTAAGAAGCACTTAGTAAAGATACTTTTTAGTATCCTATAACCATGGAGATCTCTGGGAACTGGGACCAATGATATAACTTGATCATACTTCTCCCAGCATTCAGGATAGGCACC
Organism: Mustela erminea; assembly: GCF_009829155.1. NCBI lineage: Eukaryota > Metazoa > Chordata > Mammalia > Carnivora > Mustelidae > Mustela > Mustela erminea. The sequence continues at coordinate 48,356,465 of NC_045632.1, read as the reverse complement.
TAGGAAATGTAAGTTGCTAAATGGTAAGAAGAGAGAACACACGGGGGTGGGGAGGGAGGAGTTCAATGAGGACTCAGAGATCTCAAGGCTACGCTCTCAGACTTCAGGGGATATCTAAATCACGTGAAAGAATTTTTAAAAAGAAAATGGGAATATTTTCAAAGGCAGTTACAATCTACCAGATGCTGCGTTAGGTGTACAACTGACTTAAAACTGACTTAAAACTCACAAACCTATAAGGCACTAAAATTTCTTTTCTACTGCTTGGGGAACCTGAGGCACAGGGAAGGAACTCGACCAAGCTTCTCTAATGCCAGTAGTGGCAGAGCCAGGAGTAAGACCCTGTCGGGAAGGCACCACAGAGTCTACCCTAGAATCTTTACTCCCTGCTACCCATCAAACAACCTCAGACGAGTACAGAAGCGGTAGCTGTGAGGCCAGAACCACAAGACACATCCCTTGGCGGGATAAAAGGAATTGCAAATGCCACAGAAGACACATATTAACAGATGAGGTTTAAGATGAAATAAACAATGTTAGAAACCTAGACCGTTCCAGGAAAAAAAAAAAACAAACAGCCTAGGGTGATGAGAACCAAGTAGAAGATTTGTGACCTTGTGTGCATCATGACCTTGAAAGAATCAGTGAGTGGTGGAGGCAAACAAGAACCAAAAAAGATTTAAAGTGGATCCAAACAAAGAAAGGCAGGTGCCAGAGTATCCAAGTAGGTTTGGCAGCAAAACCAAGGCCAAGCTTGACGGCAGAGAAGGGAAAGTCACTAGACAAGAAACCAAAGGTGTCAAAAACAAAGAAAGAAAAGCGATAACCGGATTTAAAATGTGTGTGTGTGTAAAAATACATATCTTAAGCTTTATTTAAGTACTCTCCACACCCCATTCGGGACTCACATGCTCTCCCGACTAAACAAGTCACGCGCCCAAAACAAATTATATTTTTAAAAAACTAAGACGACCCTACAATGCCTTCCGCTAAGAAGAAAAATTATCTGCCGAGCAAACTCAATATCGGGACTAGGTATGCCCAGATCTGCTTACACCAACACGACCAAGAGGGCAGCTCCAAGTCCCTCTGAGTCGTTCCTCTGTACGGTCACAGCGTGTGTACAAACGGGCCGCTGGGGACAACGAAGACTGGTGAGGGGAGAGCGCTTAAGAAGATGTCCCACACCTGCCTCAGCCCTAGAGCCCCCCAGGACTTTTCTCTCCCAGGCTCCCCCTCTGGAGAGTCGGACCCTGCCGGTGCTGGGTGTGTAATTCTCAACAAGTGCCACCAGGTGATCACACAAGTTTAAGAAATCAATACGAACCGCCAGCGCCGGCCAGGTGTGCCCGCCAGGTGAGCCCTGGGGCGCGGCTCCCCACCTCCTTCCCTCCGCAGCCCCGTACGTCACGCTCACACACACCGGCAAAGGACACCTGAAGACGCCCGCACCCCATCTGTGTCCTTCACATCGGTGCCGAGGGCTCACGCATCACGAAGACGGCCCACTGCCCCGGGCCTACACTGTCCCCGCTAACTTGGCTGCCGCACTCTGCAGCAGTCCTGCAAGTTAGTGAGGCGCAGGCGGACCGCAGCGCGTCTCCAGGCGGGAAAGCAACTGCGCCCGCAGCGGACGATGACCTGCGAGCCCGGCCTCCTCCGCCCTAGGGGCTTGCAAGCCCGAGGCCGGGAGCGCGAAGCGCGGTCACCGCCGGCGCTCTGGACGTCGGGCTGAGGCGGCGGACGCCCCCTGAGGGGCCGCGGCGCAGGCCCCGGGGCAGCCGGGCACTAGTCTCCGAAACCCGGACCACCTCGGCCGGACGGAGCACAGCCGCGGACAGGCTGGGAGAGATGAGGCGAATCCCTCTCGACCCCGGCCGCCAGAGGCCTGAGGCCACCGGCGCAAGCGACACGAAACGCGGGGCGGCCGGGACCAGCCCCGAGGGAGACCAGAGCGGAAAGGGGGGCGCTGAGACGCGCTGAGAGGCCAGAGCGGCCCCACAGCGGTTCCTTACCTCACGGGCCTCCGAGCGCTCCGCGGTCAGCACCACCCCGGCGGCAGCCGGGCAGCAGCCACAACAGTTGCGAGGGGTCCCGGCACCAGAACGCGGGGAACGGGGAAGGGAAAGAGGCGGGGCAGAGGGAGTAAAAAGTTCCGGGGAACGCCGGGGACCGCGACCTTCCGCGCTTTACGGCCCCCACGAGGGTACGCCGGCGCGAGATCGCTCCCGCGCACGCGCGCGCCGTGACGTCCCCGTGGCGGCCCCTCCCCTGCCACGTGGGGCTTGTTTGGGTCTCGCGAGGCCCCGCCCCTGATCACTGGAGGTCCCCCTGCGGTGGTCCGGGTGGTCTTGACCTCCGGCCACCCACCAGGTTGACCTCTGCAGGTGGACCCGGGAGGTCCGCGGTGGGGCGCGCGGTGCTGTGGGGAGCGCGGAGCTTCGCTCTGCCCTCCAGGCGCGTTCCCACTTATGTCCCCGGGCAGGTCGAAGCTCAAAGCCGCTCTGGACCCGCAGGCTCTCGGCTCTTCCCGGGCGAGGCGGGATTTATAAAGGCCCTGAGCTCTGGGCCCGAGGTCACTCTGCATCTGTTCCCCACACCCCACCGGCTTCTCCCTGGACCTCTGCCTCATCGCCCAGCTCCACCGAGACTGGGTCCCCAGATCTCTTGACTCTTCTGGCCTCCCGTTCCCCAACCCCGCCGCTGGAGTTCTGAGCGTTGGCAAGCTTGCTGCAAGGATCATCCCTAAAACGATGTTCCTGCTTCTGGTGTCCCCCCGTCCTCACTCTGCAGGGCTGTCCTTCCCAAGCACGTGAGATCATTTTACTCCCTGGCGTAACTTAACAGCTCCTCGGGACTCCCCGTTGCTGGGGAGACCGTGCTCAGACTCCTTAGCGTGGCAGAGCTCTGTCTCCTAGTGGGACTGGCAGCGGTGCCCCAGGCAGCTCTGGGGCCAACTGTGTGTGACTCAGGGGCCCCGGATCAAGGCCCGTTTGCCCCTGTGTGCGACTGATCCTATCCCCCACCCTCCGTTCAAGTCACACTCCACCAAGCCCATATTTTGCTCACTAAGGTGCCCTTCCTGGCACCTGTCCTTCTGTCCTTGGGGAAGAGTTCTGAACTGAGAATCAAATGATTCCCCCGAGGCCCCTCATGTCAGCCTGGCAGACCCCTCCAGAATTCCAAAACCTTCTCCCACCATCACCACGATGGTGGTGCAGCCTTTCCTGCCCAGGACAACTGGCCTCCCTTTGGCGTGTCACCTCGACTCTTTCCACCTCTGTCTTTCCTGGTAGTTTCCCCTACGCCTTCTGTCACTCTCTCCAAGAAGGACTGGTTTCTCTGAACCCCCAGCATCTAGTATCGTGCCTGGCAGCTAACACATGATTGAGCAAATGAGGCAAAGTTTTGAGCAAAAGCTCCTTTCGCCAATCTGTAAAATGGGATAATGTCCTGGCCTCAGGGAGCAGAGGGCATTTGGTTGCTGCAGCTGCCCCTCAAACTGACCAGTAGGTGGCGCTGTGACATACAATTTGAGGTTTCCCTGGGGCCTCCCGGGCCTGCTAATGGAGTGCAGGTCCTCAGGGTGAACTAGAAACCCAAATCAGACCAATCAAATCTCCCCGAGAGGGGATACTCCGTGTGGTCCCCGTGACTCAGGAGGGGCTGAGGAAAGGCTCCTTTGTGCAGCCTTGAAAAGAGGGATGTGCCCTTTCTGTCCTGCTGTCCTCCCCTGGAGGGGGTCTGTGGAGTTAGGGACCTCAGACACACAGCTCTGGGGCATCGTCTGACTCATCCCCCAGAGCCCAGGTGAAAGGGCCGTTGTCCTGTTTGGTTAAGAACATGACTTTGGGGGCGCCTGGGTGGCTCAGTGGGTTAACCCTCTGCCTTCGGCTCAGGTCATGATCTCAGGGTCCTGGGATCGACCCCCGCATCGGGCTCTCTGCTCAGCGGGGAGCCTGCTTCCCTCTCTCTCTCTGTCTGCCTCTCTGCCTGCTTGTGATCTGTCAAATAAATAAAATCCTTAAAAAAAAAAAAAGAAAAGAAAAAGTAAAAGTGACTTTGGAGCTGACCTGGCTTGGGTCCAAATGACAGCACTGCCTCCCCCTTGGTGTGTGACCCTGGGACATTACCTGCCCTGAGCCTCCTCTCCAGTCATCACCAGTACAGACTATAGAGAAGGAGGGGCATTAGCATGTGCGTCTCTATAGAGAGATTTATCTGAAGGATTTGGCGGCTGGCAAGTCTGAAATAGCAGGACAGGCAGGCAGGGTGGAGACCCCAGGAATCATTGATGTCAATGTCTCGAGTTCGAGGGGAGTCTGGGACCAGAATTCTTTTTCCTCTGGAGACCTTAGTCCTTTTCTTAAGGTCTTGAAGTGAGTGCATGGGCCCCACCCACGTTAGAGGAGGTGACCTGCTTTAATCAGTCTATGGGTTTCGGTGTTAGATCAACAAAAACACTTGCCCAAGGATATCCAGACTAGTGCTTGACCAAATGTCTGGGCACCCTAGCCTGGCCAACCTGACATGTGAAACTAACCATCGTAGCCTCTGTCTACTTGCTTGGAAAGTTGGCCATGACACCTTTCCTTCCTTCTTTCCATTTTTTTGGTTTTTTTTTTGGTAAGACTCAAATAATGCGGATAAAATACTTGGCTCAGAGCACAATTTTGAGAGCACGACAGCTGGGTTTTGTTTTGCTTTGTTTTAATTTTTTTTTTTTTAAAGATTTTATTTATTTTTCAGAGATAGAGGGAGAGAGCGCAAGCGAGCACAGGCAGACAGAGAGGCAGGCAGAGGCAGAGGGAGAAGCAGGCTCCCTGCCGAGCAAGGAGCCCGATGTGGGACTCGATCCCAGGACCCTGGGATCATGACCTGAGCCGAAGGCAGCTGCTTAACCAACTGAGCCACCCAGGCGTCCCATGTTTTGCTTTGTTTTGTTTTGTTTTTTAGTCTTGCAAGGTGAGCTGCATGGCCAGGCACCTTCGTGGGTGGGAGACAGAAGGGAATGAGTGACACTCAGTGACCCAAAGGGAATCAGAGTTATGAAGCTCAAGGAACAAAGGACCTGTTAGGCAGATGGTTACAACAAAAGCTGGGCTCCAGTCCCCAAGTGCCACTGGGGCTAATGTCTTTGAACTGAGTTTATCAGACCTGTCTACTATAAAGGCCTGGGCTAGATGTAAATTTATTCCATGATGTGCCCGGGAGCTCTACAAAATTGTCCAAGATCGGTGAGCTCCTTTTTTTTTTTTTAAAGATTTCTTTCTTTTTCTTATTTTAGAGAGAAAGAGAGCATGAGCGGCAGGGGCAGAGACAGTGGGAAAACCTCAAGTGGACTACCCACTGAGTGCAGAGCCTGATGTAGGGGTCAATCTCAGGACCTTGTGATCATGACCTGAAACAAAGAGTCATCTCCCAATCAACTGTGCCACCCAGGGGACCCTCAGTGAGCTATCTCTTCATGCCCAGGCCATGCAGCTCTGTGGATGGTATGTGAGCAATGCTACCCCAGGCCTCTGGGAATCTTGGCCCCTGCACTCTCTAACTTCTCCAAGGCTGCGCATGGAGCTGGATGTTTGCACTTCATTCCCTCCTTGGACCAGCTGGCCCTGCTCTGCTGGCTATGCCCTAGATCTCCTCTACTGGGGGGCCCATCTGGATGCCCAGCTTTTGCTCCTATAGGCTCCAGCTTAGAACATAACAGCAGCCTCCCAGGGAAGCTCTGCATCTAGTTTCTCCAGCATGATGACAACCAACCCATGCCCACCAGCCTTGAGGAGCAAAGGCAGCTGGGACCCCTGGCCACAGAGGAGATGTAAATAGAGGGGATCCTGGCCAGAGCCTTCTTACAGCAGAGGCACCCCACTTGTGACAGGCCCTCCATCTCCTGAAGCTTCTCAAATGGAAGTTTGGCAGAATCACAGGAGAGAGAAATCCCAGTGGAAACAAGCATGGAGTGCTGGGCGTGCGAGAGCGAGGTCCCATTCTCCTTTCCAAATCCACTAAGTCCAGAGGTCTGGGCCTAATGACACATGTCTCTGTTCTAGGCTCCACCTTTTCTTCTCAAAATGCTTTATTATCATGGGGTCCTTATACTCTTTTCTGGAAGGGTTAGGCCCAGACCCCCTCCATATGACCTGTTGCCATGCCTCATCCCAAATATAAAAATCTCTTTGCCTAGCTGGGCCCTGCTTTCCTCCTCCAGGCAGGATGCCAGGCATCAGCCAGCCAGGAGCCCAAGAGTAACAATGAATGGGGATGCAGCCTCCAGGCTTCTGCAAATTCGAACTTCCACAGCACCAGCCAAAGCAGAGGCAGGATCTGGGGACTCTGGAGGGGGAGGGGCGCCCCCAGCACCCAGGACCGCCAAGGCCCCAGAGAAGCAACCCTGACCTAAGGGAGCCAGCCCTAGGCAACTTCAGTGTCCTACCTGACTGTCCACTTCAACCATGCGAAGGCCCCAGGTCTTATTATTCTTCTAAGAGCTTAAGTATGCGCTTTTGATGACTAATTTTTATGATCTAATGTTTACCGTATCAAAGTAACGCAGTCACTAGTTTTAAGTCGACCAATACTACAAGGCTGATAATGGTAAACAACAGGTCCCTGACCAGCCTCCCCCCTCTGGTTCTCAGTCAAGTCTTACAGATCTTTCTTCCTGTGCCTAAGTCAGTCTCTAAATCTACCCTTATTTCTCAGACCTGAAGTTCAAGGATTCTCCACTACTTAGACAGCGAGGTAGCTCTCACACCACACACATACTCATTCCCTCCACTTGCCACATAGTTTTTTTAAAAACTGATTTATTTGTTTTGAGAGAGAGAGAGCGTGGGGGTCACGGGGAGATGCAGGGGGAGGGCAATGGGAGAGAGAGAATCTCCAGCAGACTCCCTGTTGAGCAAGGAGCCTAACACAGGACTCAATCTCATGACCCCGAGACCATGACCTGAGCTGAAGTCAAGAGTTCGATGCCCAAAAGACTGAACCACTCAGGTGCCCTGCCTCCTAATTTCCCAACTTTGTTTTTCCTTTCCCTTTTGGATGAAATCAGTGTTATTTACATTGTTTGACTTCATAAAAAATGCTCACCTCTGAGCCGTGTCACGTGCTATGATTTCATTCCCCTCCTCTGTTTTATTATTCAAGATTTCAAAGGTGCTGCAAAGTTGGAAGAATTTTGCAGCGAACCTCCAAATACCTAATGCTAGAACCTCCCATTTTACTGAACATCCTTTGTCACCTCTTTATTCGTCTGGCCATCCCTACATCCATTCATTCATCTGTCTTGGTTTCGGTACGTTTCAAAGTAAATGGAGACATAGGTGCTCTTCACCCTACACGTTTTTCTTGTGTTATCTCTGTCTACTTCTGGTGTCCATGTAATGCCGGACTCACAAAAGGAGTTGGTGTTTCCTACTGTTTGTTCATTTTTTAAACAGCTTCGTGGGGATCTATTTTACATGCCAGGAGTTTCATCCATCGTATATGTACTGTGGGATGATTTTCAGCCGATTTATACATTTGTGCAACTATCACCACAATCCAGGTTCAGAACGTCCTTATCACCTGAAACCTTCTCTCATGGACGTTTCCAGTCAGTCAGGCTCCAGCCCCATCCCAGACAAGCACTGATGGGTCTGCCTTCTGCCTCTAGAGATTTGCCTTTGTCGACATTTCCTGCCAACGAAATCACACAATGTACGGTGTTTTGTGCGACTTCCCTCGTTTCGCTGAAGGCATTTGAAGTTCATCCGTGTTGTAGCACAAGTCACAAGTTTGTTCCATGACTGTCAGTGACAACTCAATAAAGCTCAGGAACAGAAGTTCAGTCCCTGTTAAGGCTGAAACGTATTCTATTTTATGGCCATACCGTTTATCCGTTCAAGATTCAAGGGACATGTGGGTTGTTTCCAGTTTGGGGCTGTTATGAATGGTGCTGTGCTCACTTGTGACCAAGTCTTTGTATGCACGTGTGTGCCTAAATTTCTGGGGTTCATGGCAAGTAAGTATTTCACTTTGAGAGACTGCCAAATTCTTTTCCAAAGTGTACAATTTTACATGGCCATCAGCAATAATAGGCAGGCTCCAATCTCATTAAAACGTGGGAGTGCTTGTCTCTTGGACTGTCCTCCTTCTCCTGGATAGATAATGGTTTCTCACTGGGGTTTTAATTTTCATTTTCGTAGTGACTAATGATGTTTAGCATCTTTTCACATGCCTTTTCTCGACTCATACATCTTTTTGTGTGAAGCTTCTATTAAAATGTTTTGCCCACTTTTTTAAAAAAGATTTTATTTATTTACTTGACAGAGATCACAAGTAGGCAGAGAGGCAGGTGGCGGGGTGGGGGGGAGCAGGCTCCCCGCAGAGCAGAGAGCCCAATGTGGGGTTCGATCCCAGGACCCTGGGATCATGACCTGAGCTGAAGGCAGAGACTTTAACCCACTGAGCCACCCAGGTGCCCCTGCCCACTTTTTTAAATGGTTATTTGTCTTCTCATTATTTCATTGTAAGAGTTCTTTATGTACTTCATGTAAGCCCTTTACCAGATAAAGGGTTTAAAAAAATTTCCTCTCAGGAGGAGGCCTCTCTTTTCATCTATCTTCATTATGGTGTCTTTTGAGAATGAAAAGTTTTGATTTTTATGAAATCCACTTTATTGATTTTTTTGTTTTATGAGTTATCTGTTTGGTGTCATATCTAAGAAATTATTGCCTAACCCAAGGTCACTAAGCTTTTCTCTGATGTATTTTTCCCCCTAGATCTTTTACAGTTCTTGCTTTTATAGGTAGGTCTATGATTCATTTGAAATTCATTTTGTGGTTGGTGTGAAATGACAGCCAGTTCATCTTTTTAAATATGGATATCCAACTATGCCAGCACCGCTTGTAGACAAAATTATCCTCTCCCTATTGTATTGTTCTGGCAGCTTTGTCAAAAATCAGTTGATCCTAAAATGTAATTTTTTTTCTGAACTGTCTATTCTGTTCCTTTGATCTATATGTCTGTCTTTCTCTGTAGCCCGTATTTGTGATTTCTGTAGTTTTCATGACAAATTTTGAAATCTGGTAGAAGTCCTCAAACTTTGTTCTTTTTCAAAAATGTTTTGGTTATTCTAATTCCTTCACCTTTCTTTGGCACATTAAGATCTATTTCTCACTTTCTTCAAAAAGGAAAAAGGCAGGGCTCCTGGATGGTTCAGTCAGGTGGGCGTCTGCCTTCGGCTCAGGGCATGATCCCAGAGTCCTGGGATCGAGTCCCACATTGGGCTCCCTGCTCAGTGGGGTGTCTGCTTCTCCCTCTCTTTCTGCCCCTCCACCTGCTCATGTGCGCTCTCTCTCTCTCTCTCTCTCAATTAAATAAATAAAATCTTCAAAAAAGAAAAAAGGCTTTAGGATTTTGTTAGGAATTATATGGAATCTAGGAGTAATTGCCATGATGACCACATTGAGTCTTCCAGTCCATAAACGTGGAGCATCTCTCCATTCCGATCTTTCATAGGGGCGCCTGGTGGCTCAGCTGGTTAGGCAATTGCCCTTGGCTCAGGTCATGATCCCGGGGTCCTGGGATGGAGCCCCCCATCAGGCTCCCTTCTTTGCAAGGGAGTCTGCTTCTCCTTCTCCCTCTGCCAGCCACTCCCCCTGCTTGTGTTCTCTCTCTCTCTCTGTCAAATAAATAAAATCTTCAAAACATAAAAGACCTTTCATTTCTCTCAGCAATGTTTTCTTGCCTTAGGTTTTCTAGTCTTAGGTGCTCTTCTTTTTGATGCCACTGTCAACAGGATTGTCTTCTCAGTCTCAGTTTTGGATTGCTTATTGGTAGCTGGTAGCTTGTATCTTTATCTTGTATCCTGAGACCTTTGTTCTAGTAGGGTTGTCTTTTCAACATTCCCTGGGATTTCCTACATACAGGATTATATCATTTGCAAACACAGACAGTTTCACTGATTCCTCTCCTATCTGGATGCCCTTAATTGCTTATTTCACCCGATTGCACTAATCGCACATCCAGCAGGATAGTGCTGAGTGGGAGTGGTGAGAGCTGACATTCTTGCCTTGCTTCTGATCTTGGAGAGAAAGCATTTAGTCCTCCATCAGTACGTATGATGTTCACTGTAGGATTTTCACAGGATTTTGTATAAACTTTTAATCTTTGCTCATTTTGTTTGATCCTCCTTAAAATTCTGATATAATAGTACAACATAAATAGCTACACTTTAAAAGTGGATTTTAGGTGTGCCTGGGTGGCTGAGTGGGTTAAATCTTCTGCTTTCAGCTCAGGTCATGATCCCGCGGTCCTGGGATTGAGCCCCGCATTGGGCTCTCTGCTCAGTGGGGAGCCTGCTTCCCCCCTCCCTCTGCCTGCCTCTATGCTCACTTGTGATCTCTCTCTCTGTGTCAAATAAATAAATAAAAATCTTCAAAAGTGGATTTTACTATAAGCAGTATGGACATTTTTAAATTTTGTAACTATTCAGATATAATAAAAAGCATATTTTTAAATGTTAATTATATTGAGAAATTTTCTCCCATTTGGTTTCTCAATTTTTTTTAAATTTTTTATATTTTATAAAGGTTTCTCAATTTTAAATGGGTATTAAGGTTTCCTATTTCTTCTTGAATCAGTTTTGCTGATTTGCCTTTCTAGGAATTTGTCCATTACATGTACATTGTCTATTTTATTAACATAAAGTTGTTCTTAATATTCTCTTACTTTTTTTATTTCTATACTATCAGTTGTTATGATATCTCCCTCCTGATTTGGAGAATTTTGTCTTTTCTTTCTTTTGTAGCTGTTTATGAGAGGAAAATTTTAAATTGTACAATCATGTTGACAGCGGCTTTATTCATAATAAACAAAAGCTTAAAACAACCCAAATGTCCATTTATAGGAGAATGAAAATATAAACTACTCCCAGCAATTAAAAACAAAGAGGGGAACCTGGGTGATGCGGTCGGTTAAGCACCCAGTTCTTGGTTTTGGCTCAGGCTGTGATCTCAGGACCATGAGACTGAGCCCAGTGTGGGCTCCACAGTGAGCACAGTGTCTGCTGAAGTTTCTCTGCCTCCTCCCTCTGCCCCCCCACCTCACATATTCTTTCTCTAATAAATAACTAAATAAATAAATACATTTTTAAAAAAAAACCCAAAACATGAGGCGCCTGGTTGGTTAAGCATCTGCCTTCACCTCAGGTCATGATCTTGGGGTCCTGGGATCAAGCACCACATCGGGCTCCCTGCTCAGAGGAGAGTCTGCTTCTCCCTCTCCTGTTGTGCCCCTGCTTGGGCTCTCTCCCCCCCCTCAAAAAAACCAAACAAACAACAACAAAAAAACTTTATAAAAAAAAAAACACAAACACATAAACAAAAACAACCTACTATAAACAGACCACAACATAGATGAATCTCATAGACACGGAGAGGAAAGGAATCGCAGCCTTAAAGTGTGCATATCCTAGGAGTCGCTTCCTCTGACATTCAAAATAAGAAAACTAATCCATGGTGGTAGAAATCCGAAGAGAAGTTGCTCACTGGGGAGATCAGCCATGCAAGAAAGGACCTACCCATTCTCAACACCCAGCATGAAATGCCATGGAAAGCAAGGTACAATCCCTTGGTTAGGGAGTCCTTTTAACACCAGCGGACATGGAGGCCCAGGGGTGGAAGTGACAATCCCAGGGTCTTACAGACAGTCTCAGTTAGAACCCAGGTCTTCAGTGGTGTGGCATTTTATCCCCTCAGTTCCTCATCTTCTAGCTCCTGAGGCTGGCCTCACCCTGACCTCCATCTGCAGTGAGCCAAGACCCCTCAAAAGCCACCACCTCGGGTCAAAATCTATTTCCCTAGCTGCCCCAATGACCTGGTATGGTGCTACTCAAGAGAAAAGCCACATTTTCCTTTGCAGCCTGGGAGCAAGAATCGGGCTTTGTCCCCCGGCATCAGCATGGAGCAGGGCGGTGGGACTTGAACTTGGAGGGCCACAGTGTAAATGAAAGCCGATTTGCACTGGGGGTCTAGGAATGTGAAGACAGAAAGCCTGGGTCAGCTGGGACACACCCTGTGCCCGCCCAGTGAGCCCAGGTTCATCATCTACAAGATGGGCACCGCATCTGCCATGCCCTAGTGTTGTGACAATTCAGTGAAGCCACACGTGTCACTGTGCTTTGTGAGCTCTGGAGGAAAGGTCACTATTATTAAGCATTGCTAGGCCCCGGGCAGGATGAATCTGAAATCGTGTGGCCACCCCCACTGGAGGGAGAAGAAACTCCCGAAGCCCCAGGTATTGTGTCGGGGTCGGGGGTGGGGGGGGGACGCACAACCCCAGGCCAGCTTAGGGGTCCTTGTGCCTGGCCCTGCTCTCATCCCCTCCCCCCCTACCCACAACAATATCCACTTTCATGGATATTGTTGCATCTCAATGCATCTCTGGAATTTCCCAGGTAGGTGACACCTGGCTCTGAGAGGGTGTCGGCCTAAAGGTCAAGGGTCACACAAACTCCAGAAGGAGGAAGTAGTTGGCTTCCAAGGCAGTCCTTTGCAGTGGGTGATTAACCTTTGGTCAGCCTGGAGGTGGAGTGTGGGCATTTGGCCACGGCCTGCGGGATAGCCTTGTCTTTTCTAAGAATTGTGGGCCTCGGTGCAGATCTGCATGGAGGCCTCAGCCAGGCCCCAAAGCATCATGGCAGTTTGCCGTCTGCCTGCCGCACTGCCTGATCATCTGGAGTCCCACTTGTTCCCTGCAGGACTCCAGTCAGCTAAGGGCATCATGTGCTCTCCTCTGCTCGAGGGGGCTCTCTCCCGGCCTGCAGAATGCTGGGGACAAAAGGGCCGTTGGGGCTGGGGCCCAGCCCCCAACACTGCACAGACAGACACTGCCCAGAGTCCTAAGGCACTCTTACCCTCCTACAGGTGCAGCCCTAACCCATTCCCCTACAAACCCAACCTCCCAGTGCCCCCACCCAGCGGTGGTGGCTGCCTGGTCTGTGGTTACGTCCATCATGTTTAATTCATGGCTGGGGGTTGGGATGAACTTCCCAAGAAAGGGAAGAATTCCCCTGGGGTCTCGCCCAGTTCCTGCCTGCCTGCCCTGGGCCTGGAACTGGGACTAGAGGCTGCCGGTGGGCCCAGAGGACACCGTCCCAGCCGGGGCCGGCCATCATTTGCTAATCCACCGCCCTGGAATGTCTGCGGGCCAATCAGCGGGGTCTCCAGGGGCTCCCCGAGGGCTCCAATAATCCTGCAATGATTAGCAGGGGCACAGGGTCAGTGCACACTGCCTGGTTGGCTGTTGTGGGGCAGGGCCGCCGGCCAGGCCCTGGGCTGAAGGAGGGAGGGAGCGCTAGGACCGGAGCCGGCTGGCTCTTCATGCCAGTGTCCACAGGAGGCCTTTTGGATACACCAATTACTCACACCAGCCTCCCCCTTTTGTCTGCCCGTCCAGCCTGCCTCCTTGAGATTGTGAGTACTTCTGTCTAGCTTGGGAAGCAAGCTGGACGGCTGAGCCGGAGCGCCCAACAGGCCCATGCTGGGGCCGGCGCCCTCCACCCGGCTGGGGCGCCCCCGGCCCGGCCTCCTGCCCGTGCTCCTGGCTCTCCTTGGCATGGCCTGGACAGAGCCGAAGTTACTCCCACTGCAGGAGGAACAGGCTCCGATGCCTGGAGGTAAGGGGGCGCCCCCCCCCCCGGGTGAGGAATGAGGGGAAGCAGCTAGGAGTGCCGCAGAGCGGTGCCAGGAAGACCTGAGCTCTGGGCAGACCTGTGGGGTTTAAAGAGCAACCCCCCTGCCCCGAAGGTGGTCCAGGGACCCAAGATGGATGGCGGAGGCCGGCCTGGGGAGCAGGAAGAATGAAGGGGAGTGGGCCCAGCCGTGGGGGTCAAGGAGGAATGGCAACTCAAAGCTGGCGGCTCCAGGGCTGCTCCCCACCAGCCTGTGGCCCTACCTCCCTCCAGTCAGCCCAGCCCCCAGCTCGAGGGCCCCTGCACACCTGCCTCCCTCCCAGGCCCCCAGCTCCTGGTCTCCTGTAGGCCGTCCATCCCCGACCATCCCCGTGCCCCTGGCCCCATCAGCTCTTGCTCCCTAAGGGCAGGGCAGCCCTCTCAGCTTGCCACAGCCAGGGTCACCCCAGGGGAGACCAGGTCCCGCTGTGCAGGGGGCCTGACCTTGTCTCCTACCCCAGCCCTGAGCAGTAAGGAGACGTTCCTGCTCCTCTCCATGCACAACCGTCTGCGTAGCCGGGTGCAGCCCCCCGCGGCCAACATGCAGAGAATGGTGAGTACCCCAAGGCGGGCTCACCGAGGCGGTGGCTGGAGGGGCGATCCCGAAGACGGCTCAGGAGGCCAGGCCTGTGGCAGGTGCCCTTCCGCCTGGGCAGGGGACAGCCAGTCTCCCTGCCCACGAGGGGACAGTTCCTGGTTGCTAGGGTTCTGCCGCGGCCTGCTTCCCAAAGGGGCCAGTCCTTTGGCCTTTCTGCGCATCCCTACCCGTTGCCCTGGAAACCAGAAGACATGGCAGGAGCCCCGCAGGAAAGAGGCGCTCCACAAAGGACTCCCCGCAGGATCAGAGGGGCAGAAGACTGGGAGGGAGAAGCGTCCTGCTTGAGGGAAAGGCCTGGAATGTGACCAGGACCCAGTGCTTCTTCACAGTTTATCTGGATGACTAGAAGGGGCCCCTCCAAGGTCTCTGCTCCTCTGGCATAGGACGGCAGGGTTGGTGGTGTCATCCCAGGGCCCAGAAGCACTGCCCCAGCACATGCCAACAGGCCCTGGGGGGTGAGGGCGGGATTGTGTGGGGGTGGGCAGGGTTCCCCATGGCTGCCTCCCATATACTCCTCCAGGCTGGCTCAGCGGGCGGTGACCTTGAGAGCTCCTGGGTCAGTTTCCCAGGAGGTGGGGGTGGGGCAGGCCAGTGGGAGGGGGTCACTTCTCTCCCTTTCCCTGCTCTGCAGCAGCTCTGGCCCTCCTCAGGCCCAGCCAGGTCTTGGCTCCCACTGCCCACGCCCAGTGCTCCCAGCTCAAGTGCCTGGCAGGGAGGTGCTTCCCCTCATCCGGTCATCAGTTGATGCTTTTCATGCCCCTTTGGCCAAAGTCTTAGGAATCAGCATTTCATAGAAGATGAGCATGGAACCCCACCACTCAGCCTCCCTCACCTGAGCGGGTCTCTAGTGCTTTTACCCAGGGGAGGCTAAAGCTCTTGGGGTGGTGCAGGGCAGCCAAGGGCCCCCCCAGGCAATCCCCACTGCTCCGGTTCCGGTCTGCATCAGAGGTAAAATCCTAACAGCCGTCCAGCCCACCGTGGGTCAGGCACTCTCCCCCGGTACCCTTTGAGTCCCCATGATAATCCTCCTCTGTGAGTATCTTACTGTCCCAATTTACAGACGAGGATGTGGAGTCTCATGGAGATTAGGGGCTAGAGGCCACACAGATGGGGTGAGGTGACCCAAGTCTTCTTGATTGTTGAGCCCTTCATTTAAGAGGAGAGGGGGGACGATTTAGTAGCCGTGGGGGTATGAGGGGGGAGTCTGCTGGTGTGTGGATGGGAGAGATTAGGGCCACTCCAGAGAACAGCGCTGGCTGGGCCCTGAGGCCAGGAGCCTCTCTGGTCCTGCTTCCCTATTGGCACCCCTCCACAAGGCCCAGTGAGTGGGGGGGACAGGACAAAGCAGCCTGGCCGCTGAGGCCTTTTTCATCAAAGAAAAGCCAGATGGGAGCAACCGAGCCTCCCTGACAATGGCTATAGCCCGTTGTACCTAATGGCAAGCAAAAAACCATTTTGAATGGCTTGGGCCCTGCCCGGGCTCACATTACTGGACAGAAAAGTCTACCACAGAAGCCCATCCTGTCACCCCAGCTAGCACTGCTCCCTCAGGAACGGGCATCCCCCTCTGGGGCGGCGCTATGGCGGGAATCAGGAGGAGGGAGGCTCTCAGGCCCGGGTAGAGACAGGCTCCGGGGTAGGCGTCCAGACTTCGCTGGTGCTCTCACCACCGCATCTCCAAGAGCAACTCGCAGGCCCGGTCTGGCCTTCTCTGGCCCCACGGTGAAGTGGGTGAAACAGGACTCCCCATCCAGTGCTCTCAGCCTGACCCCCACCCCGGGACGGGGGCGGTGGGGGAAGTGGGATCCCTAAGGCCTAAAAGGTCGCTGCTGACATCTCTTTTTGTGCCGCCCCCAGGACTGGAGCGAGAGCCTGGCCCAATGGGCTCAGGCCAGGGCGGCCCTGTGTGGTGCCCCAGTCCTGAGCCCCGCGTCAGCACCTCGAGCCCCCCAGCAAGTGGGCTGGAATGTGCAGCTGCTGCCGGCAGGCTCGGCGTCCTTCGTCAGCGTGGTGGGCCTGTGGTTCGCAGAGCGGCGGTGGTACAGCCACGCGGCCGCCGAGTGTGCCCACAACGCCACCTGCACCCACTACACTCAGGTGAGGCTGTGGCACCGGCCCCGGCCCCCGGGGTCAGCTCAGAAGGGCCACTGGTTGTCTTCAAACCTGTGGCTGCTCTTACGCGCTTTTTAGTTTTCCTTTTCTCAGCTCTAAGCATGAACGATTTCAAACGTAAATCTAGTAATGGACTCCCTTTTACCCATGAGCTCCACTTAGACAATGTTTAACTATATTTGTTCTCATCTCTTAAGAAAAAACAACTAGGGGCACCTGGTGGCTCAGTTGGTTGAGGCTTCGGCTCAGGTCATGATGCCGGAGTCCCAGGATGGAGCCCCGCATGGGGTTCCCTGCTCAGGGGGAGTCTGCTTCCTCCTCCCGCTCTGCTCCCCTGCTTGCACCCATTTCTCTCCACAAATGGGCACCTTCCATTGAATATTCAACCCTTCCCCCACGGACTCACAATCCACCTGTCACCCACCAAGCTCATGTCTGCCTGTGGATCTGTTGCTGAGTTCTTGATTCTATTCTGCTGCTTTTTAAAATTTTAATCCCTGCACAAATCGTATTTTAATTATTACAGCTTTATAGAAACTTTTGAAATGAAAATTCCCCATATTACTATTATTGTTCAAAACTGTTGCTTGTGCTTGGCTCCTGATTCTCTCAAACGCTATGCAGGCGTGGGTTTTTAGCTGCTGATTCAACTTTGGGAAATGGTCTACTTCGTGTTGAGATTGTTTTGCCAAGTTCTGTTTTCTAAGAAACTGTCCATTTTATGTTTCCCAATTGATTGGGAGGAATTGTTCAGTACTGAAGAGAGAGTTAAGGCTAGGATTAAACAGAGAGCGGGTGCCTGGGTGGCTCAGTCGGTTAGGCATCTGACTCTTAATTTTGGCTCAGGTCATGATCTCAAGGTCCTGGGATCAAGCCCCGCATCAGGCTCCCTGGTCAGTGGGAAGCCTACTTCTCCCTCTCCCACTCCCCCTGCTTGTGTTCCCTCTCTTGCTGTCTCTCTCTCTCTGTGTCAAATAAATAAATAAATAAATCTTTTTTAAAAAGAATATAAAAAAAATACAGTAAACTGAATAAAGTAGGAGAAAGTAACTCACTTAGTCCGTGGAGCATGTGACTTTTGATCTCACCGTCATGAGTTCGAGCCCCACATTGGGTAGAGAGATTATTAAGAAAAACAAAATTTAGGGGCACCTGGGTGGCTCAGTGGGTTAAAGCCTCTGCCTTCGGCTCGGGTCATGATCCCAGGGTGCTGGGATCGAGCCCCGCATTGGGCTCTCTGCTCAGCAGGGAGCCTGCTTCCCTTCCTTTCTCTCTGCCTGCCTCTCTGCCTACTTGTGATCTCTCTCTCTCTCTCTGTCCAATAAATGAATAAAATCTTTAAAAAAATTAAAAAAAAAAAGAAAAACAAAATTTAAAAAACAAAAAAAAATTAAAAACAGAAAGTAAATAATAAAAATAAGAGCAGAACATCAGTAAAGCATCCGATTCTTGGTTTTGGCGCAGGTCATGATCTCGGGGTTGTGAGATCGAGCCCTGCGTTGAGTTCTGAGCTCAGCATGGGATTCTCCCTCTCCCTCTGCCCTTCAGCCTGCTCTTCCTCTCTCACTCTTTCAAATAAAAAAATAAATACAGTCTTTTTTAAAAAAACAACCTAGGATTAAACAGGGATTTAAAATTTTCCTGGGACCCCTGAGTGGCTCAATTGGTTAAACATCTGCCTTTGGCTCAGGTCGCCCTGGGATGGAGTCCCACATCGGGCTCTCTGCTCAGCAGGGAACCTGCTTTTCCCTGTTCCTGGCTCTCCCCTTGCTGGCTCTCTTGCTCTCTCTCTGACAAATAAATTTTTAAAAAACTTCCTGTGCGGGGCGCCTGGGTGGCTCAGTGGGTTAAGCCACTGCCTTCGGCTCAGGTCATGATCTCAGGGTCCTGGGATCGAGTCCCGCATCGGGCTCTCTGCTCAGCAGGGAGCCTGCTTCCCTCTCTCTCTCTGCCTGCCTCTCTGACTACTTGTGATCTCTCTCTGTCAAATAAATAAATAAAATCTTCAAAAAAAAAAAAATTTCCTGTGTCTGTTGCTAGATCCTTTTAAACTTTTCAGCTTTGTTTATGTGCACCTTCTCTCTTTCATTCTTTACCAGTCTTCCCAGAGATGTGTCTATTTTAACAAGTAAGCTTTTGTTTTATCCTTTTTCTTTTTTTTTTAAATTTCTGCTCTTATTTTTACTATTTACTTATTTGAGTTTTATATATTTTAATGGGGTGCCCCTATTATTCACTTTCTTTTACTTTATTCAGTTTACTCTATTATTTTTTTATATTTGATCCCAGGACCCTGGGATCATGACCTGAGCTGAAGGCAGACACTTAACAGACTGAGCCACCCAGGCGCCCCAATCATTCCTTACTTCTAAGTTACTTACTTGGAGATTGTATTGCATTGAATTTATAGAATGCAGCGCATGGAATATTATTCCTTTGGTTTTTGTCGAGCCTTGTTTTGTGGTTAAGTGAAGGGTCAGTGTTTGCAAATGTTTTGTGCATTCCTAAAAAGAATGTATTTTCTCTAATTATTGGACACATGTGTCCGTGTCTCCCTACTTCATGGCTGTGCTACAGGAGTTTGCTTAACTCGTCCCCTGTATTGACTGTGCTGTTTCCAAGCTGCCACAGATTTTAAGATTTTCAATCCAAGTGCTGAATATTATCAGAGACCTGTACCTGTTAGCTTTTGTTGCTAACACACTACCCCAAAGTTTAGCATCCTTGGGCTGGGCCCTGTGTGGAGGTTCTTCTGGTCTTTGCTGGGCCCAAATACAAGTGCAGTCAGCTGCTGCCTGGGCTGGGAGCTGACCGTTTAGAGGGGCCTCACCTGGTTCCCTTGTGCCTGTGGGGTCTCCAGCCCTAGGTTCAAAACCAGCTCAATATCATTTTTTTAAAGACGTTATTTTATTTATTTATTTTAGAGAGTAAACACACGGGAGCTGGGGGCCGGTAGGGCAGAGGAAGAAACAGAATCCCAAGCAAACTGCACTGAACCCTGAGCTTGACACAGGGCTCGAACTCACAACCATGAGATCATGACCTTAACCTAAACCAAGAGCTGGACGTTTAACCAATGGAGCCACCCAGGTCCCCCAGCTCAGTATCACTCCTATTCCATTCTGTTGGCCAACACAAGCCACAAGCCCAGCCGGGTTCCAGGCTAGAAAAGAGAGTCCTCCTCTCATTGCAAAGAACTGCCAAGGCACGTTTAAGAGGGGCCTGCAGGGGGAGGGAAAGGTTGTAGCCACGTGTGCGGTCTGTCACAAAGACTTTGAGGTCCAAGACTTTCTTTCAACACTCCTCCCCCTGCCAAGATTCTCTCCTTTCTTCAGGTATCTGCCCATCCAAACCTCTCCACACCCCTCACCCAGAAAGCCTACCTAGGCTGTGCCCACCTGTCCCCATAGCTCTGCCCAGCACAGCTACAGCTCCTGAGGCCCCGAGGTCTGTCTGTCTGCCTCACTGGGGGCAGAGACTGTGTCTGCCTCCCCGGGGGCAAGCATCATCAGTGTTGCCGGCCCCAGACTGGGAGTGGGGGTGGCCTGTGATAGAGTTCCTGAGCCGCCGTGTCTCCGGCAGCTCGTGTGGGCCACCTCGAGCCAGCTGGGCTGTGGGCGGCATCGGTGCTCTGGGGCCCAGGCCGAGATGGAAGCCTTCGTCTGTGCCTACTCTCCCGGGTAAGGTCCCATCACAGAGGCTGCCCTGCCATCCCCCGCTGGGCTTGGGCGGGGTGGGGAGGGGCGCCTACCTTCAGCCAAGGGAGAACCCTCAGCCCCCCGCTCAAAGGCCTTTACCCCTGCGTCCACACCCTCTCGGGGAGAGGGAAGGAGGAAAGGCAGTGGGTGCGGAAGTGGGCAGCCAAGCAGAATGTGGCTTCTCCTCAGACGCCCCCTCCTTGGCAGCACTATTCTGCTTTGGCCACGGAAGAATGGAGTGTTCGTGTTAGTCTGGAGGCCGTCTTTCCTTTCCTAGGACATCTCGTGTCCCCTCCAGCTCCCTGACTCCCGGAGTTGGGCCAGAAGGAGCTGCAGGGGCCGTGGGGCATGCAGCAGGGCCCACGCCTGCCTTGCCCAAGGCCAGGCCCTTGCAGCCCTCTGGTGCTCGCTCTCACAGGGGCAACTGGGAGGTAAATGGGAAGACCATCGTCCCCTATAAGAAGGGCTCCTGGTGTTCGCTCTGCACAGCCAGCGTCTCGGGCTGCTTCAAAGCCTGGGACCACGCAGGAGGGCTCTGTGGTAAGTGCCCGACCCTGCCTGCCTCCTGCTGGGGCAGCGGGTACAAGAGAACTCCGTGTGGTGACATTTGTGGCAACATCTGGTGGGACTGTCCTCGAGGCCCTGGCCCTTGGCACCCTGAGAAGCAGCCCCCTGGCCTGCCGGACGGAGGCGCCCTCTCAGAGTTCATCCTCATCTGACCAGAGGTCCCCAGGAACCCATGTCGCATGAGCTGCCGGAACGATGGACGTCTCAACGTCAGCACCTGCCACTGCCACTGTCCCCCCGGCTACACGGGCAGATACTGCCAAGGTGAGGGGCACCTAGGGCTCCAGGTCACAGCCACCCGGGGACCCGGTGAGTGAAGCCTGGGCCAGGGCCGAGGCAGGCAGGCAGCCGTGGGGGGTGAGGAGGGCCACGTGCCCCTGTGCGGTGTGTCCAGGGGCCGCGGGAGCACCCACTGCAAGTGTCTGGAGAGAGCCCTGAGGGAGTGTGCGGCCGCTGAACGGGTACTTGCTGATCTGAACACCGTGTAGTCATTCAAACAACAGCCTGAGCCCCTGCCGGAGCCGGAGCCATGTAGGGGATTCAAGGTGGAATCTGATTTGGCCCTTAGGTCCTGAGAGGGTGGGAGGAGGACCCTATCAGGATCTGGAAGTAGACTCTGATCCCACTGTCTCCCTCCCAGCTCTGTGACTGTAGGCAGGTCACCCCTGAACCCTAATTTGCTTTTCTCTACGACGGAGATCCAGAAACCAAGCATAGCCGCAGTGGGAAGCCCTGATGGGGTCCCATCCTCGAGGGTCTTTCCTGTCATGGTTGACCGTTGCCCACGCTCCGAGGCCCATGAGGGGCAGCACGGGGTCCGGGGGCTGCGGGCTGAGCTCCGCTCTCCCTCCCCCGCCCCCCGGCAGTGCGCTGCAGCGTACAGTGTGTTCACGGCCGGTTCCGGGAAGAGGAGTGTTCCTGCGTCTGTGACGTCGGCTACGGGGGAGCCCAGTGTGCCAGTGAGTCCTGCCCCGAGGTCCCCCGATGAGCCAGGCCACCCCCGGGAGCCCCTCACTGGGCACATCTCCTGACCCCCATGCAATCACATCACGTCGGTGGCATTCCCACCGCAGAATCTGGCAAATGCTACAGATCGTTCTTTTTTTTGGAAGAGAGAGCAAGCTGGATGTCAGACATTGCCCAGCACGCTGCTGACTCCCCTGCCCCCCGCCCCAGCTTGGAGACAAGTGGCCAGAGGAAGGGGCTTCTTAACCCACTGAGCCACCCAGGTGCCCAGGAAGGGGCTTCTTGAGCTTAGCTCCCTGGCAGGGAGGAAGGTGTAATGCGTCTGAGGTCCCCACGCGCACAGTCGGGCCCCCCTGTCCCCAGCCAAGGTGCACTTCCCCTTCCACACTTGTGACCTGAGGATCGACGGAGACTGCTTCCTGGTGTCTTCGGAGGCAGACACCTACTACGGAGCCAAGATGAAATGCCAGGTGACAGTGAACCCCAGCCTTCCCAGGGAACCCCAGGATCTCAAGCGAGGGTCCTTGGAAGGACCTTGGATGAAGAGATGGTTCCTTCGATTTCTCCTGACCTGACTCTGGTCATTAGGATAAAGCAGGGGCCCCAAACTCAGAGGTCCACAGAAGCCAGGAGGTCACTGAATGAGCTGAGGGACTTGGGGTGGGGGGAAGAGGTGAGCCCCCACCCACCCCCCTCTAAGGAGCCACCCTGATTCAGCTCTAGCTGCGGGCTGCCCGGCAGGTCACCAAGTGCAGAAAGGCCAGAACTTGGGATTTTTCAAGAGAATCAGAAATTCAGATTTTCATTGCCGTCTCTCGAGGTGTTCATGTTGGCAACCAATTCACATGTGTTCAGGACACTGAACACGTGAAACAAAAGCTTCCCAAGGGCAGGGCCCAGTCAGTCTTGGCCCCCCACCCCCCATGCCCAGAGAGAGGAGAGGCAGGCAGGGGCAAGGAAGGGGGACCCCCACTCTAGAAGGAGGAGGCAGAGGAAGAGGACGTCCCTGGCTGTGGCGGGGTGGGCAGGAAGGGCTGGTCTGAGCTCTGGGGCCCTGCCAGGGTGAGCTGGAATGGGGGTTACAGGGAAAGGGCGGGATGCTGGCCCAGATCGAGAGCCAGAAAGTGCAGGACATCCTCGCCTTCTACCTGGGCCGCCTGGAGACCACCAATGAGGTGACCGACAGTGACTTTGAGACCAGAAACTTCTGGATCGGTGAGTGCCTGGTTGGGGGTGCAGGAATCTGAGCTGTGAAAACCCACCAGCAGACAGTAAGGGTGTGGTGAGAGCTAGGGACCCAGGATGGGGCAGGCAACCTCCTTCCCTGGGGAGAGCACAGAAGGGAGGGAGAGCCGCGGTGGGGCTGGAAGAGCTAGGAAGGGGCTAAGGGCTCGATGGCAGCAGAAAGAGGATTAGGCAACAGGCTCCGAGCTCAGGGGGCTCCTCTCAGGGAGCCTGGGCTCTGGGTGGGGGCCCGGGGTGGTGGGCCAACTCACCTGCCGCGGCCCAGGGCTCACCTACAAGACCACCAAGGACTCCTTCCGCTGGACCACGGGGGAGCACCAGTCCTTTACGAGTTTTGCCTTTGGGCAGCCCGACAACCAGGGGTGAGTCTGGGGTGCCTTCCCTCCCTTGGGCCGGCTTGTTGAGCCTTCATATGGGGGTGGGTCTGGCTTCCAGAAGCCCCATCTGTGGGCCAGGCCATTAGACACAGGGGCCTGCTGGAGGGGAAGATGGAAGCCTCTCCCGGACTCCTGCTTCCCTTCCCCGGCATTGAGCCCCCAGCGTCCTGGCCTGGCAGGTTCGGCAACTGCGTGGAACTACAGGCGTCCGCCGCCTTCAACTGGAACGACCAGCGCTGCAAAACCCGAAACCGTTACATCTGCCAGTTTGGTGAGGGCCCCCTCACAGCTCCCTCTTCTGGTCCCTGCTGGCCTGCTCCAGGCACTAGGATGTCCAGGTCACAGTCCCAGAAAGCACCTGAGCATGCAGGGCCCGGGGATGTCCTGGTCCGAGTCCCGTGGGACCTGCAGGCCCCCGAGTACAAGGGAGGAGAGAGAAGCCCAGCCTCATGTCCACAAGGCAACAGGACGGGAATGACAGCCTGGCCAGGGATTTCTCCAGGGTCGCTTTCCTCCTGTCACCAAAGCTGCTACTTAGGGACCTGCTGGGTTCACCCGTGTTCCCTGATTCCCTAGAGCTCAGTAAACTACAGCAGGGAACAGAGGTGGCCCAGCACCGACCCCCAGCAGCTCCCTCTAGAAAGGTCTGGAACTCCAACTGGGAGCATATTTCAGGACCAACTGCCAAAAGATCCCCATCCTAGGACCACCTGGGCTGCCAGTGACCCTCGCTCTGTCCGGCTTCCTTTCCAGCTGAGGAGCACATTTCCCGGTGGGACCTGGGGCCCTGAGACTCGGCCGTGCCTCTCCCCTGCCAGCTCCCAGATATGCAGCCGCGCTCACCCCGCTGCCCACCTGTCTGGAACCGGGGCCAGCCCAGGACTACAAGCCAGTATCCAGAGGTCTCAGAGAGGCCCTGCAGGAAGTGGGGAAAGGGGGTACAAGTCAGCCCCCAGAGGGAGTTTGCACTGGGGGGGAGGGGAGCTGGGCCCCTCAGCCTGCTGTGGATCGGGAAGGTGGGGGTCAGGCACCCAAACATGAGGCAGGGCCAGCAGCCAGAAGAGACCACCCTCCTCCATGGTCGCCGGACCGTCTGGGGCAGATGGAGGCTCCTCACTGCCCAGGGAGCTCCCTACAAAGGATTAAACTAAGTTATGAATCAGCTGTACTCGTGACTGCTTGGTTTTTTTGTTTTGTTTTGTTTTGTTTTTGTTTTTTTAGATTAATTATTTATTTATTGACGGACAGAGATCACACGTAGGCAGAAGAGATAGGCAGAGAGAGAGGAGGAAGCAGGCTCCCCATTGAGCAGAGAGCCGGATGTCCTGATGTGAGGCTCGATCCCAAGACCCCGGGACCATGACCTGAGCCGAAGGCAGAGACTTTAACCCACTGAGGCACCCAAGCACCTCTGTGACCGCTTGTTATGAAGGGGAATTCGGCTGACCCAGGATGATCTCAGGAAGACCAGAGGGTGCCTGAGAGGCCTCACTGCTGGCTGCCCGCTACCTGCCCTAGTCCCTTCCCTGTGCACCCGCATGACCCAGACCACCTTCTGGAAGTTTCCTGGTCTTAGCCCCTGAGGGGTGCAGATTGAGAAGCTCTGTTTGTACTCCTGACTTCCTGCTCCAGCTCCTCTCACCACTGGCTGTCTTCGTGTTCCTGCTCACACCCTCCTCTAGGGTCCCCACGCCTGCTCCTGCATGTCCCTCCTGTGTCCTTTGTGATTATCTGAGCGGGGGTGTGTCATGGCCCCTTCTCCCTCTGCTCCCTACAGTGGTGAGAGAGGCCATGTGGGCAGGTGAAGGCTGGGAGGGGCTGTCATTAGGGTCTGGAAAGCACCGTCGGCCCCGTCTGCACACTGTGGAGTCGCTTTGCTGGTTGGAGGTGGGAGTGTGGTCCGGGACCATGGAACGGGGACATGCATAGCAGCCACAATTTTTACTGTGATTGCAACCAGGAGAAACATAGAAACTCAGCTTTGACTCATCATAGCAGAAAAGGAATTAATCAAAAAGACATGACTTAAAAATAAACAAAGAATGTGAATCCACTGCTCTCCAAAGAAGCTATCCAAATGGCCAGCAAGCACAGCATCCCTACTCATTAGGAAATTCACATCTAAATTTACATGTAAACACCCATTAGGGCAGCTGTTACCAAAGAAACAGACAATACAATGTGGATGAGGCCTTGGACCAGTTGGAGCCCTTACAGGCTGCTGGGGAGCAGGAAATGGGCAGCCACTCTGGAAAACAGTTTGGTGAATCCTCGAAAAGTTCAGAGAAGCTACTATTTGACCCAGCAATTCTGCTCCTAGGTCTGTACCCACGAGCACCGCGAACAAGTACTCAAATCCTTCTACACAAAGTTCACAGCAGCATCACTGCCTACAGCAAAAAGGCAGAAACCAGCCAAATATGCCGCAGAACGTGATTCAGCCATTAAAAAGAATGAAGAACAGATACAGGCTACAAGGCAGATGAAGCTTGAAAATCCTATTTTAAGTGAAAGACGCTAGTCACAGGGGTTCACATACCATACGACTCCATTCAGATGAAATACTCAGAATGAATAAAGCCACCGAAACAAAGCACATACTGGGGGTTGCCAGGGGCGACAGGAGAATGGGGGAGTAACTGCTCCATGGGTCTGGGTTTTATTTTGGAACCAAAATGTTTTGGAACTTAGCAGTGGTGGTCTCACGACATGGTGATTGGACTTGATGCCCCAAATCGGTTACCTTCATGTTATATGAATTTCACCTTAATTTTAAGAAAAGGCCTGGTCCCAGAATTCTGGAGAGAGCCAGAGACCCAGGCCCCAAATTCTGCTGCAAAGTCAGGCCAGGTAGACACTTAGACCACTGCTGCCAGGCCCTGGCAACACGTCTGTGGCAACCCCAGCCCGGCCCTCCAGAGCCGGGGCACCAGCTTCCCACCCAGAAGCAGTCTCCCCTGGCGGCCCGCCCTTTCCCTCACCCACACGTTTCCCTGTGCCACCGCGGGGTTTGTGAGCGCAGGTGGTGGTGACCGGGTCCTACCCGAAAAGTCGAGCCCAGCCTTCTCATCCGGAGGTGAGGTGGAGAATGCAGCGATTGTCCATATCAGTCCGCAGCTCGGCAGCACCGGCGTCACCCGTGAACTTGGTGGAAAAGCAAATTCTCAGCTGCCCCCAACAGACAGAATGGTGAGGGTGAGGCCAGGGCTGGGGGCTTTTTTTTTTTTCCCCCCCTGCAAGATCTCCAGCTACTTCAGACGCCGGCTCTTCGGGCTCGAGAACCACGGGCAGAGGTGGAGAGTTTGAGCCTAAATTGAGACAAAATTGAGACCACCTGAACATCAGGACAGGCTCCACCACTTACTGTGTTCTTTTGGGCAAATTACTTAACACACACACACACACACACCCCCGTCTGCCTGGAGCTGTCTGGGTCTTAGAACAGTCCCCGTCCCACCTGCTGGGAAACTCCTGGGTCCCAGGTCTCCCTAATACATCTCTCTACCTCGTGTACTTCTCCTGTAAAATGAGGATGATAGGGGCACCTGGGTGGCTCACTGGGTTAAGCGTCTACCTTTGGCTCAGGTCATGACCTCAGGGTCCTGGGATCGAGCCCCATGTCAGAGCTCCCTACTCAGTGGCGAGTCTGCTTCTGCCTCTCCCTGTGCCCCTCCTCCCACTCCAGCAGGCTCGTGTGCGCTCTCAGATAAATACATAAGCTTTATTAAATTTTAAAAAATGAGGATAATTAATTGAGTTGGTACACTAATGTGTCTGGACCAGAGCCCGAGACCGGTATACACTGATGAACGTCAGCTCAGTCCTGAGCTCATGCCCTAATTTTTTCTATTCCTTCATCCACAGAACACCATCTAAACCTCACTTGCTAACTAATTTGTGAAATAAGTCTAAAGCCGGGTGGCTAGTAAATGCTCAGTAAGTCTTAAGCTCATTTTTCTTCTTCTTCGCTATTAGCAAAGGTTATCTAGCCACAGTGAAGACCAGGTTTCAAGCAGTCACCAGAGCAAACAATTAGAACCATCCCAGCTGGGGTGTCTGGATGGCTCAGTCCATTAAGCGTCTGCCTTCAGCTCAGACCATGATCCCAGGGTCCTGGGATCGAGTCCCACATCGGGCTCCCTGCTTGGCAGGAGGCCTGCTTCTCCCTCTCCTACTCCCTCTGCTCATGTTCCCTCTCTTGCCTCTCCCTGTCAAATAAATAAATAAAATCCTGAAAAAAAAAAAAAAAGAACTAACCCAGCTACTCACACTGGCCCTGCGGAATTCTAAGTATCAGTACAATAAGCCCCATCTCACACTCTTCCCTCCCCAGGCCTCTGGTCTCAGATACCCTCCCCAGGTCACTTTGCCAAATTTTGGCCAATATAAATAAGCAAAGTCTCAGGGTGCCTGGGTGGCTCAGTTGTTAAGTGTCTGCCTTCAGCTCAGGTCATGGTCCCAGAGTCCTGGGATCAAGGCCGCATAGGGCTCCCTCCCTGTGGGAAGCCTGCTTCTCCCTCTCTCACGCCCCCTGCTTGTGTTCCCTCTCTTGCTGTGTCTCTGTCAATTAAATAAATTAAAAAGGAAAAAAACTAGCAAATTCTCTTGGTTCTTTTGGTGATCCAATGTCCTCCTTTTGGATTTGGAGTCATCAGCCCCCTGGGGCCTGACTTGTTATTTCGGTCCAGCGAAAACAGGGGCTGATGGGGTAGGTCAGCTCAAGGTCATTCGGGGCTCTATTGTTTAAAGAAACGCTAGCTGCTGGCCGCCCCTCAGCCCCACAGCACACTAACCGTGAGGGAGGGCAAGAAACCCCAGCGACCCACATGCCCAGGGAAGGGGTATGGTTTTGGCAAGTAGCCAGCAAGTTTCTGCTTCCGGGATGTTCAGAATGACCAAGAGGCAGCTGCTGCTGACCAGAGAGGCTCCATCGGGGTGCATATATTTGTAGGGGGTGCTTAAGTCTCCCACCTTCCCGAAGAGCCCCGCTCTGATGGCCTCTGCCCTCCACTCTCCATTCCTTCCCAGTTAGAGACCAGGCAAGGGTATGAGGTCACCCAATGGCGTCATTTTCTAGCCATTGATCAAGCTGTTTTCTCACTCACTCATTCTTGTAGGTGCAAGATATAAAAATTCCCTGGTTTTCTAACCATGCCTTGAGTAGAGAATTTGGACTTGTGTTCCATGAATCAGGCACTCACAGCCTGGGGGAATGCAAGAGGGGTGTCGCTTTGTAAGAGAAGAATATGGAGCAAAAACCTCACCTGTTTCTGATGCGTGGCCCCTATAATAGTTAATATTATGTTTCAATGTCAGCCACAAGGTGGTCAGCCAGAGACTTGGCCAAACATTATTTGGAGTGAGTCTGTGAAAGTGTTTTTGGATGAGATCAACATTTGAAGGGGCTGACTAAGTAAAACAGATTGCCCTCCCCAGTGTGGGTGGGCCTCATCTAATCAGTTGAGGGCTTGACTAGAACAGAAAGGTTTATCTTCCCAAGAGTAAGAGGGAACTTTTCCTGTTTGACTGCCATTGAGCTGGGACACCCATTTTTGTTTTTGTTTTTGTTTTTTTTTCCTGCCTTCAGACTTGAACTGAAACTTTGACTCTTCCTAGGTCTCAGACCTGCTGGTCTTCAGACTGGAACTATGCCACTGGCTCTCGTGGGTCTCTAGTTTGCTGACTAAAGATCTTGAGACTTGTCAGCCAATTCCTTAGAATAAATCTCCTTCTGTATATGCCACCTATTGGTTCTATTTCTCTGGAGAATCTTGACTAATACAGCCCCTGAGTGGGGGTGGGGCCAAGCCATGCCCCCAGGCTTATCTGCTCTGGGCTGCAGGTGGCA
This sequence comes from Mustela erminea, assembly GCF_009829155.1. NCBI lineage: Eukaryota > Metazoa > Chordata > Mammalia > Carnivora > Mustelidae > Mustela > Mustela erminea. The sequence goes on along the minus strand of NC_045632.1, from coordinate 48,327,334 downwards.
GGTGCCCAGGAAGATGCCTATTACACATGTGGACAAGGTTTGCCATTGATGGTGAACTTCCCAGATATTCCACTAGCACCCTTGTTATCATTAGCCCATAACTGGCAATCTGGGGGCCACTGAGTGGTTTTTCCCACGTGACCCAAAGCTGGGTCCTGTGATGGAGGCCCCAGGAGGGTGTTGCAGGTTTCTGCATTCTCTCCTTTCTAGGCAATCACATCTCACTTCGGTATTCCCAATTTTAGGAGATGATGTTTAACCCAAATAGAATGGAAAGCTTATCTGAATGTTCTGCCTTCTATCTGGGGCAGAGCAGGCATTTCTGTCTGTGCCCTGTGTGGTAGACATGGGTGTGATTTTCTGTCCCCTCTGGATATTGCAAATGTGAACGTGACCACAGGTATAAAGATATGCCAAGGGAAAAGATGCAGGAAGCTAGACAAGATGGAAATGTGGGCGTTGGCTTTGGCACACAGGGCATTTGTGTGATGTGTCCTTGAGGGGATGAATCAGGACCACAGATGAGAAAGAAAGGCCAAGGTGACAACCTGCCCACTTTCATCCAATTAAACACTAGGTCTGGATCGTCAGTGCCTTGGGGACACTGTGGCCAGTCTCCTGTTCTCCCCGGAAGCAAGCAGGGGCTGGGTGAGGGCTCTCGGCGCTCATGTGGCATGAAGTCTGGGGAAAGGGGGAAGAAGGCTCACAGTCGCTTCCGTCTGGGCAGCCACGGTGGACCACGGATGATGATCACAGATTGAGGAAGAAAGGGACTGGGGTCAGGGAGGGGCCCTGAAGTCACCAGTGAAACTCTGGGGCCTGATCCAAACCCCAAACAAAAAACCGAATTGATTTAATGGACTCTCATCTACATATTCCGCGGACATCAGCGGGTGCCTGCTGAGTGCCAGGCCCTGAGCACAGAATGGGGTGCACAGTGAACCGGAGCCCCGCTCTCTGCCATGGGCACAGCACTGCTCTCTCAAGTGGGGACCACCAAAGGACAGAAGCCCAGACACGGGACAATCTGTGGTGACAGTGCGCTGACGCCGCCTCGCTGAGAGTCTCAGCCCTCCCCTGCGTGGGTTCAGTGGACTCTTACCTCCCGCTCTGACAGAAGGCAGCAGGGAGTCCATTCCCCAGTCCAGGCCAGCTGCTGGCTTTGCTTCTCACTCACAGCCACCCTGGCCAGCTCTGCCGCGGCCAGCACCCACCCCCTGGGCTTATCACGCAGGCGGGGGCGCGGGGGCCACCAGCAGGCAGGCAAAACAGGCAGCAAGAGGACATTCGAGAACTGACTCTGCCAGGGCTAGGTGTCTGTTCAGAGGACACAGAGATCACGGATATTTTCCCTCCGGCCTTCTGACGGTACCACCCCCAATTCCAGGGCACAGGCGATGCGGTGGATCCCATCGTGGGTCTGGGGTGGAAGGAGCTCAGACGGGGCTGCCCAGTGCCAGGGCGGTGCTCTGCCTCACGGCCTCCTACGGAGCCATACCCAGGGCCTCAGAGCGGAGGAGCAGGGAAGGGCGAGCCTGGATGCCAGGGGGGCCCGTGTGCACTTGGGCCCTTTCAATGCAGCACCCCCCTCCTCAGGCTCTGACCTTCTCTCCTGTTCTCTCTTCAGACTTCGCCATGGCTGGAGAGGCCAGGCCGGGCCCTGCCCAGCAGGGCGAGAAGAGGCATCAGGGCACAGCCTGGTGAGTCTGTCTTGTCCGAGGCTCTGGGTTCCCCTGAGATCAAAAGATCCCCAGGAGGCCAGCTCCGTCTACTCACTGTGGCACCTGCAAGTCTCTTCTCCCTTGGCCTCGGGTTTTGTCTGTAAACTGAGGGAGATGACACCGTTCGTTCCCAGGGCCTTCATCACTGATGTCACCCAGCACCATCCTGCTGACAGAGGCTGGGTACCCCTTCTCCCACCTGGAGCCGGGGCGAGTGGGTCCTCCCCGGAGAGTCCCACCTGCCTGGGGCCTGGGGGATTCTTCCAGCTAGAGATGTTTGGGAAGTCACAAATGGGAACATGGCCTGGACGAAACCTTGTCCCTAACCTGGGAACCTTAAAGAAAATGTTAAGAACTCTTGAAACATTTTCAGAAAGGAGCGCCCCACATTTTGCCAAGCCCGCGTGCCATTTTCACCCGCACAAGGCGAGCGTGTCCCTGAGCTGGGCATCTGTGGTGGCCTCGCTCAGCTCCTGGCCCTCCTGTGAGCAGTGGGGGTGGGGGGGTGGAGCGGGGTTCCCACCTTGTGGTGGAAGAGGCTGTGGGCCAGGGGCTTGCTGTTAGGAACCATCCTGTGTAAATGCCCTGTGCCTTCTGGGTTTCGCCCTGCCTTGTCTTCCCGGAAAGGAGATGGCAGGGATGGGCTGGGGGCTGCTCCCAGAAGTCTCTGCACCTTCAGCTTGACCTTGACATAGAAGAGGCCCAACCTCTCCCTGCCAGCACCCGCCTGGACGTGTGTGTCACCCTGTGAGTGTGCCAGTGTGGGTGGTTTTGCCACTGCTTTTGTTTTGGGCGGATGAGCAGGTGTCTGGTGCTGGGTAATGCGCGGTTTTTGAACTTGGCCTATCTTCAGTGATAGAGAGCTGCCTACGCACTCTGTTGGCTAGATTGTGTCTTGTGGGAGACTCTAGGGGTTTCATAATGCTCTGTCCCCAGGAGGTCACTCCGGGAGGGAGGATGAAGCCTTTTGTGGGTGGGCAGTAGTGGCTGTGGCTTGGGCCCCTGGGATAGTGCCCAGAGGAAGGGCAGGGTGGGGATGGGGTTCTGGTGGCCGCTGAACTGCGGGATGTCCTCCCCGTGAGAACGCGTCAAGTCCAGGCCCTGTGACTTGGGCCTGAAAATGGAAATTTTCAACCTGAAGGCAAAGTTTTGTGGTCCCAAGTCTCCTCCCCTTGCCCCTGGCCCTGAGGACACTGGAAGGGGCCTGACCTCTGCCGACGACACCGCTCTAAAGCTGCGCCCTATTTCTCTTTTTGTGCGGAGCCCCAACTTGCGGACTGTACCCTGTACCCATTAGCGCAGACCAGGAACAAGATGCGGCTGTGTAGCCCTGAGCGCCGGCGCTGCCCCCTGGCGGGCGAGAGGCAAGGCCACAGGATCAGGGCGCAGGCTTCAGCGGAGGCTGATTGCTGAGGGGGTGGGGTGCCGTGGAATGAGGATGAGAAGCAGGACCCCCCACCCTTCCTCAGGCCCAGGGGGACCCTCTGCCTGCAGCCTGACCCCTAAGTCCCAAACCGATCCTGCCCCGTCTCCACTCGGGAGCTCTCAAGTCTGTGCTAAGCAGTCAGTGAAGCACCATTCCTGTACCATTCATTCCTAGCTACTTCAAAATGTCATTTTAGGAAAAAATGCGGGGTGGGGGGTGCCGGGGGGGGATAAAAAGAAAATTAGAAGGGTCTGCATTGGCCGGGAATCGAACCCGGGCCTCCCGCGTGGCAGGCGAGAATTCTACCACTGAACCACCAATGCTGCGCTGACAGTGGCGCTGCCACAGAGACCCAGAGGGTCCATAGCGGCCGCCTCCGCCTCTGCGCTCCGCCGAGGTTTCCGGCCTGTGTAGGGGGTGGGTCGGGGGACCCGCCGGCCTACCTAAGGGGATCCGGACCAGTGAAAATTCTCTCGGAGCAGTCGCGCCCAGCTGAGACGCACCGGCTTCAGGTTGGCCCTAGCCCCCAAGCCCCGCCCGCTAGCAACCCCTCCCCCGCTCCCCGCCCCCGCCCCTCGCCGCCGGGCTGCCGGTTTCCGGCACCCCGCCGGGGACCCCCCGCCCCTACCGCGACCCCCGGGGGCTGGGTGCGCCTCTCCCGACGCTTTCCTTCCTCCAAAGGCGGGCCTCCCACCACCGAATCAGCATCTCTGCCGCTTCCAGGCCGCCCCTCCAGACCCCCTGATGCCAGAAAGCAGGGGCGGGGGTGGTCGGAACTCGCACCCACCGGCCTGGGGTGGGGGAGCCAGGATGAAAGGGAAGGGGTCCCCTGAACGTCCCCCATTCCGACCTGGTGGCTCTATTGGCCTCGCCCCTCGTGGGCTGGGCCTGAGCTGGGGTCGTGGGCGCACAGCACCCGAAATTTGTTTTAGAAACTGTGCTGCCCCCGCTCACATCCCCTCCCCTCGTCAGGCCTCCGGCTCCAGGCGCAGGGGGCTCCTGCAGCTGTGTCCCCACAGAGCATCGCTGCCCAGGCCGCGACCCAGCTGTCCCTTTGTACCCATCTCCCCATCCCTCCTAGGCAACAGTTGGCTCCCTGGAGATCTTAGGACACCGGAGACACAGGCAGTGAGAGTCTGGGACCTTCCAAACTCCTCTCTCCGCAGGCGTAGAGCAAAGAGGAAGGTGGCCTGGCCACAGCCCTTACGACTGCCTGGCTGGCCCTGCCAGAGCTGGGTTGCATCCTGGCGATCCCCACGCAAGGATTAAGGGCTCTCACGCAACCACCGTGGCTTTGGGCCCTGACTTCACTCCTCCCTTTCATCCTTTGCCAGACTTAAGTTCCAGAACGTCAGCTGTTCCTGGGGCAGGCAGAGGAACCTTTGGAGGGCCCCTGTCTGGCTGGCCAGAAGGCTGCAGGCAATTGTCTCCCCCCGTCACCTGGAACGTGACCCTTGTCAGAGGCCAGACATGGGGAAGCTGTGGTCCCCCAAAATGACCTTGGTTAAGTCCCTCAGGGCTCTTTTGGTGGAAAATTCTGGGGTTCTAAGGAAAACCTGCATGCCTCACTTTCTTCAAGCTAAACTGGGGTCTAGGCGAGGACTCTGGCCATGGAGAGTGAGCCCGTCTCCATTTGTCTCTGTTGCAGCAGGAATAACTATGACCTGGGCTACAAGCTGTACAGGGAAGGTGTCCCCTACAGGTCAGTGAGTCTTAACCCTCGGTCCTCTGGGTAAACGGGTGGGCTGCTTGGCCTGACTCCCTCTGTCCTGTGCCGGTAGGATGTATGAGTACCAAAGGATCCCTCCGCTCATCCATCGTGTGCCTGTCAAGATCCGGAGGACCCAGGTGGGCTTGGGGGTCAAGAGCAGCTTCAGTCCCCACAAGGGCACCAGAAAGAGCCACCTGCCCCGAGAGCAGATAAAGCGTGAGTGAGGGGGGACAGCCCTCACCTGCAAGGCTAGGGAAGAGCTGGGCGGACCTCAGCATTGAGGGCAGGCGGGGGAGCCCAGGCAGCAGAGTCCTCTGTCCTCCCGGCCTGGTGGGCATCAGCTCTGGCCCCTCTGCAAACAGTCCAGACTGAGGAGCTGCACTCCATCAGGGGCGAGCTGAGCCAGATCAAAGCCCAGGTGGACCGTCTCCTGGAGAATCTGGAATGCATGGACCAGCAGAGGGACCAGCTTCCGGGTGGAACACCAGCTGTGGACCCAGGCCACATTCCCAGTGAGCTCCAGCTTTTCCCACGACTGAAGGTCCCGGGGCACCTTGGATCGTGCCCTGAGGCTTTCCCTCTGCGGGGCTCCTTCCTGCCTTCATTTCCCCCACTCCCTCCGGTTGTTCCTATGGCTGGAAGGCCTGTGGCTTCTAGGTTGTTCTGTGAGCCTCCCCGACCCCCACCCTCCCATCCACTCTCCAGCTCTCTGGAGGCAGAGCAGTGTCCCAGCCCCTCCCCATCCTGTCCTTTCAAGCCCTAGGCACCCTTGATCAGTGCTGGGCACCAAGGGGGCCTCTCTGAGGTCAGCTGGGGCCTCCCAACCTGGCCATTAACTGGTGACTCTCCCTGCACAGGGTCAGAGGACAGTGAAGAAACCAAGGGCCCAGGCAGTAAGGGTTCCTCATGCAGAATCACTGACCCCCAGCAGGAGCCCAGGGGCCAGAGCGCCCATCCGGAATCAGACAGCGTTGAGGACAGCGCAGACCCGGAGGCGGCGGTGAGCGGCGCGGCCCCTCATCCTCACCCTCCTTGCATTTGGCTCCTTGTGGCCTCCCTGTGAACAAGGGGGAGACATACGTCCCTGAGGCGCCTACAGTGGGGGTTGAGGGGAGACCTGGGACAGGTGCCCCATGCGACCCCCAGGAGATGGGCCCTGTACTGCTTGTTTTCCCTTCTCAACTCGGGCTGGGTGAACTCAGGGCACTGGGGGCTGCTTGTGGCCTGACATAGCACCCTGTCCTGGAAGCTGGGGGGCGGGCTTTGAGCACTACACTGTGTCATAGGTATGCCTCATGGCCCCAGACCCCTTGTCTGAGGGCCTGGAACCAGTTAAAACCCATTTCTGCCTTTTTTCCTGCCCTGCCCCCACATCTCGTGGGGTACCATGCTCCCCGGGGGAGCTGTGGTACTTGGACGTCATTGGAAGGAGACCATCAGAACCTGGATCTGATAACAGCCCTCTGGGTAGCATTAAAGGGCCCAAATGTTCCTGTCTTACCATGTCCTGCTCCCTGATTGGAGGTCCCTGCAGCAGGCCAAGCCCCATGTTTGTTGGGGCCATCTCTGCAAGGTCTGGGACGCTGAGGGGCTGGCAGTAACGAGGCTTCCTGCCTCCACCTATCCGGCCCTGTCCCCTGGACCTCTGAGCTCTGAAGGGCCCTTACCATTGCCCAGGCCTACACGAAGGGGCTACTTTGGTGGTTCTGGGTTTCTAGGCCTCAGGAAGAATCCGGAGTGGCCCTGAGCTGCCGAAGATGCCAAGAAAGAGACATGGGGCTGAGGAAGAGGTTAGCAGGCAGGCCTATTTCTTAGGCATTCCATGTCTCTCAGCCCTCCTGGCCAGAGTCCTGCTTCTGTTTTTCCTACAGGGGAAGAACCATGCATCAGACCTGGAGGGCAGCCAGTAGAAGGGTGGAACCCCTCCGGGCTCCTTCCCAAGTGGCTCCTTTGCTTGCCTCGTGTGGATTCCTGAAGGCCTCTCGAAGGAGACTGTGCCGCCAGAGGAACGCGTTCTAGAATGAGCACAGTGAAAGTGGAAGCAAGGCTCAGCCAGACCAGCCAGGAAGCCTCCCCCATTAATGGTGGCTTTTGCTTTGGAGGTCATGTTTCCAGATGATAGGGGCCGAGAGGGAGGCCTGCAACTGCCTTAGCACAAGCTCACTGCGCTCACGAAGCTGAGGCCGTCTTGCAAGGGGCAGCTGCCCAGTCCCCCCTTGGACACACGTCAGCTCCCGGGGACAGCAGGTACTGCGCTGGCTGCTCTTCCCATCCCCCTGCTGGTTCCCAGGCTGGCGCGTCCCGCAGCGGCCAGCCAGTGGTGCCCGGGAAACTCATGTGCCTACAGGCCCCCTTCCAGTCTGAAACGGAACTTTAAGTTCCTCAGTGTGTGCCCCCACAAAACCCCCTCTAGTTCCAGACTCCTCACCTACCCTATAAAGCCATCCTTCAGAATAGGGGTATCATTTTCACATCCTATTTCTATCTTGTCTGTTGCTGGTGTGATACTATGTACTTCAGATTGGCTCTGGAAATACTATTATGTCAAAAGGGCAGAAATAAAATTTGTATTTCTTTTCCCTTGGCCAGGGGTTCTTTGGTGTGGTCTCCAAGGCTTATTCTGGTCCTGGGGCTCCCTGAGGTCAGGCCTTCCTGGAGAAGCTGAGCAGGCCCCTGAGTCACACAAGTTCAGAAGCTCCTCCTAAGCCAGGGCACACAAAGGGGACCAGGCTGCCTGCCTTCTTCCAATTCAGACCTGGGCACAAACCCACTGGGCTCAGCAGCCACACAGAAGAGCCCACTCTTGTGGTCACTCAGACCATCTCCACCACATGGAATAATGGCCAGGCTGTACCTGGTTTCCCAACACCCGGAAGCTCTTATCTCCTAGAAGTTCATCTGCCCTCCCCCAGGAGCCAAGACTGGACCACGGGCACCAAATAATAAACCCAGCCGGGTGGGGCGCCTGGGTGGCTGAGTCGGTTAGACGTCTGACTCTTGATTATAGCTCAGGTCCTGATCTCAAGGTCACTAAGATCAAGCCCTGCATCAGGCTCCGTGCTCAGAATGGAGTCTGTGGGATTCTCTCTTCCGCCACACCCCTGCCTCCCTTGCATGCACTTTCTCTAAATTAATAAATCTCAAAAAGAAAAAAAGGAAAAAAAAAAGAAAGCAAGCCAGCTTGGACCCCCACTTCTTCTTACCAGTAGTGGAGGAGGCCTCTAGCTGCCACCCAGGACCAAACCCCTTCCAGGGACCCAACCGAGCTGGGGTCTGGCCGAGCGCCAAACCAGAGGCTGGAGAGAACACCCAGAGTGTTCCTGGGCCCATACAACCCTCCCTACTCTTGTCACACCTCACCAATGGCCAACTCTGATCCTCAAGGGGCAGGTTCTCCTCCTCCAAGGCACATTTACCCACACCAGCCCCCGCACCTTTCAGTTTCAGCCCGTCTCTTCTACTTATGTTGGTCTAAGGAACAGGGCACATTCAAGACAATGAGGTCCCAAGCCCTGATACCCAGGGTCCATTATTTGTCCAAAAGAGCCTTGCTCCTTTAAATTCACTACTGAGAAGAACCACAATAGAAGACTTTTCCAGATACAAAGGAGTTTGTTTTAGCTCAGATATAAATGAGAAGGCCCAGCCCTCTTGTCCATTCTCTCAAGAGCAGACCAGTTCTACAGAAGGGAGTCACCAGCTGGCCTGCATTGGGTCCATCCCTTACAAGACAAAAGCTCCAAGGCCAGTTTTCCAGGCAAGTCCGCCTGAAAAGTCCTTTCCAACTCGGGAGTCAGGCCGCATTAGCAAGTGTCTTCAACTGGGTCGTAGCTGGGAAGCTCAAGCAGAAAAGTTTCTTTAATGGCAGTGTGTAAGAAATCCGTTCCAACACGGCTGTCCAGGGCATCGGTTCTGTGCACGCCGCCTCAGACCCGCCCTGGCCCTCCGAATTCTCAGCTCCGCTCAGTCTGGAAGCTGAGGGCACGGGTCCTTCGGAGGGCGGCGGCAGCTAGGTCCTCGCCGTCCGTCGTGGCTCGGGTTTCTGGTTCAAGACGGCGCGGCGGCGCCCCTCCGGCGCGCAGCCCGCACCAAGCACTGCTGCAAGACGGGGTAGAGGCGCTGGCAGCCCTCCAGGCCCAGACGCACTGCCTCGGCCCAGCTCTCGGTTGCGCCGCCCTCCCCGCTGCCCAGCAGCCCGGCCACCTGGTTGAGCACCGGCATGAGCGCCACGGTGAGGCCGGCGGCGGCGTGCTCCTCCTCGAGTCGCGTGGGGTCCAGCAGCCAGGTGGGCGCCGGCTCCGGCGTGCGGCTCAGGCCGCAGCCCACCACCAGGTCGTACATCTCGACGCCCGCGTCGGCCAGGGCGAGCGCGGCGGCCGTGAGCGCGGCGGCCAGCGCCGAGCCGCCGTCCTCGAGCAGCAGCGCCGACACCTCGAGCTGCGCGCGCGGGTAGCGGCCCAGGCGCACCGCCGGCTCCAGCGCCTCCTGCAGGGCCAGCGCCAGCTCGCGCTCCTCCCCGCCGCCCGGGGGCGCGCGGCGCCGGCGGCCCGCGAAGGGCGCGCGGCGGAAATCGCAGAGCAGGCGGCCGCGCAGGGCGGCCGGGGCCTCGCCGCCCGCTCCGGCCGGGCCGCCGCCGCGCTCGCTGCCCTCGGCCTGGCGCGGGCCGGACACGGCGCACAGCACCTTGGTGCCTCCCGCCTCCAGGTAGGCCGAGCCCTTGGCCTGGCTCAGCAGCCCGGCGCGCGCGTACACGGGCCGCAGCCGCGTCGGGTCGCGGGCGGCGGGCGCCTCATCCTCGTCGGCCGCGTACAGCTGCGGCGGCTGCGTCTCCTCGGGCCCGCGGATGCGGCGGTGGTCCCCGGGCATGGCTGCGCCTACCGTGCGAGCCGCTTCCGCCCGCCGTCCCGGCCTCGCACGCGCGTTCTTCCGCCCGCTTAAAGCCGCGCGCCCGCGCGAGGGCTGTCGGGATAGCGGCGTGCGGCGCCGCACCGCCCCCTGCCGTCCTGGAGGGAGAATCCCGAGCGCGGCCAATCCCCGAGGCCGCTTCAAGGACCCCGGGATCTGGATGGATAAATGGATAGACAGCCGGGGCAGGCCTGCAGGAGTGGGACCCCGTCCGGCCTGGCTGGCCTCTAGCCTCTCGGGCCCGAGCAATCCCAGGGTGTACGTCTTCGTCCTTTCACTTGTGAAGGTTGTGATTATTTTTATCTTGCACTTGTTTGTGTGACTATCTCCTACGTGTTTCCCTAGGACTTCCCCAAGAGGGCTGGCTTTTTGTCTTGGTCATTCCTCCCATCCTCAGTGCCCTGGCTGGCATCGTGCTTGTTGATGGAACGGAGAGTACACACTGGATTGTGTACTCTTTGTACCCATGGGAGTCCTCACCTGGCATGTGCTTGGTGAAGCCAGGTCCTCAGCACCCTCACCCTCAGCGCTTCTCACCCCAAGGACAGCCCCTGGTGACAGCTAGCCTCACTGCTTCTTCCACCATACACCCGCTTTCCCCCTCCTAACGTGTCAGCAGACCTAAGTGAACCAGGGCCCCACAGCCACCCGTTATACCCAGGGAACATGGAATCAGCCAGAGCCAGCACAAGCAACCAGTACCTTTACCTTTAACCTCCCCTGCACACAGTTTCCAAGCCCAGCTGTCTTCAGACCTGAGTGAGGGATTCAGGACCAGGCAGGTCCCAATCCTCACGGTCCATCTTTGGGTCAGAGGGGTGGGGGTAGGCAACTAATGCACCTTAAGTTTGTCCCATACCAGAGAAAACCTTTGGTCTCACCCCCGAAGACTCATCAAAAGGGAAGGGAAGAAGTGGACTTCTTCTATGAACTGCTTCCAGTAACCCCACGGCCCATCTTCTATTCAATGATTAATGTCTCTCTCATCTCACCCTCAACTCCCCATTCTATGGGCCACCTCCTCCCAGCAGCCATTCCCCAAGTTCAGGAGTCTGGGGCTGGACTTGGTGAGGACCAGAGCCAGAAGCCAGCTGGAGCTGCAGGCTGCTACACAGGGGCTCCGGGGAGGCGGGCGGTTACGAGATCACATGGCATCATCAGGTATTGCACATAGTCTTTTTATTCTCTGCAGCACAAAGGACCCCTCCCTGTGGACCCAGACCCTCAGGCCCACAAGGAACTCTACAGACACGAGCAGGACAGTGATAAATAGCAATCCTGGGGTAGTGGTTTCAGACGGATGGCGCTGGTGTGTAGGGCTCAGGGCAGAAATGTAATGTGGGCCAGGAGTCACAGGCCAGCTCCCAGGTGAGTGAGTTCGTTACTGCTGGGTTAGGAGCAGACAGGGCTGTTTAAAGGTCCCAAGATCCCAATGTCGTCGTGGCAGATGGAGAGCTGGCTGGACGGATCCGTTGGGTGAAGGAAGGATGCCTCCCGCTGGACGCTTCCCCTCCCCCTCAGTTCTTCACATCTCCCAGGCGGAGCTGCGCAAAGGAAGTGGCCAGCTCCAGCGCCTCCTGCAGGCAGCCCACATTCTTGCCTGTGGCCTGAGCTGACACATCTTTGCCACCACCCTTGCCGTCCATCAGGCCTGACACCTGCTGCACCCACTCACTGGCTTTCAGGCCCCGGTTGGCTGCATTCTGGAAAACAGAAAGAAGTGGGAGTCAGGACAGAAGACGGGACTGAGGAAGACATGGAGAGGGGAGGAAATGAAAAAGGATGGGGGAACCCCTGAGCCCGACTCCTGCCCTTCCGGGTGCGGCTGCCAGGGCTGAGACGGATCCTACAGCTAGCTGGTGCCCAGCCCAGGTGAGGAGTTGCCAGGCCAGGTATCAGCACAGTGGAACGTGTTCCCCGAGGAGATGGCCTGAGGGTAGGGGTGCTGGAGGAGGTGACAAACAAGGGCCAGGAGGATGGCTGTTTCTAACTGGTGGCACACGCACACAAGGGTCTTGGCAAACAACCGTGAGAAGAGCCAAGCTTCCAACACCATTCCCCGCCGGCACAGGGCTGCAGGGTGTTCTGACCTGGGGGACTTGACACAGGCATGTGATCTTGCCAGCTTCATTGTCCACTGTGAAGAGCATGGCAGAGGTCTGAGGGGAATGTGTCTTGAAGAGCTTCAAGGCTTCATTCAGGGCCTGTAGGAAAACCTGCTGTCAGGCCAGGCCTAGGGACAGGGAGCCAAGCTCTCCACTGTACAGCGAGTCTGCAGAGCCCAGTTCTCAAGAGCATCCCCTGTGCCCCCCTCTCTCAGAGCAGGTGCTGGTCCCAGGAGACTGTACGGGAGGAGAACCCAAGCACAAGGCTCTGCCCACCCTCCAGCTCTGAGGTTCGCTTTCCATCCCAAGGAGCTGGAGCTCTCCAGTCACCGGATCTCTCCACGGCGCAACCTAACCTCAATCCCAGAGAGCGGGCCCTCAGGCCACCATTCCATGAAGAGCCACAAAGCTCACAATTCAGCCACCAGAGGGCTGATCCCCCGAGAGGAGACAAGTACTGGACAGGCACGGAGCAGCGCGTGGCGTCCCAGCCCCTTGCCTTGGCCGAGGCGCCGCTCTCCATCTCCAAGATGACAAGGGGCTGGTTGGGGTTGCTGTCGATGAGCTGCTTTGTCTTCTCCAACACCTGCAAGGAAATCCAGAGGAGAGGGCTCAGGTCAAAGGCCCAGACCGCTGTCCACACAGTCTCCGCCTGGGTCCCCCAGGCTCCCCTCCACCCACCAGCATGGCAGGACTCACGCGCTTCTGAACATCGGCTTTGCTAGCCCGGTCTAGGTCATCCATGATCTTCTTCAGGGATTTGAGATTCTCCCGGAATTCATCCTTCTGCCACTGGGGGATGACTGCAGTGGCCAGGGCCTGGGACCAGAACCACAATACCACTGGAGTCCAGACCACAAGGAGCTAAGATGTGAGGCCCAAGACCAGCCCACCCTTCTGGCTCTGAACACCACAGTCTTCCCTGACTCATATCCAGGAGGAAAGAAAAAACAAAAAGGTATCCATTAGCCTAGAGACCAGTCACTCTGTGAGCAACTACTGGTGCCGTACCGAGTAGGGCGAGTGGGAAAGGGGCAGACACAGAGAGCTGGTCCCCACCAGGCAGTGAATATAGACTGTGACAGGCTCACAGGAAGCCTCCACATAACAGACATGAGGCGGCCTGGGAACAGTGGGCACACCTTCTCCCAACTCCCTCAACTCCCCCTAGTGCTGAGAATGGGCCCTGCCGTCGGCAGTGGGGCAGCTAGCGGATTCCAGGGGTCCACAGGCCAGGATCCACCAAGACCCCTGTGGGACAACCAGGACCTGAGGCTTCTATAGGAGCATCCGATGCATCCAGCCCTCAGCGGGGCCTAAGGAGGGAGGCAGCCCGTACCTCACCAAGGTCAGCGATCTCCCTCTGCACGTCCTTATTTGGCGCAGTCTGAGCCTTCACTTTGGCCTCCATGACCGAGAGAGAGTTCTTCAAGCTCTCTGCTTTCCTGAGGGCCTGGAGAGGGGCAGAGTTGTAAACCTCCGTGCGGTAACCTTCAGCTTCACTACCGGTAAACTGCGGGCGCACTGATGGCAAGCTCCGGAACAACACGCCCCCAACATGGCAGAAGTTTCTCTTTCTTTAGGGACCAAGTGCTGGCAGCCTCACGCCCCAGGAGGGGCACCCTCGTACCTGACTAGCACAAAGACTGTACCACCTCAGGCTTAGGGGAGAACCAAAAACTCCCAAGTCAGGAACCCTTCTCACCCCAACACAAGAACCGATCTTCAAGCCTCAGCACACCTCAGGCCCCAGGTACAGTCCCCACCCCTCGGGCAACCATCCCCGTGCACTGTGCGTCTCAAACTAAGCATGTACCCTTAGGGAGATGTGAGTGAGTGCTGGGGCACTGGAAGCTACAGCCAAATTATGGCTTACCCTCCTAGAGGCCAACAGATGATGGAACAAACAGTAGAATTTACGTATATTTTTAAAGATTAAAGCCAGCACAGTTAGGCAGTTCCGCACAGTGGTGGCTCTCTTCTGCCACGTGGGGGTCACTGAAGGACAGTGTGGGGGTAGCACTGTACTTCCAATTCTGAGCACAGCAGCTATGGAACCGTCTACACTATAGACTCAGATTGCACGACTCCTGCCTTGTTCCCATAAGCCACAAACCAGCTGCCACACTTACCTTCTGGGCTTCGGCCCCCGTGACGGCAACGATCCTCCGGATGCCCTTGGCAATAGCTTCTTCACTCACAATCACAAAAGTGCCTGCGTGACTTGAATTCCGCAGGTGCCTGAATGGAACAACACAAAGTCCACAGTGACCAGAGAGCCCACGCACCCTGGTCCTTACCGCACCCGGGAGCCCATGGTGAGGGCCTGAGGTCTCTGCGAGCCTGGGGAAGCTCCCTCAATAGGACAAGGGGAAGAGGCCCTTTACGTGGATTTCAGGGGAGGACTCAGACCAGGAAGCCCAGCAGCAAGTCAGAGAAAGCCCAGCTGGGGCTGAGAACACACAGGCACTGAGTGAGACACCACCTTTCTGAGCCTCAGTGTTCTCAGGTATAAAATGCAGAGAATTCTCCTGCACGGGACTACTGTGAAACTCAAATGAAATCAAACAAAAGTACTCTGTAATCCTTAATGCCCAACACAATGTTCCTGCTAGCAGATTCTGTGTTCATTCTATTTCTGGTCCCCTTTGGAATAGAAACTATATTCTTCTGTCCCTGCCACTACCTGAGAATATCCAAGGATTACCTTTAAAATCTCACCACAATCCTGTAAACAGGTTTTATTCCTCAGGAGCTCAGAGAACCCTAAAGTTCTTGGGTATGCTGTCTCCAAGTAAATGTCTGAGAACTTTGTTTTAGCCTTAGAAAAGTAAGAGTGGATCTAGCCTTTTACTCACATCCTCCAAGGACAGCACCAAATTAACAAAAAGCGAGTCCATCCCCTGTTCCCCGATGTACTCACGTTCCCCCACAGAACTCAACGGAAGTAAGTGAGCCAGCAGGGCCGGAGGGGTCATCCAGCAGCTCGGACACGGGGACCCCAATGGAGACGACTCGCACAGGGTCAGGGTAGGTTTCATCAAACACAGCCCGTAGGCCCTGGATGGCTTTAGCTGCTGCCAGGGGACAATCCTGGGTGTAGACAGGCTGCCATGGAAAGAAAACAGAACAAAGCTGGGAAAAGTCTCTGGAGGTGCAGTACAAAGCAGCAGGGAAAGCACAGTCTTACAGGCAGGACTCTGGTTTCTAATCCTGGCTCTCATCATGTGCCCTGAGCCTCCTGGAATAAGGCACCCAGGTGTAAAGTCAAGAAGCTCAAAATAGGAATTCCCAATTGCTTTGCTAAACTGTGAACCAAATCTTCTTTTTTTTGGTGGACCAGAACTTAGACAGATGTGCTGCGTGTGAGCCAGAACCGGAAGAGCTCTGGAGGGAGTGGAGCAAAGACCTCCCTCTGCCCCCTCCCTAGAGGCCCTGAGGTCCCTCCACAGGATACCACCACAGCCCCTCCACCCATGCAGCTAAGAATTACTGCTTCGAACAAATCTGTGTGCTCAGCAGGATGCGGTCCCATGAGGAAGAGCATCAGGACTGCGGAGAGGGCTCCACGGAGAAAGACGCCGGCGTAGGAAGGAGCAGGGCTCACGGCCCGAGAGCTGACGCACAATCCAACCTACCTTGGCTGCCTCAATCATCTGGTTGGCTATCTCTTCGGCCTTCTTGATCTGCTGGGTGGACATGGCTCCCTTGGCAGTGAAGTCAAACCGAAGGCGGTCAGGAGCAACCAGGGAGCCTCTCTGGTCCGCTTCCCCAAGCACGGAGCGCAGGGCGAAGTTCAGGATGTGCGTGGCCGTGTGGTTGCTCATGATGGGCCTCCGTCGGGGCTGTGGAGGGCAGGGGCAGCTTGTAGAGGGCTCTGCCAGTCATCCTGCAATCCCTGCTCTCTCCCTCCCGACTGCTAGGATTCTTAGTTGGACATGGGGCTGCCCGGACTGAGGGCTACGTTTCCCCATTTCCCTTGCGGCGAACTGTGGCCATATGACATTCTGGTCAGTGTGTTGTGAGAAGATGTGATTCACACCCTTAAAGAGAAGAACAGGGGCACCTGGGTGGCTCAGTGGGTTAAGCCTCCGCCTTCGGCTCAGGTCGTGATCTCAGGGTCCTGGGATTGAGCCCCGCACCGGGCTCTCTACTCTGCGGGGAGCCTGCCTCCCCCTCTCTCTCTGCCTGCCTCTCTGCCTACTTGTGATTTCTGTCTGTCAAATAAATAAATAAAATTTAAAAATAATAATAATAAAAAATAAATAAAGGGAAGGAACACGCCCTCCCCTTCCTCTTTCCCACTACCTAGAGTAAGAAGCAAGAGTTGGCCAATTATGGCCTGTGGGCCAAAATCCAGCCTTTTGTCCATTTCTATAAATGGGTTTATTGGAACACAGCCAAACCCACATGTTTATACATGATCTACGCTGCTTTTATGCTACCGCACCAGAGGTGTATGGTTGTGACTAAGACGATATGGCTCACAAAACTGAAAATATTGACTATCTGGAACTTTGTTTAAAAAAAAAAAAGTTTGCCAACTCCTAGCCTAGAAATGGATCCAGTGGCTACCTTCCTGGACTGTGAAATGAAGGGCAACACCGCAGGAGTAAGGACAGAAAAACAAGCAAGGAAAGGCTGGGCCCTATGACTCTGTGGGGCAGAGTATCTGTAGCAGCTTGGACTTGGAGATGAGAAACACCCTTCTACCTTGTTTTAAGTGACTGTTAATTTTGAGCTCAGTCACATGAACAGAACCTAGTTCCTAATTAATACAGGATCCCAGGCTCCTGAGGAAGTATTTGCAGTTAATCTGGAGAAAGACCAAGCATGAAACAAGTCTCTAAATCTCAACTGAAGTCACTGTCCTCTGGGGCACGTGGCTGGCTCAGCTGGAGGAGCTGTTCATCTTGATCTCGGGGTTACGAGTTTGAGCCCCACACTGGGTATAGATTATTGAAAATAAATTAATTAAAATAGAATAAGATAAAATCACAGTCCTCTGACTTAAGAACATATCCATTTAGTAACTCACAGCTGCACCCATCACAAAATGTTCTCTTGCATCAGACTCAGAATCATCTCACGAATTCACTTAGGAGTGACAATGATGACTGGACCAATTTAGAGCCAAAGGAGATGAATTCTTTTCATATTGTATATTGGGTCACTATGACATACACTTGAAATATCTTAGAATTTTATATGTCAACTATACCTCGATAAAAAAAATTAAATTTTAAATTATAAACATAAAAATAAAAGGGAGAGGATTACTAACCAGGTCCAATGCCAAGCAGCATAATGTAACTCACCTCATCAATAAACAGCCGGACCTGGTCCCCGACTCTCAGGCTGCCATAGACGGTCCCTATGTGCAGCACGTACCCTCCTCGCACCTGAGCGTTCTTCACTGTGAATTCTGTTTTCTAAGAGGAGTCCAGGAGAAGAAGAATATGTAAATAAACCCCAATACATATATATATATGATCTCCTCTCTCTTTATCTACATATTACACATTCTCTAAGCAACTCTTCCTACTGTGTATATATATACTGTTATACACACATTATACCATTAATACCGTTATTGTATACATACACACGCACCATTATCCACTGAAAATTAATCAAAAGGAATCACACAGAAGTGGAGCCCAGTGGCTAGAAGGGGAAGGTAGAACAGGAGCAGTAATAATTTCAGAAAGAATTTGTCTATTACCGAACCAAGTGGAATGCTTGACAGGAAAGAACCATCAAGTATAGGCCCTCACAAGGAAAGATATACACTGCATCTCCTAAGAGAAATCAACTACCCCTGCAACTCAGCCAATGAGAAACCACCATCACCCAAGCTTGTGATTTTCTCCAGTGGACTTTCCTTTAAAATACCCGCCCCCCCCAACTTCCTCCTCCACCTTCTCCATAAAATGGCAGTTCTCCTTCCTTTGCTGGACTTGCCTGTGCTTTTGCCATAGCTCACATGTCCCAAATTACAATTCTCTGCTACTTCCCAATAAACTCACTTTTCCTGGTAAAATACCAGTTTCATTTTTATAGTTGAACGGTACCTGTATTTACCATTAAAGATACAGACCACTTTATAGGTGTACAAATATATGTGTGTATATATACAGAAACAGATGTTCTCTTAAGGAGCATGCTAGAGAATGTAAAGCCATCGTAAGGAAGCTGAAGTCCATGAGACGAGGTAATTCCTCCAAGATCACAGAGTCAGCAGTGGCAGAGAGAGGCTGAGGCTTCTGCAAGGGAGTCTGTCCTCCAGAGAGCTACCTCTTATTCAAGAGGAAAGCCTGGAGGAATCCAGGATCAACGAACACAGCACAACCACAGGGATTCTGCTAAGAGGGACCTAACCGCAGTGATCAGTGGGATAAGAGGCAGCTCCCTTGGTCTCAGAAACACTGACAATGGACCACACCCAAAGACCACTGTGTCTCCTCCCCAAGGACAGGAGTGTGAGAAGCCAGAAAAGCTACCCCAGCCCAGGCCCAGCCCTCTGCTGGATGCCCCCATCCCCGGCTAACAAGGACGAACTGTTGGCTTACATCTTCACTGTTGTCCTCAACCTTCACCAGGTAGCCTTCATCATAGATCTGCCCGCCTTGCTCGGCATAGAAACAGGTCTTGTCCAGCACCACTCCACACTCCTGGCCCGTGCACACTTCCTCCACGAACATCTTGTCCCTGCGCAGAGCCATCACTGTCGCCACCGCACTTTCAAATGCTGGACAGAAGGGGGAACAGAGGGTCAAGGACTTCACTCCTACACTCGTGGCTGTCTTTGCTGGATTCTATTGCTCAAACTCTCCTTAGGTCCTAACTGTCTGATTTTATTTTACAATCAAGACCATTAGACTCCCCAAAAGGGCTTAACAGCTGGGAATATAACACTCAGTAGAGTGACCACCTGTCAGTTTGCTTCGGACCAGGGGAGACTTTCACATCACTGGGACAGTTCTGGTCACTCTATCTCTGAGCTGTTGAACAGGAACCTAGTGAATCTGAATATTTAGGACTAATAATAAATTCCCTACTCCCAAGGTCAAGTCATGCATGGGTGGTTCAGTGGTAGAATTCTCGCCTGCCAAGGTCAAGTCATAAAGAATGTATTCATTTTGTGGGCTGGCTTGGATAGATTTAGGGATCTCAGCTGATGCAAAAAAGCAAAAACACATACTGCCTGTTTCTTTGATTCTTAACTTCAGAATGCCTCTATTCTATCCTTTTCTCTTTACTTATTTATTTAAATTAAGTAATCTCAGGGCACCAGGTGGCTCAGTCAGTGAAGCGTCTCCCTTCGGCTCAGGTCATGATCCCAGGGTTCTGGGATTGAGCCCCACATTGGCCTCCTGCTCAGCGGGGAGCCTGCCACTTGCCCTCCTTCCGGCTCATGCTCTCTCTCACTATCTCTGTCTCTCTCAACTGAATGCATAAAATACTTGTTCAAAAATAAAAAATAAATTAAGTAATCTCTGTACCCACTGTGGGGCTTGAACTCAAGACCGCAAGATCAAGAGTCACATGATCTACCAACTGAGCCAGCCAGGCGCCCCTAGAATGCCGCTATCCTGATGCAAAATTCAGCAGCCACTGAAGATTGTATTAGTGCCAATTTCCTGGTTTTCTGAAAGGTGTTACAATTAGGAGAGAGTGGGTAAAGAGTACGAGGACTGTCCCTATAAATTTTTTTCACAACTTCCTATGAATCTGTAATTCTTCCAAAATAAAGGATTAGAAAATTAGTAGCCATGGGTCTCTAGGAGTATAAAATTACAGAGTACGACTCTGCAGGACTACAGGAGAGGCTCTGCTAAATACCCTAGGTTCCTAATCTTGAGACCTGGCCAAGGTACGCACAGTAACACAAGAACGCACCATAGCTCCCACTGGAGTCCGAATGGTAATTATACTTTGGGGAATCATCTGTTGCTTCCAGACCCTTCTCCCGGAGCTCTTCAATAGCATAGATGTCCAGCATAATGAGGTCTTCCCCTCCAGCTCCCTTGCCCTGTGATTTCAGCTGCAAGTAAAAGAAATAAACATAAGTTACCCCAATGTGGGAACAAGAATTCTGAAGGACCCCAGACTGCTAAAATAAGCCCAACAGAAAGCTCTAGAACAGTTTTTTAGTCTCAGCACTACCAACATTTGGGGCCAGGTAATTCTTTGTTTTGGGGGGCTGTCCACGGCAGGTGTTGAGCAGCCCCCTCGACCTCTACCCACCTGATGCCAACAGCATCCCACACTCAGCTGCGAAAACCAAAAAATGTCTTCATATATTATTGCCAAATCTCCCCTGGGGCCAACATGCCCCTGCAAGACAGTCACTGGTCTTGGGAAAAATGGAATTCCGAAGACTTTAATGGAGGGAAACTCCTACTCTTCTTCTTGTTTAGTGTTGGGTTTTCAGCTCACTCCCTAAATTCTTTACCTGGGCCAGTTTCCTCTCCTCTTCAAATCCATCCATATCCACCACCAGGCCCTTCTCTTCAGCAATCAGTCCTGTGAGATCCACTGGAAACCCATAGGTGTCATAGAGGAGCCAAGCAGTGTCCCCTGCATGGCACAAAGGAACTGTGTAAGAATGACATGGAAGTCCCCTCCTTTGCCATCTCAAGCACTTCCCAAAGGAAGCTGGCAGTGACAGAAGGAACTGGAGACAAGGCTAGTTAGTATTGATTCTGTGCACTTGTCAGAAAATCCAACAAATCTTTCAGATTGATCTGGAGCAAGTACAAGAGGTCTCCTCGAAAAGTTTTGTTTCTTAATCAGAACACAAGTGTTCCCTTTGTGGAAATTCATCAGGCTTTCTCCTTGTGCATTATACTGTACTAAGATGTTAAAAAAAATGTTTTTAAATTTTCCAGTCTAGTTTAAAAAAAAAAGAAGAAAGAAAGAAAAAAAGCCAAGCTGCAGAACAGTACATACCGTCTGTTCCATTATTGCTAGAAAATACACACACACGCCCCTACATACATACATATGCAAACAGAGTAAAGTCCTGAGTAGTTAGACAACAAACTCTTAAGAACTGTTACCTCTGACAAATGAGGTAACAGGAGAAAAGAGAATCTTCATTTTTTACTTCTGTGTTATTTAAATACTTTGCCACATTAACATATTACTTTTATAATTTTACTATAAACCCCATTTTATACCAAAAGCAGTATAACCAAGCTATCCTTAGCCCTTGGAGACAGGGGACTCCACTGTCAATTGTGAAAAAGAGCTTGCCTCTTCTGGAAAGATTAACCTGGACGAAGAAAGGAACAAACTAGTCCTTACCAGGAATGGTTTTACAGTCTCCCAGGCTCTGAATTTTCCTGTCCAAGATGCGGCGCCCTCTGCTGAGAGTCTTAAGAAACTGCACTTCTTCTTCATTTATGATGTCCTTCACCATATCTGGGTCCTTCTTGAGCTCAGGAAATGCATCACCCTGGCAAAGGGAAAACAGAGACGTAGACTCCTTGAAGACAGACCATTCCATGAGCGCCTTAAAAACTCTCACTAACAATATGCTAACTCCCACCCCAGCCCTCTAAGCTAAGAGGATAAGCAGAGATAAGCAGGGAGATACACCTACCAACGACTGGACGACAACATCTACTAACGTGGCAAAGAACCCCCTGCTGGCATTGAGTTTCTCATGGGAATATCGGACCGCCCGGCGGAGAATCCGTCTCAACACATACCTGAAACAGGCAGAAGACCACCTCCTCTAGACAACCTTCCAAGCATTTTTTAATGGGGTTTTTGGAATTCTACCCAAAGCAAATGACCAGCATTTTGACTCTTCCAGAGACATTCTTTTATCGAAGTCCTTTTTCTGTGAGCCCCTGAGGACATTCATTCCAGCAGAAAACTCAGGAATATACCCAACAAATACGTCTGTTTTTCTACCACATTCTGCTGACCCAGAGATGGAGGCAAGTTCAGCCCAGACGGCTGATGACTCAAATCTCAGGACCTGCCTATCAGCAAGAAAACTGCCTGGGCCTCATCAATATGGAGCCCATCCCGCCCTTCCAATATCCTACCAGACAACCTAAAATACAACCTCTATCTTCTTATCTTGTACTTAGCAACAAAGATTTAATAAAAATGGCAACTCTGTAACACAAGCTGAAACTCTCTTAATCCCTAAAAAATACAAGGATCCCTCCAACTACCTAAGTGACAAAGAAAACAAGCATAAAGCATGGCTTTAAGTTCCACGGAGAGTCCTCAAACTCACAGTGGCAGTCCCAAACCCGCCCCAGACTTACCCCCGCCCTGTGTTGTCAGGTCGGCCGCCGTCAGCCAGTGCCACAGTGATGGTCCGGGCATGGTCAGCCAGCACCCGGTAGGCCATATCGATCCCATCAGCATCATCCGCACCAACTTTCCCGGAGTACGGCCGGGCACCTGTGCCCTACATATAAAAACCAGGAGGCAGCTCGTTAGGAAGCACCCTTCTGGTACCGCCTTGCCCTAGAAGATTCCAAGAGAACTGAATGGGCATAAGGGAAAGGATGGCCCTCTTCCCAGATCTTTTAATACTAAGAAAAGGGACAGAAAGAGCCTCCAGCCAGACCCCTACAATCAACAAACCTCAGTACCTTATGCTTAGAGCCTCTTAAGTTATTAACAATTCAATTAACAGATGGTCACAGGTACCCTTAGCTGGCAAAGACATGATTATTTTACCTTTGACAGTACTGCTCAGAGTACAACCTAGAAACCTCCACAAACATCTGCATGTTTGCAATAGGACCAGTACCTTCTGAATGGCTTCGAAGTAAGGAACAAAAAGGTCAGTGTCATAGTTGGACATCTTATTCTGCAGTACAGACACCAGTCGCTCCAGGCCCATCCCTGTGTCGATGCTTTTCTTAGGAAGAGGTTTCAAAATGCCATCGCTTTCCCTGCAGGACCCAGAGAAAGAGAAGTCGAAACAAGGACTCTAGGTGCCACCTCTCCCCGCTGGTTAAAACTCTGTTACGTAGCACAGATGACAGGCTGTGACTATTTGCCACCTGCCTCTGCCTGACTTGTTGGGAGGAGAGGAGGGGAAAACGTAAGTACTCTGGGGCCTATGAAAGAGTGAGGCACGAGCCTGGGTGGCTCAGTCAGTTAAATGTCATGATCCCAGAGTCCTGGGATCGAGCCCCGCATCGGGATCCCTGCTTCATGGGCAGTCTGCTTCTCCCTCCCCTTCTGCCTCTTTCCACTCTTGTGCTTTCTCTCTCTCTAATAAATAAAATCTTTAGAGAATAAAAAATAAAGGGTGAAGCAGGTCTCAAGGAAATGAGCTTTAAAACTGCAGTCCACAGGGGCACCTGGGTGGCTCTGCTGGTTAAGCATCCAACTCTTGGTTTTGGCTCAGGTCACGATCTCTCAGTTGTGGGATCAAGCCCCACATCAGGCTCTACAGTCAGTGTGGAGTCTGTTTCAGATTCTCTCTCCCTCTCTCTCTCCCACTCTTTCTCTCTCTCTCTCTCTGGTCAAATAAGTAAATAAAATCTTTAAAAAACTGAAATAAAATAAAATAAAATCGCAGTCCAAATTATAGCAAAAATGACATTATAGGAATAGTCCTGAAGCAGGAACTATGTGAAATAAAACTAATTTATAAAAGATTAGGTCCACCAGTGACTCAGAGATCAGAGGGAAAACCTGAGAGAAAAAATCTAAATAATGTCCACAAGATCCCCTGATGTCTTTAGTCTTGCTTTAGCTCTGTTCCACTATCCTCAAAGATGAGGATGAGAAGACAGCCTTGTGCTCTGAGTCCCTCTTTCTCTACTTGGCTCAGGGAAAGGTGCTGCTATTAGCAGGAAGAGTTTAGGACCCCAGGGCCACCTGTTATACTGGATGAACACAAGGTTCCAAATCTCCAGCACGTTGGGGTCATCCTGGTTGACGAGGTGTGCAGCATCCCGGCCACCAATCCGGTCATAGTGAATCTCACTGCAGGGACCACATGGGCCCGTGTCACCCATCTCCCAGAAGTTATCCTTCATGTTGCCAGGGAGGATTTTGGAGTCATCCAGCCTGCGGAGAGTAGAGAAGATGAGCTCAGTTACAGCCATTGACAAGGATCCTTTTTTTTTTTTAAATTAAAGATTTTATTTTTATTATTTATTTGAGAGAATGAGAGAAAGAGAGCATGAGAGGGAGAAGGGTCAGAGAGAGAAGCAGACTCCCTGCTGAGCAGGGAGCCCCATGCGGAACTCAATCCTGAGACTCCAGGATCATGACCTGAGCTGAAGGCAGTCGCTTTACCAACTGAGCTACCCAGGTGCCCCCAATGACAAGGATTCTGCCCAGACTTGTATCCACTACTAAAGGAGATCCTTATGCATTCCTATTTAAAAAAAAAAAAAAAAAAAGGCACCCTCATTGGCATTGGCAATGACTAACGCTGGGCCGACACAGCAGGGGCTAAGGGAGCAGGACAGGATTCTTCTCAGGCGTGACTACAACAGAATACAAAATACACATAAAGCTACGTTCATAACTAAACAAAAATGGGCAAAGACAAGGATAGAGCCTAGAAAGGAACACGTGAAAATGAAAACATCTATGCTCATATGACCAGAATTTAAGCAAATACTTACTCTGCAAGTGTTCCTTCATTTTTAAAAAATGGAAACACCAGAAGCATTAAAACAGCTGCTGAATATTTCGAGTCACTTTTCTATGCCTCAATTTAGTCAACTTTCTCACCTTAAAATGATACCAAAATGCATTTAGTAAAATTAAAATTATTTCTAAAATACTGAACCCTCCTGAGAGCTGCTAGGTAAGACAGGCAGTCAGGAAAGATTGTGCACACTGGATAACAGGGTCCAGATACACACAAGCCAAGCAAAACAGGATTCCCACTCAAGTGTCTAAGGTTCGCATGTGTTACTAGCCAAAATGTCAAAGTACTTGTAAATGACAGAATCTAAGCAAGGAGGGGTTTCAGACCAAGTACCAGGGGAAGCCGGATTAGAGTAGTATTACTGGAGTCAAAGTAATTAATTCATAAATGAATGAATGAAACAGCAAAACCACTAAGTGTGGTAAAAAGCTATACCTTTTCTAAGAGTTAAAAGTAAAAAGAAAAAGAAAATGAACAGGGTGCGTGGGTACCTCAGTCAGTTAAGCGTCTGACTCTTGGGTTTTGGCTCAGGTCAGGTCATGATTTCTGGGCGCTGGGATGGAGCCCCATGCCTGGCCCCCTACTCATCATGGAGCCTGCATGAGATTCTGTCTCTCCGCCCCTCCCCCTACTCACGCTGTGTTGCTCTCTCTCTAAAATAAATAAATCTTTAAAAAAAAAAAAAAAAAAGACAACGAATGCACCAAAGGGTAATTGTTCCTAGTCACTCCCACCTCCATCTCAAAATGCACAGCCTGCAACAGGACAAGGCAATGCACCCCAAGCCCTAATAGCCCATGGCAGCACCAAGTCAGAAATCACTTCACTCCTCCACACTCTACATGTGAGATGCATTCTTACCCCAAGTTTTGCCAGATCTGTTTGCACTCCAGGTCTGGTTCTAAGCCAGCTGCTTCATCCCCACCAAAGTAAGTAACATAAAGCCTCTCAACTGGAATGCCAAACTCTTGGGTGAGAAGCTCCAAAGCCATCTTACATGCCAATTCCTACAAAAAAGAACAACAACAACAAAAAAAATGCGGAACGTGGCCAAGCCAAAAATCTATTTAGGCTGAGTAGAAAAGTGCAGACCCGAGGAATGCAAATATAAAACTACAACATCTTTACTATCAACCCAGACAAATGAAGGATCAATTTATAGAAGATACCCAAAACATAAACCGGAATCATCAAATGCTAGGCACTGCATCCTGGAAGGCTTAGATCCCCTCTTCGAACTTACCTTGAAGTAATCTCCGAAAGACCAGGAGCCCAGCATCTCAAAGAAGGTGTGATGATAGACATCCTTGCCCACGTCATCCAGGTCGTTGTGTTTGCCCCCAGCCCGGATGCACTTCTGGGTATTGGCAGCTCTGCTCAGCTTGGCCATGGGGTGAGATGGGTCAATAGTGTTCAGAAAGATGGGTTTGAACTAAAAAAGAAAGGGAACATTTCAGCTTTGAAGGAGGTGTGACCATCAGGTGGTCACATGGTGGCAGGTAGAGACCACACAGAAACTGTTGTTTGTGATGTATTTAATTAGCCTGGAATACGGAGACACTTGGGAGGCACGTGGCCTGACAGGGCAGCGGCACAGGCAGCCTGTCTGAGAGCAGCTTCTCTCTGGTCCTTGCTCTCAGTCTCCACCATTGCTAGCAACACCACCTGCACCAGGGAAACACCTGCTGGATCTGTGTATCAGCCAGAGGCTGATGTGGTAAAACCCACGCTTCCTCAGGAGTCTCTGGTGGTCAGGGCTTAGGACATCTTTCTGGAAGAACTTAGTGTAAAAGTGATATGCTGGAGGAACCTGGCTGGCTCAGTTGGTAGGGCAAGGAACACTTTGATCTCAGGGTCATGAGTTCAAATCCCACATTGGCCACAGAGCTACTTTAAAAATAATAATTGTAATTATTATTTTAAAAAATGATGTGCAGGCTTAATGGTAAAGGTGATAAGGAAGAAAAAAACTGAGACCTATTAAGGGAGTAAAATCAGCACAACCTGATGAACGACCCATGTGCAGAAAAGGTATTATTTTGCTCTCAGGATTTATCAAATTACACTTTGATGTAACATTGTTATATAAGTTTATTTATTTTCCCACTCACTAGACCTGTCCAATCTGGTAGCCCACCAGTCACCTGTGACTTGTACAATTAATTAAAATGAGATTATTAGTAATTAATCAAAATTTTCTAAAAACAAAAAATTCTGTTCCTCAGTCGCATCAGCTCACTAATACGCATGGGGTGCCTGGCCAGCTCAGTCGGTGAAGCATGCAACTTCAGATCTCAGGGTTGTAAGTTTGAGTCCCATGCTAGGTGTAGAGATTACGTAAATAAATAATATAAAAACCTAAAATAAAAAATCATCATACGTGGCTGGTGGCTGCCATACTGGATAGCCCAGTCATAGCCATAGAACATGACCATCATTGTCAAAGTTTCATTTAACAGTTCTGAACTAGACCATGAACCCCTTAAAAGCAAAAACCGTATTACTTATCTTCGTATATCCAGTACCTAGCACAATACCTGAAAAAGGGCAGATGCCTAATAAATACTATTTTTAAATGTTTAAAAAAAGCAAAAACCCATCAAGGTATTTCTGATTAAGAAGCAGTAAGAGGCAGTACAGCACAAAAGTTAAGCTAAGCAAACAACTGCCGGGTTTCCGATCCATACTCCAGCATTCACCAGCTATGTCAGCTTGGGCAATTTACCTGAGCTGTCAGTGCATCAGTACAGAGTGAGCATTAAATGAGTCAGCTCACATTAAAGACGTAGAACAATTCCTGGCACATAGTAAATGCAAAGTACATCAGTCTAATAATTATGGCTATTCAGAGAACATTAGGACACTGGACTCCCGGGGCGCTTGGGTGGCTCAGTCGTTAAGCATCTGCCTTCAGCTCAGGTCATGATCTCAGGGTCCTGGGACTGAGCCCATATTGGGCCCCCTGCTCAGCAGGAAGACTGCTTCTCCCTCTCCCATTCTCTCTGCTTGTGTCCCCTCTCTCACTGTCTATCTCTCTGTCAAATAAATCTATAAAATCTTTAAAAACAAAACAAATACTGGACTCCCATGGTTCTTCTACCAAGTATAGTTGACACATGTGGGAGAAGATAAAACTCATGCCTAGGAATGCCAGAGTAAAAGAGAACCTTCCCAGTATTCCAGAAAACCCATCACCTTGCAAGTCCACATAAAATTAGTGCCCCCTGGGGCACTTGGGTGACTCAGTGGGTTAAAGCCTCTGCCTTAGGCTCAGGTCATGATCCCAGGGTCTTGGATAGAGCCCTGCATTGGGGTCTCTGCTCAGCAGAGAGCCTGCTCCTATCCACCACCCCTGCCCTGTCTGCCTCTCTGCCTACTTGTGATCTCTCTCTCTGTCAAATAAATAAATAAAATCTTAAAAAAAAAAAAAAAAGGAAAAAAAGAAAAAAAAAATTAGTGCCCTCTATTCCAGATGTAGACAAAGGACTCACACATATAATTGAAAACATGTGTATAATTGTACAGCTAATGTTATACAAGATGGAGAGTGTTCCCACTGGGGCACCTAGGTAGCACAGCTGGTTAAGTGTCTGCCTTTGGCTTGGGTCATGATCCCAGGGTCCTGGGATCCAGCCCTGCAACAGGCTCGCTGCTCAGTGAAAAGTCTGCTTCTTTCTCCCCCTCTGACCCTCCCCTGTGCTTCAGTTCTTGCTGGCACACATGCTCTCTCTCCCTCTCTCTCTCTAATGAATAAATTTAAAATCTCTCCAAAAAAAGAAAGAAAGAAAGAAAGAAAATGTTCTTGTTCCTACTGCCTCTAATTTTCTATGTCAGGAAAGAAAAGAAAATATCAACTTATCAGTTAGTACAGAGTGAGACACATTCTAAGGGCCAGTCGGTCCACAGGGCTAAGGGTTCCAAAAAAACCACCAAAGGAAGTCCTGAAGGCATTATGTAACCTGAATCCACTTCCAGGCCACAATCAGCCTGATAAACAGTGTTCAATATCACAACAAAGCTTTCAAATTATCTTTTAAAGCTCACTACTCTAAACATAAATCCTACTAATAAAGTTTCATCAGCAGTGGATCCAAATTGGCATTGGTGGCAGTAGCTTCAGGAAAGATTAAAAAAAAAAAATCACTATGGGCTCATAGGTGTCTCAGTCTGTTAGGCATCTGACTCTTGAGTTTGGCTCAGGTCATGGTCTCAGGGTCCTGGGATCAAGCCCCATGTGGGCTCCAAGGTGAGTGGAGAATCTGCTTGAGATTTTCTCTTTCTCTCCCACTAACCCTTTCACTGACCCCTACACATGTGCACATACTCTCTCTCTAAATAAATAAATCTTTAAAAAGATTTAATTAAAAATGTAATTAAAAAATTTAAAAATTTAAAATAATATAAAAGGTAAAAAAACAATAAAGTTACATGACTCAGAATGCGAACAAAAGCAAAGCTTTTTTTTTTTTTTTAAAGATTGTATTTATTTATTTGACAAAGAAAGATCACAAGTAGGCAGAGAGGCAGGCAGAGAGAGAGGGAGAAGCAGGCTCCCTTGCAGAGCAGAGAGCCTGATGCGGGGCTCGATCCCAGGACCCTGAGATCATGACCTGGGCCGAAGGCAGAGGCTTAACCCACTGAGCCATCCAGGCGCCCCTACTTTTTTTATTTTTATTTTTTAAAGATTTTATTTATTTATTTGACAGACAGAGATCACAAGGCAGGCAGAGAGAGAGGAGGAAGCAGGCTCCCTGCTGAGCAGAGAACCCGATGTGGGGCTCGATTCCAGGACCCTGGGATCATTACCTGAGCCAAAGGCAGAGGCTTTAACCCACTGAGCCACCCAGACGCCCCAAAAGCAAAGCTTTAAAAGAATCCTGAAGTACTCACTTATTTTATAAAGAAAAAATAAGGGGGGGGGCGCCTGGGTGGCTCAGTCTATTAAGCATCCGCCTTCAGCTAAGGTCACAATACCAGGATTCTGGGATCCAGCCGCATGTCAGGCTCCCTCCAAGGTGAAGAGCCTGCTTCTCCCTCTCCTGCTCCCCTCGCTTGTGCACTCTCTCTCAAATAAATAAAATCAGAAAGAAAAGAAAAGAGAGGAAAGGAAAGGAAAGAAGGAAGGAAGGGCAGGAGGGAGGGAGGAAGAAGGAAAGAAGGAACGGAAGAGAGAGAGAGAGAGAGAGAAATAACAAAAGAACGTGAAGAAGTCAAGGAGAATCACAGCAGCGGGTGAATAGGTCTCTCCAGGGCTCCGTAAGATTAATCTAGCCAATGACGAAGAAAACATAGCTTTTTCCTTAGAAGAGAATAAAGGCAAAACTTTATACAGAGCAGGGGCACCCGGCTGGCTCAGTCGATAGGACATGCAACTCCTGAACGGCGGAGTCTAAGTTATTTATTTATTTTTTAAAAAAAATAAAGATTATTTATTTATTTATTTGACAGACAGAGATCACAAGTAGGCAGAGAGAGGAGGAAACAGTCTCCCAGCTGAGCAGAGAGCCCAATGTGGGGCTCAATCCCAGGACCCTGGAATCATGATCTGAGCCAAAGGCAGAGGCCTTAACCCACTGAGCCATCCAGGTGCCCCACGGAGTCTAAGTTAAAGCCCCATGGTGGGTATAGAGCTTATTTAAAAAAATAAATTAGGGGCGCCCGGGTGGCTCAGTCATTAAGTATCTGCCTTTGTTTTGCTCAGGTCATGATCCCAAGGTCCTGGGACCAAGCCCCACAACAGGCTCCCTGCTTGGTGGGAAGCCTGCTTTCCCTCTCCCGCTCCCCCTGCTTGCGTTATTGCTCTCTCTGTCTCTCTCTGTGTCAAATAAATAAATAAATAAATAAATCTTTAAAAAAAAAAAATTAAAGAAATTAAATAAGTAAATAAATAATGTTAAATCAAAGAAAGGAAAAGGAAAAACCCTCCTTACCTGGTTCATGCCCGCATTGGCGAAGAGCAAAGTAGGATCGTCCAACGGGATGGTGGCAGACGAGTGAACGTAGGTGTGCTCGTTCCTCTTGAAGAAATCTATAAATCGCTGCCGGATTTCACTTGCTGTTAGGGTCGAGTCCATCTTGAAAATAACGCTACGGAACTAAGCAGAGGGAAAAAAAGAAGGAAAATTCGGGGAACTGAAACTAAGAGATAAGTAGGCATTACACAAGACTCCTGGCTTCTCAAGCCAAATCAAATCAGGACACAGAAAGCTGTTTGATCCTAAAACCTCTATGTTGTAACGTCCAAGGCTAAAATCATTATCGAAGCAAAACTTGCTGCACTAGCAGACAATAGTCCCACGTGTTCTTCCTTCCCATGCCAACCTCAACAGGTTCAATAAACCAACACATCAAGCAGAGCAGGAGTGTTTCTTCGTGTGTTCATTTATTCCAAACTATGAAGATGTATAGCGCATCCTCTGTGCCAAGGCCTAGGCCAGGAATTAGGAAATGGGAATAAAAACCTCATGGTTTACCGTCCAGCAGAGACGCCAACTGGGGATGCGGGAGATGCTCAGAACACCTGCGTTCCAGTCCTGGCTGTAAAACCTTAATGGAGTTACTTCACTTCACCAACACAAGGACGGGTCCATATGAGATGAACTCTAAGGCCCCTTCCAGCTCTGTGTTCATCTATATGCCTACAATCGTCCCATTATCCCTAAAGTCAGGGTCTCTAGGTTTGGCCTGACCACCTGAGGGAGGCTGCTGTCAATAGTAGTGGACCTGGGGATGGGGCCAGTTATACAAGGAACTGTCTGCAAGTAGGACGATACCTGCCTCCACCTAGCCGGAGCACCCCCCAGAACAACTGGCTGGCAGACGGCGACCTTCCCAGCTATTAGGTTACTAAGGGGTGAGGATGCTACAGCCACACTGAGGAGGTAGAGCTCAGAGCCAGTAAAAGAGAAAGGGGTTCAAAAGAGAGAGAAGCTAAGAAATGATACAACATGACAATGTCAAAGCTCTTTCACACTTACTATGATTTCCCTGAGAGGCAGGTTGGGGAAAAGTGACAGTCCCTGGTGAGCAGGTGCCCATCACCAGCATGGTACTACAGTGCCATCAGCACTGGCTGTCCAAAAAAATGGGAACCATCTGGCTGACATTAGTCTCTAGAATTCGAGACCCAACTCTAACCATAAATAAGTTACTGAGTCCCAAATTTCTTCTTTGGGTTTTTTTGTTTTGTTTTGTTTTTGAGAGATGGAGAAAGAGAGTGCAAACGCTCAAGTGCAGGGGAGGGGAGGAGAAGCCAATGTGGGACTGGATCCCAGAACCCTGCGATCATGACCTGAGCCGAAGGCAGACGCTTAACCCACTGAGCCCAGTATCCTTTTTGTGTAAAAAAGTAGTATCTAGGGACGCCTGGGTGGCTCAGTGGGTTAAAGCCTCTGCCTTCGGCTCAGGTCATGATCCCAGGGCTCTGTGCTCAGCAGGGAGCCTGCTTCTGTTCCTCTCTCTCTGCCTGCCTCTCTGCCTACTTGTGATCTCTATCAAATAAACAAATAAAATCTTTTTAAAAAAAAGTATTTACTCCGCCTACTCCCGGCTGTTGTGAGACAAAACCCACCTGACACTTGGAAGCAACTTGTAAACTGGAAAGCTCTAAAGGAACATGGGTGCTATTACTTCAAGTCACTTAGTGTGCAAAGTTGTTTTTTTCCCTTCTTCTAAGAAGATAAAGATGCACACAGTGATTCACAGTTAACCACAATTTCAAATGATTAATTCACAATTCAATCAACTACTTACGGGAACAAAAGCCCTTTGGACAAAAAGATGGTGAAACACTGGCTGAAAGAACCCGAGTGAACTAAAACTCCCACAGATAAGGACTTTAATGCCCAGGCAAAGGAGTGAAGGCTAGGGTTTTTAGAAACTTTGCTACACCCCATCCCTCCTCATCGTGGCTCTCAATCAGTCTTAATGGTGACAAAAATTAATGTACAGTGCCAACTCTGAATGAGCAACATCAGAGCAGTTTCAAAACGTTCACTGCTCCTCCTCTGAACAGGCTGAGGTAAATAAGCTGCATCCCAAAAGACTTGTAGACTTTCCATTTTGCTTACTCATTCAACATATATAAACGCATATTGTGCGAGGAACCAAGAATGAGTCTCCGCCCTCAACAGGGAGACAGTCATACAGAAAGAACTGCAAAATAATGTAAGGATCCGATATATATTCACAATATGCCATATAGAGGCGGAACTCTTAAAAGGCACGTCACCATCACAAATTCATTTATTCAATATATACGGGAAGGCTGTATAGTATTTATATCCACTGAAAAGTGGGAGAAAGGGTGGTCCTCAGATTCTACTTCCCAGCAGAGGCTGTAAAGGCCTGGAGTACCTTAAATCACAATGGCCTTTGGGTTTAAGACACCAGTCCTAGGACCTTTCAATGTCCTCTTCATTTGCCAAGTAAGTTGTCTACCTTACCCCACTCTTTTCCATTTCCTAGTTAACTCCTGGACTTTGATATAGCAATTCCGAAGACACTTACTTAAGGAAGCCTTCTCCTTCTTGACCAGATTCTCACTATACCTACCCCCCCCCCACTGTAGCTTCAGGTGTCTTCCTTTAAAACTTCTACACCCACTGGACTGCTTGTTCAACCTCCATCTCCCCCATCACGCTCTAAGTTCCACCCCCGTGAGAATCATGACTGATTTTTGCTCACCATACGGGAATAGCCTCAACATCTAGTCCAATGATTGCTAAGTTAATATTTCAGGATTAGGTATGATCCTTTAATAGCAAACTGTTAGCGAACTGGAAGCACACCGGGAAATGCACTCTCTTTTAAAGTACCAGCAGAACACGACGGGGCACACACACAGTGACTCCAGATAAACCTGAATAAGTACCGCCTAGTTTTAAGAATTTAGGAAATGGCTCACAGGGGAATTCCAACCTTCTAGCCCACCCTCGCACACACCCCCAACACACACAGAACCTCCTCGCCCGTCCCGAGGGGTTAAAACCCGAGGAGATAAAACCTCAGCTTTGAGCAGGTAGTCAATGGCAACCGTGATCCTCCCAAGGTCTTGGTCCTCCGAAAGGCCACCCGAGGCCACTCCGGCCGCAGCACCCCAGGGGTCTGAAGATGCCGCTCCCGCGCCGCGCTGTAGCCCCAAGTCCACCGCAGGCCCTGGTTCCAGAGGCCTCGTGGGGCCTGGCCCCAGGGACCCGCTGGGGCGGTTGCGCTTTCAGGCCCACGACCTAGCAGCTCTAGCGACACCGCAAATCTCTCCGAGGCCCTTCTACTTCTCCCGAGGGTCGCCTTCCCCAACTCCTACATAAGGACCCCCCACCCAGAGACCGAGGTTACCTGGTCCAGCAGACGCGCAGCGGCACCAGCCGCGAGCCACTACAGACCGCAGCCTTCACAACCCGGCCCAGTCAGAGCGCCGCGATGGAAAGTGCACCGCCCAGCCTTATCTCTACGAGGTGTTATTGGTCGATCTAGATGCCAATCAATCTGAGCACGAATCAGCTTACTAGTTGGTTCCAGAAAGGCGGCTCTATGTCGGCTGATGCAATGGCCGGGAATAGAAGGGCAGGGATAAGTCACGTGACCGGGTAGGCTGCGGGCTTCTGGAGGTCGACATTTTGGTTTGCAAAGTCCTAATAGTCGACCTGGTTAATAACGGTAACCAACGACGAGTGTTTGTTAAAGGTCACGGCCTTGGTGTACAGTTCTGTTCATTGTGGAAATATGTTACTTTCGTATATAAAAGTGCATTCTATACATAAGGACGGCCAAGCTCAAAAGCCAGTTTAAAAGAAAAAAGAAAAAAAAAAAAACCACTTGAACTAGCTTCCCAGTTCACCCCAACTCATTAATCATTATCCCACCTAACATTTGCTGAACACATGTATATGCGCCGGCACTGATGAAAACTTTCGAGCTAATCTTCACAACAATGAATGAGTTATAATGGAGTTACTAATACTACCTGTTTTTAACAGCTAAGGAGACTGAGGCACCCAGAGGTTAAGACAAGGACAAAACCAAGAAAGACAAGTGTTTGTTCTGATCCACATTAGCCCAAAATAACATATTTGGCCTAAACAATCAGAAATGGGTCAGCCTTTGTGCCACCACAATTAAAATGGAAAGCCAAAATTGTACAAGCTTATTTTCAAAATAAAGTGATATTGGTTGTAGTCTCAATACCTTTATTATGTTGCTGGAGTTGTCGCTATTAGGATAGCACCTTCACTTTTTCACCCAACGACTGTGTCAATACACATGAAAAGAAATAGTTGAGACCCAAATGTAACATTTTTCTAAGCATTCTACTTGAATTATCCTGTTCTCTATGATATGTTTCTCTTGTAGGTAATGCAACTATAAAATAGAAAGAAAACTATTTTTTTAAAGATTTTATTTATTTATTTGACAAACTATAGAAATGATCCCTGACAGAGATCACAAGTAGGCAGAGAGGCAGGCAGAGAGAGAGAAGAGGAAGCAGGCTCCCTGCTGAGCAGAGAGACCGATGCCAGGCTCAATTCCAGGACCCCGGGACCATGACCTGTGCTAAAGGCAGAAGCTTTAACCCACTGAGCCACAGGTGCCCCAGGAAAACTTTATTTTATTTTATTTTATTTATTTATTTGACAGAGATCACAAGTAGGCAGAGAGGCAGGCAGAGAGAGAGGAGAAAGCAGGCTCCCTGCCGAGCAGAGAGCCAGATTCCGGGCTCGATTCCAGAACCCTGAGATCATGACCCGAGCGGAAGGCAGAGGCTTTAACCCACTGAGCCACCAGGCGCCCCCCCAGGAAAACTATTTTAGTGCAAGGCAAATTGTGTATTATAGGAAAATTCTTATTCTGGGCTAAGCAAATAGGCTTGCAGGTAAGAATAAGTGCTATACACATGACTTACTCTGAAGTAAAACATTGGCTGAACCTCTTGGGAAATGAGGAAGCTAATAGAGCTCAAGATAGTACAACTTAGATACTTAGTTTTGGAAATATGTAGTCCTAGGTTCTAATTCTCCCATGGCACCTAAAATATTTTTAGCACCCATAAAATGGACTTAGACCGTTCATTTATTTGCTATCAGGCCAAATGGCAGTGACTGAATAGTTTTCAGACCATAAGTTGTTAAGAAATCACCTGATATATTTAAATTGAGATCCTGATCTAGTGGGTCTAGGAGTGAGGCCTGAGATTCTGCATTCTAATGGACTTCCACAGCTGATACCTATGCTGCTGCTGCTGGAGGAGGAGGATCACATTTGGAGTAGCGAGGGCATCAACTAGGAATGAGCTTCTTCCTCTATTTGTTCAGAGATAAAGATTTAAAAGTTTGACCTATCTGGGGGATGTGTATTCCTCACCTAGTCATTCACCAAGTGGGTGTCTATTATGCTTTAGTCCCTGAAGGTAACATTAAAGAATGCAAATTGCCCTGCCCTCATGAAGTTTTCAGTCTAGCGAAGGAGCTGGATATTCAGCAAAAAATAACAAAGTTCAATACACAAAGGACCCCTTGCTGGAGCAAAGGCTCAGCCTTTCGCCGCTAGCTACCTGGGCACGCGAGCCCGAGGCTGTGCCATCCCCTCCGCTGATTGGCTGGACGGACCGGCTCCCAGGCCTCAGCCAATGAGGCAGCCGCAGTGAGGGCCGTTGGCGGAGGTAACCGCCATGCTGAGGGGCGATGGCTGGGGCTGCAGGCCGTATCCGAGGCCGCGCCTTGGGGTGCTTTCCGCTTGCCTTGCCGGTGGGCGATGTGAGTATTTCTGAGGTTAGAAATAAGACCCTTTTTCCACAGTTAGGTGTCTTCCCCACCCCCCCCCACCCATGGAGGGAAGAGTCTGGAGTAGTAATAATAGCTAATATTTATCAAGCCTTCGCCGGAGGCCAGTCGCTATATCACATAAGCTTGTGACTGCTGAATTATTGAATGTGGAGGCTGCCAAAGTCATGTGGGAGTAAATGCAGGAGGTTGCATTCTAATCCAGTGGCTCTTGTAACCTTGATTCCTCTCTCCATGCTCTGCTTTGGAAAGCAGATTGCTTCTTAGCAGGTGTCTCACGTTGAGCTAGTATCTACAGATGGAGACAGGAAACCTTAGCATACTGATGCTTATTAAATTTGGGTGGGGTGTTTTTTTTTTTTAAAGATTTATTTATTTATTTGACAGAGAGAGATTACAAGTAGGCAGAGAGGCAGGCAGAGAGAGAGAGGAGGAAGCAGGCTCCCCGCTGAGCAGAGAGCCCGATGCGGGACTCGATCCGAGGACCCTGAGATCATGACCCGAGCCGAAGGCAGCGGCTTAACCCACTGAGCCACCCAGGCGCCCTGGGTTTTTTTTTTTTTTTTTTAAGATTTTATTTATTTATTTGACAGAGATCACAAGTAGGCAGAGAGAGAGGGAAGCGGGTTCCCCGCTGAGCAGAAAGCCTGATGCGGGGCTCAATCCCAGGACCCTGGGATCATGACCTGAGCCAAAGGCAGAGGAACAAAAAGGAAGTCTTCTCTCACCCCACATTTCTAGATCCCTCGCAAGAAGCAACTACTGTTAACAGATTTGTGTGTCTCATACATTTCCTATAGTATCTACAA
Source organism: Mustela erminea (assembly GCF_009829155.1). Classification (NCBI taxonomy): domain Eukaryota; kingdom Metazoa; phylum Chordata; class Mammalia; order Carnivora; family Mustelidae; genus Mustela; species Mustela erminea. The sequence continues at coordinate 48,290,225 of NC_045632.1, read as the reverse complement.
GCACATGAGGGTTTTCTTTTTCACAAGTGGATCCTATTGTATACAGTCCTGCACCTTGGATGATTTCTTTTTTAACGTAAAAATCCTTAACCTCCATTGGTCCTGTGATCAATATAATTTTGCCGGCAAAATATTCCTAGGATTGCTTCTGAATACGATGAGATGTCGTGGCTTCCCTGGCTATGTGTGTGCCTTTTTCTTTTTGCATATCCTCCCCTATAGGTTCCAAAAAAATCTTCACCTAACCCCTGCAAGGGTACAAGAGAAAAAGAATCATGGCAAACAGAGTATCATTTGGAACTGTTTTACCCTTTCCTGAACATTCTTACACTCTACAGGTAAAATTCCAGATAGAGCCCACTACTGCTTGAAATAAATTCACTGGAGTAGAACAGCGGCAAACAGAAGTGGGGATTCATTTTCTCAGCTTGCAGGAAAATACCCATCTTCTTTCTAGTTAAGTAACAAGGGGAGGAGACCTTGTTTATTTCCAGTTAAGGGAAAGCGAGTGTCACATTTAATCCTTATTTTACCTCTTCTAAATGCCCAAGATATTTTTTCCTTTAAAAAAAATTCTCCCAACCACGCAGCCAGCGCTGGGATTGCAACCCAGGCACAGGTAACTCCAAAAGTCATGACAGATGGGGAAGATCTCCCTGGAATGAACTCATTTGCTCATTAAGTGGCTTTGCATGGCCCTTTCCCTCTACCTACTACCAATCTCTTCATCCCAGGCTCTTGTCAATCCCCGCAGGAATTGTGTCCTTCAGACTCAAACCTCTTTGCTTTTTCTAGTTTCCGATCCTTCACCTGGAACGCATTTCCCTAGCACCTTGAGTATTTTTGAAGGTGAAATTCCTGTAAGTGGTATTGCCACATAGTCTACGGGACAAATTTTTAACCAAATGGTGTTTAACATGGCTGGTTGCCAATCCTTGGGCACTGAAAATTACCAACCTGAAGAGAAAAAGATGTTCCAATACGCTTTTGGTGGCTACTCTACTTGTAATGGTTCTTGACATATTCAATCTACATGAGCTTCTCTGCCGGCGTGCTGGGTGGGACTATGGTTTTGCTCGTGCGGTGGAGAGCCAGTTGGCAGCCAGCGTTTCCGGACGTTAGAAAAGAGCGTGAGCTAACCAAGGGTTAGGTCGGGGGCTCCGAAAGCGGTGGAAGTTACAGCTCGAAGTGGGCGAGGCGGCTGGGTGGGCGCAGAGTCCTACGTCACTGCGGCGCGCCACTTCCGCTCCTCAGCGGCTGAGCGAATGACTTCTCCCTTGGTGGGGCTGGAGCTGGGCTTACGGCGACCCGGGAGAGTCCACGATCGCGCCGCCCCAGCCAGCGAGTCTGTCTCACCAGCGCCTCGGACCATGGCCACCGATTCGTGGGCCCTGGCAGTGGACGAACAGGAGGCGGCGGCGGAGTCGGTGAGTTGACTTCAGCCGTAAAAGGGTCAGGGGGTCAGATTTGGCCGGGGATCATCCCTGGATAAGACACTCACTACTTTGGTCAGGACGGGTATGGGGTGCGTGTGAGGATGGAGGATGGAGCCTGGACCCTGAGCTGGCTTTGTTTATCCGCCCGCCTCCTGGGTTACGTAAGAGCAGGTGAGTACTCCCATGGATGAAGAGCCCCAGCCGCCTGTCTTCCTGGAATCAGGACTGATTGTAGATTGCACTCTCCCCACTGGGGAGTATAATCACCTTTGTGTCTTTCTCCACCTCTGGATTCTGAGCTTTCTGGGCTCTGTGACCGTGGCTTACTCCTCTTTGTGTACTTCTTTGCTTGCTTAGTGATGATGAATGACCTACTCTGTGGGCCCGGTAGTCAGTAAGTAAATCCTCTTCTCACCTTAACTTTGTTCCGGGGCTCACACACAGCAATCAAGATACGACTGAAACATGACTATGTAGAATTAATTCCTTCTACTTCAACACTCTTAAGTTCTGATAAGGATTTGAACCTATTTCTGTTAGGCCTTGTATCTGTGAATTTCTTGAGAACAATGACTTGGTCTTATTATAGAACTGATAATAGACTATATGCACATAATTCAAAGAGTCAAATAGTTTTAGAATTTTTAAAAGGTTTTATTTATTTGACAGACGGAGCGGGTGGTGGGGGAGAGAACAAGCAGAGGGAGCGGCAGAGAGAGGGAGAAGCAGGCTCTCACGGAGCAGGGAACCCGACATGGGGCTTGTTTCCAGGACCCTGGGATCATGGCCCCAGTGGAAGGCAGAGGCTCAACCAACTGAGCCACCCAGGTGCCCCAAGTCACACTTTTAAAAACTGGTTCCACCACCACCATTTTTTTTCCTCCTCAGAGACAACTAATAGTTCTGTTGGAGGTAATTTACATCATTGACCTCCTTGTTCTCCGAATAGCATGTTATGCTAGTTTTTGAACTTTCAGTTTAGCCTATTTACTGATTTTTATTCTTTCTCCATACTTTCTCCACCACCCATGCACACCTTCCCACTCCCTACCTTTTCATTATATTATAATTTCATTTAGATCAGTATTTCATGTTTACATTACTAGTAACTTATGAATACTTTTACTTTCCTATAAAACTTTGTTTTTCCCTGGAATTTGTAATTGTCTTGCATTTTTGCTTCATGTTTTTTGTACTTATTACCAACTCAACCCCAAGCTCTTTGCTAATTGTTTAGTTTATCTCAGGATGTTCGAACACATTAAGTATTAGTTTGGAGCACCTAGGTGGCTCAGTGAGTTAAACCTATGACTCTTGATTTCAGCTCAGGTCATGAGCTTGGGGTGATGAGATCGATCCCCTCCATGGGGATCTGCACTCAGCCTGTAATCTGCTTAAAATTCTTTTTCTCTCTCCATCTGCTTCCTCCCCCACCTCTCCCACTCTTTCTTTCTAAAATATGTAAGTAAATAAAATCTTTCATTAAAAAAAGTATTTTTTTAAAAGATTTTATTTATTTATTTGACAGAGATCATAAGTAGGCAGAGAGGCAGGCAGAGAGAGAGAGAGGAGGAAGCAGGCTCCCTGTGGAGGAGAGAGCCCGATGTCGGGCTTGATCCCAGGACCCTGGGATCATGACCTGAGTGGAAGGCAGAGGCTTTAACACACTGAGCCACCCAAGCACCCTAAAAAAAAGTATTCTATTAATTCTCTTTCCCCCAGGTCTTTCAGCCTGCTTCATATTGGACTAGTTCTCCCTGTGCTTAGAGCAGAACTCATTTCAGGGACTGGAGGGACCAGGGCAGATTTCCCTTCGCCTTCATTCTGGGGATTCACTCTTCTCTTGTGTTGGATCCCCTCTCTTCATCTTTATTGATTTGGTGAAACCATTCATCAGCTTTCTGGAAGTGTATCAGAAGTATTGTTGTTGTTGTTGTTTTGTTTTGTTTTAGATACTGTTGCATTTCTGGAAATACCTTATCTTGCCCTGTCACTTGGATAGTATTATAGCTGGGTGTAGAGCTGTAGGTTGGAAATTAATTTCCTAATAACTTTTAAAGGCATTGTTTCGTTGCCTTTTAGACTTTATTGGTTACTGAGATGTCTGAGACCATTCTGATTCCTTATGTGACCTGTTTTTCCCTTTGTAAACTTGAACAATCTTCTGTTTGCTTCTAGTATACAGAACATTCCTGATAACTGGTATGGGTCTGTCTTCATCCATTTTGCTGGGCACTGGATATATCCTTTTTTTTTTTTTTTTTTTAAGATTTTATCCATTTATTTGACAGAGAGAGATCACAAGTAGATGGAGAGGCAGGCAGAGAGAGAGAGAGAGAGAGAGAAAGAGGGAAGCAGGCTCCCTGCCAAGCAGAGAGCCCGATGCGGGACTCGATCTCAGGACCCTGAGACCATGACCCGAGCCGAAGGCAGCGGCTTTAACCCACTGAGCCACCCAGGTGCCCGGATATATCCTTTTTTTAACAGACTTTACTTTTAAGTAATCTCTATACCCAGTGTGGGGCTTGAACACACACTCCCAAGATCAAGAGTTGGATGCTCTTCCACCTGAGCCAGCCTGGTGCCCCTGGGTGGGTCCTTTCAATCTGGAAAATTCTTATCCTTCAGTTATGAGAAATTTTCTTGAAAATTTCATTTTTTGTTTCTCCCCCTTTGTTTTTTCTTTGCTCTTTCAATAATTCTTACTAGTTGACTGTTGGATATCTCAGAGTGGCCCAATCATTAAGTCAAGTTTGTTGAGGTAAAATTTACATATATTAAAACTCATCTTGTAAAAAATAAATAAAATAATAAAACTCACCTTGTTCTGTGAATTTTGACAAAGGCATTCAGTTGTGTAACCATCACCGCAATCAAGATACGAAACATTTCCACCACTGCCCAAAGTTCCCTTAAACTTTCGCATTCACTCCCTTCTTCCCACCCTTCTCTGGCAACTGATGATTTGTTTTCTGTCTCTTGAGATTTGTCTATTCTGGATATTTTATATAAGTTGAATCGTACAATATGTGGTCTGTTGTGTCTGGCTGCTTTCACGTAGCATAATGTTTTCAAAGTTCATCCATGTTGCAGTAGGTGTCATTCCTTTTTATTGCCAAATAATCCATTGTCTAGATATATCTCATTTTATTTCTCTGCTTATCAGTGTCCATTGATGAGCATTTCGATTGTTTCTACTTTTTGGTTATTATGAATAATGTTGCCATGATTATTCATGTACAAGTTTTTTATTTTCAAATCTCTTGGGTATACGCCCACAAGTGGCATTACTGGATTATGTAACTCTATGTTTAACTTTTGAGGAATTATCAGACTTTTCCAAAGTGGCTGCACCACTGTATCACCCTTAAAATAATTGCTTTCGGGACGCCTGGGTGGCTCAGTTGGTTAAGCAGCTGCCTTCGGCTCAGGTCATGATCCCAGCGTCCTGGGATCGAGTCCCACATTGGGCTCTTGCTCAGCGGGGAGCCTGCTTCTCCCTCTGCCTCTGCCTGCCATTCTGTCTGCCTGTGCTTGCTCTCTCCCCTTCTCTCTCTCTGATAAATAAATAAAATCTTTAAAAAAAAATAATTGCTTTCTATGAGATTAGTATTATCTATGACAGGCACTATTGCGTAGAGGTTAAAACCTTAGCCTTTATAGCCAGACAGTCTAGGATTTGTATTGTATTGTAGGTCCATGGTTTACTAGTTCTATGACTTTGGGAAAATTGTTTAATCTTTATGTGCCTTGGTTTCCACATCTGTAAAATGGAGATAACCATAATACCTACCTCATTGAGTTATGGACATGCCTGTTATATGTGCAATGTAAGTAATAGCAGTTGTTGTTATTATGTATAAATCACAGTTCCAATGCAGGAATCTTTTTTTTAAGATTTTATTTGAGTGAGTGACAGCAAGAGAGGAAGCTGGGGAGGGGGAGAAGCAGGCTTCCTGCTGAGCAGAGAGCCCAATATGGGGCTGGATTCCAGGACCCTAGGATCATTACCTGAGCCAAAGGCAGATGCTTAACTAACTGAGCCATCCAGGTACCCTGCAGGAATCTTTTAAATTACTTGTCCATATTGTATGGATTAGATAGTTGAACCTGGATAAGACTTGTGAATCTACTTAACCATGCACAGGTAAATTAGATCACAATTTTCCAAAACTGAGCAAATGAGTCAAGAAGCCTCTATTACCCTCTGCCTCATGGAACTCTCACTGAGGACACTGCATGACATAGGTAACACTGATGTGTGTAGTGCATAGTTACTGTATTTTAAATATTAAGCTTCATTCCTTATTTATTGTAGGTAAGAAAATACTAGATTCTATTTATATTTATTTCTTCATCCCCCAGTGGCTCCTGTCTTTGTTCTCCTTCTGTTCCATTGGGAAATTTCTTTTTTAGAGGAGGGCAAACAGATAAGAAAACTGATGAGTATGACTATGTCCTCTACTTCACCATTTTGGCAGAGATAATCCCTGTTCTCTATAGTTCACTATTAAATCTTTTATGTCTCAAGAATGCTTTCTCAAGTAGCTTTTGAATAAAATGTAGTGTGTAACTGTAGAGTTTTCAGTTATTTTAACATACCTTAAAAACTAAAGTATTAAAGGCATTGAAAATGTGGGTATTACAAAGTGGATGTTTTTGCTTTTTTGCCTTTCGGTTAATTTCAGAATGGTTTCTGATGAAGTTGCAAAAGAAACTGGTTTCTCCTTTTTGGTCCAAGTAAACAGCAAAGAAGGTATCTAACTGTACTTTCAATAGAAGTTTCAGCATTCAGTTCACTGACACTGCACTGGGTAATACAGACATCACTGTCTCTGCTTTACAGGCTTTAAGGTCCTTATAGCCAAGGGAGGAGTTTGTTTTTAGATTCGCTGGACCCTCTACAGAATCCTGATACGTTGTAATCAAAACATCTACTGGTTTCATTTACATTGTTGCTAACAACTTTACTACATATTGCATTTAGTTACTTTAACTGTTAACTTTATTTACTGTTAACTTCAGTTTGAACAATGTATCAACAAAACAATGGTTTGTCCTTTTTATCATTATTAAAATTTTTTGTAATAGATGTTTGTAACTCATTTATACTTCATTAATTCATTTATACCTCAGCCCTGTCATTTGCTTTAGCTAGCAATTTTCACCCTAGGAGTGAGTACTATTAAGTTTATTGTTGGAAGTATTGCCAGTAAGTCAGGCAGTCTGTCTAGACTCGCTGTCTCTCTGTCCCCGTCTTGCGCACTCTCTCTCTCTCCCTCTCAATAGATGTGGATACTATACTTAAAACAGGGTTTGTCAGCAGGATATGGAGAAGTGCTTTAGAGAAGATTAAAATATATTGAACACCTACTGTGTATCAGGCACTGCACTGGTCCCTTCATATTCATTATCTGTTAGTGTGTTTGCTATCATTTGGAATTAAGGATTTTTACTGTTTTCTGATGATGTCCTTTTTTTTTTTTAAGATTTTATTTATTTATTTCACAGACAGAGATCGCAAGCAGGCAGAGAGGCAGGCAGAGAGAGGGGAAGGGAGGTAGACTCCTTGCTAAGCAGAGAGCCCAATGCAGGGCTTGATCCCAGGACTCTGGGATCATGACCTGAGCTGAAGGCAGAGGCTTTTCTTTCTTTCTTTCTTTCTTTCTTTCTTTTTTTTAAAGATTTTATTTATTTATTTGACAGAGAGAGATCACAAGTAGATGGAGAGGCAGGCAGAGAGAGAGAGAGAGAGAGAGAGAGAAAGGGAAACAGGCTCCCTCCTCAGCAGAGAGCCCGACATGGGGCTCGATCCCAGGACCCTGAGATCATGACCTGAGCCGAAGGCAGAGGCTTAACCCACTGAGCCACCCAGGAGCCCCTGAAGGCAGAGGCTTTAACCCACTGAGCCTCCCAGGTGTCCCAATGATTTCCTTTTTTGCCAATTTCCTTTCTTGCCATTCTCTCCAATATGTTCCCCCCTACTTCTCCCTCCCCTAACACCAAAGCAGAAACCCCAGAAACTCCCTTTTCAGTTGGCAACAAAGGAAGTGTAGTTCCTCCAACCCTAACTAACCACCTATTAAAACAGACATTTGTGGGGCGCCTGGGTGGCTAAGTGGGTTAAAGCCTCTCTCTCTCTCTCTCTCTCTGCCTGCCTCTCTACTTGTGATCTCTCTCTCTGTCAAATAAATAAATAAATAAAATCTTTAAAAAAAAAAATGACTACTCTTTAAAAAAGAAAAAGAAAAAAAATAGCCATTTTCATCGTTACCCATCACTAGATGAGGTCCTAAGCCCCACTTAATATTTTATGATTAGAGCACCTGCTTTGTGCTAGATCCAAAGATCAATTAAATAAAAATATTCCTGTCTTTAAGGTATTTTCTCCCCCACCCCTAGCATTTATGAGGTATAAGTGACAAAAGTATATTTCATTCTAATAGAGGAGAAAAGTGCCATCACAATATGCCTAATTTATGGTGTTTGATCAAAGTCCTAATAATTCTTTGAAATGTCTCTTTGCTCTGTCCCTTCCTTTGTATTCCCACTTCAGCTAGGTATTTTGATTACACAGTGTGCCACGATGCCCCAGACTGCTCTGTTTAAAATATTAGATTTCCACTACAAGGCAAAAAACAAGGCAACCTGAATATGAGGGTGCGTATCTGCACATTGTGGTCCTGCAGCTCAAACCTACAGTGCAAGGGAGCGGACTCCCACCCACACACGGTTTTTGTTGCAGCCCTCCCCCTTGAAGTTCTCTGTCTGAAGTGACTGCATTTTCCAGTATCTTTTAAATTTTCCTGTCGTTTGGAATATGAGAGAATGACAAATGGTATTCTACTGAGAGTCTTTGTAATCAGGGCATTAAGCAAACTCATAAACTATAATTTTCTCTAGGGACTGTAATTAGGAAGTGTGGATTTTGAGTCATTTGTGTAACCAGTTTTTTTCTACTGCTGTGTTTATGGGAAATTTTGTTTATTTTCACTCAAACATTTAGTCGACTAAAGGAGCCCGGCAGAACAACTTAATGAATAGATCTTGAGAGTGGCTCATTTCTCCCCAGCTTCACTGGGGAGGCTCTGTTGATACAAAATCTTTTAAGTGATTTTCCTGACACTTTCCCCCCTCCCCCCATATTCTCCATTTAGTTGAGCAGCTTGCATCTTAAGGAAGAGAAAATCAAACCAGATGCCAATGGTGAGTAAAAGCTAGTTTGAAAACAAATGTGATTTCCTTTAGTATTTCTGCTTTGACATAACTCTCTGGAAAAAAAGTTGTGTATGTACAAATAGGGGGCTGGCAGATACTGGCAGTCATTTGATTTAGGAACTAAACTGGATTGTTTTGCTTTGTATTGTGCTTAAAATAAGCATAGGATGCCTAAGTGACTTATTTATTACCAAACTTATTGCTGACCATGAGAATATACAAAGTATGAACAACCTAAGAGTTAACCTATTATTCTGAAATCGTATCTACCCAAATCCAAGATTTCCATTAAATTTTCATTGATGATGTACATATAGTGGGCGGGGGGTAGTAACACCTACCTCATTCCAAATTCATTTACAATCTTTTTCTGTAATTTTTTCATAACTACAATATTGTGTGAATATACATTTCTATTAAACAATTTATATACATAGAATCTTAATGGCATTATAGTGTTCAAAACTGATGAAATACGGTTTGCACAGATATTCCTCTGTTGAGCATCAAGGTGGTTTGTGATCATTGCCTGCTGTGATCATCTTTCTATAACATTTCAGAAATACTGATGCTATGAGGGAAAGTCCCATTAGTGTTTGATGTACCGTGAGAGGATTCGGAAAAGGAAACAACTGCATATAAGCAACACTGTTTCATACCTTTGTTTATTTAAGAACAATAAAATGGTTTCATCTGTGGCTTGGTTTCCTCATTTATTGTTCTGCTCCCCAGGCCTTTTACATTTCTAGTGTCTCATAGAATTTGAACTGTCTCTGCTGTTGGGTATAGTATGTGATATTGAATGACGGCCACTTTGTGTCTGATAAAGGTGCTGTTGTCAAGACCAATGCTAATGCAGAGAAGGCAGATGAAGAAGAGAAAGGTAACAGCCTAGAGCTATACCCATGAGATTCCACCATCTTAAGACAATAGATTGTTACCAGGCTTCATTTTTAGACCCAACTTGGCTTGACTTTAAAGGGAGTCATATTGCTAACACTCAACATGGTTGCTGATGAAGGAATTCTCAGTGGTTACATTTTAAAGAAATTTTACTTTGAACAACTGATGGGACTTCAGCAGCAGCAGCAGCAGGAAATAAGCCCTGAATGATGATCTTTTACAGGGCATTATAAAAGAAATTTTAAGTTGAATCGCCGTTGTCTACTAAAGTTAATGCTACTTGAACACATTAAAAGTGGATAACAACATACAAACAACTTATATGATATCAAGATACAAACTTTGTTAATTTCTGGGGTTTGTTTTTTTTTTCATTGTTGAGATGTGCTGGCCAAGCTAATAATTTTCAATGTTCTGTTGAGCACAAAGGAGGGAGTCAATACTTGGGTTTACATAGGAAGAATAGATAACCTCCAGAAAGGAGGGCTTGATAGAGAGTCCTGGAAAGGAATAGGAGTCCCCAATGTATGACACCAGTATCAAAACCTTTTTCTTTAATAAAGCAATTTTAATTCTATTTATAAATCAAAACTATGATATATCCTGAATTATAAGTCATAGCATACATACATGTAAGTGCTTAAAGTGCCAATGAGAAGTGAATTCAGATGAGCTCATGGTGGATTTCATGGCCTTTAAAAATTCTTTGCTTAAAAAAAATATATTCTTTCCTCTCTTTTTCCTGACAGAGGACAGAGCTGCTCAGTCCTTACTCAACAAGCTGATCCGAAGCAACCTGGTGGACAACACAAACCAGGTGGAAGTCCTGCAGCGGGACCCGAACTCCCCGCTCTACTCCGTGAAGTCCTTTGAGGAGCTTCGGCTGTGAGTGATTACTTTTGGACTCTCCCCTTTGTGTTAGATACAGATTAACATTGTTAGTACGTGTACATACGTGTACACACACACACTTTTTTTTTTCACAGCAGAACATTTTTAGCTAATACAAGTTTATCTTTTTTACTTTATTTATTTATTGGTATAAAAGGTGATTTTATTAAAGGAGGAGCACAGGATCCATGGGCAGAAAGAGCTGCTGCCAGCCAATACAAATTTAATCAAAGAATTTAGCTACTTTGGGCTATTAAGTAAAATTTCTAGCTAAAGTGAATTGTGCAAAGTGCACAGTTCAAGTATTATTAATTGTAAATAAACTGTGTGTAACAATAGTAAGAAAGAGAGAAAAAAAAAATCCCTCGGATATCTGGCTTCTTTCCTCAACCAAAGAGATGGTGACTTTCATCTTTAACTGTTTTCCCAGGAAACCACAGCTTCTCCAGGGAGTCTATGCCATGGGCTTCAACCGTCCATCCAAGATACAAGAGAACGCACTGCCTTTGATGCTTGCTGAGCCGTATGTGTCCTGATAGAACTCTACCCCATTTTTAATTTTCCGTTTTTTAAAATTTCTATTATTTTAAAAATCTATACTAGGAACACATGTTTATTTTAGAAAAGTTAGAAAATAATTTAAAAATAAGAAAAATTGTTTGTAATCTTCCCCAACCTACTATACTAACATTTGGAGACTTCTAGACTTTTTAAAAATAAACTCACATATTTATACCTTTTTTAAAAAACGGAACCATATAAAATCTTACGTGCTTTTTAAAAAACTTAGTGAGATGATCATCCTTTGTTGGTAAATAAACATTTATCATTCATACACACCTTGCTTTCATTAGATGGATAGATAGAATTTATTGTGTCAGAAACAGTAAGCAAAAACCAAACAGGGTTCTGGGAGATCAGAATAGGGTAATTACCAAGGTTGTTTTGTAGTGCAGTGCTTTTCATACTTTCATAGGGACATGAATCTCTTAGGAATTTATTAAAATGCAGATCCTCATTTCAGTCCCTCTGAGGTTCACTATTTCCTAGAAGCTTCTAAGTGATGCTGATGCTACTAGTTTCAGACCACATTTTGAGCAACAAGATTCAAGAGCATGTGGAGCTTTTCATAAAAACAGATCCCTACATTATATATGATTATGGAAAGTTGTATTGCATCTGATCCTAAATCCTGAAACTCCTTTCATAGAGTCTAAAAAGAGAAATTTTAGGTCTATATTAAAGTTTTCTTTGTTCTGTGTCAAAACGGTGCCTTTTTTCACTTGATCTTAGCCAGAAGCCTGAGAAGCAATTAGTGACTTTTTTCATAATGAATAATGTCTTTTTTTTTTTTTTTTAAAGATTTTATTTATTTGACAGAGAGGAATCACAAGTAGGCAGAGAGTCAGGCAGAGAGAGGAGAGCGCACCCGATGCGGGACTCGATCCCAGGACCCTGAGATCATGACCTGAGCCAAAGGCAGAGGCTTACCCCCCTGAGCCACCCACGCACCCCAAATAATGTCTCTTTTTAACTTGACATTTTGAGCATCTATGAAAGCACTGGGATCTATAAAAAGCGAATGACCAGTGTGAAACAAATACTCCATTTATGCATCTCTTAAGTATGTTCAATTTTTAAAATCATCAATGTTAGAAGACACCTGAGAGAATTATCTAGTACCTCTCTAACAAATATGTATTGAGTGCAGGTGTGTAACAGATACTATTCTAGGCACTTGGTTACATTAGAAAACAAAACAGACCAAAATTCCTGTCTTTAAGGAGCATGGTCTGGAGTATAAATCATTTATTTTTATTAAAAATAAATAAGATATATAGTGTATAGTTTGTTAGATAAGTTATAAATGTAATTAATGCCACGGAATTGTACACTTAAAAGCTGTTTTTAAAAAAGGTGATAAATACTGGGGGATCTGGGTGGCTTAGTCAGTAAAGCTTCTGCCTTTAGCTCAGGTCATGATTCCAGGGTCCTGAGATCAAGCCCCACATCAGGCGCTCCCCCAGCTTGTGCTCTCTGTCTGTGGGTCAAATGAATAGATAAATTCCTTTTTTTTTTTTTAAGAAAAGTGATAGGTGATTAAAAAAAAGAAGGTGATAAAAAAAAAAAAGATGATAAATACGAATAAGAAAAAAAAACCATAATAAGGGAGATCAGGAATACTAAGGGAACTGATTGCAGTTTTCCCCCAACATTATATTATGAAAACTGTCAAAAAAAAAAAAAAAACAAAGTTGAAAGTTTTTTTTTTGTTTGTTTTGTTTTGTTTTTTTAAGAGAGAGCACACAAGTCGGGTATGGAGGAGCAGAGGGAGAGGGAGAGAGAGAATCTTAGCAGGCTCCACGCCCAGCACAGAGCCCCACAAAGGGCTAGATCTCATGACCCTGAGATCATGACCTGTGCCGAAATCAAGAGCTGGACAGTTAACTAACTGATCTATTCAAGTGCCCTAAAGTTGAAAGGATTTTATAGTGAACACTCATATGTCCCCCATCTAGATAGCAGTCACTAACATTTTACTAAACTTTATCACATATCTACCTACCAATACATAATTTTTAAGGCATTTCAAAATAGGCTACAATTTTAATCAAGTGCTTAGGGTATGATCTCATCAAGTAGGTGATGTGTGAGCAAAGCCTTGAAGGAGAAGAGAGAGTTGACATGTCATCTGGGGACAGCTGTCCCAGCAGAGTACAGAAACCCTGGGACGGGGGCATGGCTGGCTTGCTTTTGGGGCAGCCCCAAGGCTTCTGTAGTGGGATGAGTAAGGGAGCCCGTGGTAGGAGCTGAAAACAGAGAACCACTAGGGAGCCAGATCAGGTAGGACCTTGTAATGCAGAAGGATTTGCACTTTTACTCTGAATGAAATGGGGGAGTGACTGGAAGGCTTTTGAGCAGAGCAGTGACATGAGCTGACTCACATTTTAAAAGAATCACTGGCTGCCCTGTCAAGAATAAGAGATAGGGAGTGCTTTAAATTCCACTAGTCTTCTCTCTGTGGTGCTTGGTGTTTGTGGTACTAGCATGTGTTAACTACTGCAGCAATCAAAGCCTCCTACCATAAACTCATTTATTCTTCACTGTTACTAACTAAAAGGGTACTTAAGATGTAAGCCCCTAAACAATGTTTTCTTGTGCAGCCCACAGAACTTAATTGCCCAGTCTCAGTCTGGTACTGGTAAAACAGCTGCCTTTGTGTTGGCCATGCTCAGCCAAGTAGAACCTGCAAACAGATACCCCCAGGTAAGGGCTTGGTGAATTTGGATTTTCTGTCGATGTGTAGCTAGAAATTACATGTGATGGATTGAAAGCCAAAATGCATATTACTTTTTACATAAACAGAACCCCTTGTCGAGCACAAACAATATGGTTGACCTTCTGGTAGCAACACGCATCCTGTTCCCTTTCCATGGTTTGCCAGTTCTGAGATATTGCTGATAGGCTTGGCACCTTTACCTTCAGGAAAGACCTCTTCTATCTACAGCTATCATCCTCTGGAAAGTTCTGAGAACTTCCTGAGTAAATGAAAAGGAAGCTAATCTCCACCTGAGATTTCAGATCCTTGTTCACATGTGGGTTTTGTATTCCTATAGCCAATAGCTATTTTCAAGTGTATTTACCCAACCAGAGTTCTAACCTGTGACTTTGCAGCATGAAGAATCAAATGGCTTGCACTTTAATGTTCTTCTTCAGCCTCAGCTGGAGGAGTAAGTCCTGATGGTGATTCCCCACTGCCCTTGAGATCTCACTCTGCACTTTCTCCCTGCCAGTGTCTGTGCCTCTCCCCAACTTACGAGCTCGCCCTCCAAACAGGAAAAGTGATTGAGCAGATGGGCAAATTTTACCCTGAACTGAAGCTAGCTTATGCTGTCCGAGGCAATAAATGTGAGTATGAATATGTGATCCTAATTCATTAAGCTAACAACTTCTATTTCTTTTTTTTTTTTTAAGACTTTATTTATTTGACAAGAGAGAGACACAGTGAGAGAGGGAACACAAGCAGGGGGAGTGGGAGAGGGAGAAGCAGGCTTCCCAACAAACAGGGAGCCCGATATGGGCCTCAATCCCAGGACTCTGGAATCATGACCTGACCCGAAGGCAGACGCTTAATGACTGAGCCACCCAGGCGCCCACAACTTCTATTTTTAAAAATTTCAAAACATACACAGGAGTTGAAATAATAAAAATTAACATTTCACTTAGACTTGAAAACTTGACATTTTGCTAAATTTGCTTTATGTGTGCATGTTCTGGGGGAACCATCTGAGAGTAAATTGCAGACATTGTGGTATTTACTCCTAAATACTTAAGCCTGGAGGCACCTGGCTGGCTCACTCAGGAAAGCATGTAACTCTTGACTTCAGGGTTTTGTGTCTGAGCCCCACATTGGGTGTAGAGATTACTTAGAAATAAAATCTTGGGGCATCTGGATGGCTACCAGTCGGTTAAGAATATGACTCTTGATTTCAGCTCAGGTCTTAATCTCAGGGTTGTGAGTTCAAGTCCCACATTGGGCTCCACAAACAGAGTGGAGCCTACTTAAACAATTTTTTTTTAATCTTTTTTTTTTTTTTAAGGATTCCATTCATTTATTTGTCAGAGAGACTGAGCACAAGCAGAGGGAATGGCAGGTAGAGGGAGAATGAGGCTCCCTGCAGAGCAAGGAGCCCCATGTGGGACTTGATTCTGGGGCCCTGGGATCATGACCTGAGCTGAGGGCAGATGCTTAACTGACTGAGCCACTGAGGTGTCCCTTAGGGAAATCTTAAAAAAAAAAACTTTTTTAATAAATACTTTAGCATGCATCTCACAGTAAGGACATTCCTTTTTTCTTTTTTCTAAGATTTTACTTATTTATTTGACAGAGATCACAAGTAGGCAGAGAAGCAGGCAGAGAGAGAGAGGAGGAAGCAGGCTCCCTGCCGAGCAGAGAGCCCGATGTGGGGCTAGATCCCAAGACTCTGGGATCATGACTTCAGCCAAGGCAGAGGCTTTAACCCACTGAGCCACCCAGGTTCCCCACAATAAGTACATTCTTCAGGATATCCATAAAACCCTTATCACAACCAAGAAAATTAGGAGATTCTCTAATAACTAGTATCTAGTCCATTTTTATTTTTCCCTAATAGTCCCAAAAGTCCCATGGTCTTTATGGCTGTTTTGTTTTTGAACCAAGATCAAATTGGTGTGAATGCACTGCATTTGATGTTGTATCTCTTACGTTTCCTTAAATCTAGAATAGTCCCTCCACCTTCTCCTTCCCCCTACTTCTTACTTTTTGAATGGTCCAGACCAATTGCTTATAATACTGTACATTCTGGTTTTGTTTAATTGCCCGATTTCTTTTTAATGTCATTAGAAGAACAAAAATGTTCCTGAACATTCATGACCATTAACTCTGGCATTTAATTTTTTAATTGAATTATAATTAACAGTTTTATTAGTTTCAGCTATATAATGATAGATCAAGTCTGTATTTTTCTCAGTTCTCATCAAAATAAGTGTAACAAATGTAAAGGATAATTCCCCTTATCTATTTCACTCATCTCCCTACCTAGCTCCCCTATGGCAAATCTGTTCTCTGTATTTAAGAGTCTGTTTTTTGTTTGGAGCTTGTTTTTATTATTCTTTCTTTATTCATCGTTGTACTTTTGTTTTGCAACAAATTAACAATATTTAAGTAATATAAAAACTGTTGAAAGTTTGGCTGTGAATCTTTCACATGTGTAACTATGACTCACAAATCCACTCAGCGTACAATACCAACTAATACCAACTTGAAGTTGCTTCTAAAAAGTAATACAATTATAAAACTTAGTGGAAGATGATCATAAACTTATTACGTAAATTGGTTGCAAACTGGGTTGAAGTTAGAATGCGAGAGTCTGAATAACTTTTCTGGGAGGCAGTAATTGGTTTAAGAAAGAAGCAGCATTTATTAGCTTTGAATTGACTCAACATTCACATTTGGGCAAAACTTTGGCAGTGATTAAGAGGGAGATTGTGTATGTCAGGTCATGATTGTAATTAAGAGACTTAAATTCAATATATAGGTGCCATCTAATTCAAAACGAAGAGGCAAATCTCAGTTTCAAACCACACAGAGTCAAGAATGTGCCATGGTCCGCTGGGCATTGTTTGGGGAAGCACTTTACCTAAGAGAGGCATTTTGTGCTTCTTTGAGAAAGCAAAGCCATTCATGATGAATCCTATTTTCTGACCTGGGCAAGGGTGTGTGAAGGCAACTGGCTTGTTTGATGTAGGTGCCAGGATAGCTGAGGGGCAGAGTGCACTGGAGAGAGCGGTGAAAGTCTGCTTGTGAGAAGTGCAACCCTGGGCTGGGGGAATGATGCTGACAGAGAAGAAATAAAGATAACAACAGATCCTCCTTGAAAGAGAACTGGATGACTACAGAGAATGGACAAGAACACTACTGAAGAGGCTTTCATCTTGTCACTGTTTCTATCCTGCGTCTTTTCAGCATTATTAAAAGCTGTGGTGATATTATAACCTTACTTTAAGATATTAATGCAAACATCAAAACAGTTGACATTAAAGTACAGCATAGCTTTAGATTTTTCTCAGAGAGGAAAGCTGGCTTTACCATGGAAAATACCCACAGAAAACATCTTGTCTCCACAGTGGAACGAGGTCAGAAGATCAGTGAGCACATTGTCATCGGCACCCCTGGGACTGTTCTGGACTGGTGCGCCAAGCTCAAGTTCATTGACCCCAAGAAGATCAAGGTGTTTGTTCTGGATGAGGCTGACGTGATGATAGCTACTCAGGGCCACCAAGATCAGAGCATCCGCATCCAGAGGTAGGAACTCTTGAGTCAAGAGGAACTTCTCAGCCTCCTGATCTGCAGCATCTTCTCCTTTTACTTCAAACACCTCTTCTTGCTCCTGTCGGGTTCTTTATCTAGTACCTCCAGAAGCATTTGTTTGATGGGCCACTTCCTCATCAGCACTGACTGGGGTTGAGGAAGGAGACTTAGGGAATCTAACCGCAGCCCCATTCCTGCCCCGTGGCTGCTCTCACCTCTTCCCCGCTGTTCTCCTCCCACTTTCGCTGTTTTCCTGGGCACGTAGCCCATGCAAGCCCCGGGCCGCTGTCTTCTGTTCGTTCCAGAAGAGACTCGGGATCATGCCCCGTACCTGGGTCTTCCCTTGCAGGATGCTGCCCCGGAACTGCCAGATGCTGCTTTTCTCTGCCACCTTCGAAGACTCTGTCTGGAAGTTTGCCCAGAAAGTGGTCCCAGACCCAAACATTATCAAGTTGAAGCGCGAGGAGGAGACACTGGACACCATCAAGCAGTATTACGTGCTGTGCAATAACAGAGATGAGAAGTTCCAGGCCTTGTGTAACCTGTATGGGGCCATCACCATCGCTCAGGCCATGATCTTCTGCCATGTGAGTAGCAGTGGCAGCAGCAGCTCTGGAGGGTGTGCCGGCCCCTTCTCTCAGCCAGCGCCACCTCAGTGCTGAGGCGGGCCGGGTGCCATATGTGGCCAGAAAGGAAATGATGAATCACCTCCACCTGCCCCAGGGAGTATTCTCAGACTTAACTAACGAGTTATGAGGGAAAGACAAGATTTGAACCTTCTTTGGTCCCACTTCTTAGAAATAACTTGGAAAAAACTCCAAATAACATCCAGTGAAATAATTATATAAAACATTAGAGACTTTTGGCTCACACCACACACTTCCTAGCGGAACACTAAGATGATTTAAGTAATTAATCTAAAAAAATGACAGGGCTAGAAGTATTTTTGAAATTGGTAAGCCTACCCTGATGACTGAACTCAGCAGGTCTTCATGTACTTTTAATGGCAACAAGCCACTTTTTGCTGTTATCTTTTTCTTTAACAAGTCTCTTCATTTAAAACAATTCTGTTCTCTCCAGACCCGCAAGACAGCGAGCTGGCTGGCAGCAGAGCTCTCCAAAGAAGGCCACCAGGTGGCGCTGCTGAGTGGCGAGATGATGGTGGAGCAGAGGGCTGCGGTGATCGAGCGCTTCCGAGAGGGCAAAGAGAAGGTGCTGGTGACCACCAACGTGTGTGCCCGCGGTGAGCAGAGAATGTGTCTGTCCGCCAGGCCCCGGGTAGCCAAGGAGTCCTCTACGGGGCGCTCCGCCGGTTTGGGGGAGTCCACGTGGGCTTGGTTCTCTCCTGGAGATACCGGATTCCCCCTGCAGCTGAGAACTGTCAAAGAAGCCAGAGGCGCCGATATGCTGGAAGGACATGGAGCAGCAGCTCACTGGCCCAGGACGGTGTCTGCTCTCTTTGGGGCCCCCACGGAGGTTTCGGCTGCATTTTCTGATACTTGTGTCTAGCAGAGGCGCTCTCTCTCTCTTTTTTTTAAAGATTTATTTGACAGAAATCACAAGGAGGTAGAGAGGCAGGCAGAGAGATAGGAGGAAGCAGGCTCCCTGCTGAGCAGAGAGCCCGATGCGGGGCTCGATCCCAGGACCCTGGGATCATGACCCGAGCCGAAGGCAGAGGCCTTAACCCACTAAACCACCCAGGCATCCCAGAGGCTCTCTTCTTGAGGTCGTAATTTTGTCAGCACTTGCCGAAGTTCTCTTTCCCTCTGGGTTCTGCTGCATGCCCCTGGTCTCCAAATCCCAGAGCCGGCCTGCCCCAGACGCCTCCTTCCACCCGAAGCTGGTGTGTTTCAGCCTCACTTGGTGGGCAGTGATTTTCGGTTCCTGTCCTGACTCCTCTGCACCTGCCTTTCATGCAGGTATTGATGTTGAACAGGTTTCTGTCGTCATCAACTTTGACCTCCCCGTGGACAAAGACGGGAACCCGGACAACGAGACCTACCTGCACCGGATCGGGCGCACGGGCCGCTTTGGCAAGAGGGGCCTGGCAGTGAACATGGTTGACAGCAAGCACAGCATGAACATCCTCAACAGAATCCAGGAGCATTTTAGTGAGCGCCTGGGAATGGCCCCCGGGGAGTGGGGAAGGGTCGGTTCTCCCGTGGCCCCGAGAGAGGCCCGTGTCCTTGTCACACAGTCCCCTCCTTTCCTACAATATGGAAGTTCTCGAAGAGCACACCTGGCAAGTTTTCAGGGTCAGGGATGCAAAGGACAGTGCCCCCCTGGCCAGGCCGAGGGACCTAGGGCTCTCTCTGTCCCTCACTTGGGCACCGGGAGTCTTTGGGGTCAAGTGCAAGACTGCTGTGGCCAGAGGTATGGTCCTGTTCCTAGGCTGGGCAGAACGCTGTGTTTCCTCTCTCCCTGCCATGCTGTCCCTTTCCTGGGTGTGTGTCTCCATGGTAGATCCGCACTGATTTCTCTCTGAATTCTCATTTTCCTCCTCAGATAAGAAAATAGAAAGACTGGACACGGATGATTTGGACGAGATTGAAAAAATAGCCAACTGAGACGCTCCACCAGTCACCAGTGCCCACCCCGGCACTCCGCCTGCATGGGAGACCAGTGCTTTCACGGCACAGGCCTCGACAGTCACCACAAAGACAAAAGCACAGAAGAAACTACCTACCTCATTTTAAATTACGTTTGGACTCGACAAAAATTGTGCAAATGATGGGGGAAGGTAGAAAAAAATTGTTTACACAACTTCTGAAGATTAGGCGTGAATACAGAGAAATTTACTTTTTGGAAATTCCATCTTCTTTTCCCCCATCTAAATGCTGTGGCTAATCACTGCTCAAGATCCTTGTGGCAGCCCCTGCCTATTCTCTGGCCAGAAGTGTTCAGAACATCCTCAAGCAGAATAGAGGTGAAGAGGGACACAGAGACCCCAAGTAGGACAGATATATCAGCCAGCCGTCATGTTTGTTGTATGGCATGAGGCCTGTAAGCTGGTGCTCTGGATGTGGGGTGGTAGAGCTCATCTGAATGTTGTCATCTCCCTCTGTCCTGCTGCCCACACCAGGAAGGGATGTGCTTAGCATGGACCAAAGTGCCACCCTGAGACTTCAGTGTATGCAGATTTGTGCTGCAGGACCACAACCTCCTGGTTCTCATCAGCAGGTGCAATGGTGCACATGATTCCTGGTAGGTCCCTTGCATGTGCTTGAGCAAGGCCTGTGCACAAGTCATCGTGGAGAGTTAGCGGTGACCTGAGCTTGCCACACATCCTGGGTTCACAGGCATTTGCAGCATATTTTTTATAATCTCTATTGTCACCTTGACCCCTTAGGAGCCCCAAGCAAATAAAAGGTGATCTAAGGTTTGGATCTTCAGTGAAAATTACAGTTTCCAATCACTTGTGGCCAGCTTCAAGGCAGCTCCAGAAGTGGTCAGCAGCAGTCACAAATACTTTGTCTCCAGATCCCAGAAGGCAAGATTTGTCAGAGCTGGGGTATTATTTCAGTTATTTGTCGTCCTGGTTGTGAAGTGATTCCAAACGTCTGTGTTCACAGTTCTTGGAATACAAAGAGTGCAATAAGGGACTAGAAGGACTGTGGTCATTCACCTGTGCAAGGCCGAAGTAACTGCCAAGGAACTGGCTCCCTCCTTACCGGGCATCTTTGTGCAGAACAGTCCAGGCAAATACTAGTGATGGACGCTTTTCAGACCTGGCCTAAGCTGATGGTACCCACAGAATGACAAAGCAAGGATGAGATGAAACGGAGACCCCAGTCACAAGGAGTCCTCTCCAGTTCTTTGACCTTGATACAGAACGGCTAATTTGTCTAGGCCCAGGCCTGGAAGAGGGATTTTCTATGATGAGAACTGCTCCAATCCCAGATTATCCTTGTAAGTGTTTTCATGTTTTAGGGCCAGATCTGTTTCCTGGAAGGGAAGGTGCTAATACCAGCCTCCAGGTGGTTTCCTTAATTGGACATTACAGATGCTGCAGACAGACTGCCAATCCGCCACCCCAGTGGGCATTTGACTGTTGAGTGTTCTCTGCTTCTGGCCAACTGTGACCCACACTGGGAATCTCTTGAGAAGAAGTTTTTGTCTCCTACCCCCTGCAGTGCTGTGAACCAACCCTACAATAACTAAATCAAAGGCAATAATTAAAGGAGTACTGACTCCTCACAAAGCTGCAGGGTGACCTCCATTTCCCCCCTTCTAACAACATTTGTAACCTGCCTACTACATAGCCCTAAATCTAAGGAGGAAAAGGGGAAGGGATAGGCCTCAGACTTCTCAGTACTAGGAGTAAGTAGGTATCTGGTAGAAGTCTAGATCAACAGGTTTCCATCTGGGGGCTTGGACTCTAAGAATTCACTAGATGGGTTTCATGGAGTCTATGAAGTATGTGCCATATCTTGAATTTAGATGCATTTTCCTGGGGTGAGACTCCCAAAGGAGTGTCTTTTAAAAAGGTAAGACTCACTGTTATGCTGGCTGTGCAGTGTCACCCCAGTGTCACTGCAGTCCATATTTCTTCACGATCCATATTCCTCCTTGCCAGAGCTTGGCTCCCAGGGTTCAGTGGTCCACAGCTGCCTCTGACTATGTGCTGTTTTAAGATACCACTGATGTACTGAAAATGTACTTGGTAAGCTTCAGTCCCCAGAGTTTCTCTTATTCTTTTTGGTAAGTTCTCATGTATGGAATGATAAACTGTCCTAGAACAGAGAAACTCACCTGGAAAAAGAGATTTTTGGTCCAATGGAAGATTCTGGATATGTTCATCCATAAACAATGGATTTTTTATTGGGATTTTCTGGAGTGTCATTGAATGGCTGTGTGCATAAGAACCGT
This sequence comes from Mustela erminea, assembly GCF_009829155.1. Taxonomy (NCBI): domain Eukaryota; kingdom Metazoa; phylum Chordata; class Mammalia; order Carnivora; family Mustelidae; genus Mustela; species Mustela erminea. The sequence goes on along the minus strand of NC_045632.1, from coordinate 48,268,058 downwards.
CAATTGCTGATGTATTTCTTATTGATGTTAAATGAATTATGAAGTATGCATGTTACTAGGATACCATTAATGAGTATAAAAAGTAAGTTTTGGGTTGCTGGAATTAGTGATCATGCTTAAGTCGAGACACTTAAGATTCCATAGGTTAGTCATTACCTGATCCTACTACTACATGTCAAAATTACCATTGCTCCAGCATGAACAGTTCCAATGTCTCTATAGGCCAAGGACCCCTCTCGGTTGCCAGAGTGCTCCTCACATTCCTTTTTTCCTGCTGGTAAACCCAGAGAACACTGGCTACCTAATCAGAAAGAAGGCAGATGGCAGTAAAGACAAAGTCCTTACATTCTATTCTTCTAGTCCTAGGAAAGAAGTACAAATAGGCCTTGGAAGCAGGTCTTCTCCCCTTGTTTCATCTTGTTTATTATTTAACATGAAGGCAGTTTCATTCAGTGTCAATGGTATTCAGAAATTAAGGATTTCTGAGGCTAGGGGTTTCATAAAGGAGTGGAGTTTGCTTCTGAGAGAAAAGTGACAAGGAGAGTGCTGTAGGCAATGGAAAGTAATATTAAAACTAAAATAGCTTCCCCAGGATAAACCTAGCATACTGGAAGGGCAGTGAGGAGGGCAGCTTTGCCATGTGACAGAGAAGTCTTGTTAGGTACAAAACGAAAACTTGAACAGTGTTTGGATTTATTAGTGAACAGTCAAAGATTGTTAAATCACATAAAGGGAGTGATTAAATTAGTGGGGTTTTTTTTGGGGGGGGTCTAGCAGAGGTTTGTAGGATATGTTGGAGCTGGGAAAGGCAAGCATCTGAGAAAACAGTTTGAAGATGATTGTGTAGTCCCATCACACAGCAAGTGCCAAGGTTGTTGTACTGAAAGCACAAAAGAAGTGGACTAGACGGTTATCACCGGAAAAATGATGGGCTTTTTATACCTGCTTATTATTCCAAAAAGGATTTGTGGAAAGATCCACTGTGCAAAATAATTCTGGGAAGAAGCCCAAAGGGAAGGTTTGGAAAGAACAGATGCATCAGGGTTGAGTCTCATACACAGCATGTATGATTTCAGGCCTGTCACCTCTACAAGCAGGGACTTGGGCCCCTCTTCAACATCTTGTAGATTTCAGGGGTCTTCACGTTTTTCTTGGTCCTAGACACAAATGTCAGGTTCTTGGGAACTCTGCGGTTTTACCTGACTTGACTTTTTCTGCTTGAGAATAATTATTCTTTATCCTGTTGATTGAATCAGATTGCAGCATCTTCTAAAAATGATATAATGGAGGTGAGGGAACTAGAGGGGCTGATGCTAGGAGGCTCCAGGACCCTGCTTTCCCAGTCCTGCATCTGGGACAGGGTTTTCCCAGAATAACTTCAAACACCTTGTTGGAAGTCAGGCCAGGTGGAGATCTGTTTAGAGGGTATCTGTCATACTCATACCTAATGCCCTCTTGTTCTCCAGTCCCTGTTGCTAGATGCTTCTGCCTTGACTTAGAAACCATACTGGTGTGAGTATTCATCTGAGAAAGGGGCTCCATAGTAGTTCTAGTTGTAATATGGGGGATAGGAGTAGGTGGAGGCAAATACTGGATGTGGTCTGAGATTGGTCATGGTTTGGGTGTCAGCTGCTCTGGTGAGATCACTCTCATTTCCACTTTAGCCATCTCTCTCAGGCAGATCTTTTTGGATCATGCAGATCTGCAGCCCAGGGCTACAGTCAGCTCCCTTAAGGCAGGGGGAGGGGTTTAAATGGAACTCTCCTACAAGTACCACTACACATTTCTTGATTCTTAACAACTGTTCTATCTTTATCCACATACTTCCACCATTTTCGGAATTCTCCAGTTGAAAGAAAGCCAAGTAGTCTCAGGTTAGCTTATCCCTGAGAGCACACATCCCCATGCTTAGACTTGAAAGAACATGAGAAAGCCCTGGTTGGGTGTGTGGTCAAATGTGCTAAGTGTTGTCCTCTGGTCTGTATTCCTCTCACACCAACAGCTTCTAAATTTACACGAGAAATGTCCTGATAAATTAATGCCAGTTGAATCCAGGTTTAACAACAGCACAAGTCCCAGTGTTTGGCATTGGTTTAATTTCTAAAACAAGGTTAAGTTAGAGGGACAAATAGTGTTCTATTCATCTGATTTCGCATTTAATGCCCATGGAAGGAACAACTTCAGAAACAGCTGCAGTACCTCTAGCCTCCTGGTTCATTAGTTCTTTTTTTTTTTTTAGATAGGCTCCACATCGAACATGGAGTCCAATTCAGGGCTTGAACTCACAACCCTGAGCTGAAGCCAAGAGTCAGATGCTTAACTAAGCCACCCAGGTGCCCCTCATCAGTCCGTTCAGATGAACTCTTCCACGCTATCCAGTAACCATTTTAAGACTCACCTCAATCTTCAACTCCATTATCTCCATACTCAGAGTAAACAGTCAACACAAGGAAACCCCCTCAGCTTTCTGCCACCAGACCTTTCCCAAGCACGCCTATCCTTCCCTCTCCCTGTTACAATGGGAGAAGTGCCTACTGTCTAAATTTCTCTACCAGTGCACCGAATTCCCTCTACTGTGGCTGCTTAAGGACTTGCTCCATCTTCTCCCTCTCATATTTTCAACCTTTCCCATGCCACTAGCTGGTTCCCCCACCACCCCCATCAATTTTTCCGTGTGTGTGTGTGTGTGTGTGTGTGTGTGTAGGAGTATTAGTAGTAGTGGTAAAATACACATAACAAAATCTACCATCTTAACCATTTTCAGGTGTACAGTGTATGAAATACATTCATAATGTGATAAAGCAACCACCATCTATTTCCATAATTCTTTCAGATCTTGCAAAACTGAAACTATACCCAAGGAGGACAGGGAGAAAAGTGGGAGGACGAGAGAGAGAGAGACAGAAGCAGACTCCCCACTGAGCGCAGAGCCCAACGCAGGGCTTCATCTCACGACCCTGACATCATGACTAGAACTGAACCCAAGAGCTGGATGCTCAACCAACTGCACCACCCAGGCACCTCTGAAAAACTTTGTACTTACTTTTGACTCCAACAGCATTTAGCACCATAACAATCCCTTCCTCTTTTTTTTTTTTATTAACATATAGTATATTATTTGTTTCAGGCATAGAGCTCTGTGATTCTTCAGTCTTACACAATTCACAGCACTCACCATAGCACATACCCTCTCCCATGTCCCTCACCCAGTCACCCCATCCCTCCCATTCCCCTCCACTCCAGCAACCCTCAGTTTATCTCCTGAGATTAAAAGTCCCTGATGGTTTGTCTCCCTCTCTGGTTTCATCTTGTTTCATTTTTCCCTCCCTTCCCCTATGTCCTCTGTCTTGTTTCTCAAATTCCTCCTATCAGTGAGATCATATGATAATTGTCTTTCTCTGATTGACTCATTTTGCTTAGCATAATACCCTCTAGTTCCATCCACGTTGTTGCAAATAGTACGATATTTTTTTGATGGCTGCATGATAACTCCATAATACACCCCCCCCCCCCACACACACATCTTCATTATCCATTCATCTGTTGATGGACATCTAGGCTCCTTCCATAGTTTGGTTACTGTGGAACGGGCCCTTCCTCCAACCATTCTTTGGTGACTAAAGTGACACACCACACTTACTGGTCTTCCTTCACTCTGGCCACTTCTCTGTTTCCTTGGTAGGCTTTTATATTTACCTCTTAAATGTGAGCACTCCTCATAAATCTGTTTTGGGGTATCTCTTCCTCTTTCTCTATTGTGGGCAATCTTGTTCATTCCTCTGGCTTGCTTTCTGCTGGCAACTCTAAAATCTATACCAAGACCCACTTTTCAAGCTCCAGGGTTATAGAAACAACTGCCCACATGACACCTGCAATTGGAATGTCGTCAAGGATTCCTGTACTCAACATATCCAAAACTGAACCCGTCACCACTCCAAAAAACTCATGTTCTGCTCTTGGCTCTTCCTCTAACTTTATCTCACAAAATGGCACTGCAATTGTCTGTTGTTCCTGGACTCAACAGGAACTTCCTGACCCCCAACCAATAATCACCAAGTCCTTTCATATGTATTATCTGCGGCTGCGTAACACATCATCCCAAAACAATGGCTCAAAGCAACTTAGTCTGGGTGGCTCTGCTGGCCTTTCCCAGGCTCACACATGCAGCTGTATTCCCCTGGCTGTTGTGTGGACCCTGTTGAGACAGCTGGGCCCCTCCATAGGGTCTTTCATCTTCATAACATGGCAGATAGTCTCTGGGTTTCAAGAGGGGAGAGCAGAAGCTCTAAGTTCTCCTGAAGCCTTGGCTCAGAACTCCCTAGTCCACTTTTTTTTTTTTTTTTTTAATAAAGGATTTCATTTATTTGCTAGAGAACAAGCAGGGGGAGGAGGCTCCCTGCTGAGCAGAAAGCCCACCTGGGGACTCAATCCCTGGATCCTGGCAGATGCTTAACCAACTGAGCCACACAGGCACCCCTCCCCAGTGCACTTCTATCACAATCTTTTAGTTGAAGCAAATGACAAGGCCAGTGCAGAGATGATGGGGAAATAAATATCTTCTCACAGGAGGAGCTTGAAGTATCTGTGGCTATTTTTAATCTACCACCTTCTATTGGGTTGAATCAAATGAAATATTGACCTACAAAGGTGGCACTTTCACATGGTTCAATCTGATGTTTCTTGAATTCCCCCTGGTCTAGACACCATTGTCATTGGTCTACTACATAGCTTCCTAGTGGAACCTGCCTCCAGTCAGGTTTTCCTCTAGTTCAACTGTCACAAAGCAGCCAGAGTGATCTTTCTAACATTTCAGTCTGATGACCCCACCCTTCAGGTTAAAACCATCTCCTGCCCTCATACACACTTTCCATTTTTCTTGAGATAAGCTCAGAGGTACCTGGGTGGCTCAGTCCATTTGCATCTGCCTTTGGCTGAGGTCACGGTCCGGGGGTCCCGGAAGAGAGCCTTGGGTCAGTAGTCTGCTTCTTCCTTGGTGAGTAGTCTGCTTCTTCCTCTCCCTCTGCTCCCCCGCCCCCGCTAGGTCTCTAATAAATAAATTCTTTTTAAAAAAGGAGGGGATAACTGGGTGGTTCAGTTGGTTAGGCATCTGTCTTTGGCTCAGGTAATGATCCCGGAATCCTAGCATCGAGTTCCCCATCAGGCTCCTTGCTCGGCAGGGAGTCTGCTTCTCCCTCAGCCTCCTGCCCTTCCTGCTTGTGTGCATGTACTCTCTGCCTCTCTGACAAATAAAATCTTTAAAAAAAAAAAAAAAAGATAAGCCCAAACTGCCTAACATGGTAGGTACTAATTAGGCTCTCCAGATCAGATGCCTTACTTGCTTTACTTTCTCCCTCATACTCTCTGCTCCACTATCACTGAAATTTGCCCTCGAGCTGGGCAAATATGTCTCAGAAGGTGGTGGTCCTGTGCATTTCCCTCCCCAATTTCTCAAAACTGCATTTCCTCCTCTAGCCCACTCTGAAGCTCAAACAAAAATTCAAAGATAATGCTAGAAGAGGTTTTCACTTCCAGGATTGTGGCTAAGATAAGCATTGGGGGAAAAAGACGTAACTAAAAATGGGAGCCCTCCAGTGCTGCAGGCAGCTAGAGAGCAGTGTGGAAGCAGCTCAGAGGACACTCCCTTTGCTCCACCCTGGGAAGCTCCCTCTTGCCTGATCTCTTGGAAGTGCCCCTACCCCCAGCAGAGCACAGGAGACTGGGATACGCTGCATAGGGAGAGGAGCCTGGAGGGAGAGACTCATCCCTCCCCAAGCTGCCCCCTAACAACCTGTGACCATTTGCATCCACTGCCATGGTTATACCTCTCCTTGAAACTCCTCTCCCAATCCTTCTATCTCTTCCTGGTCCTTCCAATTTCAGTGGTAAAAATTGATTCTTCAGGAAGGCATGCCTCACTCCCCTATCATAATCCCCCATCATGTCCAGTTCTTGCCTTATTAACATTCTGTTAAATAACCTTCTAAAGGTCTATATGGATTAACTTATCAACTCTTCATAAGAAATACGTTATAAAAAATGTTATGATTCCTATTTTACAGATGAGGAACAGGCACAGAGAGGTTAAGGAATTTGCCCTACAACATAGAGGCAGGAAGTAGCAAGCCAGGCCTTGAGTCTGGGCAGTCTGGCTACAGGACCAGGTTCTTTTTTTTTTTTTTTTTTTTTAATATTTGCTTATTTATTTGACAGAGAAAGAGAAGGGAACACAAATAGTGGGAAGCAGCAGGTAGAGGGAGAAGCAGGCTCCCCTACCATGCGCAGTGCCAGATGCTGGGGTTCAATCCCAGGATCCCAGGATCCCAACCTGAGCCGAAGGCAGATGCGTAATGACTGAGCCACCCAGGTGTCCCCAAGGCCACATTCTTAACCACTAGGCTGTATATGCTTCACATACAAATATGCCTAGCTTTAAGACTGCTGGTTTGGTGTCTGTGTTCCTTGTACTTAAGGACAGTGAAGGCAGGAAGTAGTTTTACTCAATCATCACCGAATTCCTGTCAGCAGGATGTGTTTTACAGAGAAGTCTGCTTTGCTAATGTGTTAACCAATGAAAACATGGAAGACGTTTTACATGTTTTCTTTTAAAATCATCCCAATCACTTTTTCATAGAATTTTTTTTGTTATTCAAAAAACTTTTGAATCCTTACAGCATCCCCCTTCCCATTCCCCTCCTGTTGCCTCCTGTCCACAGAGGCATCCTGAGCGAAGAGCAGTTCCCAGAGCAGAGCCATCGTCCTGCCAGGCCCACCCCCACTAGAGGAACAAGCAATGCAATTCCCTGTACCCATTCACTCAGAAGAAATGATGCCACAAAGGCAGGTGTGTCCCTGAGAGATGGTTATTTGTTGATCGCCAGTTCATTCACTGATCTGTTCACTAACTAATTCAACTGTTCACTGTGTCCCTGCTCTGGGCAAGATGCTGGGGAACCAAATGTGAACAAAACAGGTAAGGTCCCAGCCCACAGGATTCCCAACTGAATGACGAAATTGAAACAACCAAGTGATCAGGCAATTCCATGGACGATGCAGTTCAAGCTCACCCAGGCCCAAAGGGCCAGTTAAAAAGTATCCCAGGAGGAGCGCCTGGGTGGCTCAGTGGGTTAAGCCCCTGCCTTCGGCTCAGGTCATGATCTCAGGGTCCTGGGATAGAGCCCCACATCGGGCACTCTGCTCAGCAGGGAGCCTGCTTCCTCCTCTCTCTCTGCTTGCCTCTTTGCCTCCTTGTGATCTCTCTCTGTCAAATAAACAAAATCTTTAAAAAAAAAAAAAAGGTATCCCAGGAATGCTGACCCCTCACTCTGCCCTTAGTTTCCGGTTTTCTTGCCCAATGATTTCTGAAACTGGATTGCCCTGAATTCAAATCCTATATTTGCCACTTATTAGGCCACTGGTATCTGGGAAAAGTTAACTTTTTAGTCTTTAGATTAACCAAGTAAAGTTAATTAGATAATTCAAGTAAATCATGTAGGATGCATTTAAAATGTTAACACATTATGTCCTCACTACCCAGCAGAGCTGAATCTTACTCAGAGCAGGAGACTCTCTACTCTGCAGCTTCAGGAGAATTTGCCCTTCCTGTCAGTCACTGGTCTGGAGAAGAGTGGGATTCTCGGTGGCTTCCGGCTGGATGCCCTCCTTTTGGGATATAAATGCTTAACTGAGGGGGAAGTGATAGCCTTGGCAAGTTCTCTATTGCCCAGAGCTGCCCTAAAACAGGTTGGCTGGTTTCATTGTTCCGGCTAGAGCTTCAGCCTAGATCTCCCTGAGAGAACTCACCTAAACTAAGCAAATGCCCGCCAGCCTTCTAACTGGAATAGTTTGTGAACTAAAAAGAAATTTAGTAAACACCCTACATATCCAATGCAAGCAAAAGTCCTATCCTCAATTCCCCAGGAGACCATATTTAGCTTGAGGAGTTGTGTCTCAGTGGAAACAATGTAGGTGTCACCTCTCAGTGACAGAGCAGCTGACTTTGTAATAAAACAGCAATCAAGGACCCCTGGGTGGCTCAGTCTGTTAAGTGTCCACCTTCAGCTCATCTCATGATCCCAGGGTCCTGGGACTGAGCTCTGCATGGGGCTCTCTGATGAGCAGGGAGCCTACTTCTCCCGCTCCCTCCTCCTGCTGCTCTAGCTGCTTGTGAGCGCTCTTTGTCAAATAAATAAAATCTTAAGGGGGAAAAAAAAAACCAGCAATCAAAAGAGGAGAGTGGACTCCTAGACTTCAGTTGTGCTCTACACAAGATCCTCTGTCCCCAAAGAACTTAGAAAAACGAGGCTGTTCATGTTCTTGCTTTTGCTTTTCATGAGAGTTTGCTGCCTAGATGTTTGAGATAAGACAGACTGGGAGGGAGAGATGCCTCAATATCTAGTTGTTGGTATTTTCAGCAATTGCTGCAATAATAAGACAGAAGAAACATTATTCCTCAGAAATGCAATTAGCAGTTTCTCTCAGGGTTGCTGCCCCACATAGAGTTAGACCATGGTGCTGGCTCCTTATAAGTAATGTAGTTTTCCAACTCACTGGTGCTACGGATGCCGGGAATTAAACTAGTTACTTGGGAAGACTATTTGGCATTTTTCTATAGCATAGGGTATACTCCTGTGCATGCCCTCTTTTTAAATGAGTAGTTAAGAGCTGAGAAAACATTCTAAACCCCCAGAAACACTTTTTACAGTACAAAGTGTTACTACCTGTGTTTTTAAAAATTTAGGTTTTTTTTCAATGCATTGCTTTGTAACTGCCATTCCAATTAAGATACAGAACATTTAAAAAATAAAAAAGATACAGAATATTTTCATCATTCCTGAAAGTTCTCTTTTGCCCTTCCAAACAATCCTACTCACCCCAGCCCATCCCCGAGCAACCACTGTTCTGATTTCTATCTCTAGAGATTATATATACATACCTATTTTGAACTTACATAAATGGAAACATGTACTACACACTATATCTCTGGATTCTTTTCCTCAACATAATGTCTGTAAGACCGCGGAACTCTCATTTCTGTTGCTGTATTTATGAGTACTTCATTCCCTTTTTTGTTTTTTAAATCAATGTTATTGGGAAGGATAATTTATATATAATAAAATGACATTTGAAATATACAGTTCCACTAGTTTCTTTTGTTTTTAAAGATTTTACTTACTTATTTGAGAAACAGAGAGAGCACAAGCAGATGGGGAAAGGGGCAGAGGGAAAGGGAGAAGCAAGCAGACTCCCCACTCAGTGGGAAGCCCAACATGGGGCTGGAACCAACTAAGTCACCCAGGTACCCCCAGTTCCAAGTTTGTTCCATATAACAAACTTATACATCTATGTAACCAGGAACCCCAATCAAGATACAGAACATTTTGGGTACCTAGCTGGCTCAGTCGGCGGAGGATATGACTCTTGATATCAGGATTCTAAGTTCAAGACCCATGTTGGGTGTAGAGATTACTTAAAAATAAAATTTAAGGGCATCTGGGTGGCTCAGTCGGTTAAGTGTCTGACTTAGGCTCAGGTCATGATCCTGGAGGCCTGGGATCGAGCCCTACATTGGGTTCTCTCCTCGGTGGGAGCCCACTTCTCACTCTCCCTCTACCGCTCCCCCTGCTTGTGCTCTGTCAAATGAATAAATAAAATCTTAAAAAAAAAAAAAAAAAAAAAAGGTACACAACATTTCTATCACCCAGAAGTTCCCTTGTGTCCTGCTCAACCTTCCCTCATCCAGATGCATTGCCCTCAGATGAGTGTTCTCACTATAGATTTCCCTTTTCCAATTTTTTAAAAAAGATTTTATTTATTTATTTGACAGACAAAGATCACAAGTAGGCAGAGAGGCAGGCAGATAGAGAGAGGGGGAAGGAGGCTCCCCACTGAGGAGAGCCCGATGTGGGGCTCGATCCCAGGACCCTGAGATCATGACCTGAGCCACCCAGGCACCCCCCTTTTCCAATTTTTGACTTGCATATATGTGGATCCTACAGTATTGCATCTCTTATATCTGACTTCTTCCCTTCAATGCAACATCTCTTAAGATTCACCTACTTCATCATGAATAGTTTATTCCTTTTCATTGCTGAGTAGTAATTCAATGAATAAACATACCATAATGTGTGTATCCATTTTCCTGTTGATGGACATTTGGGTTTCCAGTTTGGGGCTATTTTTGATGAATTTTGCTATAAACATTTGGTACAAATCTTTCAGTGGACATATGTTTCATTTCTCTTGGATAGTAACCAGGAGTAGATTCGCTGAGTCACAGAGTACGTATAGGTTTAACTTCTTAAGAAACTGCCTAACATACAAAACCACTGTGCCAGGGCGCCTGGGTGGCTCAGTGGGTTAAGCCGCTGCCTTCAGCTCGGGTCATGATCTCAGGGTCCTGGAATCGAGTCCCGAGTAGGGCTCTCTGCTCAGCAGGGAGCCTGCTTCCCTCTCTCTCTGCCTGCTTCTCCATCTACTTGTGATCTCTGTCAAATAAATAAATAAACAAACAAAAACCACTGTGCCATTTTACATTCTCTGCAGAAGTTTCTGAGAGTTCCAGTTGCTCCTGACAAAGCTTCTTTGCGTGACCAAACTTTAGTCAGGTTCTTGAACCTTCTACTAAGCCTATCTGTGCATTCCTTGTAAAATCCAGTTTTAGCAAGGCCCCCCCCCCAACACCTGGTATCTGGCCACCTAAGTATTTGACAGCACCATCCCCCAGGTGGGGTCTGATTCATCAGCAAGAATCCTGTTAGGTTAGAATTCCACTAACAGAATTCCCCTACACCTTTATGTTTCCTCTTAGTAATTTTCGATCCACTGACCACTCCCTACCACCACCACCCTGCTCCTCAGCTATAAACTCTCCCTCATGTTGCATCTCACCCTCACCAAAAAAAATCTATCCTGTGTGCCTTGCCATCTCTACCATGTCGCTGAATATTTCTTTAACATTCCACATTCTTACCAACACAGGGTAGGTCAATTTTTAATTTTAACCATTCTACCAATGTGCAGTGGTATCTCTGTGTGGTGACTTCAATTTGCATTTCACTTTGATTTGCATTTCCTTAAGAACCAGTGATTTCCAGCTCTTTCTCATGAACTTACTCGCCACAACGGTATCCTCTCTTGCAAAGCTTTCAAGTCATTCACCCATTTTGACATAAATGTTGCAATTAAAAATGTCCTGAAGTGGGCGCCTGGTGGCTCAGTTGGTTAAGCCCTCGGGTCATGATCCTGGAGTCCCGAATCAGGCTCCTAGCTCAGTGGGGAGTCTGCTTCTCCCTCTGAACCTTGGGTCTTCTCATGTACTCTCTCTCTCACAAATAAATAAATCTTTTTAAAAAGATGTCCTAAAGTAATACATTTTGAACTAAAATCTCTATTAACGTATTCATCCACACATTAAGAAGTATTTATCAAGAGGCTAGTATGTGTCATGAATATCTCACAAATTAACTGTGACTAAGACATAAAATGTTTGCTCTTGCTCGAAGAATTCATATTCTGGGGTGGGAGGCGAGAGGCAGAAAGTGAACCAAAAGCAAACAAGATGATTTTTGATGGGATGGAGATGTTCACTGAGTATAAACGAGAAAACGTTGGAAACAACCTATACATCCCCAAGGTGACAGAGGCAGGGGGAGTTAGGTAATTTATGTGACATGAATTTAATGGACTATTATAATGCCATGACATCGATAACTATAACATGAAAAAAATACTTAGCCATATAATACAAAGGTCAAATTTAAAATTGTATGCGTACGTTGTTTGTCTATGTAAAACACCCGTGTTTTGATGCATATGGACGAAAACTGGAAGGACCCAGAAGAAAAATAAAACGCTGCTGCGTGTATTCTTCGGAGTGATGGAATTACGGGGGCGTCTAACGGCTCTTGGTTTCGTTTTGATTTTCGTCTTATTGCTACCGCGTTAACACCAGACACCAGCCATCTACGGCATTCTCAGGGAACTTACCTTGGTGCAAGTCTTTAGAATTCAGAGACACGTGACAGGTTTAAAATAAAGCATGGGTTACCTCAGTGTGAAGTAAGGCAATAAAGCCAGGACTAAGAGTTTGACTTCGCAGAGCCTGGGGAGTTCAAGGCGCGACAACGATGCTCCAGCCCGCGGTTCACGCGCGTCAGCAAACGACCGGAAGAGGCGACGCTGAAGAACACGCCCGGCGCGGCGCGGAATAGTGACGCCTAGCGCCGGGCAGGAACTGACGTCACTTTCGGCACCACCGCTTCCGGTCCTCGTGGGGGTGGTTCTCGCGGAGACAGCGGACTCGGGACTGGTGTTGGCGCGCGTGCGGTGAATTCTTTAGCGAGTCGACCTCACTTCCCGCCGGATCATGGCCACCGACTCGTGGGCCCTGGCAGTGGACGAGCAGGAAGCGGCTGTCAAGTCGGTCAGTGGCTTCAGCTCCCGCGGGGCGAACGTAGCAGGGGCCCGATCGAACCCTGATGCGAGCCCAGGGAGCTAGCTACCCGGGTTGGGCAGGCTTGTGGCCCACATCTCCCTAGAGTTTGCTGCCGGGAATCACTTAGCCCCGATTTGCGCCTGGGTCGAAAGAGACCAGCGTCGGCCTTGTACTGTTCATCTGGGCGGGTTAAAGACTTTTTTACCCAGTAGCAAGTTTTTTCCCACTTTGCCTTTTTTTTTTTTTTTCTGTTGCACTTCCTTTTCGGGCGTGGGGTTTGTAGGGAAATTTAGGTGCTAATTCTCTTGTCTGTTTTCTGAGTGATTCTGTGCTAAACATTGTTTTTCGGTTTGTGCTTAACATGGTTGGCAGTTTGTAGCTCTTTGAAGAATAACAGATTCAGGTTCAGATTTACTGTTTCAGTCTACTGCAGATGTCAGCGGGAGGCCCTTCAAATTGTTTCGTTGATGTTTGAAGCGACGTTTTATTTCATATACTGGTTATTTGATTAATGAAGACCCGTTCAGCTTAAGGTCATTAGAGTGTAAACTGGCTTTCTGTTCTGATATCTTAGTTAAGGTTAGTTTAGTGATAATGATAATTGATTTTAATAGTTTGTGTTTGTTTGATAGTCTGAAGTCTTATCTAAGTTTTTTAATGACTAAGTTACATTTTTTTCCCCAGTCATCCTTGATTACATTGGGAGGATTGTCAGTTTGTCGGCAAATGTTACGGGCTAAATCCAGTGGAGTATAAAAAGAATCTTTACAGTCTAGTTAGGAAAGTGAGAATGTGGGAAGTGCTGTGAAAATGGTAAGAATAATGTGATAAGTGATCTCTGAGTGGAAAGAGGCCGTTTATGAGTAGGAAAAAGTTTTTATTTCAAATGGATTTTAGAGAATGAGTCATTTAGGAGAGAGGTGAATGGCATTTTAGGAGAAAATGCTCAGAGGGGCTGGACTTATCTAGAGAGCAAGAATCAGAACTCATTTTTGCTACAACTTCAGTTTATGGGTTGTAGTAGAAGCTGAACAGAAAATACTATATAGTGTGGTTTGCAACTTTCATTGAAAACTTAAAGAGGAGAGACTTAACTTAGTTGATTTGGGATTTTTCGGGAGGATATTGGGCAAGATTAGATCTGAGAGCTGTCAAGATTTATCGAACTACAGAGAATGTTAGAAGGAGTGATGTCCAAAGGAAAGGCAATCCCTGTGGCAGTCTAGCCCAGAGAGGGCGTATGTTGTTGGTTGGTGGAAGTGACAATGAAGAGATGGATTCAAGAGAATTGTGGCAGTATAAAGAGCAGGATTTAGGAAAAAGGCAAAGGTTGCTGTTTGCAGTCAGGAGCCCACAGGTAGTATTAGTAAAATGTTAATAACAGGACCAGGGAAGTGGGATGTTGGGCAGATTTTATATGGACGATGTTGGGTTCAGGTTTGTCTCTTCTTATTTCAAGATAAGGAGTTCTCTTGGTAGGTACCTGTGTTGGGAATCCCCAGGAATAGTCCAGGTTCAGTGATTTCCTGGGAAGACTCACAAGACCTAGCATATGTTTGTACTCACAGCTATGATTTATTACAATGAAAAAATACAAAGCAAAATTTGCAGAAGGAAAAGGCACATCTGGCAAAGTCCAGAGGAAACCAGGTACCAGCTTCCAAGAGTCCTCTCTTAGTGGACTTACATACTCAGCTTAATTTGAGTTTAAGTCCTGCAGCAGCTAATTGTAACAGCACATGTGAAGTATTGTCAGGGAAGCTCATTAGAGACTCATTGCTCAGGGTTCTTATTGGGGACGTGGGTGCTCTCACAAACTAACCCTCTGCCTAGCGTGTACCAAAATTCCAGACTTGGAGAAGGAAAGCAGGTGTTTAACATAAATCACATGTTTTTACAAACAGTTTAGGCATAGCAAACCCCTCAGCAGTTCTAGGAATGGTGGGAACCCTTCAGAAGTCCAAGACCCCAGATGCGGGACAGGGGCCAGCCTTGCAAGCTGACTTTTCTAAGGATAGGAAACTGTTAGCTGTGTTATGTTTTCTGCACAGCACCAATCTTGCGTTTGGAAATGTGGCATTGGAGTCAGGAGAAGAATCAGGGCAAGTAATAAAACAGGCTGTTTCCCACAAATAAATCAGAGAGTATGACAAAAGTTAAGGTTCTGGCATAGGAGGATTTAAAATCCACTATTTCACACCAGAGCTTTCCTAAAAGATAGTTGGTTTCAAATCTTTTTAAGCCTATGACTCTAATCTAGCTGTGATACTACGAATATTGTAAATATAGGTCTAAACATACTTAGTATTTGGTTTTAATCCGTGTACTTCTCAGGAAGCTGTTATAAATAAATGTGTTACGACACTGCTTCCTAGGGGCGTCTAGGTGGCTCAGTCATTTGAGTGTGCGACTTTTAGTGTTTGGCTCAGTTCACGATCTCCGGGTTGTAGGATGTAGCCCTGTGTCGGGCTGGGATGCAGAGCAGAGTCAGCTTGGGGTTCCCTTCCTTTCCCTTCCCCTCTGCCCCTACCCCCTGCATGCACAAGCTCTCTCTTTCTCTCTCTGTCTAAAAAAATAAAATCTTTAAAACAAAACACTGCTTCCTATTAGTTGGGGAAGACCATCCCCCTTTTTATATTTTATCGTGTAGACTTGTGTACCTTAAGAATAATTCATGATATTAGGTTACGTGACTGTGCTCTCAAGTGTACAGGTAGTAGATGAAAATGACAGAAGAGGACAGAGAAAGCACAATGATAAGGATTCTACATTTACACACTGTGAGGATTTTTATTAGGTTTAAGCTTGTGTGGTCAAGGATATGCCTTGAGTCTTCCCTACATATAAAAACAGGTTTTGGAGGGGAAGGAGAGGTCGGGAAGTTTAGTTTGGTTGCAGTTTTAGGAACCCTGATAAAAAATTCCGAGAGTTTGAATTAGTAGAAAGGACGTGATGCCAGTTCTCTTGCCACTATCATCTCTTCCAGCACAAATGGCTTCCGTTGTTGCCTCTTTTTGGCCAAATCACCAGTTTAATTCCTTCCTTTTCCCTGGTCAGCCAAAAACAAAAACCCAAAGGCAACCCTAAGAATCTTTTAGAGACATAATCTGACCCTTTTGCAGTTAGGGTTGTCATAGAGGTAGGTCTTCAGGCCTTGTTGAGAGTCTTTGCGTGCCTTAGAGTTCACCCCTTCATGGATCAGGGACTCTGGGACTACCAGAAAACATTAGCCACCCTTCAGGAGCTACTCTGTCAGTTTGGATAGGGGAAGGATGCTTTTATCATAACTGAAAACAGGTGTCCAGTGTCAAGGACACTGCTTTCTGTGAGAGGCATAATTAATAATCAGAAGGGTCTCACTTAAGATGAATACAGAATGAAGGAGAATGAGAGTTGACTGGCCTGCTTCTTTCCCATGGTGGAGTTACGTCTCAAGACAGGAATACTCATCTGCCAGTAGTATTTCCCTTGAATACAGCCCGATAAATGCTGACAAACTCTTAGATCTCTCTAGCTTCTAAGCTTGTCATCTTTTGTTAGCACATACGTTTGTCAAACAAATTATAATACAGTAGATTTGGTTATGGTTTTCTTTTCCATCAGTCAGGCTTTGAGACTAATCAGCTTGGTTGCATTGGGCATACCAGACTGCCTTATTTGCATTTTCAGCCCATCGCAAGACTAGTCAGTCAGCTTCTGCAGATCCTGTGTATTAGCCTAAAAATAGGGGTTAATCAGTGGATAAGTTCTGGTATAAAATACCTTCTCTGTTGTGTGCCAGCTTTCCCATTGGCCTTAGGGAAAGGGTGTCTATCTGCAGTAGTGTGTTGATCTGATTTTTCTCTGGAAGACCTGGTTTTAAAGAGAGGAGGTAGATATTCCCACTGCGTGAGGGTGGACTTCTCCCAAAGACCAAGAGTAGAGTCAGTTGAGGAGAGGGGGAATGGAGGAGGAAGTATTTCTCAAGTGGTAGTCGTCAAAGGATAATGAATGATTGTGTCAGTTGAGGGATCATTTTGAAGGAAGGGCTTGGGGTCTGTCTAATTAGCACTGGATTGGGGGTGCTCTTCAGACCCTGGTAATATACCTTTATAATACCCATACCTGTATCATACCCTTTCTCTTAAGAATACCTTGAGTGTGGAAAAATGTTCTCATGAGATCGGAAACTTCATTACAAATGTATAAATTATTGGTCTGCTTGCACTTTCATTTGCAGCTTAGGAAGCAAGTTTGCATTGACCAGGACTAGTGGCCAAAATAAAAAATCTTTCGTTCAAGTTTCCAAAATATTCTAAATCAGGAATATGAATTTGTTGATTCTCTCATCAAAAATAAATAACTTTTTGGGGTGCTTGGGTGCCTCAGTGGGTTAGGCCTCTGCCTTCGGCTGGGATCATGATCTCAGGGTCCTGGGATCAAGCCCTGCATCAGGCTCTGCTCGGCAGGGGGCCTGCTTCCTCTTCTCTCTCATCTCTGCCTGCCTCTCTGCCTACTTGTGATCTCTGTCAGCTAAATAAATAAAATCTTTTTAAAAAAAATAAAATAACTTTTTAACCTAATTCATAGTGGAAGTGGTTGATAAAGCAGAAAAAAAAGCTATAATTTATTTGCTAAGTGTTTACCCACCACAGCGTGGGTTTCAGGACTAAAAGCTGAGATGGTATTGTTTTTTACCATATCCAGAAGGAAAACTGAGTGTGTCCGCTATTGAAAGGCTATCAAAGGTATTTAATGAAGGCAGATGTTCTAGAAAGAGCATAAGTTGAAAGAAAAGTAAAGGTTTGAGACTGCTGTCAAGCTTTTTTCCCATCTGGGGCGCTTGGGTGGCTCAGTCATTAAGCGTCAGCCTTGGCTCAGGTCAAGATCCCAGGGTCCTTCTCAGCGGGAAGCCTGCTTCTCCCTTTCCCACTCCCCCTGCTTGTATTCCCTCCCTTGTGCACACTTTCTGTCTCTGTCTCTCAAATAAATAAATAAAATCTTAAAACAAAACTTTTTTTTCCCATCTGCTCTGTTAGTCCCCTCCCCTTTTAAGGTTCTTGAGGATGTGAAATGATGTCTTCACCCAACCTTGTAGGATTTCTGCTTGAGCAGGACAACTCCCTGAATATAAGTGCTACTAGACTTTCACTAGGGAACTTCTCTTTGCTCAAGGGACTTCCTTTCCTTTAATTGGGTCATTTGCTTAACTCTGTTTCCTTTTATTTCCATTCAGATGAGTAATTTGCAAATCAAGGAAGAAAAAGTCAAACCAGATACCAATGGTGAGTCACTTGTAACTACTAGGTGGATACACACTCTAAGCGTGCTCTCCTGCTTTCCTGCTTTGCAGTAGTAGCTGCTGCGTGAAAAGGCCTTTCACTTAGCATAATGTTTCGCAAATGATGGCACTGTATTTGAGAGCCAGTAAATTCCGTTGCTGAAGAGGATACATTAGTTCTACAGATTTAACCTAGTCTCTGGCTCCTGCCACTGTTCTTTTGGTAGTGTTTCTTTACATTTTTAACTTAATTTTTTTAAAAAATCTGGGTTCAAAATTCAGCGTGTAAACAGGTAAAAGGCTTCCTTTTTATCCCGGAAGTTCATTGAGCCAGTCGTTACTCTCTGTTAGTTTGGTAGGGCTGCCATTCCAGGTCACAGATTGAGTGGTTTAAACAGTCCAAGTTTCTTGTCTCACAGTTCTTGAGGCCAGAAATCTGAGATCAAGATGTCAGTAGGGTTGGTTCCTTCTGAGGTTTTCAGAACTTAATGTTCAAGTCTTTAATCGATTTTGAGTTAATTTTTGTATGTGGTTAAGATAGCGGGCCAGTTCTGTTCTTCTACATGTAGCTGTCCATTTTTCCCAACACCATTTCCTGAAGAGACTGTCCTTTCTCTGTTGTGTATTCTTGGCTTCTTTGTCATACATTAGTTGACTGTGTGTGTATGCATGGGTTTATTTCTGGTCATGGTTTATTCCATTGGTCAGTGTGTCTGTTGTTATGCAAGTACCATACTGTTTTAATTATATAGCTTTGTAATATAGTTTGAAACCAAGGAGTATAATGCCTCCAGCTTTGTTTTTCTTTCTCGAGATTGCTTTGGGGGGTGGGGGCGGAGGTTGCTTTGGCTGTTCAGGAGTTTTGTGGTTGCATACAAATTTTTAAATTGTTCTATTTGTGTGAAGAATGCCATTGGAATTTTGATAGGATTTGCACTGATTTTGTGTGTTGCTTTTGGTATATGGACACTTTAACAGTATTCTTCCAATTCATGAATAAGGAAAACCTTCCTATTTATTTGTGTCTTCAGTTTCTTTCATTCATGTTTACAGTGTTTAGTACACAGGCCTTTCACCTTCTTGGTTAAATTTATTCCTAGGTATTTAATTATTTTTAATGTAATTGTAAATGGCATTTTTTCCTTAATTTCTCTTTCCAATAATTCATTATTTGTATATAGAAACTTGCCATATTTTTGTGTATCAATTTTTGTATCCTGCAACTTTACAAAATTCATTTATTGGTTCTAACAGTATTTTGATGGCATCTTGAGGCTTTTTGTACATAATATCATATTATCTGGAAATATTGACAGTTTTACTTCTTCCTTTCCAATTTGGATGCCTTTTATTTTTTGTATCCATTTACATTTAATATAAATGGTGAGTTAAAATTGATATGGTGGGTTTAGTTAAGCAATTTTACTATTTGATTTGTTTGTCTTTCATAATTTCTCTACCTCTCTTTTCCTGCCTTTTGGGTTAATTGAATATGTTAGAATTCCACTTTAATTTATTGACATTTTAGCTATAGTCTTTGCATTATTTTATGACTTTTTTCAAGATTTCTTCGTATAAGTCTTGCATACTTTTTGTTAACTTTATTTCTGGGTGCAGGATTTCATCTTTTTAATTGCTATTATAAATAGGATCTTTTTAGTTATATTTCTGTATTTATGAAAGCTGCTTATTTCTCTTTACTTCTTTTGTACTTAGCCTTTTTACCTTTTGCTCAGATATATTATTTTATAGTCATTTTTAAGTTAATACTTAGTTCTGCAGGTTTACAATCCTGTAATCCACAAAAAGTGATTTTACCTCTTCCTTTTAATTTTCAATTAAACAATTAATTTTAATTGTTATTTTTCAATTAATTGTTAATTTTCAATTAACCAATTTTCAATTGTGTTTGCTAAAATAATAGTGTATTTTAAAATAGGATAAGGAAGTCAGAGGTGACATATTCTGATCAGTATGAAGTCAGCCAACGTATCTAGAAAGTTGAAATTTTCATATGTGCTTTCTAGGAATAAAAACCCATTAAATATAAAGAAATGCCAAATATTTACATTTTGATCACTTATGTAAGATTCAGTATTTATGTTGTCACACCTTTCAGATGGGTTTGAAATTTGCCTTTATGATGACACCTGTTTTCTTGTGTAGGTGTTATTAAAACCAATGCCACTGCAGAGAAAACAGAAGAAGAAGAGAAAGGTAATTACTTTTTAAAACACTGTAGCAAGAAACAACATGTGACCCAAGATTTGCCTTTCTGGAGACAGAGGCACTAGATCAAAGAGATGTAGAGGAATCACAAAGGAGATTGAGAAGCAGTGAGGCGGAAGGAGAACCAAAAGAGAGGGATATCCAGAGACCAGAAGAAGGAAGTGTTTCAAAAGTAGGTAGTCAAATATAGATAATAAATCGATTAGGAAGATATAAAAATGGATTGTTCACTTGATTTAGCACTGTAGAAGCCACTGGTGTGCTCAACAAGGGCCTTTGAGGTCTCAAGCGCAGAGGCTAAATACAAAAGCCTATTCAGTGTACATTTAGCAGAAGCGGGGGACAGGAAGTGGGGACAATGAGCGTAGACAGCCTTTTCAGGGAATGTCCTATAAAGGGGAGTAGAGAAATAGGACAGCAACTGGATGGCAATGAGGACTAAAGGAAGAAGCAAGTTCATAATGAAATGTTAAAACGTGTGCACATGCAGTAGGGGAATGTTCCAGGGGAAGGGAAAGCTGATAATGCAAGACAGAGTTAGTGTGGGGAGAAATATCCTTATAGGCAAAAGGGGCTGGGACCTGTTGCACCAATGCAGGGGTTAGCCTTAAGCACAGGCTTTTCCTTCCCAGGTTACCAGAGGGGACATAGAGTATGCACACAAAGCAGGTGGGTGTGTAGGTGTGTTACTGCAGTGTCTGAGGTGCTTCTGATCACTTGTACATCTCTGTGAAGATGTACAAGTGGTTCATCAGATGAGTGAGAAGGAGGAGGGATGAGAAGAGAGGTGGAGGTGGAGATCCGAGAGGAGTGAATGAGGAGAGAATAGAAACAAGAAGACTTACAGGGCAGGGCAGCCCAACTGAGGCTGGTGGTCAAGAATCTAAAGCGAGACCTGTCGGTGTCGGTGTGATTGTTTTTCTCCAGTTGTGCTCAGCGGCCCAGGTGCTGGTGCAGAGCCAGGGAGAAAGAGAGATTCCATGAGGGTGGGTTTGCCAAGTGAGTATGAAAGCGATCTGCTGGTTTCTTCCTGACAGAGGACAGAGCTGCCCAGTCCTTACTCAACAAGCTGATCCGAAGCAACCTGGTGGATAACACAAACCAGGTGGAAGTCCTGCAGCGGGACCCGAACTCCCCGCTCTACTCCGTGAAGTCCTTTGAGGAGCTTCGGCTGTGAGTGTCTGTTCCCTCGAACAGCTGTTCCTTGTTGGTCCCGCCTTTCTAAAACTGAGCATCTCAGAGATTTTTTGGGAATTTTACTTTTTGCCTTTATTTTTAAGAATCTTAATGTATTTACTTCTTTGATTAGTTAATAATTCACATGATTCAAAAGTGAGAAAGTATGGAAAAGTTTACGGTGATGGTTTTCCCTCCCACCCTTGTCTCTTGGCTACCCAGTTCTCCTCCTCTTGGGAGGGATTTTTAAATGCCACAAATTTATTCATCATAGCTGAAAGTCTTTTTTCTTTTATGCTCTTAGAACTTTCAATAAAATATTGGCTGACAGGTGATTTCTGGATGTCAGGAACATTTCTTATTAGGTAAGCCCTTTCGTTAGACTACAGGGTTTACGGTCTTGAGAACACTTTATCTGCTTTTACATAATCAATCAAAAGAGCCTATGCAGGATTCCTAGTACCTACGGCAGAAAGCAGCCTTCAGTATTCTGGAATTTAAAACAAAAACAATAACAAACAACAACAACAAAAAAACTAATTCAGAACCCAGAATTAAGCCACAAGGGAGCACTTTTATGGCACTGTGCTAAGAATGACTTCTAACATCTCTTTATTTTAAAGGCAGAATTGTGGAAGGTCATACCAAGTTTTTTTGTTTCTCTCAGCGTATTAGTAAAGAAGTATTTATGAATGCTTGGTTTATAGACATACTACTGAGCTGGGTGTCGTGAGTAACATAAGACGTAACTACCGTTCTTGCTGCCTGCCGGGACCGAAATCACAGACAGAAAATAGCTGGTGAACAAGAAAGTGGTGAAATTAATAGATTCTTTGCCTTTATCAGCAGAATCTATAGTATGCCCACTGTGGGCTAATAAGGGCTACATTCTTGCCAACTTATTACCACTGCTTTAGAGTAAGAGACATTTAAACTATGAGAGCTGAATAAAACCAAATCAAGTCATTACTAAACTGTTAGCTAAGAACAAGTTTTTTAAAGCATGGCTTTTTTTTTTTTTTTTCCTTAGGATATTATATTTTTCTATGTGTATTCCCTCCATCAGGGGCTTCATTGAGCAAATCTGTCATCTCTGCCTCTGTTTATAAACTAGATCAGGGCAGCAAGTTGTGCTCTTTTGTTTCCCGAAGCAACAGTTTGCTTTTCCAAGGATTGATGGTTTTTAAACCCCATTTCTTTTAAAGGACTTGAACTCCCAGTCCAACCAGTGAGGAACTGTCCTCTCTGAAAAGTCAAGTTCTCTCTGATTTAGTAGCTGTTGGCTAGAGGAAACAAA
The DNA here is from genome assembly GCF_009829155.1 of Mustela erminea. NCBI lineage: Eukaryota > Metazoa > Chordata > Mammalia > Carnivora > Mustelidae > Mustela > Mustela erminea. The sequence continues at coordinate 48,245,663 of NC_045632.1, read as the reverse complement.
AAATGAAACTTAAGTTGCCTTGCTTTGTTTTTGTACTTAACATTTTTTAATTAATCTGCAAAATAAGAGAAAAATAATGAACCACCGGAAGCTCTTGGATCATTCAGATCTTCATCAGTTGTGACTTTGTTTCCTTAGCAACCAAATCAAAATCTGCCAAGATTCATATCCTTTTCTTCCAAACAGAAGACACCAGAGGTTATGCTTTCAGGTCTTTGTATCTGAGAACCAACATATGCCAGAAGAATTTGCCATTTAGAGAGCCTGTTAACTCCAAGGAGGGCTCAGAGAACAGAAGTCTTGACTTGGTTTGACTCTTCTTTACAGTCTGGTGGGATTTTTGTGGAACACCCTGTCAGTGTGGAGGTAGCAGAGAGCTAATTGTAAATGCAATGGAAGAGCAACTTGAGGGGCACCTGGGTGGCTCAGTGGGTTAAGCCTCTGCCTTCAGCTCAGATCATGATCCAGGGTCTTGGGATCGAGCCCCACATCGGGCTCCCTGCTCAGTGGAGATCCTGCTTCTCCCTCTCCCTCTGCCTGCTGCTCTGCCTACTTGTGCTTTTTATTTCTATGTCATAAATAAATAAAATCTTAAAAAAAAGAAGAAGACGACCAACTTGAATTTGATATTTGTTGTGCATCTACTTACATAAGCTGGTGCTTTCCTATTCTTCATTTTTAACTAGACATAATAACTAAATGTGAACATTTGGAAAGTTAAGTATGGTAATTGAACACTCCTACCTATTTACTATAGATCAGGTAATAGAAACTGGTTGAAACAATTTTCTTCTTTTTTTTTAAGATTTTATTTAGCAAGAGAGGGAACACAAGCAGTGGGAGAGAGAGAGGGAGAAGCAGGCTTCCTGCTGAGCAGGGAGCCCAATGCGGGTCTCAGTCCCAGGACTCGAGCTATGACTTGAGCTGAAGGCAGTCGCTTAACAGCCTAGCCACCCAGGTGTCGCAATTTTCGTATTTCTTGACTGTCCTGAGTATTTGCACGGCTGGCTTTGAAAGGACCATGGAATACAAAATGACTGTGGTTCAGTTTAACATCTGCCTCCAGAAATTAAAACTGAATCTCATTCCTTAAGGGGACTTCTGTATGTTACTGGTATAGTAAGCAGTATATTTTTAACTATGTCTTTTATAATTCATTTTATGCAAATTATAAGATTGATATGAATTAATACATACCACTCTTGAAATATTCAGGGAACATTTGTCCTCCAAGACCAGTCATATTTGTGGATCTGCTGAAAGCATGAATTTCTCCAAGAACTGAAGCTAGTCTGTATTTTCGGAATTGCACGAGAGTTGCAGATTAAGGGGCACCTGGGTGGCTCAGTTGGTTATGTCTTCGGCTCAGGTCATGATCCCAGAGTCCTGGGATGCAGCCTGCATCAGGCTCAGTGGGGAGCCTGCTTCTCCCTCTTCCCTCTGCCTGCTGCTCCCCCTGCTTGTGCTGTCAAATGAATAAAAATAAAACCTTAAAAAAAAGAATTGCAGATTAAGATTTAGTAGGAAAAGATGGTGGCTTGGTTTCATTTTAGATATTTTTTAAGGCATTAGAAAAATACGTCTGACAAAGATAGGAAACATTCTTTGCTAGATTTAGGGAAAGCTAAAATTCTAGGCTTTTAAAACAATTTGAGTGACTAGGAATCCATTCTTTCTCTCTCTGGCTTCCTAGGAAACCACAGCTTCTCCAGGGAGTCTATGCCATGGGCTTCAATCGACCATCCAAGATACAAGAGAACGCATTACCCATGATGCTTGCTGAGCCGTGAGTATGCAGGATTTGGTTTAATGTCTTATACCAATAACTGTTAACTCTACTTGAGAACAAGATGGTATGTTTGGGACAGCATGTTTCTTCAGGAAATCCACTTGAGCAAGTGCAGAGAGTCATTTGAAATTTGGTACAGCTTCTGCCTTTTCCACTTAACAGTAAAAACTGATGGGGTGCTTGGGTCGCTCAGTCGGTCAAGCATCTCGTACTCTTGGTTTCAGCTCAGATTGCGATCTCAGGTCATGAGCTCAGGGTTGTGAGGTCCAGCTCCACACAGGGCTCCACAGTTAGCATGGAGTCTGCTTGAGACTCTCTCCCTTTCCCTCTCCCTCTGCTCCTTTTCCCACTCCCATACCCACTTGCATGCACACGCTTTCTCTCTCTGTCTCAAATTAAAAAAATCTTTTTTTTTTTTTAAGATTTTACTTATTTATTTGACAGAGAGATCACAAGTAGGCAGAGGCAGGCAGAGAGAGAGAGAGGGAGAAGCAGGCTCCCTGCTGAGCAGAGAGCCTGATGTGGGGCTCGATCCCAGGACCCTGAGATCATGACCTGAGCCAAAGGCAGAGGCTCAATCCATAGAGCATGTGACTCTTGATATCGGGGTTGTAGGTTCGAGCTCCATATTGGGTGTAGAGATTACTTTAAAAAATTAAATCTTTAAAACAGCGGCACTTGGGTGGCTCAGTTAGTTAAGTGGCTCCCTTTGGCTCAGGTCATGATCTCAGGGTCCTCTCATTGAGCCCCACATCAGGCTCCCTGCTCAGTGGGGAGTCTGCTTCTCCCTCTCCCACTGCTCATGTGTCCACACTCTTGCTCCCAAATAAATAAAATCTTTAAAACAAACAAAACTGATGAAGAGAGCTAATGTTGTTCTGTGCAGTTTTTAAATTGGGGGTTTTTTAAAAAATATATTTCTTTGAGACATCATGCACATGAGTGAGTGCAGGGAGGGGCAGAGGAGGAGAGAAACTTCAGCAGTAGAAAACTGGCATCCTACTCTATGTAGTAACCTTTTCCATTCAACTCCATTATTTTTCTTATTTAACGACAAAAATTCTTCCCATTTCCCTGACTGGGTTACGTTAAATAAAATGTGAAAGTTCCCTTTAAAGCATCTGTTTGACTTGGTGTCTTGTATTTTCGTAAAGAAGGGAAGGGGAACACACAGAGGGAGCCAAGTCCTAGAGACGCATTATAGCTCGGCAGAAAATACCTTCGGGGATTTGCCTCAGCACAGAGCTGACCTGCAGTGTTAATTTCCATGGGGCCCCTAGGGTACAAAACTTGGGTACGCTGGCTGTGCTGGAGTCTAGAGTGAAGATTCTTGGCATGAACACATCTAAATCATTATGTCCCTTAATATTTAAGCAGTTTTTTGACAACATATAAAAAATATACCATTGTGTTCAGTGCAGAAAACCTGGACTAAAAGGAGAAAGCTCTGCTTGTCTACCATCCAAAAAGAACTTTTGATACCGAATTGTGTTTAAACAGTATTATTTTCTTTTCTATTCTTTCTTGATCCAGCCCCCAGAACCTGATTGCCCAGTCTCAGTCAGGTACTGGTAAAACAGCTGCCTTCGTCCTGGCCATGCTCAGCCGAGTGGAACCAGCAGAGAAATACCCCCAGGTGAGGGCTGGGGGATCCTGAGGGCTTGCCTGCCCTGGGCAAGGCAGTGCCATACGGTGGGGGGTTAATGGTGGTGCCCCTAAAGGGGTCTGAATGTTTCTTGTGGCTCAGGCAGAGCCAGGTCATGCACTAGGCCACAGTCTGGGTAGAATTCATTCAGCAGCAGTCTTCAACAGTGGCTTCTGAAGGCATCCCCCCATCCAGGGCTCCCTGCTGTAGGTTTGGGTCTACAGCTGAAAAGTGGGCCTGGTTGGAAAGGATGTACATGGTTCCCTGCACTTTTTAGTGGTGGTAAGGTCAGCGTGTTGTTGCTTTAGGTCCTGTTGTCTATTACTGAAAGGCTCTTCTGAACTCAACCTTTATGATCTCCCTGTTAGTGTTTGTGCCTCTCCCCAACATATGAGCTGGCGCTTCAAACGGGAAAAGTGATTGAGCAGATGGGCAAATTTCATCCAGAACTAAAGCTTGCTTATGCTGTTCGAGGCAATAAATGTAAGTATAAAGGCCTGAGACCTAAGCAGTGAGCAGGATAGGGTGGTTGGGTGTTTGAATTTTGAAGGTATGATAATATTAAATTTTCTGGTTCAGTTGACCTTAGGGCCCACTGCATCACTTTCAGGAAATCTGTTTTAAACTTGCTATTTAACAGTCGTTTCTACTCCTTTTTTTTTTTTTTTTTTTTTTTTTGTTTCTACTCTTAAAAGATTTTGAGTTGTTGTAAAAAATCTTTGTATGAGTCATGGAGTTCTTAAAGTCTGGCGTTCTTCCCAGAGAAAACAGGGTTTTGAATTCAGCATGCAGAGTTCTTGAAGCTGCTTATTACTAACAAGGGATTAGTAGGTGTGAGGATGGTAGGTTGGAGTCATATCCCTTTGTTTAAAAACAAGCACAGCCTTCGTAAGAGTAAATGAGGAGCACGTACAGATAACTTGGTCTTATCAAAACCAGAAATCCTTCCACCATTTTTTTCTCCCATGTCTTTTATAGAATGTCATATAGAGAACATGGAGTAAAGTGGAGAGGAGGGGCAGGTAGAAAATGGTTCATTAGAAAGTTATCAGAGTATATAAAACTGTAAGTCAGTAAGGAAAAAGTAAGCGGTCTAAATAAGGAAAGAGTCTAATAGTAAGAGGCCCGGTTGAACAGACTCCTCACAAAAGCCTCATTTGTCATCAGGGAAATGTAAGTTAAAACCACCGTATGCCTCTCAGACGGACAGAAGTGAAGCAGTCTGATGATACTAAGTATTGATGGAGATGTCCAAAAACTGGAATGCCCATACATTCCTGGTAGGGAGTATACAATGGGACAGTCATTTCTGGAAGCAGTTTGGCATTGCTTAGAAAAACTATGACAGACCACCCTTTGACCCAAGCAGTTTATATTTGCCTAGAGCAGTGGTCCTCAAACTTTTTGGTTTCTTTCTTTCTTTTTTTAAGATTTTATTTATTTATTTGACACAGAGAGAGATCACAAGTAGGCAGAGAGGCAGGCAGGGGGCGGGGGTAGCAGGCTCCCCGCTGAGCAGAGAGCCCGATGCAAGGCTCCATCCCAGGACCCTGGGACCATGACCCGAGCCAAAGGCAGAGGCTTAACCCACTGAGCTCCCCTAGTGCCCCTTCTGATGCTTGAATATCCCTGCATATGTGTTGTTTCCCACATATTAATATACAACAGGCTTAATTCCTAATCATGGAGTATTGGTCACAGGCTATGCGCATTAGTAATGTCGACAGGTGATTTTACCGGTTCAGCTCCCACCAGCTGTGATTCGAAAGTAATATGTTTTGTTTTGTTTTGTTTTTTAAAGATTTTATTTGTTTATTTGACAGACACAGATCACAAATAGGCAGAGAGGCAGGCAGAGAGAGAGGAGGAAGCAGGCTGAGCAGAGAACCCGATGCGGGGCTCAATCCCACGACCTGGGATTATGACCTGAGCCGAAGGCAGAGGCTTTAACCCACTGAGCCACCCAGGCGCTCCAAGTAATATGTTTTTTAAATGAGAGAATTTGTACTTAGGAAAACTGTCTACACATTACAATGTCTAACAAAGCAAAAATGCATTAGGCCAGGATCCTGGGGCTCACAAGTACCAACTAAAGAAAAACCTATGAACCGTGAGTGAATGTATGGTGGGAAGTGAGTAAGAGTGATGTTGAGGAGAATGAGCGAGTTGATGTTGAATCACAGGAGGAAACAGGAAGGAGATATGATGCTTATTGAGGGTTCACTGCAGAGGATTGAATCCTGACCACGATGCAGTGAGATGGGTGCCATTGTGCCTGCTTTACAAGAACCCAAGACTTTCGGGTAACACTCCTATATATGTGTTTTGACATCTGGAGTTAACTTGTTTTACTAACTCTGGAAGGATGGGCAAAGCTTTGATTTCCAAAGCTGGTTTTGCCACGGAAATCCCCACAGAAAACATCTTGTCTCCACAGTGGAACGAGGTCAGAAGATCAGTGAGCACATTGTCATCGGCACCCCTGGGACTGTTCTGGACTGGTGCGCCAAGCTCAAGTTCATTGACCCCAAGAAGATCAAGGTGTTTGTTCTGGATGAGGCTGACGTGATGATAGCTACTCAGGGCCACCAAGATCAGAGCATCCGCATCCAGAGGTAGGAACTCTTGAGTCAAGAGGAACTTCTCAGCCTCCTGATCTGCAGCATCTTCTCCTTTTACTTCAAACACCTCTTCTTGCTCCTGTCGGGTTCTTTATCTAGTACCTCCAGAAGCATTTGTTTGATGGGCCACTTCCTCATCAGCACTGACTGGGGTTGAGGAAGGAGACTTAGGGAATCTAACCGCAGCCCCATTCCTGCCCCGTGGCTGCTCTCACCTCTTCCCCGCTGTTCTCCTCCCACTTTCGCTGTTTTCCTGGGCACGTAGCCCATGCAAGCCCCGGGCTGCTGTCTTCTGTTCGTTCCAGAAGAGACTCGGGATCATGCCCCGTACCTGGGTCTTCCCTTGCAGGATGCTGCCCCGGAACTGCCAGATGCTGCTTTTCTCTGCCACCTTCGAAGACTCTGTCTGGAAGTTTGCCCAGAAAGTGGTCCCAGACCCAAACATTATCAAGTTGAAGCGCGAGGAGGAGACACTGGACACCATCAAGCAGTATTACGTGCTGTGCAATAACAGAGATGAGAAGTTCCAGGCCTTGTGTAACCTGTATGGGGCCATCACCATCGCTCAGGCCATGATCTTCTGCCATGTGAGTAGCAGTGGCAGCAGCAGCTCTGGAGGGTGTGCTGGCCTCTCCTCTCAGCCAGCGCCACCTCAGTGCTGAGGCGGGCCGGGTGCCATATGTGGCCAGAAAGGAATGGTTTGTGAAGGTGTAAGATAGTTTCGTCTTAGTATTCTGAGGCATACAGGGCTTCACAGTCAAGTCCCTCAGGGCGCCTGGCTGGCTTAGTCTCAGCAGGGAGCCTGCTTCCCTCTCTCTCTCTGCCTGCCTCTATCCCTACTTGTGATCTCTTGTGATCTCTGTCAAATAAATAAATCTTTAAAAAAAAAATTTTTTTTTACATATTTGAAAGAGAGAGAGAGAGATCACAAGCAGACAGAAAGGCAGGCAGAGAGAGAGAGGAAGAAGCAGGCTGCCCGCTGAGCAGAGAACCCGATGCGGGGCTCGATCCCAGGACCCTGGGATCATGACCTGAGCCGAAGGCAGAGGCTTTAACCTACTGAGCCACACAGGTGCCCCTTGGTGAAGTATTTTAAAGTTAATTGTAGACATCATGATAGTCCACACCTAAGTACTTCCCAGAAATGAGAGGTGCTCCTACATAAGCCCAGTGCCATTGTCATGCCTTTAACAGTGACATAATAATAATACTCCTATCTAGTCCTTCCATATTCCATTTCTCCACTTGTTATTGGTTTGTTTGGGTTTTTTTCCCCCATTTCTCCACTTGTGCCAAAAATGTTCTTTATTGCTTCTGGCCGGTGGTGTTAAGCCTAAGAGCCAGTCAGAGATCGCAGCGCGTACTTGTCAGGTCTCTCGAGACTCCATTAACCTGGAACAGTTTGCCCACCTTTCATGAAGCAAACATCTTGAAGAGTCCAAGCTAGTAAGTAATCTTGAGAATTTCTCTCGTGTCCCCGCCTTGTGATTATATTCAGGTTAAATATTCTGTAAGATTAATATCCAGCTGACATCGTTATCTCCTGTCACAGCATGTCACGTTAACAATTTTAGGAAGTTTAACCGTCAGCTACTGAGTTTCGTGTAGAGTCTTCCAGATCAAAAAATACTATCTTCGGGAAAAACAAAAACAAAAAACAACAACAAAAAAAAAAACACTCTCTTCAGGTACCCTCATTTCTCAAAAAGAGTTCCTTCTTCCCAGACCCGCAAGACAGCGAGCTGGCTGGCAGCAGAGCTCTCCAAAGAAGGCCACCAGGTGGCGCTGCTGAGCGGCGAGATGATGGTGGAGCAGAGGGCTGCGGTGATCGAGCGCTTCCGAGAGGGCAAAGAGAAGGTGCTGGTGACCACCAACGTGTGTGCCCGCGGTGAGCAGAGAATGTGTCTGTCCGCCAGGCCCCGGGTAGCCAGGGAGTCCTCTACGGGGCGCTCCGCCGGTTTGGGGGAGTCCACGTGGGCTTGGTTCTCTCCTGGAGATACTGGATTCCCCTGGCACATGAGAACTGTCACAGAAGCCAGAGGCGCCGATGTGCTGGAAGGACATGGAGCAGCAGCTCACTGGCCCAGGACGGTGTCTGCTCTCTTTGGGGCCCCCATGGAGGTTTCGGCTGCGTTTTCTGATACTTGTGTCTAGCAGAGGCGCTCTCTCTTTTTTTAAAGATTTATTTATTTGACAGACAGGAATCACAAGGAGGTAGAGAGGCAGGCAGAGAGGTAGGAGGAAGCAGGCTCCCTGCTGAGCAGAGAGCCCGATGTGGGGCTCGATCCCAGGACCCTGGGATCATGACCTGAGCCGAAGGCAGAGGCCTTAACCCACTGAGCCACCCAGGCGTCCCAGAGGCTCTCTTCTTGAGGTCGTAATTTTGTCAGCACTTGCCAAAGTTCTCTTTCCCTCTGGGTTCTGCTGCATGCCCCCGGTCCCCAAATCCCAGAGCCGGCCTGCCCCAGACGCTTCCTTCCACCCGAAGCTGGTGTGTTTCAGCCTCACTTGGTGGGCAGTGATTTTCGGTTCCTGTCCTGACTCCTCTGCACCTGCCTTTCATGCAGGTATTGATGTCGAACAGGTTTCTGTCGTCATCAACTTTGACCTCCCCGTGGACAAGGACGGGAACCCGGACAACGAGACCTACCTGCACCGGATCGGGCGCACGGGCCGCTTTGGCAAGAGGGGCCTGGCAGTGAACATGGTTGACAGCAAGCACAGCATGAACATCCTCAACAGAATCCAGGAGCATTTTAGTGAGCACCTGGGAATGGCCCCCGGGGAGTGGGGAAGGGTCGGTTCTCCTGTGGCCCCGAGAGAGGCCCGTGTCCTTGTCACACAGTCCCCTCCTTTCCTACAATATGGAAGTTCTCGAAGAGCACACCTGGCAAGTTTTCAGGGTCAGGGATGCAAAGGACAGTGCCCCCCTGGCCAGGCCGAGGGACCTAGGGCTCTCTCTGTCCCTCACTTGGGCACCGGGAGTCTTTGGGGTCAAGTGCAAGACTGCTGTGGCCAGAGGTATGGTCCTGTTCCTAGGCCGGGCAGAACGCTGTGTTCCTCTCTCCCTGCATGCTGTTCCCTTTCCTGGGTGTGTGTCTCCATGGTAGACCCGCACTGATTTCTCTCTGAATTCTCATTTTCCTCCTCAGATAAGAAAATAGAAAGACTGGACACCGATGATTTGGACGAGATTGAGAAAATAGCCAACTGAGACGCTCCACCAGTCACCAGTGCCCACCCCGGCACTCCGCCTGCATGGGAGACCAGTGCTTTCACGGCACAGGCCTCGACAGTCACCACAAAGACAAAAGCAGAGGAGAGAGAAACTACCTACCTCATTTTAAATTACGTTTGGACTTGACAAAAATTGTGCAAATGATGGGGGAAGGTAGAAGGAAAATTTTGCATTTTGGAAAAAGTAGTCCTCCCCCTGCCCCTCCCCCCTTTTAAGCCATGGTTTTTCCCTATCTTTATAATAATCTGGTCGCTATGGATAATCGCAGAGCCTAGGAATCCCTGCTTATTTTGTTGGTGGGGAGATAGGACCCGTCTCCCGCCCCTGCAGGAATGGTAGATGTAGAGTGCGAGAGAGACCTCACAGCACAGGTGTGCGGGCCCCGCTGCACAGATGGGAGTGTGGGGAGCAGCAACAGAGAGACCCGTGAGCTTTCCCCCTTCTCAGTCCCTTCCTGGAGACCTGCTGCCAATGTCTCCTGCCCTTGGGGCGATCTTCCTTCTAAATCCAGTGACATTTCAGCTGATCCCTTTTACCTCTGTTCCCTGTGCCAGAGGATGTCCATTTCTCTTTGGGTGAGCATCTTGGGTACTTTTGTAAATCTCCCAATTTGGAGAGAAACACAGAAGTCAGTGAATCTTCAGAGGGATTGGTCTGGCAAGGGTAGATGAACCCTTTCAGAATCTAGGCCTTCCTGTTCCTGCTGTTGCTGTGTCTGCTCAGGCACTGGTGGTCAGTCATGGCACCCAGGAGACACCAGGTGAGTTTCTGACACACCTGGCCAAGTGAGTTGGGTCTTATCCACGGGGTTTCACACTGTGCCTGGAGTTGAGCAGCAGTGTTTGGAAAGGAAGTTAGGACCAAGTGGAAACTCTGATAGTGCTCTTTATCTGTAATAGTGGACCTGTTGGCTACTTTAACTCAGAGGTCATCTGTATGCATAAGGACAGATAAATTCGAGCTATACCCATCATTCATTATGTTCAGAAATTTTAAGGTAATTATGAAAGGCTTTACTAATCATGATTCATTTTTATTTGTATTTTTCTGCTAACTAGACTAATATATGCTCATTAAAAAAGGTGTGTGTGTGTATGTGTATATACATACATAAGGAGCAGGTGCTGTCTCTCCCCGCCTCTCTGGAATCACCATTGCTGGCATTTTGATGAACATCCGATAGTATTTCCTTCTGTTTACATATCAACGTTTTTACAAAAATGTGAACATCCTACTCAGGCTCTAGTGCACCGCGCCTTTTCACTCAGTAGCGTTATCTTGGACGTGTCATGTCCAGCACATAGGCATATGCATTGCGTTCTTGGCTTCTCTAGTGACAGGCGCGGGAGGTGGCCATGGGACCACGGCCCGCAGCCTCACTCACCTCTGCCCTGTGAAAGTCGCTGTAGGATCTGTTCCTGGAAGTCCTGGTGCTGGGTCAGAGAGTGGAGACTTAGACGATTTTAATCCATTCCCAACTTACCCTACCAGAACGTTTTTACCAATTTACATTATTGTAGTGATAACAAAAGTACCTATTTTCTTTCCTGCTGGCCAATCCTCTCTATTGTCAATTTTTACAAATTTGCCAGTTCGAGTAGCAAAAATAAATGACCTCATTGCATTCTGTATTTAGTGCACTTTGGCAAACTTTTTCAGTTTATTGGATATTTGTGTTTTTGCCCATTCTTGCCTCATCACTTTACTATTGAATGTCAGCCCTTAATGATTTTAAGCCACCGCTATTTTAAGGAAATGGGACTCTCTTGAGTGGTGGGGGTTTTCCTCATTTGTCTTTATAAACTCAGTTTTCATAATATTACACAAAAGTTTAATGTTACTCAGATTTCATTTTTAAGAAATCTGGATTTATGCCATGGCTAGAAAAGTTTTCCTCATCCCTGTGTCATAAACCCCAATTTATCCTGTACTCATCCCAGTATTATAAATTATTTACTCATGTTTCCTGTGGTGGCAATTTTTGGGGAGTAAACCTTCTAAATTCTTGTAGATCTTTAAATATTTTTCCCTGTTAATTTGCAGCAAGTGATTATGATGGTTGTCCCGAGAGTGAGTGGGTGGCAGAGCTGTGGGTATGGGCTGGAGTCCATGCCCCCAGGGAATGAGAATACAAAGGGTCCCCTGGGAACGGATGTGAGGGAATGAAGGGCTCCATGTCCCTGCAGGTGTCACCAGGTGCAGGAGAGTGGCTGCAAGTACGGGAGGGGTGGCTGCGAGCTGGAGGTGGGAGAGCGGTTTGGAAAAGAGGTGGGCAAGAAGGGGCGCCAGATTCCAGAGAGGGGACAAGAGGAGGGGGAAAGAGGTCCTCACGGGACACCAGAAGATGGAGAAGGCCAGGTGGGGCACCAGCGCTCCAGTTAAAGTGATACCCACTGTGACCCCAACACAACAGTGATCCAAAAAGGTAAAAACCAGAAAACACCCTGCCTGACCCCAAAACAAGATCGATATTTCTGTAGACCCGCAATAGGGTAAAAATGCAAAATGGTGAGCCAGGGCTGAAGCCAAAAATTCGCTGGGCTTCAGTCCAGAAACAGAGTAACTACCGGCTGTTCTGTCTTACGGAGTGGAGGCTGCGGGAAGCATTGCGTACAGGACCAGAACCAAAGCCAGGCTCGCTGCTGGGAGCCGGACTGGAACCTGAGCTGCGCGCTGGCTGGAGGGGAGACTTTCATTAAGACCCAGACCTCTGAAGCAGGTGGGAGGACTTGGACCACTCACCCCCTGCTAGGACAGGCAATTGACATGATCCTGTTGACTGTGCCTGTTCTGTGAGATCCCCAGACTACTAAATGTCAGCAGACCTGTTCTAGAATAAAAGCCAAAAGGGCAGGAGCTGGATGGAGCCAAGTGCTACACCCACCCGTGGATTGTCAGGGGGAAGAAATTTATGCTAAGAAAGAGTACAAACATCAAATTCACTCCAGATAAAACTACTTGTAAGGAATGGCCTGATAAAAAAGACCTCAAATATGTATGAATGTTAAGAAAAAAAATCATTGGGGCACCTGGGTGGCTCAGTGGGTTAAAGCCTGTGCCTTCGGCTCAGGTCATGATCCCAGAGTCCTGGGATCGAGCCCCGCATCAGGCTCTCTGCTCAACAGGGAGCCTGCTTCCTCCTCTCTGTCAAATAAATAAATAAAATCTTAAAAAAAAAAGAAAAGAAAAGAAAAAAAGCATTTCATTAAAAAAGAGCATGAAATTATTAAGTGAATTTAGACAAAAGCTGAAACTCAACACAAGCTGGCTATTAAGTCACTGGTAACTGGAAGCTGGCCGTGCTGGGAGTGTTTACCATCGAAGTCAGCAAACTACAAATCAGAGTTTTGTTTTTAGACAATTCACCAGCATGGAACAAAATAATAATATTAGAAATTTTAAGAAAAGAGGAAGGTAGTCATTGAGATAAAGTCAATAAATGAGAATCCTAGATTAAAATCCTAATTAGGGCTGCCTGGGTGGCTCAGTCAGTTAAGCATCTGCCTTCAGCCTCAGGTCATGATCCCGGGATCCTGGGATCCTGGCTCTCTTGCTGGATTGCTCTCTGAAATAAATAAAATCTTTTTAAAAATAAAAAAATAAAATCCTAATTATCCTCTTGGGGGTGCCTGGTTGGCTCTGTCAGTGGAGCATAGGACTCTTGGTCTCAGGATTGAGTTCGAGCCCCAAGTTGGGTGTAGAGATCACTTAAGCATACAATCTTAAATAAGACTCTAATTATATTCTCACTTTTTAAAAAAAAAGTATTAAAACACAATCCAAATTTCAGTAGATTCAGCCTGGGTGGCTCAGTCAACTGAGCATCCAACTTTTGATCTCAGCTCAGGTCTTGATCTCACGGTTGTGAGCTCAACTGTCCCCCATCACCCCTGAGTTGGGCTCCATGCTGAGCATGCAGCTTACTTAAAAACAAACCAAAAAAACCATTTCTTGCTTTAAAGTCTAACATGGAAGTCCTTTAGGAAGACCACAGGGGCGCCTAGCTGGCTCAGTGGATCATGCGACTCTTGATCTCAGGACTGTGAGTTTGAGCCCCATATCGGATGTAGAGATTACTTAAAAATAAAATCTTTAGGGCGCCTGGGTGGCTCAGTGGGTTAATCCTCTGCCTTCAGCTAGGGTGATGATCTCAGGGTCCTGGAATCGAGCCCTGCATCTGGCTCTCTGCTCGGTGGGGAGACTGCTTCCTCCTCTCTCTGCCTGCCTCTCTGCCTACTTGTGATCTCTGTCTCTGTCAAATAAATAAATAAAATCTTAAAAAAAAAATCTTTAGGGTGCCTTAGTGGCTCAGTTGTTAAGCATCTGCCTTTGGCTCAGGTCATAATCCCAATGTCCTGGGATCAAGCCCCTCATCAGGCTCCCTGCTGGGTGGGAAACCTGCTTCTCCCTCTCCCACTCCCCTTGCCTGTGTTCCTCTCTTGCTATATCTGTCAAATAAAATCTTTAAAAATAAATCAGGGCACCTGCATGGCTCAGTCAGTTGGGTGTCCAAGTCTTGGTTTTGACTTGGATCGTGATCTCAGGGTCCTGGGATGGAGCCCCTTGTCTAGGCCTGCACCTCGTCAGGCTCCTGGCTCTGTGGGGAGTCTTTTTGAGGGTGTATCTTCCTCTCCCTCTACCCCCTACATAAATAGATATAGATATAGACAGATAGATAGATAGATAGATAGATAGATGATAGATAGAAAGAAAGGAGGGAGACCACAGAGGTAAGTTCTCATTTTCTTCACATCGTACCAAAGGCACATACAATTAGCATGACATCAATTGTGACCTGGCAGAGGTAGGGTCTGTCAGGTTTTTCCACTGTAAAATTACGTTCTTCTCCCTTTTCATACCTTCCTCTTTGAAAGGAACTTGCTACACATATCTAAGTTGTGGGGAGCCGTGCATTTATGTATTTATATAAGTATAGACTGGTGACGTTAATTTTGATCACTTGGCTAAGGTGACTTTGATATTTTAGAAATATCAAGTTTAGTTAAGTCCTTCATAGCAAAGAAAGCTGAGATTCCAGACCCTTCCCTTGAATGGTCTTTAGTGTGGTGGTTCGTGGAAGCAGGTTGCACAGGGAGAGCTGTGGAGGCAAAGCCTGGGAGACAAGAAAAGTGGTTCAAAGCGGGCAGGGTTCCTTCTATGAGTCCCTTTACCCATTTTATGAAAACTTATAAATACAAATGAGCTATTGCAAGAAAGCCCTCCATGTTTTACTTTATATGTTTATGAATTGTTTCAATTCTTTTTGTAATTTTTAATATAAAAAAGAGACAAAGTTAGCAGAGTAGAGCAAACTCAGATTTAATGCAGGATTAAACTGCATTCAGAACCTCTGAATGCAGACACCATATGCTCACTCTACCTCACCAAGCCTTCTCCCTGGAGAGAAGCCATGCTGCCAGAAAGGGCCTCTATTATTCTGCGGCACAGAAACAGTTGTTAGATGAAAGGTGTTAATTCTGTATTCTCAGAGAAACAGGCTGGTCCTGATACCCATGGTTCACCAAGAGTGGGGGGAGGGGCATCTTCTTGCAATTTCGTGGGTTAGTTGTCATCCAGGCAGTTGCTGCAGAAGCTGTGATTTTTCTGGAAGGATAGTGAGAAGGGGCACCAATTCTAAAATCACACTCAGAAAATAATATTCTAATTTTTAAAAATACAGGTTTAGGATCCAATCTTTTCCCTCACCTAGCAAGGAAAGATGTTTCTTAACCTTGCCAAACATGTCACAGGAATGAGTTCCTTGCCTGCAGCTGTTCCTGTGATGGGGAAAACCCTTAACCGCTTCGTGCCCTTCCCTAGCATCCATCTACCCCTGCCAGGCCATACATCCAAGCACTTCTCTTCCAAGAGGCCTCTGTGTCATGGACTGTATGACTACATCATCCAAATATGCTGCTTCACCCAGAGAAGGGTTACACATCTCCGCTCAGCTCACGCATGGCATGGGACTTCTTTGGCACCAAGAACATGAGAACTTCTTGGAGCAGAAGCCTTACGAGCAAGCATGTGGATCACCAGACTCTCTTTTCCCTGCCCCGGAGACCCCAGATCCATCCCAGATGGTACCACTACCAGTCTGGGTCCCTGAGAGACTGTGATGAGCAGAGAACCCCAGGGTGGATATGTGGCTTGAGGGAGCAATAAACATTGCTATTTTGAGCCACTGGAAGTTTCATGGGTGTTTGTTACTATAACATAACCTAGCTCATCGTTACCCTCCATGCCATGGAATGACTGGTTCCCTGTCTGGCCACCCTAATGCCAACCTGGAGAGCAGGTAAGCCCCAGCCACGTCCACAAAGTTCCCAAGCGGCTTCTTGACCCACTATCTCAGAAGAGAAAACAATCGTTAATTTCCAATTATTTAAAAAGCCAGAGATGGGTTCAATAAACAACCACAAAAGAAGCTACTCTGTGGAGTCAGAAGGAAACCAAGGAAAGAAAATGTGTCTGCTAAGTACATGAGTAAACATCACGGGTACCAAACTTTCCTTCCCACAACCCCTGTAACCTACAAGGAAGGAATGAAAGAGGGATCAACACCCATGGACAAATGAAATGGGGGCAATTACATCAGTAGGAAAGGAATTTAACAAAATGTTTGGAACACACACAAACAGGATGAAGAGCTCCCATTTTTAGCAATACAGGGTACTATATAGAGCATGAAAAATAATACCAATCCAAAAACCAGCTACAAAGCTGGGAAAAACAATTTATATATATCTATATCTATCTATGTATACATAGATAGATATATAGATATATATATAGATAGATAGATAGATAGATAGATAGATATAATCTGTTTGAATATATCAAAGAGCTACCACTTTTAGAGTTTTATTTTTTACATTTAGTTCTGATTCACTTGGCATTTTGGTGACTGGTTTAAGGTATGGATATAATTTTATCTTTTTCCAAATGGTTATCCAGTTGTCCCAAATAAAACTTATTTGAACCTCCCTCTTTTCCTAAGTGATTTGAGAGGCCATCTTTATGATTAACCACATTTCTATATAGACCAGGTCTAGCAATCAGGCTAATGAAACAGACCAGAGTATCCAGAAATAGACTCAAGTGATCATGATCATGGGAACATTAGGGTAGTGGTCACCCTCAGAGGAAAGAAGGGGTTTGTGCTTGGCAGGGAAGATGGAGTGGGGAGACCTCTGGACTACTCCCGCAGCCTGGGTGGTGGCTATGAGGGTTCATCTGAAAATAAGTTGGTTAAGGAGGCTCCACACTGTTTTGCATATTGGCTGTACCCATTTATATTCCCACCATGAGGGCTCCCTTTCCTCCTCATCCTTACCAGCACTTCTCTCTCATCTTTTTTTTTTTAATTTGTTTATTTATTTGAGGGGGAGGGGCAAAGGGAAAGAATCTCCAAGCAGACTCCCCACTGAGCAGGGAGACTGACTGACTGACAGGTGCAGGGGCTCAATTTCATGACCCATGAAATCATCACCTGAGCTGAAACCAGGAGTTGAACGCTGAACTGACTGAGCCACCAGGGCCCCCTGTTCTCATCTTTTTGGTAACAGCCACCCCAACAGGTGTGAGGTGATCACTCATTGTGGTTTCGATTTGCATTTCCTGAGGATTAGTCGTGCTGAGGACCTTTCTCTGTACCTGTTAGCCATCTAAGTATCTACTTCGGAAAAATGTCTATTCAGATCCTCCGTCCACTTGTTAAACAGTCTGTCTGTCTATATCTATCTCTCTCTCTATCTGCTATCGAGTTGTGGGCATTCCTTATATATTTTGGATATTAGCCCCTCTCAGATATGTGGTTTGCAAATATTTTCTTCCATTCTGGAGGGTGCCTTTTCTTTCTTTCTTTCTTTCTTTTTTTTTTTTAAGATTTTATTTATTTGACAGACAGAGATCACAAGTAGGCAGAGAGGCAGGCAGAAAGAGAGGAGGAAGCAGGCTCCCTGCAGAGCAGAGAGCCCAATGGGGGCTCGATCCCAGGACCCTGGGACCATGACCTGAGCCGAAGGCAGAGGCTTTAATCCACTGAGCCACCCAGGTGCCCCTGGAGGTTGCCTTTTCATCTTGCTGATTGGTTTTCATTGTTTTGTTTGCTGTGCAGACGCTTTGTAGTTTGATATGTTCACACTTGTTTGTTTTGCTTTTGTTACTTGTGCTTTCAGTATTATATCTATAAAATCAGTGCCAAGATCAATGTCAAGGAGCTTTTTCCCTATGTTTTCTTCCAGGAGTTTTATGGTTTCATGTCTTAGAGTTAAGTCCTTAATCTATTTGGAGTTAATTTTCATGAGTGATGGAAGACAGAGATCAATCGACTTTCATTCTTCACGCTAATAAAGTACTATTCTATAGGGGCACCTGGAAGGCTCAGTGGGTTAAGCCTCCGCCAGCAGCTCAGGTCATGATCTCAGAGTCCTGGGATGGAGCCCCACAACAGGCTCTCTGCTCAGCAGGGAGCCTGTTTCCCACCCATGCACACACCCTACCCCCATCCCCACTGCCACCTGCCTCTCTGCCTACTTGTGATCTCTATGTCAAATAAATAAATAAAATCTTTAAAAAAAAAAAAAAAAAGGAACTATTCTATAGCATGCCTGGGTGGCTCAGTTGGTTAAGAGACTGCCTTTGGCTCAGGTCATGGCCATCCAGGAGTCCCAGGATGGAGTCAGCATTGGGCTCCCTGCTCAGCAGGGAGTCTGCTTCTCCCTCTGACCTCCCTCATCTCTTGCTCTCTCTCACAAATAAATAAATAAAATCTTCCAAAAAAAAAAAATTCTGTAACCCAGTAATTCCACTTCTGGGTATTTATCTGAAAGAAATGAAATCATGGTCTCAAAGAGATATCTCCACCTTCATGTTCAGCGCAACACTATTTACAATAGTGAAGACATGGAAACAACCTAAGTGTCCATCAATGGGTAAATAAAGAAGATGTGGTGAGTTGTGTGGGTATGGGTGTGGGTGTTTACCATAGAGTATCATTTAGTCATAAAAGAGGAAATCATGCCATTTGTAATGATGGACCCTGAGGGCATTATGCTAAGTGAAATAAGACAGAGAAATAGTATAATGATCTCACTTTGGGTGGGATCTTTTTTCCTTTTTTTTTTTTTTTTAAATAAATGGAATCTTAAAAAAACAAACTCACAGAAACAGCAGATTGGTGGTTGCTGGGGTTGGGAGTGGGGGTGGGGGTGTGAAAGTGGTCAAAAGCTACAGACTTCTAGTTATAAAATAAGTAAGTTGTGGGGATGAAATGTACAGCATGGTAACTATAGTTGACAATACTGTATGTTTGAAAGTTGCTAAGAGTAGACTTTTAAAAGTTCTCACCCCACACACGAAAATTTTTCACTATTTAACATGGCTAACTAACCTTATTGTGGTAATCATTTTGTAATATATATACACATATAAAAGCACAACACTGTATACCTTTGATGGGTCCGTACACCTTATATACCCACACAATATTCTATGTCGGTATATCTAATGAACCTGGAACAATACACAACATCCTCCTGTTTCTAGTTCTTCCATGTAACATGCTCAACCACCTCTTTTCTTTTCTTTATTCCATTTTAATAACCAAATGGCAGTGGGAATTGTTCTTCCTTTACCACAGAAATCTAACTATAAATATATTTATTACAGATAATATTATCCTATCTTTGCTTTGCCAAATAAATTTCCATTATGGAGCTTTTAAAAAATAATAATTCATGATCTGTTTTTCTACATTAATCTTTAAATCTTTTCTGCATATGTATTAAATTCCATGACAAAAATAGTTTTTTGGGTTTTTTTTGACACAGAGAGAGAGATCACAAGTAGGCAGAGAGGCAGACAGAGAGAGAGGCAGAACCAGGCTCCCTGCCGAGCAGAGAGCCCGACGCCGGGCTTGATGCCAGGACCCTGAGATCATGACCTGAGCCGAAGGCAGAGGCTTTAACCCACTGAGCCACCCAGGCGCCCCTCAAAAATAGTTTAAAAAATTAATTTAAAAAATGCATTTAGATGCATCGGGTTCTCTGCTCAGCAGGGAGTCTGCTTCCCTTCCTGTCTCTCTGCCTGCCTCTCTGCCTACTTGTGATCTCTGTCTGTCAAATGAATAAATAAATAAATCTTAAAAAAAAATGCATTTAGTGGGGCACCTGGGTGGCTCAGTGGGTTAAAGCTTCTGCCTTCGGTTCAGGTCATAATCTCAGGGTCCTGGCATCAAGCCCGGCGTCGGGCTCTCTGCTAGGCGGGGAGCCTGCTTCCTCCTCTCTCTCTGCCTGCCTTTCTGCCTACCTGTGATCTCTGTCTGTCAAATGAATAAATAAAATATTTAAAAAAAATGCATTTAGTTATTGGTACACCAGCATCTTTGAGGAACTCTGTGGTGGCTGTCCTGCGTAAGTCATAGAACAATGAGACCCCCAATAGGATAAAGGCCCAAAAGACATGCCTAACTAGTGCCTAAATGCTGAGATGGTAGTAAGCACATTTACCACAACAAACCACAGTATGGTAACTGGTGTTTTGACCTACAAGGATTTGGGACAAGTTAATGGACCATTAGAGTCTCTAGAAATGACATAAATGCTAGACCTGCTAATGTTCTGCTTAATGGGCACGGGAGGACAAAAACGAGGAGTACTGAGCAAACGGAGTCACAGTGACGGGGATTTACAGCTCCTCGCCTAGTCCTCAGACCTAATTCAGGGCACACACGGAACGTCTTTTTCAAGGGGATCCCAGGGTCCTTTGAGGAGTGACTCTCTGACATAGCTCAGGTGTGTAGCATGAATCTTGCCCAAGCCTTTCCGGAGGGACCCATTTTCTGGAGTGACAGTGTGCTAGGGAAAGGAAAGTAGCCAGAGAGTCAGGAATTATCAGATACCAGCTCTGATGTCTGAATACCAGCTGTCCACCAGTTAGAGTCGGAGCTTATTACGGCAAATAACAAATGCAGCTCTGATCCCAGTCTATTTAATGGCAGGCGCAAGGAGACCACAGACCCATTTTAAGGCACAAGCATATTTGGGGTGCCTGGGTGGCTTAGTTGGTTAAGCATCTGACCCTTGATCTCAACTCAGGTTTTAAGCTCCTGGTCATGAGTTCAAGCCCAACGTTGGGCTCCATCCTAGGCGTGGAGCCTACCTTAAAAAATAAAAAAATAGGGTGCCTGGGTGGCTCAGTTGTTAAGCATCTGCCTTTGGCTCAGGTCATAATCCCAGGTCCTGGGATTGAGCCTTGCATCAGAATGCCTGCTCAGCAGAAAGCCTGCTTCTCCCCTCTCCCACTCCCCCTGGTTGTGTTCTCTCTCTTGCTAGGTCTCTTAAAAAAAAAAAAAAAAGAGGGTACAGACAAAACTCTGAGATATTGCAGGCAGGGCTCCAGACCACAGCAATAAAGTGAATAGCCCAATAAAGCGAATCTAAAGAATTTTGTGGTTTCCTAGTGTATGTTATGCTTACACTACACTCTAGTTCATTAAGCATGCAATAGTATGTATAAAAATATATATACCTTAATTAAAAATACTTTATTGCTAAAAAATGCTGACCATCTTCTGGGGTTTCAGCAAGCAGTAATCATTGATCACTAATTGCTACACCAAATATAATAATGAAAAGGTTTGAAATATTATGAGAATTGCCAAAATGTGACATAGAGATACAAAATGAGAAAATACTATTGGAAAAATGGCATGGACGGACTTGCTCGCCACAGGGTCGCCACAACCTTCAATTTGAAAAAACAAACAAACAAAAAAACCCATCTGCAAAGTGCAAAAATATTAGTCATGCCTGTAATTTCCTCAGTCCCAAAAGAGAGACATTTACTCCCTGGCAAAGCCCCCATATTGGTAACCTGACCCATGGAGTGAGGGTGATTAAGAAGGACAGGCCAAACATAAGTCCCTGGAACTCTCTCCAAGATAGCAAGTCAAAAGTCAAAAGTCAAAAAAAAAGAAAAAAAGAAAAAAAAAAAAGAAAGAAAAAAATCAGTATCACTCTGGCAGGATCTATAGATTGGTGCTGCCATCAAACTTGAGTTATACATGGGTGGGTGATTTCTTCCTCATCCCGTTTACTCACCATCTTGAGTCTTAGAAATTGACAGTAGTTTATTGCAAATGCAATCGAATGGTACTGCTAACCTGAGGTTCCAGATGTGGTATCTTTGTGGGATCAAAGCAACATAGTCCTTGGCCAACATGGAAAAAAAAAAAAAAAGATACACAATTTGGTGGGACTCTTGATTCTGGAGGCAACAGGTACGATATTTGGGAGTGCTGCTCCAACCAGTTTCAGCGACCTATGAGGCAGCTGAGTGGGACCCAAACAAGAAATGGTTCTCAGCAGTCCAGGCTACGTTTGCACTGTCCTGCCACCAGGCCTTAGGACTCAGCCAACCAAATGCTATTAGAGCATCTGCGGTAGACAGAGATGTATGGAGTCTCCAAAAACTCCAAATAAGAGAATTACAGCCCCAAGTTCTAGGGTTTTAGAAAAAGACCAATACCCTCCTTCACAAAAAGTATTCTCCATCGGAAAAGCAACTCCTGGCTTGCTTTTGGGCATTGGCACAAACGGAATTACAGGATACCGAGTGACTTTAGACTCTAAGATATCCATTGAGAGATCCATATTATTCGATCCACTGAACTATAAAACTGGACATTCAGTGGCATTCCATTGCCTGAGGGAAGTAGGCTGAACGGATCCAGATGGTCCAAGAAAATGGTACGAGGTGCCTCAGATGCCTGTGGCGCCTGCTCCTACCGTTCTCTTGATTTCCTGCCAACCCACTCATACAGCATCTGCATAGCCTGGAAATGTAGGCAGAAAAGTCCCATCCTGGTGCCTATTGGGTGTGCATAGTATGTGGCCCCTGCTGATCCACTCAGGTGCCCCAAAAGACAGTGGTGGAGAACCACTGTTTCACAGGGCATCTGTGGTAGTCCGGGGTTGGGAGGCCTCATGTACAAGGGGTGCGTGTCTGGGAGCTGTAAGGGCCTATTCAACCAGAGCGGTTCCACCTGGTTGAACGGCCATTTTGTTGTTTATGCATTAAAACTTAAACCGACTCTGACCGCCCCCCAGGGGACTTACTTAAAATCAAGTCCGGGAAACCAGTAAAATATGGTCGACCAGGGGCACCTGGGTGGCTCGGTGGGTTGGGCCGCTGCCTTTGGCTCGGGTCATGGTCTCAGGGTTGTGGGATCGAGTCCCGCGTCGGGCTCTCTGCTCGCAGAGAGCCTGCTTCCCTCTCACTCTCTCTGCCTGCCTTTCTGCCTACTTGTGATCTGTCAAATAAATAAATAAAATCTTAAAAAAAAAAAATGGTCGACCAGTCCCTGATAACAGAGCCCAAATACAAAGGTAGGTCAGGTCAGGTGGAGATAACAGGCGGAAACCAGGGATGAGTTGGGCCAGGTGGAGACATCCAATCAGTGCGGCGCACATACTGTCTCCCTAGCTACCAAGGAATGTGGGCCCCTCCTTTTGGGCGCCAATTCTAACCAAGGCGATAGGCTAGTTCAAATAGCTATTATGGGGTGAACTGTAATTCAATTGGCCACCGGTGTGTGACCTAGCATGACTGTGCAGCTTTCCCTGTGTGTTGCAATCTCATAGGCCACCCGTGTGTGTGGTCAGGCTCAACCACATGGCCTTTGCCCTATAAAAGTCAGTCTGTAAGGCAGGGAGGGGTCGCCCTCTCTGTAAGAGGTGGCTCAGGACGGTGGCTTTGATTCTCGATGCTTGGCGAGAGATAAAGCTTTACTCGACCTTTGCTTTGTATCAGTCTCATTCCTTTGATTATGGAACTAATAGGAGTCCTTCTTTTCCTCCTTCCTACGTTCCACTCGATGTTCTTAGTCATTACTCAGTCACAGCTCCCCAGTGACAGAGAGGCCTTCTTTCCACAACTGGACCCATTTCAGAATAGACAAATGACTATATGTTTTTTTTTGTTCTTTTTAATTCAGAAAGAGAGAGAAAGGGAAGAAAATTTAAGAAAAAAAAAAAAATTTGTTTAAATAACTATTGCAGAAAAGGAGATCTGGGCTGGATGCTGGGACCTACCTCTTCCAGAAAGGGGATTTATTAATGTTTAAACAAAACAAAACAAGAAGAAAAAGGAACAAAAGGAAATAAATTATTCTGCTCAATACTGTTTGGCATAATTGCATTGTTTTTTCATCTTCTAAACACTCTGAACAGCCTCTCCAGGAAGCACTGAGATGAGACTGGCAAGAATGGCTGGTGCCTTGACTCTCTAAAATGGGGAGGGGGGTGTGCGCTGAAAGACACATTCCGCTATAGTCCCCCCCAATCCACCCTCACTCTTTACTCCTTGTACTTCTGGAATTGGGAAGGAACAGACTCCTCAATATATTAACTTTAGGGGTGCCCACTGCCCTGCCCCAATCCTCCTCTAAAATACTCCTCTGCATTACTGTTTCCCCTGCCAGCTGCAGGAACCACCCCAACGGCTAGGAGGCTGCTTGGTGGTATCAGCTCACTAAGATAAAGGGTGGTATTTGTGTTCCTCACTGTTGGGAAGGGGGATCCTATTAGTGGTTTGGAAGCTTCACAGAAGCCCTTTCCCCTCCTCTGAGAAACTTCCCCAACCTCAAAGGGTGAGAATACCATCAGCAGCTTCCTCTGGGAGTTACGCTGGGTTCAGTCATGCAATTAACTTCCAGGTGTAACCCCTGTTTGTTAGCATCTCTGCCCTCCTAGAGCTGGAAATGGAAAAATGGGTTAGAACGAGGAGGCAGGAAGTGAGCACGGGGAAGGGAACGCATGGGGAGGAGAGGAGGCATGCAGGCGGGCAAGTCTACTCCTCCCCAGCTAGAATCCCAACTATTTGCATGGCCAGCTTAAAATTTTAAAAGAATCTTTGTTGGTCAGCCATCCCTAGTAATTTCAAGTTAATTAAATTAGGAGACCAAAGCAAATTTCACCCCCAAGCAAGAGGTTTCCTACTCCTCTTTGGGGTGATGGGTGAAGAGAAAAGGTGCATGCACCAGGCAGCTGGGCTCCCCAGCTCCAGCCGTCTTTCCTACGTGTTGCTTCCAATCCCTAGAGCCGGCCAAAAACGAGTGAGTTGGGGGTAAGGGGTGGAGAAGCAGCAGTGCCCCCACCCCCATCCCAGGGCAAGTTTTGATTTCTTTTCCAGGACAAGTAGGCTGTTGAGGAGGCCCAGGGCCAAGGGAGAGACACTAAAAAAGTTGTGGGTGAACAGTAAGGGGCCGAGAGTACACGAGTGAGAAGCACCTTACATCTGAAGTGACGGGGCTTCCTTGTCCCCTGCCCTGTTCCTTACACCTGTGTTCCAGAGTTAGGCCCTAGGCAAATTCCGCCCCCTAGCAAGAGGTGAATACAGTTTTAGTATTCTGGTGAGATGTTCAATGCCCTGGTCAGAAAGGCCATTCCATAGGGTGGCCAAAGGTGGGGATGGGGAGAAGGGAGGATGAGAGGACCCACCCGTCACTGCGTTTCTTTGGTGGGTTTACACTCACCCATGTGAGCCTGACAGGTAAATATGGGGTCCCAGATTCTCGGAGGCCTGAAGCGGTCGGAGAGGGCTCTAGCTTTTCCCCTGGGATGAAAGCGCGCTCCCTGGAAACCACCTGATCTCCCCGAGACCACCAGAAAGGAACGGCCAACGCCCCTCGGCGTACCCCGAGGTCACGAGGGACGCCCGGCAGAGGGAAGCCCAGCTGCCGTAGCCCCCGGCCGAGTAAGGCCGACAGGCAACTGGCAGTCTTCCTGCAGAGCCTGAGGAAAGAACTTGGCTGAGGCCAAACCAACCACACTACTCCTTAAAAAGCATGAAATAAAATCCTACCCAAAGCGTAAGGAAGTGGGGATTCAGCGGCCGCCGGCCCGCCCGAAGGCCATTGATTGGAAGAGACGGGCCCAGCGCCGGAAGTTCTCCTTGAGTCGCATGATTGGTTGAGAGAGTCTCCGCTCCGACTGCAGCGCTGATTGGGTGCCAGGCCCCGGCCAGCCCCCAGAGTCTCCTGATTGGCAGGGGACGGCCGGCCCTTGCCGGACTTGCAGCATGATTGGTCCAGACCGCAGCCGCATCGCCCCCAAGGCCTGGAGATGCCCAAAGGGGCGCCGCGCTCTTGCCGAGGCCGGAAGCCCTCGGGCTGGCCTAGGGTCCCGGCCGGGACCGCGCGCCGCCGTCTTGCGGCTGTCCGAAAGGATCACGGCGAGGCCGGGCTCAGTTGCCTCGGTAGACCTCGATCTTGCTGGCCTTGGCCAGCATGTCGATGATGTGGGCCTCGAAGTCGGCGTCGTGCACTCCCGTCTTCCGGAACTCCCCCGCGTACCGGTTATTCTCCCAGTAGTGGTGCCAGTTGCCCCGGCTGTCGGCCCCGAACCCGTACACGTTCACCTGCAGGGGAGGGCAGCGCACGTCACCCCGCGGCGGGGACCGGGAGAGCCTCGGGTCGTTGACGGGCCGCAGTTAGCAGAGCGCGGGAGGCACCGGGAGGAGGACCGGACAGCCGGGCCTGGAGCTGAGGACACCGCCCCAGGAAGACGGCTGCTCCCTTTCGGTTCTTCCGCCCGGCTCCCTGCACCAGGACCCTCAGTCTAGGGCTAGGACAGCTCTCCAAGCTTGCTAACATCCCTTCTGGTTTGGGTTTTGGGTACTTTTGGAGTACTTTACAGTGTTCCAGTACCACACACTCATTTACTGGCAGAAGTGGGTGTGCTTGGGCCTGAGCACCGCGGAGCATGGCACAGCAGCCCGGTTGCTAGTGAGAAGCAGCCCCTTGAACGACTGGCCTCCAGGGTTAACACAGGGCAGGCCTGTCGCCCACAGCTATGGATACCATCCGCTGGAACTTAACTGCATTGTTTCCTTTCTATTTATATTTTTGATTATTTGTTTTCTTTATGGCAAGTAATAACCAATTATGGTGGTAGGAGTCTATTTCCTTTTTAAATAAATTTAACTTCCCACTGAAATGATTTCAGGTTTGGTAAAATCATGGACATAGTGACTCTGGGAAATGAAGATGTATACTTTACAGCCCAGAAATGGGGAAAATCAGAGCCACTTGGTTTCTGCCTACAAAAATGCATTTCCGTTGCTCTTACCACTTAGTAAAAAGGACTGACTACCTCTTCTCCACGGGTATCCCTATTTTACCCCTAACACTGGGCTACCCACCTCATCACACACATGCAGGGCAAAGAAGAGCACCAGCATCCCTGTGGAAGGGTACCGCCCGTGATGCTCTGTCCACCGGTCATGGATATACTTGAAGAAGGCTGGGTTATAGATCTGAACCTGGGAGGAGAAAAGGGAACAGATGCATGAGAGGCTTTGGGGGTCTGAAAACTCAGGTCAGGCTCTGAGCAGCTTCTGCCAGTTCCTCCATGCTTGCCAGCAGACCTGTTTGTCCATGTTCCCTGGTTCCTATGGCTTCTAAGGGGGGTCAGGCATACCAGCAGATGGGGGGGGGTACTCTCAAGGTTCTGGAAGGGCACTGGGGGTATACCTGAGCCACCAGACTGGGCACACCATGAGTCAAGTCTGCACTGTTTCCAATGAGATGGGGATGAGGAGGGAGCTTACCTTTTCTTTGTCCACTCGAAGGAAGGACTTCACTGGCGCATAGGTGCTTCAAGCAGAGAGAAAGATAACATTTAGATGGCCCCTGGGATCTAGAAAGGCTCAGAGATGCCTTTCTATCCTCCCAGGCTTGAGTGATGACAACCTTACAAAAGATCCCTGCCTCCAGACTGCTTCCCATAGCACATCTCTGCAGTACCTTGCTCAGAAACCTTCAGAAGCTACTCACGTCCTTCAGGAGAAAATGAGGATGTTTTAGACAAACACTGGGGTCTTCCGTTATCCAGCCGCAACTTTTCCTTCCACAACACCCAGTTGTGAACTCCCCCACTTGATTTAGCCAATCATTTCATGCCCACTGCGTCCCTGTCTTACTTGTGACCATGATGACCCTCTCGCTACTATCCTCACATTTGGCACAAATCCCTCCTTTCCAATTAGTCAGCCATGGCACCTATAATCTATACTCCTTTTCTAACTATTATGGGACTATGTGGTGGGGTGCCTGGGTGGCTCAGCTGGTTGAATGTCTAACCTTGGATCCGGTCATGATCTCAGGGTCCTATGATCCAGCCTTGGGTCAGACTCCGTGCTCAGCAGGGAGTCTGCTTGTCCCTCCCCACCTCACCACTCTTCCCTTTGTCTCAAATAAATAAATAAATTTTTAAAAAGATTTTATTTATTTATTTGGCAGAGATCACAGTAGGCAGAGAGGCAGGCAGGGTGGGGGGATGGGAAGCAGGCTCCCTGCTGAGTAGGGAGCCTGATGCGGGGCTGGATCCCAGGACCCTGAGATCACGACCTGAGCTGAAGGCAGAGGTTTTAACCCACTGAGCCACCCAGGCGCCCCTCAAATACATAAAATATATATATTTTTTAATGTGGTGGCAGGGCCTCCTGGATGGCACAGTTAATTGTCTGACTCTCGGTTTCAGAACAGGTTGTGATCTTAGGGTTGTGAGATCAAGACCTATGTCAGGCTCTCATTCAGCTCAGAGCCTGCTTGAGTTTCTCTCTCCCTCTCCCTCTGCTCCTCCCACTTGTGCTCTCTCTAATAAATAAATCTTTTGGGGCGCCTGGGTGGCTCAGTGGGTTAAAGCCTCTGCCTTCAGCTCAGGTTATGATTCCAGGGTCGTGGGATCAAGCCCCACATCGGGTTCTCTGCTCAGCAGGGAGCCTGCCTCCCTCTCTCTCTGCCTGCCTCTCTGCCCACTTGTGATCACTGTCAACTAAATAAATAAATAAAATCTTTTTAATAAATACATCTTTTTAAAAAAAGATTTAAGGGGCACCTGGGTGGCTCAGTGGGTTAAAGCCCCTGCCATCGGCTCAGGTCATGATCCCAGTATCCTGGGATCAAGCCCCACATCGGACTCTCTGCTCAACAGGGAGCCTGCTTCCTCCTCTCTGTCTGCCTGCCTTTCTGCCTACTTGTGATCTCTGTCAAATAAATAAATAAATCTTAAAAAATAAAAAAATAAAAAAGATTTAAAAAATGTGATAGCAGGCAAAAGGTAGAAATAGCCTAATTGTCCATTGATGGGTGAATTGATAAATAAAATATGGTATATTCACATAATGGAATATATCCAGCTTTTAAAAGTAATGAAATCCTCTACATGCTACAACATGGATAAACCCTGAAAACATTAAGCTAAGTGAAATAAACCAGACACAAAAGGAGAAACACAATGATTCCACTTACATGAAGTACTTACAACAGTCAAATCATAGA
This sequence comes from Mustela erminea, assembly GCF_009829155.1. Taxonomy (NCBI): domain Eukaryota; kingdom Metazoa; phylum Chordata; class Mammalia; order Carnivora; family Mustelidae; genus Mustela; species Mustela erminea. The sequence goes on along the minus strand of NC_045632.1, from coordinate 48,217,025 downwards.
CACAGAAAGACTAGTGGTTATCAGGGGCCTAGAGAGTGGAGGAAATGGGAAATTATGATTTAATAGGTACAATTTCCATTTGAAATTGTGAAGAAGTTCTGAAGACGGATAAGGTGATGTTTGCACAACAAAGAAAATGTACTTAATGTTACTGGACTGTGTGGTTAAAATACATCTTATGTTACATACGGTTTTTTGGCTTATTTATATTTTTGGTGGAGGATGTGGGCAGTGACCTGAGAAAGCTAATTTTTACTTATTTTTGCTTTTTAAGTAATCGCTACACCCAACATGGGACTTGAACTCATGGCCCCAAGATCAAGAGTCACATGCTCCACCACTGAGGCAGCCAAGTGCCCCATGTTACATACGTTTTCACACACACACATACACACACACAAAAACATGGTGAGATAGTAGGTTACTGGCTACTGCCTGCACCTTGAGGGTAGGGATGAAGAGAGTGAGGGTGATAGCTAAGGGATACAGAGGTATCTTTAGATCTTTAATCTTCTTTTTTAAGAAGATGAAAGAGTTCTAAAATAAATTCTGATGGTTATACAACACTATATTTAATAAAAGCCACTGACTTGTATACTTTAAATATGCGAACTGTATGGCATGTGAATATTTTTTTAAAGATTTTATTTATTTATTTGAGAGAGAGAGAGAGAGAGATCACAAGTAGGCAGAGAGGCAGGCAGAGAGAGAGGGGGAAGCAGGCTCCCGCTGAGCAGAGCCCAATGTGGGGCTGGATCCCATGACCCTGGGATCATGACCTGAGCTGAAGGCAGAGGCTTAACCCACTGAGCCACCCAGGCACCCCATGGCATGTGAATTTCATCTCAACAAAGCTGTTTAAAAAAATCCTTGAGCCTGGGTGGCTCAGTGGGTTAAAGCCTCTGCCTTTGGCTCAGGTCATGGTCTCAGGGTCCTGGGATCGAGCCCCGCATTGGGCTCTCTGCTCAGCCAGGAGCCTGCCTCCTCCTCTCTCTCTGCCTGCCTCTCTGCCTACTTGTGTTCTCTGTCAAATAAATAAATAAAATCTTAAAAAAAACCACAACAACTTGGTGATGAAACTAATGTAACATGTATGTCAATTATACTTCAATTTTTGAAAAGGGGTGGGGAGGGGCCCTGGGTGCCTCAGTCAGTTAAGCGTCTGCCTTTGACTTAGGTCATGATCCCAGGGTCCTGGGATCAAGCCCTGCATCGGGCTCCCTGCTTGGCAGGGAGCCTCCTTCTCCCTCTGCGGGCTACTCCCCTGGCTTGTGTTCTCTCTATCTCTCTGACAAATAAATAAATAAAATCTCAGAAAAGAAAGAAAGGAAGAAAGGAAGGAAGGAAGAAAGGAAGTTGGTGAATTGAATTTCCCGAGGTTCCCAGCAACTGCCTCTACAGAAAACTCTCAGATGGCAGAGTTCCCACAGTCAGGAGCCACTTCCTAGAAAGGAGACCAAAACCTTTCCTCGCCTTTCTACTACCAGTATGCCCGCTGTGACTATGCAGGAAGTGACACTGACCAGGATGACTTCCCTCTTCACCAGCCCCTCTTGGTCAGAATATTCAGTTAAAAGAATTCTCAAAGCCAATCCCTGGGAAGAGTCCTCTCGAAATGCCCGTCTCCCCTATTCCACTCCCAGTCCGCAGAGTGACTTACAATCGGATCTGCCCCGTGGACAAAGCGCTGGCAATCCACAGGAGGTCCAGGGCTTTGAAGGGCACAAGCACAAAGCTGACGTTGGCGGGCAGGTTCTTGGCACTCTCGGGGTACATGAAATGGTGGGTGGTTCGGCTGCCAACATCCTGCTCAAAGCCCACGGTTGGCGCCTGATTCATCCTGCAGGGACAAGAGGGTAACATGAGAAGAAGCCGCCATGGAAACTGGTGCAAGATTTTTAGAAGATGATTTGGTACTAGCCATCAAAAATGTAAACGGGTGACCCAGCAGTTCCATCTCTACATATCCTACAGAAATGGTGGCCTAAGTCTGCCAAGACATGTGTACAAAGATATTCACTGTATTAATTCTTAGAGTTGGGAAAAGGAGAATTAATTTAACAATAAAGACCAGTCAGTACATTGTGGCACACTCATATACGAAATACCACGGAGCCATGAGAATGAGTGGAGCGGATCTCCGTGTGCTGGTCGGAAATAAGCCCAGCGAAAAAACCACGTGGTGTGCGGCGTCCATCCCCTTTCTTTCCTCTTAACGTGTGTCTTCTGATTACTGCTCTGTGCTGCAGGAGGGAGGGAATTAACAACACACAAAAGGAAAACTTAAAACCAAATAGTGTGGTAGGAATTTTTTGTATACAAATGTAACAAAATCTGGAAGAGTACTGAAACTGGTAACGAAGGCTACTCTTGGGAAATGGGATGAGGAGGGATAATTCATCTTTTAGGGCATACATTTTTGGGTTTTTTCCCCCCATTAATAAGCACATATTACTCTTATGCCTTTTTTTTTTTTTTTTTTTTTTTTTTTAAGGAAAGAACAGCCTTCTATAGCTTCAACCTTCCCTGGCTGTTCTGTCCTCTCTCCTAGAAGACAGTAGAAGGACGGTAAGAAGTTGCAGTGTTCCCTCAGCCCTGGGGCTGGATGACAGCCTCTACAGCGCCAGGCCCATGCCTTCTGTCCTTGTACTTCACCTTCTTATCTGTCTTCTTGTTCCAAGGCCAAGTGGGATGCGCGGAGTTCTGACAGCACCCACCTCGGCTGTCCCCTGGTGATGTGCAGTGTGGCTCTCTCTCTCCAGTACTGCTATGGAAGGACTCAGAAACCCAGAGCAGGCTTGCCACTCTCCTGGGTATAACAAGCCAAGAAGGCTTCTACTTTCTTCCAAACAGTGCAAAACACAGGATCAATAAAATCAAAGCTCCCTCTTTTGCAGAGCATCCTCAAAACAGGTGATAGAGCTTTGAACACAAGTGCGTCGGTCTTTTCTGCTGTGACCGTTTATGAGAACATTCCTGTCTCGCGTGGACCACCATGCAGAATCATGACTACCCAGGGAGATGGCCACAGCCTTGCCTTCCAATGGCAACAAAGGGACCTGGGAGAGAGGGAATCAAGTCTCCAGGTATTTTCCCTGCTTTTTATGCCGATCCATAAAACGTGTCCTTACAGTGGCTGGCACCACTAGCTGGGCTGGGTAAAGACCTCCTGTGACACTGGGGCTCCCACAATGCCTTCCTCCTGCCCTTCTCCCACTGATGGCAAGATGCAGTGCGAGCATGTCCAGAATGCCCCCCCGCCCCACCGCTGGTCACATTGTTGTACCTCCTCTCTGCTTCCCTTCCCTTCAGGGACTGGAGACTCTCTGGGGCTGGGAAGCCATAAAGCCCAAGAGTGGCCTGATTAGGAACTAGAGGATGAGTCTTTGTTCTTGGCCATTTCTGTTCTAGTCTGGTTCAAGCAGAAGCCTAGAATCTTCCCTGCAGGACTGTGCTGTGGCTTCTATTTCTTTAGGTTAACTGCCGCACTGCCACCTGTCTTGGTGCCCCTCTGTTCACTGGTCTTTAGATTTCAGATTTCAGAGATATTGTCTGTTAGAAGAGCCTAGAAGTATCTTTTCCCATGTTATTAGTAACCATTGGTTGGGGGTCGTATAGCTCTGCACACAGCACTAGTATGTCCTGTGGTCACCATAGCTACAGTCTGGATCTGCCTTCTGCCACATTAGCTCTGGGGTCTGTGAGGAACAGAGCAGTTTGGAAAGAAAGCCTTAACAGGGATGGTGTTTCTCAGCTGCCTGGGGTATGTAAGGGGGTAGCAGGAGGCAGAAGACTTGGGTGGGTGACACTCAAGTTGGCTGGGCCTGGACTGGGCAGGAGCTGGGGTCAAAGTTCACTCTGGTGAGTACCTGAGAAACAAACCTCACCTCACGTGAAGTGCAAAGGCCAAATTGGTCCCACAGATCGAAGGGCTGCAAGTGCCCAGGCTGGCCTCTGAAGACACCCACAGGCCCCCCATCTACCTTTCCCACTGCATCTGCAGCCACAGTTTTGACAAAGTCCCGTCTTAGACCTGTCAGGCAGCATCACTGCCTCCAGCTCCCTTGGTCCCTTCCATTTGCTGGGCAGGCACCAGCTTCCAGAAGTCTGGGAATGAATGGAGAAACAGGTCCAAAAAGATATTTCAGAGCCTCCAAGGTAGAGGGTAGGCGCAGGGCATGCTTTTGAAGACAGGATTTTGTGTCGAGGCTCTGATTCATTCTGGAGAAGCCACGCCCTGGAAAGGGGCCCGAGCGGGACGGAGGATGAACTACATCTCCATGACTCAGGGGAACAGCATTCTAGGAGTCTGTCTGTTCCTGGTTCCCTCCACCTGCCAAAGAAGCACCTGAGGATAGCAGCACAGGAAAGGCAGATGTGGATTCTTCCCTGGGGTCTGGTATGCACTTGCCTTGTCTCTTTCATTCATTCACGTATTTCTGGTGAGCCTACAATCTGCCCAGTGCTTGTTTTAGGAGTTGTGGATCTATCTGCTGGTTGGCTGAGCAGGACCAGCTCAACTCCATTTGGAGTCACCAGCAGGTCTCAGAAGACACAGAAGAGGAGGAAGCAGCTGGGGAGCGGCATAGGGAAGTATGGGTAGAGCCATCATCTCAGTCATCCAGCTCAGTGGGGTCTTATGTTGGTCCTGCTTCCGTGGAGCAGGGAGACTTCCCCATGGGTTCCAAAACCAAGACATGCCTATAAGCAAAGAGTCAACTCCACTACCCCCTAGCAAAAAGCCAATTCACGCAGGGTCAGCCCTTCCACAAAGCAATTTTGGGGTCCACTCCAAAACGCACATCTCCGAACCTGGTCCAAGTAAGGAAACCTCTGTAAATTCCTCTCGGCAGCCTGGCCTGATCGGGTACCAGCCAGGTGTCATAGGAGCCGAGCCTTTCTGGCGGCTTCCATGGACCCCGGAGCCTCCCAGCCATCACCGACATGCAGTGAAAGCACCCACTTGGTGTACAGGCAGGAGGGCGGGGCAGCAGGCGTTTCAGGCACTCAACAGCATTTCCCCCGGCTTTCCAAGGGTCCCAAGGCTGCAGGGGAGTGTGGACATCTCATTCCCCACTCGGAAAGAACTCCCTCTCCAGCAACCAGCTTGCCTCCCTCACATTGGGAGTGCCAGCAGCGGGAGGATGGAGAGAATCTCAGGTGCCTCTGGGCTCCCGGATGAGGCCTAGTATCCCTCCTCTTCCCCACCCCCCACCATTCTCAACGCGAGAAAGGTTTCGCAAGGAATGAGAAAGGTTTCGCAAGGAACGGTGAAAGCCTCAGAGACACACTGCTGCCTTGGTGTTGCTATGGTAACAGCAACAGTTTCTAAGACAAAGCCCTTCCTTCTGCCTCCTGGGGAACCTGGTCTTTCTGCAACAGCTTATCCTAAGAGATGCTTTGTGAAAACTGGGCGTTTTCAGCATCTTCACTCTTAAGGTGCTTCTTCCACCAAGGAGTGGGATGGAAAGACCCCCACTGTGGCACTTCCTGTCCCCCAAGTCAGGGAGGAAGTCAGAAAACACAAGTTCAGGAGCAGAATGAGCAGCCCATGTTCAAGTTACAAGTCTACCATCTAGGGGCACCTGGGTGGTTCAGTCAGTTAAGTGTTCGACTCTTGATCTCAGCTCGTCTTAACCTCAGGGTCATGAGTTCAAGCCCCGTGTTGGGCTCCACACTAGGCGGGGAGCCTATTTAAAACAAAACAGGGGCGCCTGGGTGGCTCAGTGGGTTGAAGCCTCTGCCTTCGGCTCAGGCTCAGGTCATGATCTCAGGGTCCTGGGATCGAGCCCCGCACTGGGCTCGCAGCTCTCTGCCTACTTGTGATCTCTCTCTGTGTGTGAAATAAATTTGAAAATCTTTAAAACAAAGCAAAACAAAAAACAAGTCCACTGTCTAGTCCCTGTTCACCTCCAGACTCATAGCTCTGTGTCTTTGAAACGAACGCCCTCCCCCTCCCAACCCCTCTCCTTTCCTCAAGGCTGGGCACAGATGTCCGTTAAATAATCTGAACCTTATGAAATAAAGGTGAGGGATAGCAGCCCAGAGCAAGCACTGAGCAGTTCCTCTTCCTGCCCAGGACCTCTGTCTTCCACGAGTCTGCCAGAAGGAATCATCTGTGGCTATTAATCAAGACTCTAGTGCAGGCTATCACTTTGGGGCCAGCACTGAGGGGATCAGGCTAGAACTCTGGTGGGAGTTTTCACCAGAAAACAGCCAGGACTCTACTCTCAGCTCTTTCAGGAGGAGTTCAGAGCTAGAAACTGAGTGCTGGCCTCGAGCAAAGTATACGATGGGGGTTCTGCCTCCCTGTCTACCCAAAGAACAAGAGAGAGACCTGGCATCAGAGACTCACAGCAGTGGGCAACTCCTCCACTGCAGACAAGGATAAGGAAGCCAGTCCCTCCTTCTGGAGGCTTGTTCTGGGCCCACCCTTGGGCGCCCCGGGGCTCACCTCATGATGAAGTTGTGCCCATCCACATCCGGACCATAGCCAGAGCCCCGCAGGTTACCCGAGTTCCCCACGACGGCGCAGCGCCGGCACTGGTGGGGGTCCCGGAAACGGTATGGGTTCTCGCCTGGTACTATCTGGAACAGCTTCTCCAGCACCTCATTGGTGTTGTGTGACTTGAACTGGGGCTGCAGCATCTGTCAACACAAGGGGAGAAGGAAAGTGAAGGGATTATGCGAGCAGGGAGGGATTCCTGCCCACCTGCCTGCCCTCACTTTCTAGTCTCAGTCAGGGAGCCAAATCGTCTCAGCATTGAGGATGTTCCCCTTCTCCACACTAGCAGTGTCCCTTTCTCAGACTGGTACCCTGCTCATCAGGAGCGATCTAATGCACTGGAGGGGGGGGGGTCAAGGGGTACTGCAAAGCAGAGAAACTTCCGGGCTTGTCATGCCTGCAGATGCCCCTGCTTTGCTGTCCTCTCAAGGAAGCTACAAGTCACCTGAGAGTCATTCCGAGGTGCGGTTAACGTGAAAAACCCTGTGAAGTTTGGGGGCTCAAAAGAACCAGCCTACAGAGGGCGCCCCTGGGACTTAGCCAGAGGGCTCAAGGTTACAATATCCACCAGATAAAGGCAGGAACCCTCCCCCCTTCCTGAGCCCTGGGGAGGAGGAGAAGGGAAGGCAGTGACGTACAAAAATTCCTTCCAAGTCAGGATGGCTGGAATGAAACTGGTTCCCTGAGCTTCCCACCACCAGTGACCATGAAAGACCATGACTCGAAGCTTCGGCAGCCCTCAAATGCCTACGCGCCAGGCAAGCAAAGCTCAGAGGGAAGCATCAGATGGGGCCTATGGCAAACAGGAGGCCCCAGCAAAAACGAGTGACATCAGCCAACTGTTGCCATGTGGTATTGTGAGCCCCAAAAGACCAAATTTTCCAGTTTTTTGAGAAGCTGAAAATATACATTTCATGTGAAATATCCTAATTCCTAAACGTTGGCAATGAATGCAAATATTTTTAAAATATTGAGCAAAAAAGGGGAGCCTGGGTGACTGAGTTGGTTGAGCGGCCAATTTGATTTCAGCTCAGGTCATGATCTCAGGGTCCTGGGATCGAGTCCCATGTCAGATTCTGCACTACACCCAGAGTCTACCCCAGATTATCTTTCTTTTTCTCCCTCTTCCCCTCCCCCTGCTCTCATGCACTCTCTAAATAAATAAATAAATAAAATTTTTACGATTTTTTAAAAAGATTTTACTTATTTATTTGACAGACAGAGATCACAAGTAGGCAGAGGGCAGGCAGAGAAAGAGAGGAGGAAGCAGATTTCCCGCAGAGCAGAGAGCCCGACGAGGGGCTTGATCCCAGCACCCTGGGATCATGACCTGAGCTGAAGGCAGAGGCTTTAACCCACTGAGCCACCCAGACGCCTGTACAATTTTTTTTTTTTTTTTAATGAACATACTGTACTGGGCCCACATGCCACAAATCAGTAAGGTAGAAACCAAGGAATACGCTCTATAGGGGACTCATGGGGGGCTTAGTCAGTTAAGCATCCGGCTCTTGGTTTCGGCTCAGGTCATGATCTCAGGGTTTTGAGACTGAGCCCAACTGGGCTCTGCACTGGGCACAGAGCCTGCTTAAGTTTCTCTCTCTCCTTCTGCCCCTCTATCCTCCCTCTCTTAAAAGAAAATGCTCTGTGGTAGGAGCCGTACCCCATCCATGGGTCTACCTCTGTCTAGCAACCTGTTTTGGCTCTCGACGGCCACCACAGAGACCTATGACCTTGGGCAAACCCTGTGCACTATCTAAACACTGATTTTCCCCACAAAATGAAGGCTGTGACTATGATTAACAGGCAGAACCCTTCAAGGGCTCCAGGCTGTCACAGGATGGGCCTGTGGAGTTCCTGGTGACCCTTGCTGTGTAGACCTCCCCATTCTTAGGGACGTGGACAGTCTGGGTCAGGAAGTGGGATCTGTACGTTGTTCTGATAAGCCTGATCGCATGAGCTCATTCTTACTACCTCCCTGAATGTGAGAAAAATGAGGAGTCATCATTCACCCTACCTGCCAGGTGGGGAAACCAGGAGCCATGGGCTGCCTCCCAAGTCCCCCACTGGGGAATGCAGGCAGCCTGTGGGCCCCTGGGAGAAGTACTGACACTGTTCCACCTGACATGTGGCAACCAGATGGCCCTGGTGGAGCCTGGGGAGTGATGCTCCAGAGATGACAGGGATGAAAGGGAATTAAAAGCAATAGAAAGGTGACAGGATCCAGAAGCGCAGGGAGGCATGGGCACAACTGTCCCTTCATCCCCTCCCCTTCGTCTTCCTTATCACCCAGAGGAAATGACCATGTTTTCTTATCCCCAGCCCAGAAGACAGTCTCTTCCAGCAATTGTAAAAAACAAAACAGAACACAGAAGAGTGGCCCTCACAGTGTTTAAAATTATTGTGAGCCAACATTCACAAATTGGGATAGTTAGCAAGAAACTGTGGACTTCTGGGTTCTCTTAAAGGGTCAGAAGATGCAGCAGTGGCGGGGCGGGGGTCACACCTCTGCAAGAGGGGCTGCAGCTGAGATAGGCTGTGTCCTTTATCAAAAGCAGACCCTCTCCCTGCAACGGCCTGGACTTCTCACCGTCTTCCTCCTTGGGGTCTGTTTCTGTGTGCCCTCCCAGGCCTACTAGGGATTCCTCATCTCTGCTTGGCCCCTACAGGCACTAGAAAACAGTTCTGCCTCCCTCCAGGTCATAGTTTGCTCTGCCTTTCAGAATCTCTGACCCCAGTAGATGGCTCTAGTCAAGCGGACCTAATACTTTGTCAGGGCTCTGGAGGCCAGAGGACAGACAGCCCAAATCCCAGGGCTGGGGGGGGCAGGGCTGGAAGAGTGACTCCCAAACAAGGGTACAGACCCCTGAAGATGGGGCAGCAAAGGGTAGGCAGGAGGGGCCGCAGCTCTCACCATCCACCACCTCTGGACATCTGGAGGCAGATCCATGTTCTCTCGGGTCCACACGGGGGAAATGTTGCTGTTGAAGTGACTATCGAACCAGTCAGAGGCGCCAGTGTCACCCATGCAGCGGCGGCAGGCACAGCTCTTGCCGGTGAGCCCCTCCTTGCTGAGGCGCTGCAGGCCAGCATAGCCGGGCACCAGCTTCACCCGGTGGGTCCCGCCCAGGCCCCCCTGAGTCCAGGTAGGGCAAGGTGGCCATGCTGTGATGGGAGTAGGTGAAGAGCAGCGACATGATGAACACCAGCAGGAAGGCCACGGAGAGGAACCACACCCGCAGCGAGCACTTCATGGTTTGGCGCCTCGGGGGGCTAGACCATCAGCCTGGGGGGCGGGCGTGTGTCACCGTGGCCACTCCTTTCCCAGCCCACTGACGGGCCAGCCACAGCGGAGCCTGCCTCTTCTGGCACCACGTGCAAAGGGCATAGGGACACGTGCTGAGGAGGGGACAGAGGCAGGGGTCCCTTACCACACCCTCCCTCAACGTAAGGAGAAAGCACAGTGGGCAGGAGTGGCTCCCCTGTCCCTGAGCCAGTTGGGTGCCGGCTTATGGCTTCATCGGGTCTCTCTGTCACTAGCTGGGCCACAGAGGCTCTGACTCTCCTGCTGCCCTGAAGAGGGGGAGGTCAGTCCATCCCAGCCCTCTAGTCCCTTGGGGTTGCTGGCTGCCAGCTCTGGGGGGCCCCCTCTTTGGTGGCTCGAAATGGTCCAGTCTGGAGCATTCGGGGTCCTTGTGGTTCATGAGCAGACACGGAGGCGGCCCCTCGTCCCCTGCAGTGGGGAAACCCTAAAACCCCAATCACAGCAGAGAGCACATGGGCTTCAAACGGCCTGGATTCCATCCAAGAGTCCTCCCCAGCGCAGCTGGCCCTCCTGGCCCAATCCCTCCACCAGAGGAGGGAACAAGGCCCCAGTCCTGCGAGAAGAAACCCAAGAAGTGCTGTGGCTGTCGGAAAACTCTGCCGTAGAAACCAAGATCCTCCTTGCACTAGGTTCTGCCTTGCTACTTCCCATTCGAGGAGCTGGGCCCCTCTGATGGTCACAGCTCCAAATGCGGTTAGAGAGTGGTTCGCAGAGCTCCTGTTCCTGCTGGGAGGTCCTCCAGAGCCTGGGAACAGCTGCTGCTCAGCAGGAACCTGCTTCCAACGCGGTCTGGGTCAGCTGAACGTGTGCCGAGCTCCCTGCCAGGGCCCAGCCCTCCTTGGTGCTGCCGGCCCAGCCTCGCAGGCAGGCTGTTCTGCCCATCCCCAGTCCCCTGAGGGCTGCTGTCCCGCTGTTAGCTCGTGCTAGCAGTAATCCCCCGGCAGGTTCCCCCTCACTCGTCAGGCGCCAGGCTGCCGCAGCATGACCCTGAAATTGCAGAGAGGAAAAGTAGCATGCAGATAAATGGCACACACACACACAGGCTCTCCCCCAGCCCTGCCCCCAAGTCCCAGAGGGGACACAGCTAGCAGTAGAGGAGACGCCCACTTAACCAAAGGGTGGACAAAAGAAAGGGCTCTCCCCTCCACCGACCCACAGACAGCTCTCTGCTGGCTGCAGATGAAGAGATTAGCTCCCTCTCTCACTTATTAGCCAGAAGGTAAACAAGGACATAAAGTGATTTCCCTGGAGTCCATGGCGACTCCCTGGAAGAACCGGGTTTAGAATGTTCCTAGTCCAGCTATGTGAGGTTAATTTCAGGTGAAACTGAAGAGAAATCGGCCCAGAGGAAGATTACAGGAAAATGCAGATATGACTCCCCACCCTGGGGCTCTCTACCCTCTGAGTGCTTGTGACAAACTCCTCTGAGCAAGAGACAGGGTGGTGGAGGAGGGGATCCCTCTGTCCTGGGATCTGCCCCCTCCTCTCCTGGGTATGGGCTCTAGATGAGGTATTTCTGGGCTAGCTCAGTGAAACATTAACAATCCTTCCGACCCTGGTATCAGGGAGAGAGCCCGACTGGGTCAGGATGGGGAGGTGCTGGGCTCAGCGTCCCCACCAAACAGCCGACTGGACAGCTGCCTTCTTCTGTACCTTATGGATGAAATGGATGCCAGGGTCCCTGGGGGCATGGACAGTCTGGCCTTGTGCTGTCCTGGTGGGCAAGAGCAGGGAGAAAGGGCTGGCAGTGTGGGGATGGGCCCTGAGAAAAGGAGTCTGAATCCATGCCGTGGGCAAGGGAGTCTGAGCCAGAGTCAGGGACAAGGCTGAGGGTGGAGGCCGTGGCTCCACGCCACGCGGATCACTTAAATCTGGCTGCCCACCTGTCCCCCACCAGCTTTTCTCCAAATCCAGCTAGCCCCAGTTCTGATCTGGCCCCAGGGCCTCAGAGCTCCTTGCTGAAAGCCCCAGCTCCAGCCAGCCCTTCCTAGGTTCTCTGTTCCTGGGTCCTCTGGCGGCTGCCGGCAACTACAGAGAAGGCGTCTCAGATTCTGTGTTCAAGAACCTCAGCTGCCCCTTCCACTCGTGGCAGCTCAAATTTCTGGAGCCAAGCCAAACCACAAAGCCATCGGGGAACGGAACTAGCATGTTCCAGTAAGGAGAACATTATTCTGGGTGGCGAAACAACACTTGCAGAAGTAAAGCAACTTGCCTAAGGTCACAGTCTTGGGAGCAGAGGTGAGATTTGTGTCCAGGTCTACCTGGTTCCAAAGCCTATGACTGGCCAAGGTGCAGAAAGAGGCCTGTGAGTTCTTTCAACTACCAAAGGGCTCTGAGAAGAGCGACAAGGAGACCCAGGAGCTGGTTCCCAGGGTCAAGAGTGAAGCTTTCCTCATTTGTCTCACCCAGGGTTCCTGGCTCTAATTCCCAGGGGCTCCCGCAGCACCGGCTCCAAGGTGCTTTACTGTAGATGTTTTATTGCACCCATTTGGAAGGCCAGACTCCATGCATGGCCTTTGGCTGATAGTCAGTAAACAGGAAGCCAGGTCACTGTCTCTTCCCATTCTCCCTTTGTCCCTTTCTACACCCAACATCTAAGGAAAAGAACTTGGTTTTCCAGGTCCTGTGACCTGTGGGGAGAGCCAACCACAAGGCAAGTGGCGCAAGAAAGCAGTGACTTTCTGAAGAGCTTCTCCATGGAGACCTGGTTTCTGGTGGGCAGCCCACTGAGACCACTGAAGGTGGGGGCTGGGCAGACGCTGGCACAGGAAGCTCCAAAGGAAATCTCTCCCCCACTAGGGAAGTCAGTAACTCCTTGGGATTCTAACTCAACGAAGGGGGCATCTGAGGTAACCAGCTGCTTTGTAGGGGAGAGGGAAAGCCCTAGTTTTGTCAGTGTGTTTGGGAAGAGCAAAGAAGTGGAGTAACCAGCAAAAGCCCTTGCTTTGTGAACCCCGTGGCCAAGCTGTTCCCGGAAGCTTGAGCAGCTCAACATGTGCTGAGAGCAGAGACACAGGGAGGAATCATTGCTGAGACTAAGAAACATCAGAGGCTCCTAGACATGAACCCCAAATCCCAGAAGTCACCCAGTGCTGCCCCTTGTGGAGTGCTTTCGCCCATCTTGTTTCCTCCAGTGGAATCCCGTGCCCTCCAGTTGCCCACGGCCTCATTCTGATTTCTCCCCTCGCAGCTGCCCTGATCATTCACGTTAAGCCCATGAATGCACACGCCCGTATAAAAAAGCTGGAGGGAGGACACACACTCTGCTGCCCACAAGGGGAAGCAGGCCCGTCTTCTGGGCACACCTGGCTGCTGGGGACTTGTTCATTCCACTGATTCTTAATGGACCAACGCTGGGCCAGAGGGACAGTGTGGGACAGGACACTCGAATCCTGTCCTCACAGAGCTTCTGGTCTAGGTGCAAATACAAAGGGAAATTACAGCGAGCCAGGAGAGAAAAAAGAAGAGTGAAAGAGTGCAGAGAGAATGAGGAGGTGACAAGCCTGACCTGTTACAACAGAGAAGAAGGTTCATGAAGCAGGCGAGGGTGGCGAGGGTGGCAGAGAAGAGGGCCCAGAAGGCTGTGGGCCAGCCACAGAGGGCTTTGAAAGGATTAGGATTTATGACAAATCTGAAGGCAGGGTTTTGAAGAGGACTGTGTGACTGTGACCTGATTTACATTTTAAAATGGGCTCTCAGAGGAGTTTTTAATTCTAGTATGGTTCACATAATGTGTTGTATTAGTTTCAGGTATACAAAATCCTGATTCAACAGTTCTGCACATCACCCCATGCTCATCAGGACAAGTCCACTCCTTAATCCCCATCACCTATTTCCCCCATCCCCACACCCACCTCCCCTCTGGTAACCATCTGTTTGTTCTCTAGAGCTCAGTCTGTTTTTTTGGTTTGCCTCTCTCTTTTTTTTTCTTTGCTCATCTATTTTGTTTTTCAAAGCCCACATATGAGTGAGCTCCTGTGGTATTTGCCTTCTCTGACTTATTTCACTCAGCATTATCCTCTCCGGCTGCATCGATGTCGTTGCAAATGGCAAGATTTCATTCTTTTCTACAGGTGAATAATATTCCATTGTACATATACACATCTTTTTTATTTTTTTTTAAAGACTTTATTTATTTATTTGACAGAGAGGAATCACAAATAGATGGAGAGGCAGGCAGAGAGAGAGAGAGGGAAGCAGGCTCCCTGCTGAGCAGAGAGCCCGATGCGGGACTCGATCCCAGGACCCTGAGATCATGACCTGAGCCGAAGGCAGCGGCTTAACCCACTGAGCCACCCAGGCGCCCTACACATCTTTTTTAAACCACTCACTTATCGATGGACACTTGGGCTGCTTCCATAATTTGGCTATTGTCAATAATGCTGCAATAAACGTAAGAGTGCTTGGATCCCTTTGAATTAGTGTTTTTATATTCTTTGGGAAAATACCTTGCAGTGAGATTGCTGGATCACAGCGTAGTTGTAATTTTAATTTTTTGAGGAACCTTCATACTGTTTACCACAGTGGTTGCACAAGTTTGCATTCCCACCAATAGCGCATGAGGGTTCCTTTTTCTCTACATCCTTGTCAACACTTGTTGTTTCTTGTGGTTTTGGTTGTAGCCATTCTGACAGGTGTAAACGGATAGCTTGTTGTAGTTTTGATTTGAATTTCCTTGATGATGACTGATGTCGATCATCTTTTCATGGGTCTGTTGGCCATCTGGATGTCTTTTTTGGAGAAATGACTGTTCCGGTCTTCTGCCCATTTTTTAAGTGGATTATTTGTTTATTGGGTTTTGATTTGTATAGGTTTTTTATATATTTTGGACACTAATCCTTTATTGTTATTTGCTATTTGCAAATATCTTCTCCTATTCTGCAGGTTGCCTTTTGGTTGTTGTTTTCTTTTTAAGATTTTATTTATTTATTTGACAGATCACAAGCAGGCAGAGATGCAGGCAGAGGCGGGGGTGGGTGGGGAAGCAGGCTCCCGGCTGAGCAGAGAGCCCAATGCAGGGCTCAATCCCAGGACCCTGAGATCATGACCTGAGCTAAAGGCAGAGGCTTTAACCCACTGAGCCACCCAGGCACCCCTGCCTTTTAGTTTTGTTGACTGTGTCCTTTGTTGTGCAGTTTTTTATTTTGATATAGTCCCAATAGTTTATTTTTGCTTTTATTTCCCTTGCCTCAGGAGATACATCTAGAAAAATGTTGCTATGGCCAATGTCATAGACATTACTACCTGAGCTTTCTAGGATTTTTATAGGAAAATTTTAAAGAAACTTAGAGTACTTGGGCGCCTGGGTGGCTCAGTGGGTTAAGCCTCTGCCTTCAGCTCAGGTCATGATCTCAGGGTCCTAAAATCGAGGCCCACATTAGGCTCTCTGCTCAGTAGGGAGCCTGCTTCCTCCTCTCTCTCAGCCTGCCTCCCTGCCTACTTGTGATTTCTCCGTCAAATAAATAAATAAAATCTTAAAAAAAAAACTAATAGTACCAAGAGTTGGGAGAGGATGTACCGTATTAAAAACACTTACACAGGGGCACCTGGGTGGTTCAGTGGGTTAATCCTCTGCCTTCGGCTCAGGTCATGATCTCAGGGTCCTGGGATGGAGCCCTGCATCTGGCTCTCTGCTCAGCAGGGAGCCTGCTTCCTCCTCTCTCTCTGCCTGCCTCTCTGCCTACTTGTGATCTCTGTCTGTCAAATAAATAAATAAATAAAATCTTTTAAATAAATAAAAAATAAAAACACTCACACACCTCTTTTGGGACAATTAATGTAGAGTGGGACAATAAATGCAGTCGATACTGCATTACTCCTTAATGTAGCTGGTAGAAACAACAGTTCAAGATAATCTGGCATGAGTTAATAAAGACAGACATAATATATGCCATTGGTGTTTTATGTTTTTTAAAAGAAAAATTAAAAACCATCTTTCCCACAGAAAACATGGTGTGGGAACAGACTGTGATACTATAAGTTTCCCCCATCTGTCCCGGGCTAATTTATTTTATGACTTCATTTATGTGGACATCTTCAGAGATTAATCTTCCTCAGGTTTGGGTGGGAATGAATGGTTTCTCACTGAAAGGCTGAATATTTTGAATCACGAACAAATCCAGTGAGTTCAGCCTGCTTGTAATTTTAAGCAGATTTAAAGCTTAAGGTAAACCCTGACAACAGGTTAAGTATAGGGTCTCATTTCCCCCCAACAAATCTCACCCCCACTTGGGACAATCTGCTTTTTTTTTTCCACTGGAGTTTAATTCATACATTAATTCATTCATTCAATGTAAAGTTTGATGAATTTTTAACTATGTGTACATTGGTGTAACCACCCATTTGGAAACACAGCATTTTGATTACCTCAGAGAGTTAAATCCCTTGTGCTCCTTTCCAGTCAATACCCGGCAGTCCCCTGCTTTTCTGAGTTCTCTCACCATATGTTATATTTACTTGCTCTTGAAATTCATGTAAACACATACTATGTACTCTTGTGTATGTGGCTTCTTTTGCTCAGTGCAATGTTATGGAGACTCGTCCACACCTTACGTGTCTGTAGTCCGTTCTTTTCCACATTTGGACGTTTGAGTTACTTTCAATTTGGAGTTGTGATGCGTAAAACTGCCCTGAACTTCCTGTGCATGTCTTTTTGTGGACACTTACTCTATTTCTCTTGGGTAAATACCTGGGAGTGGAATTACCGGGTAGGTGTTCACTAAACTTTACTAGAAATAAGCAAATAGTTTTCCCAAGTGGTTGAAGCATTTTACATTTCCACCAGTAATGTACAGGAGTTCCATTTGTTCCGTATCCTTGACAATTTCTATTTTTAAAATTTGAGGCCTTTCTGATAGGTGTGCAATCAACTCTAATATTTCCACCACCAGGTACATAGGGACACGTGCATCAAGAGACACACGAGGGTGTTGAAGACACCACCGGGTAAGAGCTGAAAACTGCCAACAGGAAAAAATGACTGAATTCTAGTTTCAGACATCAGTAGAAATGAATGTGTCCAAAAAACTATTATGTTGAGCAAGAAGAGTAAGTCATGGAGGAATGTGAGTAGTAGGAGTTCACTAAAAGAAAGTATGCAGAGCTAAGTATATGTCTCTATGCACAGAAGATAAAACAATGCAGAAAATCCAAGAAATGGTGTAAATTCAGGAAATTCCTCTGGAGGGACAGGAAGGTAGATACGATCAGGGAGGGGCCTATAGAGGCTTCAGAAGTACAGGGTAGTGCATTGCTCCTTAATCTAGCAGGTGGAAACAACAGTTCAAATTTTCATTCTTTTTTTTTTTTTTCTTTAAAGATTTTATTTATTTACTTGAGAGAGAGACAGTGAGAGAGAGCATGAACGAGGAGAAGGTCAGAGAGAGAAGCAGACTCCCCATGGATCTGGGAGTCTGATGCGGGACTTGATCCCGGGACTCTAGGATCATGACCTGAGCCGAAGGCAGTCGTCCAACCAACTGAGCCACCCAGGCGTCCCTCAAATTTTCATTCTTTAAATAGTATATATACGATGTAAGATTTCCAGACTAGTTAAATCCATAAAGCAGACAGTGGTTGCCTAGAGTGGGGAGTTGTGGGGAGACAGGGAGTAGACTGCTAATGGGTTGGGCATTACCTTCTAGGTGATGAAATATTCTCAAATTGTTTGTGGTGATGGTTGCATAACCATGTGAATGGACTAAAACCCACTGAACCATACACTTGGAATGTGTGAACTGTACGTTATGTGAATGATAACTCAATGAAGGTGTTACCAAAGAAAAAGGAATGGGATAAAGTGGAATGGGGGAGTGAAGCTGGGAGATTGTTTATATGCTAGTCGAGGGAAAAGTGAATGCTGCAGGAAAAAGCGAAGATAGTCAAGAAGCAAAATCCTTGGGGCACCTGGGTGGCTGTCGTTTAAGTGTCTGCCCTCGGCTCAGGTCATGATCCTGGGGTCCTGGGATGGAGCCCCGCTCAGGGCTGTCAGCTCAGCGGGGAGTCTGCTTCGCCCTCTCTCTCTCCCTCTATGTTCTCGCTCTCTCAAATAAATAAATAGAATCTTTAAAAAACAAAAAAACAAAAGCCTGGAGTAGTACGGAGCAATGGGAGCCGGTGCCTACACGGGGAGGGTCTACCTGAGAAACAGGGTACAAAGCAGAGTGTGGAGAGTGGCTGCATAGCAGGAAAATGAGGGTCTCTTTATTGTTGGGGTTGGAGACTGACAGAGATCAGATGTGAAACAGTCCTCAAGAGACAAAGGAAGTCACAAGGGAAATTTGGTAGGTAGCAGAGCAATGCTGGGTCTTCTGACTGGTTTGTGGTCACAAATTTAGCAAATTTGGTGAGACCATTCAGCAATACATGTCCCCTGAATGGCTGGCCGCGCTTGAGATGCTGAGGCTAACAGAGGAGCTGGAGACCATAATCCAAAAGGTCAGAGGCAGCAAGGGCCTTGAATAATGGATGGTCTCTCTCCCCTAGAGCCTTCTACCAATCCAGGGATGCACGCTTGAGCAAGCAATGGAAGCTAAAGGGGGCTTTCAGCTCAAAGAGGAGAGGAAGAGAAGGCATATGGCATCGAGTCCCAGAGGCTGCCCCAAAAGGAGAACGGGGTGAGGGAGACTGGCTTTTGGAGGGTAAGGTGGTTTTCGAGCCTTCCTCCGGTCAGCTCCCAGGAGACAAACCATCGAATTAACCTAATGAAGCACAGGATAGCACAGCCTCAGCCCAGCGCAGCTGAACACAATCTTCTTGGCAGGCAGAGAAAAGAAATGTCAAAATAAGGCTCAGAGGATGGGGGGAAGGGGAGGCTTGAATCTGGAAGGGGTGGGGAGAATGGAAAAAAAAAAAAAAGAAAAACAGCAAGATGCTGACTAAGTACCCTCTTTCCACCCACTGACACACAGCCTGAGGATGCGTCCCAGAGCCTCCATGTGAAGGCATCGAACCACAGATTACTCATACTGCATGATGTTATAGGAGCTTCTGAGCATTTGGGAGCATAGCCTCTCACTTAGTATTCACAGAAATCCCAAGACTAACCGAACAAGGTCAGCCAGGCGGTAAGGGACAGAGCTTTAATGCCACTCCAGGTCTGATGGCTCCAACGCCAGTGCTCCTATCAGAAGCACCCACTGGCTACCACAGACATTCTTTCCATTAACTGGGGTACGACAACTGAAGGGTTCTCTATGCCCCCAGATCCCTGCCAACCTAGCAACCCAGCAAACTGCCTGCCTCCTGGGTATGACAACCACCTACCCTGGCAGAAGGTGCACTGGGGGGCCAGTCATTAGCTTGAGGAAGAGGCCTGACAGTCCCGCCTTCTCACGCATCTCAATCCCAGCGAGGTTGATGTGCCCGAGAGCTGGGTGCCTCACCTCTGCATGTTCGGCTAAGTCACGTCACCTCATTGCAACATCCTGGTGCCAGCCCCTGGCACGCACCCATCATAGTTCTCCCAGTGACTCAGGCCCTCCTGGCGCCCCAGTTACACACCCTCGGGCAGCCTCTGCCTCTCCAGGGCCTCCCTTCCTTGACTTCACCTCCACTCTGAGCCCTCAGCTCTGGGACTTCTGCGGCTCCTGCTCAGGGTTAGCAGTCAGGAAACCAGAGAACGAGAGCGAACACATTTCCTCAAGCCCGTGGTCATCACTCTGGCTAACTTCCAATTAGGTCCTAGAAAAATAACCCATCAGTCTTCACTATGAGAGGATCAATGTCACACCTAAGAGGTAGGCTCTCAGGAAAGGAATGCCAGCCTCTGGGGGTTGGGAGAGGCTGGGGGAGGGGGAGCACTGGGATGTGGGGCTCCTTCCGATCAACTACCTGCTCCACTGTGGCCAAGCTCTGCTCCACACTCAAGGGACCCCAGTGTCGTATGTTCTTGTGGGGGGAAAAGTCCAGGAATTCACTATACTCATCCATACAGGAAGCAAAGTCTAGAAAAACAACACTCTCGGACAAGCAAGGCAGACAAAGGCTAGGCAGGAACAGTAGGGGGAGAGAAAGAAAAGATGAGGCGAAGGACAGAAGTCATTTAAAGAACAGAACCTGCTGGTGACAACGGCCAGAGCCTTTCCTAGCTAACTTCCTAAGTCTCACTGACAGGTCTCTCCATGCTGCAGACCACTTATTTGCTTTTTACACAATATGGTAGGTTTTTGTTTTTGTTTTGTTTTGTTTTTTAAAGATTTTGCTTATTTAGGGCGCCTGGATAGCTCAGTGGGTTAAGCCTCTGCCTTCGGCTCAGGTCATGATCTCAAGGTCCTGGGATCGAGACCCACATCGGCCTCTCTGCTCGGTGGGGAGCCTGCTTCCCCCTCTCTCTCTGCCTACTTGTGATTTCTCTGTCAAATAAATAAGTAAAATCTTTTAAATATTTTACTTATTTATTTGACAGAGAGAGAGGGAGAGAGAGAGAGAGTGCAAGCGCACAAGCAGGAGGAAGCAGGCTTCCTGCTAAGCAGGGACCCTAATGCAGGGCTTGATTCCAGGACTCTGGGATCACAACCTGGGCCAAAGGCAGACCCTTAACTGACTAAGCCATTCAGGTAACTATAGGTTTTGTTTTTTTTTTTTTTTAACACATGAATGTATTCCACTATATTAATGCATCTTCTGTTATTACCTTACTTTGTGTTTTCTCTATTATTTCTTTAATTCTTTTTGCTTTCTCTGACTTCTGTTGGACTGACAAGCTATGCTATCCCTCATCCCACCATTCTTTTCCCTCCTGGCTTGGAAATTAAACACTTCTCTTTTTTTAGTGGTTATCTTACATTATTAGGATATATTCATTTTTTTAAAGAAGTGTGCAAGTTTTCAGCAGCGCTATTCCCTTGAACAAGGCAGCAACTGGATGTGATTTAACAATGAAATTCCCTACTTTATTCTAATCGTATTCTTCCCTGACAGTGTGGTCAACAATTTGTTTTCTTTTTTTTTTTCTTTAATTAAAAAACAAATCAGACCCTGAATTTTTGTGTTTTGCCATCTGTGGCAGGCACTGTTGATTGCCTATCAGTAGCTACTCCCCCACTTTTTTTTCTGGCCAACAGAATCATGATTTTGCTCAGGCAACAAAGGAGCCAGTCCCAGGAGAAGAGGCAAGTCTGGTCCAAGCCAACCACAGTAAACCTACTCCCTTTTATCTGGAATTGGTCTAAGGATGGACCAGCTTGGGCCAATGAGGCATAAGGAGACATCTGCAGGGGTTTTCCTGGAAAGAGTCTTCTTCTCAAAAAAGGGACACATTCAAAAGCTTCCTACTGGCTAACATTTACTTGCCCTTTCTGCTTGGGATGTTATGGGGAAATTATATGATGCCTAGAGCTGCAACAGTCATCTCAAAACCATGAGAAGAGAGATCTCACACCCTGAGGATAGCAGAGCAGGAAGACAGAATGACCCAGGGTCCTTCTGGACCATTGCCCCAACCCTGGAATTCCCTACCTCCACAGTTCTCATTAGAAACGAATTAAGGTTTATTTTTTGTTTGTTTTTAGAGTTCAAGTCACTGTAAGTCATTCTGTTACTTACAGCAGAAAGCACCCTGATGTACTGTCCGATAGTTATTTAAATTTATCAACATTATGTGTCAATTTCTGTGCTCACGATGGTGCTAACAACCTGCTCTTTTCCCTGGGTTTACTTTTCTTCTTAATGAAGCATACCTTTAACAGATCGTTTAGCGAAGGTCTGAAGGTGATAAAACTGCTTTGGTATGTCCAGAAATACCTTTATTTCATCTCATTCTGGAATGACACTGGGTGGAGAGTTCTAGCTTCTCCAAGATACCCCTTTATCATCTTCTGGCATCTAGCATTGATGAGAGGTACATCAGTCTAATTGTCACTCCTCTGAGTTCTTGTTTTTTCTGGTTGCCTTTAATATTTTCTCTTTTTTCTTGCCTCCTGCTTTACTATATTACGCCCAGATACCTATTTATTATTTGGTATTCATGCTATCCCTTCAGTTCTGTAATTCTCAGCCCTTCTCTCTTCAAATATTAATTCTTTGCCATTTTCTTGACTCATATCTGGAAATCCTATTCGATGCAGGCTAAAGCCTATCAATCTGTCCTCCACGTCTATGCTGCCTTCTGGGGGGTGCGTCCTCAATGCCAGCTTCCAATTCATGGATTCTGTGTGTCCAGGCTAGCTACCGTTTCACACTATTTTTCAGGGCGCTTGAATTTTTAGTACTTTTCATACTGACATTTTCCTGTTTCTTTCCCTTTCACAACTTCACTTTTTCTTTCTTTTTTTTAAAAAGTAGGCTCCACACCCAATGTGGGACTTAAACTCCCAACCCCAAGATGAAGAGTCACACATTCTGCTGACTGAGGAAGCCAGGTGCCTCTCATAACTTTGCTTTCTTTTCTTTAATGGATTTCCTTTTTTTCCATCTCTCTGAGGGTCCTTAACCTATTTATATTAAAGACATTTTCTAATTACTCTGTTGTTTTCATTTCTTCTGGAGTAAATTTTTCTTTGATTTTTACTGGTTCTTTTTTCTCGTTAGTTTTCCTTGAGTGCTTCTAAAATTTAGTGTACAAATTCACCTTCTCTCTTATATTTTAATTAGCCTCCCCTCCTAGGGGTTTTCACCTTTGTCTCCGAGGTCCTCTGGCTCTCCCAGGCTAGAATCAAATCTTACCCCAGTGACTCAGCTTAGGTCCGGGATGGGAGGTTCTTTCTCCCTAAATAAGCATCTTTACAATAAGTGGTAGCCCCAAGGCAGGGTGGGAAGCAACTTTGTTCAGCCCGCTTCCCCAGCCCCTGGATTTGGACAGTGTACAGACCCTAATTCCATGCTTCGTATGGAGAACTTTATAGCTCTTTACCCCAGATTTCCAGTGGCTTCTTCCTGCTTCCAGACTCAGAGACCAGCAGCTTCAGCCCCACTCTCCTCTTTGTGTTCCTGCTACATTTCTCATTACAGGGATGTTTGTCATTTCATGTGTGGGGAAGGAGGGGGAGTGTATGACTATGTTTTTAGAATTTTATCTTTTTGTGTATGACTGCTATGTGTTTAGATATAAATTTACAGTGCCATCTTGACTGGATGAGTTGGATTAAACCATCTGTACCGAGGAACTGGGGATCCCTGCCAATACCAGTCTCCTGGGAAGGCATATCAAACCATCTCTAACGAGATTCACAGAACTCCAGCCAGCGCTCGGGAAGGAAGCAGACTGAGATAGCCTGGGGTGAGCTGATCAGGCGTCCCAATTAAAACTGCTCTCCCATCCCCACCCCATTTTCATCCCAGTCCCCCTTGGGGGTAGGGCCGCTGTGGGTAGACATTTAATAGGATCTTTCAGATGTGGTCTGAGCAGGCCCTCCCAGGGGAAGGCCACCCCAGCCATCAGCTTCTCTTCCACACCACTTGACCACTCTACACTCTTTTTTCTGGCCAGGGAAAAATGCACATTGGCTGTAAGGACACCCTTGATGAAAGGCCCCTGTGACTCTGAGTTCCCAGCCTGCCTACCCCAGGCCCAGCCCTCAGTTTCAATTACATCAGAAGAACAGGGGATCGGGGCGCCTGGATGGCTCAGTCCGAAGAGCAGGCAACTCTTGATCTCAGGGTCATGAGTTTGAGCCCCAAGATGGGTGTAGGCATTACTTAAATAAATAAATAAATGAACAAATAAACAAATGGAGGAGGAGTTGAAGGACAGGAGTAGGTTCAGGAGCCAAATTTTAGTCTAGGCTGTCACTAGGCAGCACGCCACTTTTTCTTTTAAGGCCGAGGTTCTTGAACAGTCAGAGAATAGCAATCCTACCTTCACCCTCTTCTTCACTGAGGACCTCCTGTTTGCTCCTGCTGACCACCACTTTGACGCCTAAGTCACTGCAATCTACTTTCTTGACTTAGCTTATAATGCTTCCTGAAGTTTCTTTCCGTGGCCGTTTTTGCTTCTTTGCCCCATCCCCTTTCAAATCCAGCACTATCCTTCTACTCTGGATTTTCTTTTCTTTTATTTTTTTTAAGATGTTATTTATTTGTCAGAGACAGAGCGTACACATAAGCAGGAGGAGCAGCAGGCAGAGAAAGAAGCAGGCTCCCCGCTGAGCAAGGAGCCCGATGTGGGACTCAGTCCCAGAACCCTGGGATCATGACCTGAGCTGAAGGCAGATTCTTAACTGACCAAGCCACCCAGGTGCCCCATACTCTGAGTTTTAGACTTACATTCTCAACAGCCTCTTTAGCATGCCCATATGGCACTTCAGACTTCACAAGCTCATCGTGCTCCCACATCCAAACGCAGAGGAGGTGGAGTGCCCATGAGGGCCAAGGTCAGGCTCTTTAGCATAGCATTCAAAGACCCCCCCAAACCAGGCCGCATGCTAAGCTTCATCTCTCATTGTACCCTACCCTCGAGGGGTTATGAACTAGTTTGGACCACAGGCCAAATCTGGGCCATATTTATTAAGATCTTGTACAGAGCCTAAAAAAAGACATGCACATGTCCATCTCCTTCACTCAAAATATCAACTCTGGTTGTGCAGAGACCATGTTATTTAACTCATCATTTCTGTATCACTGTGGGACCTAGCACTGGCCTACATATAACAGGCATTAAAAGAAATAAAACAAAACAAAAAAACAACTTGTCCAGCTGAGTATCATCTCCATATATAACCCCAGGATTGTAAGAATCAGGGGAAGTCATGGTAATGAAGAAATGCTTTGAAATCATTTTATAAATCATTATATAAGGATGCAGATGGAAGTGATAATTATATTCTGCCTCCACTCTTCCAGTCCTGACATTCTAGAAGCGCAAGCTTTCTCCCATTTCTTGTGGACTACCAAGAAACATGTGGCCTCAGGTACAAAACAGATTTAACAAGTCAGAGGCAACGGGAAATCTGTGTGTGTAAACAGTCCAAGTACCCCGCTCTTCAATTTCTGTCAGCAGAGACACACCAGGGCTGCTAAAATGGAACTCCCTCGGGGCGCCTGGGGGGCTCAGATGGTTAAGCGCCTGCTCGGGTCATGATCTCCAGGTCCTAGGATCAAGCCCCATGTGAGCTCCCAGCTCGGCAGGGAATCTGCTTCTTCCTTTCCCTCTGCCTCTCTCCCCGTCTGTGCTCTGTCTCTCGCTCTTAAACGAACAAATGAAATCTTTGGAGAACTCTCTCCAGTCATTCCCCTAGGCACTATAGGCTACTGGTTGTAGTTCTTTCCAGGCAGGTCTTGGGAGAGCTCCCATCTGTTCACCCCAGCTCAAATCCCCTTTCCAGTCAAGCCTCCCAGAAGAAAGCACCCAGGAAATCATGGGCTCACATTCTGGCATCACCACGTGTCAGCTACTGATGATTTAATCTCTCCAATCTGTGTCCTTATCTGTAGAATGGGAATATCACCCATCTCTGTAAGGGTTTCTGTAAGGATGAAAGGCATAAAGCTTCTAGATCAATGCTTGTGTGCCTGGGTTGGGTCTGTTTAGGGTTACAGTTCTGTCAGCCCCAGTTTGGGCAACTCTTCTGGGCTGGACCCCATTACCCTGGCCAGGCATCATGAGGACAGCCCCCACTGCACAGCCCCGGCTCAAATTCCTCGCACCCCCACCCCAACTGCAGCCCCTCGCAGGCCAGCACCACCAGGGTCTTGCTTGGGAACTTTCTTCCCTGGCTAACCACAGGAAACTGCCCCTTCTCCTCACCTTGGCAGGCAGCAGCTTCCAGGGAAGTGGGGTGGACATGCAGACCTGAGGTCTCATAGTCAGCTCTGCCCTGGCTGACCCTCACCCCAGGCTGTGCAGAGAGGAGTGCTCTGTCTATCCTGTCCATCCCAGAGCTTATGTGTCACAGAGTCTGTCACATCCTTCCTGACTGCTACTTCATTAGAGCATATAGAACACAGGCCTGCCCTGAGCTGGTCTTAAACAGCTCCCTGAGACCCAGCCATAGCTGTCTATGGGCTCTCTAGCCACAGTGGGCAGCAAGATTCTAGAAAAGACAAAGTTAATAAGGAGTTTCTCCACAGGCCTGAAAAACCTCAGACATTAAGAGAGGCAGGAGATAGGTAGAAGACCCTGAAGGCAGGAGATGAGAAAATAAATCTAAGTTTCTCTGGGGACTTTTGGAAGAAGCAGGAGTGGGATGAAGGAATGTGGCCTAGGGCAAGCCAGACAGGAGTCTGGAAAGGTGGGAGCTTAGATCTTACTGCCAAACTCTGCCTCCCTGGGATAATTACACTTGACCGTACCACCTCGCAGGGAGAGGGGACTAGAATGTCTATAGTGTGCTCTGATTTTCTTTACAGATAACGTTCACAGTGCCCGGTGGCTTGGCGATTCATCACTGTTTACAGTTCAGATCTCAGTCACACCACAGATGTGGAACTAAAGAGCCCCAGAAATGCTGCTGGGGCTTCCTTCTCCTCCTGCACTTGTCTGGATGTCAGGGGTATGCCTTGAAACTCAAGAGAAAAGCAGAGGATGCGTTTGTTCAACAAATATTTACCACCACCAAGAAGTGGCAGAACGGGAAGGACCCACGGGAAGGACCCCGGTCCTCTCCCTCTAAGGATGGCTGCATCACCGCCCTTTAGCAAAACCCTTCTTTCTACAGCCTGTGGCAGTTCATCTGTTTTGAGGACTCCCTCAGCCCCTCCAGCCTGCCCGCCACCCAGGGCTCCTTCATTCTTCCAGCCAGGCTTCCTCTAGGAGGGCTGCCCTACCAAGGATATGCCATGGGGCAGATGACCTCAGGGACCAGCATTCCAAGTCGCGACTGTAGGTCCTGCCCCCTAAAGAGGTGTGATCTAGTGATGTGTTTCCATGGCCTACCCACGGAGACACATGGACTGGGGGGGGCGCATATGAGAGCAGTACCCACCAGCCAAGGTACTGGTGGAGGACAGAGACGAAGGCTTGGAGACGGAAGAGATGAGTCAAGTCTCACCTTACAGGCCGCCTTAGTGAAAAGGACCACGGTCTGCATCAAACTCACTCTTACCAAAGGGAGCCCTCCTTGCTCTTCTAGGAAACACGGATTAATCCAATCCTCCTCAACACTGACTCCCTGCAAACATACATATTCCCTCTACCCTGTGCGGAGCGGAGGAGGTCTAGAGAAGGTTTAGAAGACAGCCTTCTTGCACTGCTCCTCTCACCAAGAGGAGTGAAAGGGAAGAGTAGTAGTGGTTTTTCCAGGTAATTTTCAACCCTCTTTGGCACCCACGTGGCAGGGAATCAGCCAGTGAAAACATGACCCACCATACCCAAACAGCTTTCTAGAACAATACTAGGCAGGAACTAGCAAACTGAGAAGGAAGCTCCAGGGGCTGGGGGCAAAGGGCAAATGCCCTCCTAAAGAAGTGTGAGTCATCCAAAATGGTGGAAAGGAACAGGGCCTTCCTTCCCTAAATTCCAACCAGCACTCTTTGGCCCAGCCCTTGGAGAGCAAAACCAGAATTTCTGACACATTTTCTGGACACTTCTGCCCTCACTTTGGGAAAGGGAACAGGACTGGTGCTTCTGTTTTCTGCCATTGTTCTTTCCTGCCCCTTTCCAAGCCTGGACCACGGCAGGGGTCTCTGGACGGAGTTCTCCCCCCCCCCTCCACTTGTGCGCACATGAAGGCTGGCCACCTGCAAGAAGGCTGATGCCTAACTAGACCCCAGCATGGGGATGATGAAGAAGGGATGAGCTAGGGCACCTTCAAGTCTTGCCAACGCACATCTAGGGAGGAGAGAAGCTATTCTTCCAGAAGCTTTCAAGGCCACAGTCACTCAAAATTCCAGCTAGGCCTTAGCCCAGGCTGAGTTAAAGGACTTTAAACTTTAGGATCTATGCCCACATCCTCTGTGAGAGGATAGGGGGCGGATGCCAGAGAAGAGGTCCTAACCCAGCTGCCAGTACCGTGAATCCATAAGAAAGAGGTCTAGGAGGCAGGGTGACCGCCTGCTTCACTGGCAAGAAAGGCTGCAGGACAGGTCTGTGCAGTCCTTGCATATGCACAACCCAACAGGATTCCAGGCCCTCGGGAAAGCAGACAGAAGACACCAGTTCTTCCTGGGTGGCATAATGGGACAGGCTTAGCCTAAAGCTCCAATGCAGAGAACAAGCTGTGACCTTAAGAATGCTGACAGAGGGGCGCGTGGGTGGTTCAGTGGGTTAAGCCTCTGCCTTTGGCTCAGGTCATGATCCCACAGTCCTGGGATCAAGCCCCGCATTGGGCTCTCTGCTTGGTGGGGGGCCTGCTTCCTCTTCTCTCTCTCTGCCTGCCTCTCTGCCTACTTGTGATCTCTGTCAAATAAATAAATAAAATCTTAAAAAAAAAAAAAAAAAAAGAATGCTGATGGAGCTTTTGGGACATGTGGGTCCAGAAGTGACACTCTCTCAGAGTGTACCAGTTCTGGTTCCAGAATTCTCCTTTCTCCCAGCCCAGGAGCTGAAGTCGGGAGCAGCACACTCACTTGGCGAGGGCTAGTAGTACGCATGAAGGTCCAGGTGAGAGAGGGGCTCTCTATCATCAGCCCCAGTAATGTGCCATCCCTCTTCCACTGGGCTGGTATGATCCGTGGCTTACCTTTTCAGTCCTCATGGCCTAGCTGAGCCCCCCCGGGGGGTAATGTCTGCCAGGGCCTCTGGGACTGGGCAGTATCATGAAGGGAACAGTCTGGGCTGCAGGCATGAGGCCTACTCTGCACAGGGCAAATTTCTCTAACGGGCTCCACCCGTAGCAGGGTGGCGACAGCAGGCTGTAACCGATGGCAGCCTCCCTTTTTCTAACCATCCTGCCCCCACATTTCCTTGTGAGGTGGTGGTTCTTTTGATTTTTTGTGTCTTCATTTGAACATTTGGTATGAAATGGGAGCATTGTGTATGCGGGCAGGCAGCAGTCTGGAGTGTGGAGACCTGGCTCCTGGGCGCCACTCACGTGCCAAGCAGGACACAGACCCGTGCTGAAGGCTGGAAACTCAGCTTTGTGGCCAGGCCCTTATCTACTTCCTTCATCAAGACCAGAGGACTTGGGGGGGGTGTTTTTCTTTGTTTTGTTTTGTTTTTAAACACAGACAATCTTTTCCCCAATCTACCCCCAAAACTCCCATGGAATGGGCCCTCTTCTTATCAGCTTCTATTCTTGTAGCTCCCTGGGAGAAAGGAACCAGGTGGAGACACTTGTACAGTTCTGGACAGGATGTCACGTTGAGAACCACTGGCCTCTGATGACAGCTGTGGGCTAAAGCTGGGGCATGAGCACTGTGTCAGGGGACGGGTCCTGTTACAAGGTTTACTTAGAATAAGACAGAACTCCTATAAGGTATAGTTATGTAGGAACCTGGTCCCCTGGGACCCAGGACCAGAGCCAGTGAGCCCTGGGTAGAGAGGAGGGTGGGCCAGGTGCTTGATCAGGAGGTAGTCCAACTTTCTTGGAGAGGATCATGGTAGTACAGGTTCTGGGGTTTGTCTTAGACAAGGAGACAGGTCAGCGCTAGGAGGCCAGAGGCTCTGGCAGAAGGGCACGCAGAGGGCGCTGGCCAGGAGGCAGGGATCTCCAGCAGTGGAGTACTCTGAGAACGCTGAAAACAAACCTGTCGACTGCACTTTATGCACCTTGGAAGTTCCAGTTAGACGACTGCACTTTATGCACCTTGGAAGTTCCAGTTAGACGCTCCGAGTCCATGCTCAGCCTGGTGCCGTTAGTACCCGAACCCCCCACTTCTCCCCGTGTTCCTCCAGGCGGTACAGAGCAAGTGACCAGTAAACTGGAGAGCCCAGCTCTGAGTCATGCCCAACACTTGCTTTCATTTCTCCCTTGCTTTAGCTGAGCAATCTTCCTCTTTAGAGAGGAGCTGATGATACGCTGTGACTGACTCAAGCAGGGCTCCTGAGATCAAGACCATTCTCGAGGTTGCTGGGTAATGTACTTTACTGCCTCTGCAAAGTGGTGGTAATATCAATGTCAGCTGTTATGAGAAGGGGCAAAGGGAGCCTTCTCCTTGCGCTGCCTCTGACCCTCCCTCCTAGGTGAGGGGAGTCAGGCACGTGGGAGCAAGAAGCTGTCCGCAGTCCTATTCTCAAGAAATGACTCATCCCCCTGGATCTGGCTAAGATGATATCCATCATGACACGCATTACTTTGTTAACTTTGGGGGGATGTGGAAGGGAGGAATACACAGACCAGGGACTATTACAATGGTCCCCAGGGAGCAGCCTCTACTGTGTGGCTTACTATGTCTTTTGTGGTTACTAAGGGCTGTGCTTGTTTGGGACTAGGGCTATGCAGGGGTGATCTGGGGGCTATGAAAGGAGGGGCCCAGGGCCTGCTTTCAAGCCTTTTGCCTTCCCTGGTGAGACTGGGGCATCTTCACCCCAACACGTGCCTATGAGTTAACATTTTATATAGTGAACTCTGGACTAAACCCAGAGTACCTCAATTCCAGAACTGGTTCTGCTGTTCGACATTTGTGTCTTTGGGTAGATTGTAATTCTCAGGGCCCCTGTCCTCCATCTGTAAAATGAGCTTGATAATGCCTGCCCCACTTGCCTCTTAAAGTCCCTGCCAAGATGAAATAAGCGATGACTGTAAGATGCACTGTGGACCCGAGGCGGCACG
Organism: Mustela erminea; assembly: GCF_009829155.1. NCBI lineage: Eukaryota > Metazoa > Chordata > Mammalia > Carnivora > Mustelidae > Mustela > Mustela erminea. Next base: position 48,186,613 of record NC_045632.1, on the reverse strand, counting down.
GAGTTTCAGCCTCACAGAGAACAGAGAGAGGCAGGGACAAGAGCAGACACTGTGGCTCAGCCAAGGGAACACGGAGGTCTGAGCCGGGCTGCGTGAGCACTTAGAACACGGTCCCAGACAGAAAGACGCAGACCAGGGGGCCTCTAGGAGATGAGCAGGAGGGGCAAAGAGAGCACACCGGCCAGCGTGGGCTAGCAGACAGTTTGGGAGAGAAGAACTGACTGGCTGTGAGCAACTATCTGAAGGGCAGGAGGAAAGATGTATGAGAAGATGGTCAGAACGAAACAGGAATTCTGTCCCAAACTCAGAAGACCCCACCTCACTCCCTTAGCACTGAGGACTTGGTGAGAATTGCCCTCAGGCTCCTAGGACTTCCAGCATTTTGTTAATCTACATTCACACTTTCAAATACCCCAAAGCCCTTCCTGGCGACAGCCTCTCCTTCCTGGATCAGAGGCCACCCAAGGCAAGTGGCCAGACTGTGTCAGACTGAACTTGAACCTGAAGCCTCTTTCTAAGTCAGAGACTCGAAGCCCAGAGTTCTTTCTACAATACCTCATTCCTGGCTCTGCCAAGCTGGGTCTAATCTCTGTTACCTCACAAACTGGAGGCAATGTGAAAGGAAGTCAAAATTGTGCTATTTGTCTATCTGTACCTAAAACTGGCAGCACTGTCCCAAGGTCCCCTCTTCCAAAGGAGAAGACAGAGGCGCACAAATTTCCCCAATAGGAAATAAACCAACCTAATCCAGAAAGCACAACAGTCTTAGAGCTACATCCTTACCCAGGATCCACCAGGAAACAATATGGAGGAGGGTGAGCCTTGGGGAAGGACAAACAAAGCTAGCACCGGGGTAGAAGCCCACCAGAGTTGGGACAATGCTGCTTCTGTTTACTGAGACCAGTTTGAAGCCACAGTGAGTGTCTCCCCCATGTCAGACAGACCCCTGCATAACATTATACACAATGCAGATGGCCCTGGGCCACCAGGAAGAAGGGAGCCTTTGCCAGAATCTGCCTGTCAGTTCTTTGACCTGTAGCCCAAGGGATGAATCAGTCCTTGTGGATGGGCACCTAACAGGGCTAGACATCACCTAAAAACAAAAACAAAAACAAAAACAAACCCACTTCACACTGGAAGTGTGAACCCTGCCCACACCAGATGACCTGGGTTCTCTTCTCAGTGCTTCTACCTTCTGATTAGAGGACAGTGGGCAAATTTCTCAATTCTTACTTCCTGATCTGTAAATGGAATGACTCAATGATTCTAAGTTCCATTCTACACTTCAGCAGTTAGCTTGTAACAAGGTCAATTAAGAAATGGTAATAAATTCTTATCAATTGTCTACAGTGGTGTTTCTGGCATGTAAGTCAGGCCACAGAACTACTGCAAGATCTCCCTGAGTCCAAGTGCACACCTTGCACTGCCTGCTGCCTATTTTCTTTTGGGGGGCAACCTCTCTTCAAATTTCCCTTTCTGTGCCGTGTCACCCAGGCCTGGCCAACCAGAACATCAAGTGCACTCTGTCACAGTACTAGGTGCAGGGTTGGGTCCTGCTGGTAGGCCACCGGGGACTACCATGTGGGAAGTGAGAGTGGCATCACCACGGAGAAGGGCAGAGTGTGATGGCTGTGGTTGGAGTCCCCCATCTTCCTGGCCTGTAGCCAGCCATACACTCAGGTATGAGTCAACAGATTCCCCTTTACCCAGGGGCTCTTCAAGCTGAATTTTTAGCTTTTGTAATGGAGTAAGTCCAATGGATAGAATCTTGCACACATGTACTGTCAGCTTCCATTTCATTTAAAAGAATTTCTAAAAAGCCACAACAAACTGAAGGTTGCTGGGGTGGAGGGGGATGGGGTAGCTGGGGGACGGGCATTAAGGAGGGCACTTGAGGCAAAGGGCACCGGGTGTTCTAGGTGACTGATGAATCACTAAATTCTACTGCTGAAACTAATAATACAATATGTTCACTAAACTGAATTTCAATTAAAAAAAATTTTAGGGGTGCCTGGGTGACTCGGTTGGTTGAGTAACTGCCTTCGGCTCAGGTCATGATCCCGGAGTCCCAGGATCGAGTCCCGCATCGGGCTCCCAGCTCCTCAGGGAGTCTGCTTCTCCCTCTGACCCTCTCCCCTCTCATGCTCTCTCTCACTGTCTCTCTCTCAAATAAATAAATAAAATCTTCAAAACATTTTTTTAAAGCCACTTACTGTATAACTTGCCATCCGACACAGAACGACTACCCTGAACCTGTCCACCATATCCCATCCCTGAGAGGTCAAACGAGCTCAGTGGCCACACAAACAGAAGTGGTGCTGGGATTCCCAGCAGTGGCTCAGTTCTGGCCAGGACCCAAGTCCTTCTCCAGCAAGGGACACAGCCCAGGTTTGCAGACGGCGAGGGAGGCTCTGACATGCATAGTCTTCCTGGGTGGCCTGGGGTCAGCACTGTCCACTGCCAGAGCCCCTCAACCACAGGGATGACTCAGCAGGGGAGGGTATTGTCTCTTTTGCTTTTCCATTCATTGCTGGGTGCCACCCCTTGATGACACACCTTAGAGGACCCAAAAGTACCTCAGAACTCAACCTGCCCCAAGCCAAACTCATGCATGCTCTAAGCCCCAAACCTGGTCCTCTTTCTGTATTCCTATTTGTATTCCTATATTCCTTTCTGTATTCCTATCCCTAGGGAAAGGGACATTATCCATCCAACCCTGACACCTGAAGGCCATCTATGCCCCCTCCTTCCTCTAATACCTCTCAGGCAACCTAGTACCAAGTCCACCTAATTTTTACCACCCAGATCTCTCATCTTTCTACTTTTCTCTGTGTCTATCATTATCACACTATCCAAGGATCTGTCATTTTTTTTTTAAAGATTTTATTTATTTATTTGACAGACAGAGATCACAAGTAGGCAGAGAGGCAGGCAGAGAGAGAGAGAGAGAGAGGGAAGCAGGCTTCCTGCGGAGCAGAAAGCCCGATGCGGGGCTTGATCCCAGGACCCTGAGATCATGACCCGAGCCAAAGGCAGCAGCCCAAACCACTGAGCCACCCAGGTGCCCCAGGATCTGTCATCTTTCACCTACATTAGTCCCCTCATGACTGAAGCCCCAGAGACCTACTAGAGACCTTTCCAATGCACTCTCAACAGATAGGCCAAAAGTGATCTTTGCAAATGCAAATCGTATCAGATCCCATCAGACCCTACACCGCCCCCCCCCAATCTCTGAACCCTCCCAGCAAAATGGCCAGACCTCCTAATGCTCTAGGACAAAGGAAGGACTCCCCAAATGCCTTCTGGCCCCAGACCTGGCTGAGAGGTAGCAAGTAATCCTGAGACCAAAATGGACCAGGTAGGTCTGGAAGTCACGGCTTAGCCCAGAGCCCTGATCCCAACCTGGGGTGGCTTCCCACCCTGGTCAGGCTCAGAACTGGCATGGTCTTGCTAGGACTGACCCCTCCCCCAGTGCAGGCCTCATCTGACCACAGATGGGACTAGGCTCCCGCTGCCAGGCAGGGGAAACCCAGCTGGGCCAAAGCCAGAGACTGTGTATTTCAGGAAGGAGAGGAGGAGATAGACCAAGAGCAGCGCCACAATAGACTGTCAGTATCTGTGGGGCCGGCTGAGAGAAGGCAGCTGTCGGGAGTATAAAACTCAAGGAGTCTATCTCTTCTCTCTTATCAGACTGACCCTTGGCAGCCTCACAGCCAGTGGAGAACAAACAGTCATTAACAATCCCTCCCACACTTCCAGCATGCACAATCCTTCCGTGACCAGCACAGTCCTGCAAGAAAGCCTGTGCCTTCCTACACCAGAGTGGGTTTTGGGGCCCATTTCTCAGCCAGACCCCTCCATCCTGCCCCTTTTTCTTTGGCAATCATCCAACATACCTTATGCTCTGTCCAAATCAGTCTCCCCAAGGTCCCTAGTCATGCCCTGCCCTTTCAGATCAGGCCTTTCCTCCTGGTGAGTGTGGCCTTTTCCTCGCCAACCTCCTCTCTCTACTATGAAGTCTTCCCCCACCCGCGTCCAGGTGTGTTCTCAACTCCTGGGAAACTTGCCCTGGATTCCTGCCACTGATATGCCCCTTCCTGTGATCAGCCTGTAATCTCATCTCCCACCCTGGCTTTGGGAAAAAAAGAAACCTGGCTAGAGCAGAGCCCAGGGCATAAGCAGGGGGAGGGAGCTGGGAACAGAAACAGGAACCTTATAAACAGTCACCCTGGGACCTAACCGGTGGCCAGCGTAGGAAGGGAGGAATGTGATGAGAGACCAGATGGTTTTTTCTGCCAGAACTCAGTACAGAATCAGAGCAAAGATTAGGAGGAGGTAAGCATGAGGCCAATGGGAGGCTGGGGGACAGATCTCCCAGCTACAAGAGCCCAATGTCTCCAGAGACACCAGAGGAGGCTGGCTGCTGTTTAATCATCTAAGCAGGTTAGAAGAAAGGTCAAATTGATTCCCATAAATGCCACATAGTGGCATCCTGGGTCCACAGCACCACTGTCTCATTCAGGATATAGTGTTTTTCTACCAGATGGCTTAAGAGCAAGTCCCTGAAAAGGTCTTCCAACTCTGTATTCCTGGAGCAGGACTCTGAGGCCTCGAGAGAGGCAGGGACTCGGCCTCAGTCACACAGCATCAAAGCCCTTTGGGTAGCTAAGGCAGCAAGGGCCGTGTATGCACACAGTCGGACTGGGCCCTGGGCTGTGAAAATCAGTGAGAGGGCCCCCTCACCAAATAAATTGCTTCCCTTTTAGAAAAGTCGAAGAGCCTTGCCCTGAGACCCTGGAGTCCAGAGCCAGCCCAGGCCTCCACCTTGGCCTCACAGGCTGCTAACGCAGGGCCTACTGGCTTCAACCTGTTCTGCACAGCGTAAAGGGGAGGGTAGGCCCACAGATCCCAGATGAGTAGGATTACTATTACTACTACTATTACTAAGATAGATGGCTCGGGTGGAAGAAGACGCCCTTCAAAATACCTCACCCAGGGGCGCCTGGGTAGCCCAGTGGGTTAAGTCTCTGCCTTCAGCTCAGGTCATGATCTCAAGGACCTGGGATGGAGCACCACGTCGCGCTCTCTGCTCAGCGGGGAGCCTGCTTCCTCCTCTCTCTCTCTCTCTGCCTACCTGTCTGCCTACTTGTGATCTCTCTCACTCTGTCCAATAAATAAATAAATCTTTAAAAAAAAAAAAAAAAAACTCCCCCAGATGTGAAGGGATGTGAGGAATCTTCTTGTTATGCAGAGGAAATGCCACTTGAGAGATTAAAACTCCCATTCATCTTATAAGTTTGCCCACTGCTGCTTTAGGGTCAAGCGTGAATTATTCCTCAGGCACTGAGAAAATTCTTTCATCAAACAGCTGCCACTCTAGCCCTTGGCTGAACCTTCTTGATGTAAACTGTTTACTCCCCATTTCACAGCGTCTTCCCGTCTAAGGAAGACGGGGCCTCCACTCTGCTGGAAGAGCCTGCACAGGGCCCCCATCCCTCTCCTCACCCCCTTCATTCTCTCCTGGGGTACCTAGGGTCTCTCCCTAAGTGATGCCAGAGGCCCCTGGAAGCCATAGGCTGAAGACACAGGTGTGGGTCTGGGGACACACCAAGCCCTTTGGGACAGAACATAACAGAGAAAAGGCCACCCCTGGAAACTCCCTCACAGCCTGGCAGCCCCAGACTCACACGGCTCCCTAGAGAACTCAAGCAAGAGAGGAACCAGGAGGGCCTCAGGGGCTCTCTCCCTTCCCCTGCCTTGCCCATAGAGCCTCATACCCTTTGGCTGCTGCTTTACCCGCACAGCTGAAGGACTCAGCACAGGCCCGTGGAGACTTTCATTTCCTCCTGACTCTGGTTCTAGTTCACCATCAGCATCAAAGGCCTGGTATTTTGTCTTTAACTGAACTTGGGTGGGAATGAGGCTGGAGGGAACTTCACTTACAGGTCAGGGGAGATTCAAAGTTCTACTAACGTCCCTTTCAACCCAAAGAAAGCCTAAAAAGAAGGAAGGAGGAGTGGGGGTGGAGCCGTGGGGATGAAAGGAGTGAGAAGGGGACATCTCCGACTCATGTCCCTGTCCCCTCCCTTGTGCCTCCTTCTACGACCACCTCCCATCCTCCCTTCTTCACTGGCCTTCCAAATTCCCTTTAGCCATACAAATAAGTAACTTGATTTTTCCTCACCAGAACAGCTCCCCCTAGACCAATTAGCTATTTGCACTTTTTGCTGATTTTCTTCCTCAGAAGGCTACTGACCGGGCATCTGGGTGGCTCAGTCATTAAGCTTCTGCCTTCAGCTCAGGTCATGATCCCAGAGTCCTGGGGTCGAGGCCCACGTCATGCTCCCTGCTCCACTGGGAGCCTGCTTCTCCTTCTAACACTCCCCCTGCTTGTGTTCCCTCTCTTGCTAGGTCTCCCTCTGTCAAATAAAATCTTTAGAATCTTAAAAAAAAAATAAAAAATAAAAAAGGAAGGCTACTGACCTGGTGAGGCTGGGAGGCTGTTGCCTTCTGGTGGTGCTAGGACTTGACAGCTGAAGGATTCCAGGAAGGGCAGGGCAGGACCAGGACTGCTCTCTGGGGTCCGAATGTCATGCCACAACAGCTCGGGGCGCCCTGCTCTTTCTCATGCCCTGCTGCTTTTCTGGGAGCAGGAGAAAAGCTCCACGTTTCAGTGGAGCCACTTTCAGGGTCCCTCTGGGATGCTTCCTACCCTGATCCTATGGAGGAAGAGAAGGAGAAGAGAGACCCTAATGGGTAAAGATGATAACCCAGGAAGAGACGAAAAACAGAGGACTATGGGACAGAGAACAAAGCCCCTCAGGGCTGCAGACTGACTGACTCTGGCTTCCTTCCCACCTCAGCAGCCACGAAATCGCTTACCCTCCCTGGGCTTCCTCACTTGCATAGTCACATCCCCCTAAAGGAAAAAGCTGGGTTGAGGATGTTTGTAGCATTCAATATCAAAACTGGGTTTTTGTTTGTTTGTTTGTTTTAATATTACTATACACAAATAAAAATTTATCCTTGTTATCAAAACTAAAATTACATTTTTCTCTAAATGTCCCTTGTTTTTGGTTCACCTTATTATCCACAGTACTATGCACTGTATTTATAGATGGCAAAAGATCACATGTATTTGAAAGCCAATGGTTGGGACTGAGGGAAATAGTCTTCTTGACTCCAGGAAGATGACCATCTTTCAGAGAATCCGGGGGGATAAGCTGTGGCAACAGCTTGCCCAGCCCCAGCCCCAGAGAGGACCCTGATCCTTCCCTCCCATTCCCGTAAGAAAAAATTTCCACAGTTCTCAGCTAGCAAGTTGGGGTGGCCCGAAGCCCAGCCTATGCCCCAGAGCCTTAGAGGAGATCTGTAATGGCAACATGAAGTCTCCACTGACAATATGTTGTAATTATGATAATGATTCATAAATCAGCACCAAGAAGTACTCTAGAATGGCTGGTTAGGGACACATGCAGGCATCCCTGGGGAACACAGCATAACTGGAGGAAAAGCCTGCTCTCCCCAGATAGCAAATTTAGACCCTCTCTTTCCAGAATGTCACTTAGAGATGTCTGCCCTAATAGCTAGCAAGAACTTATTGTTAACAAGCATTCTGAGCAGAAAGGGAGGAAAACTCAAAAATCCAGGTCCCCAGAGAGGTGAGCTGGGCCCTTAAAGTTGCTAAGGGCTCAGGTCTGCAAAACACAGTGTAGGGAAGCTGGGATATGGAACGGAGAGTAGAGAAGGGGAAGGCAGGCTCATGGGCGGAGAGAAGAGATGCAGGCGTGCTCAGCGCTGGCCACAAAGTCGAGGTGCTTTCAGGATATGCAGGGGTCCTGTGGCTTTGGGGTCCCACGTCCTCAGGGCTGAGGCCCCAACCTTAGGCAGAGTGGAGTCAGGAGTGATGAGCTCACCAAGGCTCCGGGTGTGCCATCGGCATCCTGTCCACAGCTCCTTCAAAGCAGGGGCGCATCGCCTTCTCCTGCAAACTCTTCCTCCTCCTGACTTCCCCACGTCAGCTAAAGGGACCAACCTCATCACACGGGCACTGAAATGTCAAACCCCAGCCGACCAAGTGTCTGTTCCGCAAGATGATAGCTACTTTGGCAATCTCTCTAGAATCAGTCTCTTCTTTTCCATGTCTGCTGCCAAATTCCAGCTTTTCACTATATCTCACCTGGACCCTATCTACCCGGTTTCCTGTTTCCTCCTCCCCTTATGACCAGCTATATATATCCTGCTCCCAGTCTGCCCTTTGCCTGCTCAAGAACTTGTCAGAACTAAGTGCTCCATTTGCCACCTGCCAAGTCAAGTCCTTGTCTAGTGGCTTTCTGGACTGCTCTCTTGCAGTGCCCAGTTCCTCTTCTTCTGGGGACTTGAAATTTTCGATACAGTCTGGGTGCACTGCCTACCATGCCCCCAGCCCGCCCTGCTAGGCTGGGCCAACCAGACATCTCTTCCCTGGGATGTGCATCCCGAGCCCTGGTGACAAAATTACAGAGCAGGGCTGCAGCAGATTTATCCTGGCGGTAGCGCTACCTTGAAGTCAGCTGGCCTTTGGTTCCTGCCGTACCCACTCTGAGACCCTGGAGGGGACGTGGGTGTTGAGTCATCTCTCTGATTCTGGGAGTCCCCACAATCTTCTGAGGAAGTCCTTTCCTGCCAAAATCAGCCAAGCTGTTGCTTGTAACCAAAGAAGATTTTCTTAGTACTTTCTGACATACATTTCCTATGTTCTAGCCAAAAGGGAAAACTCCCTATAAATGCTACGATGGCCACCCTCAGCACCCGTTGGCCCCTCTCCAGCCCCCAGGCACTGCTGAAGCTCTACCTGCCCCTTCAGAGCCCAAAGGCCTCTTCTGAACCCTCTATGGGGATGGCTTCGGCTTCCTTTAAAGCAACAAGCCACTAGCTGTCCCTTCTGCCTTCTTCCACTGTAGACATTAGGGTACCTGCCTTAGCCCCCTCCTAAGGGACAATGACTTGGTCATTATTCCCTCCACAACACCCACTCCAGGAACCCAGCATAGCTTCAGGTTCAGTAAAATTCACCAGACTCTGCGGGAAGACAACCCAAAGGACAATTACAGGATCACTGGGCAAAACAGACAGTGAGTGACAAAGAATGTGGAGTGTGTCATCAGAAAGACTGGAGTCTCAATTCCGGCTTCTCCACTTACTGAACCATCTGAGTTCAGTGAAGTCTCGTAATTTCTGTAGGTCTCAGTACTTTGTCTATGAGGTAGTGACAATAATGCTAAACTTTCAATGTGAGGGCAGTTAGGATGACGCCTAGCTAGCAGTAAGCACACAGTTAACACCAGCCATTATCCTAGCTATTAGTAGCTGGTTTGACAGATGCTCTATCAAAAAACAAAAATGAAACAGATGCTCTATCAGAGGGCTGGAATCAGGAGTCCCAGGGTTTACTAGGTAACCCCACCTGGATCTAGATTTGCCTTAAAAACAATAGTAGAAAATCCTTCACAAAGTAAAAGCACAATGGAAGTGATTCCTCCCACTTTTCTAAATTTCAGAGATTCCCAGGCGTCCTGCCCAGGGCACGACCATGGCAGGACTTCACCTTGCAAATACTCCAACCTTCTCAGTCTGAGAGACAGAGTCAGGGCAAATGATGGTGTGGTTCAGCGTCTGCTTCCCCATGTCCACACAGCCATCCCTTTTCCAAAGCTTTAGTTCCTAAATGTCCTGCTTTCGTGGGGCCTTCCTTCAAATAACCAAGGGATAGTGTCTGCTATGTGGTTACAGTGGGACTGGGAGCTCAGGCACTGCAAGTCACCCCTACCATTAACCTAGTCAACACTAGCATCAGAATGAAAGGCAAAGGCCAATTCAGTGTAGCAGCCAGAACAAGCCTGGGTTGGGGAAGCAAGGCAGAAGTCCCTCTTAAGACTTCTATCTGCCTGGATTAATCTCCCAAGCAACTGTGACAGCCCAAACCAGTGGTTCTCAAAGTGTTCTCTCTGAGGAGCTGAGCAGAAATGCAAATTCTAGGCCCCACCCAGACTGACTGAATCAGAAAACTCTGGGAGTGGGGCCCAGCAATCTGTGCCTTAAACAGCTCTGGGGGGGGGGGGGGGCGGTGCAGTCTGACGCCAGCTCAAATATGAGGAACCTTGTCCTAAACCTTTCATGGCATGATCCTCTGCTTTAACTCAAACATTTGCTGAATGCTATGTACCAAGGATCGAGCCGGGTGATGGTATTCCAGAAATGAGGACACATGTGAAGAACTTCCACAGTTTAATGGGGAAATACACAAATACACTAGGCAGGAGGTGGCATGAAAGAAGTCGAGGGAATCACTTTCCACCCCTCTCCCTCAGATTCCTACCCCTCAGACCTTCTCTTGCCATGGCTGGGAAAAGAGAACACCAGTTCTGAAAACCTGGAAACCCACCCCCAATGCTGCTATCCTGGACTCTTCCACCTCGGGTAGCTTTCTCAAGAGGAGTGATCCTTGCCCAGAGGCATGTCTCAGGTCCAGAAGCTTGACATGTGGGGATATGCTCCCACGAGGCCACACCCAGTGGTTCTTAGGGACTTGGAAAATGGCTCTATTGGAGGTTTGGGCTCAGAAAGTTCCTGGAGGGCCATGAACATGCCACAGCACATCACAACAATGCATTCCTGGGCAGGGTCACTCCCACAGGCCCCTGGCAAGCTTGCACACGAGTGTGCAGATGCAGATAAAAACACACAGACAGTTGGCCCCCTGGCCTCTCTTCCTCTAATCTCAAGTTACAAGGTTAAAGGCATCCTATTCGGAAAGCCAAAGGGGAGGGATCAAAGAGGGACTGCTGAAGCAGCTAGCCATCGGGTTCAGATCAAGACTGCTCATTCAGGACCCCAGCAGACTCCCTGATGGCTCACAGGTTTCCCTCCCTCCCCCAAATTCCCACAGGGAAACTGAAGACTGGGCTGGAAAGGGGTGACCCAAAGGCAAATCTGCCAAAGGAAGACTAGAAAACAAAAACCTGAATTAGGCAAGTCTGTACCACCTCTCTGAGCCCTGGTTCCCAGTTCCCTTCAGATCCTGAACACCACGACTAAACTCGAGATTACTGCCTACAGACACTGTGCCTTCCTCCACAAAGTACTCGGGGCACACATACGCAGGCATCCTTCCTCGAACCAGCAACCCCTTCCAAAGTTAGCAGCAGAATCTCGATAAGTTTTAGGGGTGTGGTCTCCCAGACTCCTCTTATGCCACCATCTCTACCAAGGTAGGAGGTTCCCTCCATCTCAGAGGGACTTCAGAGCCCACCAGGCATAATAAGAGAAAGGAATATCCAACTGGTGTCTAGGCAATTGTCCCAAAGACAAGGTAGGAGTGTGAGTTACCCTGCAAGGAAGGACTGTTTCCCAGAGACCCCAGAGTGCCCCGAAGCCCCCTCAGAGGCTTTGTTTGGAAGAGGCAGCCACTCCCTTTCTGCCACCAGCACTTCTCTTCCCCCTTTTCCCCAATACCTTAGACTCTGTTCTTCAGTGCTTTATGCAACTGTAAAGCAAGAGACAAGATGGGAGATGGATGCAGTTGGCAAGAACAGAAACTGAAAGGCTAACTTGAGCAAAGAAGCAATGGGTGGGTGACTCTTCACAGGCAGAGAGGACCAGAAGTGGGCTATTGGAAGGAGGATGGGGTTAGCAGAAGTGGTAGAAAGCTAAAGGGGAACCTAAAGCGAGCTCAGCCCAGGGATGCATCAGGAGGCTTGGGAAGTCCGGTCCATTACAGTGGAATGGCTGAAGGGGGAAAAAAAATGACTTCCATTCCAAAGCATGGGCTCAGGACAGCCCTCATAGGACTGGGGCATGGCCTTGGCCAAGTTCCTGGTTCATATCATGCCTCAGTTTCTCCAAAGTAGGAAGGAGGTCAAGCTGTTAGGTCTCATCAGAGGGAACTGGGCCATGGGGGTGGCTGGGGGGAGTGCCAAGTAGGGGAAAGAGGAGAGAGGTGCTGATGGTGCAAAGACAGCCTGTGGCCAAGAGAAGCGGGGCAGGGGTGTCCAGGTAGCTCAGAGGCCAAGAGCGCGCAGGGGTTGGGGGTACGAACTAGCCAGTGGACAGTAAGTCGGGACTGGGGCAGCGAGCGCTTCCCAGAGCTGGGGCTGGGGGCTGCCACCAAAGAGTGGAACAGTCGCGCCTCAAGGGCTGGGAGCGGCTCGAGGTGCAGAAGCAGAAGGCGGGGATGGGGATTGAGGCCAAGACAGGCGGACCCGCGCCCCCATGGGGCAACCCAGAGCCCAGACCCTGGGGAAGTTGTCGGGGTGGACCGGGCGGGTCTGGGCCGCTGGGCCAAGCCAGCTGCCCGCGCGTTAAGGGGTTCGGGCAGCAAGGGGCCCGGGGCGCCCCGCATCCCGCCCGCCTTCATCCCGCCCGCGCACCTCAGTCAGCGCCGGGCGCCGCGCGGGCCATGCTCGCCGCTCCTGTCGCCGCCTCCGCCCGTGCAGAAAGCCGCCGCCGCTGGCGGCGTCCGGACCCGTTAGCTCCGCGGTTCCCTCGTCCGTCCGCAGCGGGCCAGTCCCGCCCTTGCCGGCTCTGCCCTCCCGGAGCTGGCCGCCGCCGCCGCCGCCGCCTCAGTCCGGCCCCTCCCCCCACCCCAGCCCGGCTAGAAGGGAAGGGTGGGGGAAGGGGACGACTGCCCCCTCCCCATTCACATCCTCTCTGTCTCTCCCCACCCTCCTCCACCCGCACCGGGGCGGGCATGCTGGGATATGGAGTGCAGCCGGCGCTGGACCGCTAGGGGCGCGCCACATTCAGGACTACAGCTCCCGGAAGACAGCGCGCGCGCTATAGGGATTGTGGACTTTGTAGTTCGTCCGGGATCCGAGGGGGGTTGTCTACCGCGCAGGAGGTGGGGGTCGGCGCGGCGGGGGATGGGAAATCTCCATTCCCAGAAGGCTGGGCTCCCGGCGTTTTGAAACAGAGGGTGTGGGGTTCTGCGGTGCTCCGGGCTCGGGTTCAATACCTGGATCCCGAGGGAGGTGCAAACTGTAGCCCAGGATGCCTCTCAGACGCGTCTGTGGCCAGATGCGGCCGAGTCCAGCTGAAGGGGAAGCCTCCCGGCCCCCGAACAGAGCCTTGGGTACAGTTGCCACTAGCGCTCCCAAAGAGCCATGACCTGAGACCAGTTTGGCTGCGTGCCCGGGCTCTCCAAGCCGGAGGAGCTGTGGTGGGGCCTTTGTGCTCAGGCAAGAGGAGAAGGGGCTCCAGGAGCGGCGTGGGCGTGGGGTTTTCCCCACCCGGGAAAGAGGAGCCGAGAGACTGTGGGTTTCCTGGAGCACCTCGTTCAGCCTCACTCTCTTTTGTCAGATGCTCTTAGCTCCCTCCCTACTGTTTAGGGTAAGGCGCACAGGTTTTAAATATTTTTTCCATGTCTTCTCTTAGCAGGGACCTTCCCCAACTTCCAAACCTAACTCAAACCTTCGAGAAGCTCCAGGTCGACTGCACTTTCGTCCTCCAAGCTTCATCTCCTCTGGCAGAGCGGAAGCCTGTAGGTCAGTGGTTCTCAAACTTTGGCGTGTTATCAGATTCTCCTGGAGAGCTTGCTCAAATACAGCTGGCTCCCCACTGGAGGTTTCTGTTTCATTAACTCTAAGGTGTGCCTGGGAATTTGCATTTCTAGCAACATCCCACGTGAGGCTGCTGGCTGCTGGTCTGGGGAAGCACTTTGAGAACTGCTACTGTTGCTGTTTGTTAGTTCTGACTTTGTCCTTCAAGGATGGGTCTGCTGTGGAATATTAGTCTCAGAAAAGCCAGGCTGCCTAAGGCAGGATTCTAGCGTAGTTTAGCACAGGAGTGCTTTTTTTTTTTTTTTTTTAAGATTTTATTTATCTATTTGACAGACAGAGATCACAAGTAGGCAGAGAGGCAGGCAGAGAGAGAGAGAGAGAAAGAGGGAAGCAGGCTTCCTGCGGAGCAGAGAGCCCGATGCGGGGCTTGATCCAGGACCCTGAGATCATGACCCGAGCCGAAGGCAGCAGCCCAAACCACTGAGCCACCCAGGCGCCCCAGGAGTGCTCTTTTTAATTGTAATAAATAAACAAATCAGTTCATCCTGGAAAGAAAAATAGGGTGTGGGCCATCTGATTGAAAGGTGTTCCTGATCCTAGCCCTTGGTGTTTTCTCTAAAGCTGGGGAGGTTTTCTGGTGGTAACTGCCCCTCCCCTCCATGTATGTAAGCCAAGGAGTGTGATCTCAAATGGGGAGTACAGTGAGCTCAGTAGAATCCACTCCCACTGGGTGGGCTACAACCTAAAACAGGTTGGGGAGGCACCTGGGTGGCTCAGTTGGTTAAGCATCTGACTTCAGCTTTGGTTATGATCTCAAGGTCCTGGGATTGAGCACCATATTGGACTCCCTGCTCAGTGAGGGGTCAGCTAGTCCCCGCCCCCCACTCATTTTTTTTTTTAACCTCTCTCTCTCAAATAAATAAAATCTTTAAAAAATTAAATAAATAAAAATGAAACAGGTTGGGTTGGTGAAAGATGGGAAGGTGGCTTCCTGACCTCTCAGGTAGGCTCTCCTTGACCTTGTAGTTCTGGGAACTACAAACCCCTGAAGACAACACTTGGTGACCATCACCCTCAGACACAATCCTAGACTCTACCAGCTGTAAGGTGACAAAGATTCACTGCTTGACTGAACTTCAGCCAGGCTGGTCTGAGCTCTCTTCTTCCATAGGCCTCAAGCTTGGTCTATAAAAACTACACTCCTCAACACAAACAATTTCATACATCCTCCACCCTGCACAGTAAAGACTTAAACACAGTAACAGTTTCTAACACCTCAAAGCCACATCCCTAGGATGACTATAGCTCCTCTCAAGTGCAGGCCAGCTAAACCTCAAAGCTGCGAAAAGGATTTGTTGTTTGCTGTAGCCAACCCCAGAAGATAGGTGACTACTCCAACTTAAACACTTACTACAAAGGGCTTGCAACTGTGACTCCTTCCTCTGTCCTTTTGAGATGTATATGTAGCTTCCACAGCTCGGGAGTGCCTTTCCCCAGGACCTGAAAGCCCTTCCTTTGAAATGTAATCATCAGGAAGGGTAGGGCCTGGGTCTCCCAGCCTCGGTGGGAGGATTGCATCCTAACTTCCTAACAGATAGCAGGCCTAATCATTAACACCCACCAATCCTTCGTGATTTTTCACTTCCCTGACTCCAGAGCTACTCTCACCTCCCTCCGGACTCCCTCATTCTCTCTTTAAAATGTGTCACCTTAGGGCGCCTGTGTGGCTCAGTGGGTTAAAGCCTCTGCCTTCGGCTCAGGTCGTGATCTCAGAGTCCTCGGATCGAGCCTCACATCGGGTTCTCTGCTCAGTGGGGAGCCTGCTTCCTCCTCCTCTCTCTTTCTCTGCCTGTCTCTCTGCCTACTTGTGATCTCCCTCTGTCAAATAAATAAATAAAATCTTTAAAAAATTAAAATAAAATGTGTCACCTCTACAAACTGAAACGGAATTCAGTTCACACTGGGCCCCTTCATTACTGCAGTAGTATATTCCTGGTTAAAATCTGGCGTAACACTTTGGTGTCTGGCTTTGTTTATCTTTGACAAAAGGGGTGGGTACACTGAGTCCTCAGGGCCCAGATTCTAGTGTTCCACCCTTCCACTGAGGGCCAAAAGGGTGAGTTTCTCTCAGGTCCTTGGGCAAGTAGCCAAGTGGCCACCAGACGCGTTGGACCTTGACTAAAGTTAACTCTGGGATGCTTTTCTGCTTTTAGATTTGTGTCTCCATCACAGGCCAGTGGCAGCTAAGTCATCCACATGCAACCCGGTGCTCTTTCCATAAAACGAGCTGCCAGGCCTTTCCTAAAGGGGCTTGACCTCTGCACCTGAGTCACGTGCCATGACAACATTCCCTCACATGCAGAAGGTTCATGAATTTTTGAGTTTACACTCGTCTCCCGAATCTCTGTTGGCAGATGGTTCAGGGAGAACTAAGATGCCCTTTCACGGACAGGGCAAAGAGACCTTCTTTCTACCTCAGCTCCAACAGAGACCCTTATCATCACCCTTACCACTTCCCACTTAGATGTCACATTGCTTCACCCTTTTACCCTTGCTGGTTCTGTTTTCCCATCCCCTCCGCCCATCCAAATTCTGCCTGTCTGAAGTCTACCTTGAGTTTTCCTTCCTCCAGAAGGTTCTCCCCAACTGCCTCAGGGTAGCATTTGGATTTGAATCATTCTTTGACACCCAAGCGCCCCCAAAGACCTCATTTTTTAGAGCTGTTGTAAAGATTGAAAAAAATACTATGATCTTAGGTAGGAAGACTATAAAAAATAAATGAAGTTAATCTATAAATTATTGTGATTCCAGTACAAATACTAGCAGGTTGTTTGCTCTTTTTGTTCATTTTTTGGAGATGGGAGAGAGAAGTAGATAAATTGATTTTTGAAAATTATTTGGATAAATAGGAGTGCCAGAGTGGCTCAGTCAGTTACTCATCTGCCTTGGGCTCAGGTCATGATCCCAGGGTCCTGGAATCAAGCCCATGTTGGGCTCCCTGCTCAGTGGGGAGCCTGCTTCTCCTTCCTCTACCTGCCTCTGCCTACTTATGCTCTCTCTGTCAAATAAATAAATAAAATCTTCTGGGGTGCCTGGGTGGCTCAGTGGGTTAAAGCCTCTGCCTTCAGCTCAGGTCATGATCCCAGACTGCTGGGATCGAGCCCCGCATCAGGCTCTCCGCTCAGCAGGGAGCCTGCTTCCTCCTCTCTCTCTGCCTGCCTCTCTGCCTACTTATGATCTTTGTCTGTCAAATAAATAAATAATGTTTAAAAAAAAGATTAAAAAATCTTAAAAAAAATTTTTTTGGAAAAATAACAAGCAAGAGTAGTCAGGAAATGTTTAAAAAACTAACAGTAGTAAAGGATGTTAGCCCTCTCAGATAGTCAACATATTATAAAGTCTACTCTTAAAGGGTATGATAGATCAATGACAGACCTGCCAGTCTAGAAGTAAGCTCAAATACTCATAGGAATGAGCTTAAATACCAAAGGGAAATTGGCATGTAGTAAAGATACATTCTTAAATAAGCAGAAGAGAAGGTGAATTACTCTATAATGATGCAGGGACAATTGGGGAACCATTTGCTAAAAAATTAAGTCAACAGTGACTAAATTAGTGGATTGAAGTAAAAATCACCAATGCTTCTCAGTTTCATGAAAAACAAAGACAACCATACTTCATCCATAGAAGTAAGACACTCTGAAAGTAGTGTTGAAGACAGAAATCACCCCAAAGCTAACAACACCAATATACAGAATATGCTGGTCTCAGAGGACCAGGTTATTTGAAACCATGTAAGATACAATCAAGAAAATGCAGTGAGAAACCATACAGGACAAATGACCCAGTTTCTTCAATGAATACCTTTTAAATTAAAAAAAAATATATATATATAGAAGAGAATCTGTAAATTTTAAAATTTTAAATTGGCCCTGTCAGCCAATCACAATGTATGGACTTTATTCAAACAACAAAAAAAGTTGTTTTACAATAGGGGAAATTTGGGGAACCTGGGTGGCTTTGTTGGCTAGTCATGGCTCAGGTCGTGATCCCAGGGCATGGTATGGAGCAAGTCAGGCTCCTTGCTCAGTGGGGAGCTTTCTTCTCCCTCTCCCTCTGCCTGCTGCTCCCCCTGCTTGGGCTCTCTGTCAAATAAATGGATGAAATCATTTTTAAAAAGGAGGGGAGACTTGGAACACTGACCTTTGGATATTAAACGATTGCTATTAATTTTAAGTGTGCTCATGTTGTTGTGGTTAGTTTTTTGTCTAAGAGACTTCATTTAATAATATATACTGAAATCCTGAAATCCAATTTATGGAATGATAAGGTGTCTGGGGTTTGCTTCAAAATAATTCAGGGTTGGATGAAGGTAAAGATACAAGTTTGATCATCGTTGGAGTAGGGGGGATGATGGTTACTTGGGGTTCATTATAATATTTTTTCTACTTTTGCATGTGTTTGAAGTTTTCCATAATAAAATGGTTTAAACCTTTTTCAGTGACATCTCCACCTCATACCTCGCTAAAAACCATCACCAACACCACCACCAAAAACCAAGTTAATAGAAAATGGGAGACATTTTTGGAATTTGTATTAAAAGGTGAAGAGCTGGGGTGCCTGGGTGGCTCAGTGGGTTAAGCTCTGCCTTTGGCTCAGGTCATGATCTCAGGGTCCTGGGATCGAGCCCCACATCAGGCTCTCTGCTCAGCGGGGAGCCTGCTTCCGCCTTCTCTCTGCCTGCCTCTCTGCCTACTTGTGATCTCTGTCTGTCAAATAAATAAAGTTAAAAAAAAAAAAAGGTGAAGCACCAATATAAGATGCTTTTGTAAATCAGTAAGAAGACCAAGAACCCAATAGGAAATGTAAAAATTATATAAACAGTTCACAAAAGAAGGAAACACAATGGCTCTGATATGAAAGATGCAGAGCTTCTGTTTTTAAGAAAAAATTGTAGTAAAATACACATAGCATGAACTTTACCACCTTAACCATTTTTTTTTAAATAAATGAAAGGTAACTGTTTATTACTGAAGAGAAAAACGTATACAAGAAAATCTAGATTCATTTTCCTCATGCACTACTTTTGTAATAAAGTTCCGGATAATCAACTTTGAAGATATTTACAAGGATAAATTTTTCTTAACGCACGACCATTTACTGTATGATGGACATTTTTTCATAGAAATCAAATATGGAAACAGAATATATTCTTATAGTTTACAAGAAGCTTAGAACATTGTATAAATAAGATGATATATTTTACTGCAAAATATTATAAAAGTGATGCAATTTTGTGGCTCATATGTTTAATTACTTGATTTGAACAGGGGAATGAAAAAAAAACCAGCAAGACAGGCCTGGCTTTTAAGATTTTTTGTATTCAATTCGTTCTACTTTCACATCATCTCCAATTAGCTGATACACTGTAGAAGCCTGGATGTCCATCAACACAAATGAAGGAATAATGTTTGTTTGCAAGGCATTATATGCTCCAGTGGCAGAACCTGGGTTAATGTAGAATTTATTCTCATGCTAAAATGCTTCAAATTTGTGTGTGAGTCCCGAAATAAGAATATCCACATCAAACTGCCTCTGCAACAGGGCTAAGCTGGCCATATCTCCCCAAGGAATAACTTGATGCCCATGGATCAAACCAATTTTGAACTGCCCAACAGTCACAACTTTCTGTTCTGGATAATTCAGATTCTCATCCAAGTCTCCTCTCACAATACGAACATCACCGGCCAGCGTCTTGAGATAGTCATAACTCTCTTTGGTGCAAAGGTTTCCAGTACAGAGAATGTGCTGAATCTTTCCTGGCACCAGAAGTTTTTTGAATTTAGCCAGCAAACTGTTGCACCGGTGTGGGATGTGCAGGTCTCCTAATACCAACACCAATCTGTGCCCAGCCATCCTGTCACTGGGCTCCGCTCAGTTACCAGCACCGCCACCGCCTTCTTCCTCGGGCTCCTCGGCGACTCCACCTTAACCATTTTTTTAAAAGATTTTTTAATTTATTAATTTGACAGAGGGAGAGAGAGACAGAGAGAAAGGGAGCACAAGCAGGGGGAGTGGGAGAGGGAGAAGCAGGTTTCCCACTGAGCAGGGAGCCTGATGGGAGCTCGATCCCAGAACCCTGGGATCATGACCCGAGCCAAAAGCAGACACTTAACAAGTGAGCCACCCAGGCTCCCACTGCCTTAACCATTTTTAAGTGCACAGTTCAGTGACATTAAGTACGTTCACAGTGTTGTGCCCCCATCACCACCGAGTGATGATGAGTGAGCTCCACAGAGCTCTTTTCATCTTGCAAAACTGAAAAGTTCTGTACCCCTTAAACAATGACTCCTCACATTTTCCCCTCCCCCCAGTTCCTGACAACCACCATTCTACTTTCCATCTCTATAAATTTGACTATGAAGTCATATCAGCATGAGGACAGTATTTGTCCTTCTGTGTCTGGTTTGTTTCACTTAGCATAATGTCCTCAATGTTCATCCACATTGTAGCATGTGTCAGGACTTCCTTCCTCTTTCAGGCAGGATAATATTCTATTGTGTGTATGTTCCACATTGTATCCATTTATTTATCATTTGACACTTGGGTTGCTTCCATCTTTTGGCGTTTGCAAATAAAGTTGCTATGAATATGGGTATAGAAATCTCTCTTTAAGTCCCTGCTTTCAGTTCCTTTTTTTTTTTAAATTTATTCATTTATTTGACAGAGAGAGATCACAAGTAGGCAGAGAGGCAGGCAGAGAGAGAGGGGGAATCAGGCTCCCCGCCGAGCAGAGAGCCTGATGTGGGGCTCAATCCCAGGACCCCGAGACCATGACCTGAACTGAAGGCAGAGGCTTAACCCACCGAGCCACCCAGGCACCCCCTTGCTTTCAGTTCTTTTAGGTATATACCCAACAGTTGAATTGCTGTATCATATAACAATTCTGTTTTTAATTTTTGGAGGAACCATCATAGTATTTTCCATAATGGGTGTATTGTTTTACATTTCCCCAGCAGCGACGAGGGTTTCCGTTTTTCCACATCCTCACCAACCGTTATTTTCTGAGCTTCATGCTGAATAAATAAATGCAAATTAAAACCACACTGAAATATCATTTTTCACCTATCAGATTGGCAAAGACCAAATAGCTTGATAACTATCTTGGCAAGAGTGTGGGGAACAGGATTCGTGTATGCTGTGAGTGTGACTGGAAACTGGTACAGCCTCTAAGAAGAGTAACTTAGTAATATCTTCAAATTACACATGCACACACCATTTGACCCAGCAATTTGTAAGAAAGTATCCTATTTACACATTTTCTTAGTTGCATACAGGGATGGCTATTTGTTACAACACCCTGTGAGCAAAGATTAAAAGTGATCTGTATGTTGTGGCACCTGGATGGCTCAGTTGCTTAAGCATCCGACTCTTGGTTTCAGCTCAGGTCATCATCTCAGGGTCCTGGGATCGAGCCCCAGTTTGGGCTCCATGCTCAGCATGGAGTCTGCTTGAGATTCTCTCTCCCTCTTCCTTTGCCCCTTCCCCCCACTCATTCTCTCACAAACAAATGAATAAATAAATATTCATGATCCAAATTAAGGAGTCAATGGATAGATTGAAGACATTTCAACTGATGGTGTCTTTTGTTATCATTAGCTCAGTGGATAAGAAACTATTGGAGAGCAGGGGACTGGCTTTTGTAGGTCAAAACAGACCTTCAAGAAATATTGATTAAATTAATGAAATTATTTCTTAGTCTCTGGCAGAACTGAATTGGCAGGCAGCTCAAGGAGGTTAAGTGGCTTGTCTAAGGTCATTCATATATAATATGTATTACCTATTCCTTATATGCAAAGCACGATGGAGGGCACTATGAAATTGAAAAATCGCACCCTACCTTCTAAGAGATTGAGATCTAGCAAAGCAATCTGGCACACCATTAAAAATATCAAGGTTTTGGTGGTGTTGTTTTTTTTTTAAGATTTTATTTTAATCTCCACACCCGATGTGGGGCTCAAACTCCCAACCCTAAGACCAAGAGTCATACACGCTGACTGCATTAGCCAGGGACCCCCAAAATACCAAGTTTTTTTTTTAATGGTCCTTTCAGTTATAGCAATGGAAACCATTATTCTGGTGGATAAATTGAGGTACAGATCAGAGAAGTAGTTTCTCAAAAAAGCTATATGAAACAGCAGAACAAAGATGCTGACTAAAATAGAAGTCATCATTCCATTTGTGCCCATCCTTAGTGCCCTGGGGGATCATTTCAGGGCAACCATTTCCCACCAGTGTTCCATGCACTGGATCAGCCTTTTCAAAGGTGTGCAGGTTGCTCCTATAAAAAGGATTCCCTGGTGGCGCCTGGGTGGCTCAGTGGGTTAAAGCCTCTTCCTTCAGCTCAGGTCATGATCCCAGGGTCCTGGGATCGAGCCCCATATTGGGCTCTCTGCCCAGAAGGGAGCCTGCTTCCCTTCCTCTCTCTCTGCCTGCCTCTCTGCCTACTTGTGATCTCTGTCAAATAAATAAATAAAATCTTAAAAAAAAAAAAGATTCTCTAACCTGTGTGTGAAATGCTTTATACATGAGTGTAAAGTTATCCATGCATACAGGTGTTTTTTTCCCTACCTTTGTCCATTGAGAAGGCCTGAGAGCAGTGATACCCCATTAGCAACTGAGCTTTTGTGGCTGTCTTTAAACTTGAGGTGAAAATCACAAAACATAAAATTAGCCATTTTGTTATTTTAATTTTAATTTTTTTGGAGGAGGCACCCAGAAATGAACCACTTTATAGCATACAATTCAGTGCATTTAGTACATTCACAATGCTTTGTAACCAATACTTTTATTTAGTTCCAAAACATTTTCATGATCCCAAAAGAAAATCCAGTACCCATTAAGCAACCATGCCTCATGCTCCCTTCCCCAAGCCCCTGGCAACCACTATGTTCCATCCCTATGGATTCACTGTTCTAAATATTTCATATAAATAGAATCATACAAAATACGGTCATTTGTGTCTGACATCTTTCAGTTAGCATAATGTTTCTAAGGTTCACCTATGTTACAGCATGTGTCTATATTTCATTCTTTTATGACCAAATACCACTCCATTGCATAGATATACTATACTTTGTTTATCCAGTATATTGATTTCTTAAAGTTGTGAGAAGAAAATAAGCCTGTCTACCTTTGTTTTGTGGTTTGCAGCAACCCTTGTTAACATCTTACAGAAGCTCTCTTTTGAAAATACTACACAAGATATTTGTGAATGGTAGCAGTCAGGATTTGGGGAAGAGGGTCCACTAAATGATGAAGTACATTTAAAAGCTCTGCAGAAAGGGCTCGTTTTTTAGTCTGTCAAGTCTTTGGTTTAATTTTTTTTCCTTTTTTTTTTTTTTTTAAAGTAGGCTTCACCCCCAGCATGGAGCCTAATGCAGGGCTTGAACTCAAGACTGTGAGATGGAGACCTGAGCTGAGATCAAGAGTTGGATTTTTTTTTTTTAAGATCTTATTTATTTATTTATTTGACAGGCAGAGATCACAAGGAGGCAGAGAGGCAGGCAGAGAGAGAGAGAGGGAAGCAGGCTCCCCACCGAGCAGAGAACCCAATGCGGGACTCGATCCCAGGAACCCAAGATCATGACCCAAGCCGAAGGCAGCGGCTTAGCCCACTGAGCCACCCAGGCACCCTCAAGAGTTGGATATTTTAAAAATTAAAACACTTGGGGTGCCTGGGTGGCTCAGTTGGTTAAGCATTGGACTTTTGCTTTTGGCTCAGGTCATCATCTCAGGGTCATGAGGTTGAGCTGGGCACTGGGCTCCCTGCTCAGAGTGGAGTCTGCTTGAGATTCTCTCTCTCCCTCTGCCCCTCCCCTTCCCCATCTGTGTGCTCCCTCTCTCTCTCTCAAATAAATAAAGAAATCTTATTTTTTAAAGATTTATTTATTTATGTATTTGAGAGAGAGAGAGAGAGAGAGCGTGCGAGCAGGAAAGAGGGGCAGAGGGAGAGGGAGAAGCAGACTCCCCACTGAGCAGGGAGCCCAATGTGGGGCTTAATCCCAGGATCCAGAGTTCTTGACCCGAGCCACCCAGGTGTCCCTAAAAACATAATTTTTAAAAACCATACCAGCTGCTTTGTTTTCTCCTTGGAAATCCCAGCACAAGAGTTTAATATCCTCTCTCCATTTTCCTCAGCTAGTCCCTATGTCTTCTCTACTCTTCCTGTAGTAAATGCTGTGGGCTACACCCTTTACAGCAATGGTGCACCCGTTCTCCACTTTTCTCAGTTGTTGTGTTGGCAGCTAATTACTCACAGTTTTACTCTTCTCCAGAGAATTGTCCTCAGTCCACATGAACTATTTCATCCAGATGGGCCTGGGAAATTATGCTGCTCCTTTTCCTACCTCCCAGTGGCCCATAGCCTATGAATGACTGATGTGGGGTACAAAGTCCAGCTCCCTTACTTTGGAGAGAGATACACCTCGTGTTGCATTTTATGCCCCAGAGCTCACTGTAGGATCAGACCGAGGCTAGACATCTTTGCTTGGCTTCTAACCCTGCCCTAATCCTGCTTACCTCACCGCCCCAATAAATCCTTTGCACAAGAATCCATGTCTCAGGCTCTACATCTAGGGAGCCCAACCTAGGATATCCCTGTGGGTAGTCCTGGCTCCCAGAGGTATTTCCTGCTACAAGCAGCAGGCATGCATCTCATCTGGGGCCCTGCAGATTGCACCTCCTTCAGGAAGCCCTCCTGGACCTGGGCCTTCACACTCCTGCAGCATTTAATAAGGAAATTGGATGCCTGTTCTGGCCAGGCACTGTGCTAATCCTTTTGTGTGCATTAGTGCATAATCCTCCCAACAAGCTGATTAGGCAAATACTCTTGTATTCTTACAGATGAAGAAAATAAGGCTCAGAGAGGTTGAGTGTCTTGCTCACTCAGTAAGAAAGTAACAGAAATTAAGGAGCATTTGTCTGATTTCTCACGCTCGTATTTAATCACTATACTCTGTCCTAAATTATAGTATCAGAACTTTTATTTTTGTGGGTCTATCTATCCGAGACAGTGGGACTATGTATAGAGGAGAGGTACGTGTTGTATGTCTATTGCTGAAAGAGTGTGCTCAGAGCTTCATCTTATTAAAAATATTCTGAGTATCATTGCTACTCACACCAAGGAATTCCAGAGTGCCTTTGGAGCTCCCCCTTCAGTGTGCCTGCCCTAGGAAGTGGGGTGAACCCCTTTGCCTCTGAGCTCCTTGGGGCACACGGATCTCCGGGAGCCCCTGCCAGAGCTGCAGTTAGAGGCATCCCTGCCTTCCACTCCACTGCAGAGTGGGGATCTGCATTGCTGAGAACAGCAGCAGTGGGAGAAAGCTCATCACTTCCCTGGAGGCTTCCTGGGTTCACAGAAGACAAAGAGCAGGCACTGAAGTCGGGGTTCAGACCTGGGCCAAGTGAAGAGGGGGAACAACCCCAGGGGAAGAAGACAAAGGGAAGGAGAGAGATTTGGGGGAGGAGGTGGGGTAGTGGGGGCGGACTAGGGAATTGTTGGTTATTCATTCGTCTGACAAATTATTTTAACCACTTACAATGTCCTAGGCACCGTTCTGGGGACTGAGGATACAATCACGGACAAACCAAAGACCCTGATTTAATGAGGCAACATGAGAAGAACAATAAAAATAATGCTATTAATGATTAATAGGACTCTTTCTGAGCACCTACTATGGAGTCAGAAAGTTATCTTATCCTCACAACAATGTCAGGTATTTGATACTGTTATTAACCTGTTTTACAGATGGTGACAAGGAGAGACAGAGTAGCCAAGTGATTGGCTAAGGTTACATAGAGTTTGAGCAGGGTCCCTCATCTCCTTTGAGATGAATGCCAAGGCCTCTCAGGCTCCCTACTGAGGACAGAAGATTTGGAAAGTACATTCTTGAAAGAAAAATTAAAACAATAGCTACGAAACTCAAGTTCTCCTTGCCCATCTCGATCCCTAGCAGTCTCCATCCTGTTATGAATACTATGTGTCCATATACATTATTTTTTTTAAAGATTTTATTTATTTATTTGAAAGAGATCACAAGTAGGCAGAGAGGCAGGCAGAGGGAGAGGAAGGGAAGCAGGCTCCCTGCTGAGCAGAGAGCCCAATGTGGGACTCGATCCCAGGACCCTGGGATCAGGACCTGAGCCGAAGGCAGAGGCTTTAACCCACTGAGCCACCCCGGCGCCCCATATACATTATTTTTGACCCGAGTGTCTTCCTGTCCATATGGTTCTACGTTTTTTCTCCCTACCTTGAACACGGTTCCCTATTGTACACACAGTTCTACTTACTTCCTTCTCATTGTGCATAGTATTCCATGGCATAGATGTACCCTAGAGAATAGAGAAAAAACAATTTTTCTCTATCACAAACAATGCTGCCATTCACAGCTTTTCCAAAAACTCCGCAGATTCTCTTCCTACTGCAGAGTTGCAAAGTTTCTTCTGGAAGGACCCATGTCATCAAATCCACGAAAGCACTAGCCAACTGCCAGTCCAACAGTAGCCGCTTACACTCTGGCAACTACTTTTTTTCCCCCTCAGTGGATTTTATTTTCTTCTGAGAAAAGCAGCTGCCCCAGGTCCTGGCTAGGGGTCTAAACAGACCCCAAACGAGGAACCTCCAGTCCCAGAAAAACGAGCCTGTGTCTTTAAGAAGCGTTCGTTCCTCTGGGAGTTGTAGTTTTGCTGGGCTATGGAGCCCCCTTCTCATCTCACCTTCTTTCTCGATCTGAACTCACACAACCTTTAGGCAAGTGCAGCCCTCGCCAAATCTGTGTACCCATGCAATACAGAGCTCCGAGTCAGTTTTTTGGGGAGGACAAGCCAGGACAAGCGAAGTGGAGAAACTACATTTCCTAGGGTGCACCGCGAGGAGGGTGTGGGGGTTGGGGGGGGGACAAGCGAGCCGTGTTAAAGAGCCCGCGGCGTCGAACGCCCAGCAGAGGCAGGTATGTCGGTCCGTGTGGGTCCCCGCTTCGCGCGCCCCGGTCCCCCGCCACTGTTTTTCGGCCCACGCTCTCGGACCGGCAGGACCGAGCTTGGCCAGTAGCCTCCAGGTTCCCGATAGGGAAGTGTCCGAGAACTCTGCCAGCGCCCCTGGGCGTCCCCTGGCTGCAGAATACGTCTGCGACCGGTAGGTCTGGGTTTTTTCAGTAGTACCCCTGGGACCTGGCCAGTACCGGGCACTTGGGGACGCCCGGGACAGGGAAGGATACGGACCCCAGAGGCCCTTCACCCCTGAGGCAGGTGGGGCGTTGGATGCCAGCGCTGCTGACTGCTTTAAAGCAGTGTTTTCTGCCTTAGTTTACCCCATCTGGGCTCATCATTATGCACAAATCTTGATTACAGGACGTTTGTATAATTTACAGAGTGATTTTACTCCCAGTCAACTTCAGTTTGCCGTTTTATTTTCCAGAGGGCAAGACAGATCCCTTCATGAGCCTGTTTTTGTTTTGTTTTCTTTTTACCTTTCAAGCTCAGAAATGAAAAATCCCTGCCCCAATACTCTTCCAAAAAGCATATATGAAGAGGTTTTATTATTTTGTTCTGTCCCTGGCTCCCCTTCCCTATCCAATTTTGGGATGGGGAAAATTGGCTGAGGACATTAAACTTGGCCTCAGTAGATGAAATGTTATTGAAAGTGGGCAGAATATTGGAATAGAACTCTGTTCTTTTCTAACTTTTCTGTAAATGTCAGGTATGACGGGATACACCGCAGGAGAGGTGTCTTACTCCTACAGGTTGCTGAAGAACAGGAACCTTGGCGTTGCACGCACCTGTCCTGCCCGTAGCGCTGTGTCTGACTGAGCAAACTCTTTCATCTCTTTCAGCTAGTTTCCTTATCTTTTTTTTTTTTTTTAAAGATTTTATTTTTATTTATTTGACAGAGAGAAATCACAAGTAGAAGGAGAGGCAGGCAGAGAGAGAGAGGGAGGGAAGCAGGCTCCCTGCTGAGCAGAGAGCCCGATGCGGGACTCGATCCCAGGACCCTGAGATCATGACCTGAGCCGAAGGCAGCGGCTTAACCCACTGAGCCACCCAGGCGCCCTAGTTTCCTTATCTTTATCGTGTGTGATAAGATCCAATTCATAGGTCTATTGAGTGAGTCATGTGAGCTGATTATGCAATGCCGGTGGTGTTGCAAAAAAAAAGCGCTCCCTGAACTTTAGCCACTAGTATCATTCCACCTTTTGTGTTACCATAAAATACCCTTTGGGCTGATCTGGTAAAGCGTGCTGCTTCACCTAGCTCGATATCCCTAGACCTTCCCTGATTTTTTAATCTTTGGGACATCTTTGACCTGGAGAATATTTTAGAGGTAGTGTTCACTCCCACTGCCTTCAGGGTCAAGTTAAACTCTCTTGTTCCCTTTCCCTCCCGGAGAGAACTACCACTCATTGAGCACCCCCTCTACTCCCATGCCACATTGTTTCCATTTTATTTAATACTGGCAACAGTTCTAGGAGGCTGGTATCTCTGGCTTGCAAGAGATGAGCTAACCTGTTCAAAATCACACAGGAGGAGGCAGGGAGGGATGGAAACAGAGCTCCCAGGATTGATTTTCAGCTTGGGACTGCTCTTCTGACCTAAGGCTCTAGTGGGGTGCAGACCAGATAGGCCTTCCCTCCTCCCCTCTGGCCATGATCTGTCACCTGTCCATGTCTCCCAGTCATTATGCTGAGACCAAGACTAGGCTCAGATTTTCTGGGTCATTGGACCCTCCTTGGGACATTTCTTCCTTGCTCCCTTTTCAGCACCTTTGCTTGGGACCAAATGTCATTATCATTGTCACCTGAATTAAAATTAGAGTGACCCAGGTCCCAGTCATGGCTGCACATCCATTAGCTTCTTTAAAGTGGAGATAATAATACTTATCCTGCAGGGATGTTGCCAGGATAAAAAACCCAAATGTCTTAACTGCGGGCCAGTGAACTCAGTCCCAGCGGCTGTTATCATTAACATTGACCTCATTTCATTATCACCTTGTATTTGTTTAGACTGTGTCACAATGGCTAATACACTCTGAGCACTTTCCATATTTCCATATATTTACACCTTTCATTCTTTCCTTGTTCCCACAAAGTAGGTTCAGTGTAGTGGTTAAAAGAATGGACTCTGGAGAAAAGTGTCTGGTTCATTTTGGCTGTGCTACTTGCTCGCTGTGCAACCTTGGGCCAGTTACTTAATCTCTCTGTGCCTCAGTTTCTTATCTTTGAGGATAAAGATAGTACTTCCCTGACATGAAGTTAGAGGTTCTTTTTTTTTTTTTTTTTTAAGTTAGAGGTTCTTACAGAGGTGTTTTTTTCCTTTGAAGGTGCCAAGAGAGGGATGATATTATACTCCCCATTTTGGTTCAGGTCCTTGGAGAAGCAGAAACAAAGATGTGACTAGACTTGCAAGAGATTTTTTGGGGAAGGGGGAAGAAGGGGAGGGAGCTAGAGCAGTCAGGGAGAGCTGTCAGGCTGCTGCCTGTGAAGGAGCAGCAGAAGAAGGGAAGGAAGGAAGGAAGGAAGGGAGATAGGAAAGATGTTTGACACGCTTGCAGCTCTGAGACCGTTCTGTTGGGTTGATGGGAACTTCAGGAGCCTAGGTTGTCTTTCAGAGGATCCCCATCTTGCAGGAGTTGGTCTGTGTTCATGTCCTTGCTGCACGGAGTCATTGATGGGTTGGGAAGAGTTGGTGGAAGTGTTGCTTCCATGTGAACAAGCTGGGGGCACTTGTCAGTTAGACTCTCTGCTGCAGGAGGCCTGAGGGTGTTAGGGTGCTGGAGATCACGCGGTAAGTTTGTGGCCAAGCTGGAGTCCCACGAGGCTCCTTTACTGGAAAGGCCAGATGGACATCCTGGGGAATGCCTTCTTCCTCAGGTGGCTGGCCAAGATCTCTAGCTCGGACTTCCCCTCTGGATTTCCCTCCTGGGCTTAGCAGGGAACAGAGCAATTTCTCTTAGTGGTGGAGGCTCTCCCTGAAAGCTGGTGGGAGTGTGGGTGTTGCCAAGTGGTGGTGACTGTCAGCCTTAGCTAACCATAGGCTTGATGGCTGCAGAGTCTGGTGTGAGAGATGCTGTTGTTGCTGGCTCTTAGTGAGTAGAGTAGGCTGACTTAGAGAGTAGGCTGACTCCCGGACACACACTCTGGGCCCCCCATCATCCCTCACCATGCTGAGCTTTGGAAGTCAGAGGGAAGAGGTGGGGGGCTGCTGCTTTGTGGGACAGCACTCAGACCCCTGCCAGAGGTGGATGCCAGGGGGCTTTTGAGGACTGTTTACACATGGTCTTGGGGACTCAAGAGTCCAATTCATTTCCCATTTGGTAGGAGAGGAATGTTGAGGCGGCTAGGAGAGGGTGGGGCCAAAGTAGGAGAGGGTGGAGCCATAGCTTTGGCCCACTTACCCCTCACTTGCTCAGAGTGCCCTAGAGGAAGATGGCTGCCAAGCGCCTTGTAGCCCTCTTCTGGCTTGGAGCTTCTGGAAGGGAAGGTCCCCTCCAAGGTCCCTGTAGTGGGCGCTGTTGGCACCCTGCCTTATCCTTTTGAACAGGTTGGTGCATCCCTCCCACAGCTACTCCCTTCTCCGGGGAATTGTCCTTGGCTTCAGGAGCCTAGGAGGTTAGAACCGTTCTCCCCTCCTCTCCCCTCCCCCTAGCTCACAGCCAATACCTGAATGATGAGTGAGACTGAATAAAGCCCTTTGCTTGCAGATGGGGACGCACTGTCAACCCCACCCTGCTCCCCTCACTCCCTCTCCTGAGGAAATCACACGCAACCAGATTGAGAAAGTCAGATACACTCACACACAACCCAGCCTTCCCATACCTGGGTGTACACTGGCAGAGATGAGGTCTTACGTTCACACGCAGCCCACGCGCAAATGTTTGTAGCAGCTCTTGTCCATGATTCTCCAAACCTGGAAACAGCCCAGGTGTCTTTCGAGACCACGGATGCCAGTCCGTGCAGTGGGATACTGCTTGGTGAGTAGAGAGAACTACTGGTATGTGCAGTCAACTTGGATGAGCCTCAAAGGCATTATGTTGAGTGAAAGAAGCCAAACTCAAAAGATTGTAGCTGAACCATAGCTACAGAGAACAGTGTGGTTGTCGGGGGTGAAGGATGGAGTGGGGTGTGCCCAAAGGGATGGCATGCAGGATTTTGTTTGTCTTTTGAGGTTTTTTTTAGAGAGGGGGTAAGAAGAGCAGACAGAGAAGGAGAGAGAGAATCTTAAGCAGGGGCTTGACCTCACAACCCTGAGATCGTGACCCGAGCCGAAATTAAGAGTCCAACACTTAACTGACCGAGCCACCCAGGCGGCCCCATACGTGTGTTGAACTGTGTACCAGCAGGAATCAATTTTAGGGTAAGATAATTTTTTTTTTCAAAAGTTCACACACACAGCTTCATCTCTGTCTCACAGAGCCCTGAACTTTGGCCAGAATGGAGCAGCCCAAGGGGGTCGATTGGACGGTCATCATCCTGACATGTCAGTACCAGGAGAGTGTCCATGTCTTCCAGACAGGTAGGGGACCCTCCCTCCCACTTTGCCTCTGATGTAGATTCCTCATCACACCCTCACAGCCCCACGAGCTGGGAGGACCTGGGTTAAAGCCCAGATTCTGCTGCTTTCTAGCCATGTGACCTCAAGACCCATCATGTCATTTCCATGGAGACTCAGTTTTTTGTGTCCATTAAATGGGACTGGTTGTACTTACTCATAGAGTTGGGTGAAGATCTAACAAGTGGCTCCATGAAAAGCTACTAAGTGTTTGCTTTGGCAGCATGTATGTTGAAATTGGAACCACACAGAGAAGGTTAGCAATGGCTTCTCTGCAGGGCTGGCATGCACATTTGTGCCACATTCCATTTTTCTTTTTCAAATACTGAATCATGACGTACAGACGAGATGCACAGAATGTTATATGTCCATTATACCTCAGTGCAAAATAAGCTCTCCTGAGTTAATTAAGAGAAAATAGTGACTCTGAGGAGATTGGCTTTTGCTGCTCTGGACCGGGGTGGGGAGGCTGGCAGCTGGTCCCAGCTTGCGTTCTGACCCCAGAGCTGGAGGTGCGCCAGAAGCGGGAGCAGATCCCGCCTGGGACGCTGTTACTGGCCGTGGAGGACCCTGAGACACGTGTGGGGAGCGGAGGGGCCACCCTCAATGCCCTGCTGGTGGCTGCCGAACACCTGAGTGCCCGGGCAGGCTTCACGGTGAGTGCCTACGGTGTGCCCTCCTCCGGCACGCACGCTGGTCGGAATAGGGATGGGGGCTCACGACAGATGGTCTCCAAGGTCACCAGCTCTGGGCTCCATCACCTGGCCAGTTCAGCATCTGGTACCCATTTTCATACCTATAAATTGGGCAGACTTAGCAGGTGGGGGGCAGGGGGAAGGCAGGGCCAGACCTTCTAATGGTTCTAGAACATTGGAGCCAGGATCTCAGAATTAGCCTTTCCAGCTTCTCTTGAAAACTTCCATCTTTCTCTCCTGGCCTCTCTTTCCCCTGTGACAACTGTTTGCCGGCACTGGGATAGAGCTGCCCTCTTTGTGCAGGGCATGGGGTCAGTGTTCCCACTGGGGCCATGTCCCCGCCCCCTCCCCCCCCCCCCCCCACAGCCCCTTCACTCAGCCACCTTGCCCTCATGGCTCCCTGGTGTAGGGAGCGAGGCTGGTCACGGGGACGGAGGTGGCCATGTCCGGGGAGGCCACCACTGTTTGGTTGCCGTGGAGCTGACTTACCGTGAGTAACCCCGCTAACCATACATTCTTGCCTATAGATTCCCCTAAAAAATAGGGGCAGAGGGATGGCCCAGGTGGAAGGCCTCTAGGCTCTCTCATCCAGAAGGGCCAAGGCCACCCCTTGCCTGCCTATGGCCATTGGTCCTGACCTTGGCTTTTCTTCCTTTGGTACCTGAGTGAATTTGTGTTGGGGGTCTTTCCCTGAACAAGAGGACAGCATCCTTGGGTACCGTCCGCCGAGGCTTCTGTCAATGGGGCTCTTGCACTTTTGACAGGTGGTCACATCGGATGTCCTGCAGTCGGCGCGGATCCTCATCCTGCACATGGTTAGTAGGGGGCTGCGTGTTTCTGCGGGGGCCGTGCTGAAGGCTGGAACCATGGGTTAGATAGTTGTTTTATTTTTATTTTTTGTGCAAGGTGCTCATTGGGCAAATCCAGAAGAATCAGAGTCAGAATTGGTCCGAGTGTCTGGAAATAGGGACAGGCTGAATATAAGCAGCACTTGTATTGGTTTGATTTATTATGATTTAGAAGTCCAGCCAACTCTACGCATTGGCCTGGACAGAGACTGAACCGGTCTGTGACCTTGGACGAGTCACTTGACCCTTTCTTTCTAGGCCTTAGTTTCCTCATCTGTAAAAAAAGGGTGATGCCAGTTTCTACTTCACATGGAAGTGCTGAGATGATCCATGCAGATGCTAAAACAGGGCCTGGCCTGGCTCGCTCTGAGCATTCAGGGAATGTGTTTTCATTGTTTACTGGGAAGAGCCAGCCATGTAAGTTTATATAAATGACCTCAGCTTTTTTTCTTTTTTTTTTTTTTTAAGATTTTATTTATTTATTTGACAGAGAGAGAGAGCACAAGCAGGGGAAGTGGCAGACAGAGAGCAAGAAGCAGGCTCCCCGCAGAGCAGGGAGCCCTATGCAGGGCTTGATCCCAGGACCCTGAGATCATGACGTGAGCCAAAATCAAGAGTCAGTCACTTAACCAACTGAGCTATCCAGGTGTCCCTTGTTTAGATTTTTAAAAAAGTAATCTCTTCACCCGACAGGGTGCTCTAACTTATAACCCGGAGATCAAGAGTTGCACGCTCTACCAGCTGAGCCAGTCAAGTGCCCTTTTATTATTTTTTTAAAAAAATTTTATTTTATTTATTTGACAGGCAGAGATCACAAGTAGGCAGAGAGGCAGGCAGATAGAGAGAGAAGTGGAAGCAGGCTCCCCGCTGAGCAGAGAGCCCGATGCAGGGCTAGATCCCAGGACTCAGGGATCACGACCTGAGCCGAAGGCAGAGGCCTTAACCCATGGAGCCACCCAGGTGCCCCTCCAGTGCCCTTTTAATTGGAATTTTGATTAAGATGAATACAGATCCATGTGCAAGAAAAAATACAAAGAGAAGCCTTTGCCAACTTAGCCCAGATTTTTCCAGTGGTAATATTTTCGAGATCTGTAATGTAACCACAGCTAGGATATTGACATTGATATAATTCCCAGTCTTTCCCCCTGGTTTTACTTGTAGTTGTGTGTGTGTGTGTGTGTGAAGTTTTGTTGTCTCCACCTGCTCATTATCTCATTAAAAATGAAAAATCTGAAAGGATACAACTCAAAATGAGGACAATGGCTATTATCTCTGAGGAATTGTCTTATCTTTGCAGATCTGCACTTTCTCATTTTTCACCATAATCATGTAATTGAAAACGTTATAAGAAAAAACTCTGGGGGCGCCTGGGTGGCTCAGTGGGTTAAGCCTCTGCCTTCGGCTCAGGTCATGATCTCGGGGTCCTGGGATGGAGCCCTGCATTGGCTCTCTGCTCAGTGGGGAACCTGTTTCCCCGCTCTCTGCCTGCCTCTCTGCCTACTTGTGATCTCTGTCTGTCAAATAAATAAATAAAATCTTTTTTTAAAAAAAGCTCTGAAAAAAAGAAAGAAAGAAAGAAAGGACTCTGATGAGGCCCTGGGTGGCTCAGTCAGTTAAGCGTCTGCCTTCTGCTCAGGTCATGGATCCCAGGGTCCTGGGATCGAGCCCCACTTCAGGCTCTCTGCTCAGAGGAGAGTCTGCTTCTTCCTCTTCCTCTCCTTGTGCTCTTTCTCTTCTCAAATAATAATAATAAAAAAAAAAAAACTGAGAAAGCGCATTTCACATTAAGATTTTAAGTAATTACACCCAGTGTGGGGCTTGAACTCACCATCCTAAGGTCAAGATTTGCGTGCTCCATGGACTAAGCCAGCCAGGGGCCAGAGAAAATGTACATTGTAAAAAGTCTTCTAGCTTAATGGCTTCCTGCCTGGCACAGCTGATAGGTTGTCCCCAGGCTCTCTGCCCTGAGGGTTCTTTCTCTTGTGGCTGCTCCCTCCCTAGGGCAGAGATTTCCCTTTTGAGGACTGTGGCCGGGCCTTCACCTGCCTCCCTGTGGAGAACCCCGAGGCTCCGGTGGAGGCCGTGGTCTGCAACCTGGACTGCTTGCTGGACATCATGAGCCATCGGGTGAGGCTGGCGGTGATCATGGGGCCTCGGCTCAGAGCGAGCCATGGCTCTCCCACAGCACCCCCGCCTATGCCATCTGTGCTGGTGCAGACAGGAGATGCCGGGAGGAACGGCTCTGGGGGTGCCCAGAGCTGGAGCTTCAGGAAGTTAGTCTGGGCCATGCGGGTGGAGAGGTGTCCCGCTCAGAGTAGAGGGAAGGACCGGCCTTGGCACCACTGGTCGGGGGAGGCCCAGCAGCCAGAGTCCTCCTGGACAGGCCACCACTGGGTTGTGTGGGAGCAGAGAGCTGGGCCAGGCCGCCGGCTCCATGCTCTCCCTCCTCCACAGCTGGGCCCGGGCTCCCCGCCAGGTGTGTGGGTTTGCAGCACCGACATGCTGCTGTCCGTTCCTCCGAACCCAGGTGAGCCTGAGAAGGCTTGGGACTGCCTACCCTAGCCACAGCCAGCCACCTTTCTTCACGTGATCTCTGGGCTTCCCTTCCCCCTCTGGTTAGAGAATGGAGACACCCCACCCTGCCCCTTCCACCCTGCAGGGCTCTGTGGAAGAACTTTGGGAGGGCAGGTGTTATCATTCTCCCAGAGGAATGTCCATTGTCTTCGGAGACATGTTCCCTATAGAGGTGTCTGGATGCCCCTCCCCAGAGCTCTTGCCTCCTCCTGGCTGGGGCCCTGTGTCTTGGTTTGGGGGGCCCCAGGGACCTGCCTGACTGCCTCACTCACAGGGATCAGCTGGGACAACTTCCGGGGAGCCAGAGTGATTGCCCTTCCAGGGAGCACGGCCTATGCCCGGAACCATGGTGTTTTCCTCACTGATGCCCAGGTAGTGCCCCTGCGACAGTGGTGTGGGCCACTGAACCATCTGGGTTGGCCTCCTGGCCCTGTGCTCAGGGAAGCCGATCATCCTGGGCTTTCTGGCGTGGTGTGGATCGGGAGCAGTTCCCCTGCAAACAGTCCCTGTGCTCACTTAGTTGGCTCCTGCTGGGTGCAGCGCTTGCACTCAGGTGTGAAGACTTTCAGAGCCTGCCCTCTACCGTCGGGGGTGGGGGGGTGGGGGGGTGGGAGTGTCGGCGCTCCTGTCCCCCCCCTCCCCCCACCCAGCATGCTGGGGCCTGGTTTTCATTGGGAGAACACCTTGCGGTCCCCTCCGGGCTGGTCCTCCCTTGCTCTTTGCCCTAACTCTGTTTTCTTCCCCACCCGACGCAGGGCTTCGTTTTGGACATTTACTACCAAGGCACCGAGGCAGAGATAGAGCGGTGTGCCAGGCCGGATGGGCGGGTGCCACTGGTACGGCTGCTAGACCCACGCTGGGGGCTTTGGAGGCCTTCTGGGATGAGGCAGGGAGTGTTTGCCTTCCCGTTCAGGGCAGAGCTCCACTCCTTCCTGAAGATTCTGGGGCAGGCCAGAACCAGAAGCTGAGTAACGTCTAGAACTAGTGTTCAGGGTGCAAGTAGAGCTAGAATCTGAGGAAGGTGTGGCCTTGGAATTCAGGGTCTGGTCCCGAACCAGAATGTGGGTAATTTCGGGAAGCAGTTGGGAGGAAGTCTAGGATCTAACTTGGGGGATGCTTTTAGAATGAAAGACAAGGATAGGGCTATTGGGTAAGGGTTTGCGACTGGACCTTGAGGAAGATAGGGAACTATTTCTCGTTCTCTATCTCTAGTTCAGGAAGGCCTGAAAATTGAGGGGGGGGGTGTCAGAACGTGCCTGTTGAGGGGTCCCTGAGTGGGAGCCCCTCCCAGTAAGCCTGGAGCCTGGGTGCTGGAGTGGCCCAGACACAAAGGACCCTGCCCGGTGTGGCAGCCAACCTTGCCTGACCCGTCTGCATGGGCCTTCCCATACCCTTCCCAACTCAGGCCCAAGCCTGGCCCCAGCATACCATGCTCCCCACCTGACCCTGACCTCTTCAGGTGTCCGGGGTGGTCTTCTTCTCTGTGGAGACAGCTGAGCACCTCCTGGCCACCCATGTGAGCCCGCCCTTGGATGCCTGCACCTACATGGGCTTGGACTCCGGAGCCCGGCCTGTCCAGGTGACCAGGGGTGTGGGCTGGGGTCCCCAGGCCTTGGATAGGTAGACACCCTGACACTGGCCGCCTCATTGCATGGCCTTGGGCCTGTCCCTTTCCCTCTCTGGGTCGGTGTCTCTGGGAATGAGACTCCCCAGCTCAGCCCAGGAACCTTCCCAATAGCTGTGCTTCCTACCCCTGCCCCAGCTGTCTCTCTTTTTCGACATCCTGCTCTGCATGGCCCGGAACGTGAACAGGGAGGACTTCCTGGCAGGGCAGCCCCCAGAGATGGGGCAAGGTGACTCGGACGGCACAGGTTATCTGCAGGCTGCCCGGGCTGAGCTGTGGAGGGAGCTTCGCGATCAGCCCCTCACCATGGGTGGGTACTGCCGCTCGGCTCTCTGGGGCGGGGAGACCACAGGAGTGAGGGCCCCTTGATGAGGTGGCTTCCTGCCCGAACCCCAGGCTCCCAGACCAGACAGGCCTAGTGCCTGCCGGACAATGACCCTCTCCCAGTCCAGAACCCATAACTCTCTTCCCTTCTCCTTTGTCTCATTCCCGGGCTCCAGTCACAGTCTTTCTGCTCCTAGCTGGGTGACTGGGACAGGTGCTGAGCCTTTTTAGATTCCCACTTCCCCAGGGGCACAGGGGCACATTGGCCGGCCTGCCTTCCCGGGGCCTGATGATGTGTGTTCCGGTGGGAGGCCTGGCTGGCATCTGCCTCAGCAGGCAGGAGGTTGGGGTCAGTCCTCGTATCTTTACAGCTTATGTCCCTGAGGGCAGCTACAGCTACCTGAGCAACTCGGCCAGTGTGTTCCTGGGCAGCCTCACGTTCCCAGGGGCTCCCAGGGCCCGGGTAGTGCACTCCCAGGTGGAGGTAAGGCCTGCCTGGGGCGGGGGGGGGGGGGGCAGCAGAAGTGCCTGCCGGGGTACCTGCGGCTTCAGGAAAGGGAAGGGATAGCCGGTGCTTGGAACAGACCACCTATGAGTGTAGGCGCGATTATTCTCATCATTCACTTGAGGCACTGGAGGCTCAGAGAGGTTAAGTATCTTGCTTAAAGCCACAGAGCCAATGAGTGGCCAGGTCTGCCGGACTGAGAAACTAGAGAAAACTCACTTCACGCTTTCTGTGGGGTCTGCTTGGGGAGACAGGTACATTTGAGGCGACAGGCCAGGGTCAGTGCCGTGAGCTGAGGAAGAAGGCAGGTGTCAGGAAGCTCACAAGTGGCCCTCAGGGTGGCAGGGGTGGGGGTGGCTAGACAGGTGGGAGAGGATTCCTGGGAGAGCTGTCATGGGGGACCTCTGTCATGGAGGGCAGATTCGGTCTGGGGGAGAAGGCGGGCAGAGTGTGCCGCTAGGGGCCAGCGTGGACAAGGGGTGAGGGGAGCTGGCCTGAAGGTGGGACCAGGGTAGAGGGATCTGGCTGGCCATCAGGCTTGGGTAGCAGCGGGAATTCAGGCCAGAGCCTTGGATGCTCAAGGGGATTGGGCAGTCCTGGGCTTGGGGCTCTCACCACCTCCTCCCTGGCTTCACAGGAGCTGGAGCTCCTGGGCGGCGGCAGCTCTGTGGTCAGCTGCCTGCTGGAGGGCCCCGTCCAGCTGGGTGCTGGGAGTGTCTTGCAACACTGCCACCTTCAGGTGAGGCCAGGGAGCGTGGTAGAGGGAGGGCAGGGCTTCAGGGGCCCGGGTCCAGAGTGGACTGGTGGGGGTACCAAGGGCTGTGCTGGGATGTCTGCCTTCTCTTTTCCAGGGCCCCGTTCACATCGGCACTGGCTGCCTTGTGAGTGGCCTGGACACAGCGCAGTGCGAGGCCCTGCGTGGTTTGGAGCTGCACGATCTTGTCCTGCAGGGACACCACGTGCGGCTGCACGGTGCCCCAGGCCGTGTATTCACCCTCGTTGGCCGTCTAGACAGCTGGGAGGTAGGTGTCCTCCCCCACTCCCTCATTGCCCGCTGTAAGGCTTTGGGGAGCCTCGAGCATCCCAGCCCGGCTCCTGTGCCGCTGTGAGTGTCTCTAAGCCTTGGCCTGCCTATGTTGTAGGCCAGATGATGAGGTCCAGAGAGGGTGGTGGCCCACCTTGGACTGCAGAGCCAGTTATGGTCGATGGGCCTAGAAACAGGTTTCCACTCCGAGTTCCTGGAACCTGGGCAGGAGCATTGAGGCTCCAGAGCTTGGCACATTGTTTCAGAACTTGCTTGTATATGTGCCCGTCTCTCTGTCCCTTCTGG
The DNA here is from genome assembly GCF_009829155.1 of Mustela erminea. Classification (NCBI taxonomy): domain Eukaryota; kingdom Metazoa; phylum Chordata; class Mammalia; order Carnivora; family Mustelidae; genus Mustela; species Mustela erminea. The sequence goes on along the minus strand of NC_045632.1, from coordinate 48,147,574 downwards.
CCTTAGTGCCCCTCGCCCCTTCCTGTCACCCCCGATGCCCTGACTGCCTCCTCCTCTTCCCCCAGAGGCAGGGGACAGGAACGTATCTCAACATGTCCTGGAGTGAATTCTTCCAGAAAACAGGTGTTCGGTAAGGTGGGTGGCCCCGATGGGCCTCCATGAGCCTCAGCAGGCAGGGGGGCTGCCTCTCTGGGGCTCATCCCTGCCCCTGCTCCTGCCCCACAGAGCCACACCCACCCCTCCAACCATCCCTGGGGCTTGGGGTAGTTTGGGGCAGCCTGATTTGCCCCAGCATCTTCCTGGGCAACTCCAAATTCCCGGCTCTGCTCAGGCTTTGGGATTTTGTTCAGTGGTCTAAGAAAGGAGGCAAGGCAGCTGGGCCTCCTTCTCTGAATTGTCCACTTGGGCTGCCTCCGGAGGAGTTTGTCCTGTCCCCATGAGTGAGCCAGCTCCCAGCTGACAGGCAGTCAGGGCTTGGTGACCAGGCAGGAGCCCTGGCTTCCCCCCGCTAATGTGCCTTTTCCTCACATTAGGGACTGGGATCTGTGGGATCCAGACACTCCCCCTGCAGAACGTTGCCTTCTTAGTGCCCGCCTCTTTCCTATGCTCCACCCCTCGAGGGCCTTGGGGCCCCAGGACTTGCTATGGATGCTGGACCCCCAGGAGGATGGGGGCAAGGCCCTACGGGCCTGGCGGGCCTGTTGGCGTCTGTCCTGGGAGCAGCTGCAGCTGTGCCTGGACCGGGCTGCCATACTGGCCTTCCGCCGGGACCTGTTCTTCTGCCAGGCCCTGCGTAAGGCGAGGCATGTGCTGGAGGCCCGGCAGGACCTTAGCCTGCGCCCGCTGATCCGGGCCGCTGTCCGAGAGGGCTGTCCTGGGCTCCTGCTGGCCACGCTGGACCAGGGTGAGTGTACTGGAAAGCCCGTCCCACCGTCACCTGCCCTCTGGCTCATCGGTCTGAGGGCACTAGGGAGCCAAGAGACTTTAAAGCAGGGGAGAGACGCAGTAGAGTGTACTTGTAACTTTGTGGGAAGTTTTATCCCTGTCCGTGGGGAGTTTGGTGAGAGGCTGAGGCCCAGGACTGAGCCTCTGGGTCCTTGGGGCATCAGCAAACCCTTCGTGTTTTGCAGTGGGTTGGGATGTGGTTGGCTCCATCTGGAGGCCCAGGCACACAGGCTAGGGGCTCAGCCTTCGCCTCATGGGCAGATCTCATTATTCCCATTTAAGCCGGTTGAGGGTAGGGCTGAGAGTAAACCCGGGTGGTCTGACCTGGAAGCCTGAGCTCCCAACCTCTGGGGACATCCCGGGTGAGGGGTGAAGAGGCACATCTGGGTAGGGCTGATGAGAAGAACTTTCCCAGGCAGCAAGGCAGGGAATGTTCATGGGCAAGGACACATCTTGGGCAAAAGCGAAGAGGTATGAGGGACCTGGAGTGTTTGGGGATGGCCAAGTAGTCTTCAGGGGCAGGCCCCTCCCCCACCACACTGACTCCTGGTTTCTCAGTTGCAGCTGGTGCAGGAGACCCTGGTGTGGCAGCCCGGGCTCTGGCCTGTGTGGCTGATGTCCTGGGCTGCATGGCGGAGGGTCAAGGAGGCTTACGGAGTGGGCCAGCTGCCAACCCTGGGTGGATGCGGCCCTTCTCCTACCTGGAGTGCGGAGACCTGGTGGGAGGTGTGCAGGCGCTGGCCCAGGAGCGGGACAAGTGGCTGACCAGGTGGGTGCTAATGACATCAAGACCTTTGTAGAGGTCCCTGGCCATCCTTGGAGGTGGAGACCCACAGGGAGGTGGGGCGTCTTCCTACCCAGGTTACCCAGAGCAGTCGGGTCCCCAAGCCCAGACAGTCCATTCCCAACTTGGGGCTGCATGCCAGCCTATCTCCCTGACCTCTTGGCAGGCCGGCCTTGCTGGTGCGAGCTGCCCGCCACTATGAGGGAGCCGGGCAGATTCTCATCCGCCAAGCTGTGATGTCAGCCCAGCACTTTGTCTCCACGGAGCCGGTAGAGCTGCCAGCACCTGGGCAGTGGGTGGTGGCCGAGTGCCCGGCTCGTGTGGATTTCTCTGGTGAGCCCCAGGGGGGTGGAGGTGAAGGTAGCCACCCCAGAGCTGGGCTCGCAGCCCTTGTGACCGACTTGATCTTGTCCAATTGCTGAAGGTGGCTGGAGTGACACGCCACCGCTTGCCTATGAGCTCGGTGGGGCAGTGCTGGGTTTGGCTGTGCGAGTGGATGGCCGCCGGCCCATCGGGGCCAGGGCACGCCGCATCCCGGAGCCCGAGCTGTGGCTGGCAGTGGGGCCTCGGCAGGACAAGATGGCCATGAAGATGGTATGCTGGAGCCTGGATGACCTGCAGGATTACTGCCAGCCCCATGCCCCAGGTCAGGGCACTTGTGACATCTACAGGCGGGCATGGCACTTGTGGCCAGCTGAGAGGTGAGGGCAGAACCTTGGAGACCCTGCAGGCCACAGAAGCCTGGCCTGAGGGTGAGCTGGTCTGGTGGAGGAGCCCTGAAGTCATCAGAGGGCCTTTTATGGCTTAGAGATGGGGCCTATAATACTGCTGGGCTTTTGTCCCCCAGTGAGCCCCATGCTGGGCTGGGCAGTAGTGGAGGTGGCTTGGGGTATCTGCTTCTACCCTTGGAAACCAAATTCCTTGCTGGTCCCTTTGCAGGGGCTCTGCTGAAGGCAGCCTTCATCTGTGCGGGGATTGTGCATATCGGCTCCAAGCTTTCGTTGAGAGAGCAGCTGCTGCAGACCTTCGGGGGAGGCTTTGAGCTGCACGCCTGGTCTGAGCTGCCCCATGGCTCTGGTCTTGGTGAGCGGTTCTTGTCTCCCTGCTGCCCATCGGTTGCATCCCTAACCCCCAGCCTCCCCTCTGATCCCTTCCCCAACTTCTGCCCAGTGGAGGGAGCCGGTGGGACAGGACGGGGCCGGGCAGGGCTTTTTCATGTCTGGTGTATTCCTCGGCACCCTGCAGGCACGAGCAGCATCCTGGCAGGCGCAGCCCTGGCCGCCTTGCAGAGGGCCGCGGGCCGGGTGGTGGGCACCAAGGCCCTGATCCATGCAGTGCTGCACCTGGAACAGGTGCTCACCACAGGTATGGGACCGCCCTGGGGCAGGACGGAGGTCACAGGCATTTCTCCGAGGCCCTCCAGGGGCTCCCTGGACTTGCAGACAGCCATGTAACTGTACTGCTTAAAGTGGCTACAGTGTTCTTCTTACTACCCTGAGCCTTTATGGTTGGTTTTCAACTTGAAATGTTTCAGCCTCCAAGGGCCTGATGCTTTAGGAGCACCTGCTAAATGACAGATTCTGTGCTGTAGCTTTCATGTGTCTTACTAGGTACCTGTTATACCCAGTGCTAGTCCTCATGATTCTGTCCCCACCAAGGGCTGTCCCTCAGGGTGGGTCTGGGCAAAGGAGGGTTTGGAATACGGGATAGAACTTTAAGCTTGTCTTCTGGGCACATGTGCCCCCCACTACCATAGGGGGTTGCGCAAAGGGCCCAATACATGGCTGTGATCATAATGGAATGTTACTGGCACCTTCCTCCCCAATACTACCATGGCCCCTTGGAATCTGTGCACAAGGGAGAGCAGTTGAAGGTTTGTCTGACTCCAGATCCTGTGGCACTCTGGTCACCTCCGGATGCAGGGCCTCACCTGCAGGACCCTGGGAAGGAAGCTGGATGGCTGACTATGGCATCTTCTCTGGCTACTTTGTAGCCCACCCTCCTCCCTTCACTGCCATGATTCACACCCCAGAAAGGGTAGTCATTAGCAGGGTGGGGGGAGGGGGCTTTTCATTTTCCTTCAAATCCTTCATTTAGCCAACTGACAACAATTTGTTAAGTATCCACTCTGTGTTGGGCCTTGGGGATAAAATGAGCAAGTGAGCAAAAACAGGGTTCTTGCTCTCAGAAATCCCATCACCTACTGAGACAGACCTTAATCAATAAGCACTCAAACGAACGTATCATTACACTCTGTGCTGAGTGCTCTGAAGGAGAGGGGTGCTGGTAAAGAGTTCTTGATATTGGGGGCCCGACGCCAACCGCCATGTCTCGGCTGTAAAGTTCCAGAAGCTTCCTGCCATTGGCATTTTGTACTTTAAATCTTTGTAGGCCCTTCCCCAGATGTGAAAGGCCTATCAGAATTCTCTCAAATAGTGTCACTTTTATGTAGCTGCAAGAGGAGATCCATACTGTTCATTGCTAAGGCAGGATGTGAACAAGCTCTTTCAAATTCACTGATGCTGCTGAAAAGCTGGTTTCTAACCTCAGCACTTTTTGTTAGAAAAGACAGGGTGCAAGAGCCTGTTCGCGGGGCTGCAGGGAAGGTCCTATGTCATCTCTCCTGGAGGGGACAAGTTTACCATTAGGGCTTACCCTCTGATGTGGTTTACCCTATTCCATTTACAGTTAGGTCTGCAACAGAACTCAGGCCTTGTGAGTTCCAAGCTTGGCTCTAGAGTGAAACCCTTTCCCCTTGCTGGGCTTGTCCTTTTCCCAGGTCTGGGGGCAGAAGCTGCACAGCTAACCTGGCCCAGCCTGAGCTGGGGGAAGCTGTCTTCCCACACTGGTCCCTGCCCGGGGTGTAGGGCTGGGAGACGGAAGTTGAGCCAGATAGGCTCCAAAAGTGATGGGACGCTGGGCTTGCAGGAGGTGGCTGGCAGGACCAAGTGGGTGGCCTAATGCCTGGCATCAAGGTGGGGCGCTCCCGGGCTCAGCTGCCACTGAAGGTGGAGGTGGAAGAGATCATTGTGCCCGAGGGCTTTGTCCAGCAGCTCAACGACCACCTGCTGCTGGTGTACACTGGCAAGACCCGGCTGGCACGGAATCTGCTGCAGGTGAGCCCTGGCCCCAGGAGGGAGAGAGGCAGGCAGCTCGGCTGGGCCCACATCCTTACTGCCTCCCTCCTGCCCCATCTGCAGGATGTGCTGAGGAACTGGTATGCCCGGCTGCCTGCCGTCGTGCAGAATGCCCACAGCCTGGTGCGGCACACCGAGGAATGTGCTGAAGCCTTCCGCCGAGGTGAGGTCCTTCTTATTGGGTCTCAGGGCACTAGGAGTGAGTACCTTGTCACCTGTGGGTCTGAGGTCAGGAGCCTTTGCAGGCTTGGCTCAGACCCCATATATGAGGCCCTTGGAGACAGAAGTCTACTGTCTCCTCTGTGGGGTCTCACACTTAGGTGGGAGCCCTATCTTAGGATAACACTTGCATCACGAGGCAGGCCTCTAGCTGCACTGACCAGGCAGCAGACTGGGAAGGAGGCTCAGCCCCACTGTTGAATTCCAGACTCAGTGGATTAGGGTTCCATGTGTGTGGCCACAGTTGACTATAAACTGTATTGGACCCCATGCCAGCTGCTCTATGCACCTTTAGTCCTCAAACAACCCTGTGTGGTGGGCTTCAGCACTCCTGTTTCCAGCCAGGACTGGATCTAGGTTTTTAACCATGATACTGGTTAAGTAGTGCCCCTTGGCACCTCTTTCGGTCTACAAATGGGTGTTGAAGGAATATCCTGGCTCAGGCAGGCCACTCCTCTCTGTCCCCTCTCCAGGGAGCCTGCCTCTGCTGGGCCAGTGCCTGACCTCATACTGGGAACAAAAGAAGCTCATGGCTCCAGGCTGTGAGCCCCTGGCTGTGCGGCGTATGATGGATGTCCTGGCCCCCCACGTACATGGCCAGAGCCTGGCAGGGGCAGGTGGCGGGGGTTTTCTCTATCTGTTGACCAAGGAGCCGCGGCAGAAGGAGGCTCTGGAGGCTGTCCTGGCCAAGACTGAGGTACCTGTGTTGGGGGTGTGGTTATTGGTGGGGGACAGGAGCCCTCACTGTGGCCCACCACTAAGCAGGGGCTACAGCTGCAAGTCCCCAGACCACCTAGCAGCATGAAGTTTGTGGCCTGCTCAGAGCCTCCTGTTCTCTGAACACCTCCTGTCCTTTGCTCCCAGGGCCTCGGGAACTACAGCGTCCACCTGGTACAAGTGGACACTCAGGGCCTGAGCCTGCAGCTACCGGGTGGTGAGACTTCAACCTGATGCTCCTTCCCAGAAGGCTTGTCTCTTTGTAAGAGGAGAAAACCTGGAGCTACAGCAGCCCTGCCCTTCCTTCCCCCATGGGAGTGTCAGCCTTCTACTCTCTACCTAGCCCTTCCAAGGGAAGCCAGCTACCGGGAACTGGGGCCCAGCCCTTTCTGGAGCTTGGGAATGGATGGTGCCTGGGAATAGGTCTGTGACCTTCTGGTTGACTGTGGCCTAGGCTTGGCCTCTGCTCCATCTGGACATAGGAAAGTCCTAAGCTCAGTGTCCCATGTGGCCTTTACAAAGGCCCACCTTGGGCCTTGGCCTCCTTATTCTCCATGAGGGCCTGGAAAAAGGATGACCAGCTTTAGCAGATGGCTGGGGTCCCTTGGTTAAGGCCAACCCTGAAAAGGCTCTCTGAGGTATTTCCTGTGGCCTTCCTCAGAGGTCAGGCGTTTGCCTGAGAAGAGACTTGCTGTTCAACACTCACTGCCCTCCAGCCAGGGAGCCGGACAATGAGGAACAATCCTGACTTGATGAGGAATTCTGAATGAGGAATTCAGCCTGACTTGATGGGGGAGGCGGAACAGGGGTGTGGGTCCATACTCCTGTTTGTGGCCATGAGCCAATGCAGTCTTAACAGAAAGTCACCGCTAATAGAGGCCTTAACCATTAACACTACGGACGATGCCACATGACCCAGTGCCTATGGGCAGTTGGTTCTCAGGATTGCAACCTTCTCGGAATAAATTTTCTCTGCCCTTACAGGCTGTTTTCATAAAGCTCTTTTTTGTCCCTGCCAGGAGTAATTCTCACTTGTGTTGGCACTGTGGGCAACTGCCCCTGAGATGATCCAGCTCCTGGTGCTAAGGGCCCAGGAGGGGCATGAGGATCCAGGATTAGAGGAGGTTGAGGTGCGTGCTTCATTGTGGGTCCTGACGGTGGCTGTGTACCCCTTGGGGTGCAGGAGGAGGCTGAGGCTTTAGGCTTTTGCTTTCACACTTCAGTGCAACTGTGGACCTGTCTTACCGTGTAGCATCCAGCCCTCCCTGGAAACAGCACGCTGGCATCTCTCCAAGGAGTGTCTTTATTCAGGGTGATCATAAACATCACAGCCTTTCAGAGTAAACCTAATTCCCCGGGGCCCCAGATACACCCAAGTCCTTTAGGGCTGGCTGGGAGGCAGCCTGTTTGCTGTAGTGTCTAAGGAGGAGAGAATGACTGCCCATGCAGAAAGCTGGCCTGCCTTGGCTTTCCCACATAATTAGGAGCCCGAGGGACTCACCTCTCTTGGTGGGGGGAGGCTACCTGCAAAGCACCACGCAGACAGGCCTGAGTACAGACAGCAGGGTGAGCTGGGCCTTACTTCCTGCTGTTTGCAGTGGAACAGTCTGTGCTGTCAGAGCTCCCCAAGCCAGACAGCCTTGCTCAGCTACTTGGCCGTGGCCACTTAGGGAACAGAGCCTGAAGAATGACAGGCCAGATGGGCCACGGCTACAGGCGCAGCCTCTTGATGTCCTCGCTGCGGAAGTCCATGCGCAGAGCCAGCACCTGGCGTACTTCGGCAGGGGTGAGGCGCCATGTCAGTGGGCCAGAGTTGGCGCCCCAGTAATCTAGGATCTCCGTGACCTGTGAGGAAGAACACTGGCAAGTCAGCAATGAGAGGCTACCCTGAGAGAAGACAGAGCAAGGCGGTGTCCAGGAAGAAGATGCTCTGTAGTGCTGGGCTACTGGTGGACACTTGGTTTTGAGAAGAGTCTATCCAAATGTTGTTTCTGCCTCTCTTCCCAGTTACCTTTCCCTCACCAGGTCAAGGGAGCCACACATACCCGCTCCAGATTGAGGATTGTGGCCATCTGGGAGAGCCGGGCAAACTTGTCTCGGATGGTCCAGGTGGTCACTGTGGTAAGGTAGGCGATGAGTGACCTCAGCTCCTTATCAAACTGCAGACCGCCCAGCTGCAAGGGAGTGCAAGCTCAGCCAGCGTTCAAGGCCTGGCCCTCCTGTGCCTCAGGCAGCTCCAAGGCCTCAGATGCCAGGGCAGGACTGCAGCTGGATGTGCAGGGAGCTGCAGGCAGCAGACTGAGGGGATGCAAGGCCTAGGATGGCAGGTCTTGTCTTCCTCAGAGGAAAAACAAGAGCTGGGGACCTGTACTCCCTGGACCTTACCCGGTTAAAGGTGGATTTCAGCACCACTCTCTCCAACTCGACTGCAACAAGGCTGGTCATGAGGCCAGTCAAGCTGTCATAAATGACTGGAGACAGGCTGGCCTGCACACAAGAGGTTAGACATAAGCAAGAGTCGTACCTAAGCCCCTCTGCCTCCAACAGGAGTCTTTGGGGGTGGGGGTAGTAAGCACAGTTACAAGAGGCCATCGTCCCCGATGTCTACAGTATGTCTACAGGCTGGAGTATGTCTACAGGCTGGGGCCTGGAAGCGTTTTCGGGATTCCCAGTGGAGTGTGATGAGAAGCCAAAGGCCGCTGATTTGGGCAGAAGTGGGTAATTCCATAACCTGGTCTCTCAGCCCCTGCTTACCTTGAACTCCGCCATTTGTTGCTCCAGGTTAAGGATGAACTGTTGTACCCAGGGGTCATTGGCCTCATAGTCGTTGAATTCTTCCTGTCAGGAAACAAGCTGGGTCACTGGGAGTTTCTCCAGAAAGTACCATTCACCCTACCCCCCACTTTCACCCCTCTAAGAAAACAGAGGAAGAGGTCTTTCCTCTCTAGCTTCTGACTCATCCAGGTGAAGCAGCTTGGACATCCAAGCTGACATATGCTACTGCTGCTTTTATATCACACTTCCGATCAGGAAATGGCCCTGGGCTGCAGCAGTGGCCACACAATATGGTAAAGCTCCTGGCATTTTATTTCCTTTTGGATTCATGTTCTGCAGGAATGACATCATTAGGCTAAGAAAAAAGCTCTTAAGTGTGATAGATAGGGCAAAAAGCCTTAATAAAAGAGGATGTGCCAGGTCATGGAAAACCCCCTACAGGTGTCTTTCAGAGCCTGTCTGTCTGCAGGAACAACCTGTTCCCTGGGAAGAACCTCGTCTGCCAGAGTGAGGAAAGTGGGCCAAAGGGGCAGGGAAGGGCCGGTCTGTTCAGACAGCTCCACTGCCCTCCAGCCAGGGAGCTGGAGAATGAGGAATAATTCTGGGCCTGATGGCTGCCTATGGTCAGGCTGACCTCTTCGATGTTGTGGGAGACAGATAAGAAGGTGTTGATCCAAGGCTGCACCTGCGGCTTGATGGCTGTGCTGTTTAACTCCGTTAGCCCTTCCTGCGGAAAGACAGGCAGAGACACAGCAGACACAGAAGATGCATATACCTTGCCCTTCCTTTCTTCTGCTCCACCCATCTTGTGACTGCCACGGTGTTACTCTAGTTCTCTGGTTTTTCTGTGAGCCTGTCCAAAGTCTACCAGAAAATGCTAATCGAAGAGGTCATAAACAACCTGTTCCTTTCCAGATTTGTGCCAACTCAGGTCCAGGCTATGGGGTTGGTTTGGCAAATTCAAGAGATTTCTGAGTACCTGATAGTAGGCAGCACCTTTGCCTAAGGCCAGGCTGCAGGTCTGAGTAACCATGTGGCTGCACTTCCTCTGAGCACCTTTCTGGGCTCTTGGCACTGGGGGCCAAGTGGAGACTCAAAGGACCACAATGCTGGCTTGTCAGGATGACAACTGCTGAAAAACGCATCTTCAAGGGACTCACATGAGCTCAGTGTCTTGCATGCTATTCCCTCACTTCTCCTTGTTCCTTATGTATACTGATCCCGTAATAAACCAGTAACAATATTCTCAGAGCAACACACAGGCACAGGATTCAGTCAACAACTGATCCTGGGGCTTACCTGCAGGAGGTCTCGGAATTTGTTGGACACGGCAGCCAAGTCAGAAAGGCAGCTGTCAAACTTGGCCTGGGCCTGCTCCCCTCCAATGCCCTGGCTGAACAACTTGGTGCAGTCACTCTAGGGGAGAGTACCCAGTTATCAGGCTTCCAAGCATGGCTGGGATGTGCGGGTGCGGGGAGGGTGGAGAAGGTGCCCATGTGCAAGCAGCCATTTCTCCGACTCCAGCTTTCCCTGGGAATAGCTACAGTCCACTACACTCCTAGGCAAGAGTCCTTGAGAGGTTTCAGAAAACTTGGATTCTATCCCAGTGGCTAGCACTTGGCTCTCATTTCTCCCTTTGTAAGATGAGAGTATTGGTATCAGGGGGTATGAATAAAAAACACAAAAATCGGAAGTTTTTTCATACCTTTAGAGTCAGCCATTCCTAGCTTCAAATTCTGGCTACATATTGGTTGAGTGACCTTGGTCAAGTGATTTAAAAAGTTTCTGAGCTTCAATTACCCTGTTTATAAAATGGGAACACAAATTCCTGTCCCTATGGTAGTTGGGAGAGTTGGAGGAGATGATGCATGAAGTGCCTAGCACAGCTCCTGGCAAGCAGTGGACACTCAGGCGATGCGAGCCTTAATGTTATAGTTTCTGCTTTTTAGATAATTTGGTCCTGGGGTGCCTGGGTGGCTCAGTCAGTGGAGCGTCTGACTCTTGACACCAAGATACCCCAATAAATAAATCTTTATAACAAAATAAAATAATTTGGTCTGGGTGCCCAAGGGAGATCATCATGATCGTAGCTAAGTTTTAAGTGCTTACTGTATGCCAGGCCCTATTTAAAATATTTAACTTTTATTAATTACGGTACCTGTCTTAAGAAGTAGGTACTGTTACTATCTCTTTGTATAGATGAGGAAACACAGAGAAGTTAGTAATTGGTCTAACACCACCCAGTAGTTAAGTAGTAGAGCTGGGATTCGAGCTGGGATCCTGGCTGCAGAGTGCCTGTTCCTAACGCCTGTACAACAGCCTAGGTATGGAGAACATCACAAGTGGAGCTGCCTGAAACTCACCATGTTTTGGTTTGCCAGGAGCTCCTTAGAAGTCTGTGCGCTTCTGGCTATGCAGGCAGCAGTGCGGAAGAGCTAGCTGCAAGGGGTCTGACGCAGCCGGTGGGAGCTCTCAGTTCCACAGCAGCTGAACACACACTGTCTTTGCCTGGCCTTGTAACCTCCTCATGCTACCTGACCTGTCCCGAAGGGCTGCTGGTGCGGTTCAGGAAGAACACGCGTGAAATGCACGTCTAAGGTGGGTGGGATTCATGGGAACAGTTTTCTCAACTCTTTGCTACCCTTTTCTTTTCACTTGCTAATTCTGCTGGCTCAGGTCTAAATTTCTAACATTTCCCAAAATACTCCTTCCAAATTCAATATCCTAAGGACAAAATCTTAAGGACAAAGTAAGGAATACAATCTAAAAGGTGCTGTGACTCAACGATGACAGCTATCTTGGCAAACAGGTACTGTGTGACGAACACTATGCTTTTGGTTCACTCTTATTATATTCCATTTTAAGGCCTTTTGGGGGGTAAATTTCTAATCTGAATCTCCCACCTGGCTGCTCTCTCTCAGCCTCCTTCAGGAACTGCATCAGTTACAAGGATCTCGCCCCCCCGTGCTGGCTCCTGGCCCCCTCAGTCTGCCCACCCCTAAGCCAACACTCACCATCAGCCTGTGCGCTGAGCCCTGTGTCTCTGCAGTAACATTTCCTCCTCGGACTCAGTGTCCGCTGGGATGGCAGGACCCTGGCTCCCCTCCTCTCCCAGAGGCAGACTTTTGGAGTGAGGGAGAGTTGGCCCTTCATTTTCTAATACTTAGCAGCATAATTGTCTTGTACTATTATTAATTATTAACTGTTAGTACAGTTACTAACTACCCCGACATGCCTCTTACAAACCACGTATTTTATATTATTACATTCCATTTTTGTAATAACTCTGTGAGGCAGATATCATTCTCCCTATTTATAGATGAGGACACTGAGGCTCCAGGAGGTTAGAGAACCCGCCTCCTGCCACACAGCTGGTCAGTGGTCAAACAGAGCTATGAACCCAGGGGGATCTGACTTCCAAACCCAAGCAATTTACACCACACTGTGCAGTCTTCCTTTAAAAAAAAAATGGTAACAGCAACAGCTTTGTAGCAGGTTTGGTAAACCTTATTTCATCTTAATTTCCTAGTATTTTTATAGGACTTTATAATTTTTTAAAGTGCTTTCAATCCCTTTTTAATTATGCCCCCAATAAACCCAAATGAGGGCAAGAAGGAGATCTGTTTTATAGATGAGTGTTGAGGCTCAGGGAGTTAAGGGACTTGCCCGAGGTCACAGGCTCAGTATGTGCTGGAAGTGCTAATTTGAATTCTGATCTTCCAACTGGTGGGCTGATCACGAGCGAATCCCCTCTGGTGCTCTGAAGGAAGACTAGCTCCGTGCCAGGGGACGCACAGTCCCCACCAGAACCAGTGCACAGCCCTCCCTGCATAGGCAGGCCCAGAGAGGCTGCAGCTGACAGGCAATGTCCTCCATACCTCCAGCGTCTTCTTCAGGGTGGAGATGTTCTCACTGCACACTTCCACGTTGTTCAGGGTGACCTGGGAGATGAAGACAGAGGAATGTGACTTCCTGCTCACTGGTATCTGAACCACTCCAGTGCCAGACTGGCTGACAGCTGTACTCCTGAGGTTCAGAGGAGCGCTAAGGAACACACACAGCAAGGTCATCTGGAAGGGTGCTCAGGTCTTAGATTGGGCCGAATGGTGAACCAGGCTTGCCCTTTCTCCTGTGACTGACATTAAGACAGCAAAGCCATCTAATGTCAGGGGTAGTGACCCAAGGTTTCAGGACTTTTTGTCCCATGTTTAGGAACACAGGTCTGGGAGAAGTCCTTAGCTCCAAGCCCAGGTCAGTGAGGCAAAGGCTGACATTCGTTTAAGAAATGCTTTCTGGGGCACCTGGGTGGCTCAGTTGAGCCATTAAGCATCTGCCTTTGGCTCAGGTCATGATCCCAGGGTTCTGAGATCGAGCCCCATGTGTGGCTCCTTGCTCAGTGGGGAATCTGCTTCTCCGTAGGCCCCTCCCCCTGCTCATGGTCTCTCTGTCAAATAGATAAAATCTTAAAAAAAAAAAGTTTCCTGGGATCTACCCTCTCATAGAGTTCATATTCCAGAAGGCAAGTGAGATTAGAAATATCAGATAACGATAAACACAATGCAGAATAAAGCAGGATGAGAGGACAGAAAGTTTGTGACAGGCCACAGGGCTACAGCCTGAAATAGAAATCAGGTCTCCCTACTCTTGGCTAAGAGCTCCTTCTTTCATAACTGTATCATCTTATAAGCTTGGTGCAGAAATACGTATCATAAAAAGCAGCGTGTAACAAAAGTGATGATTAAGGCACACTGCTATGGTCATTTTAGAAGAAAGAAACATTTTGGTCTAAGGCATTCAAGGAAAGCTCCTTGGAAGAAATTGGTGACTGAGATGAACTTAATTCAGCTCCAAAAGGCTGGAGTAATTCTGACAAGATGAGGGTGAGTACATTTCTCCACCCGCATCAGCCTTTCTCTAGTGCATTGTCAGGCCCCTTTGATATTTTCTTAATGGTATTTAGGATTACCCAGTAGTATTTTGTTTGCCTTTCCCGCTAGAATGAGAGCTCCATAAAGGGAGGGATCTATTCTGTTTTCTTTAGAGCTATATCTCTAGTAGAACGCTGCCCAACAGAACTTTCTTGATGATAGAAATATTCTATATCTTAATTGTCTAGTACAGTAGCCCCTAACCATCTGTACATGAGGCTAATGAACACTTGAAATATGGCTAGTACAACTTAGGAACTGGATTTTTGGTTTAAATTTATTATTTATTTATTAAAAAGATTTATTTGTCAGAGCACAAGCAGGAGGAGAGGTAGGCAGAGGGAGAAGCAGGCCTCCTGCTGGGCAAGGAGCCCGATGCAGGACTTGATCCCAGGACCCTGAGATCATGACTTAAGCAGAAGGCAGACACAGGCATCCCCCCCCCCCAGCCTTTTTTTTTTTTTTTTTAAAGATTTTATTTATTTACTTGACAGAGAGATCACAGGTAGGCAGAGAGGCAGGCAAAGAGAGAGAGGAGGAAGCAGGCTCCCCGCTGAGCAGAGAGCCCGATGCGGGACTCGATCCCAAGACCCCGAGATCATGACCCGAGCCGAAGGCAGCGGCTTTAACCCACTGAGCCACCCAGGTGTCCCTTTTTTTTTTTTTTTTTTAAAGATTTTATTTATTGGTTTAAATTTAAATAGCCATCTCTGCCTACTGGCTGCTACATCGTGCAGTGCAGTTCCAGAGCCTAGAGCAGTGCCTAATACACAGAAGCATCTCAGTAAGTATTTGTTGAATGAATGAGTAAATGAATGTGTTCTGCAGAAGGGAAAACAAACAGTTGCAGAGTGGCAGAAAACCCCAAAAGGTATTTGGGGATCAGCAGAATTAGTGCACAGATATGTGCAGGAAATGGCAAGAGGTAAAGCTGCAGAGGTGAGTGAAGTCAGACTAGAAGTTGGAAGCCATGCTCTCCTGTGGACAACAGCATGGCACCGAGGATTACTACCTACCAGGTGAATGCTGGATGCGCACAGATGTGGTTTGGGAATACTAATCTAGAGGCTGTGCGGGGGTGGAATTACAGAGTTTGAGAGGATCATACTCTCTCTGAACTGGTGTGCTGGGGGCATGACCATGAAGGCAGGGGTAAGGCAGGGAGGAGCCAGTTTTCAAGAGATGAGTCAGAGGCTTCAGGATTTGGGGGTAAAAGAAGAATTCTAGAACTCCAAGGACTGAGATTAGGATGATCCCCCTTGTGTCCCCAAGAGTGCTTCCCTCATCACTGTCCTGCAGCCAATACTGAAAGATCTTGCTGCTGACAGTGCCGAGGCCACTTTCATGGGGGATGGGTAAGACTTAAAGCCTTCGTTAGCATGCCACACACAAGGCTGCTCACATCACAAGCCTGCAGAGAAATAAGTGCACTGTCACGACAGCTCAAGGATGAAGGCCACAACTTAAATGTTTCCAAGGCATTTAAGGGTGTAAGAAAAATCTATCATAAGGGGAAAATGGATTTGAGTTCAAAAGCTATTGATTTCAAAGTTTCATTTTACTGACAGTCCTTGTAAGCATGGATTCACTGGGCTTATCCGTGGCTCGTGGTGACTGATCTGTCAGCACCGATGGGGAATTCATCTTGACAGCCAAATGAATCAAGGTGACATAAGAAATAAGTGCCGCAGTGGGAGTGATGACATTTTAAGTAGATGGCGTTGGGAAAACGGGAAACCTGTCACAAAGCATTTAGCATCACCTTTCTTGTTGGCCTTATCTTCTGGGCCCTCAAACAATGAAGCTGTCTGTGTGGCAGCCAGTGTCATGGGGACTTGTGGGGCCAAGGGGAGAAGAACAGCACTAGTGTGGCAGGATGGGTCAGACTCCAGAAGCTGTCAACAAACCACCACGTGAAGGGGCAGAACTCTGAGGTGGTCAGCAGCTAGGTGGTCATTTCTGAGCAGAGAAATGAAAGAATAAAAGTAAGTTCGGTAGAAAATGAAATGAATGCAAATATAATGAAAAATTTAAGTCAGTTCGTGATCATAGGAAACTGGCTGCCAGACATTTTGGCAAAGTCTTCCAAAGGTGTCGGATTTCAGAAGCTTCTTGGAGCTGATCCTCTTTCTTGGAAACAACCAGGACATCCCGAATCACTAGAACCCATGCTCAGGGACAATATTTTCAGTGACAGGAAGACAGCGGGGCTGCCTAAAGAGCCTCCATACTGAATCTGCCTCAGGATGAGTCACTGTGGGTTAACTTGCACAGGTGGATGGATATTAGTATGTTTATGCCTCTGTCTCCATAAACAACAGCTCTTAACTCTTTCGGGGGTCACAGATACCTTTAAGAAGCTGATAAAAGCCAAGGACCCTGCTTCCATGGAGAAAAAAAAAGGTACAGACTTGGCATCTAACCCCAGGGTGTCCAGAGACTCTCTTTGTAGGCTACAAATGGAGAGTTCTATTGTTGGGTGTTTCCTTCAGGCTCTGAACCCCAGGAGCGAAGAAGACTCTAGAGCCTGGCCATTATGGGGGTGGAGCAGAAGGACCTCTGACAGCACTGTCACCACTCATGCCAATACAGCACATGCCAGGAAGGGCTGATCACAGGCTCAGCACTCATCTATATTCTTTGGACTCATCACAAACTGGCCGTTAACCTTGTATAAGCCCTTTCATCCTTCCATGCTTTTCCCTTCCCAGCTGTCATACAGCTGGTAAGACACTGCTTCATGTTGTCCGTCATTCTGGCGAAGAGCTTCAAAAAGGTCATCTTTCTGAGGAAGTTGAAAGCCTAAGAAGTGTGCTAGGAAAACCACCCTGCTAGGCCTAAATGATCAGTACCCCTCCATGTTGTGGGACTTCCCTCAGAGAAGTGGGCTGGAGGCTTGGCACAGATATTACAGTCGGTTCTGTGGTAGATGCAACCCAGGCTTGATACTCAGTGGAGCCCCAGGAACAGCTTCCTAGTGCCCAGCCTTCCAGGCAGGGAACAGCGATGTCCTGGATTGGATTGCTCAGAAATAGGTCCCTGAATAAGAAGTGGTTTCAGAACCTTCTAGGGGGAGCTTTCCTTAAAGGAGGAGTTTTCCTTCTACAGAGGGAATGGATGAAAAGTCTCTAGTTGAAAGCTAATTACACTGTGGCTTAGAGGTCATAATTTAACCTCTTGAAATAAATGGACCAGCTCCCAACCTATGGGGCTACCTACCAGAAAGGACAGCTTGGCCTCGTCAGTGCTCTCAATGCCTTTTGTGTCAAATTTGCCTTGCTGGAGGCTGCTGTGCATGATGTTCACGGCACTCGTCACCCCTCGCTGGATATCCTGGAGGGTGGTGGCCGGGAAGCCCATCCGCAGCTTGTTGCACAGAACGTCTCTGGGAGGGAAGCAGAATGGCATATGGAGTTTGACAGCACTCGATCTGGCTTCCAGGACGGTGGAAGAGAGGGCGCACGACCCTAACCCAGCGGCATGAGCTGCTCTTTTGCGAGAATAACCAATCCTTGAGACCATTGTAGGAGAATTGGAGCATCCAGGGTCTGAGAGAGACCAATGCCCCTTTAAGGGCATTGATATGACCAGAACATATAGAGGATATTGGCCAGTTCTTGGCTTCCTATGAGGATTTCAGTTACCGCCACTGAGCTCCAACAAACGCAAGAGGAGGCACAGAGCTTAGTGAAAGGCAGTACCATTAAGTGGTGAGAGAACAGGTTTTGGGAGTCAGTTCTGGGCTCCATTCCATATTCCACCATTTATGAGGTGCCTGCTCTCCCTGAGCCCTAGTTTCCTCATCTGTAAGAGAGGTAATGGTTCCTACATCACAGGGTTGTTCTCAGGACTGAATGAGAGCAGGAAATTAGTATAGTGCTTGGTTTATAGCAATGGTAACTATGATTGCTATATTATACCTACTGCCTTCAGCTGAGCTGACTGTTCTCTTTCCTAGGTCTGAGGGCCAGTAACCCCTCCAGTCCAGTTCAAGGAGCACAGATGCAGCCTGTAAGATATCTGGCTGCTCTACAGCTGCCTGGACCCAAGGATGTTGTACCATGGATAGGAGTTTTATCCTGTATAGCACTGAACTAGAATCATATGGGGGAAAAAAAGGAAGCAACAGGGGCCTCAGGAATCAATATTAAATCAAACTAGGACCTTTCTCATTCCTAGAAAGTAGAAAGGGAGTCAACCCTACCTGAAGTCAGACTCCAGCTCCGTGGTTGCAAGGTTGATCATGGCACAGAGACAGTCGATGCTAGAACTGGACAAAGCCCGCCCAATGCACTTCTTAACAATGTAGAAGACATCATCCACCATGCTGGATGTCAACTGGCCTTTCTCACAGGTGTCCAAAGCCACAGCCTAACCAAAAGGCAAAGCAGCCAGTGAGGGCTCCAATTCTGCATGGCACTGTTCTAGATGGTTCTGGAATAGGCTCTGGTTCTGCTTCTTTTTGAACTTGCCCTTTTTTCTCCCAACATTGCTTACTCTGGTCACAGCCTGGTGTGGATCCTCCTTGCCAAAACAGCTCATTTCCCTACTGATGACTATGTTAAGAATTAAGTATTTAGGGCCTTTGCCCTGGGGACACCTGTTACCCAGGACGTAAGACATCAGGAGAGGCCCTTTTTCCCTGAGGTTCTTTACTCACATACTTCCACGGAAGTAGGCAGGCTCCCTGGCAGGGGATCACAAGTAGGGCTCCCTGAGGAGCTGAGGTGTTCTTTTGTGATTCTTGGGAAAGACATCCTAGCTAGGTCTTTGGAGAGCAGGACAACTCTAAAAATGCCCTCTAATCATACAAAGGGGTACTGCTCAGTTGCACACAAGGATATTCTCAAAGCAGGCCAAGAAATGTGACATGCCTTGGCCACTCCTCCAGTCTGGTTTTGTGCACAGGAAGCCCCATTTCCAAGGAGTGTATCCTCTGTCCTACCTTGTTGACAGTCTCCCTCATGAAGTACTCCTCCATGGTGATATAGAAGCCAATGAGCTCCTGCATGGTACAGCTCAACAGGCAGTTATTAAGGAGCTTGTCCAGGCTCTTCTGGTGCTCTAGGGGACAGCCAGGAAAGGGATACTCACTTTTCTTCCTCAAGAGAAAAAGTTCAACTGTTTTAATTTTCCCAGGTTCCTTTCTAGTCTTTCCTCCCAGTCTGTACATAATTTACATGGTTATAATCACAGTCCAGACATAATTTTGTATTCTGCTTTAAGAAATTATATCATATACACCCGGGGGGGCACCTCGGTAGCTCAGTAAGTTGAGCGCCTGACTTGATTTTGGTCATGATCTCAGGTAATGAGATGCAGCCCTGCATAGTGCTCTGTGCTTAGCGGGGAGTCTGCTTGAGGATTCTCTCCCCCTTTGCCCCTCCTGCTCGTGCACTTGCATGCAATGCGCATGCTCTCGCTCTCTCTCTCTCTTATTTAAAACCAATAAAACTTTTAAAAAAGTATATTATATATGCTTGAAACTAATGTAACATTGTATGTCAACTATACTCAAATACAAAATTAATTAAAAAACCCAAAAAGATTATATCATAAATATTTTCAATGTTTCTACAAAGCTTCTGTTTTCTTAACTTACTTATTTTTAATGGCTGTGTGATAGCTTATCAGGTAGACAGTCCACATTTTTTAAAACCTTTTTTTTAACGTTTTATTTATTTATTTGACACAGAGAGAGGAGAGAGAGAGATCACAAGTAGGCAGTGAGAGAGAGAGAAGCAGGCTCCCTGCCGAGCAGAGATCCCGATGCGGGGCTGGATCCCAGGACCCTGAGATCATGATGCGAGCCAAAGACAGAGGCCTAACCCACTGAGCCACCCAGGCGCCCCTAAACTTCATCTTTAGACACTTGGGTTATTTCTAAATGTTTTGTCCTTATCAGAAATAACTGGAAACCACAGTAATTGTAGATTATGGTAATTTAAAAAAAAAAGATTTTATTTATTATTTATTTGACAGAGATCACACGTAGACAGAGAGGCAGGCAGAGATAGAGAGGAGAAAACAGGCTCCCCGTGGAGCAGAGGGCCCGATGCAGGGATCGATCCCAGGACCCCGGGACCAGGACCTGAGCTGAAGGCAGAGGCTTTTAACCCACTGAACCACCCAGGCGCCCCAGATTATGGTAATTTTTAAAAGATTTTTATCTTTAAGTAATCTCTGTACTCAATATGGGACTCAAACTCATAATCCTGAGATCAAGAGTCGCATTCTCGCTGACTGAGAAGGCCAGGCACCCCTACAGTAAAAGTGTTTGTACAAAGGACTTTTTACTTCTTTCCCATTAGAATTAACTAGTAAGCCTTAAAATTCTCAAGTTTCCAGGGCAAAGACTGAAATATATTGGGTACACTACATTTCATTCTCTAAACCAGTGTGGTCCAACACAATTTTCTGTGGTAATTAACATGTTCTATATCTGTGTTGTCTAATATGGTAGCCACTATTCAGCACTTGAAATGTGGCTAATGTAATTGAGAAACTGAATTCTTTTTTAATTAAAAAATTTTTTTAAATTTTTTATTAACATATAAAGTATTATTAGCCCCAGGGGTACAGGTCTGTGAATTTTTACACACTTCACCGCACTCACCATAGCACATACCCTCCCCAATGTCCATAACCCAACCACCCTCTCCCTATCCCTCTTCCCTCAGCAACTCTCAGTTTGGAGAAACTGAATTCTTTTTTTTTTTTAAGATTTTATTTATTTATTTGATAGACAGAGATCACAAGTAGGCAGAGAGACAGGCAGAGAGAGAGGAGGAAGCAGGTTCCCTGCCGAGCAGAGAGCCCGATGCGGGGCTCGATCCCAGTACCCTGGGATCATGACCTGAGCCGAAGGCAGAGGCCCCAACCCACTGAGCCACCCAGGTGCCCCTGGAGAAACTGAATTCTTAATTTTAGTTAATTTTAGTTAAATGTAAATATAGAGAGTCCTATGGGGCTGGTGACTACTGTATTGGACACACAGCTCTGAACAGTGACAGTCTTTATGAATAGCAATGCACATCAAAATCCAAATGAGCATACATCTTCCTTTAAACATCAAAGCAATACCATTCTGGGTCATATAAATAATTCCCTTGCCATGTATTAAAGTCATGTAGAATGCCAGAGAGGCTGTGATAGTTTCAAGTCTCTAGTTCAGGGAATCCTACATATACTTAACCACCAGGAATTAAATGGTCTTCTTAAAAACCCAGAGAATCAATCTGTAAATGAAACTGGACTATGGCCCACATTTCTTCCCAATGTATTTATCCCTTTAAAACTTTTGACTGGGGGAACTGGGAGAATGAGGGAGGGAGTGAAAGGCTTTCTTTATACTACATACTCTTTTCATATACTCTTTAAAATATATACTCTTTTTTCAGTATTATGGCTCAATACTGTATTAAAGTGTTTTTTTGTTTTTTTTAAAGATTTTTTTATTTATTTGACAGACAGGGATCACAAGTAGGCAGAGAGGCAGGCAGAGAGAGAAAAGGAAGCAGGCTCCCTGCTGAGCAGAGAGCCTGACATGGGGCTCGATCCCAGGACCCCGGCATCATGACCTGAGCCGAAGGCAGAGGCTTTAACCCACTGAGCCACCCAGGCACCCCTGAAAGTGTTATTTTTAAAAAAAGATTTTATTTATTTTAGAGAGAGAGAAAGAGAGCAAGTGTGTACAGCTCGATCTCAGGACTCTAGGCTCATGACCTGAGGCGAAGGCCCACGCTTAACCAACTGAGCCACCCAGGAGCCCCTGAAGTGTTACATACTATAAAATTCACACCTTGTATATGTACATTTCAAATTTTTTTTTTTAAAGTAACTTTACAGAGTTTTGTAATAATAGGCACAATCCAGTTTTAGAATATTCTTATCACTCCAGAAAGTATCCTTACGGAATTAAGTATATCTTTTTGTTCTGTGTACCTACACATCATGTGCGCAAAACACCTATCTTATTTATATACTTATTTTTTATCATTATTATTTTTTAAGATTTTATTTTTAAGTAATCTCTGTACCCAATGTGGGGCTCAAACTCACATTCCCAACATCAAGAGTCACATGCTCCACCAACTAAGCCAGCCAGGTGGCTGGCTTAATTATATTAAATACTATTTATATTAAATTTATTTATTTATAAAATACTAATACTATTTATTATTTATACTACTTATATTTATTGATTTTATATTTATATTAAATATTAAATACTAATCCCTAAGTCGAGCTGGCAACGAAACATGGTGCGGAGAAAGGATTAGAGGAAAATAATTTAACCATTCTGGACATTAGCTTTCCTCACCTGTAAAATGACTAAATGGTCTCATAGAGCGAGTCTAATTCTAATATTCAGTAAGTCTGTCTTTCTTTTTGGGAGTCACAGACTACAAAGGCTAAGAAGTGCTAGTTATTTCCTTGTTAAGAGATCTGTGGCTTACAAGAGCAGTGTGGTGTGATGAAGAGATCAATGCCAGGGGCACCTGGGTGGCTCAGTGGGTTAAACCTCTGCCTTCGGCTCAGGTCATGATCCCAAGGTCCTGGGATCAAGCCCCACATCGGGCTCTCTGCTCAGCAGGGAGCCTGCTTCCCCCTTTCTCTCTGCCTGCCTCTCTGCCTACTTGTGATCTCTATCTGTCAAACAAATAAATAAAATCTTAAAAAAAAAAAAAAAAAAAAGAGATCAATGCCAACTCTGTCCTAGCCCTCCCAGAAAATATGGGAAATGCCTTTTACCTTGCTTTACTTCTTCTGAGGCCATGGAGTCCCCCACCTCAAAATCAGAGCTGATCCTCTTCCTGAGGAAGCGTAAGTACAGCTCACTGCGGGCATTCATGAGGGTGACCTCAGTCAGGATAGGGTCCAGTTCCCTGAGAGACATGGAGCAGGAGTAAGAAGGAGGACACTGGATTCCCAGATATAAGAACTACTGGGCAAACACAGTCCCAAACTCCCTCTCCCACTGGGCCCAGAAGGGTCAGTTCTGCCAGATAGTCATACTGGCTCTGCTGGCCCGATTATACTCAGAGACAGCTTCAACCACATACTCTACTTACTGTTTCACCTGAACCCACTCACCACTAAAATAATGTCAGGGCTAAATAAGAGAATGGGAGGTGTAGTTTTGCTAGTGGTTTACCTATGCTTCACATGAAAGGAACCACACCTCCCCAACCTCTTATTTAGCTATGGTGGGATTTTAGAATACACTATTAAACTGTGACCCATGGCCATTCAGATGAAAAGGAAAACAATCTTGAAAAAATTAACAAAGTTGAAGGACTCATACTTCCCAATTTGAAAACATAAAACAATGTATGCCATACAGTAAATACTATATATATGTTAGGTATTATTATTATCTACTTTATAGACTACAGATGCCACAAGGAAAGAATTATGTCTGGTTTGCTTACTTTGCTTGCTGCCACATCCCCAGTACCAAAGACCAGTGTTTGACCCAAAATGTGTATTCAGTAAAAATTTACTGATTGAATACATTTTTTTAATGTCTGAATTTTAACAAGCATATTTTTATTAGAAAAAAATAAAAGCTTGAGTCAGAGTATTTCTGAAACACAGATCACATAGTAACAGAGCAGTCTCTGAATGATACACAATTACCAATTCAAACTCCTATGGGCTAAGAAAAAGAGGGTTATTACCTTGGTTCTATTTTTTCTGTTGTAGAATTTCTCATCAAGCTATTCTGGACATGCCGGAACTGCAATATACCAAAGAAATGAGAATGTTCTTCCCCACCCTCCTTCTACCTCCCTCTTGCTGGTCCCTCCAAACTTCTGGCATAAAAGAATGTTTAAGTTTAGTTTGCTTAACAGGCAGACCAAAAGTAGGCTATCAGCATGATGAGCCAAAAATTTACTTTTGATTTAGATTCTAATGTTCTCCTCTATTATTGCACTTAGAAGTGATGTTAATGGTGTTCGAATGAACTACTGCCTACTCTCCTAGAGTTCTAGAAATAAAGCTGAATGGCTACCCCTATTTTTTTTTTTTAAAGATTTTTATTTATTTATTTATTTATTTGAGAGAGAGAGAGAGAGAGAGAGATCACAAGTAGATAGAGAGGCAGGCAGAGAGAGAGAGAGAGAGGGATGCAGGCTCCCTGCCAAGCAGAGAGCCCGATGCGGGACTCGATCCCAGGACCCCGAGATCATGACCTGAGCTGAAGACAGCGGCTTAACCCACTGAGCCACCCAGGCACCCGGCTACCCCTATTTCTAAATCCTACTTACTTCCTCTGCTCAAAGGAAAGGAGAAATAAAGTTCACAAAAAAAGCAAGTGTTACTGTGAGCACTTAAAGAACCAAGGAGAAATCTGAGACAAATGACTTGACACTTAACAGGACCTTAAGAAATAGAATTCTTATACCACTAGAAGGTACTGTTGCACATTCTGTGATAGAGAGGTGCTCTAATGTTTCTGTTTGTTTCAAGAAGCCCCTTCTACTTCTTTCTCAGTCTTGCACTATATCATCATAAGACCTCAAATCCAAAGTAAGCTGCTGAGAGGCAAGATGCAGGCAGTTTGCATTTGGCATGTATTTTTCTATCTATTTCTGCTTTCGTCCCTTCCTTATCGCACCTTAAATTTATTGCATTCAGTATCGCTGGCTCACACGGTGTCCAAACCCCCCTGCAGCTTCCCCTGCTCACCTGCTGATGGTAGTCCCGCTGCTTGATGAACTTGTCCACCACTTTCTCCACTTGTCTGTCACATTCCACCTGCAGATATTTTATCAGAGTATAAAGTCTCCCTGGCCCGTAATAGGTCTCCACTATTGGCTGGTGAGTCTCCACAATGCGGGCAATACCTAGAATGGAGAAAATGAGAGGGCTGGATTCCAAATATTCCTTCCACAAAATAAACTCCTTTCTTCTATCCAGGACTCTGGGGTCTAACTCAACCTCCCAAAATGAATACAAATGGTTCTTGCCAGTACTGGGAATTGCTAAGCAAATGTCTGTTTTATACAGTGCTTGGTAAATCAGAAGGCATTTACTTTATGTATGATAGTTTAACAGGAGCATCTTTAGAAATCAGCATCACTCTCTTCCCAATAATTTACTTTATGGTTAAATTTACTCTTAGCATTTGGGTCTTGAGGGACAGGGTGGCTTAAAAGACTTGAGAGCCTAATTTTTGCTAATTAGATACTGAAATAAAAAGTTAATTCTCCAGGGTCGCCAGGGTGGCTCAGTGGGTTAAACCTCTGCCTTCGGCTCAGGTCATGATCTCAGGGTGCTGGGGTCGAGCCCCGCATCAGGCTCTCTACTCAGCGGGGAGTAGGAGTGCTTCCCTCTCTCTCTCTCTCTCTGCCTGCCTCTCTGCCTACTTGTAATCTCTCTGTCAAATACATAAATAAAATCTTAAAAAAAAAAAGGTTAATTCTCTAATGTATCAATCAATACACAGCAAGCTATAGGAGTAAAATGAAGGCATCAGGCAAGCAAGGGGAGAAGAAAACCTAGGATGTGGGTGTTAAGTGGTGAAATCTCCAGTCTCTCTCAAGTGGAAAAGGAGATTTACCTTCAAAAAGAAGAGTGAGTGTATCTGCAAAGATGACTGCAGCTCTCCGATCACTCATGTCTGTCCCCAGCACCAACAGCAGATTCTCCTCAGATTTACTGGCCACCTGAAAAGTGGAAAATCCACAATTCTCGGATCAAAGGCTAGTTTTAGTTTTCCAAAAAGACCTCCCTTGACTCTCTTTTCCCATGTTTGCTTTGATGCTTGAAAGCTTAGAGAGGATAGAGGAACATCCCTTGGGGGCTCTGAGTTGTCTGGGCCTCACGCAAGACAAAGAACTTGAGCATTGTGGTAACTCTTCTTTAATTCAAAGATATAAATAATGCTTTCCTTTTCTTTGAAGGTATGTATTGCCATTACCCAAAAGAGAAAGTCCCCACTTCCAATAATCACCTCAAAGGATAACTCAAAGTTATCATTAATGGTGCTTCATTGACGGTGCCCGGGTGACTCAGTCATTAAGTGTCTGCTTCGGCTTGGGTCATGGTCCCAGGGTCCTGGGATCGAGCCCTGTACTGGGTTCCCTGCTCAGCAGGAAACCTGCTTTTCCCTCTCCCACTCCCTTTGCTTGTTTCCCTCTCTGGCTGTCTCTTTCTGTCAAATAAATAAAATCCTAAAAAAACCCCAAACAAACAAAAATGGTGCTTCATTGAGCAGGACAAGGAATATGGGTACTGCAGAAGGGATTTTAAAGGGATTTACTTATTTATTTTTTAAGATTTTATTTATTTTATAATTTTTTAAAAATTTATTTATTTGACAGACAGAGATCACAAGTAGGCAGAGAGGCAGGCAGAGAGAGAGAGAGAGAGAGAATAAAGAAGTTTGCCACTCAACCTCGTCTGCGGGTCGTTCTCCCGGGTTTCGGCACCAGATGTCGCTCTCGACCCGCAAGAACGACCCGCAGACGAGGTTGAGTGGCAAACTTCTTTATTGTCAGTCTTTTACATATCTTGATCCGGGAACCCCGCACCACAATTTTAGCCCCCTATTATAGTCCCAAAGCTTACATAAGGATCAAACATCACATCACGCGCTATACCTATGCACCAATCATAAACCCTACAGGTGACCTTATCGAAGAGCATGTGAGGTGCCCGTGAACATCTACGTGACTCTGCAGGTGCCCATTGTTCTACATGTCCTGTGTCTATCCCATGACTTATTAGGTTAATAATATACCCAACCTATGACTATAGGCATTGAATTGGCGTCATCCATGAACGCACCCAATTTCCTTGGGTTAAACATTCACAGTCCCATTGTCCTGGGCCTAGTCACCTACGTGACTGCCATCCACAAGTGCATGGCTCCCCACAGGGAAGCAGGCTCCCCGCTGAGCAGAGATCCCGATGTGGGGGCTCGATCCCAGGACCCTGAGATCATGACCTGAGCTGAAGGCAGAGGCTTAGCCCACTGAATCACCCCGGTGCCCCAAGATTTGATTTATTTTAAAGGGATTTAAAGTAGAAGCCATTTCTAGATCAAGATGGCAAAGTACTGATAAAAAATGGCTAGGGCACCTGGGTGGCTCAGTGGGTTAAAGCCTCTGCCTTCGGCTCAGGTCATGATCCTGGGGTCCTGGGATCGAGGCCCACATCGGGCTCTCTGCTCAGCTGGGAGCCTGCTTCCTCCTCTCTCTCTGCCTGCCTCTCTGCCTACTTGTGATCTCTGTCTGTTAAATAAATAAAAAAAAATCTTAAAAAAAAAAAAAAAAAGGTCAGCCCCACATATCCCCCTTATATTTTATTTTATTTTTTAAGATTTTATTTATTTGACAGAGATCACAAGTAGGCAGAAAGGCAGGCGTGGGGGCGGGGGGTGGGGAAGCAGGCTCCCCGCTGAGCAGAGTGCCTGATGTGGGGCTTGATCCCAGAATCCCAGGATCATGACCTGAGCTGAAGTCAGAGGCTTTAACGCACTGAGCCACCCAGGCCCCCCTTATATTTTGTTTTTTATAAATTTTTGAGAATGGTTAAGACATACACACTTAAATATTCAAAAGGAATAAAGGAGTGCTCAGTGAAAAGCAGTTCTTCCTTTATCTATGTCTCTTAGTCTCCTAAATCTCTTCTCCAGAGAAAACCATTATTAACCCTTATACAAACATGTATTTTATGGCCACTTCTGTCATTTGAAGCAAAAATGCTGCATATAGTTGTTTAACTTAACCATATGTTAGAAAAAGAAACAGGTTAGCACATTCAGAACTGTCTCATTTTTTTTTTTAGTATTTTTTTAATTAAAGATTTTAATTTATTTATTTGAGAGAGAGAGTGAGAGAGAGAGAGAGCATGAGAGGGGAGGTCAGAGGGACAAGCAGACTCCCCATGGAGCTGGGAGCCCGATGCGGGACTCCATCCCGGGACTCCGGGATCATGACCTGAGCCGAAGGCAGTCGCTTAACCAACTGAGCCACCCAGGCGCCCTGTCTCATTTTTCTTAATGCAGAATAGTGTTCTATCACAGAGAATCTGCTGGGGGGGAGGGGGCAGGATGTACTCTGACATATAAACAACCCTCTGCACACGTCTGCTGAGATTTGCATCTTTCCATCTAACGTCAAGGGGAAGGGGCTGAGTCTTTAACTGAAACCTGTCTCTTTTTCAGGATTTAACCTTAAGTGACCTCACCCCCTTCATCTCAATGTGGCTTATTTTGAGACCCAATCCTGGTTATGAAGTCTGAAAACAACTAGCCAACAACTCTGAATGCTCTTAAAAGAAGCCAGTTTCTGGCTGACATCTTAAAAAGGGTGATTCAACTTGTCAGAGAATTTGCATTTTAATTTTCCCATGTTTTCACTCGGTCTGTCAGAACTGAATGTAGATCAGTAGATGTCTAGGCCATAGCTAGATAAGTGTTGAATGAATGTATGCATCCAGTCCTGCTACAGTGGGAGCAGGAAACGGGAGTTAAATCCAGAAGTGAGAAAGAATCCACAGAAACTGGATCCACACAGTGCCCCAATCTGCAGGCAGAGAATCATACCACTCTCTTACCAAGCAATCGGGGGCCATACCTGCTTGCAAAGGTATTCTGAGAACTTGCTTAGTCCCTCCTCATGTAGACCCAGCAGTGGGAAGATCTTGAAGAAGCGCTCCACCTGGGGCAGATCCCCTTCCTTAGTAGCAATGGCAAACTTCTCTGTTACAATGGCTTTGAGACGCTGCTCAGCTTCCTGCAGCAATTTCAGGTTGGCGTCAATCATGCTGCCTGCACAATGGGAGGAAAATGGGAAATAATGTAAAGAATCGTACTCTCTCGGGTCCATGCCATTTTGTGCACCACTATTCATTCAAAATATACAGAAGTTCTAATCGAGCGAAAAAAAAAAGTAAGATCTGTGCACAAGTAACTATAACAAACTAAGTGTATAAGTGTAGTAAGAAAGTGTCCACAAGTCACATTTCAGTTGAAGTTAATTAGAAAAGTCTTCCCAGAAATGATATCCTATGTTTTAAAGATGGGCAGGGTTTTGATACCTGAAAAACAAGTACATACATTCCAGGCCAAGGGAATGAAATGAGCAAAGGAATAGAGATAAAAAGATGAAAAAAATATTTCTAGGGTATTGCAAGTAATATAAACTCTGGCATACAGAGTATTCTATATACATGCACAATGAATGGATGCGTGAGTGAACAGCATGAAACAAAGTGAGAAAGACAAGGTGGGTTGAAATCACAGAAGGCCTGAAAAGCCAGGCTAAGAATTCAATTTTGTAAGTAGGTGATATGGTCAAGTGAAAACCCACTGGCCAGAGGAACAGTAGATCTGGATTCAGTTTCCTTTTCCATAAAATGGGAATAACAACACCTGTCCTAGGGTAGTCTACAACCTCTACAGGGTTGAGTATCAGACAAGGAAATTGCCTGATACCCTTTTCTTGGGTGAGTTTGCCTTGTTCAGATTACAGATGCTTGTAACTCAACCAGAAATTATAGGTGCTTAAACCAGATTACAGATACTTGTAACGACCATAGAAATCAACAATTTGGGATGGATGTCACCTTCTTTGCCCTGTCGGCTGAGCTCAATGACTGACTTGTCCAGGCACAAGTAGCGATGAATGTGGGCCGCAGCCTGTTCATAATCTTCATTCCTCAAAGCAGTCTGAACTCCATCCATGCAGAACTTCAGGTCCAAGATATCATCAGCTCTCTGAATGGCTTGATAGAGGCGGTTCTGCAAAAAGACCTGGTGCTTAGAAACAATGCCCTATTCTTTCAAAACATCTCTTCAGAAGGTAGGGAGATTCAGGAGGAGAATCCAGTTAACCCGAGGCCCTGAACCAAAACCAAGACCAGTTATAAAACTGTTACTGATGATGATCAATAGCACCGACAGTATCATGCAATTTTATTTACGTGACGAGGTCATTCATTTTAATGGAAACAGGAACAGGGACAAGCCATATTTGTATTTGGCCGATGCTATTAAATTAATAATGGAATCAGGCTGTATTTAACATTTGGGAAGAGGATATTATAAACCAAGTAATAAGATAAGTGATACATGTGGAAAATATTTTTCTTTTAGAATAGGCAAGATTTTTTTTCTTTAAGTTTTGTTTATTTAAGTAATTTCTACATCCAACATGGGGCTAGAACTCACAACCCTAAGATCAAGAGTTGTGCTCTCTTCTTACCGAGCCAGTCAGGTTCCCCTAGAATAAGCAAGAATGTGTTAAAAAAAAAACCTTAACAATGTGACTTGGTGGTTGTGTGGCTATTAGCATTTTGTGGTAATTTATTTTTACAGAATCTCAACAAATAGATTGGAAAGAGTTATGGTATTTCACAGGGGAAAACTGAGACTGGGACTGACTTATTCAGGAACTCAGATCCTCTGCTATTCACTACAGTAGTCATTAATACTCTATGGCCATTGAGGACTTGAAATGTGGCTAGTCCAAATTAAGATGTGTAAAACACACACTGACCTTCAAAGATTTAGTATAGACATAAGGCAAAATGTCTCATTAATACCATTTTATAGTAATCATATGTTTAAATGGTATTTTGGATATAATGGGTTAAATAAAACATATTACTAAGATTATTTTCACCTATTTCTATTTTATTTTTTATTTTTAAAATATTTTATTTATTTTTGAATTTAAAAAGATTGATTGATTGATTTCAAAGAGCAAGAGGGAGAGAGAGAAGCAGTTTCCCCACTGAGCAGGGAGCCTGATGTGGGGTTCAATCCCAAGACCCTGGGACTATGACTTGAGCCGAAGACATGCCTAACCAACTGAGCTACCCAGGCGACCCTCTGTTTTACTTTTTAAAATAATGAAAAAAAAAAAAAATACTGGCTACTAGTGGGACACCTGGCTGGCTCAGTCAGGAAAGCATGATACTCTTTATCTCAGGGTCATGCATTTAAAACCCATGTTGGGTGCAGAGCCTACTTGAAAGAAAGATAAAGAAAGAAGGAAGGAAGGAAGAAAAGAGAAAGAAAGAGGAAAAATAGAAAAATGAAGAAAGGGGCGCCTGGGTGGCTCAGTGGGTTAAGCCTCTGCCTTCAGCTCGGGTCGTGATCTCAGGGTCCTGGGATCGAGTCCCATACAGGGCTCTCTGCTCAGCGGAGAGCCTGCTTCCCCCTCTCTCTCTCTGTCTGCCTCTCTGCCTACTTGTGATCTCTCTCTGTCAAATAAATAAATAAAATCTTTAAAAAAAAAATTAAAAAAAAAAGAAAGAAAAATGGCTACTAGGAAAATCTAAAGTTAAATGTATGGTTTATATTCTTTTCCAATTTGGATGATTTCTATTTCATTTTCTTGCCTAAATGCCTGGCTAGGAATTCCAGTACAATGTTGAAGAAAAGAAGAGCTGCATCCTTATTTTATTCCTGATCTTAGGGGCAATGCACCCAGTCTTTCACTGGTAAGTATGAAGTCAGATGTGGGATTTTTGTAATTGGCCTTTATCAGGTTGAGGAAGTTCCTTTTATTACAAGTTTTTTTTGAGTTTATGCCTTTTCTGAGTTTATGAGATGATCATGTGTTTTTATCCTTTACTCTACTGATGTGGTAGATATATTAATTGATTTTCAGGGTTTTTTTTTTAAAGGATTTTATTTATTTATCTGACAGAGAGAGAGTGAGCACGAGAGAGGGAACACAAGCAGGGGGAGTGGGAGAGGGAGAAGCAGGCCTCCTGCTGAGCAGGAAGCTGATGCAAGGCTCGACCTCAGGACTCTGAGATCAGGTCGACTGAGCCACCCAGGTGCCCCTAATTTTCAGATGTTAAAGCAACTCTGCATTCCTGGGATAAATCCCACTTGGTCATAGTATATTCTTTTTCATGTGGTGCTAGATTTGGTTTGTTGGTGTTGCTAAGGATTTTTATGTCCTTATTCATAAGATGTACTGGTCTTGAGTTTTCTCTTCTTCTGCCTCTCTGTTGGGTTTTACTATCTTGGATTAAATTTCTATTGAATGGTGCTACTGTAATTTCTAATGCGGTGGCCTCTCTATTGCCCCCTACTAACTCAAACATCAGAAGTTCAACAGGATTACCTTGGCCAAGTCAAGCTGACGGACTTTGCTGGATACATTCTCAGCTAGGTTGCAGGTAAAGGTGATCATTCCAGCTAGCTGCTTTGCATCTCCTTCAATCAACTGCAGATTGGGACTGGAGACACATGACAGCACATATACATCCATAGAGGCAGAAGGTAGGAATAAGAGATGGAAAATTTTTTTTGTAAATGGAGACTATGTCTTCTACTGTCTTTGTACTTCCCCACAACTTTTAGCTCAGTTCACTCTACTCACAGATTTTCCTAAAGAGTATTTTGCTGAAAACTCAGGTCTGTACTAAATTGAAAAAATGACTTTTTATAACTACTAAACAGACCTCTAAATAGGTACTGCTAAAGAACCAGAGAATAGATGCTCCCCATTGCTGAGTATAAAGTGCGCTAACCAACAAGCAAAGAGGGTGATGAGATCAAAGAGCAATTTTTATGCCTAGCAAATACCCAAAGTTTGTAAAAACAGTGGTTCTCAACCTTGAACCATAATCAGGATCAGTGGGTGTGCCTGTTAAAGGCTTGTCAGATTCCTTGGCTCTATGCGCAAAGTTTCTGATTCAGTAGGTTTTGAGTGGCGACTTGTAATTTGCATTTCCAACAAGTTTCCCAATGAGTTTGATACTTCCAAGGACACTTTTGAGAACCACTTGACTATACCCTTAAGTGTTCATTTCATCCTGAAATAATCCTCCTCTACATTTCAAAGTCAAGTGGCATTTTACAACAGAAAGTTAGGAAAAACAGTAATTTATCCATCCAGTGGACCTTGTCGGAATGACAATAGCTCTTGCTGAGCTGGGAGACTCACCCCATTCGATGGAGAGTGACCATTTTACTTTCAATGGTGTTTTGCTGTTCCAAAAGAGCATCCAGTTCTTTCTCTACCAGTTTCTGAAACACAGACAAGCATTTTGTCACCAGAATGGTCAGAAGGAACCTTAAGAGTAATCTAACCCAACCACTTAGCTTAAGGGTGAATCCCGTTTCGAATGTCTTTCCTTTCACTGAGTTCTCCTAGGACTTTAACCAACAATACTTCATTTTTTTGCATGTATCACATTGCATGCTGGCTGCTACCTATTGTATATTTTATCCCATCTAGCAGATGAACACCATAAAGGCCAGAAGTAAACTTTAATTCAATATAAGTAGCATAGTACCTAATGCAGGAAGGCTTTTAAAATATAATTGCTAAATGAAACTTTCAAAGTGGAAGTTACAAAAAGTCCCTTCATAGTGTACAGTCAGTACCCAGAAGGGATAAAAACATTAATTCTCTCAGCAAAGTTATTTACTGCATTACTGCAAAAGACATTAACCTTCTTAAATGCTTGAGTTTCTTCATCTGTAAAACGTAATACATATCCTATAGGACTGTTGTGAGAGCCAAACAAGGTAACAAATGTAAAGTGCTTAACAGAGTATGTGAAGCATTGTTTATTAACAGCCATCAATATCAGCTATATATTTCTATTAAAATAGTTCAGTAGGATCCAGAGGGGAATGTCCCCTTGACAGTCATCAAAAACAAATACAGAACTAAAATTGTCCTGTCTGGAAGATGGGCTTAATTTCACCTTAAAAACTGACTGCCTTAATGAATGCATGCTTAGGACTGTTAAAATACTAAATTTTATAAAGCACATCTTGCTGAAAAATGTCACCATAAAATGCTTTACTTGGTGCAATTTAATATTTGGAGATATTCTTAGATATCAATAATCCCTCCTCCCTTCCGCTGAAACTGACTTTTGTACTCAAACTTAATTAAAAGTTTGGTTTAGGGAACAGCTACTAAACTTTATCAGGCCTTAGATCTCCTTCTTCTGAGTGGCAAGGAACCCAAATGATATCATAAAAATATACTGGCAGCATCAGGTTGCCACGGAAAATGGAGGGTGCAAGGAATCCTTAAGAGAATACAGTCTATGCCCCTGACACAATGCAGGGGTCCAAAAGATGAAAGTTCCTAGTTCAAGATTAGACAGTTGTGCCTGTCTTAAAACCTCAAGCTTCTACAAAGCTGTGCACTTACCGAACGCTAAAACTACACCCCCCCCCCCCAAGTCATTCCCTACAAAAGTCTTATAACGCTTCAGGTTTCTTTGCAAAGACTTCCTTCTTAAAGGAGGTAACGCGGTGAAAGCGTTTCGTAATTTTTTTAATTGCTAATTCAATGCAAGGGAGCCTTTCTCACTTTGAGAAGCAAGCAAGTTGACTCTAACTGCTCTGGCCGAAAAACTTAAGATTAAGGGCCAGGGAAATCAAAGGGAACGAAGCAGATCGCCGAAATAACACGGAAAACAAGTTTAGGGACACCAGATCAAGTGAACAGAGATGTCACGTCCCCCCAGATACACTCAACTACACTCCTCCTTCTTCAATAAGTGCTTTTTTTGTTTCCCTCGGCAGAGGCAGAGAGAGAACTTCCCACAGCCCGGAATTCCCAAGACTGACGTCTCCTAAGCCCCCTGCCCCTGGGCCATCCCCCCACCTCCTCGCCGCAGAGCCGTTCGTATACAGCCTCTAGCTCCTGCAGCTCGGTCAGGGAGCGAATGAGCTCAGTAGAGACTTCCGAGCAGCAGCCTCCTCCCATCCCCTCAGACGAAGGAACCCCTGACAGCTTCTGAGGGGACTCGAGATCCGCCATCTTGGTCCCCATTTCGCTCTTCCGGCCCCGCGAGGCCCCCGCCTCGTTTGCGCGCCCGGCCATGCGGCTGCCCAAGAAAATGCCCGACGGATTTATGGGTAGGTTTTTTTTTTTTTTTTTTTTAAGTACATTTTAAAAGGTCTGTTTGATTTCTTTTCTCCTGGGAAAGTGACGGGCATAAGGTATGTTTAACTAATTTTCAATGTCGAGTCGAAGAAAGAAACATTTAAAAAAAATTACATATATATTCTTCAGGCGCCGGTTGGGGACTTCTTATACGTCGCGCGCCCGCCGGAAGGTCCCTGCCTTTAGAGCTAATGGCGGACGCCGGTAGGTTGAAGCTGGCGGTGGCTTAGGCCTTGAAAGAACTCAGCATCTGTCGGATATCTACGCCATCCTTCCTGCTGCAGGGTAAAGAAGAAGGCTCCCTAGTTTCCCGCACCTGGGGAGGCAGAGAGCGGTCATAGGAGGGTTGGCCGGGCTTCTGGTCGGGTTTTGAAGCAGCCTAGGCCCGTAAGGTCCAGGCCAGGGAAAAAGGTGGAGGGGATTGCTTGGGTACGAAAACGACTTTCAGGAGTCGTCTCCCACTTCCGTCTCCACGGTGGGAACGAATTCCGGATCGAAGTAAGACTTACAGAAAGTGACCGGCTTTTAGGCCCGGGGGGTGGGTGAGAGGAGGGGTTAAGATGGACGTAAACGACACGCCAACTGTAATGTAAGGTGGGAAGACTCCGTGTGTTGAAAGCGTAAATAACGGAAACAGTTTTTGGTGCCAAGGCCCTCTTTTGAATTCGTGTTTTGGTACTTGGGCAACTGTTTCCTTCGCTGATTTTCAATTTTATCATTTGCAAAGTGGGGGACACTAGTATCTATTCTGAAGATTATGTGAAGTTTGAATGCGGTGATGTTGCTTTGGCACAGGGAGAAGGGATGGAGGCTAGAGAATGGATGGAAATGAGCTTTTTGCTGTGCTTTTAAAGAATTGTGAACTGTGTGTGTGTAACCTATGCAAATACAAGAACGTGCAGAGCTGCTTAGTTTCTTGACAGTAAAGGCACACAGTTTCTTAATGGTACAGATCCCAAAGATTTTACCACTTGTTAATGATCTCAGGCAGGTGATTTAATTTCTTAACCTCAATTTCTTCATCTATATAATTAGTATAATGAGTTATTTGTAGGTAGTATAGATGTAGTTAGTGTAACTCGTTAGTGTGATGAGTTATTTGTAGGGATTTATAGGGATTAGAGGCAAAGTATACAGCCTGGTGCATGGCATGTAGAATGCTCTCTGGTTATAAATATCGTTATTCGTCAATAAGCCTTACTGTATGGGTTCTGCCCTTCAGCCAGAAGTTCCTTTGCAGAAATGTCTGTTAAAGTAAGTCTCCCAGCTGATATTTTTGTGCTTTTATGTGCTCTTAGCTTGTTTTGACTCCGTACAACTGCGGCCTGATTGTGGAGTTGTGAGTATCTCAGTGTTGCTGCCATCATGTTCCTATACAACTTGACCTTGCAGCGGGCCACAGGCATCAGCTTTGCCATTCATGGCAACTTCTCTGGTAAGATATCCAGTTAACTTTCTTTCTGAATTAAACTTTTTTTTAAAAATAGATTTTATTTATTTGATACAGAGAGAGACTGAGAGAGGGAACACAGGCAGGGGGAATGGAGAGGGAGAAACAGGCTTCCCGCTGAGCAGAGAGCCTGATGTGGGGCTCAATCCTAGGACTCTGGGATCATGACCTGAGCTGAAGGTGGGTGCTTAACGACTTAGCCACCCAGGTGCCCCCTAGGACAGAGTTTAGAAATAAATGGTATATATTAGATAGCAGCTTTAAAAGTTGTTTGAGATAATCCATCGAACTGCACAGGTAAGAATGTGATTTTCTAGTATAAAAGCTTTTAAGCTGAGCTAAAAAGAGCCTTTGGAAATAATTAATTCTATATAATGACTTGTAGATAACTCCCAATTACGCAGATTGTTGGCAAATTTTAGAAAAATAAAAAGGGTTTTTAAAAAGTACCTGTTGAGCATTTTTCTAAAAAGATTTCCTTTATTTGTGAGAGAGAGAGTGTGCGCATGCATACATGGACACACGCAGGAGGAGGGACAGAGAGAGGAAGCCTGAGGTGGGGCTCCATCCTAGGATCCTGGGATCATGACCTGAGGCAAAGTCAGATGCTTAAGTGACTGAGCTACCCAGGCGTCCCTATGTGCCTTTTTTTTTTTTTTTTTTTTTTTTTAAGTTTTTATTTATTTGACAGAGTGAGAGAGGGAACACAAGCCCGGGGGAGCTAGAGAGGGAGAAGCAGGCTCCTTGCTGAGCAGGGAGCCCAATGTGGGGATGGATCCTAGGATGCTGGGATCGTGACCTGAGTTGAAGGCAGACGCTTAATGTCTTGAGCCACCCAGGTGCCCCTGTGTGACCATTTTGTAAAAGTTTTTCTTTGATATCACTTTTGTTAAGTCTTATCAATTCTAGGAATGAAATAGAATTAAAAAAAAATACCCCAACTTAATTATATTTATCTTGAGTGGCATTTTGACCCATCCAGTTTACTTTTTGGACTAGTTCTGATTATTCATGATCTTTATTGTTTTGGTGATCTAGGAACCAAACAGCAGGAAATTGTTGTTTCCCGTGGGAAGATACTGGAGCTGCTTCGCCCTGACCCCAACACTGGCAAAGTACACACTCTACTAACTGTGGAAGTATTTGGTGTTATCCGGTCACTCATGGCCTTTAGGCTGACTGGTGGCACCAAAGACTACATTGTGGTTGGCAGTGACTCGGGTCGGATTGTTATCTTGGAATACCAGCCATCTAAGAATATGTTTGAGAAAATTCACCAAGAAACCTTTGGCAAGAGCGGATGTCGCCGCATTGTTCCTGGCCAGTTCTTAGCTGTGGATCCCAAAGGGCGAGCTGTTATGATTAGTGAGTGACTTGATCTATTAAGTATATCTTTGAGACTTCATAGATTCTCAGTTTGGGGTAATAGTGCTGTGCTTTTGGCAGTGTGCCTGTAAGTTCCTTACCTGGGTAAAGTTTGGATCACATTTGGATTAATGCCATGGTTTAAAGTTGCTTTTCCTTTTAAAACAATGGCAATAGTCTTAATACACCTTTTTTATTTTCTTTCTGGTTGAATTAGATGTTTTTCCCATTTCTGTGTAGCAGAAAGTCTACAATGAAATGATTGTACATAATTAGGCAGTGAATATGGTTGCTTTCATCAGCCTGAAGTGATGATTCACATTCATGTCTCTTCTCTGATGTATCTCTTGAAGAAACTTCTGTGTATCTGATCAGGCCTCCAGAAGGCAACTCTTTTGACAAGTCACAAAATCATTAGATTTAATTCAGAGAATAAAGCTGGCAATTTTAGGAATTAACGTTTTGTTTCCCAGTATCATTAAATATAGGGCACGCTGAAAAGTTTTCTTGAAGAATTAGTGGGATATTAAGATCCCTATTAGGAAGGAAGGAAGTAAAGTTCTATTGTCTATTTTACTGATAGTAAAATCCTAATTAATACACTTGTGGAGTTAATGTTGGCAATTAATAATTTTAAAGAAAGCATTGTGATGCGAGTCTGGCTGTTCTATAAGCCCTTCTTTACATTTTCTGGAAATTTTATTTGTTTTGTCTTCTTTATCTGTAGGTGCCATTGAAAAACAGAAATTGGTATATATCTTAAACAGAGATGCTGCAGCCCGGCTTACCATTTCATCTCCCCTAGAGGCCCACAAAGCGAACACTCTAGTATATCATGTGGTTGGAGTAGACGTGGGATTTGAAAATCCAATGTTTGCTTGTCTGGAAATGGATTATGAGGTAATGGGGACTCATTGACTCCCTGCTCTCTTCCTCTTTCCCCCTTCTTGCTTCTCCCCCTCCCCCCACACGATGGTTTCTTTGATTCACCTCAGTGCTTTCCTGATTATTTCTTCATTGTGTTGTCTTGCAGTTATTTTGCTAACAGATCTTTTCTGTTTTCCAAATGTCTTATCGGGAGTCTTTGGAATGTTTCACAGCTTAACTTCAACTGTATAATAGCACCTTACTCCGATTCGAACAGTCTCCCTATACAAATGGTATTTTGGGGGGAAGAGCTGTCTGAAAAAGGAGGTGAAACTGTATGTGGGACTTTTTTTTCAGGGAGGTAGTGAAGGTTGGGGCATACTGTTCTTTGCCTTGAATGGAAGGCTGTAGCCTTCATTAGAGGGAACCTTGATCCCCAAAATAGAAGACCCAGCTTTGTGTTCCAGCTCTGCCATTACTTAGTAGTGTGAACTTTGGTAAACTGACCTTTGCTTCCCCACTCATGAGGTGGAGGGATCCTAATGCTGGGTTTGTGCCATTGTCCTTCTTTATAGGAAGCAGACAATGATCCAACAGGGGAAGCAGCGGCCAATACTCAGCAGACTCTTACCTTCTATGAATTAGACCTTGGTTTAAATCATGTGGTCCGAAAATACAGTGAACCTTTGGAGGAACATGGCAACTTTCTTATTACAGGTATTTTTTTTTTTTTAAGGTTTTTTTTTTTTATTATTCATTTGAGAGAGAGGGAGAGAGCAAGAGCAGAGGTGGGGAGAGGGAGAAGCAGACTCCCCACTGAGCAGGGAGCCCAATGTGGGTCTGGATCCCAGAACCCCAGGATCATGACCTGAATTAAAGGCAGAGGCTTAACTGACAGAGGCACCCAGATGCCTTTACAGGTACTTTATTCTCAGAACTACTCTGTACGTTTTTGCTTAGCCCATTTTATATGCAAACCTAGGAGAGTTTACTTACGAGGGTTTGGAAACTACAATCTGTTTGTGGTAAATCTAAGTACCTTGCCTATGTTTCATGGAGTGTCTGACTCTTACCTTCTAATGGGGGCAGAGAAGAAAGGATGGGGAGCATATGCAGCTTGGAACATTGATCACTGTTGGGTGCTCCGATATTTCTACTGTAGACAGTCTTTCACTGTCATTAAGAAAACTAAAACCCAATTCTTTGAAAAGACAAATGAATGTCCATGAATTTAAAAACTTAGGTGAAATAGAAATGTTTTTGAAGGCACTTCCCAAAATTGACCCTATAAGAAATTAAGAACCTGAATAGACCAGCATCCATTAAGGAAATTGCAGCAGTAGTCAGAAATACTCCCCAAAAGATTTAAGGTCCAGAATTTTTAGGGATCTTAAATTTCTCCAGAGATAGGAAAAAAATAAAAAACTGTTGTACCTCTTTATGACCCTAATGTAACTTAAGTATCAAAATTGGGAAAGGTTAGTAACAAAAATCTATACATGTTGGTTATGGTTATAAATACCAAAACCTAAGGTCTTAGAAAATTGAAGTCTGCTTTAAATGCATCAGAGCTAAGTAAGATTTTTATAGGTGTTCAGAGATGTTTACGATTAGAAAATCAGTATCCAGGGTGCCTGATGGGCTCAGTCAGTGGAGCAGTGGAGCATGTGACTCTTGATCTTGGGGATGTTAAGTTCCAGTCCCACGTTGAGCTGAGAGTTTACTTAGAAAATGAAACCTTGAAAAAGAAAATAAGTGTCAGTTTAATTTATTATATTAAAAGACTAAATGGGACATGTATATTTGTGGTCCTGTAAGTTTCTTCCCCACTGTCTTGGGGAAGACAGTGATTCAGTCCTTTTTGTGATGAGTCATTTGCACTTGAATTGATGTCTAAAGTGAAATATGCCCTGTTGGGGAAGATTTTGGAGAATAAGATAGCACTTGTCTTTGAGCATTAAATCTTAATTAAAGAGGCCATGTATTAAACAGAAGAACCTTGGACAATAGATTACACATCTCATTATTTTCTGTAACATTACCATATGTTTTGCTGTCAGGTCTTCATTTGTTCACCAATTTTTTTTTAAGATTTTATTTATTTATTTGACAGAGAGATCACAAGTAGGCAGAGAAGCAGGCGGGGCGGGGGGGGGGGGAAGCAGGCTCCCTGCTGAGCAGAGAGCCTGATGCGGGGCTCCATCCCAGGACCCTGAGATCATGACCCAAGCCGAATGCAGAGGCTCAACTCACTGAACCACCCAGGCGCCCTGCCCTGTTCACCAGTTTTTTATTGAGCCTCTACAGTCAGTATGTGCAGAGTCAATCTTCTGCGTGAAGAATTATATGTGGTGTCTCCTTTAATGCAAGGTTGAGTCTGGTGAAGAATATGTCCAAGTAACAAAAAAATTGCCAGAGAATGTATCAAACGCCATTACAGGGTAGAGGAGAGGTCTCTAACCCAGGGAAAGAAAGGAATATGTTAGAGAAATCTTTCTGGAGAAGAGCTCTATGCTGAGACTGGAAGACTAGTTACTTAGGTATTGGGTGGGGTTTGGAGGAAGGAGTTTCTGTTGTGGACAAGGAGAGAGAGATGCACAAAGGCCCATGTACAAAGAAAGAACATTGTTCGTTCAAAGAACTTTGGAAGCTCATGGATCAATAGAACTAAAGGGCTATGGTGGGAAGGTAGCTACTGAAGGATTTTATTTAACTTATTTTTTGTTGATGTGATTGAAGGATTTTAAGCAGGGAATAATCTGTTAAAGATGAGTATTTTGGAAACATCACTTCCTTACATTTTGGCTAATTAAGTGGAGGATAAGAATGTAAGCCAGATTGGGAAGCTGTTTACTAACCCAGGGGATTGGCAGCATGAGCGCTGCTAAGAAGGTAGACTCAGAGCTGTGAGGGGACAGAGACTTGAAGAGGAACACCCAGGTTTCTGGTTTGGTCTTGACTGATAGTGGTGTTCTCTGAGATGGAGGACCCAGGAAGTCGAACAGATTTGGGAAGAAACTTGAGTTTGTTCATGAATACAGTGTATTTTTAAGCTGCATGTGGAGTATCCTTGTAAAAGTGTCCAGTACACAGTTGGGTTATAGGGCTAAAGATGAGAACTGAGTTTTGACTCAGCTAGAAATTTTAGATGCGGCATCACATACCTGCACAGGCTCAGGCTACCCGAACTGCACTCCATCCTTGTCTTATGCTAGTATCAGGGAAAAAGAAACACTTTGAATATTTCTTAGTCTCAGGCACTTACACCTTCATCCAGGTTGGGCTGAAGGAGAGAAGGAACTGAAAGCTAAATCGTAATTCATATTACATTGTATCATTGTTAAGTTCTGGTTTTTTTTGTAGTTCCGGGAGGGTCAGATGGTCCAAGTGGAGTGTTAATCTGCTCTGAAAACTATATCACTTACAAGAACTTCGGTGACCAACCAGATATCCGCTGTCCAATTCCAAGGAGACGGGTAAAAATCTTTGCCATAAGAAAAGATGCTGGTGTTTGTGAAGTTAATTTATTTTTTGTAATTACAGTATAACCTCTTAGTTTATTTGTTGTGAGGTTTTAGTTTCTTTGTAAATGTTTGTAATAAAACTTTTTTTTTTAAGGATTTTATTTATATGATAGATCACAAGTAGAGAGGCAGGCAGAGAGAGAGGGGGAAGCAGACTCCCTGCTGAGCAGAGAGCCCAGTGGAGCAGAGTCCAGTGCCAGGCTCGATCCCAGGCCCTTGAGATCATGACCCGAGCCAAAGGCAGAGGCTTAACCCACTGAGCCACCCAGGCGCCCTGGTGAAGCTGGTATTTTAGTGAAAGCAAAACAGGTTTTTTGAGAAAAGGAATTAAAAACATGGTTTCCATTTCAGAAGAATCTGTGGGTGATCAGTTTGAAATTCCTGCATTTCTAGTTTGAAGAAGCCAGACATATTTATTGGAGATAGATTGTTTCCTACTGTTTTGTCTTTTTTCCAACGTACAGGAAATTTTAAAGAATAGAAAAATGAATTCCTGTTTGTCTTTTATATACAAAAAAAGATGCACCAATTTAATGTTTTATTGCATTTGGATTTTGTTCCTTTTTTTCAAAGACTTAATTTGTCAGGGGTCGGGGGAGACAGAGAGCACACAAGCAGAGGGGAGCTGCAGGCAGACGAAGAAGCAGGCTCACTGCTCATCCCTGCTGAGCAAGAAGCCCGATGTGGAACTTGATCCCAGGACCCTGGGATCATGACCTGAGCTGAAAGCAGATGCTTAACTGACTGAGCCACCCAAGCATCCCTTGGGTTGTTTTCTTATGCTGTATCTGTATACATTTTTAGACAAACGTTTTGGAAATAAGTTGCAGTCATCATGACATTCTAAGAATGTCCTAAGATATATCTCCTAAAAAGAACTTCTCCTCCTGTGTAACCACACTACCAATGTCATGTGCAAGAAATACCCTGTTTTGTATGATACAGTTATCTTATGTACAGTTCATATACCAATTTCTCTCATTGTCCTCCTCAAAGGTACCCTTTTACCTACTTTTTCTGCCCTTTTAGAATATTTTGTCTCACCTTTGTTTGCTTTTGGTCTTTTATTGACTTTTTTTTGAGGGAGGGCTAATTTTCTTGAAGTTTGTCCCATTATATTTTTCCATATGGTTGTATCCATGTTAATATTTTTTGATAGAAACATTACAGAAGGAGTGGCATATTTCCAATTCTGTCACATTAGGGGTACAGAATGTTGGTTTGACTTGGTGATGATAAATTGTTAAGGTTGTGTCTGCTTGTACTGCTTAATTGTGAAGGTACCTTTTCCTTTTCGTAATTGGTGTGGAAGCAGGTGGTGAATTTTGAGGTGGTAAATAGTCTTTTCCCTAACATCTTTTCACACAGTGCGTTTCCCCTCAGTTCAGTTACTACGTTGGTGGTTAAAAGTGGTGTTTTATCAATTTTAATCTTAACAGTGTACTGTGGAAATTATTAAGGATATGCAAAGTAGAATATAATGGACTGTATATCCAGCTTCAGCTAATCCCGTTTAATCTCTGCTTCCTCGGTCTCTCCTTTCACTCCTCGTTTTATATCTTTTTAATATTAACTTACAGGTCCTGGGGTTGAATCTTACAGGTCTTACTTAGTTCATCTAATATATGATATCCAGATAAGAGTCCATGAATTTTAGGAAATCTGAGAAGAAATCTGTCA
Source organism: Mustela erminea (assembly GCF_009829155.1). NCBI lineage: Eukaryota > Metazoa > Chordata > Mammalia > Carnivora > Mustelidae > Mustela > Mustela erminea. Next base: position 48,104,292 of record NC_045632.1, on the reverse strand, counting down.
AGTTAAATTCTTGGTAAGGGGTGGGAAGTTCAGTTTGGCTCATCAGACATTTACTGAGCACCTAACTCTTGTGCATCGTACTTGGTTTTGGGAGTATAAAAACATATAAAACATGTTTTGCCCTCGAAGAACTAAGTCAGTGGGAGAAATACAAAATGTTGGAAACATTTAAAAAAAAACCAGCCAGGATTATAGTCAAAGAGTTGCCTTGTCAGAGTTAAGGAAGATGATGTGGAGCAAGGCTAATGAAGGACAGTTTGGATGGTAGTGTCATGGACATGTAAGACTTTTCTTCATGGTCTGAAATGATGGATCTTTAAATTTCATATCTTTGACATTTTTCTCTGAAGAAAGTTTTTTTCTTACTCACTGGATCAGAATGTAGAGTGAAATTGTGGCACCCTTTTTTTTTTTTTTTAAAGATTCTATTTATTTATTAGGGAGAGTGCATGCACCAGCAGGCAGAGTGGTCGGCAGAGGGAAAGGGAGAAGCAGGCTCCCTGCTGAGCAGAAAGCCTGACTGGCAGAAAGCCAGTCCCAGAACCCTGAGATCATGAGCTATGCTGAAGGGAGTTGCTTAACCAGCTGAGCCACCCAGGTGCCCTGTGGCTATTTTTTTATACACAGGCTTTGTCACATAGTTATAGTAAATAAGAATTTTGGCTACTGCATTTTATATTTTGGCAAACAGGCTTCTCTGGGTCAAAACTTATAAAGGACTGTGGGGTTATTTCTAGGCCTTGGGTGGGTGACCTGTATGATCTCTATTGGTAAGGTGCTGCGTTCCCTAAATAAGTAGTACTCATTTCTAAGTTGTTGGTTCTATATTTGACTTTGCTAGAATGACCTGGATGATCCTGAAAGAGGAATGATTTTTGTCTGCTCTGCTACCCATAAGACCAAATCGATGTTCTTCTTTTTGGCCCAAACTGAGCAGGGAGATATCTTCAAGATCACTTTGGAGACAGATGAAGATATGGTAAGCAGACTGTGGATGGAGAGGGGAAAAAAAGCCATGAAGAAACACTTTTGTTAGGTTAGTCTGGTTTGATAAAATGTCCTATGGTATTCTAGTTTTCATATATTTAAATAATCTTAATTCAAAAACTGGTACTTAGGTGTACATTTAAGGTTTACAGAGTGGTTTTATAAACCATCTTCAAAACTACTGTGAGATAGGACAGTTAATACTTTACAAGTTAATAAAATGGAAGTAATATCTTAAAAAGTGGTTGTCTAAGGTGTTAAAGCTTTTTATTTGTGCAACTAGTATAGAAATGCAGGTTTTCTCTGGTGAACAGATTCCTGGTCTGGTAGTCTCATGTATAAGACTGAGTAATGCCACTTCTGGTGAGTAGCAAGGAAAAGCTCTTGATGTCTACTGAAAACTGGTAATACACATGATCACTGTTTTCATCCTGTGGAGGAGCTCTGTGAACAACTGAGCAATTTTTTGGATACCTGTTTAGCTCAGGAGTTGGCAGATTTTTTTTTGTAAACGCCCAGTAATAAACATTTTCAGCTTTTATGGGCAATATACTCTCTGCCTCAACTATACAACTCTGCCATTATGGCACAGAAGCAGCTATAGGAAGTACATAAACAAATTAGGCTGGTCTTGGGTTTTAGTTTGGTAACCCTGGATTTAGATACTGAGGACAGTATTTTATTTGCTCTTCTGCTTCTGCTGTCTTACAGTACTGGGCTACCTTCTGTGGCCTAGCTTCACTTGCCTACATGGTAGAATCTTTTTTTTTCTCCCCCCTCCAGGTTACTGAGATCCGGCTCAAGTATTTTGATACTGTGCCTGTTGCTGCTGCCATGTGTGTGCTTAAAACAGGCTTCCTTTTTGTAGCATCAGAATTTGGAAACCAGTGAGTAATCCTTTTATTACCCTAGTTCACCCTCGTTATTATAAAAGTTGGCAGGAGGGAGATGTGGCTCTAAGGCCAAAGAGTTTTCCAAAAGAATGTTCTAGTTTCTTCAAAGGTTTTGCCCTCCTTTCCCCTTTACATTGTTTTTCTTGGTTATTTACTCTACTTCAGTGACTTCAGTCACTATCTTCAGGTAACTGCAAAAGTAGCTTCAGAGGTGATCTTTCCTGAGCGTCTTGCTGGACATTTTATTGAGTATTTGTGAAACTACTTTCATGTTCTACCAAGGCTTCACTTGTACAAATCTAAAGTTGAAGCTTGTCAGTACCCACAGCTGCCTGGCCACATCACTAACCTTCCCAACCTCAATATTTCTGTTAATGGCTAATGGGTGAGTTTAACATCTCAATTTTTGTGGACAAAAAACTACTTTCGTTTGAGTGCTAACTTATCTTTTTAACTTCTTTATCCCTTTTTTTATAGTGCTAGTCTAAACTATTTCACTAGTTTTCTTACTACATTTCATTGTCTTTTCCTGTAAAACTTGTTAAGCAGCTAAGACAACCTTGATGAAATCCTTTCCCTTATCCCTGTGTTAAAATCTTTGATGACTTTTTATTACCAAATGGATAAAGTCTGAACTCTAGCCTTGAATTTAAGACCAATATCTAAGTCTCCAAATTACTCAGTGACTTGGTCTTGCCTTTTATTTTTAGTTTAGGTCTTGCCAGTATTTGCTAAAGTCTCTGCAATCACTTAACTAATGCTGTTTCCTCATGATTAAAATGAAGTTGTGTCTAGGATTCTAGAATTCTATCCCATTTCTGCCTTTCTCCAACTGTTTTTCCTTTCTTAGACATTCCTGTTACTCATCCTTACTGACTTTATCAGAATTTCATCCTGCACTTAGGAATTTAAACTCTGGCTGTATTTGATTAACACACAAAGATACACCCATGATATTCACTGTAGTGCTATTTGTGAACTCAGAAGTATAACCTAAATATCCCATCATTATGGGGCATGGTCATAAGATACGCTGCCACTAAAAATGTTTTCTGTATGCTAAATGCAGTGTATGGGTTTGTTTAGATCCTGATCTAAACAAATCAACTTTATAAAAATATTGAGACAGGCAGGACACAGTCAGTTAAGCATTTGACTTGATTTCAGCTCAGGTCATGATCTCAAGGCGGTGAGTTTGAGCCCTGCACTAGGCTCCACATGCAGTGCGGAGTCTGCTTAAGATGGTCTTCCTGGGCACCTGGGTGGCTCAGTTGGTTAAATGTCTGCCTTTGGCTCAGGTCGTGATCCCAGGGTCCTGTGATTGAGTCCTCCATTGGGCTCCCTCTCCCCTTCTTGTTCATCCTCTCTCACTTGCTCTCTCTCTGTCTCAAATAAAACCTTAAAAAAAAAAAAAAGACACTCTCTCCCACTCCCTCTGTTCCCCTCCCCTGTGTGTGTGTAGGCTTTCTCAAATCTTTAAAAAGTGATAAAATATTGAGACAGTGGTAAAATTTGAATACTATTTGAAAATATCAAGAAATTAGTATTATTTTGGAGAAATGGGAAATAAAATAAGACTGGTCATGGGTTGGCCTTTGTTGAAGCTGAGCAATGGGCACATATGGGTTCATTAATTATACTGTTCTCTCTTACGTATGTGTTTAAAAATTTCCTTAATAAATAGAAATTTTAAGTGAAAAATACTGATCTGAAAAATATTTTAAGATATACTGCTTATTTAAAAATAACTTTTTTTTTAGAATGATGCAGTTCTTTAAAATAAAATTACATACAAAAACTAGGAAATAAAAATACTGGAAGTAGATCCAGTGAAATGTTATTGTGAGTATTCTGGGATACTGCTAGGATTATGGGTGATTTTTATTATTTGCTCTTTTACTCGTTTCCCAAAACTTTCTGGTTTGAAATTTATTTCTTGGGGCAGAGAGTAGAAAGACTGAAGTATAGAGGCAGGTACTTATCAGACTGGGATGGGTTTGAGCTTGTGAGAAATTACCATTGCGGCTGAACTGAAGCTGAAGTCTGGATCACTTAAAACATGCTGATTTGCATCCTCAGGAACAGGTACTGTGGGTATTAAATCATAAAGCAACCTATTTATCAGACATTTAGCATTTAGTATTTACTGTTTTCCATGCACTGTTCTAAGTGCTGCAAATAACATAATATCAGTGCATAACATTCTCAGTGAGACAGTGCCCTTACCTCAGTTACACTTTAGGGAATTGGGTCACAGAGCATTTGTGGAAGAAATTTGTTCAGACACCTAAGTCCCAGACCATCTGGTTCCAAAGTTCTGCTCTGAACCACAACACCCTAGTCACAGAAACTTACAAGATTTAACCAACCTTCCCTCTAATGGGAGGTAGTGAGCCTAGCATCCTTTTGGTTATCTGGCAGTTAGTAGATACTGAAGGTATTTTTGTCAGGTGGACTCTGTCATCTGTGTGTACACCTCTTGCCTGTGTGAGGAATTTATACTAATTAACTTTTTATATGTGTATCTTATATTTTCAGTGCTTTTTTTATATACATTTTTTTTATACCTTGTTGAAGGATAATCTATTTCCTTCTTTTGTAATTTAGCATAGAATCTGATGTGTTTACCAAAAGTGTTAAATGTTGAGGTTTATTTGGTAAATATTTCTTGAATAGCTATGTATTTCAGATGTTGATTTAGTCATTTTTATTCTGCTTCTAAAAAGCTAAACTTACAGTTGCTTAAAGTGCTGTATATTAAAGGCCCTGGTCTATTACTTAAAGGGTTAACGTGACCAGTGATTTGGTGTTTCTTTCTTTTTTTTTATTTTTTAAAGATTTTATTTATTTATTTGACAGAGAGAGATCACAAGTATGCAGAGAGGCAGGCAGGGAGAGAGAGAGGAGGAAACAGGCTCCCTGCTGAGCAGCGAGCCCGATGCGGAACTCGATCCCAGGACCCTGAGATCATGACCTGAGCCGAAGTCAGCGGCTTAACCCACTGAGCCACCTAGGTGCCCCTGGTGTTTCTTTTTTATTTTTTTTTTTATTTTTTTTTTTTATTTTTTTCTTTTTTTAAAGATTTTATTTATTTATTTGACAGAGAGAAATTACAAGTACACTGAGAGGCAGGCACAGAGAGAGAGAAGGAAGCAGGCTCCCTGCTGAGCAGAGAGCCCGATGCGGGACTCGATCCCAGGACCCTGAGTTCATGACCCGAGCCGAAGGCAGCGGCCTAACCCACTGAGCCACCCAGGCGCCCCTGGTGTTTCTTTTTTAAATTGAGCTTCCCAAAAGCTAAGTGCATACTCAGCTTATGATGGTATATTGTTCTAGATTATCTACTCTTAAAGTTCCTTTACCTCTTTTTTTTTTTTTTTAAATTTTATTTATTTATTTGACAGAGAGAGATCACAGGTAGGCAGAGAGGCAGGCAGAGAGAGAGGAGGAAGCAGGCTCCCTGCCGAGCAGGGAGCCCGATGCGGGACTCAATCCCAGGACCCTGAGATCATGACCTGAGCCACCCAGGCGCCCCCCCCCTTTTTTTTTTGTAAATCATTCCACTAAGTATTATTAGCTAGATTACAGACAAGAGAAGGACAGAATGATTTTGTTGCTTATTACCTTTGATATGTTGATGTTTTGTTTCTGCGAATGATACTGTAATGTCTGTATGGGGAGTGTTTTGGGGAATGATACTGTGATACTTGCATGTTACTGCAAAGTGACCACCAGTTCTTATTTTCTGTTAGACTTGGCCTGGTTTTGGTTAAAATAGGAAATGGTTGTAGATTTTGTTTGGATTTCATTTATGTCATTTTATTTTAGGGACTTATGTGGAAGTGATCAAATTTTTTTCACAAATTTTACAAATTTCACAAATTTCTCTGTGACACAATTCCCTAAAGTGCAGTTGGGATTTTTTAAAAATTTTATTTTGTATATTCCATTTTATTTGACAAACACTGGTCTTCCTAGGTTCCATGCATACGCAGTTCTACATACTCATTGTGTTCTATGGGACGGTACTATTTATTTTTATAAATTGATACAAGTGACGAACGTACAGATTAAAAATAGGTAGGTAGTTAAGAGGCAGAGCTGGGATTCAGACCTAGGTACTCTAGTGGAAGCCAGGTGCTTTTAAACACCATGGTGCTAAGGTCCTTTACTGTACCAATCTGAAATCAGTAGTCTTTTTTTTTTTTTTTTTTTTTTTTAAAGTGATCTGTGCCTAACCTGGGGCTTGAACTCAAAACTCTGAGGTCAGGAGTTGCATCTTCTATTGATTGGGCCAGTCACATGCCCCCTGAATTCAGTAGTCTTAATTTTTTCATCCATTCTCTTTTAAGAAAGAAGACCTGACTTAGGTAAACAGATTTGAAACTAGGACGCTGACTTAATAGTACATGTTAGAATTTTGATTAGATCTTTGGAAAGTGCTTTCTGAGCATTGTGTTTATGGTAAACATAATCTTTAGGCAGAAGGTTTTTAATTAAATTTTTCTGTGCTTCTCCCCAGTTACTTATATCAAATTGCACATCTCGGAGACGATGATGAAGAACCTGAGTTTTCATCTGCCATGCCTCTGGAAGAAGGAGACACATTCTTCTTCCAACCAAGACCACTCAAAAACCTTGTGCTGGTTGATGAATTGGACAGCCTATCTCCCATTTTGTTTTGCCAGGTGTGGGTCTTTCCAGTCACTTCCACAATGAACAGTACCAGCCAAATGTTTTTGTATCTGAATGAGTTGAAAGTTTTAACTGCAGTTAAATTAAGATATAGTCTAAGAATGAGGTTCATCACCGTATCTGTGGAAGTCACCAGAGTGTAAAGGTGAAGCAGTTAAAGGTGAAAAGTGGAGAACTAAAAACCATTCCATCAATCCTTAGACTTTTAATTTTTAATTCTATAACTTGTTTTCAATATAACAATTCTAAACCATACAAAAGGTAAATGGTAAAATTCCTACTCCCAATCTTATTTTCAACTTTCTATTCACCGAGGATGCCGCTATTAACAGCTTGTGTTTGCTTACAGGGATTTTCATTGGATCTGTCAGTGCACGTGTGTGTTTGTGTGTGTTACATGTTTCTTTTTTTCTTTTATTATTTTTTCGAGAGAGAGTGTGGGGGGGGTCGGGTGAGGGGAGAGGAAGAGAGAGAATCTGTTGCAGGCTCCAGGCCCAGCACAGAGCTCTCTGATGCAGAGCTTGATCTCAAGATCTTGAGACCATGTTCTGAAACCAATAGTCTGACCCTTAACCCACTGAGCAAGCCAGGTGCCTCACCCCTTTCTTTTTAATGTAAATTGACTCGTGTACTTCATAGTGTTCTGGAATTGATCTTTTAGCACTTAATAGTTATGAATTTTTATCGTCAAGGAACACCTCTATCTTATTTTAACACACCATTTCTTAAAATTCTCCAGAGTCATTTTGATCAGTCCGGAACAGCCTTTTTAAATACATTCTCAGGGAGGAACCCAAGGTAGCCAGGATGGGGATTGTGCCCCGCTGGTGACACTCAGTTGTAGTAGGAATTTTGCCATGCCTTTGTATCCTGGATTGCTGGAGTTTGAGTGACCATTAGGCACCAGCCCCTGTCTAGTTGATCACACTTTTAATGAAGAGAGGTTTGTTTACTGAGTGCTTGGAAAATGAGTCAGCATTAAGTCACTATTTCTGGTAAAATTAACCATTCTTTTTTTTTTTTTTTTTTGATATTTTTATTTACTTATTTGACAGAGATCACAAGCAGGCAGTGAGCGGGGGGGCAGGCTCCCTGCTGAGCAGAGGGCCTGATGCAGGGCTGGATTCCCGGACCCTGAGATTATGACCTGAGCCGAAGGCAGAGGTTTTAACCCACTGAGCCACCCAGGCGCCCCAAAATTAACCATTCTTGACATTAACTGCTTTTGTTCTTTCTTTTTGAGAAATTAGCCCTGAGACAGTAGAAAATACTAAGTAATTCCTAAATAGATTGTTAGTGATTCCCCCCCATTGGAATTTGAAGAAATAATGGTATAGTTTGTAGATAAAGGATAAAATTAACAAAGTTCAGGTGTCTGTAGTGGGGCTGAGTATTTTTTTGTGCCATGGTGTCTTTACTAGCCTGGTGAGGCAACTGGATTTCTTCTTTGAATAATGTTTTCATATTTATTTATTTTTAAAGATTTTATTTATTTAGAGAGAAAGCACGTGCATGTGTGCGCGCACATGTGAGCAGGGGAGGGGGCAGAGGGAGAAAGAGACTTTCAAGCCAACTCTGCACAGTTTGGAGCCTTATGTGGGGCTCAGTCTTATAACCCTGAGATCATGACCTGAGCAAAAATCAGGAGTCAGCCTGAACCACCCAGGTGCTCCTTTTGTTTTTTGTTTTTTTTAAAGATGTTATGTCTGAATAATATTTTTAAATGCATGTAGTAATAAACATAAACCAAGATAACAAGGTATTTTTTCAGTTATGAAAAAGTAATTGATGTGCTTCTTTTTCAAGGCTTTATTTAAATAACAAGATGGTGCATTTGAAGTAGGTGAGTTAATTTTTTTAAGGAAGAGATCATTGTGAAGGCTGTATGCACTCAATACACGTTTGTCTGTTTTACAGTAAGCTGTATTGTCTTACAGTTAAGAATTTTCACTTGAACTGACTTGTTTGAAAAAACTATAGTACAAATGATTGGACTCATTATTGACCAAAAAATGTACTGGAAAGCAGCTAGATGTCTGGGATACCAACATAACACATGTCTTCCCCGTTTGGTGCCTGAACAGTCAGGTGTAGTTCCCCAGTGGCTAGTGAGTTACATTGTAGGAGTATTTGTTGATAAGGCAACTTCGATAATGTGTAGTCTAGCAGATCTGTTAAATGTAATTTTGAAGTAGTGATGAGAGGAATAATGGGAGGTATATAAATTTTAATGTTAGGGGTGCCTGGGTGGCTCAGTGGGTTAAAGCCTCTGCTTTCAGCTCAGGTCATGATCCCGGGGTCTTGGGATCGAGCCCCGCATCCGGCTCTCTGCAGGAGAGCCTGCTTCCTCCTCTCTCTCTCTCTCTCTGCCTGCATGTTTCCTACTTGTGATCTCTGTCAAATAAATAAATAAAATCTTTTTAAAAAAAATAAATAAATTTTAATGTTATATGAATAAAGTCATTTTTATTGGTGACACAGTCACTGATACTGTAATAATATTGTAGTTTATATTTTTAGTTGAAAGGATATACTAAATTTCAGTTCAAGGTTCTATAAGACTCTTTTTACTCACTGTTAAAAATTTTGCTAACTGAAAAACTGATACAGGCCTTTCTTTCTTAGTAAAGTTTGTTGCTTCAAACTGGTTTGCTTTTTGGAACACGAGGGTTTTCCCCATAATGCTACACGGCTTGTAGCCAATATATAATCTTAGTAAACTAACAAGTACTTTGTCCCCCGAGAAAATCAGGTTTAGTTTTGAAAACCTGGTACAAGTAGACTTTTTTTTTTGCTTTTTTCTCTGTTCAGATAGCTGATCTGGCCAATGAAGACACACCACAGCTCTATGTGGCCTGTGGTAGGGGACCGCGATCATCTCTGAGAGTCCTAAGGCATGGACTTGAGGTAAGCTGGCAGTTTTTATTTAGATCATCTGCAGGGTTTGGAGAGAAGCATTGAAAAAGCAGCTTATGGCTTTATTCTAGAAGATAAGTGATTAATGTCTCTGTGAAAGAAAAAATGTTTCTCTTTGTCCTCTTTTTCCGTAACGAAGTTTAAATTTCCGAATCTTTATCATGTTAGTACAAGAGACACATTTTTAAAAATTGGCGAATGGGGTTGAAAGGGGGGGAGATAACCCCTACTGGCTCCACGTTAACCAGCTAAAACATGGAGGAAATCTGCATGGAGCATTTTATTCTCTTTTCTTCTAATCTTGGTCTGTATTCAAAGTTTTTAGGTATTAATGTGTTTTTATTTATTTATTTTTTAAAGATTTTATTTATTTATTTGACAGAGAGAAATCACAAGTAGATGGAGAGGCAGGCAGAGAGAGAGAGAGGGAAGCAGGCTCCCTGCTGAGCAGAGAGCCCGATGCGGGACTCGATCCCAGGACCCTGAGATCATGACCTGAGCCGAAGGCAGCGGCTTAACCCACTGAGCCACCCAGGCGCCCTATTTATGTGTTTTTAACTATATTAATACTGTATATTTTATTTTATTAAGTTTATTTTTTTATGTTGTATTCTTTTTAATGTTTTTTTTTTAAGATTTTATTTATTTGACAGAGATCACGAGTACGCAGAGAGGCAGGCTGAGAGAGGAGGGGAAGCTGGCTTCCCGCTGAGCCGAGAGCCCGATGCGGGGCTCGATCCCACAGCCCTGGGATCATGACCTGAAGGCAGAAGCATTAACCCACTGAGCCACCCAGGCTCCCCTAATGTTTCTGTAATATTCCACTGTAGTGGATAGATCAGAATTTATTTAATTCTTTATTGCTGGATCTTTTAGGTGACATGGACACTCAAATCCCACATCCTCTTGGTTCTAGAGTTGATGCTTTTTTTTAGCAAGTTCCCTGGGGTTGATTCTGTTAAGAGCAAAATAAAGCTTCTCACGGCAGTTTGCTTTAGAGTTGGGGGTTGGCACGCTATAAGCTCTCAGTGACCCACTGCCTGTTTTTTTTTTTTTTTTTTTTTTTTTTTTTTTTTTTTTTTTTTTTTTTTTTTTTTTTTAAAGATTTTGTTTATTTATTTGACAGAGAGAAATCACAAGTAGATGGAGAGGCAGGCAGAGAGAGAGAGGGAAGCAGGCTCCCTGCTGAGCAGAGAGCCCGATGCGGGACTCGATCCCAGGACCCTGAGATCATGACCTGAGCCGAAGGCAGCGGCTTAACCCACTGAGCCACCCAGGCGCCCCCCACTGCCTGTTTTTGTAAATTTTTATTGGAATACAGACAAGATGACTGACCTTGGTTTTGAATTCTGGCTCTACCATTTAGTAGCTATTACTAAGCTTTTGTTTCTTCTCTTCTATAAAATGAGCTTAATAATAGTATCTATTTTAAAGATTGTTGTGTGAATTAAGTGAGAGAATGCATAAGAAGCACTTAGCTCAAAGTCTGGCATAGAGCATCTTTTTTAATTTATGCTAGCTATTAATACTGCTGTTTCAGGGTATTTGAAATTTTTTTGGCTCTGCCAAAATACTCATCAGGCTAGTAAATTTTTAATGACTTAAATCCAATATATACTAACAGTTTTTGATCACTCATCAGATACCATCCAGCATTTGACAGAAGCTAAATTCTCCACCAGAAGTGCATATGTGCATTAACAGAAAATTTTGCGTACAGTGTAAGAGATAAAGGATCCAATTAAGAATTGTTGTTTTCGAGTCTTCCACCCCCTCCTACTTTTTTCCAGGTCTACAAAAGATCTGTTACACAGAAAAACATTTTGAAATTGTTAAACATTTCTTTATTCCTCCATATTTATTTGTTGAACCTTGTTATTAAGCTAGATTATGGTCTCTTCTGAGCAGGGTCACTGTCACATGTTATAGAGTATAGCACTCCTAACACTTAGGTGTTATTGGTGATGAAGTTTTACTCAGTTCTCCTGTTCCGTGATTAAGGTGTTCCTATTATTTTATTAGTTGAGTTAAAAAAAAAAAAAAAAAGTTACTGCCTTTAATGGGTATACGTGAGTTCTCTCTATAACCATGTGGTTACATGGTACAGTATATTAAGAAAATCATTTCTGGGTCATTTAAAAATAGTAAAATTTTTATTTTGGAATGGTTTTGTATTTACAGAAAAAATACAGGGATTGTATCGTAAGTTCATCTGTAACCTACACTTAGTTTTCCCTTCTAGATCATTGTTAGTTCATCCCAAATATTTCATTTCCTCTCATGTTTGAGAACCTATAGGATATTCAGAGGATTCTTGACTCTAACCTTTTTTTTTTTTTTAAGTTTTTATTTATTTATTTGACAGAGAGAGATCACAAGTAGGCAGAGAGAGAGAGAGAGGAGGAAGCAGGCTCCCTGCTGAGCAGAGAGCCTGATGCGGGACTCGATCCCAGGATCCCGAGATCATGACCTGAGCCGAAGGCAGCGTCTTAACCCACTGAGCCACCCAGGCGCCCTCTTGATTCTAACCTTAAGGAGCATAAAATCTAGTAGGAAGGACAGAATAATTCCTGAAATCATTTTTTAGATAAATGCCTTAAGAGACGGTGATTTCTTTGAGATCTTATAGGAGGGAGAGTGGACTGCCTCACAAGAAGATAAGGGAAGGTTTTTTCCTAAAGGATGTAGCATTTGAATTGGTCCTTGAAGAGAGATGGGATTTGGCCTTAAGGGAGCTAGGGAAGAAATGGGATGCTAACTTAGATCATGGCCTGTTTGATTCTGTGTGTTCTCTTGAGGAAGATATAGGCATGTCATACTGAAAGAAATTGCATAGTTTTTGATGGAACAGCTATCTTGAATGTTCCATCACTTTTGCAAAGGTTTGTTAGGGAGATTGCCAATATTTCCAGCCCTTTTTGGTTCTAAACTTTCTTATTTTCTTTTTTTAATAAAATGATTCCATTCTCTTTGTAAAAAAAGTCCCCCCCCCCCCCCAATTGTTAAGTAATCCCGGGCGTCTGGGTGGCTCAGTTGGGTTAAGCCTCTGTCTTCGGCTCAGGTCATGTTCCCAGGGTCCTGGGATTGAGCCCCACGTTGGGCTCTCTGCTCAGTGGGGGTCCTGCTTCCCCCCCCTCCCCCTTTGCCTACCTCTCTGCCTACTTGTGATCTCTCTCTCTGTCAAATAAATAAATAAAAATCTTAAAAAAAAATAAGTAATTTCTATAGCCCAACATGGGTCTTTAATTTACAATCCCAAAATCAAGAGTCAATGCTCTACCGACTGAGCCACCCAGGTGCCCTGGTTCCATTCTTTTAATCCAACATGCAGTATGAGCACTGCCTTTTCAGAATCCCATTATCTAGTGTAGTTTTAAGCAAGGAGCTAAGTTCTGTGCTCACTGGATCTGTGGTTTGTCTCCTATCCTGTCAGGTATCAGAAATGGCTGTCTCTGAGTTACCCGGTAACCCCAATGCTGTCTGGACAGTGCGTCGGCATATTGAAGGTAAGCAGCCCATTCCCAATAGTCAGAAAGTGGGTCTGGGTGACATTGACAATAGAAGGCTTAGGTGTCTGCATTCATAATATTTCTATATTGCTTTTTTTTAGCAATATACTAGAAACATTTTCTGGCTTGACATCACATTTCTCAGATTCTGAATCAGGATGCCTTCACCCTTATTATGCACGAGTAAGGGTACTGTATTCATCTTGACGGTATTGGTTCCATCTGTGTAAGAGGTGTGGTGTGAGGGAAAGTTTTCACTTCTTCATTTTTCTTCAGTGTTTTCTTCTATTGTGCTGAAACCACGGTGAAGTTGAAGGTGTTGTTCTAGGTATTAAGAGATTTAATGAAGCTTATTAGTCCCGTTTAGTGGGTGTAGTTTTGCTTCAGAAAAGTTCAGATTAAGATTGATTGAATGGAATTAGAATTTTAAAGTGGGTGAAAAAGAGGGGATGGAGGCAACAGGAGTCCATGCTCCTGGATAAAAATGGGCCACTTCATCCTAAAATTTTGAAATTCATGTGAAAATGCATAATAGGGCAACAGCCAGCAGGAAAGTCTTGAGTTAATTGAATTTGAGAACTGAAACTTAACTCTCATTTTCCCTTGGATTCTTTGGGGGTGTAGGTCATTTCTATTCCTAGGCTTCATCTTCCTCTTGTTCCCTTAGGAATGTGGGCCTGCTGAGTAAGAGCACCCTGGCCAGCATACAAAGCATTTTCAGGAAAACAGCTGGAAATCTTCCTGATATTTTGATGTTCTGATGTTTGATTTTATGGGAGCTGGGAAATGTGTAGGAGGGAAACCTCTTCATATTAGTAGAATGCACATTGTGGTGGATTTTGTTTTCATGTGGACATTTGAGCCAAGTCTGAGATGAAAAAGAAGAAGCAAACAGGAAATTAGTAGGTTTATTTTTGCTGAGAAGATAATTTTTAGATGATTGATTTAGAAGGATTTCCTCAGTTTGTTTAATGTCTTCATAGAGAAACTGGTCAGTATTGATGTTACCTTTAGATTTGTGACTGGTTGATATTACAGCTCGATGCAAACATTGTCTACACTTTGAATTTTTTGAGCCCTTGAGATAAAATCCTAGTATTCCGTACCCTTCCTGTCTTGTGTTTCATTTTCTACTTCTTAAACTTCAACAAGGGTTTAGATTTATAAAAAGGTTACCCCTCATTTTTATGATGAAGGCAGAAAGGTCACACAGGTTGACTTTTCCGAGATAGCACACTGAGGTAATGGAAACCGAAAGCACAGTCTCTGAACTTCCAATCCAGTGTTCATTTGACTAACCCTGTAGTGGGTGTCTGTGGTTCTTGCTGTTTTTTAGGTTAAGTTCTATTTTGCAATCTTTCTGGGTGTCCACCTTGCACTCAGAGTGATTAAGATAGGATCCTTCCTCTTGGGGCACTTGCCATCTAAAAAAGAAGACAAGTATACAAAACTGTGTGTTCTGCTGTAGTGAAAGGTACAGGCATGTTGCTAGGCTGTGTTAGAGGACAGGGAATGGGCTTATGTTGGAGAATCAGAAAAGGCTTTTTTGATAGTGCTTAATGAGTCAGTGATCAGCAGTATGTTGCATGGTGGAACTTGTAGTGGAAATTTTTTCTTCTCTAAATACCAAAATCTAGGAAAAGACTTACATCCTAATAAATTTTACTTTTTAGAAACTTGTAATTTGGGTGATCACCCACAAAAAAAGGTCAGGTTCTCTCTGTTCATTTTCTTTCCAGATATTCCCAAGTTAACTGTTGAGTGAATAGCCCACATGTCCACACATGCTGTAGTCTTCCAGGCAACTACTAACCTTGGCTGGTACGTGGTGATGCACACTACCAATACCAAGCCTTTTTTTCTCTTCCACAGGTGGCTGGTGAAGGTGCTGATCACCACAGGTGTGTACGTACTGCTAGGGTCTACCATGGGGTCTTAGAGTTGCCCAGGGAGAGGGATCTGCACAAAGTAATAAGACTGCCCAGATGGCATCTCTCAGAGGGTAACTTTGCAGTTGGCTTTTGTGCATTATAGAGATGCACGCCCATCTGCCTGTATATTACATGGTCTGAGGCAGGAATCAGCTTTCTGTATTTTTTTCCCTTAGTGGAAAATATGACTAATTTGTCTTTCACTAAGCTAAAAGAAAGTATAGCTAGGAAAGCCTTAACTCCATACACTCCTTTGGAGTTTTGTCTGTTCCAGCTGTACTGACTCAAGTCCTGGAGAAAGCCGCCTTTTTGGGGAGTGTAATCAGGACTGCTGAGGCAAGGCAGGCACCAAGTAGTCCCACGTATAAAGCGAGAATGGAATACTGGAAGCTCAAGTCATTGTATGGTCACTCACTTTGCCTTTTAGAGTGAGCTGTTTGTTGAGCTTCAGATACTAAGGCAGAGGAGAGAATAAAGTATTCCCTCCCCTGTGGGCTGCTTTAGCGGTGCTCAGAAGTTTTATTTAAGTGAGAAGGATGCATTCTCATACCCTGATAGATTCTTCACTGAGGTATGAACTAATGTCCTTCATACACACACACACACACACACACACACACACACTCACACACTCACACACTCACACACGTATGCATAAGATTTTTATTTTTAAAGTTTGTATTTATTAGAGAAACAGAGATAGAGCAAGAGCATAAGATAGAGCACAAGATAGAGCGAGCACAGCTGAGCAGGCAGCCTGACCTGACAGGGGGCTTGATCCCAGAACTCTGGGATCATGACCTGAGCCAAAGCAGAGGCTTAACTGACTGAGCCACCCAGGTGCCCCTGAACTAATGTTCTTTTATATGAAAGTTGTAACTTCTGGAAAAAGGCAAGGCATTATTTACGGTCATTTAGCTTGATTATGTTCTGAATTCCAACTCTTAACCTATAACTTCCCTAGGACATGAGCAACTGGCCGCTATTGGTCCTCCTGGCTGTAGCATGGAGAGGAAAGTTAGAGTGTGCTTAGTATTCACAGGGTAATGGATGTTATGAGGGAGTCTGTGATGTAAAATAGCTCTAGTGGTTGTTGAATTGCTCAGGGAATGTAAGATCCTATTTCAGTCCATTGAGCACCTCTTTATTTTTATATCTGAGCAGTCTGGGGCCTTGGATCAAAGGGAGGGTGAAGACCCAGGCAGCCCACCTTCCTTCCTCTCCTCATTCTCTTGCATTTTAGTTAAAAATTTCCATGGTCTCTGCTGCAGGTTTCTCCCTTTCCCCTTGACTGAAGGAAAAGACCAGAAATCCTGACCATTTAAGAGCCCTTTGTTGTTTGGCTTTAATTTGCTCTGGCACAGCTTTTAGGATGTTGGGTTTCAGTAATGAGAGTGTGGAAAAGGACACAATATTCATATAGTTAAAATTAAGCAATTTCTGTTATTTTTACACATTACAAATTTCAAAAACAGCTAGAGTAAAGCTTCCAAGTTTGGTATTGTGTGGAGATTCATTTTGGTTTTGTTGTAAACTACTAAGTCATCCATTTCATGGATAACCATGTCCTTACTCACATGGTGGCGAACAGTGTTGTCTTACGAAGCCATAAAGTGTCCCCAAAGCATTTGATACATCTTAACGGTTGTAACAAAGATAATCTAAAACTAGCTATCTACTTCTCCAGTGTTTATGATTTGGAACTTGAACCCTTATTCTGGATTCCTGGTATAGCCATTGGATTATACCCATTGGGAAAGATCTTTGATACTTGCCTTTCAGCCACCCAGTCAGTATATGCATGTATTGAGTAGGAGTTTGGAAAATAATACTCACCCTTACTGGGTTATTAATTTCATGTGTAAAGCAATTTCATAAATTATATTTATTTCTATGTATTTCTATTTTAAAATGCTGGTTATAGTCTGTCAAGTTGAGTATGTCCTGCTCGTAGGGCAGAGTACTGCTAGTCTAGGCTACATTAGTGATATGTCTTCAGTTGACCTCTTTCTGTGAAGAACACTGATTCTGCTGAACTAGTAGAGTAGTCTTGGTTTAGCTGAACCACCTTTGGAACAATCAGAATCCAAACTGTCCTTGATGGGAGTGGAGAGGATTAGCTCTATGGTACTAAGCTTTGGACAAGGGCTCAGGCACCCAGCGCCCTATAGCTCCTTCTGCTACGAGTGAGGTAGCCACTTTAATTTAGTACCTTCTCCAAAAAACAAACAAACTTAATTTAGTACCTTGTCTACTTGTAGTTCTGTCCCTTGTTCACCTGATTTCTTATGAGGGAAGGGGGACAGAAAGGGGAATTGATAAAGAAAATTCAGATGTAAAATAGGGAAATCTCAGTCCTTCATGAAAAATAAATACACCTTTCCTTTCTTCAGCATTTATCAAGCATAATGCTAAACATGGTGCTGGATGTGGGAGACACACAGAAGCTGTTTTTATGTGTAGGATGGAATATATGGGAAATAGGTGGCTTTTAACTATGGGGTCTGTATGAGAAACTTCTGGGATTGCCTGTATTCAGATCCTCTGACTTTGAGAAACTCACTCGTGTTTGTTTATCCATAACTATGTTTTGTTAAAAGAAAAGCAAATCCTAATAGGATTGCTTGTCTCCACTGAATAGTTGCGTTTTTCAATAATAAGAGTAGAGAGGTCAAGGACTGACAATATAAACAGACCCCCCCACACACACACATACACAACTTCCTGGTAATCCTCTTAACGCCTTCCTTTTGGGACATCCTAGGATTCTCAGTTATGAACCTGAGAATGATAGTCTCATTGAGGCTTAAGTAATCTGTTTTATTCATTAGGTCTTATGTTCCCACATTAACTTCTTTTGGAAGAGGCTGGAGACCTTTCTTGGTTATAAGGATTATCTTTAAGGGTGAATTGTGATTTGCATCTGGCACAAATAAATAAGCTCTTACTTCAGTATATGTAAATATTGTAGTATTCAAAATTTCTTCCTGCCTGGTTACCCTACTTTGTCATCTTGTGTTTTTCCAGCAAATTCCTCAAGGAAAATTAACTTTCAGAGCTATTGGGGTGGGTATACTTACTCAATGTATTTAGGCATTTAAGGAAGCAGAGTGTATCTATAGGCTGTTATGACCTTCAGTTATCTTTTGGATCATCCTGTGCCGTTTGCCACATGAGTGTGTGTGTGTGTGATGGCTACACATAGAAGTGCCTTGGAAGGTTTCTGAAGAGAAAACTTAGTATGTCTCAATTAGCTTTGTAACTAATGAGTTCTTAGCCAACCACCTCCTCTTCTGTTCCCTCTTGCAGATGAGTTTGATGCCTACATCATTGTGTCTTTCGTGAATGCCACACTGGTGTTATCCATCGGAGAGACTGTGGAAGAAGTGACTGACTCTGGGTTTCTGGGTACCACCCCAACCTTGTCCTGCTCGTTGTTAGGAGATGACGCCTTGGTGCAGGTGAGGATTCGCAGAGCGAGAGAACTTAACTCGCCTTACTTTGTCCTTTTACTGTGGTGTAGGCTGCTGTGCTGACAGTAATGAGCTTTGAAAAACTCTTTTGAAGTGGACATTGCAAACATGAACTTGTTTTAAGTTGATCTATACAGGGCCTAGTAACTCCTTTTTGTCATTGACCCAATGGCAACTCAATGCAGTGGCTCCCAATTCTGACAAAAGTGACCCATCTGTTAGGTATGTGGTCTTGCTGAGCAGTGAGTCACATTGCTAAAGTCCAGTTTCCTTCTGGTCATTGACTTAGGTGTATCCTGATGGTATTCGGCACATAAGAGCAGACAAACGAGTCAATGAATGGAAGACCCCTGGAAAGAAAACGATTGTAAAATGTGCAGTGAACCAGCGACAGGTGGTGATCGCCCTGACAGGAGGAGAGCTGGTCTATTTTGAGATGGATCCTGTATGTTATTGTATCATTCAATATTATTTATCAATATTATTATTCAGTTATTTATCAATATTATTATTCAATATTATTTTATCATTTATTGTGGGAGTTGGTGTTAGGGTCCAGAGGTAAAGATGAGAGTTGTAGTCCAGTATCTAGATGATACAGGAAAATTCAAGAGGGAAAGTGTACATAAGCCACTCTGGCCTGGTGGGGTTGGGGGTGGGGTGAGGGGAAGGGTAAGTTCATATCTTAATTCTAACTGGAATTATGAAATCTCATCTTAGCAATGAAATATTTGCTTCTCTTGCCCTTTACACTCTGCTTTTCCACCAAATATTGGCTGTAAGTTTTAATTTTTATAATCTGAAGCCATTTCAGAAATTTTCTTTTGCTTTTCTGTATGGAAGGATGTTGGGTATACTTACATGCTCTTAGTTTCTGGATGTGGCCAACCTGAGAGTCTAACTGTACCTCTGGTTGAGATTTCTTTGTCTTTTAAGTTCCATATTTGAAATCTCTTTCACCCAGAGTATTTTCATGACAGATAATTTTATATATTTCTGTTTCCTGAGAACTAGGTTTGCTTATGAAATTTATAGCCTGTTGAATTTGTCAAAGACAAAGACATTGTTGTTTTGATTGTCTTGTCAGTAATTTTGCTTGCTGTTAGCCTAAAGTATTCAGTCTTGGTATCTTAAGTAGAGAAATTCTTAGTCACTGATGATAGTAAGAGGAGTGAGAAAAAGTGAAAAGGAATTTAACAGTCCTCCTTCCTTTCCCAGGCCCAGGGTTTAGGGGCAAGTTGGAGTGGTTTGTCACCTTTCTGTCTCACTTCTGTAGTCAGGACAGCTGAACGAGTACACAGAGCGGAAGGAGATGTCGGCAGATGTCGTGTGCATGAGTCTGGCCAACGTGCCTCCTGGAGAGCAGCGGTCTCGCTTTCTGGCTGTGGGGCTAGTGGACAATACTGTTAGAATCATCTCTCTGGATCCATCAGTGAGTGTTACTCTTGAGTTCCAAGGATCTTCCCACTGGAACCTGAGCTTCTGGCCCACTCCTCATGGGCTTCTCTGGGATCAGCTGGGCTAGTCCCTGCAGTCAGCACTGGCTGCTTCTCCTGATTATCATAGCAACGCACCTCAGTACTTTAAAGATCCTGATCCCGGACTACTAAATGCTCTCTTGCCTTAAGCCTTGTTAAAAACAACTGAAGATTGTTTGCAAAAAAAAAAAAAAGACTTGGGACTGGCCCTGGGCTTTGGTTAACTTTCAGGAATAGGTATACTTTGCTTATTTACTTCGGAAATTTTTACAGAAAGGAAAGCATGGTTCTTTCCAGAGCTTATTCTAAGATTTGGTTTAACTAGTAGTAACCCATTTAGAACTTACTGTATAGGATGCCGCTGTCCACAAGAAAGTTGTTTCTCCATTCCTCCAATTAGATTTCTCTGGGTAGATTTTTCCAAAATTGGTCCTTTCCCATGTTATACTCTTTTTTCTTTCCTCCTCAGGACTGTTTGCAGCCTCTGAGCATGCAGGCGCTCCCAGCTCAGCCCGAATCCTTGTGTATTGTGGAGATGGGTGGTACTGAGAAACAAGATGAGCTGGGGGAGAGGGGCTCTATTGGCTTCCTATACCTGAATATTGGGTTACAGGTAAGAGATTTAAGGCTCACGTTGGTTTCAGGGCTTCTTTAGCTTTTGTGTAGTCCCTGTTCAATATGGGCATTTACTGTGCCTTTTACAGTTTACCATCTTATGAAAAGTGAATGGTGCTGCGCTGTGTTTTGTTTCTGTCAGCTCTCATTAGAACAAGTCAGGCCTAGGACAAAGTTTTCATAGTCTTTGATACAAATGTGTTTTCATCACTACTCTGGGTCACAACTAGAGTGGTTTCTTTTTTTTTTTTAAGATTTTATTTATTTGACAGAGAAATCACAAGTAGGCAGAGGGAGGGGAAAGCAGGCTCTCTGCTGAGCAAAGAGACCCTGGGCTCGATCCCAGGATCCTGAGATCATGACCTGAGCCAAAGGCAGAGGCTTAACCCACTTAGCCACCCAGTTGCCCCAGAACTAGAGGGATTTCAAGAGTCCTTTGCAGTTCTTAGAATATGCAGCTTTTGGAAACTAAAACCTCTTTATGTATAATGGACTCCTTTAATAACAGAGGATCCCTGGATGTTCCCTATTGTCAAAGCAGTGGGGCTCTTTTTTGCGTGAAAAGCAGAACCCAAGGGTAGCAGAGTGTCAGTCATATTTTTTGACCATATACTTTCCGTTTTCCTTAATGATTATTTGCTCAACCCCCTGGGTAAATAATCTAGCCCTGGTACTTTTTGCTTTTTAATTTTATTTCCTAATTTAGAAATTTCTCAAACTGCACAGACGTTAATCTAATGTAACAACCCTCAGTGTATCCATCACCAGTCTTATTAGTTACCAACATATACTGTTGCTGTTTCATCTATTCCCCCTTACTTCTTTCTTCTGGAATATGATAGAACAAATCTAAGATGATTTGTCATTTCATCTATAAATACTTGAGAATGTAGCCACAATAGATGTACACGTTGTTTTCTTTTTAGGCCACAATTTTTTTTTTTTTTTAAAGATTTTATTTATTTATTTGACAGAAATCACAAGTAGACGGAGAGGCAGACAGAGAGAGAGAGGGAACAGGCTCCCTGCTGAGCAGAGAGCCCGATGCGGGACTCGATCCCAGGACCCTGAGATCATGACCTGAGCCGAAGGCAGCGGCTTAACCCACTGAGCCACCCAGGCGCCCCTAGGCCACAATTTTATTATCATGCCCAACACAGCAGTTCTTTGATATCTGATATCTTGTTCATGTTCTGGCTTTTCTTGATTTGTTTTGTTTCTGTTTTTCCAAAAATGTTTACCTTTGGTTGTACTTAGGATCTGCAGAAAGCCATTTGCAGTTGCACCTTCTGCATGACCTATCCCTTTATGTGTCTTTTAATAATTTTTACCCCCTCCTTTTTTTTTTTTTTAAGAAACCAGATCGTTTGTCTTGAGAAATTTCCACCTTCTGAATTTGGCAGTCTTTCCTTGTGTGTTTAATGTTTGTCTGTCATCTGTATTTCCTGTAAAGTAGTGGGTGTATCTAGACCATGCTGTCCATTTAAAATACAGTGCAAGCCACATGTGTCAATTAAATATACCAGTAGCCACAAAAAGGGAACAGATGAAATTAATTTTAATGTTTTCTTTAACCCAGAATACTTCAGATGTCATTTCAATTTGTAATTGGTGTAAGAATTAAGACACTTTATTTTCTCTTTTTGAACAAAGTCTTTGAAATCTCATATATTGTATTTTATACTTGATGGCACATCACGATTCTGGCTAGCCACATGTGGTTTGATTATAGAATTGGATAGCACAGGTGGAGAGGTTGATAAGATTCAGATTTAATATTTTGTGGGAGACAGTGTTTTATAAGTGGTGCCCTTTCTGTTACTTCACATCAGGAGGCATGTAATGTCTGCTTATGCTATTTTAGTGGTGTTAGAATGTTTGTATCTATTTTAAATTATCTGCTCCCTGTCAGCCTTTTACCCAGTAGCATTGCTACTAGGCCCATTGCCTAGATCCGTTATGTCATTAGGGATTGAGAAATGATGATTTTCTATTATACTCTTCATTTCATTACCTGGAACTTCTCTCAAAAGACAAAATTTTCTTACCCCAAAAGATCGTTCATACAGGGAAAGGATAAATACTTTGTTTTTTCCCCTTTGTTCATCTGTTTCATAGTAAGGAGTTGGTGCCACTGCAATCTCAAGTGGGGACTGATAAAGTAAAAAATTTTTTTTAATAACCTATGAACTTGATGATTTTTTTTGTATCTGTGCTTCAAACTGTTATGGTCTTTCAGTTTTTGGATGCTAAATTGCCTCATTTTAGATGGGTGGGAGTTCCCTTTTGAAGTTAGTTCCTGTGTCCTTTTAACATGACCCTCTTATCTTCGGGTGCTTCCTTCTGGTACAACAGAGTGCCCCTGTATTTACCTGAAATAGTCTTTCCCCAGACCTGAATTAGCTGTTTCTCTTAAGAGTCTTAATCTTTTTTCTTTTCTTTTTTTTAAAGATTTTTATTTGTTTGTCAGAGAAAGAGTGAGCGAGCACAAGCAGGGGGAGAAGCAGGCTCTCCACTGAGCAGGGAGCCGGATGTGGGACTCAATCCCAGGACCGTGGGATCTTGACCTGAACACATGCTTAACTGACTGAGCCACCCAGGCATCCCAAGAGTCTTAATCTTTTTAGGAGAAATGGCATTTAGAAACCACAGCAGGCCTTGTTTATTTTAACTATACATGTTTTTTTGTTTTGTTTTGTTTTTTAAGGATTACTTATTTTAGAGTGTGTGCATGAGTTGGGGGATGGGCAGAGGGAAAGAATCTTTAAGCAGGCTCCCCACTGAGCATGAAGCTTGATGCAGAACTCTATCCCATGACCCACGAGATCATGACCTGAGCCAAAACAAGTCTTAAGGATGTTCAACTGACTGAGCCACCCAGGCACCCCTTAACTATGTATATGTCCTAAGATTTAAAATTATAAAGAAGAGTTTAGCATATGTGGTAGAAAGAATTCTAACAGATATGTAGTGAAAAATAAGTGCTTTTCACTTAGTAAATGTTCAGTAACTACTTGAGTGAGTGATTTAGTCGGGGAGTGAATGAGTTGTTGTCTGGTTATTGGGATATTCTTTAAACCCTGCCATTTCCTTTCACCTGTTCTGAACTTATGTATTCTATGCAGTAGCCAGGGAGCTTCCATTAGGGGTAGGCTTCACCCACTCTTTTCCTTTTTGTTAGAATGGTGTGCTGCTGAGAACTGTCTTGGACCCTGTAACTGGGGATCTGTCTGACACACGTACTAGGTACCTGGGGTCTCGTCCTGTGAAACTCTTTCGTGTCCGGATGCAAGGCCAGGAAGCAGTAAGTAATGAAAGGGGGCAGGCTGCATTTTTGGACATTAGTGGTATCAGCTTTTCTTTCAGTAATTCACCCATACATAGTTAGTTTGATACTAGCTCTCTCTTAATTAGCTTTTCTGTGGGAAGTCTTGGGTCCCTTCATGCGGAGTTTTCCATGGTACTGAGCTACGTTTTGGTTATGGGTGAAATAGGTTATCAGTCTGTTCAGCTCTAGGGTGGGCAAATGGAGCTGACTGAGAGGTAGCTAGAAACCTCTTATCAGGAGTACAACTACCCATGAGCAACCTTATATCAATACCAGGGTTTACTATGTAAGGTGAAAGAGGTTAGGAAGCATTGTGTCCTTTGTAACTAAGAATGTTATTGTTGCTGAGTGTCATGCTAGTTCTTTATTTGTTACTGCATTTTTTTTTTTTAAGATTTTATTTATTTATCTGACAGATAGAGATCACAGGTAGGCAGAGAGGCAGGCAAAGAGAGAGAGGAGGAAGCAGGCTCCCTGCTGAGCAGAGAGCCCGATGTGGGGCTCGATTGCAGAACCCTGGGACCATAACCTAAGCCGAAGGCAGAGGCTTTAACCCACTGAGCCACCCAGGAGCCCCTTTGTTACTGCATTTAATTCTTGAAACGATCCTCCCTTGTTACAGTGTTCGCATTTTACTGATGTGGAAATTGAGCCTTAGAGAGGCTTAGAGAGATTGAGTGATTAGTTCATACGGTTTGTGGCCCGTGCTTTTAGCAAATACTAAGGCAGTCCTCTTCTCCAGTCCTCCTCCTCCTCTTTTTTTAGAGAAGAGAGAGGGAGTGTGCATGCGTGCACAAGGAGGGAGGGACACATGGGGAGGAGAGAGAATCTCAAGCAGGCTGCACACTCCGTGTGGAACTTGACCGGGGGCTGGATCTCAAGACTCTTCAATCATGACCTGAGCCAAAATCAAGTCAGACACCTAACTAACCAACTGAGCCACCCAGGCACCTCTGGTGCTCTTTTTTCTTAAGGTAGTCTTAGGTTCCAAAAATTCCTTGGGATATTCTGTAGACTAAAATTTGCAGATAGGGTGCTTGGTTAGCATTGCATGTTTGTCTTTTCCCCAAGCATGTTGGAATGTTTTTCTTTCCTCAGGTGTTGGCCATGTCAAGCCGATCGTGGTTGAGCTATTCCTACCAGTCTCGTTTCCATCTCACCCCCTTGTCTTACGAGACCCTGGAGTTTGCATCTGGCTTTGCCTCTGAACAGTGTCCTGAGGGTATTGTTGCCATCTCCACCAATACTCTGAGGTGAGAGTCCCATGGTTCAAGCCCAGTGGGAATCCTTTCTGCCAGTGGCTGGGATTGTGATTTTGCCAGCGTGCTGGAAGAAGTTACGAAGCAATGGCAGAGAGCCAGCTCTTCATCATGGCACTAGAGTGTTGCAACTGAAACCTTCGTTTGTCTCAGGATTTTAAGTACCTGGTAGCCAAGTTTTGATTTTTGGAGTTGTAGCTTCTGTTTAGATTTTCAGGGCCAAGTTCTAATATACTCCGCAGTATGGTTCAGTTTCCTTGAGATTAAACCATCTGTTTTTCCAGGGCAGTACTATTGGATTAGTTTTAGAGCTGGCAGGCATTGGTTCGCTGATAACTTTTTCTTATTTGGTCCTGTCATTTGCAGTGTTACATCTTCTAATTTTAACCTCAGTATAAATTATTTAGGCCTTTTGCAAGTTGAACAACTATTGTTTACGCAATGATGTTGGAGCAAGCACTGTTCTGTTGCAAGATGGCTATTCGGTTTGAAAAATAAGCTATATTCAGTTTGACTTTCTCAAGTTTCGGTTTTCATTTTTTCTTCTTTAATCTTTTAACACCACCTGTGTTCTTGCCTTGGTTGTAACTGTTTGTAAGAGGAACCCTATCAAGAGGAACTATACCCTCTTGTTATGTGGGTAACTTACCAGGTGAACTCCCAGATTTCTGTGCAGCACCTTTCAGGATCTTTCCAGTCATCGTTCTTTCTCTCTAACCCTCACGCCTTTATATATGTTCTGTTCCAGCAGAATTGCTGTCTCCTCTCTCATGGTTTTTTTTACTCTGTGCCCTGGCATGCTTCCCACCCACATCTCTGCCAGTCAAGACCTAGCCTCATTCATAGACATTCACATTATTTATGGGTGCTCCTTCTCTTTTGAATTCCTATAAATGTGGCCACAGCCACAGATTTTTTCACTTTGTAGCAGAAGAGCGTTTCCTCCCCAGAACAGAATCTTTCAGGGAAGGCCACTGTGTGAAATAGTTAACAGCAGAATTCTTGGTAACACCAGTGTTTAGAGTAATTACTGTCAAAACTAGTCACTTCCACATATGAATAATGCTGCTGTGGATATTCTTGTGCATGTTTTTGGGGGGGCATATATTTTCATTTTTCTTTGATATATATCTGAAAGAGTGGAATGGTGGGTTCTGTGGTAACTCTGTATTTAACTTTCTGAGGAATTTGGAAAGCAAATTGCTTTCCAAAGGGGCTGCACTGTTTTTGTTTTCCACAAGTAAGGTATGAGAGTTTCAGTTTCTTCACATCCTCACCCACATGCATTTATTTGACTTCTTGATTCCAGCCATTCTAGTAAGTGTGAAGTGGTATCTCATGGTGGTTTAGATGGACAGTTTTTTGATGCTTAATGATAAGCATGTGCTTTCTTGCTATTTTTCTTTGGAGTACTGTTGAGATCCCTTGCTTATTTTTAACTGGATAATTCTTTTTTCATTACTGAATTCTAAGAGTTCTTTGTATAGTCTAGTTGTAATGCCCTTGTCAGATAAGATTTGCACTGATTTTCTCCCATTCCGTAGATTGTCTTTTCACTTTCTCAATGATGTTCTTTGGTGCACAAAAGCTTATTAATTATTAAAGTCCACTTGAAAACTGCCTGAAGTCCTGTTGGGTATCACCAGTGGTATAAGTTCTACTTAGATGTTGACTAGCCACATACTTTCTTAGGAATACAACATGGGAATATCTGTGCTGCCTTCTGTGTTGGGTATGTCCTGAGAGCAGGTTTTCTCTCTACTTTGAATCTGCTTGTCGTGGTAGGGTGCCTTTATAAGACAGATCATTATGTGGGTTGGACCAGAAGAATCAAAACTGAAGGATCGGTGGTTTGGGTTTTGTTTTCTTTATGTGAAACTTTTTTTTTTTTCTTCTTGCAGAATGACCACTTTTGATGCTTAAACACTTAATTTCATCATTCAGATATTTGTAAAATACCTGATCGAGTGTTTCTTTCCAAAGAGAGGAATATGCCAACATTAGAGCTTTTAGGGATCAATGCATTTGTGTGACCAGTCACAGGCCATTTTGATAGGAGTTTCTAAATCCTGAGTGAGTGATCTGTTGATTCCCTGCCTTTTCCCCTGTAGGATTTTAGCATTGGAGAAGCTAGGTGCTGTCTTCAATCAAGTGGCCTTTCCACTGCAGTACACACCCAGGAAATTTGTTATTCACCCTGAGAGTAACAACCTTATCATCATTGAGACGGACCACAATGCCTACACTGAGGCAACAAAAGCTCAGAGGAAGCAGCAAATGGCCGAGGTAATGAGACTGACCTTAGGGTTTAGTTAAAAGGCATTCATATGAAATATTGTTGAAAAGTTTAAACTTGTATAATTGCTGATCATATTACACATTTTATATATGTATCTACATATATATCTATAGTATATTATACATTAAAAAAAGACCCACGTTCTTTTCAGGGCTTTTAAGCAGAGCCCTTGCCCCTATCCTTGGTTTTAGAAGTTTTCTTGTGACTTGGGACTAATACACGAACCTGGGTTTATTGAGTTTTCAGCTTTCCTTCTGGAACAGAGTTCTTCAACCCTTGAGCTTCCCAAACAGCCTGTGTATTTGTTTCCTAGATTTGGGCCCAAAAGAGACAGTGTTCAATTCTCCACAATACTAGTTCTTTCCAGAAATCATTTCCCAGCAAAAAAAAAAAAAAACCAAATAGCCCCATCATGCAAAACTGTATCTTGACTAGAAGAGATGAGACAAAGAGTCGTAGCGAGGGAAATCAGGGAGGTTAGGTAGAAAAGTGGTGTTTTTGTTTGATGTGTCTGAGACCACTTGCTAAGTATTTGCCACAGTCAATGTTAGGTTTTTTTGACATTAAAAAATGAAGTACCTGGTTTTTTCCTTCAGTGATTTTCTCTCTTCCCCTTGTCTGTACACCTTTCCCTTTAATCTTCATTTTGGGGAAAAATCTGGTTTTGGCCTACAGACTTTGCTATTCAGGATATGAACTGTTGTGCTACTTGTCCACTTCTTACCCACCATCTACCTCTGAATATACCAAATCTTCTGTTTTTGTGTTTGTGATTTCTGTTTTTTAATTTAGGAAATGGTAGAAGCAGCAGGGGAGGATGAGCGGGAGCTTGCTGCAGAGATGGCAGCAGCATTCCTCAATGAAAACCTTCCTGAGTCCATTTTTGGAGCTCCTAAAGCTGGCAATGGGCAGTGGGCCTCTGTGATCCGAGTGATGAATCCTATTCAAGGGAACACGCTGGATCTTGTCCAGCTAGAACAGAATGAGGCCGCTTTTAGGTAAGGAGCTCTGGACATCTAGGGTTTTGAGGGCAGGAATTCTCTGGGCTGTAGTTAATGCCCGACTCCTGTTTCTCTGTTTACAGTGTGGCTGTATGCAGGTTTTCCAACACTGGTGATGATTGGTATGTGTTGGTGGGCGTGGCCAAAGACCTGATTCTCAATCCCAGGTCTGTAGCCGGGGGCTTTGTCTATACCTACAAGCTCGTGAATAATGGGGAAAAACTGGAGTTTTTGCACAAGGTAAGAACCAGCCATTGGTTCTCCTGGATCTTAGGTCCTACTGGTCTCTCCCACTTTTGCTTAAGTCATGGGTCAGGTCTTCTGGTGGCCATTTTGGAAGCCAGCTCATTGATTATGTTCCATCTTTTGGTGGCACACAGAAAATGCTGGGGCTCTCATGCTCTAGTGAAGCTCCACTGCCTGGGAGTCTGACAGGAAGCCTATATACTAACCAGCCACAATGGTGACATAGATGCACACAGAATTGGCCCCTTGTTTACTGGTTTTACTAAGCAGGCAGCAATTTGTGACCTCTGGAGAATTAACATTTAATGGATACACTTTCCCTTTGGAAAAATGAAAAAGTTCTGGGGGTGGATGGTGGTGATGGTTGCACAACACTGTGAACATGTTTGATGCCACTGAATTGTATACTAAAAAATGCTCAAAATGATAAATTTTATGTGTATCTTATCACAATTTTTAAATTAAGAGGGAAAATATCCCATTCTCCCACATGGATAGCATATGCATGTAGCTGCTCTAGCCCTTCACCAGGGGAATGTCCTCTAGGAAGTAATTACTCATGTTTTTTTCTTTGTGCTAAACTCATTGTATCTCCCTTACAACTGAGATGTCACTTGGCACTAGCACTCCTTTCCCATCCATCCACAACCAGGAATCACTTCTGCATTGAGGCTTCATTGTTTGTGGCACCAGTTGAATTAGCACAGGCTCTGAGACCACATTCATCAGGCCTCAGGGCTTCCTTTGGCTTGTGGCACTGATCCATTTGCTGAGTGACGTACAGTGCACTGTGGGACCTGTTCATAGACTTGTATGTGTGGTTTATTTCTCTGAGGAGCCAAAGGTGATCACACACTGTCTCGTAGACCTTTGGGGTCAAGAGGGTACGGTTAGCATATGGCTGGTGTTCTAATAGCTGCATTGCCTGCTTTTCTTCTCACAGACTCCAGTGGAAGAGGTCCCTGCTGCCATTGCTCCATTCCAGGGGAGGGTCTTGATTGGTGTGGGGAAGCTTCTGCGAGTTTATGACCTGGGGAAGAAGAAGTTACTCCGAAAGTGTGAGAACAAGGTAAATAGCTTGTACAGGGAATCAGAACTAGCTAGTGAGGAAGGAGGAAACATTGGTGGGATAATGGACAGTTACTTAAAATCATATGTCTTTTTAGGATCTTGTAGATCTCAATTCCAGCCTTAGAATTAGGCCTTTGTGACTTGAGAAGGACAAAAGTTAGGTCAGTTTCTTGACTTCTTCACACTAAGAACCATATTTCTGTTAAATACAGAGTATTTAACTGTGAGAATTGAGCATACATTTCCACTGTATTAAAACCAGTTAGCTCTTTTTCCATCTTTTAGGAATTTATTGTTGACTGCCGTTCTGTAGGTCATATATAAATATATGCTTCAATCAGGAGAAGCTGAACTGTCTCTGGGTTCTGAATCTCAAGGTTATACCCATTGATGTCTTTGTTTTTCCCAGCATATTGCCAATTACATCTCTGGGATCCAGACTATTGGACACAGGGTAATTGTGTCTGATGTCCAAGAAAGTTTCATCTGGGTTCGATACAAGCGTAATGAGAACCAGCTTATCATTTTCGCCGATGATACTTACCCACGATGGGTCACTACAGCTAGCCTCCTGGACTATGACACTGTGGCGGGGGCAGACAAATTTGGCAACATTTGTGTGGTGAGTTGATGTTTATGTCGGTTACAGTGATGTGTAGGAAAGCCAGCTCTTTTCAGTGGTAAAGTCAAGGACATAGGACTATGATCTCTAGTATGGAAATTGAAAATAGGTATAAAATTTAATCCTAAAGCCAGCTCTAAAAAGGAAATTTTGTGTTCTTTAAGCCATCTTCCTTTTTTCTTTTTCTTTTTTTTTTTTAAAGATTTTATTTATTTGACAGAGCACAGGCAGGGAGACCAGCAAGGCAGAGCAGGAGCGAGAAACATCTCCCCAGTGAGCAGGGAGCCCAATCCAGGACTCGATGTGGGACTTGATCCAGGACCCTGAGTTCATGACCTGAGCTGAAGGCAGACGCTTAACTGACTGAGCCACCCAGGCACCCTCTTTAAGCCCTCTTACCAGTCATTTATTTTTATATTTAAAGATTTTAAAATTATTATTATTATTTAATCTTCTGTACACCCAACATGGGGCTTGAACTTAATCCTGAGATTAAGAGTTGCATACTCTATTACTGAGCCAGTCAAGCTCCCCATTCTTATCAGACATTAGAGTCCCCTGTCCCCGTCCTTCCATCACCTGACCGGTCCATCTCCCTCCCTCCTCCTTATGGAATATGATTTAATAGTGATGACAGGTTTTGCTTGAGCTAATGAGTAAGAATTATTTTTATCTGTGCGAGAATTTTGGTTTTCTCTTTTTAAGCCCAATTTGACTTCTTTTTTTTTTTTTTAAAGATTTTATTTATTTATTTGACAGAGAGAAATTACAAGTATACTGAGAGGCAGGCAGAGAGAGAGAGAGAAGGAAGCAGGCTCCCTGCGGAGCAGAGAGCCCGATGCGGGACTCGATCCCAGGACCCTGAGATCATGACCTGAGCCGAAGGCAGCGCGGCTTAACCCACTGGGCCACCCAGGCGCCCCCAATTTGTCTTCTTTTGTGTATGTTTTATAGCCTTTGTTTTGTTCTTGCTCGTGGGTTGAATCTCCGGAGTTTTCACTCAGACATCAGGTTGCAGGAGACAGGCTTAGGCTTTGCCGAAGGTGGTGGTCCCAGGCTTGCTTTCAGGGATCTAGGGCAAACATGTTGCTTGGTGATCCAGGTGAGTCGGTGTAGGAGCCAGCCCCATGACTTCTGTCACTTCCTTATAGGTGAGGCTCCCGCCTAACACCAATGACGAAGTGGATGAGGATCCCACAGGAAACAAAGCCCTGTGGGACCGGGGCTTGCTCAACGGGGCCTCTCAGAAGGTAAGATTGCAGAAGCGACCTGAAAGGAGAGGTATCAGCCTGCAGACTACATTTCCCATGACCCATACTGAGGGAACATTTTGTAGTCCGCTGTCTGCAGTGCACGTGACTATGCTGAGTACTCTCCTGCTCAGGGGTGTCCTTTCAGAGCCTGTGATGGGTAGATGCTGGGCTTGATGTACAGTGACCGAGTCACCATTCCATTTTTATCACTGCAAAATAGAATTTTTTTTTTTTCCAAGACATTTTAGCAGTGACTAGAGCATAGTGTGTTCCTTGGAAAAAATCATTGCACACATTCCTGATATTAACCGGCTCTTCTCTGAGGGGTTGTTCTGGGCTCCTTACTTTTCTGCTGTAGGTATATACTTCTGTAGTAGAGCATCTCTGGACTTCTAAGATAGGTTCTGTTTTAGAGAGCTAGTCTAATGATTGCTGCTTTTTAACAATTATCTGTGGTTTCTTTTTTATTGCAAACTTGGTAATTTAACAATGTTTTTCCATTATAATTATCAGAAATGATTTAACATCAGCATTGTGACATTAATCTCAAGTAAATGTTAAGAAAATTGTAAAGTATTTTTATATGTTAGTAATGTTTGGATTTAAAAGAAGGTGAAATCTGCTCTTTGGAGGCACTACTTGCTCTTGGGAATCTAGAACAGGTTCGGAGGGCAAGGGCACAGTTACTAGTCTGTTTTCAACTTACAGGCGGAGGTGATCATGAACTACCATGTGGGCGAGACCGTCCTGTCATTACAGAAGACCACACTGATCCCTGGAGGCTCAGAATCGCTTGTCTATACCACCTTGTCAGGAGGAATTGGCATCCTTGTCCCATTCACATCCCATGAGGTGAAATCTCCCACATTCTTCTGGCCTTTGCCTTCACAAGGTTGTTTCCTGGTGCTAAATCAGCCTAAGAGGGCATATCTTCTGTTCCCACCTGCAGCTGGGCATGTTTTGGAAATATTATAAGGTGATAGAAGTGCCTCAGAAAATAGGAATCCTGATTTCCCTCTTCTCCAAGCCATTTGTTTTTATACTGTACCAGGGTTTGGTTTAGTTCTTTTTTAAAGATATCTTAGAGAGAGAGAGAGAGAGAGAGAATGAGTGCGAGCGCCCAAGCAGGGGAAGGGTCTGAGGGAGAGGAAAAGAGAATCCTCAGACAGACTTCCACTGAGCATGGAGCCCAACCTGAGGCTTGATCCCAGGACCCTGAGGTCATGACCTGAGCCAAAGTCAAGAGTCTTTTGCTTAAGCATTTGAGCTACCCAGGCACCCCAGGTTTGGTTTCTTACTGGTATGGGTATAGAGTTAGTGGCCAAAGCCCCAGAACCAAACCCCACAGACTAGGAATGATGATTACTACAGTGAGGTATACTGTGTACTTGTTGCCTCCTTGGCTCAGCTCTGGGATTGGCTAAATTGGGTTTATGTCATTCCAGCTAAGGAAACCGGGATCAGGAATCTGACTTTACAAATCTGTCTTTACATATGTTGTTCTCTTCTCAGATATAGGTGGGTTGTTTTTTTTTTTTCAGATTTTAGGTATCTTGTAGCAAGAAAACCTGGGGTTGTCACAGGAACAGTTTTGATAGTTAACATCTGTTTGGATGGTTTAAAAAAAAAATAATAAGATCAGTGGCTTGTCTGTTCATTGTGCTTCTGGAAACTGTAGACTAGTTGAAATCATTTTTTCTTCAGTGATAGATTTCTTTATATCTTCTACCAGGACCATGACTTTTTCCAACACGTAGAAATGCATCTACGGTCTGAGCATCCTCCTCTCTGTGGACGAGACCACCTCAGTTTTCGTTCCTATTACTTCCCTGTTAAGGTAGGTCTTTGTTGGAAATCTGAGTTGGAAAGGGGGATCCTTGCCCCACGTAACTTGTCTTTTCTCTGGACCTCCCTCTCTGGTAAATCAGAACAGTCCTGATTGAAGGAACATCAAAGGAGTGGATTGATGGGAGGCAGTAATGGCGGAGAAGAATGGCTAGTGATTTTCAAGGACCTCTTCCCCCAGGGCAGACCACAGCCAGAGAAGAGGCTTCCCCCATTTTTGCTACTCTGAACACAGGATACTAAGGATGAACTTAGAGTAGTGTCCCTGGCTCTGAAATGGTTCAGATACCTGAGAGAGAATAAAAGTTTTCTTTGCTGCTGCTTTAGCATGCCACTTCCTTTAAGCATCTGACCTATTTCTTACTCACTTTTCTGTGTCTTAGAATGTGATAGATGGAGATCTCTGTGAGCAGTTCAACTCCATGGAGCCCAACAAACAGAAGAACGTCTCTGAAGAACTGGACCGAACCCCACCTGAGGTGTCCAAGAAGCTTGAGGACATCCGGACCCGCTATGCCTTCTGAGCCGGGTGCTTTTCCTGTGGGACTTGTGTCAGAGACTGTTCTGTTTGCCTACCACGTGGCTCTGAACCCACATATCAGAAGAAGGGTGGCTGGATAAGACTTTGTAATATTAAAGCTAGTAGGTCTTGCCTATCCCGTCTTCCCTGGAGTGACTGGTTCCCCCCTAAAATTGGCACTGAACTTTGCTATGCTTCTTCCTGCCTAGTACCTAATACAGTGCTCCCAGTTTCTGGTGTGTAATAAGATGTTCCCTCTCCCCCAAACCTTTCCCTACATTGATCCTTCTGGGTCTCTTTGTCTACTTTGTATACACCCTTAGTTTTTAACTGGTTTTCTTGTAAATATAGTTTTGTACAATGTTATCTTTGTGGGAGGGAGGGAGGGAGGCAAGCTGAGGTGGGGACCAGGTTGAATGTAGTCTAACTCCTGAGTTCTGCCACTCTGGAATCTAACCAGAAATACAGATCTAGTTTTGAAGGTGGCTTGTGTCCATGTGTCTTTTCTGGGGGTGAGAATTTAGGTGGGGAATTTGAGCCCGAGTTAGAGCGTGAGGAATGGAGTGTCCTCCTTCCTTCCAGCTACCTGCTTGTACTTCTGGCGCCCTGTAGCCTCACAATCCCAGTGCCGTGGTGGGTTTTTGGGGCTTGTAGTTCTTTTTGCAGTATAAGTGAAACTTGGGCTCAGTAATAACCATGTGGTCAGCCATGCTTCTTCCCTTGGATATTGAGGAATGGTGCCTGATTTCTTCTCCCCTGTTTTAGCTTCCTTCTACTTCGAGGTCTTAGAGTGAAAGATTTGGCATGCATTCCAGGTGGGGGGGTCTCTTAACAGAAGCTCCATTTACTTCTACAGCTCCCGAAATGATCGTTTGGCATATGACTCCTAGGAAGGATCAGTAAGTACAGAAGAACCTAGAAACTAACCTGCCCTTGGGAACAAAAATCAGTATACGTGGTCCCTATTTACAGGCTCATGGGTAACTGTTGCGGGGGGGCGGGTTGCGTGGTGGGGAGTCTTGTCAGCATTGGACGTCTTAGGCAAACTCAGGAGGGCCTTTGGAGTATGAGGAGGCAGCACTGGTAGCCTGTCACCTGAAAATGTCCACACCTGAAAAGGCAGCCTTAATCTCCCAGGCGGTTCCCCAGGTTTATTGAACCCGGAAAGACCTGAGCTCACTGCTGTTCTTGGTCTTCAACAGAGTAAAACATTCTTCATGTGCGTAGGCACAGCCACTTCCACGAGCAGATTCTCTGTGGCTAGCACTGTGTTAGAATCAGGAATGGAGGTGGTTAGACACAACCTTTGGCCCCGAGCAGCCCACAGTCCACTGTTGAGAGGGTTCCTCATGCTGCATATCTCTAATCATGACTAGGTTTTAGAGCAGTGAGGAAAGATGCAGGTTTTGCCAGGAACTGAATCGCTAGTTAACACTTTTATTATCTCACTGATTCACATAGCAGGTGACACTTTAGAATTACATTTTTATGGCCTAATTCCAGGACTTATTTTTTCTGTGAGCCCTACTTAAATCTATTCCGTTCGGGCTGTCAGATTGTCTGATGTTGACATGTAGTAGTCTGGGAAACTTCACGTAGATGCTTGAGTAGTGGCCCCTTGTGCCCGGTTTTCTCCTGAAGTACTGCTTCCTGTAGTCATAGGGGGTTTATGTAAGAAAGGAAAACTTGATCTCTGTATAGAATTAGGAATTGTCTATACAGAGGGGTTGGGGGGATGCAGCACTTCATGGAGGCAGGCTTTGTAATATCCAAGAATGTGGGGTGCCTCCTCCTTCCTGTGGGAAGATGTGATTGGCTTGTTTGAATAAATCTATAGACTAGAAATCTATAGACTTGATTCTGCTGCCCAGAAATGAGCAGGAATGGTATAGTCCTTTGATAAAGAGGCTTAGGTTTAGGTTGGGAACCTTATCTGTAAGAGCAGAGTTGGGAGGGGAACTTGCACTTAGGCCATTTGAAGCCTTTAATTTTACAGCATATAATACTGAATCTTTTTTTTTTTTTTTTTAAGATTTTATTTATTTGACAGAGAGAGATCACAAGTAGGCAGAGAGGCAGGCAGAGAGAGAGAGGAAGGGAAGCAGGCCCCTTGCTGAGCAGAAAGCCTGATGTGGGACTCGATCCCAGGACCCTGAGATCATGACCCGAGCTGAAGGCAGCGGCTTAACCCACTGAGCCACCCAGGCACCCTATAATACTGAATCTTAATTTTAGATCTTTTCAGCTGGGAATGTGTGGAATGAGTATTGCCCCACTGGAGAGCTACAGGTAGGCCAGGCAAAGGTTTCATATGAGATTTCCTCCTTTCCCATTCTTCTGTAACCCAAAGCCCAGGGAAAATGATAACAAACTCAGTGGGATTGTCACAGACATGTGGGTGCATATTGCAAAAGGTGGTAGATGACAGCAAATGATGAGCTAATAATATTCTGAGCATTGTACTAATAATAAGCACAGTAAGAAATTCACAGGGTTTGCTCTGTTGAACTTATTAATAGCCTAGTAGAGAAGGCTTTTGCATGTGAAACAATCAAAATGTGTTTATGGTAGAAAGAACTAGAATCAGGCAACCTGTCTGATCCGGCTTGGCCAGATAACAGCTGAGTGAATTTGGGCAAGCCATTTAAAATTTATGAGCCTTGGTTCCCACATCTTAAAGGGAGAGATGTCAGATAAGCTGCATGCAAGTCCATTACTGCGTTGCTCAACCTTCCTTGAGACAGCATCTTGGTTCCTAAGAGTACCGACATTATCAAAAAAGTCAAAGTGACCCTATGCCTTTGGGCAGTACAAATTTTGTTAGTATGTTTTATTTTTTTCTCTCAAATTTCTCTAATCATGAAAATCATCCCTTAAGCCACTCAATATAGATTCCCGGGCACTTTCCCCTAAAGATTGTGAAATGCTAAGTCTAAAATGGGAACTTGTAAATAAGTCTAGACATGAACTCACAGGCCTGAATTCAGTCAGTCAAGTCTTTGCCTCTCTGAATAGATCTATGACATTGGTATGGCGAGTTGCATCACCCTAACATGGAGATAAACAGGGTTGGTGTGAGAGTAAAATGAGAACATGCGTCCGGAATACCCAGCACCTAGCTCGGCACATGATGGGGGCTCATTGAGCCAAACATAAACTCTTTACATATATGGGACTTAGGTCAGGAAGACCAGTGAAGTCTTCCATTTTCCTTTAGGAGTCCCGGAAGAACCATAGAGGACTCTCCCCTCCGCACCCAGTACACACGTTAGGATGTTTTCTTTTCCCCTCATACTGCACTAACTTCTGATGTGTCTGTTGACTCTATCACATTCCCAAATGGGTGCTAGATAAGGTAGAGTGTTGAGGGATATACAGATAACATTTCAGCTCTGTAACTTAGAGGCCTTCTGGACTTGATTTCTCTACCAGGTTTCTAACAGCTGGAAAGATTTTTTTATCTTTTTTGTCTATTGTATCCCCCCAGCTTTGAGGTATAATTGACATATATCACTGTATAAGTTTAAAGTGTACAGCATCATGGTTTGGCTGATGAATACACAATGAAAAATGATTACATAACTCATCTCAGAGATAGAATAAAAAGAAAGAGCAAAAATACTTCTTTTCTCCTTGGGATGAGCACTTAGGATCTACTCTCTTAACAACTTTCACATATATTATATAGCAGTGTTAATTACAGTCTAATATGTCTAATTATAGTCTAATAGACATATAAAATTATATGTCTAATAATTAGGACTGGAAGTTGATACCTTTTGACCACCTTGCTCCAACACTGCTGCCACCTCCATTCCCAACTACAGATCTCCTGTCCTTTCAGGAGTTAGGTGTTCTTTTAGATTCCACAGATAGGTGAGATCATACATGATTCCGCTCAACTTACTCACTTAGCGTAATACCTGTGTAACAAAGGGCAAGATTTCCTTGTAGTTTTTTTTAATGACTGAATAATATTCCATTGCATATATGTATGTCACGACTTCTGTTATTATGTTATTTTCCAGTATGGTTAACATACAGTGTTCTGTTGTGTTTCAGTATACAGTGTGTTTAATGTTTCAGGTATACAATAATACAGTAATTCCACAATTCCGTGTTACTTAGTGCTCATCAGGATAAGTGCACTTTTAATCCCCATGGCTATTTCCCCATCCCCCCACTCATCTCCCTTGTGATAACCATCCATTTGTTTTCTGTAGTTAAGAGTCTGTTTCTTGGTCTGTCTTCTTGGTCTGTCTCTTCCCCCCCCACCCTTTCCTCATTTGTTTCTTAAGTTCCACATATGAGTGGGATAACACGGTATTTCTTTCTCACTGACTTAATTTCACTTAGCATTATACTTTATAGCCGCATCAGTGTCATTGCAAATGGCAAGATGGCAGTTCTTTTTTTATGGCTGTGTGTGTGTGTGTGTGTGTGTGTGTTTACGTACCACATCTTTACCTACTCATCTATTGATGGACACTTGTGTTGCTTCCATAATTTGGTGATTGTAAATAAGCTGCTCTAAACATAGGTGTACATGTATCCCTTTGAATAGTGCTTTTGTATTTTGGGGGTGAAGACCCAGTAGTGCAATTCCTGGATAGTAGGGTAATTCCATTTTTAACTTTTTGAGGAACCGTCATGCTGTTTGCAGCGTGGCTGCACCAGTCTGCATCCTCGCCAGCGCTGCGTGAGGGTCCCTTTTTCTCCACATCCTCACCAACACTTGTTAACACTTGTTTCTTTTTGATTTTAGCCATTCTGACAGATGTGAGGTGATAACCTTATTATGGCTTTGATTTGCATTTCCCTGATGATGAATGATGTTGAGCATCTCTTCATGTGTCTGTTGGCCGTCTTTGGAGAAAGGTCTGTTCATGTCTTCTTCCCATTCTTTAATGGGATTATTTGTTTTTTGGGTGTTGAGTTGTAACAGTTCTCTATATTTTGGATACTGATCATTTATCAAATATGTCATTTGCCAAGCATCTTCTCCCATTCAGTAGATGAAGGCAGAGGCTTTAACCCACTGAGCCACCCAGGCACCCCTTGTTGTGCAAAAGCTTTTTATTTTGATGTAGTCCCAGTGGTTTATTTTTGCTTTTATTTCTCTTTCCCCGGGAAACCTGCCTAGGCAAATGTTGGCATGGCTAATGTCAGATACTACTGCCTGTTAACCTAAGGATTTTTATGGTTTCAGGTCTCACATTTAGGTCTTTCATCCATTTTGAGTTTATTTTTGTGTATCTACATTGGAGAAATGTCTGTTAAGTTCCTTTGCCCATCTTTTTAAAAATAGAAATATAATTAACAGTGTTAATAGTGTCAGATGTGCAACATAATGATTCAGAAATTCTACACATTAACTCAGTGCTCATCAAGATAAGTGTACTCTAGAGGCGCCTGGGTGGATCAGTCCATTAAGCGTCCGACTCTTGGTTTTGGCTCAGGTCATGATCCTAGGTCGTGAGATCAAGCCCCACATGTTTGAGATTCTCTCCTTCTCCTTCCCCCTATGCCTGAGTGCATGTACTCTCTCTCGTTCTCTCAAATAAATAAAATCATAAAGGAAAAAAAAGGAGAAGTGTACTCTTGATTCTCTGTTTCACCACTGCTCACAGTTTCTCCCCTCTGGCAACCACCAGTTTATTCTTTGTTTTTTAAGTTGTTTTTTGTTTTGTTTTGCTTTGTTTTTTGGTCTCTTTTCTTTGTTTCTTAAATTCAACATATGAATGGAAGCAGAGTCTTTCTCTGACTGACTTACTTCACTTAGCATTATACTCTCACTCTGTGTCATTGCCTAGGGAAAGATTTCATTCTTGTTTATGGCTGAGTAATATTCCATAATATATATACACATCTTCATTGATGGAAGTTTAAACAACTTCTGTATCTTGGTTACTGTAAATAATGCTGTAATAAATAAAAGAGTGCATGTATCTTTTTGAATTAGTGTTCCCCTTTGCCCATTTTTTTAAGGGATTATTTGCTATTGAGTTGTAGGAGTTCTTTATATATTTTGGATGTTAACCCCTTACCTAGATACTTAGTTTGCAACTTACCTAGATACTTTTTTGCAACTAAGCACATTTAGCTGTATTTTTTTTCCCCATTCTGTTGGCTGTCCTCTCACGTTGTTGATTTTTCTTGTTGTGCAGAAGCTTTTTCATTTTTCATTTTCATTCATCCCACTTGTTTATTTCTGATTTTGTTGCCCGTGCTTAAGGTGTCATATCCAGGAATTGTCACCATTGAGCTTCCTTCATTTGTTTGTCCATAAATTTGCTTGTGGTCTGCAAGTAGAATTTCTGGAGCACAGGCACAGGGAATTAGGCTTGAATATATTGAGCTCAGGAATTTTGTCTAGTTCATAGCTGTTGTCCCAGAAGCTACAAAATGTGATTAATAAAACTTGATGGTACAATGAGAATAAGTTACAGATCCCATCTATGTAGGTGTTAGGGGGACTAATGAACTCCTTTGGTTTAACTGAGCAGCCAGGTAAATGGGGAACTCTCTAGACTTACAGAACACATCGGAGTCTTCCATGGAACTCAGAAAGGAAATGTCAAGACTGAGGCATTTGCCCTGAGTGACTAGGATTGCTCCCTTCCTGCTGCTCTGTTAGATCCCTGTAACTTGGATCTAAGAAAGAACTGAAAAGTTTTCAGCTGCCTCATCTTTCCCTGACCTCATAGTTAGAGGTTCTGCAGATGCTGTTTCCTCTGGAAGATCTCTTGCCAAGAATAGCATTCCTGGGGTGGGGTTGGGGGCCAAGTTGAACTATGGATGGAATGTTGCTTTTCTTGGTATTTTTTAAATGTATTGCTAGCAAGACTGCTGTGGCTGGGAAAGGCACTTGGAGTTCACTCCTGTCATGGGGAGAAGAGCACTGGTCTTCAGAATGTGTGCTGCTCCTGTGATGCCGTCTCTCTTGAGTTTCTCATAAGTGGGAAGCCAGAAACGTTGGGAACATTCTTCAGATGAGATCAACCCGGCTTCTGATTTTTTAAAAAAAAATTCCTGAATTCTGTTTCTGTTCAAAAAAGAAATGACATGTGTTTGCCTGAGTCATCTACTTGCTCACGTGCATATGGTATATTATCTGTGGGTATTTTGTTTATTATGCCTTTAAAACACATTCAAGGGCTATATCAAGACCTCAGAAGGGGCACCTGGGTGGCTCAGTGGGTTAAGCCTCTGCCTTCTGTTCAGGTCGTGGTCTCATGGTCCTGGGATCAAGCCCCACATCCGGCTCTCTGCTCAGTGGGGAGCCTGCTTCCCCCTCTCTCTGCCTGTGATCTCTCTCTCTGTCAAAGAAATAAAATCTTAAAAAAAAAAAAAAAAAAAAAAAAGACCTCAGAAGAACCATCTCTGCTGCTGAAATCAAACCTTGTCCACAAAAAATAAGTGTGGGGGCCATTGGGCTTAATCTTGGATATGTGGTAGGGAGTCATTAAACAACTGTGGTCAGTGGCTACTACATTTGGGGATCTGTTAGCCCAGTGTGTGGGGCAAACTGAAATCAGCAGATACACACTACACAGTGGTCAGAAGAGTCCCCTCCGCCAGTCTGCACCGGCCTAGCCAACTATTCCTATAGAAGCTTGAAAACCAACCTCAGAAGTCATGACCAACCTACTAGAGGATGCTGACAAATTTATTTATTCCACCAGGATTTACTAAGCACCTCCTACGTGCCATCTCCTTGCAGGTCTGCTCTGCATCCAAAAGTTGAAGGACAGTTTTTATAATCTAGCAGTTCTGGTGAGTTTGCTAGGGAGCCTGGTGGCAAGTTTCTGAAGAGCCACGTCTCTTCGTCTCCTCAGTTAAAACAGGCCTTGTGACTTCTGGGAAAAGTCAGAAGATCCTGAATCTGAAAAAAAAGGTGGATGGTGGGTACCCAAAAGTTTTCAGTCCAGAAAGAAAGAAACCTGTTGCAGCGTGCAGTGGTTTTTAACTCTTTTTTAAAAATTAAGACTTTATTTGTTTATTTGACAGAGATCACAGATAGGGAGAGAGGCAGGTGGGTGGTAGGGGGAAGCAGGCTCCCCACTGAGCAGAGAGCCTGATGTGGGGCTGGATCCCAGAATCCTGGGACTATGACCTGAGCCGAAGGCAGACGCTTTAACCCACTGAGCCACCCAGGCGCCCCCAGTGGTTTTTAACTTATTTATTTATTTATTTATTTAAAAGATTTTATTTATTTATTTGACAGAGAGAGATTACAAGTAGGCAGAGAGGCAGACAGAGAGAGAGAGGAGGAAGCAGGCTCCCTGCTGAGCAGAGAGCCCGATGCGGGACTCGATCCAAGGACCCTGAGATCATGACCTGAGCCGAAAGCAGCGGCTTAACCCACTGAGCCACCCAGGCGTCCCTGGTTTTTAACTCTTAACTGGACATTAGGATCATCGGTTTGTCAGAATAGATT
This sequence comes from Mustela erminea, assembly GCF_009829155.1. Lineage (NCBI taxonomy): Eukaryota > Metazoa > Chordata > Mammalia > Carnivora > Mustelidae > Mustela > Mustela erminea. Next base: position 48,061,911 of record NC_045632.1, on the reverse strand, counting down.
GCTGCATTTTGTCCCCAGATTACTCTTTTTTTTTTTTTTTAAGATTTTATTTATTTATTTGACAGAGAGAGATCACAAGTAGACAGAGAGGCAGGCAGAGAGAGGAGGAAGCAGGCTCCCTGCTAAGCAGAGAGCCTGATGCGGGGCTCGATCCCAGGACCCTGAGATCATGACCTGAGCCGAAGGCAGCGGCTCAACCCACTGAGCCACCCAGGCGCCCCTGTCCCCAGATTACTCTTAATCTCTGCTGGTATCTGGGCATATGTATAGTTCACTGTCTGGTGGTCATCAGACTTAGAAATCATTAGGTTGGGTAGGGAATGAGGGAACAGTGTTTATTATTCAAAATGAAGCCAAATAAATAGACCAAGGCTGTAAATTCCAGTTTTGGGGCAAAAAGGTGGGTGACTTAACTGGAGACTTAACTGGAGGTCAGCACCACCCACCCCCACCCTCACCCCCCAAATCTAGAAGCCAATACCCAGTGGGTTGGTTTTTTTTTTTAAGGTTTTATCTATTTATTTGACAGATCACAAGTAGGCAGAGAGGCAGCCAGAGGGGCGGGGGAGGGTGGAGCAGGCTTTGCGCTGAGCAGAGAACCCAGTGTGGGGCTCGATCCCAGGACCCTGGGATCATGACCCGAGCTGAAGTCAAAGGCTTTAACCCACTGAGCCACCCAGGCGCCCCCTCAGTGGGTTTTTTTTGTAAGCCCAAAGGCAAACCCATCTCAGTACCTCACCTCTGCCTCCTAGAGCCTTCACATTTTCATTCACAGGCTTACCCAGCAGAACTTGCCTTCTCTGATAGCAAACAAAATCTCAGGGAATGTGAGATGCTTTGCATTAGTTCATTTAGGGTTTTCACACATTTAATAATTTGGGGCCATGAATAGATGTGTATAGGCTAGTGACATGATGGTCACGAGAAGTATCGACATTTACTGTGGGTTATTAGAGCCTAGTGTTGTTAACAAAGCAGTCTGGGGAATCTCTTGCCTTTACTGAGCTGATGCTGCAGCTGGAGAAGGGCCACTTTACCACGGAAAACAGTCAAAATCCTGTCTCAAATGCCAAGTTGGAGTGAAGGCCATAGAAAGAGCCTTGAACACAGAGTCCGACGACCTGGGTTCACCAGTCTCTAAACGTGGTCGAAGTTTCCTGTCCATAAAGTGGAAACCAACCTTCAGGGGTCACGCTAATAGCAAAGTGCTGTTGCTGAGCCTCCAGGGGATGAGGAGGCACGGCCACTGAACTTGGGTCTGGAACCCAGGGATGTCTAGAGCCATCTCCATCTTGAACTGCAGTCCTATGTGCAAGGCTTCGAAAGGAAGGGACATTTCAAGCAAGGGGCCCCAGAGAGGGCACAGTGGAGTTTTCTGGCTTCTGTGAGGCTCCCATGAGCTCCTAGGGTTCCATTCTGCTACCCTCCCTCCAGGCCCCCGACTGTCTGCCAAGGCCTTTAGAGTGGGAGGGTGTGGCTGGCGTAGGCACAGCCTTGGGGATGGAGGTGGAGAATTAGCCAAGTACATTCCAGTGAGGGCCTTGTCCTGTTGGAAGTTCAGGGCCAAACCAGGAATCCAATTTTGTCAACCCAACTGAGAAATCATTTTATTTTTTAAACTGATTGTTTTTTTTTTTAAAGATTTTTATTTGTTTGACAGAGACACAGTAAGAGAGGGAACACAAGTCGGGGGGAGTAGGCGAGGGAGAAGCAGGTGCCCCACCGAGCAGGGAGCCCGATACAGGGCTCGATCCCAGGACTCTGGAATCATGATCTGAGCTGAAGGGAGATGCTTAACCACTGAGCCACCCAGGTGCCCCGAGAAATCATTTCTTAAACAACCATTTGTGCTAGATGTTGGTATTCAGAAAAAGACATGTTAACACCTAGGCTAGCATTTTTCAAACTAGGTGCTCTGGAATTCTAGATGTTATTAAGGGCTCCTTTAATAAAAATTTTGTGCTCCTTTTCAGAGAAATGGGAGCTGGAAATTACTGTCTTGAATAGTTCGATGCTTTGAACACAGCCCTTCCCCTGTCCCCTGATCCCTGTTGGTAACGTCCTCTGGAAGAAGCGCTAAAGGATCCTTTGGGGGGTTGGCCCACCCCTAACATCTCCAGATATATGGAGCTTACTGTGAAAACTAGGTGGGGGAGGAGCTTCCCCGTGGTGCCCACGGAACTCTGCTGGGCAGAACCATTCTCAGCTTTTGATCTGACCCAGGCAAAGTGAAAGTGCCCGTATTCTCAGAGGTGAGGCTAAGCAAAGGGCCTCATTTCTGGGTCCTCAGGAACTCCCTGTGCTATGTGTCCTATCACGGGTTACACCAGAAGTCATGTCAGGAAGTCCCGGGCTTCATCTCTCTGGGTTCATGTCTGTCTCTCTCTGTACACTGGGTAATGGATTGGTCCTCAGCAGTGGAGATATTTATCAAAGGCCTTTTCTCCATCTGTCCCTCTGTGTACACATGCACTGCAGTCACTTCCACATCACCCAGTTTTATTAAGTTTTGTAAGGAGAATTTTTTTGCCAAAGTAAATGTGTTTTGGAGAGGAGCTAGGGTATTCCCTTAAAATGGCCCAACCTGTCTGGGAGCCAAAATCTGACTCTGGGGACTGTGGCCATTAACTTGCCAGGCACTCTGAGCCAGGAAACAGTTCCTGGCTGATCGTCGGGGTTTGTGGCCCCCTCCTACCCGCACTCCCAAGGCAGGCTGGGGACACGTGGCCCTGCCCCGCCCTTGCTGGCTTCAGTTTCTGAATCGGGAGCTGCAGTGGCCTGCTTTCCCCCCCGCCCTTCTCATCAGTCAGGAAGCCTGGATTGCAGGCTAAGGGAAGCCGCAGCCTCTCCCGCCTGACATCCACTGCCCCCAGCTCCTGGGCACCTGCTCCAGTCCTGAAGTCCATAGAAATCCTCAGCAAAGCCCTAGAAAACCACATCCTCCTGGGTGAAAAGGTAAGAAGGCATTTTTTTTTTTTCTCATATGGTTTCCTATTCCTGACTTCACCTCAACTTAGCTGCCGCTTTTGCAGATCACAGCAAGAGGGATCTGAGCAAAAATTGAAAAAGACAGCCCCCCCACCCCCCACCCCCGCCAAGCAGCTCTGCACTATATCTCAGAAATGTTGTGAATTCTCTACGTGTTTCTTCAGGCTTGCAGGGAAAAAAGGCAGATCCAAATAACCATAAAGCAAGTTACTGTCCCGTGTTCTCTTCTGGGTTTTGTAAATCATCAAACCCACATTTTTATTTATTTATTTATTTATTTTATAGATTTTATTTATTTATTTGACAGACAGAGATCACAAATAGGCAGAGAGGCAGGCAGAGAGAGAGGGAAGCAGACTCCCTGCAGGGCAGAGAGCCCAATGTGGGGCTCGATCCCAGGACCCTGGGATCATGACCTGAGCCGAAGGCAGAGGCTTTAACCCACTGAGCCACCCAGGTGCCCCAAACCCACATTTTTAAATGATTGTTGTGGGTTCACTGCATAGTGCTTTAGGTCTTGAGATCTTTAAGTACTCTGTGTGAATGAGTTATCACACGCTTGCATTACCTTATCAAAAACTAATTGACTTAGATTTCTTTAAAAAGGGGGGAAAGAAAATGGCATAGGTGAGCCTGCCTCATTCAGATCGTATTCTGAAATTAAAATAAGTTCTACTTTTACACTTGACATTTATTTTAAATGCACACAACCCACCTACTATAGGGCATACATACTCAAGGTGTACGTGCTGTCCACCACATTAACCAGTCCATCCCAGCGCACGCAGCCTTCGCCCCTCAGTTGGGAGGCTGGGCTGCTTCCAGGTGATTGCAGTTAGTAATCTGGCTTTTATAGACAATACTGAAAATAACTTTTTTAAAGTTTTTTAAAACTTTTCCTCCCTCTCCTTGGAGTTTATTTTCCATCTAGAATGAATGAACACTTGGGGCATAGGGCAAGAACATTTTTATAGTTCATGATACACATGGGGTGAACTCACTCTATTATGTGACTAATTCCTAATTTTCGGAACCATGATGGTATGAGGGGGTGGGTAAGGAACTTGTTTTCTCTGAGGATTTTTCAGGAAGGAGGCAGTTTGCGTGGTGGTTAAGACAATGACCTTTGAAGGCAGACAAGCCTGGGTTTGTATGCATAACCTCTTGACCTTGAACTCTCACTTAATAATTGTACCTCAGTTAGTTCATCAGCAGAATAGAGATTATAAAAATTTAATAACTGATAGAAGATTTGTAAAACGCTTGGCACAAAGTCCAGGACTTAAAGCACCCCTGGTAGGCTCTTCAAGCCTGCGGGTCTCTCTGGGTCATTTTACTAGTTGGGCGGAACTGAGAAGGTCATCCCAAGGGCATCTTTTTGAGTCCTTGACTCTTCTTTTCCAGTCCCATTATAACTGGAGTGAAAGGCTTCTCCCCTGACAGAGGATTTCTTTTTTCACTTCCGCCCCTATCTGTACTACGGCTGGGGCGCTGGGGAAGGACAGCAGGTCAGCTGTCAGCCTCTTTCTTTCTGAAGGTTCCCCAGTCTCTTGACTTCTGCCATCTGATCAAGATGTCACCCTTCCATCTCTCAGCCTCCTGGGTCAAAGTGCAGTTTAAGGGATCCCTGGACAGAGTGGAGAATTCCCCAGGCACACCTGTTATCCCACTCTGGCAAGTTATTGCGAGGCCGTCTATGAGGTGCAGTGGAGTAAGCACAGGCTGGTCAGGCCGGGTTCCAATCCTGACTGTGGGCAGTCAGTCATTAGACTTCTCTCTCTTTTTTTTTTTTTTTTAAAGATTTTATTTATTTATTTGATAAGAGATCACAAGTAGGCAGAGAGGCAGACGGAGAGAGAGGAGGAAGCAGGCTCCCCGCAGAGCAGAGAGACTGATGCGGGACTCAATCTCATGACCCTGAGATCATGACCTGAGCAGAAGGCAGAGGCTTAACCCACTGAGCTACCCAGGCGCCCCGCATCAGACTTCTCTAAGCATGGATTTCTTCCTCAGTAAAATGGAAGTTAATGCCTATGCCATAGAATTAGATGCAATAACATGGGTAAAGCATTTGACACATAGGGACCCATTACTGCGGAAGGTCAAGGTCATGCTCCAGAGCCTTTAGGAAAATACCAGAACTAGCCATAAAAGGCCGAAAACTCACATGCTTTTGTTTTCTTGGTCAATAATCATTTACTGGGCTGGCTGGCCATGGTGCTGGAAACAGGTGAGATGCAGAAGACAGATTCCATGCTCTTGATATAGGCACACAGCCCATCTCACAGGAGCAGAGGAGACGGTGACTGAGCAGCCTGGGGGCTCCGGGACAGTTCCTTGCTTACAAAGGAAGAACAGGCTTTTAAGCAGAAGCGGGGGAAAGCAGAGTCTGGGGAAAGTGGGAAGTTCAGGAGGCTGCAAGGGTGGGGTATGAAGTGAGAGGAGTCGGGGGGACCAGATTTTGAAGGACGTTGATAAGTCCAGTGAGAATGTGTACTTTATCTTAAGGATGTGGAGATTTAAGTGGGATTGGGGATGCCTGTTCTGGAGGCTTTGGGGGCTGGTGTTGGAAGCCTGAAATGCACCCAGCCTTCTACCCCATCTCAGGGGCTTTAATGGTACCCCAACTAAATAAATGCACAGGATAGGCTCAGTGTGGGAGAGCCTGGCCTGGAAGTTGGGGTGCTGGGTTCTGGGGTTCTGATCCTAGCTCACCACTGGAGTGGGTGGGTCCCCTCTTCTGCCTCAGTTGAGAGTTCAGGCAGGTAGGCTTCCTATAGCTCTTTCTTCTGGGGATCTGCAAAATGTCTTTGGAAGCCAAAGTTCCCCTCACCTCCACCCCGCCCTCCCCAAGGCAGTACGGTCGGGCTGCAGTACCTGACTCGGTCTTGATAGAGGCATTTTGTCTGAAATGGGCAATCTGGCCCTTTAATGCTGGGAGACTCCATGGAGGTCTGAGAATGGTGGTCTCCAGGCCTGTAGCAACCCCAGGGGAATTGTGGACTCTGTCTTACACACTTAACATGAGAGGGCCCTGTCCCACGAGTAGATGATGTCCTCTGGGATCTGAGCTGCATTTAGCCTGGGAACCTGCCTCCAGAGTTTCCCAGGGGCTGCCTGGAGAGTTCTGTCTGCGCATTCCACCCAGGAAGGGCCAGTGACCATGCCTGGAGAACTTCAGTTTTTCCACATCCTTACCAACACTTGTTGTCTGCCTTTTTGATAATAATCATCTCAATGGATGTGGGAAGGTAGTTCATTGTGGTTTTGATTTGCATTTCCCTAGTGACTAGTGATGCCGATCATCTTTTTATATACCTGTTGGCCATTTATATATCTTTGGTGAGCTATCTGTTTACCTCCTTTGTGTATTTTTTTCCCCAGTCAGATTATTGGACTTTCTGATGTTGAATTGTAGGAGTTTTTATATATCCTGGATATTAACCCTTAAATTTGTGGATATTTTCTTCCATAGGTTGCCTTTTCACTCTGTTGATTGTGTCCTTTGATGCACAGAAGTTTTTTTCAATTTTGAAGTAGTCCCATTTATCTATTTTTGCTTTTGTGGTCCTTGCTTTGGTGTTCTAGCTAAGAAATAATTGCCAAATCCAGTGTTAACTAAGTTTTTTTACTTGTGTTTTCTCCTATGTGAATTTTATAGTTTGGGATCTTATTTTTTTTTTTTATTTGTTAAAGATTTCATTTACTTATTTGTCAGAGAGAGAGAGAAAGAGAGAGCACGTGCACGCATAAGCGGGCAGAGTGGCAGGCAGAGGTGGGGACAGAAGCAGGCTCTCCGACGAGCAGGGAGCCCCATGCGGGCCTCGATCCCAGGGCCCCGGGCTCATGACCCAAGCCGAAGGCAGCGGCCCAACCGACTGAGCCACCCAGGGGTCTCTTATTTATTTTTTTCTTAAAGATTTTATTTATTCATTTGACAGACAGAGATCACAAGCAGGCAGAGAGGCAGGCAGAGAGAAAGGAAGGGAAGCAGGCTCCCCACTGAGCAGAGAGCCTGATGCGGGGCTCAATCCCAGGACCCTGAGATCATGACCTGAGCTGAAGGCTAAGGCTTTAACCCACTGAGCCACCCAGGCACCCCCCCCCTTTTTTTAAAGATTTTATTTATTTATTAGAGAGAGAGAGTGAGCAGGAGGAAGAGGGAGAGAATCTGAAGCAGACTATGCACTGAGTGCAAAGCCCGATGCTGGGCTCAATCCCACCACCGTGAGATCATGACCTGAGCCAAAACCAAGAGTTGGACACTTAACCAACAGAGATCTTATGTCTTTGCAAGCATTTTAAAGGCTTTATTGTTTTTATGACATGTGCTTATTAGAAAAAATACTAACAATTCAGAAAAGCAGAGGAAGAAAAGAAAATCTTAATCCCACACCCCTACTCCCCAAAAGGTAACACCCCTAATGATACTTTATTGGGCAGTTCTCCAGACACTGCCTTACTTCATCGCTCTCAGACTGTAACCTACACAGGAATCACCTGAGCGTTTTGTTAAATTCTGATTCCAGAGGCCTGAGGTAGGCACAAGTTGCTATAGTTCTTTTTTTTCTTTCTTTCTTTCTTTCTTTCCTTCTTTCTTTCTTTCTTTCTTTCTTTCTTTCTTTCTTTCTTTCTTTCTTTCTTTCTTTCTTAAGTAAGCTACACGCCCAGCATGGAGCCCAAGATTCTATATTTTTAACATGTTCTTAGGTGATGCTATTGAGTGATCAGGAAGCCATTGGAGCACCTGTAGTCTATACACACACAAGCAGATCTGTGTTCTGTGGGATCATCTATACATGACCTACTTCATAACCTGTGTTTTCTCCCCACTCAACATTTATTGCCATGGAAATGCCAATAAATGCCAATAAATACAGAGCTCCAATTTCCTTTATAGTGATCATATACTATCCTATTTCATGGTAAGATGCTAGCTCAGCTAGTCCCCTTGGATGAAATTCAGGGTGCTACCAAATTATCATTGTTACAAATAACGCAGTAGCAAACATCTTTGTGACCATGTCTTTGTCTGGAGGTATTATTGTTACTTTTTTTTTTTTTTTAAAGTTTTATTTATTTATTTAAATAATCTCTACACCCAACTTGGAGCTTAAGTTTACAACCCTGTGAGATCAGGAGTTGCATGCCCCTTGGACTGAGCCGCCAGGTGTGCCCTATTCATTTGTTTTTTCTAAGAAGCCGACCAGCACTAACACATTCAAATGCGTTACTCCTAAAAGGAGTGACCTGGGAGGGTGGACTCTTAATCTAAGGCTCTGCCATCCCCCACTGGTGGAGAGCAGGGCACTGTGGGATCAAGGTGGGCCACGCAAAAGCAGGGAAAGCAGCGGTGGTGCCAGCGCAGTCAGGCCCAGTCTTTGGCCTGGCGTTGTGGATCTAGTGCTCATTCAGTCCCGGCAGCTCTCAGCAAGCTTTGACTGTCTTCCCGATTTTGCAGATAAAGAAACTGAGAGGGAAGGAATCCTAGCTTGCCCTGGGTCGTGCAGGTGGGACGCTGCAGGGTCAGGGACGCACCGGCTCTGTGTCTGCATGCCTGCGAGTAACCTCGCAGGCCTGTCCTGGCCCTTCTCAGCAGCCCTACCCCTCCCTCCGGCCGCTCTGTTCCGGACCTCCCTGCACTGAAGAAACCGGAATCCTCAATCCTAGAGCTGCGTGGGTGCCCCTCCAGCCCCTCTAGCACCTTCCCTCCTGCACTTCCCTCTAGATGCTGCGGAGGCAGCCTTGAATCCCACTCTGTTGCTAGGCAGACCAGCCAAGAAGGAGGCCCTCTGAAGAGGCCTCCAGGCCAAAGACTCTGTGGGTTGTGTGCAGGGTCACGCCTTTGTTGGATGCTAATTTCAGGATTGCCTGGGTCTGGGAGATCCAGGGGGCTGGGGTTTTGGGGGTGGGGAGGTTTTCCTCCCTAGCCAGGCCCTGAATGGAGCTCTGAGGACATTGGAGACCCTACTGACAAGTTGGACAGCAAGCATTTGCGGGGATAGGGGCTGTCGAGAGCACCAGACAGTTGCAGACAACCCTGAGCTTGAATCCAGCTCTGAAATGTGCTGCCTGTGGGACCTTGAGCAGGTCACAGCGCCTCTCCAGTCCTGCTTTCCTCTGCTGTGAAGTAGGGATTAAAAAAAAAAAAAAAAAAAAAAAAAGTCTCTCCCTATAGGTTGCATATGTTTTAGGATTGCTACTATTAAAAAACAAAAACAAAAAATTACAAGGCTGGGCAGGGGTGCAGAAAAATTGGAACCCTTGTGTGCTGTCGGTGGGGTTGTTAGATGGTACAGATGCTATGAAAAAGTTTGGCAGTGCCTCAAGAAATTAAAAATAAAACGATCATATGATTCAACAATGCCACTCCTAGGTACATACACAAAATAATTGAAAGCAGGGTCTTGAAAAGATAGTACACCCCTGTTCATAATAAAGCAGTCTTGTTTACAACAGCCAAAAGGTAGAAGCAACTCAAGTGTCCATCCACAGATGAACGGCTAAGTTAAAGGTAGTAAACACATGCAATGGAACATTACTCAACCTTAAAATGGAAGGAAATTCTGATACAGGCTCCGACATGGATGAACTTGGAGGATGGTATGCTCAGTGAACTAAGCCAGGCAAAGACGATCCTGTATGATTCCACTTATATGAGGTGCTTTGTGTTGTCCTGATTATGGAAACAGAAAATAGAGTGGTGGTTGCTAGGAACTGGAGAGGTTATTATTTCATGGGTCTAGAGTTTCATTTATGCAAGATGAGGAGAGTTCTGGAGATGGGGCTTAGTGATGGGTGCGCAGGCAGTGGGAATGTGCTTAATACCACTGCACTGGACACTTAGAAGTGGTTCAGGTTTTCTGTTCTGTGTATTTTACCACAATTTTTTAAACTGGGGGAAAAAACAGAACATGCCTCACAGGGATTTCGTGAGGCAGTGCACGTGAACTATTGTTGGTGTCAGGTCTGCGGACATCCTAGACTTTGTGCCTCGTGGATCTAGGTGTTGGGGTGCGTGTGTGTGTGTCTTCATGGGGAGTGCCATTCTGCATGAGGTGCTTAGTGTGGGGTTCTAGGGAGACTTTCTGGAGGACTTCTGGGACCGTGCTCAGGGTGATCCTAGTGTTTGTGGGATGGGTAGATTCCGGACACTGGAAAGTCCCTGGCAGAAAAATCACTCCCATGGTAAGCCAGTTTGCAGCTCCACCTAGAGGACTTGTGATCAGAGCCATCCACATGTGGAGCACGGCCCACTCCTGGAGCCATGGAAGGAGAGACTTGGCCAGCTGTGGAGGAGACTCCTGCACGGGGCGGTGGGCTTGGCGGGGGCCCTCCGAGGCTCTGTGCCTCTCTGACGTGATCCAGTCCAGAAAGTTACACATAACAGGCGTATGTGAAGGTGGGACCCAAGTCAGAGGACGGGACGGGGCAGGCAGGTGGGAAGGCTTGCTTCCAGACCTCCCCTAACTGACGGTAATAACAGCCGCTGCCATTTACTTCCGGCAAGCGCTATGTTAAGTGCAGAACAGAACATGCTTGGTCTCAAATCCTTATTGCAACGCTGTGCAGCTGGTGCTCCCCATCCCCATTTTACAGCTGGGAACTGAGGCCCAAGGTTTAAGTCACTGGTTCAAGACTGCCAAGTAGATGGAGAACTGTGACGTCAACCTAGATGTCTGGCTCTATCTAGCCCTTTATATTGAGTGAAAATCTCCAAAATCCACCTGCCAAAACGTTGCCTGCTTCCTTCCCAGCTGTGTCTGGCTGATGTTCCCAGGCTCTTGACAGGTGTGGATTCAGGGCTGCCACCTCTGCTTGCCAGGTAACCGGTACTGTCCCCCCTCCCTCCGGCTGGTGGCTTTGTGGAGCCAGGCCCAGCCTGCTTGTGTCCCCAGGGTCCAAGGATAAAACTGCAGACAGCATTGGCTTTGATTGGGAGCCAAGCTCTGTTGCTTAGTGCCCCCCTTCTTCCATTAAATGGGACCCCCCCCTTAAAAACTCTCTTCCAGGGCTTAAAGTCTTTCCCATAGCTGAGTACATTTTGCTTTTTTGCAACAGTGTTTTTTTTCCAACCTCGCTGTCTGAGTGCAAGACCTTGTCCACATGATTCAGATGGTCCCAAGTTCCCAGTCTAGTACCTGCAAGGCAATAAATTCTCTCTCTCATGGTGGCAGTGTGGTGGCTTCCTTTGTCCTCAGGGCTGAGCAGGATTACAGAGGAAGCCCCAGCTGGGATGGTGGTTTATCTAGAATGACTCAGTTTGCTGGGGTGGCGTTCATACCTTATAAAGGCACATGGAGCTCTCAATTAGGGACATCTCCGTGCCAGGCAGGTTGCTAATTCATACGGAAGCTGGGAGATAAAGGAGCGTGTTATTCCCCCTAGTCAGAACGAGGAGTGTGAGGACTGGAGAAGTTAAACCATGTGTTTAGAAATCCAGCTTTTTCCCTGTCTCTGCTGCTGCCTTTGAGGCTCCGTGTCTGTTGCTGGTCTGACAGCAATATTCGTTCCACCTGCTGCTTGGTAGAATAACTACCTTCAAGCTTTCTCCCCACCGCCACCCTGGGAGTGGGTCTTGGGTGTGTTATTTTAAGGATGAAAAAAGGTGATCAGGGGCTTCCCAACATCCTACAGGGGAGGGGACATCCCAGGACAGGACGGTGGTCCTTTCGGCCTGGTCTTGCCCTCCAGGTACCCTCCCACCTCCACCACACTTGACTGTGGTCTTTGTAGCCCTCCTGCCTGCCTTCTTGGAGGAGCTGTCCCGGGCCCCAGTGAAACTGTGATTCACAGAGGCCGGCTGACTAGCTGGCCCGGTGGAGGCTGGGCTGGGGCCAGGTACTTTCCAGCGTGTAGCCACAGTTGGGAAACCTTCCTTGAGCGACACCTCTGCCAAGGGTTCCTCTCTGCCCTGGATCCCCTCTTGGCCGCGAGGCCACTCCTCTCCCTTTCCCTGGAAATCACACAGGCAGTGTACTTTCTGACTGTCCGACTGCAGTGACAACTTAGCCGTTAACCCAGCTCTATAAAGCTTGACTCTTGACCCCAGAGAAGGAAACTGAGGTTGGTTCAGGATCTTAAATTCTGGGCTTGCAAATACATGGGCTTAAAGCATTTTATTTTATACCTTTTAGGTTTTCTTAGATTAAGTTCTAACTTAGGAATGTTTGCTTTCAGAGGTAGGTCTGTTTCTGGGCTTGTATTCTGTTCCATTGATTTATTTGTCTCTTCCTCTGCCAATACCTCACTGTCTTGATTAGCCTACTTTTGTACTAAGTCTTGAAATCAGGTAGCATTGGCCCTCCAGGCTTGTTCTTCAATATTGGGTCTTCTGCCTCCCTACATGAACTTTAGAATCAGTGTTTAGATATCCACAAAAATAACCCTGTGGGATTTGATTGAGATGGCAAACATCTTAAAAATTACTGTGTCTTTCTGTCCCTGACATGGAATCTCCAGTCATTTGTTGAGGTGTTCCTTGATTTCCATCAGAGTTTTATAGTTTTCCTTAGATAGATCTTCTACATATTTTGATAGATTTATACCAAAGTGTTTCATTGTTTTGGTCCTAACATAAATGGTATTGTGGTTTTAATTTCAAACAGGTAATACATGTGCACAGGAAAATAAAAAAAAAAAAAGATACAGATTGATTTACAGTGAAAAGTGGTTTCTTCTCTGTATCCTATTCCTTGGGTCTCTATTTTCAACTATCCAAAGACATTCACTGATGCTAGGTTCTTGTGGATCCTTCTAGAGATGGTATGTATATATTCAAGCTCCTGTTAATGTTTATTACGAATTCAACAAACATCCAGGAGCATTCGCTGTGGGTCGAGCACAGGAGATGGGGCAGAGAACAAGAGGGGGTCCTGCTCTCCTGTAGCCAACATTCACTGTAGTTGGTGCCACCAACTATATCACCGGTCCCCACAGGGACTCTGCCCGGCAGGTATTATTATCCCCGTGGGAGGGCTGAGGGCCAAAGGAGGACTCTCAGGGGCCAACTGAATTGTCCAAGAGCTTAAGCAGAGAGGCTGGTCCTGCCAAGAGCTAGGCACAAGGCTGATGCTGCTCTAGGCCGGAGGAAGCAGGTTCCAGAAGGGAGGGCATTTTGCCAAGGCAAATAGGTACCAATGAGGAGGAAGGGAGGAGATGGGGAGAGGAGGCTGCCAGCCAGTCTGGGGCCAGATTCCTGTCAGAATAAGGACTTAGAAATCCTGTTACTAGATGGCTGCATTTTAATTCCTTAATTTCATTTCCTCTCTAGCTGCTTAGACACATTCTTCTGAGGACCAGCCTACCCTTGTTTGGCTGACCCTAGGAGAAAAGGGATTTATCCATATTGATAAATTTATCCATCCTGAGATCAACATTGTCAGGGGAATGGCCAGGGCATCTCCAGAGGCACAGAAGGGGTCGCGTGCTCAGGACCGGCTGTGGTGGAGAGCTGAAGAGAAGCCGTGGGCTGCTGACGGCTGAGTATCAGAGTGGCCAAGTATGGGCCAAGTTGGCTTCCCCACTGGGTCTCCCTGCCAGGTTGGAGGTAACTTTCCTAGACCTGGCACTAGGCTCTCTGGCCTCCCATTTCCCACCTCTGCCTCAGACACTGGGGCCAGTGGATGCCCTACAGCTCCCTGCATGCTGCCCTCTGCCTGTCCCCCAATCCTGGTGAGAATATTAACATCCGGCTATTGTCTGTTTGTCATACCTGTAGTAAGAATAGCTCCTCACTGACCAAGATGGCCATTGGCTGAAATTTCATTCCCATTTTACAGATGAGGAAATGGGCCCTGAAGCAAAATCTTTGCTATAACACTACATTGCCTCTGTCGGGTCCTAGCTCCCAGGATAGGGGCACTCGATAGCGGCCCTTCTCCCCAGCTTGATAGGTTTGTAGGTGCCTCACTTAAGCAGCTCAGACCCCTTCCCTCTGTTTGGCCCTGGGGTAGTTCTTTGGCTCTCCCCTCTCCCAATGGCCCTGCTCTGGGCCATTTCCGACTTGATATTCTCAGGGCCCACCCTGTAAAGAGGAGTTACTCTTTCATGGGGTTCATCCGATTTTATGGTTCTTACTACACATTGTCAGGTAGGGCCCATTCAGAAAGACTGCAGTGTTTTATCAATGAACACGTATCAGACATATGTACCTCTTATCAAAGACATATATACCTCTTATCTTCGATTCCTGGAGGCAGAAAGGACTCACTTAACATGATAGTTACATTCTGCACAAATGCGAGCACTATGTCCTGCGGCCTCTGCTTCTGAATGGCACCAGTTTTCCTGAGTAGGATGGTTCCTTATACAGCTGCACCCCCGAAGAGACCAGGCAAATGGCTGGTGGCCAGTGCCCTGAAGGGACAGTTCTTAAAAGGGCCTGGGACTCCTTTCCACCTAGGCATGGCTCAAGCTGCCAGGGAGAACGGCCCCTGAGCCCCTCCGGGCACATGAGCTCCATTAGACACGCCCTAGAGGCTGTCTTTCTTCATCACTCCAGCTTTTGCCTCCAATTCAACTTGCAAATCAGTGGTCCCTAAGTTCATGCGCTCATCCGGTCACTCCCCAGCTCAAGAATCTGCACTGGCTCCCAGCTGCATGTTACATCAAGAACTGCCTGGCTCTGAAGATGATCTGTGGTCTGGCCTTGACTTTGCCTATTCAGTATAGATTCCATGACACCCCAGTGCAGCTCCTTTGCTCCAGATGAACAACCTTCTGTTTGCCATCCAGAGAATCTGCCACGGGCCTCCTTTCCATGCCTTGTTCACTTTATCTCCACTTTCCCCTTCTCAGTCTTTCCTTATCCCCATTCATCTTGGAGCTTAATTTGTCTCCCCCTTTTCTTTGCATGAAGTGTCCTCTGACCAGCTGGCCAACTCTAGTCCGTCCCTTCTCCAAACACTTACTGTATTTATTGTTGACACCATAGAAACCGGCCTTTAACTGTTTTGTAGATGTGCTTTGGACCTGCCTCCAAGATCACCTACTAGACTGTGATTTCCAAACGGAAAGACTCCCAGAGTCTAGGATGGCTCTGGGCATACCGTTCCCTGCATACCAGCCATTCACAGTGAGGCAGTACACACGGAACTATCCTGTAACCCTCCGGCAAGACAACAAAGGCACAACAAGGCTCTTAGTGTTACCATATTCCACAGATTATAAAATACACATTTCCCCCCACTCCCCACATTTTAACATCTCTGAAATCAGGATCAATGGCATATCATAATTTGACAGCACAGCTCCCTGTCCCTGTTTCTTAGTGGGATATAAAATATGGGTGCATTTTACAATCTGTTGTGCGTTAGACTTGAAAAGAACATTACTTCATGGAAATGCTGGTACTGACTGACATGAGAATCTGTTGATAGCTGTTTCTGGATTGGACCTGGGAGAATGTATTTGGGAGAAGTGAGGTGATGTGGGAAAGATCTGGGAGAGGAGGGGATGCTGGGAGAAGTGGGGGATTCTGGGAGAGATGAGGGATGCTGGGAGAAGTGGGGGATTCTGGGAGAAGTGGGGGATGCTGGGAGAAGTGGGGGATTCTGGGAGAGATGAGGGATGCTGGGAGAAGTGGGGGATTCTGGGAGACATGAGGGATCCCAGGAGAAGAGGGGGTGTGCTGAGAAGGAAGGGGAAGGGCCCCTAATGGGGCACCTATTGGGTCCAGAAGTTTCCTGAGTCACTCAGATTCAGCTCATAATCTCTTCCATTCTCCTGTCCCCACCCCTGTGTCTATGCTGGTTCAGAGGCTGATTTCTTGTTAACTGGGATCTCACCATCACCAGCCCCTGTGGGGTGGTGACAGGGGGTCGAGAGGCTGTCTTCCCTCACCTGTGAGGAGACTTCTGATGGCCTTGGATTCGTGGGTGCCCCTGACCAGCCGGTTGCCCAGCTGGGAAGACAAAGCTGAGCTCCTAGCCCAGCGTAAGCCCAGACAGGGAGGGATGAGGGGGGACCAAAGGCCAAGGGCCACAGACTGTCTAACCTCTGAGGAAGCCCAGAAAGCCAGCCCAACCGTGGTGAAGAGGAATAGCTCCTCTCTAGGCCCAGCGGCCCGAGCTCCGGCCAGAGTGTCCTGCCGTGACCAGCTGAGGCCATGCATGCAGCCTCTGGGCTGTGACTGTGAAGTGTCAGGGTGCTCAGGTCAACCCTTCAGCTCCACATCCTCGTGGGCTCTGTCCCCTGAGTCAGGCCTCTCTTGGCCGCACAGGCAGGTTCCTCTGGCTGCAGAAAGCTGCTGAGTGGGGGCACGTGGTCTTTTCCTTTTGCTTGCAGGCCGCCCTCCTGCAGTTATCAGCAAGAGCTTTGGGGCCAAACATACTTAGATTTGATACTCGTTCTCCCACGTGCTACCATGTGACCTTGGGCACGTTGTCAAACTTTCTGGGCTTTGTTTTCCTCATCTGGGTGTTTTTTTTGTTTTTTTGGTTAATAGGTGGAGATTTTAATATAGTAAAGGGAATTTACATATGAAAGCTTGTCTTTTTTTTTTCCACATGTGAAATCTATTTTTTTTAAAAGATTTTATTTATTTATTTGACAGATGGACATCACAAGTAGGCAGAGAAGCGGGCAGAGAGAGAGAGGAGGAAGCAGACTCCCCACTGAGCAGAGAGCCCTATTTGGGGCTTGATCCCAAGGATCATGCTCTCAGCTGGAGGCAGAGACTTTAACCCACTGAGCCACCCAGGCGCCCCTTTTTTGTTTTTAATCCCGTATAGTTAACATACAGTGTTCTGTCAGTTTCAGGTGTACAATATGGTGATTCAGCAATTCGGTACAGTACTCAGTGCTCATCAAGAAAATGTACTCTTAATCCCCTTCACCGGTTTCCCCCATCCCCCCCAACCTTTTCTCCCAACCATCAGTTTGGTTTCCTCATCTTTAATATGAAGGTGAGAATTCCTAACTCTGGTGTTGTGTGTGTGTGTGTGTGTGTGTGTGTGTGTGTGCGTGTGTAGGAATTAAGGGACAAAGTGATTAACATTAGACTGTCCCGTTAGCCCTTTATCCATTGAAAGTAGTGCCAGTTCCATCCTATGGACCCTTGCCAATGTTATAAACACAAGTTTTATGGGCCCCAAACATCCTTGAAGCAGAGGCAGCACCATCTGCATGTCCACCCCCCATCCCTTACAGAGGGTTCTGGCTCTTTTCCCCTCATACTTCTGGTTTTCATGGGGGCATTTCCTGTATGTCCAGAGGGGACTATGCCTGGTGAATGCCAGACCTCTAGCTCCATTGGAGAAATAAGGCAGGAGCCATGCAAAGCTAAGGCTAAAATAACCTCTACAAAGAAAAAGAAATGTAAGGGAGATTGCTTTCCAGCAAGATGGAAGATTTGATAGTTAATGGGGAAAACGATAAAACATCCAGAAACAGGATGGGAAACAGTCAACACACTTTATGCATAGCTGAGCTGCACGGAAATAGGATAGCCCTTGAGCAAGAGACCTAGAAGAAGTTGAGAGCCTTTTTTGGGGAGGGAGTGCGGCTGCTTTGGCTGCCCTTTGCTGGTCTGGACAATGCAGGGACTTGGGTTTGAATAGCCACAGGGACAAGAACAGTGTTTCGAACCTACCTGAAGCAGAGAAGTAGAACTGTGACTCCCACAGACAGCTGGGATCCTCGAGGGTTTAAACTTCCAGTGAAAGTTAGGCCAGAAAAAAATATACTCACCTTCAAAGGCAGAGGAGAAGGAAGCTCTTCTAACCTGGCCTGGTTGGGGAAGGCCTCTTCTGAGAAATGTATGACTACACTCCTGCCTTCTTTTGAATCTTGGATTCAATTTATGCAACTCATGTGATCCTAGAGTGTCTAGGCCAGGAAATGAACATGAAAGCTATTCCCGGCTGGAAAGTCCATAGAGACAAGAAAGTAGAGTGAGTGGTGGTTGCCAGGGGATGAGGCAAAGGGGAAATGGAGAGTTGTTTAAAAGACCTAGAGTTTCTGTTTTACAAGATGAAGAGTCCCGGAGATTGGTTGCACAACTGTATGAAAGTCCTTAACACTACAGAACTACACACTTAAAAATGGTTCAGATGGTAAGTTTAATGTGTGTATTTTGCAAGGAAAAAAAAAAAAAAAGCTAATTCTGACTGGTGTCTTTTTGGGACACCTGGCAGAAGCAAAAGCATTACCTCTTTGGAGAGATATACCTTCAACCCAGCCTGCTCAGGCTGCCTGTAGGATCCTTGTTGAATTTGAGAGAAAAGTGCAAGTTGCAAAACACACGAGGAAACCAGCAGGGAGTGAGCAGCAAGAATGAAAAAGAAAGAGGATAAATGTCCCCAGATGTTTACTGTGGAATTATTCATAATGTCCAAAAAAGCCAAAACCAAAACAAGACCCACCACCACCACGACAGCTGGAAATAAAGCAAAAGTCCCACGGCCAGGAAATATTCCAGAGCCATTAAGAGATTTAGAAGGATTTCCCTGAGGGACTTTAACCTGGAGTGAGAAAAATTAGGAACGGAGCTGGGTGCTAATCTCCCATTTTTGCAAAGCAGCCCCGTGCCTGCGGATAGGTGTGTATTTCAAAACAGATCTGTGAGCCTCAGGGAGAAGGAAGGCTGCCCAGCAGGGTTGCTTGGGTAAGGCTGCAGGAGAAGAAAGGGGGTGGGGAGAAGGGAAAGGAGGAGAAAAAGAGATCTCAGGACGGCACTGAACAGATCTCCAGCACTTGGCGCTCAGCACGTCTGCTCTAATCCCATTTATGGAGGGTGATCTCCGAATGGGTGTGTCTGTGTCTATAGGAGAACACAATTATGATACTGACTTGCCTACTGTGAAGTGGGGGACAAGTTCGGTGGATCTGGTTATTTGATTGTATTAATACCAGTGAGCAAACGTCCTCTGTTTGTCCGCGGGGTTTAGTGTGAGCAAGGGGAACGCTGTGGAAGGAAAGGTGTTGGCACTTTTAACCCTGCAGAGGAGACAGACCGGAGAAGGAGGTGTAAGAGGGAGATGTCCGATCTGGTGCCCTCACAAGAAGAGAGACCCAAACACCGACATCTTTGTATTGTGTTGTTTTACTTGTGACCACAAACGTACATTGGTTTGGAAAAGGAAAAGCAAACGAGTGAGCCAAGGAAACACTTGCGCACATTGCTTTTACCAATGTCAAGTGTCTGCTCTCTTTGGAGGGCCTCCTTGCAGTAGCTTTCAAGAACGTAAATGTACCCAGTGTGCCTATTCCTCAAGTCAGGAGTTCTGCCTCTCCCCGTGCGTTTGCCCAGGAGCACACCGCTTCCGGTCCTGAGAGCCGCTGCAGCATGACCTGCGGAAGCAAACGACGGGGAATGGCCTAGATGTTCATCGACAGGAGATGGATGAAGTCAGCCATGGTCTCTGCACGGGGGAACACTTAACAGCGAATAGGGAAAAAGTGAGACTGTTACGTCTTCTGGAGAGGGGGAGTGAGAAGAGGTTTCTGTGTGTTTCCTAAGGCGGCGCTGGGTGGCTTAAAATAACAGACATGCTTCCTCTCCGAGATGGGAGTCCGGAAGCGTGAGATCAAGGGCCGTGCTCCCTCTGAATGCTTGGGAACGGGGGTCCTTCCTGGCCTCCTCCTAGGTTCTGGTGGTTCCCCAAGTCTTTGGCATTTTTTTACTTGTAGCTGTGTCACTGTGCTTCTGTCTCTGTCTTCCTATGGCTTTCCTCGGTGTGCGTGTCTCTCTCCTCTGAGAAGGATGTCCACCCTTGGATTTAGGGCCCACCGTCATCCAGCATGACCTCATCTTAGTGATTACATCTGTAAAGACCCCATTTCCAAATGAGGTCACATTCTGAGGTTCCGGGTGGTTCGGAACTTTGGGGGCCACTCTTCAATACACTTTAAGCGCTGTGGTGTACTATGGTTGGATTAAAAAGGAAGAGGGAGAGAGAGAGATGCTTGCTTATGTTGGATACTCTGGAATGGGAGGAGAAAGTGGAGGTTGTGGAGACTGTTCGTTGGAGGGGCGCCTGTGTGGCTCCGTCGGTTAAGTGTCTTGCCTTCAGCTCAGGTCATAATCCCAGGGTCCTGGGATTGAGCCCCGCATAGGGTTCCCTGCTCATCGGGGAGTCTGCTTCTCCCTCTCCCTCTGCTTGTGCTCTCTCTCTCAGTCAAATAAATAAATACAATTAAAAAAAAATGCATACCTAGGAGATGTCTCTGGAAGAAAGGACGTGAGGTCCAGAAGTAGAACCGTGGCAGAGAAAAGACGGAAGAGGATTTTGGTTGGCGTTCCTTCAGTTCGTGTTTGGCTTTGCGGCCCACTGTGGGAAAGTCTGGGGATTGGGTGGGGAGGAAGGAAGCTAGGGGTTTCGTAGAACCCAAAGTTGCTCACCCCCTGTACCTCTCTGGTGAGGAGAGAGGGGCCTGACTGCCAGCCACTGGGCCACTGACTCAGCTAACAAATATTTCTCAAAGTTCTGGAACAACCCTTCTTGCCTAGGTTGGGTCCACTCATGAGGTCCACGGAGGTGTTTGTCCTCATTTGTTAGGAGGTGGGAAGGCCCCTTCGGGTTCCTGCTCCAGGAAGCCTGCCGCCCCCTTCCTAGTCTCCTGTCCTTTCTGTCCTGTCTGCTGAGGCACCTACTTTTCCCCCCCTCTTACCAGCCTGCTCTGTGGCCAGGGGCTCGCTGCTCCAGACTGGGGCTCAAAGCTTTTCATCTTTGTGTGCAAAGCTCCGGGCACGCGGGAGAGGCTCTGTTAACAGCTGTGTGCAAGACAGAATTTAGCCTTGTGGTGGAGACTCTATGACCTGTTTAAAAAGTTTCATGTTCTTGCAGAAGGAGGTAGGGACATGAGTGGGGCTCCTGGTGGAACCAAGCCAGTCCTGAGTCAGACCGGGCACATGTGAGTAAGGAGGAACGGATCTAGTGAGGGGGTTGGCGACTCTCCCCGGGCCCCAGACCTTCCCTTTCAGGGAAGTGACTCAGGGACAGGGGCTGCTTGTCTCATTCTTCCTTAGCTGTGACAGTGATGCATGTTAGCAGGAAAGATAGCCCCGCCCTTTGCCGCTCACCTCCCTGTGTCTCCTCGTGATAGGCGTAGCTGAGAATGCAGGGGGGCTTGTGTTGCAGCAGGGGAGAGAGATGGGAAGCTACAGTGAATGACCGTGTAATCACAGGCGCACTGTTGTTACAAGCACAGATCCACATTGCTTGTGGAAGGTGAAACAAAAACCGATCCAACCATGGGCCAGAATGGGCCACCTGTGCACGAGGGCCTGTGAAGGGCAGGGACACACTCCCACCGGCACCCTTGGAAGAGCGAGACTTGAACGAAACTCAACGAGTCTGAGGCCAAAGCTCTGCAGGAAAATGGGCCCTGAGCGACCAAGATGCTGTCCGGGCAGGGACCCCTGCAAACACTCCCATGACGCCTCCACCACTCGCGTTCTCCGAGCTCCGTCTTCAGATAAGGAAAGTGAGGTCTAGAGAAAGGAAATGATTTGCTCTCTGGGTCCCAAGTCAGGAAAGGGAGTCCGTAAGGAGAAGCCAAGGCTAGGTTTCCCAGCACTGGGCTCGGATCTGCCCAAGTCCCCAGAGTTTGTCCTCTGTGAGCCAAAACTCAGAAACAAAGCTGCTCTGTTCACCAAGAATGCCGTTTCCCCACATTATTCTCCACTAGGGACATTCCTGCATTGGTAAAGAAGGGACTGGTTCAGCCCACATCCTGACAGTTGATGGGCTGGGCAGGCTTTAAACTAGAATCTGAAAGTTGGAGACGGAGGAGGTTAGACAGAGTCCCAGACCTGAAGGCGTTCTCCGCTCAGAGATGAGAGACCAGATGCACAGGACACCGTGATGAGGGCCAAAGGACAAGGGGCCCCAGGGGTCTGGGGGCACCGAGGGGCAACCCCCTTGGAGAGGGGGACATCTGGAACAAGCAGAAGCCTGGCAGTCTTTTGTGGGTCAAGGGTGGCGTGTGAGAATCTGGGTGCAGGTGCGGCACGGAGGAGGGAGAAGCCGGGGGGGCTGGCGTGTGAAGACGGAAGGGCGCGCTGCTCAGGGAGTGGCAAGTCCAAGGGATCGCGGCCAGTCAGACCTCGTGGAGGGGGCCTTGCTGCAGAGGTGGGGGCCCGACCGTCCCCTGGCCATCCTAGGTCCATGGAGCAAAGCTTCATGAGGGTCTTGCTCTATGAGAGGGGAAGGCTCTCTGTCCTATGGGAGAAGGGTTATTCAAAACCTCTTTGAGGACAGACATCTCTTAATACATTGAGAAGAGCAGAGAGCCCTCATCTTTCCCCTCAAATGCAAGTGTCTACTTATATGCCATATTTTTGAGGGTTTTTTTTTTTACATTTTTTAAATTGTGGGAAAATATACACAACATAAAAATGACCAATGTAAGCATTTTTTTTAAAGATTTATTTATTTGTCAGAGAGAGAGAGAGCACACAAGCAGGGGGAGCAGCAGGCAGAGCAGGCAGAGGGAGAAGCAGGCTCCCCGCCGAGCAAGGAGCCCGATGCGGGACCCGATCCCAGGACTCCAGGATCATGACCTGAGCCAAAGGCAGTGGCCCAACCAACTGAGCCACCCAGGCGCCCCCCAATGTAAGCATTTTTAAAAAGTACACAACTCAGTAACATTAAGTACATTCACAGTGTTGTATAACCATCATCACTATCTATTTCCAGAACTTTCTCACCATCCCAAACAGAAACTCGACACCCCTTAAACAGTAACTCTCCCTTCCCAGCTCTCCCCAGCCCCTGGCAGTCAAAGCCCCTCTACTTTCGGTCTCTATGAGTTTGCCTGTTGCAGGGACCTTGATTTATATGCAGTGTTTAAAGAATTGCATATTGAGGTAAAATAAGGTGTGGGAGACTACGCGAAAGTGCACAATTGGCTAATTTTGAATATTGATGCCAGAACCCAATCAATGACCATATCAATCTGAATCATATGAACCATATGATTTTTGTCCCTATAGATTAGTTTGGGTTTTCTAGAGTTTTAAATAAATGGAGTTCTACCGCAGTAATCTTTCTCTGGGGGATGTCTGGTTCCTTTCGCTCAGTGTGACTGTTTTGAGCTTCACCATGTCGTCCATTCTTTCCGTTGTATTGGTCTATCATATTTTTTTAATCCATTCACCCACGAGTGTGTGTAGATTGTTTCCAGCTTTGGTGTTAGTAAATAGAAATCCAGTTCTATATCTGGGACCAAACCAAGATGGCGGTAGACTGGCCAGTGGATTTTGGCCAGCCTGCGCACCTCATGAGGGCGTCCCCTGGTACATGGGGCAGTGGCCCACCAGGTCCAGGGCGTGTGGGCAGTTTCCTCCCCTGTGAAATGAAGGTCATGATCTGTCTTTTCTGGGTGCTGTAGTCAGTGAGGCCATAGTGGCAAAGCACTTAAGTAAGACTCAAGCATCCAAGGCTGGGATTTGAATCCAGATGCTCCCCAGTCACTAGCTGTGTGTCCTTTGGCCAGTGGCTGAATCTCTCTGTTTTAGTCTCCTCATTTGTAAAACGGAGATCATGCTGCTGCGAGATGTGGGGGTAGCCACAATAACTCAGGGTCATGCAGGGGAGTGAGCAAGTGTCTATCAGGCAACTGGTGCAGGGCCTGGCACATTGAAAATGCTGCCTAAGGGCGCCTGGGTGGCTCAGTGGGTTAAGCCGCTGCCTTCGGCTCAGGTCATGATCTCGGGGTCCTGGGATCGAGTCCCACATCGGGCTCCCTGCTCAGCGGGGGCCTGCTTCCTTCCCTTCCCCTCTCTCTGCCTGCCTCTCTGCCTACTGTGATCTCTCTCTGTCAAATAAATAAATAAAATCTTTAAAAAAAAAAAAAAGAAAGAAAAAAAAAAGAAAATGCTGCCTAATCTCAGAGGTGACCAGAGTCATTGTAGCTGCAGTGGAGACTGTCCTGGAGCTTGAGCCACAGAGAGGGCCAGGAGCGGGAATGGGGCCTTGCAAGGAGACAGGAAATTATCCTGTGCTGGCTTACCTTTTCGGTGGTGTGTGTTTGAGCCATGTGCCTTCATGTCTGGCACAATCCTTGTGCCTCACTTGGGTACCCATGGGGAAAGGGGGGCTCAGAGCTAGAGCTAGAATTGGAACCCATGGTCATTTCGAGAGGTCTGAAAGGGGAAGGATCTCCGCAAGGTTGATGGTAACTCTGGTTCCAAATTGAGGGGTAGGCGCTGGGAGAGGGAGCTCGGGGAGGAGAGAGGAATCGGGCAGACAAGCAAAGTTGTGGTAGCTTCTCCCCTTCCCCAACCTGCCTGGTTTTCCTCCTCCTTCTTGGGGTGCGGAGTGTTCAGACTTCTCTGTGGGCATTTTGGCATCCTGCCAAATGTCCAATTCATTCATTCAGGAGTTATTCCTCAGATGTTACGGTCTCCCGTGTACAAAGCTGTGTGCTCTGGGGACACAGTGGTGAGACCAGAGCAAGGTTCCTTTCCAAGGAAAGATAGATAATGCAGAGTTAAGATAATGTCAGAGTGGCCACTGCTACACTGAAGTGCCACGGGGGTGTGGGACAGGGAATGACCTGGGATGGTCAGAGAAGGCCTTTCTGTGCAGGTGATATTTGAGTTGTCAAGAAGGAGCTCTGGGCAAAAAATATGGGCTGGAACCTATACGTAGAGGGAACAGGCAAAGTCCTTAGGGAGGAGCCAGTCTGAGGTGTGGCCACGACGGTGGGCGGAGCTAGGGGAGGGGTCACCTTGTTCCTTGCCGGGAAGTCAGGAAAGCAGTTAGGATTTATTCTAAGTGCAGATTCCGAGATTCTTCTGGAAATCAGGGGGAAAAAAAGCTTGTGTTCTTCTTTTACCTTCTCTCTTTTGTGATTTTTGGGGCCTCTTGTTTAGACACACATCTGAGGCGCTCTCAGACCGTCCACCAGATGCCCTCCACCCACTGTTGGCTGCATTTCCCAGCAGCCGTGGGGTGGGAAGGGCTGGGACAGCGGCAGACCCATGTCCTCCTCCAAGCCACCTTGCCAGAGATACTTGGGAACTTATACCCATCCCCTACCCGGGGGGGGGGGGGGTATCCCTGACTGAGTCAGGGCCCAGCCTCCTTGCCTCAGTTGGGAGGACTCTGCAGTGTCATTTAAAAATGCTTCAGAGGGGCGCCTGGGTGGCTCAGTGCCTTTGGCTCAGGTCATGATCTCAGGGTCCTGGGATCAAGCCCCACATGGGGCTCTCTGCTCGGCAGGGAGCCTGCTTCCCCACCCCCCTGCCTGCCTCTCTGCCTACTTGTGATCTCTGTCAAATAAATAAATAAAATCTTTAAAAAAGAAAAAAAAAAAAGAAAACTATTAAAAAAATGCTTCAGAGCCTACCAGAACGGCCCTTCCCTATCCTGCTCACATTACCTCTCAGGCTTCTCTTGAGAGCATGCCCTCAGGGCCTCACGTGACACTGAACCCCTGTCCCAAGGCTCTGCTTCTGGGGAAGCCAACCCCAGGCAGGCCATTAGGGGCCATGCATTTTTTTGGTTTAGAAATTGGGGTTCTGGGATCAGAGGACCAGGGGACCCGTTCCTTGTAGCTCTGAAAGTCTCTAAAACTGTGATTTACTCAGTCACCCAGAAAGTTGGCAGCAGAGCCCTCCCACAAACCATTCAGAGCTGTGAGGCACCGGGACTGTGGAACAGAGGCCAAGCAGCAACTGGGCTCCCGGATCAAGCTCCATCTCAGGGAAGGCTCCCTCTGCCTCCATTAGTCCGGAGACGTTAGTGTCCTGAATTCTACCCGTTTCCCTCGGTTTCAGCTAATTGCCTGAGAAGCGAGAGAAGCCGGCAGCTCAGAGACTGTGGTCCTGAAAAGAAGATGCTTGTTAATCTCAGTAAATCTGTAATGTGTTGGACTTCTCTTCAGGGTGATAAAGTGAGTTGGCAAAAGGCAAACAGCACAAGTCTATAGGTTTTGAGGTCATTCGGGAGCCATATATAGATGGCTTAGCTTTCCCAGGGACCTGCCCCCCCCTGCCTCCCCCAGAATCAGATCACCCATGTTGAGAAGTGCTGAGTGTCTCCCCCGGGTTCCCACAGCAGGGCCTGACAGAGGTGTGAGTCACTGGAGGGGAAGGTGCTAAAGCTGAAGAAATAATTTTGCCAGAAGTGCATTTAAAAAAAGAACAGACTGGTGATTGGAGCTAAGCAAGCTCTCTGGTATGTGGCTTATTTCTCAGAAGAGTGGAGGACTTTCTTTTTTCTTTTCTTTTTTTTTTTTTAAGATTTTATTTGTCTATTTGACAGTGATCACAGGTGGGCAGAGAGGCAGGCAGAGAGAGAGGGGGAAGCAGGCTCCCTGCTGAGCAGAGAGCCTGATGTGGGGCTCGATCCTAGGACGCTGGGATCATGACCTGAGCTGAAGGCAGAGGCTTAACCCACTGAGCCACCCAGGCGCCCCAGTGGAGGACTTCCTATGCATTAATAATTTTGTTTGAAGATTTCTTCCTTTCTTTCTTTTAGAGAGGGGGGAGGGGCAGAGGGAGAGAATCTCAAGCACACTCCCTGCTGAGCATGGAGCCTGAAGTGGGGGCTCCACGCAGGGCTCGATCCCATGACCCTGAGAATGTGACCCACACTGAAATCAAGAGCCAAACGCCTCACTGACTGACGCCACCCACGCACCTTTAGAAAATTTCTATGCAGGGCACCTGGGTGGCTCAGAGGGTTAAAGCCTCTGCCTTCAGCTCAGGTCATGATCCAGGGTCCTGGATCCAGGGTCCGCATCGGCCTCTCTGCTTCACAGGGAGCCTGCTTCCCCCTCTCTCTCTGCCTGCCTCTCTGCCTACTTGGGATCTCTGCCTGTCAAATAAATAAATAAACTCTTAAAAAAAAAAGAAAAGAAAATTTCTACGCCGTCTCTTAGAGGCATCACTGTTGGTTCATGCAGCTTTGTGGGGTAGGTCTGGGGAGGGCTCAGGGAGGCACCCCTGAGCGGTGCTGGCCATCGTGGACTGGGCCTCAGCTGGTCTCTGCTGGTCTCTGCTCTGACTGTCCAGGGAACCTGGGGCAAATCCTTTACCTTGTCCCAGGCACCGTTTTCTCTCTGTAAAATGGAGTTGGCTCTTTCGTGAACCTTGGTACTCTGCATGCAGTCTGCGGACCAGTATCTCCGCCCTGCAATACCTGGGAGCTTGTTTGGAAATGCAGAGTCCCAGGCCCGGCTTCAGAGAGGTCCCCAGACCTCTCTGAATCCAAATCTATATTTTAATAAGCTTCCCACGTGATTTATTCACACATCCCAGGTCGTGGTGCCTTGCTGTGGACCGGACAACTCAAATGTGTCCTTAAACGATCACCCTGGAGTAGAAGCTCATTAGAGATACAAGTTCATGGGCCCCAGACCTAGGGAGTCTCGTCTCTGAGGGTGGAGACAGGGAGCCTGTGTTTTCACGACACCTCCCGGTGCGTCTGAAGCACACTGACCTTTGAGAAGGGCTGAGGCTTGGCTGTGGTGTGCAGAGCTTGTTGGAGCCCCTTCCCTGAGAAACACTCCCCTGCCAGCACTTCACAGGGATTTTGCGGTGTTTTCGCCTTCTTTGCTGTCTTAAAGAGACAACTTAAAGTTTAAGGTAGGTGAACCGAGTTGCTCACAATCTGCCTATCACACCGTGTCTTGCAATATTTATGTTTCTGGTAAAGTCGGGGAGCTTTTACAGGGTGATAAAACTCGTAAATATTTAACATTACCTGATTGTAAATGACAGAGGCTCTTGGGACAGGTGCTGGGGAGGGTCTTGGGGGGGGTTCCTGATCAAGACCCTCTTATCTTATATCGTTCACTGTTCTGATTAGATAATACATTCCTACAGCTTAAACGTCTTGTTGAAAAGGATTATAGTGAAAGTTTTTCTTTTCCATAACCACCCAGTCCCCATAACCTGTTCCATAATCACCCAGTACGCTCCTAGCCCAGGCAACTTTTTGAGTTTTGAGTTTATTGGGTCTAATCTAATTAAGGCTGATCCTTGGGGGAACTAAGGAATCTCCTGGTACATGGCTGCCCTCCTGACTCCCCAAACCTCCGGACTTGCTGGATGAGCAACTTTCCAATTCACTTTATCACCCTGACAAAAAAAAAATCCATCAAATTACAGATGTATTTATTTGTTTATTAACAGGCATCTTCTTTAAAGGATGCACTATTTCTGGGAAGTTCTGAGCTGCCAGTCATTCCTACTTCAGTGGGAATTATTCTAATACAGAGTTTTTTCATGCAAATACAAGTATGTATATTTTTATACATACAGTATATATTTATATATATAAATTTGTATATGCTTGTGTTTGCATTTAGAAACCTATATACACATATACGTGTGTGTGTATAAATAAATAAAATGCATTGCCACCTCTGCCGAGCACAATTCACAAGATTGAATACACACTTCTGTACCTTGCTTGTTTCACGAATATGTCATGCTGTTCTGTGGTGTGGTGAACTCTCGGGTTGTATGGCGTCTGCTGTCAAAGACACTGCCCGTATGTGGGATACTTCGCAGGTGCATATTATATATGCAGGATAGAGTCGGGATTCTAGGTATCTGCCTTACTAATAGCCCTCCACCAGCTTTGGATGAGTAGTTACTGTTTCCCCACATCTTTGCCAACGCATTAAATTGTTACATCACTGGATTTTTACCAATCTGATAGGTGAGAAAATGACTCAACAGAGTCTTAATTTAAATTTGTTATGAAAAGATTTTTTAAAGATGTATTTATTTATTAATTTGAGAGAGAAAGAATGAGGAAGGGATGGGGCAAAGAGAGGCAGACTCCCTGCTGAGTGTAGAGTCTGACTCGGGTCTCAGTCCCAGGACCCTGAGGTCATGACCTCAGCTGGAGTCAGACGCTCAACCGACTGAGCCACCCAGGCACCCGTTAAGAGAAGTTTTAAACTCATGATACGTCTAAGGACCATTTTTATTTCTTTCTCTATAGCTGACTTACTCATAATCTTTTCTTTTTCTGTGTTTAAAATTAAACTATTTTTTGTTTTATTGAGCAGTCGACACACATCGTTGTATAAATTTAAGGCGTATAGCATAGTGGTTTGACTTACATATACTGTGAAATGATTACAATAACGAAAGTATTCTTCATTTGTTTTTAAAAAATTTAATTCCAATACAGTTACCATGCAGTGTTATTTTAGTCTCAGGTGTACGATACAGTGATTCAGCAGTTCTGTACATTACTCAGTGCTCATCACGTTCAGTGTATTACTAATCCCCTTCACCTGTTCCCTCATCACCCCCATCTCCCCTCTGGTACCCACTAGTTCTCTATAGTTAAGAGTTGGCTTTCTTTATCTCTTTTTCCCTTTGTTCAGTCTTTGCTTATTTTTAAAATTGGATTGTTTCCTTTTCCTTCTTCATTTCTAGGTGATTATCTATTAGGGAGATTAGCCTTTTGCTTTGCTACAAGTCGTGTCCAGTTTTAGCCTTTCTTTTATCTTGTGGATGGTTTTATTTGTTTTGTATGCATGCATTTTTTTTATTTTATGCAGTCGAATTTATCAGTTTTTTCATGGTTTCTGAATGTTGACTTACGGGTGCAAAAATCTTCCCTACTTTTATTTTAACATTCAAATGTTGATCCATTTGGAATTTATCCTGATGCATGGTGTGAAGTATAAATCCAAGTCACCTTCCACCCCCACTGCTTATCCTGTTCCTGCTAGAATGAGAAGCTACTTTATCATTAGCTCTTTCCTCGTGGTATGTGAGTCTCTTCCAGAATTTGCTAATCTTTTCCATTGGTTTCTCTTGATTCACGTTCCTTCATGTTCCCACTGTTATGCTTGCTAAGATTTATAATATTTTTAAAAATGTATTTTAGTACATGGAAGGGCTGCTCCACTTATTTTTAGCTCTCTTTTGGGCTATTCTTGCATATTATCTTTTCTATTTGAAGTTTAAAATCTCATACCTAATTATACACACATGTTGGTTGTTTTTATTGGAATTGCTTTCATAAAAACTGAAGTATAACGCACATACAGAAAAGTGAATGAATTATGAGTATATAACATAATGGGTTCTCACAAAGCAAACACATAGTAAACTGTTCCCCAGATCTGGAACTAGAGCATAATCAGTGTGCAGAAGCCCCCCTAGCTCCCAGTCTCTTATGAAAGGTAATCATCATCTTCGTTTCTTATGTAATAGATTGGTTTTGTTGCTTAAAAAAAAAAAAAAAAACCTTGTGTACAGGTAATCTTTTGTAGATGGCTTCTTTGCTCAACATTATGATATTTTATATTTTATAATTTTTATTATAATACATTATAATATTTATATTATAATTTTATAATTATAACTATAGCATATATTGTAATATTTTATATTTTATAATATTTTTATAGAATAGTGTGAGAATTATCTGTTCTCCAGTTGATGGACATTTAAATTGTTTCCAGGTTTATTTACTTATTTATCTATTTGAGAGAGAGAATCATGCATGTGTGTGAGTGGGGGAAAGAGCAGAGGGAGAGAGAGAAGCTCAGGCAGACTCCCTGTTGAGCACAGAGCCCAATGCCGGGCTCCATCCCAGGTCCCTGAGATCATGCCCTGAGCAAAAATCGGGAGTCAGCCACTTAACCAGCTGAACCACCCAACTGCCCCTGTTCCCAGCTTTTGGCTGTCATGAATAAGACTGCTATGAACAGCTTTTGGTGTCCATATGTACATATTTCTGTTGGATATTTACTTATAAGAGGAATGTCTGGGCCATGGGATATGTATGTATTCAACTTCAGAAAATATTGCCAGACTGTCTTTCAAATAGATGTGTAACAATTTACCCCCCTTCCAGTGGTGTCTGAGGATTCCAGTTATTCTACATGCTTGTAAAACCTGGTTTTGTTGGTCTTTTAAATTTGATTCATTCTGATGTGTGTTGTGGTAATTAATTTTGGTTTTAATTTTCACTTCTCTAATTATCAATGAGTTTGAGCACCTCTAAAAATATAGGTGTTGGCCATTTAAATATCCTCTTTGGTGGAATGTATTGAGGTTGCTTTAAATTTGCACATTAACTTCATAGAATGGACATATGTAACATGGTGTTGAATCTTTCTATCCAAGAACATGGTATGCCTTTCCATAAAAATCTTTTTTCTGTGACCTTCGGTATTGTTTATAGTTTTTTAGTAAAAAGCTTGCATATTTTTGATAAGTTTATTCCTAGACATTTATCTTTTTTGTGGAGCCTTTTCTGTCTATTGTTTGTAGTAGTTTCTTGGTTCTCTTGGATGGAATGCATGCCATATATAAATGGAAATGATTTTACTTCCTATCCAATTCTTACATCTCTAATTTCTTGTGATTATTTAATTGCATTGACTAGTACCTTCTGTATAACAATTAGCTGGCACCTGTACATGTGCCTTGACTTTAGTGGGAATGCTTCTAGGGTCTTCCAGTTAATCAAAATGACAGCTTTTATCTGAGTTTTATATGTTTTATCATGTTAAGGAATTATTCATCACATCCTACTTTAATGAGGATTTTTTTTTTTTTTTACCAGAAAATGGTGTTGAATTCTGTCAAATGTTTATTACATTTATGGATCTCCTAGGATCTATTATTATGTTGTATTCAGAAGTTTCCTAATATTGAACTGTCCTTGCCTTCTTTAAATAAATTCCCTGTGGTCTTTTACTATGCTGTGCCGCCCTGCTGGGGAAGCTTTGTTGACAGAGCCACTTGCCACTGTGAACTCTGCTGGAGAGGGTCTATGCAGGAGAGGGTCTAGAGTCTATGCAGGAGAGGGTCTAGAGTCAGTGCATGTGGGCAAGAAGTGGCTCTTCCTGAAGTAGGGAACCATTAGTTTGTTTCTCTTCCCAGCAGGCCAGCTCCAGATTCTTTCCTGGCAATAGAAACCAGGTTTGGGACACCTGGCTGGCTCAGTTGGTAAAGCAGGCAGCTCTTGATGTGGTGGCCATGAGTTCAAGCCCCACTCTGGGCATAGAGCTTATTTCAAAAAAGAAAAGAAACTGGGGTTTTCCACCAATTCATGAAAAACTGCATGATTCTGATCTTAGTCTTTTTCGGTTTAGTTCCATTATTGTTTTGATTAATTTCAAAACAAAACATGTCAGCCCCCCCCAAATGTACCTAAACAATTTTTATTATACTCAGTTTCGTTTACGTAATACTTGAGAGGATGTTGCAATAGGCTTTTAGAGCCACCGGGATGTTATAAACTTGGGATTCACTGCCCTAACTTTTCTCAGGAAGAGGCAAAAATGTTAAGAGTCTGGGTCTGTAACAAAGAAAAACCTCTGGGTTCTTGGTCACTGGAGGGATGCCGTGCCCAGTCCATAGAAGAGGCATCCACTTGGCGGTGCCGCCCAGTGATTAAGACAGTAACTGCTCGGCCAGTTTGTCTGGGCTTAAGTCCTTGCTCTTGGGTTTACTACTTGTGTGATCTCGGACAAGTTACTTCATGCCTCTGGTCCTTGGTTTCCTTACTTGAAAGTGAGGATGAGAACATTTCCCATGTCTAGCCTCATTATGAGGAGTCAGTAAGTTTAGTATATGGCGAACTCCTTGCAATAAACGTTAGGGAGCCTGAGTGGGGATTAAAGAATCCAGTGGGGGTGGGACTACGGGGTCCCTGCATTCAGTGACCTTCCTGACCTTCGCTGACCTCAGCCCTCGGGCAGATATCTGCAGGGTGTGCTTAGACAAGTGATCAGCAAGTTCTCAAGGTCAGCAAGTTCTCAAGGCTTCTAAGGTGAAGCAAAATGTGAAGGCAAGAAAATCTTTTGTCAGCGTCTGAGCTACAGAAGGCAGAGAAATGAAAGATTCCTTAGGGTCGACATTTCAGATAATACATGTGTGAGCTAAGGAAAAAGAGTGGGTCCAATATTCTTGGCCTCTGACCAGGTTTCTCTGCAGCCTTTAATTCCAAGGCTTAGAGCTCCCTTGAGAGTGGGCTGGTTGGCTTCTGACCGTGGCGGCTGCAAGGTGACTGTCTTGGGTAGCGCTGCCCATACACACCTGTGGTATCCGTTTTTGAGAGGGTGTAGGGGACATTTTTGCTGTGGACAGAGGAGACAGCTTCGACTGGTGGATGAGTGTAAAGGGAGAGGGGTCCAGCCGGACAGAGTCCGGGTTCTCCCGGTGATCGTCACTGGGCCGGCTCTCCTTCAGGTGTGGGGGGCCAGTAGCACTAGCTTGCTGTTTCCAATTAACTACTGAAAATGTTTTATTTTTCATTTTTTTAAAGATTTTATTTATTCATTTGAGACAGAGAGAGTGAGCACGAGCAAGGGGAGAGGCAGAGGAAGAGGGAGAAGCAGGCTCCCTGCTGAGGCAGGAGCCCAAAGCGGGGCTGGATCCCTGGACCCTGGGATGATGACCTGAGCCAGAGGCAGACGCTTAACCTACTGAGCCACCCAGGCACCCCTAAAGTGTTTTAAACTGAAGTATAATTTACTTAAAATGCTCAGGCCTTAAATATAGGTGGTGTGTTAGTTTGGTGGTGTATTAGTTTCTTAGGGTTACAAGCAAAGTACCACATACCTGGGGGTTAAAGGAACAGAACGGTGTTCTCTCACAGGTCTGGAGACTAGAAATCCAAAATTCAGGTGTCAGCAGGGCCCCGATCACTTTGAAGGCCCCCCAGAGGATCTCCCACGGCCTCTTCCTGGCTTCCGGGGGTTGCTTGTGGTTCCTGGCGTTCCTTGGCTTGTGGACGCACCGTTTCCATCTCTGTCTTCATCACCACGCGGTTCTCTGCCACTCTTCTTAAAAGAACATGAGTCGTTGGATTAAGATCGACCCTAATCTGTGTAACCTTACTCTAACTTATTATATCTGCACAGTTCCTTGGACCTATTTCCAAGTAAGGTCATGTTCTGAGTTTTCAGGAGGACGTGAATTTTGGAGGGGACACTGTTCAACATGAATGCTTTTTGACCATTGTGTCTGCCCACATGACCACCAGCCCAGTCAGGAGCTGGAGCGCCGCCATCAGGCCCCTTTCCTGGGAATTCCCACCACCACCAGCCACCCCACACCACCAGCGTTCGGATTTCTATCACCGTTGACCAATTTTCTGGCCTGTCCTTGCATTCACCTATACAGGGAATTCTGTAGCCTGTGCTTTTTTGCATTTGGCCTCCTTGGCTCACAGTGATTTTAAGATTCGGCCGTGTTTTTGCACGGACCAGTAGGTTGTTCCCTTTTCTTGCTGCGTGGTGTTGTGTTGTGTGATCAGATCACAGTTTTTGCATCCGTTCTTCCACGGATGGACATTCGGATGGTTTTCAGTTTTTGGAGCTTTGGATGATTCAAAATGTGTACGTAGTGGCAACGCATTTTCTCATTCATTTTCTGGTGGACACAGGCTGTGATTTCTCTAGGTTGGATATGAGGAATGGAATTGCTACACCATGGGGCAGGTGTACGTTGAACTTCATTAGAATTGCCAGTCTTCACAGTGACTGCGCTGTGGACGCTTCCAAGGGTGACATGGGAGAGTTCTGCTGCTCTGTGTCTGCTGCATCCCTGGTGCTGGTTGTTTCCTTTGCCACCCAGAGAGGGTAGCCCTCTGCGGGGTTGTCCCTCCACGGTGCTGCCAGGCTGAAGACCCTCCCGCTACGGACTCCTACCTCACCGCTCTCTGCTTTGTTTTTTTCTTTTTCTTTTCTTTTACCTTTTTTTTTTTTTAAGATTTTATTTATTTATTTGACAGACAGAGATTACAAGTAGGCAGAGAGACAAGCAGAGAGAGAGAGAGAGGAGGGGAAGCAGGCTTCCTGCTGAGCAGAGAGCCCGATGTGGGGCTCGATCCCAGGACCCTGAGATCATGACCTGAGCCGAAGGCAGAGGCTTCCAGAGAGCCACCCAGGTGCCCCTGGTTTGTTTTCTTTTTCTCTTTCTTTCTTTCTTTTTTTTTTTTTTTTTTGGTTTGTTTTCTTTTTTATGTTATTGCTCCAAAGATGTTTTCAGGCCCTAAGGTCTGCTGGGGTCCCTTTGTCCACTATCCCTGTCTTCCAAGAATAGCTCTAGTGTGGAGCCTCCAAACTGTGTTCTTCTACTCTTGAATCTCCTTGCTTGCCAGAGGTCAGAGGTTGGAGGTTAATGGTTGGAGGTCAGAGTCCTGCAAGGGGACAGCAGCGGCTTTCTCAAAGTCGGGGCTGTTTAGAGTGTACAGGGGTCCCATGTGACACTTCCACACTGGGCTTCTTTCTTCTTTCACAATCAAGTAAGTGTTTTCCTCACAGATCTCTATTGAGGGTGCAAAGGCAAGAGCAGTAAAGGAAATCATTCAAAAACAAATGAGGAGGCATAACTTTTCCAAAACTCATTTTGACTGCTATTTATAATAGTGAATGATAACAACGAAAAATACTGAGTACTTGGAACGCTACACCAGCTCATGTTCGGAGCTTTCCATATATAGAAACTTGGTAAATCCTCACGTAACCCACTGAGGCTGGAAGTTCATTTCAAGCCCATTTTACAGATGAGGAGCCTGAGGCAGGAAGCGAATCCTCACCTCTCCTACTGCAAGGTAGAGCCAGGGTTTGAAATCCGTTTCTAGTTTCACAGTCTGTGTCTTTCCTGCACGTTTTCTTCCTTAGAGTCATTCACGTTTGAAAGACCCAGCCATGTTTATTTTAATCAGAGAGCCACATCACCTGCTATAAATAGCCACAAAAACGAACGCTCTAATAACATAATTCCAACTGAGTCCTGTTGATCTTCCCTCACCGCCATTCTTTTTCATGGTTTCTGTTTCTGGTTTCATATTAAAGAACATTCTGACCACCTCAAAGCCACAAGATTTTCTCCCGGGTTTTTGCTTAGAAATTTTATAGTGTTAGGTCTTACTATTAGGCCTATAGACCATTTTCAGGTTCTTTTTATGCACAGTGTGGGGTAAAGCTTATGCTTAATTTTTTTTTAACTCCCCATCTAAGGATGTCCAATAGTTTCTGCAGTATGGGTTGAGAAGACTCCCTTCTGTTTTCTCAGAGTCTGGCTTTTCTCATTAAGTGGGAGGGCTCATTTGCAGAGTTGCCGCAGAAGAGATATGTGTCATCATTTGCTATACCCGTTGGCCATGGTCAGCTCCCAATAAGTACCAATTAGTTCTCAGATTACGCTGTTTTCCTGTAGTTTAGCCTGAGTTGTTTCCAGTTTTCTTTCTGCAAAAGTAAATAGCTGGGCAGCGGATACGCCTGGTCTACAGCTTGATGTTTCCTTTAAAATTATTGGAGAGGGGCGCCTGGGTGGCTCAGTGGGTTAAAGCTTCTGCCTTCGGTTCAGGTCATGATCTCAGGGTCCTGGGATTGAGCTCCACATCGGGCTCTCTGCTCAGTAGGGAGCCTGCTTCCCCCCTCTCTCTCTGCCTGCCTCTCTGCCTACTTGTGATCTCTCTGTCAAATAAATAAAATCTTAAAAAAAAAAAAAAAAAAGCCCATACATCCCAAAGCTATTCTGTTCCCTATTAAAAAAAAAAACTGTAGATCCTTGCGCTCCCCTGGAAGGCATGCCTTGCTTTTGAATTAACCCTGCTTTCACCCAGAAGGAGCTGCTCAGGAGGGTTAGGAATTGGAATCAATTCTTCCTTCGGAAACCTTTCCTGCCTGCCTGACCCCCACTCACCTGGGGTCCCCCCATGGGTGGTTCCTCATCTTCCCTTTGGCTGCACAAATTTTTTTCATGATGCTCTTTTGTACCCGTGTCTTGCCCTCTTGCCCGCCCCACCATCCTGTGAGCCTCTTACCGGGATCACTGGCTACTAGTTCCCAGCATGGCAGCCACATGGAGTGGATGCTTAGTACAGCAGAATGGCGCCCGGTAATGCTGTTGCGAGCTCACCTTCGCGGTGAGCCTTCCGCTAAGAGCCTCCTTCTAGCACCCGCGGCTGGTGCTTCCCCTGCTTCCCTGCGTCTCCAGCTTCCTCTAAGTGAGGGGTTGCAGCCCCGGTTCACGTTAGATGGTGTTACAGATCCTTGGCTCCCTCCTTAAATCACGTTGGGTCCCAGAGGGAGGAAATGACTTTGCTGTTCTTTTTCAACCCTTCTGACTTATCTAGGAAGGGTTTCCCAGCCTCAGCACTATTGACATTTGGGGTTGGAAAATTCTTTGTTGTGAGGGGCTGCCCTGTGCACTGGAGGGCATTGACAACATCTCTGGCCTGCTTCCACGAGACTGTTGGCCCCAGCACCCCCAACCTCAGTTGGGACAACCAAAAATATCTGTCGACATTGCCCGATGTCACCTGGGGGACAGAATCCAGCTCCTGGTTGAGAACTACTGCTCTGGCGAAAAGACTCTGTCTGTGCTAAAATATCTCCTTTTTTTTCCTTTTCTTTTTTTTAAATGATTTTATTTAAATTCAAGTTAGTTACCATATGGTGTGTTATTAGTTTCATGCGTAGAAGTTCATGATTCATCAGTTGCATGGAACACCCATTACATCATTAGATCACAGGCCCTCCTTAATGCCCATCCCCCACTTACCCCTCCCCCTCCATTTGTTCCTTACAGTTCTCTAACCTTTGCTCGTCTCCCTTTTCAAAAAAAAAAAAAAGAGAGAGAGAGAGAGAGCAGATCTGTAGCTCAGAGCCTTCAGCAGGCAAAGCTTTCTCACTAGAATTTAATTACATTTGTTTTTGCTTTCCTTGATGTGACCTTTTCATTCTGGCAAGTGACAACTGTTTCTCTCTTCACGAAAGCGTTATCCCGTTTTCTTTACAAGTTACTTTGAGTAAAAAGGCAAGTGACTATAGAGAAATATGTCTCAATATATGTAAATACAGCCCAAAGGGTGTTGGGCTAGGCACCTGACCCTAAGGAGAGTTGAGGAACATGTCTTCCTGTCTCAGTGCTTCGGTCATCTGTTGAACTGGGCAGGTGTTCATGTTCTGTTTCACTTAAGACAATATGCCAACTTGGAAGGTGCCCAAGGGATCTGGCCCGGGTGCCAAGCCTCCTAGCTGCTCCTAATCATTACATGCTGCACCTGCCAGGAGCGTCCTGCTTGCTGCGAGCCTTTGGTCTGTGGGCCCAGGAGTCGGTCTCACTTGATAAAACCTGCCAGGTGACTTTGGATGACAAGTGCAAAGGCAGTGCCTATCTGGATCCCGTCCAGTCTAGTCTGGGAAACAGGCACTCGAAAACAGATCACACAGGCCCGGAGCCCTTCTGATTTCATAGAGAGGTCAGCTGTGGGAGGAAAGCACAATATTTCATTCATATCAGGCATCTTGGCCAAACTGCTGATCTGCTCCTGCCTCCACTTGCCTCGTGGGAAAAGCCTCGATCAGATACCAAAGTAAGTGAGAATATCACACTTAGCAACTGTCAATGAATTCATGGGTCTAGGCATGAAGAACCCGCGGCTGTCAACATCGGAAAAGAATAATTATCAGATGTTGCATACCTCCTGTTGAAATAACCCAGTTGCACTTATACTGGTAACAAAGGGTTTGAGCTTGAATCTGATCCAGCTGCCAATGTGCAGAAACAGAGGACAAAGGAACATATTGAATTGTACCATGCATGAAGTCTGGACCGGGGACAATGTAGTGAGCAAATATCCCGGGTTCATCCGCAGATGACTTGTAAGGGAGGGAATGAGATGGAAGGGAAATTCCATAGATGAAAAGAGACTTAGGGGCGCCTGGGTGGCTCAGTGGGTTAAGCCGCTGCCTTTGGCTCAGGTCATGATCTCAGGGTCCTGGGATCGAGTCCCGCATCGGGCTCTCTGCTCAGCAGGGAGCCTGCTTCCCTCTCTCTCTCTCTCTGCCTGCCTCTCTGCCTACTTGTGATCTCTGTCAAATAAATAAATAAAATTAAAAAAAAAAAGAAAAGAGACTTAAAGGATACATGAAATTTAAGAAAAAGATGAAGCTTGAAAGCTATAGTGTTGAGGGAGGCACAGTTGCTGGATAAAGTGTGTGGATAAAGCCATAAAGAAACCAACACGGTGAATGCTGTCCTAGGATGGTGGTTGCTCTTCTGGGGGGTGCTGTGACTGGGGTAGGTCTCATGAGGGGCTTCTGGGGTG
This sequence comes from Mustela erminea, assembly GCF_009829155.1. Classification (NCBI taxonomy): domain Eukaryota; kingdom Metazoa; phylum Chordata; class Mammalia; order Carnivora; family Mustelidae; genus Mustela; species Mustela erminea. The sequence continues at coordinate 48,022,918 of NC_045632.1, read as the reverse complement.
CCTGGCCACCTTTTCTATTTCTTGATTCCAAGACACGATTGTATTACGATAACTCATTAAACTGTATATTTGTTGGATGTTATCCCTGTGTTCTATTTTAAATATTTTATATTATTATTTTTAAGTATTCTCTACATCCAACATGGGGCTCAGACTTGCAACCCCGAGATCAAGAGTCCTATGCTCTACTGATGGAGCCAGCCAGGTGCCCCAGCTGTGTTTTATTTTAAAATAAAAAGTTTTAAGGGGTGCCCAGATGGCTCAGTCGGTTAAGTGTCTGCCTTTGGCTCAGATCATCATCTCAGGGGTCCTGGGATTAAGCCCCACATTGGGCTCCCTGCTCAATGGGGAGTCTGCTTCTCCCTCTGCCCCTCCCCCAGCCCGTGCTGTCTCTCAAATAAATAAAATCTTTTAAAAAAATAAAAAGCAATATGCTTTAAAAAATATTCTACCTTTTATAGGCAAAAAGATATAAACTATGAAAAACATGCTTTTTCCCCTCAAGATTTTATTTATTTATTTTAGAGCATGACTGGGGGAGAGGCAAAGGGAGAGGGAGAGAGACCCCCCAGCAAACTCCGGCTGAGTGTGCATCCTGACCAGGGCTAGATCCCGGGACACTGAGATCAATACCTGAGCTGAAATCAAGAGTCAGATGCCTAACCAAATGAGCCACCCAGGCGCCCCTGCTTCTGTTTTGAAATATAAACAATTCAATGATAAATCAGAATATATGAAATGTTTATCTTCAAGGAGAGGGAAATGATAGGAATGAAAGATAGGGACTGGAAGCTAGAACTTTCTGAATATACCTTCTATAGTTTTTACTTTGGAATTATGTGTTTTATGTAATTAAAGTTTTTAAAAATCCCTAAAAATAACAAGCAGATGGAAGTGTATGGTTTTTGGACTATACATGTCCAATGAGGAGATAACTGAACATAGAACCACGAAGAAAACTTAAACTGCATGGACTTGTCTCTTGTTAAGTGATATCAGTGTTACCATTTTGAAACTACTGTCCATACAGAAGGAGAAAACAAATAATCATCTTAAGTGTCAATAAGAAAAAAGATTCTCAGTACAAGGCAAGTGAGATGCACATAATCCAAGGGAGTTAAAAGAAACCTTATAATTCTAATGATTTATCTACAGATTATTATTTTTTTTTAAGATTTTATTTTTTTTATTTATTTATTTGAGGAGAAACAGTGAGAGAGAGCATGAGCGAGGAGAAGGTCAGAGGGAGAAGCAGACTCCCCATGGAGCTGGGAGCCCGATGCGGGACTCGATCCCGGGACTCCGGGATCATGACCTGAGCCGAAGACAGTCGTCCAACCAACTGAGCCACCCAGGCGTCCCAATCTACAGATTAATTTTATACTTAAAAATAATAATTTCTGAGGCACCTGCATGTCTCCATTGGTTGAGTGTCTGACTCCTGATTTCAGCTCAGGTCATGAGATCAAGGTGGTGAGATCAAGCCCCGCACTGGGCTCTGTGCTGAGTGTGGAGCCTGTTTAAGATTCTTTCTTTCCCTCTGCCCCTCCCCTCCACTTGGATGAGGGCTTGTTGTGTCTTCCTCTGAAAAAAAAAAAAAAAAAAGGTCTGTCCGCCTGAAGAGCCTATGGACACTGACAACCAATAAGCACCCCTAGAGCTCAGGCTCTGATTTCTAAGTATTATTCCCCACAAACAGAGCTCTGCGGAAAAGTAGCTCATTTCTAGTCCGAGGCAGAAAATGTCCAAGATGAGCCTCGAAACTCCATTCATGCTTGAAAGCAAGGAAGCTGTTGAAAACTACTGCTGTCATGTTAGTAGGACAGGACCCTACTGGAAGGAGCTCCCACTATCTTCATGATGAAATAATCTGAGCATTAAGAAGAATAACAAACAGCTTCGCAATTTCTTATTGTTACATCTCCAGCTATCATACAGCCCCATGACTCACCCTTAGATAGTTCCCTAAGAAAAATAAAATATTTCCAGAGAAAGACCATTTGTATGCAAATGTATGTGGCTTTATTCATACTTGGGAAACCCTGGGAGCAATGCAAATGCTTGTCAACTGATAAATGGATCAACAAATTGTGATATCATGGAATGCTACTCAGTATAAAAGGAAAAGATGACTGATCTCAACTACACTCTGTTGAGTATCCCCAACACATTTGCTAAGTGAAAGAAGACACAACAGAAAGGGCAGCATACTTTATAATTCTGTTTATATAATATTTTGGGGGGAAAACCCTATTAGGAATAGCAATTAGATAAATATTCATCAGAGGTATAGAGTGAGGAAAGGGATTGGCTACAAAGGGATACAGGAGAAGTTTTGGGGGTGATAGAAATGTTCCAGATCTTAGCATAACGTGTTTGTGTGTATTTATTAAAACTCATCAAACTGTACACTTAAAGAAGATGAACTTCAGTGTATACAATTTTACCTCAGTCAACCTGCCTTAAAAAGCAACTTTAATGGATTGAAATATAGAAGTTAGAAGATTAATGAATTCAAAATGATACTGAAGAATCATTACTAGTTACCTTTGGAGGATTCTAGGGAAGAACCCATTCTGAAAACTGGTACATAAGCCAAGGGAAAGAATCAAACGATTACCCTGGTTTTTCTAAACAGAACAAACTTTGAGGTAAGAAAACAGAGGAGGGGGAAAGTTCTCCCTTCTAGGAGGATCACAGTAATAAATGTAGAAGGAAAGGTAGAAGCAGAAATTCACCTCCTGACTGACTAAATGGAATACTGGATGCGGGCTAGAATCCTCAGTGTTTGATGAAAGATAAAAGGCTGATGGAAAATTTTATAATACATGAATTATGGAGAAAGAACTTGACATTAGCTCACTAAAGGGGGTTGAGAAGACATTTGGTGCCTCCTGCTGTAAGGCAGTACCTCCTATGAAAACTACACCCAAACTTAATGAAGGTTTTTGATCTGAATATTAAGAAATGCATCGATAAGTATGTTGAATGGCATTCCAAGGATGCAGTCAACCAAATCCAGAATGACCCAGTTTCTTCAACAATAACAAAAAAGGGAAAATAAGCTTTCATATATTAAAAGGCCTTAAGAGTTCAAAACTTACACAGATTTACAGAAATTTAAGATAGTGTGGTACCGGCATAGAGGGAAACATACAGATCAGTGGAATGGGATTGAGAGTCCAGAAGTAAATCCCTATCCGTCTATGCCTCTATGGTCAGCTGAGTTCTGGTGAGGGCCCCAGTACCATCCAATGGAGGAAATAGTCTTTTCAAAAAATGGTGCTGGGACAGTTGGATAGCCCCCACAAAAATGAAGTTGGGCTCTTACCTCAAACCATATGCAAAATTAACTCCAAATGCATCACAGACTTAAATGGAAAAGCTAAAACTATAAAACTCTTAAAATACTTATAAATCATTGTGACCTTGGATTAGGCAGCAGTTTCTTAGATAGGACACCAAAAGCACAAACAACCAAAAAAGAAAAAAAAAAAAAGATAAATTGGACTTCATCAGGCTTAAAACTGTCGTGTATCCTGGGACACTATCAACAAAGTGAAAAGACACCCTACAAAATGGGAGAAAATACTTAATCTTATCTTAAAATTTTTTTTTAATTATTATTAACATATAATGTATTATTTGTTTCAAGGGTACAGGTCTGTGACTCAGACTGTTAAGAGCCTAACGATTTGTCTCCCTCTCTGGTTTTATCTTGTTTCATTTTTTCTTCTCTTCTCCTATGATTCTCTGCGTTGTTTCTTAAGTTCTGCTTATCCGTGAAATCATATGATAATTGTCTTTCTCTGATTGACTTATTTTGCTTAGCATAATACCCTCTAGTTCCATCCATATTGTTGCGAATGGCAAGATTTCTTTTTTTTTTCCCCCCCATCCCATGGCTGAGTAAGACCACATGTTCTTATCCATTCATCTGTCAATGGATATCTGGGCTCTTTCCATGGTTGGGCTATTGTGGACATTGCTGCCATAAACATTGGAGTGTAGGTGCCCCCTTGGATCACTACATTTGTATCTTTGGGGTCAATGCCTAGTAGTGCAATTGGTGGATTATAGGGTACCTCTCTTTTCAACTTTCCGAGGAACCTCCATATTGTTTTCCAAAGTGGCTGTACCAACTTGCACCCTCACCGACAGTGTAAGAGGGTTCCCTTTTCTCCACAACCTCTCTCCCACATTTGTTGTTTCTTCCCTTGTCAACTTTTGCCATTCTAACTGATGTAAGGTGGTGTATCAGTGTGGTTTTGATTTGAATTTCCCTGATGGCTAATAACATTGAACATTTTTTCATGTGTCTGTTAGCAGTTTGTATGTCTTCTTTGGAAAAGTGTCTGTTCATGTCTTCTGGCCATTTTTTTACTTGATAATTTGTTTTTTGGGTGTTGAGTTTGAGAAGTTCTTTATAGATCTTGGATATCAGTGCTTTGTCTGTAGTCTCATTTGCAATTATCTTCTCCCATTCCGTGGGTTGCCTTCTTGTTTTGTTGCCTGTTTTCTTTGCTGTGCAGAAGCTTTTGATCTTGATGAAGTCCCAATAGTTCACTTTCACTTTTGTTCCCCTCATCTTTGGAGACATGTCTTGAAAGAAGTCGCTGTGGCTGATGTCGAAGACGTTACTGCCTATGTTCTCCTCTAAGATTTTGATGGATTCCTGTATCACACTGAGGTCTTTCATCCATTTAGAGTTTATCTTTGTGTGCGGTGTAAGAGAATGGTCCAATATCCTTCTTCTCCATGTGGCTGTCCAATCTTCCCAGCACATTTATTGAAAAGACTGTCTTTTTTCCACAGGGTATTAATTCATAATAGCCCCCCAGTGAAAACAAACCAAATGTCCATCAATTGAGGAATGGTTAGAGAAAATGTGGTGTATCCATACAATGGAATATTATTTGACAGTAAAAAAGAATGGAGTGGTAGTCTCAGGGGTAAGATGGTGATTGCCTCCAGCACCATGTGGTAATGGCGGTGACAGAGCCAGAGCTGCTCCATGGTGAAGAGGAAAGCAAAGTCTTTCAAGGAAAAAAGGAAATGCAAATTATGCCAAGAAAGATGTTAGTGAAGCTTATAATTATTGTACTAAAATCTAGATATGGGGGCACCTCGGTGGCTCAGTGAGTTAAAGCCTCTGCCTCCGGCTCAGGTCATGATCCCAGGGTCCTGGGATCGAGCCCCACATCAGGCTCTCTGCTCAGCAGGGAGCCTGCTTCCCTTCCTTTCTCCCTGCCTGCCTCTCTGCCTACTTGTGATCTCTGTCTGTCAAATAAATAAATACAATCTTAAAAAAAAAAAACAACCTAGATATGCATCCTAAAAATGCTAGCTATGTGAGAATTGAGCGGCTATTTTGATGATGCTCAGAAAGCTCCAGAAAGCTTTTGGAGACACACAGCAGGGAGGTTGAATGATAGTTTTGCCTGGGGATGTCTATGGGAAGGCCAATGCCCCCGACCTCTAGGGAATGCCATGGTGGCATGTCACCGTTTCCAGAGAGCTCTAGAACTGGCTCACAAAAGGGTTCAGGCACAATAATATATATGAGCATGAGAAAAGAACAGAAACAGATTCTGAGAAGCAGGATTTTTGGCAAGTGGTTTTCAGCATGGATGGTGCCCTAGAGTTTGCCCCATCTGCCGTTGCTTCAAAATTACCAAAGCACAATATTTAGCCATGCTGGGTCATTATCTAGAAGGACAGTCTGCGGCCGGTGACATTCCACTAAGGGCCATGCTCTGTGTGTAGGAGGTCTCTGCCATTTTTAGGAAGACCACATTGAGAAAGTAGTTCAGTTTTTTGCACAGGCTTCCAAGGTGACTCCTGACCACAAAAGTGCCTGCCTTGCTTGCAGAAATGCCAAAGCCCTTAAAGCAGAGAAAGAAGGTGGGAATAAAACATTTAAAGGAGGAAATGACAAGCTGGCCTATGAGCTATATACAGAAGCCCCAGGGACAGACCCCCAACAATATAAAAACAAATGCCGAACCCTGCTCTAACTGGGGTATAGATCATTCCAAGCTCAGGAGACTAGGTGGTGCAACAGAAGTTTGCACAAATGCAGCAAGGCTTGGGGCCACTTAATTAAAAGCCTCCTTGGGAAAAGCTCAGTGTTACATGGATACAGAACAATTTCAAAAGCAGGACAGGACTGCGGAAAAGTGTATCAGACGGAGAAAACAGAAGAACATGCCCAGCTCCTAAAACATTGCGCAGCCGGAGCTGAAGGAAAGCCTACCACAAGGTTCTGGGAGCCGACGTGAATGGCTCTGAGGATGAGATCAAGAAAACTCCACAACAAGCCTTGAAGCCCCATCCAGACGGCCCAGGGGGAGCCAGTGCTGAAGTGGCAGAGGAGGAGGAGGAGGAGGAGGAGGAGGAGGAGGAGGAGGAGGAGGAGGAGGAGGAGGAGGAGGAGGAGGAGGAGGAGGAGGAGGAGGAGGAGGAGAGAACGTTCGAGGAAGTCAGCAAAGCTTTTGCTCTTCTCCCCGATCCCGGGAAGTAGACTCACTTTGACACTGGACTGGACACGGATGAGGAGGACAAGCATCTGGTCCGGGAGGAACTTACTTTTTCACTTTGGGTAACCCGAGGAAGCCCTCCAGAACCCGGAGAGTGTGGATTTGCCCGGTGTGACTTGGAATGTGGACAGAGCTCACCTGCTCTCTCCTCATCTCTGTGTACGCGGAGCACTGTGGCTTTTCCCGTTGGATCGCCTGGGTCTGTGTGAGTGGGTGAAGGAACGGGGCCCCGCGCCAAGTGCGGGCGTGGGAGCGGGGAAGGGGATGGACAGGGAAGCAGCTTGCGAATTTTTGTTTTCTTGTTTTAACTTTATTTAAAAAGACAAAAAAGTGGGGGGGGGCACCTGGCTGGCTCAGTTAGCCGAGCATGTGACTCTTGAGCTCAGGATCTTGAGTTCGAGCCCCATGTTGGGTATAGAGATGACTTAAAATTGAAATCTTTAAAAAATTTTTTTCAAATTAAAAAAAAAAAAAAGGAATGAAATGCTGAAAGGTGCCATGTCCTAGGCTATTTGGGCTGCCGTAGTAAAATGCCATGGATGGGGTACTTAAAGGACGGAAGTGCCCTCGCTCACAGTTCTGGAGGCTGGAGGTCCGAGCTCAGGGACCAGCATGGCTTGTTTCTGGTGTGGACTCTCCCCGGGGGCTGCAGGTGCTCGCCTCGCTGTGGGCTCACACGACCTCTTCCCTGGGCGGGGTGGAGGGGGCATGCAGGAAGAGCAGGAAGCTCTCTGTCTAGTGGCTCTTCTTATAAAGTCACGAATCCCATTGTGGCCTCATCTAATCCTAATTACCTCCCCAAGGTCCCATCTCCCACCACACCGGGGGCTAGGGCTACAACCTAGGAAGTTAGGGGATACACTGAGTTTATCACAAAGTACGAGATGGATGAACCCTGAAAACATTACACTAAGTGGAAGAAGCGAGTCTTAAAGGACCACATACTGTGTGACTCCATTGATAAGAAATGTCCAGAGGAAGCAAATCCATAGAGACGGGAAGAAAATCCATAGAGACGGAAAGCAAATTTGTAGGTTGCTTGCCAGGGACTGGATGGGGGTAAGAAGTAAACAGAGATTGCAAAGGAATACAGTTTATTTTGGGGGTGATGAAAATGTTCTGACGGGCGCCTGGGTGACTCAGTGGGTTAAGCCTCTGCTTTCAGCTCAGGTCATGATCTCAGGGTCTTGGGATCGAGCCCCGCATCAGGCTCTCTGCTCGGCAGGGAGCCTGCGTCCCCTCTCTCTGCCTGCCTCTCTGTCTACTTGTGATCTCTGTCTGTCAAATAAATAAATAAAATCTTTAAAAAAATGTTCTGAAAATAGATTGTGGGTGATTGTTGTACAACTTTGTGAATCTACTAAAAGAATCTCACGGAATTATACACTTGGAAATGGCAAATTTTATGGCCTGTGAAGTATATCTTAATAATAAAAAAAAAAGAAAAAAGATGTTGAGACACATCAATCAATGGACCTTGTTAGACTCTCAATTCAAACAAAGAAACTTAAAAAAAAGACAGATATTTTTATTTTTAATTTTTTTTATTTTTAAAGATTTTTATTTATTTAACAGATCACAAGTAGGCAGAGAGGCAGGCAGGGTGGCGGGAAGAAGGATCCCCAATGAACAGGGAGTCCGATGCGGGGCTCAATCCCAGGACCCTGAGATCGTGACCTGAGCCAAAGGCAGAAGCTTAACTCACTGAGGCACGCAGGCGCCCCAAGAGACAGATATTTTTAACACAATCAGGGAAAATTGAACATGGATTCTGTATTAAATGGTATCAGGGATTCTTGATTTGGGAATGTGCAATAGTAGTAACATGATTATAGTTTTTTAAAACGTCGTATTCACAACTGAACTGCGCAGAACATTCCAGCATATACTTTCTTACATACCTGGCCCCTGTGCGAGCTTCCTAATGCCTGCTGTCAGCCGGGGGGTAGCTGGGGGTGGCGTGGGAGAGGCACGTTCTCAAGCTCCTCCCCCTCTCCCATGAGAGAGGCGGTGGGGGGGACAGGGGTGCCCTCTCAGGTGTGGGGAAGGCCACTCTCTGAGGCAGATGGCTGTCAGGCCACTGGTCTGGCCCCATTTGCGGGGAAAGGTCCTACTTTCCTCCGTGCCACTCCGAAGGCTCTAGCGCCCGGGTCATCAGGCGACTCCGGTCGGTGTCTTCCTCCGCTTTCCCACATGTGCTCCATTCTGGAGGGGCTCAAGGGCTAGGGCCACAGAAGGCACCCAACTTCCGACTCTCTGGTGTGGTGTGAAGGCGGCTGCGACCTCATTTCTTCCTTTCTTGGCTTCTCCGTCAGGGCCTGGGGGTCTGGGGTGTATGGTGGGGTTCGGGACCGAAGGCCTTTCCGGGAAATTGAAGGCCTTTCTGGGAGATTCATGCTCGAGGAGACTGCCCAGAGAGCTGCGGTTTTCACCTCCTGGCAGCCCAAGTCCTTCAGGTACTTTACAACCTCACCTCCTTCAGGAAGCTCCCCGGATTGAACCCATGCAGCCATTCATTGCTCGGTCCTGCTTTTGTTCAGGCCCGTGTCTGTCAGCTGGTGTCCTTGTAACTCACTCCTGGGCTGGCACTGCCCTTGGGACGTTCCAAAGTCCCTTCTCGCATGCAGCCGGGTGGCCGGCCTCTGGAGTCTCCCCGGGGTCCCCGGCCGGGCTGGGGGTGCCGCGCGCACACAGACTCCCGGTGCCCGTGGCTGATGTCTGAGTGGCAGCACTGCTCTTACATAATCGGTTTCTCTCCTCCTTTCTCCCTCCAGAGCCAGATTTCACATTGAGCAGCTGCAGACGGAGAAATCAGAGAAAGCACAACCCAGCCCCGGATTCCGAGGGGCCTGCTGGGGACTCTCTCCTCCCGCTTGAGACGGAAGACCCCGAGGCCGGAGTCTCAGGCCAGGTCCCGCCAGCTGCCATGGGACTCGCAGCCGCCGCCCCCCAGCTGCCCTCCGCACGGCCAGGCAGATAAGGGCGGGCACTGCCCCAGGAGCACCTGCCGCCCCCTGCCGGGCAGCTCCTCTGTGGCCAGCCCTTCCCCAGCCTTGGGGCACCTTCGCTGACCCGAGGCCATGTAGGCCCCATCTGGGCCTTTGTGGAGAGACACACACAGCCGGGGACACCGCCTCTGCTCTCTGGGGGGACACAGCACGCCACCATGTCCTGGGGAATCGCCGGGCTGCACTGTGAGTACCGGGGTGGGGTGGGGGGGGCTGTCCGTGGAGACTGCCCTGGGAGGCATTGGCCCAGAGCCGGGCTCTGCTGTAACCAAGGCAACCAGGCCATTCCCGCTGGTGAGAAGTTGAGATGCTTCCCAGCTTAACAGCTTGGGGACTCCCGTGGCCGCTCTCTGCCCTGGCTGTAGCCCACCGCAGCTCAGACCCGCAGTGTGGCTCCAGGTCCTGGGCTGGTTGGCATGGTCAGTGGGTGGTCAAGGGGATGGGGCAGGCACGGGGTGCAAGGGGCAGCAGCACCTTCTCAGGCTGTCTGGTGCTGGGGTGCACGGGCTGTGGGGGCAGAGAGGAATTCTGGTCTCCCTGGGTGTGGCCAGCCGGGGGCGGGAGCTTGTGGAAGTGTCTCCCAAGCCCCGTGGGAGAAGTGCCACCAGGTGCTGGAGGAGGCAGCCTGTTCCCTCTGCCCCTCCCTCCGTGACAGAACAAAATTAAGAGGCAGAAAGAGAACAGTGTTGTTGGTAAAAAGAAAAAATAAGTTGAAATGAGGACAGAACGTGTCTAGAAGCCTCTCAAGCCCGCTGGTGGGAGGCCAGACCAAGATCCCTTCAGACTCCAAGATTCAATTGAATTGACTCAAATTCAACACATTTTTCTGGTGCCTCCCACATGCCCACTGGAGAGTGACTGCCATGGCAACAAGGACTGGGCTAGCTCGTGCCCCTCTCCCCGACGCCTGGCACGGAGGTCGGCGCTCGGAGCTGTGTGCCTTATGGATGAGGTCTGGGGTTTGATCCCGCAAGGGGTCCAGGCTGGCCCTTGGGGAGGGATACTGCAAAGGGTCGGGACACGCAGAACAGGCAGAAGGACCCAGGCCCAGTGTTCTGGAAGCTTCCAGATCACAAGGAGCAAGAAGAGTGGTGTGGTGAGGAGACACTTGAGCGGACAGGACAGTGTTCACTCAGGTGGATGTAGGAAGGTGAGGACAGGGTCTCAGGTAGAGGGAACAGCGTGGGTAAGGGTTCAGCCTTGGGACCATGAAAGGCCAGGCTGGAAAGCAGGTTTGGGCTCAGGTGGTGGAGGCCATAAAGGCCAGTCCATGAGACATCAGGGAGCCCAGGAAGGTTCAAGATCCAGGAGTGGGGTTGTGACTGGGAGTTACTCTGCTTTCGGAAGATCAGTGTGTGCTACTTACAGGCTGTGCTGCGACCTTGTGGGCAGGAAGTGACGAGGGTCTGTTCCGGAGGTGGCCCTGGGAGCGGAAGGCATGGTGGAGGCCCACTGCCCGCTGGGGCAGGGATGGGCTGTGGGGTGGGAGGCAGGGAGGGCTGCAGGTCGGGGGCTTGTAGAGGGGCTGGGTGCTGGGGAAGGATGGGCTGCCATAATAAACCGCCACAAACTCGGTGACTGAACAGGGCAGAAATTTCTTCTGTCCCAGGTCTGGAGGCCAGAAGTCTAAAATTAAGGTGGGGACAGGGCCACGCCTCCTCCGGAGCTCTAGGGGAGACTCCTTTCTGCCTCTTCCTGCTTCAGGTGGTGGCTGGCAGTCCGTGGTTTGGGGTGCCACCGTGCTGGTCTGTATCTGTCTCCTCCTGACTCTTTCTGCTTATCTCTCTGTCCCCTCCACTTCTTATGAGGACACCTGGTCATTGGATTTAAGTCGGCCTTCATGTTATCCCCAAAGACCCCATTTCCTAATTGGGGGGATGCTGTTCAGCCCTCTGTGCAGGTTCAGATTCAGTTGCTGCGGGTGTGGACAAGCCCCATTTGTCCCTCCGCAAGGGTCTGTCCCCAGGGGAGGTGCCACCCCTCCCGCTCCCAGCCAGGGATCCGAGAAGGGAGCTCCTTCCTCACTTGCTTTTTCTTCAGCCTCCTCTTCTGTCTTGGGGATGTCTTCCTTCTGGAGGGTGGGGACCAAGAGCAGCCCTCTTCCCGGGTCAGGGGTGCACTGGTGGTGGGGCTCTCTGGGGTTCAGAGCTGCTGTGAGGCTACAGCCATGCTGGCCCCGTGGAGTCACTGGTTGCTGGCCTGTTTCTTGGGGTGGAGACAGCAGAAAAGGGACTGAAATTTGGAGGTGGTGGTCAGTCTGCAGATCTAAAGGAAGTCTGGGTCTGGCGGAAGGCAGATGACCCATGGACAAGGTTTCTGGCTCAGCCCAAGCATGCCAGGATGGCTTTTTCTGGCTTGTTCCTGCTGGAAGCCCACTGCTGTCAGGACAGGGGTGAGGGCAGCAAGCGTGGGACTTCAGGATGACTGGCCCATGGGAAGGAAGGCCAAGTGTGGACAGAGATACTGATTTTAAAGACAAGATGCAAACTCAGATTTTTACGTGAAATCTCTGTGAACTGAGTTGTGGCCCTTGGGACACCAGTTTGCAACTGTCTATGGAGGTCGGTGGTTCTCCAAGTGTAGTCCCCAGATCAAGATCCAAGCAGCAGCTTGGAACTTGCTAGAAATACAAATTCTCCAGGCCCACCCCAGACTTCCTGACTCAGACACTCTGGGCCTTAACCAGTTTTCCAGAAAATTCGGATGCATGCTCCTCATCCCTTGTTCAAGATGAACCCCCCACAGTACTCAGTCAACAAGACAATGTTGTGGCTGACTGCATTATGGATTCACATACTGGGGGCCGGGTTGTCTGGTCAAGACAATGAGTGAGGTGGACAGATGGTGCTAGAGACCGAGACTATGCGGGCTGGTTCAGGCAGGGGAGAGCCTGGTTGGGGCTTGGGGGAAGGAGTCTCGGTGAGACCTTGAGAGAGGTCTGCCATGTGAGAGGATACCCAGGGCAGAGGCAAAGTGTTAGCAAAAACCATAAACCAGGAATGATCTCAGTTTGCCATGGTGCTAAGCTGAGGGGCTTCATGATTTAGAGACAAGATAGGAAGCAGCAGAGAATACTGGTTCTGTTTGTGTTTATCTCGTCGTTTGTCCAAAATCCAGTGCAAGCACTTGGGAAGAGACAAGAGAGAGGAAATGCAAGATGGGTTGCAAATTTGCAACCTTGAAAAATACGGTTGGCGGACTGCTGTGCGAGGAAGGGCTGGTGGGGCCAGCACATCCTGGACATGGGCTTGGGGCCATGTGGGGCACTCCTGGGGAGGGTCCAGCCAGAGCCAGGACCAGGTGGCAGCACTGAGAGAGGTGGCCAGGAGCAGGCCCAGGCCAGGGAGGGAGTAAGCAAAAACCTTCTCTGACAAAGTGGTTTTGATTGGTGACGATGGGTAGTGAACATGTGGGCCATTTACAGATTGTCATTCTTAGGGAGAGAATACCACAGCACAGACTCTTTGTCCACGAGTCTTTTGGTGATGGCTCTCTTTCTTGTTTTCCTTCAGGCTTATCCCTAGAAATGAATTCAATGGGTCAAAGGATGAAACATTTACAAAAATTTTTTTAAAGAGTATTTATTTGAGGGGGGGGCAGAGGGAGAGAGAGTCCCAGATAGACTCCCTGATGAGTACGGAGCCCAGTGCGGGGCTGGATCTCATAACCCTGAGATCAGGGCCTGAGCTGAAACCGAGAGTCAGATGCTTAACCCGCTGCACAACCCAGGCTCTCCAGCAGGTCAAAAGTTGTGAAAAATTTTTAGGCTTAATAGGTCAACGGGTGTGGACATTATTAAGTCCACCAATACAAAAAATGGCCAAAATGCTTTCCAGGATAAGAGCACCTGCCTCACGACTTTGCCAGCACCAAGTGTTATGAAAATGAAATAGAAAAAAACCCGACTTTCCTTTTTGATAAGTGAAACATGGCATCTGATTGTTTTAATATGTATTTCTTTACCTTTACTGGGGAGTTTTTTGGGGGGTACGTCTCCTGCCCATCTGTGTTTTCTTTCTGCTTTGATGAGTCTGAAGCGTTTTCCTATTTGTTGGAGACTCCGATATTTTTTGTAAGTGTGTTCCGGTCCAAGAAATCACAAAAGCTGTTTTTGAAGTCACAGTGACTCCCTCCAGCGGCGAAAGCTGGTAATGTTCGAAGGCCGACCGTTGGCAGGCGGGGCTGGGAGAAGCCGCAGCCCGAGAGCAGCGGGCTTCCCCAGGACGAGCACACTGGAAGGGCCACAGTGATTCGTGCTTCTTAGAGGGTTGCCAAGAGCAGCTACAGCAGGGAGGGAAGTGGCTCCAGACACCCTAGAGTCATTTGCAGAGTTGAACGAGCCTCCGTGCCTCCTGATCCGCAGATGGGAATGCAGACCCAGGCTTTGAGGACGCTACAACCCTCGAGGGGGTGGGGGCCAAGGCTGCCCTGGAATGGAGGCTGTGCCTGCCCCATGAGGAGACTTGACACCAACCTCAGGGTGTGACTGCTGGGGGGACTCTGCCTGCTGGGGGCAGGGATGCACCAGCGGGACTGCTCGTGCTCACCTGGCCTTGCTGCTTGAGCCTGGACCCTGGACGGGAGGGCGTCCTCTGGGCTCTGCACCCCCACCCCTCCCATGGCTGGGAGAAGGGAGGGCGCACCCAGGGGACGGGGGAGTGGCACAGGGCGCTCATGTATTGCTGTTGGGTTCGGTCCACAGATCTCGGGATCCTCCTTGGCATGGCCTTGGGGAACGAGGGTTTGGAGATGTGGCCCTTGACCCAGACGGAGGAGTGTGCGGTTACCGGCTTTCTGCGGGACAAGCTACAGTACAGGAACCGTCTTCAGTACATGGTAACTGTGTAGGCCCCTGCCCAAGCCCCCGCGCTCCCAGAGGGTAGGGCCTTGCGGGCCCCGCCGTGGGTCTGTGTCAGCCCTGAGCCCATGGCCTCTTTCTCCACGGCACACCCCAGAGTGTCCGGTCCACACTGACTGTCCCCTTCCCTGCAGGTGTCCCCCCAGGCCCTTCAGCCCTGCTACTTGATCTGACCTTTGATCCTTTCTCCCCATGCCGCTCACCCTGTGACTCACGAGTGGATTCCAGGAAGACTTGCGGGACTGGCAGGGCAGATAGATAAGGACCTGGCACTGTGGCTCTAAAAGTCTGTCTTTTTTCTTTTCTCCTTGACAGCTTTACTAGATGTCATTCACACACCACACTATTCACCTGTTTAAGGGTACAGCTCAGCGGTTTTCAGTATCCGGCAGAACACTGCAGCCGGCACCATAAGAAGTTTAGATCATCTTATTTGAGCTAGTTTTCCTCACCTCCAAAAAATATAGTACTCTTGGGGGTACTAGGTCCTCCAACCACTTCTTGGCCTAAAGTTTCTGCCATCGTAGGAACTCCACACTTTGTCTCAGCCTCCCCTGTGTCCCAGAGGAAGGAGAGCTCTTGCTACCCGAGGGGAGAGCAGAGGGCTTCTTCTCTCTCAAAGGCCACCGCTGCCATCAGCGGGTTGGTCCTTGGCCCTCTCCTTCTACAGCAGATTGTCTGGGAATGGGGGGAGCCTGTCTGAGCCATTTCTGACACTGACCTCATGGTTTGTTCTTGTACTTCCCCAGAAACACTACTTCCCCATCAACTACAGGGTCAGCGTGCCTTATGAGGGGGTGCTCAGAATGGCCAACATCACCAGGCTGGTGAGAACCCCTCCTGGGCTGGGAGACCCCCTCCTGGGCTGGGAGACCCCTGCCTCCTGGGACACCCCACGGACCCGGCCTGAGAAGCACATTGGTCTTGGCAGGTCCTGCTGCCAGGGGCCTTTCCCAGCTCTGGGACCAAGCCTGCCCTTGGCCGAGGCCTCGAGGCTGCTCCTTGTTTACCACGGCTGCCCGTTCTCTGCTCCCTTCATGGGGCCGCGTGGGGTGGGGGGTGATCAGAGCAGTGGCGGGGCGGGCCCGGAGCCACATGTCTGCCGGCCTCAGCGATCTCTCCTGTCCCCGCAGCAGAGGGCGCGGGTCAGCCAGCGGGAGCTGCGGTACCTGTGGGTCTGGGTGAGCCTCAGCGCTACCGAGTCGGTGCAGGAGGTGCTGTTCGAGGGCCACCCGTCCTGGAAGTACCTGGAGGAGGTCCGCACGCTGCTGCTGGACGTGCAGCAGAGCCTCACGGTGAGCTGCGCCCAGCTGCGGGGCTGGGGACGCGCATGCGCGCAGGGGTGGCGGCCAGGGATGGTTGAGGTGTGAACACGTGGAAAGTTTCGGCGTGTCCTATAGGGCGTGGGAGAAATGAGAGAGGAAGACAGGGCCAGGGCCTGGTGGGTGGCCTTGGCTAGGGGCAGGAGAGGCTGTCCCTATTGACCTGGGATCTTGGCCAAGTCATCAATCCCTCTGGCTTTGTGGAGGCTCCTCTTGGGGGAGAGGAGAGGAAGCGTGAAGAGGCAGAGGAATGAACACAGGTTTTAGGGTAAGGACGTGCTTGCTTGTAAAGGTGGATACATGACATCCTACGTTTGTTAAAGTCCACAGCTCGTACAGCACAAAGTCAACTCTGGGCTTGATGTCGTAAGAAGGTTCCTGAACATGGCCTGCGTGGCAGGGTTGATGGGAGGCCTCTATAAAGCCGGCAGCCTAGGGTCGCAGAATCAGTGTGAGCCCCCTGCAGGCCATGGGTGTGCTGCGGGACCCCTCCCCCACTTTTGCCCTAGTCCCCAAGTAGGAGCCTTCCCGGGGAGCCCCACCTGCTGCCCAGCCAGAGCTGGGAGCTGCGGGGGACCCCCATAGCTGCTGGGAGTTCTGGGGAGGCTCTGGTTTGGGCGGAGGCTCGGAGGCCCAGTGGTCTCCTCGGTGGCTCTCCGGTGCCCGTGGGCAGCAGGAGTTGGAGCTGACCTGAAGAGACAGTTTTGCATCCTTGGTTTTCCTTGAGAGAGCTCCGACTCTGAGCGTTTGGGAGCTGTGTTGGAGGTTGGGTGCGGGCTGAGGCTGGGGGCCCAGGTCCCCCAGGTTGTTCACATTTAACTGGCTTTAAGTCCGTCTTCATTCTCACGGAGTTAAGTCTGTGCCCCGCTCCGAAAATGCCCAGCACCTGGTGGGCAGTCGGCTCTTCCCGCCAGGGACTGGGCCATGGGGATGGGCGCCTTCTCTCTCCTGCCACCCTCACTGTTCTTTCAAAGCCTTTGTAGACTGTTTTTTTTTGAGTTGCTGTGAACAGGACTGCTAACTGGTGGAATAATACAGAAATTCTCCTGCCACAGGCCTGGGGCCAGAAACCCTGCACTCAGGGTGGCAGCAAGGCCATGTTCTCTCTAAAGGTTCTGGGGAGGAGGGACCCTTCCTGCCTCTTCCCTGCTTCTGCTGACTGCTACTGCTGTTGGCTTGTGGCCACACGTCCCTCACGTGGCCTTTCCCTCGAGTGCCCCCTCTTACAAGGCCGCCAGGCACTGGGGATTTAGGGACTACCCTATATTCAAACTGATCTCATCTGGAGATCCTTAATTATATCTGCAAACATCCTGTTCCCAAATAGGGGCATGTTCACAGGTCCCAGGGTTGGACATAGTTTTTTTGGAGGGGGCGATTAGGGGGACGGGCACTTCAACCCTGTACACTCTCAGGCTCAGGCCCTGCATCTCCGTCCTAGGCCACGTCCCCTGTACCAGCTCTGGCCCCCCGTTCCGTCCCTGGGTGTGCCTGCCTGCTCCCCAGTGTTCCCTGTCATTGCATACGGTGGACAGAAGCACCCTGAGCTTGGAGCCGGAGACTGGCCTGGCCAGTATGCCTGGCCCCCAAGTGTCCTCATGAGGGTCCTTGGTCTGTTCCCTGCAGGCAGTGCAGATCTTTGAATCCTGAAGGACAGTCTCCCGGGCCCAGGACCCCTTCCGTATGTGCTGGTGGCCAGGCCTGGGCTGGAACAGCAGGGATGTCCCCTACTTTCCCCCATCCCGGGCTGCTTCCTGCAGTCATTTTTCCAAAGATGGAAAAAGAGGAACCTCTGTCTTGGGCTTGGGTGAAGGGTGTCGAGGTACCTTGTCGCCTGCAGGAAGCAGTAGAGAAGTTACCCATAGGCCGTCCGGCCACTGTTAGTCCCCTTCCTCTAGGGCTGGAGCAGCTCTAAGCAGGGCAGTTTCTAGGATTCTCCTGGGATGTGGCCTTGCCTCTTCCCTGGGGTTGGGGCGGTGGTACCCATGGTCCTGAGGGCCTCCTCCCTTCCAGGATGTGGAGGTCGGCCCCAAGGTGGACGAAACAGTGTCACTCCTGAGTGCCCCGAGGCTAAGCCTGAAGCTGGTGCGACCCAAAGCCCTCCTGGACAACTGCTTCCGGGTCATGGAACTGTTGTACTGTTCGTGCTGTAAGGAACAAGGGGCTGGGGCTGGGGGCTGGACCCCAGGTTTCTGAGCTCGGGTCACTGAGCAGAGCCAGGGCTCTCCTGGGCTTGCCCTCCACTCCCCGGGGCTATAAGGCACTTCCGCAAGCCAAGAGGAGCCCCGGGTATGGGGATGAGAAGAATGTGGTGTGGGCTGGGGACGGAGAGTGCTGTTGACCACTCCTGCAGTCTTTTTTGTCCCCCCCCCTGTCTCCTGCAGGTAAACAAAGTTCTGTCCTAAACTGGCAGGATTGTGAGGTGCCGAGCCCTCAGCCCCACAGCCCGGAGCCCTCAGCGCAGTGTGCGGCTGCCCAGCCCTACCCTCTGTCCCAGCGGCCCCCTACCTCCCTCCCTCGCTCCCCAGGATCCGAGACCGGACCCCCGGCTCAGTGAAGCTGCTGAGGGCACAGGCGGAGACCTCTTGCCCCGAGAGGCCCGTGTGGTGACTTATATGGGGAAGCTCAAGGTGCTTCCACAGTTCGGTTGAACCTGAGACTTCTCTGGGCTGTGGTGAGGAGCCCCCCTATCCGCCTTGAGAGAGGAGCCCCCAGGAGAGTGTTTTTCCTTTGAGGGGATTCTGTGCCTGAGAAGGGCTCAGCTCCCTGCATTCTGTACCTCACCTGGTCTCCCCTGGAGCAGCGGGGGTCTGGGGGTACCTGAAGGGGGACAGAGGTCTCTCTCCTCTGCCCGCACCACCTGGGCGGCCTCCCGGGCCTGGAGGCGGTGTCGAGTGTCTCCTGTGGCCTGCAGAGGCGAGAACCGTGCCGGGCAGGCGGGCGAGCACGGGGAGGGAGGGGGCCGGGCCACACACCCCGTCTTGCCACAGTGGATGCTCTTCCAGTTCCTTATATTTTCTATTAAACACTTGCTTGTTTTGTTTCGGTTTGGTTTGGTTTGCATCTGCAAAGATGCACCCCAGAGGCCTGAGAGCCCCTCCGCGGCCTCCGTGTTCCACTTCCAGGACTCAGGAGAGAGGTGGGCTGGTCAGGCCCTGGGGCCTGGGTCTCAAGATTTGGATTTGGAATGGATGAAGCCTTAGCCTGGAGGCCTGGAAATGGTCTGCGAGGGCCCGAGTTCCTTCCACACCTGCCCGAGCTGCCGGGGCCTCAATGAGACGGAGACCGAGGGGCAGAGGGTGTTAGGCTGGTCCTCCTCTGTGCCCCCTGGTCGCCCTCCCTGGCTCCATCTGGCTGGGACAGGGTGCAGGTGTTCAAAAGCACAGGTCCTGGCACCGGACCCGGCTGCTCCTGCCCCCCTGCATATGGAGCCCGGGTGCCCCTGCCCCAGGCCCGATCTGGGCTGGGGCCGGGCCTGCATGGCTGCTGCAGGGGGCCGGTGAGCAGCCGGGGAGGAAGCCAGGCGGACGGACGCAGGGGTGTTAATTACAGTACAACTTTATTAATACTGGAATCTTCACAGTGCATTTGTTACTTGTAGCAGTGACTATTTAAATCAAGGGTGGGGGGTGGAGGGGGCAGGGAGGAGAGGAAAATTTATCCAAAAACGGACAGAAAAGAAACAAAATGGGCCAGATGGGATGGGGGAGGGGTGTGGTGGGAAGGGAAGAAAGGGTGAGTAGGAACCAGGAGCAGAGACCCGGGGTGGGGAAATAAATTAAAAAAAAGGAACAAGTTAACAACAGCACCAGAAAAGTTACTTCAGTCAAAAGACGCTTTTGAAAAGAATATTTCTCTGTACAAAATGGAAAAAAAAAAAAAAAAAAAAAAGAAAGAAAGAAAAGAAAAGAAACGAACGTAAAGAAGTTCCCCAAACCAAAGTTTGTGATGCGGGCTGGTTGGCTCGGATCCCGAGGGGGTGGGCCTAAGAGGTGGTCACTAGATGGGAGACGGGCGGTCAAGGGGATGGAGGAGTTATGTACAGCCCTGGGGTGGCTTGGGGGGGAGGAGGCCTGAGCCTGGGGGGGTGGCTCTGCCATGCCCACCCCCCTCCTTGGGTCTCCCAAGTCACCCCCTACCCCACTGCTCCTTGCCCTGCTCATATCACACACCCTGCATCTTACTCCCTCAGCCCACCCGGGGAAATGCCAGCACAGCCCTGTGGGGAAGGGGCAGTGTATTTGCCTGCCCACAACCCCCCTGCCCCGCCTTCCCTAAGGGGCCATCTGCTCTCCTGTCCTCTTCGGGCCCTCTCTCAAGATGCTCTAACCTGGGCTCTCGGGTTGGCCTGAGCAGTCAGCAAGGCTGTTCTCAGACCTAGCAACTTACAGATACCATCCTCCATATGCCCTTGGGTGGCTGGGTGGGGGGGTGCTCCAGGCACCCAGGGGCCACCTTGGTGCCCCAGACCTGCCTGGCCACCTTGCTTGGGCCCCGGTTCCCTGCACAAGAACTACCAGTAACTCCAGCCTGGTGCTGAGCCTCAGCCCCAATCCCTGCTCTCCCGACCCCAGGAGGCCCCCTGGCCTGTGGTCCTGCTGCCCTCCAAGCCCGGCCACCCTCACTGCCAGCCGGCGGGACAACAGGAAGCCCTCCACTCGCCCTAGACGCACCTGCTTCTACCTGCTTCGAGTTGGCGGGACTCAGCACGTGGAGGGGAGGGAACCCCCCACCCCACACCCACCACCAGCACAGGACTGGACTCCGGGGGGACCGCACTGGGTTGGCGTCTCCTCTGGCGACAGAGAGTCAAAGCCAAGCTCCCTGGGCTACACCCCAGCCCCATCCAAGCAGATGTGCTGGCCAACCCCCAACACCTGGCCTTCTCCAACCTTATTTTGGCTTTGCTCCAGAAACTGGAGGAAAAAAACAGCTGCCCGCTGGCTTTGAGGAAGCAATTTGGCCCTCCTCCTCCTGCCATGAGCCCACCGGGCCACTGTGAGGACCCCTGTCCCTCAGGCACTCTTGGACACCCTGTACGGTCCACCCTGTCCCCTCCCACAGTCCTGTCTAGTCAGCTCTTTCGCTATTATATTCATAAAATAACCCCCCACACCCTCTACCCAGCTCCAGCCCCTGTGCCCAAAGGTGGCCGAAACCGTGACCAAAGTGCCACCAGAGTTAAATTCTCAACGTGCCCATGTGAGGGCCACACATCCGAAAGCAGCTCCCAGGGGGCCGGCCAGAGGACCCTGTGGCCTGCCCCTCCCCCGCAGCCACACTGCCCCAGCGACAGCACGCTAGGACCTGAAGCCACCTTAGGCGCCATGGCCTTCTCCAAACACATCCCCAAGACTCAACACAGGGCCCTGGGGCTGCGTGCCTCTTCGCTCCACAGGAGGCTGGGCCTCCCAACCTCAACCTGCTCCCCGCCATCCCGTGTAGCTTTTCAGTCAAAGCTCACACCTCAGCCGACTGGGCGCCGGGCCCCTCCGCAGACAGCCTGCCTGCCTGCCAGAACTCGGGAAGGGGAGAGAAAGGGGAAGGAGGGAGAGGGGCCTGGTCTCCAGGAGAGGCCCCAGGCAGGGCAGGCCCCGAGCAGGGCTCCCCCAGTGGGTGGGGGCGGGGGGGGGGGGGCGGGGAAGGCAGGGCCTGAGGAAGAGGAAGAGGAGGGGCAGAACAGGCAGGAAACATATAAAACAGGCTCCAGATCCAGTTCAAGGCCTGCAGGCTCCGAGCTGGCGGGCTTGGTTAAAGAAGTCACTTCCCATGGAAATGTTGAAATCCAAGATGAGTGTCTTTCCATCACGCGTGACTTAAAAAACAGAAAACCAAAGGCTTGCCTGGCTCTGCTGTCTCCTCGCTGTGCCTTCGCTCTGAGCGGCTGTGGGTCACTGGTCCGGCCACCTGCATCACACGGGGCCGGAGGGCGGGAGGGCGGCGCCATCACAAGATGCGGGGCGCCGACCTGTCGTTGGTGACGGTCCTGCGGAGCCGCACCCCGCGGCGGATGGCCACCAGCATGTCTTCGGCCGGGGGGTCGCCGGAGGCGGCAGGGGGTGGGCTGGGCGTCTCAGTAGGGGCGGCGGCGGAGGCCAGGGCCGTGGGGAAGGGGAACTGGCCCTCGCCCAGGGCGTGGGCGCCTGCCACCAGCTCGCCGAGCTTCTCCACCAGGCTGTGGCGGTTGGCGGCCAGCTGCTGCTGCTCGTCGTCGTCGTCCGCCGCCAGCCCGGGGTAGCCGGCCGCCTCGGGGGCCGGGCTGGCCCACGCCGTGTTGGGCAGGCTCAGCCGCTTTGGGGAGGCCTTGGCCAGGTCCGCGGCCAGGGGCGAGGCGGCCTCGTCGCTGTAGAAGACGCACTCCTCGCTGCCCGCCCGCGTGGGCCCCGCGTAGCCGGGGGAGTCGGGCACGGTGGGCGTCTTCACGGGGACGATGGGCGGCCGGATGGGGATGGGGCCGGCGCTGGAGAGCGCGCGGCGCACGGCGGGCTTGGTGGACGGCGTGCGGCGGATGGTGGCTACGCCAGGGGGCGCGCCCGAGGCGCTGGGCAGCCCCGCGGTGGAGGCCGGCCGCTTGGTCTGGATCAGGCGGCGGTAGTTCTGGGCGATGTTGCTGTTGCGGGGGATGGTGGATGACTTGTCGAACTCGGCGGGGCCCTCGCCGTCTGCGTCCCCGTTCACGGAGTAGCAGTCATAGTCGGAGCCTGGTGACACGGGATGCGGTGGGCCGGGGCTCGGAAGGCCGGCTGATCCGCCCCGGCCCCGGCCCCAGGGCCTACCTTGGGACGGGATGGTGTCCTCGGAGCACGAGGGCGTGGTGGTCTGCGTGCTGTAGCCGCTGGAGTACTGCAGCGAGTCCCGACTGCTCTTCTGGTGCTCCAGGCTCAGGCCGCGGGTCAGCACCATGGCCAGGTCACTGGCGGCGGGGGACACCTCCTCGCCGTGCTGGGGGTGGGAAGACTGCAGGCTGAAGCCCGGCTCCCTGCTGCCCCCCTCAGCCCAGATTCCAGGTGGCTCCCGTCAAGAAGCCAGGGCTGGCCCCGACACCAGTTGCTGGGCCTTCAGGTACGGACCTGGGAGTGAAGGTGGGGCCCTGGCTGGGCTGCGGGAGAGCTGGCGCCTACCTTGGCTGCGATGGTGGCAGGGGACATGCGGGGTCGCGGTGCCTCCTCGCCGCTGGGGCCCAGGGCACCCCCGCTGGCCAGGCCTGGTTCTGTGTCTCGGGGGTGCTCCACTCGGTCCTTTCTCCGCTGCAGGCTGGTGCCCGAGGGCTGCTCGTGGGGGCCCACCTTGGCCCAGTCCTGCAGGGGGTGGCGAATGGGTCAGGGGGCCCTTGGCTCTGTCATCCGCAGTGATGGGTCCCCTCACTATTGCTGAGGTTCAGGGTTTTCAGGCCCATATGCAGGTCAGGCCCATGATCATGGCCAAGGACAGAGCATGGAGGGTACCATGACCCCTCAGTCCCTCCAGGCCCAGGGGTAGGATAGCATGTCCCAGGAGGGAAAGATGTGTGTTGGGAGTGGCTGCAGGTGTGCCCAGGCGGCTTTTCCTGTGGGGAGCGGGCACCGTGTGCACCCCCCGCTGGTTGACCCTGGACCCTCCCTGCATCCCACTGCAGGTGGGGAGCACTGACCGAGGTGGGGGAGCTGCACTCGCTAACGGACTGGCAGGTTTCCGAGGCCTCTGAGGACGCAGAGCTGGAGGACTTCTGCCATGCAGAGGCGAGCAGGCGGGCGGACGGGGCGGGGAGGCCAGGAGGAGAGGAGAGAACAGACCTGGTCACGGCGCCGGCATGCAGCGGGGTGCTCCGGCTCGGTGCCCCCCCCGCCCCCCCCGCGAGCATCTGCGGCAGATCTCAGCACCCTGAGCGCGCACGGCGGCCGCCGGCCGACTCCGCGGCCCAGCCCAAGAGCCAGAGGCAGTGAGAGTTCACAACAGGACTCGCTGCCCAAGGCCTGGATGTGGTGGGCCAGGGAAAGAGAGACACGAGGGAGGGCGGAGGAGTCGATGGCGTCCCTGTTGTGTCAAAAGAACACGCCTGCGGGAAGGAAGGAGTCCGGAGCTCCATCCTGCACGCGCAGAGCCGAGCTGCCTGTCCGCTGTCCACGCATAGATGCGACGCAGGCAACCGCATTTACAGGTCTGGAGTTGAGGGAGAAGACAAGGGTAGCAGCCACCAATCCACAGCCATGAGACAGAGTAAGGTCACCCCGGCAGCAGGGGCCGTTAGAAGGTTCGGGGCCCCAGGCAGGCCCATAGTCAGTGACTGGGAAGAGGAGGGTCCAGCCAAGGGGAGGAGCAAAGAGCTGCCAGAGAAGTGGGAAGAAAACCAGCAGCAGATGATGTTACAGAACTCAGAAGGAGCTGCCCCGCGGAAGAGGGACAGGCAGCGGCGCTAACGCTGCCAGGGGTCTCTCAGGTGAGGGCACAGAGGCCTCCCTGGAGACTTCAAGAACTAGGTCACAGAATGGTGGCGGCTGGGAGTCCACTTTTGAGTGGACCATGTGTGCAGGGGAGACTCCTGCTCTGGGCCGGTGCAGGGATCAGGTGGCCTGGGAAGCCCCCGACTCACAAGAAGACACAAGAATGAAAAGCAGCAGCCAGGGCGGACGTAGGACCATGAGGGCTCCCTGAGGCACATGCTGAGAGCAATACAGTGACTGGGAGACTGGGGAGGGGCCAAGGTGAGGGGTAAGCCCTGCGATGGCCCGAATTAAGGGTCCAGCAAGAGGCGTGCAAAGGCTCCATTACTGGTACTGCACCTGCCCTGTCAAAGTCTTCAAATTCTCCTTAATTTAGACCCCCAGGTTTTTTACAGTTTCTGGTGAACCAAGATCACCAAAATAAAAGGAAATAAAGCACCACAGGTGAGGCTTTGATGAAACAAGAAGCAAATGTGGATTTACCCATAGAATTGTGAAAGCAAACAAAAACCAACAGAAAAAGCATTAGGAACACTCTGTGGAAAAAGTCAATGTTAATTCATGAACAAATACTTA
This sequence comes from Mustela erminea, assembly GCF_009829155.1. NCBI lineage: Eukaryota > Metazoa > Chordata > Mammalia > Carnivora > Mustelidae > Mustela > Mustela erminea. The sequence continues at coordinate 47,998,195 of NC_045632.1, read as the reverse complement.
AACTGGGCATAGAAAAAAAACTTCCTTAATCTGATAATAAAGAGTGTCTAGACAAATACCAATATATTTCCCTTGGAGTGGGGGGGAAGAGAGAAGGATGCCCACGATCACCATTTCTGCTCAGTACTGGGAATCCTAGCAGGGCAGTGAGGCAAGAAGTAGCAGAAAGCAAAGGGATTGGCAAGGAAGGAAAAAGCAGTCATTACTCATCAAAAACATGATGGTTATAAATGCAGAATTCTCACGAGTCTAGTTACTAGAAATGATAAGCGACTTCAATAAAAGATTAATATGCCAAAGAAAAAACCCAAAGTTTTAGATATCAGCAGCCAACAAACAAAAAAACCCTTAAGGAGCTAATATAATTTAAAATACTATCAACAGGGGCGCCTGGGTGGCTCAGTCGGTTGAACATCTGACTTGATTTCGGCTCAGGTCACAATCTCAGGGTCATGGGGTCCGGCCTCACATCAGGCTCTGCGCTCAGCGTGGAGTCTGCTTGTCCCTCTCCTTCTGCTCCCCTTCCCACTCGCTTACTCAAATAAGTAAGTAAATAATAAGTAATCTTTAAAATGAATAAATAAAATATCATCAATAAATATCAAATATCCCGAAAAAAATTAAAAAAATCCAGTGATAGATGTGGAACACCTTTACGTGCAAACTACAAAGCATCACCGAGAGAAGCAAAGGCCAAAATAAATGGAGAGACGTAAGCAATCCCCAGTCAAAACCCCAGGAGCTGCTGTTACTGTTGTTTTGATGGGAAATGACCAGCTGACATTAAGGGATACAAGGAATTGCGAAGGGCTAAAATTAGACAAGGGCATACTTAAGAATAACAAAGCCGGAAGATTTCTGTTAGCACGTATCAAAGTTTTGTATAAAGTGACAATAATTAAGGCAGTATGGTCTTGGTATGAGAACACAAATCAACCAACAGACAGAATACAGACTCCCAAAAGGGCTACAGGTACATAGATCACACCTGATTTATGGCAAAGAAGACACTGTAGTGCTGTGGGGGTAAGACACGGCCTCTTCAGTAACTTGCCAATTAGATATCTGTGTGGAAAAATGACCCCCACCTCCTATTATACATGTGCGTGCACATGTGTACAATCAATTCCTGATGAGGAGCAGATCTGGGTAAAAGACAAAGACTTTTCTAGGGAAATATCTTTGTGACTTTGGAGTGCACAAACGTGGCTCAGAACGCAAAAAGCACAATGTAGGGGCACCTGGGTGGCTCAGTGGGTTAGGGCCTCTGCTTTCGGCTCAGGTCATGATCCCAGGGTCCTGGGATCGAGCCCCGCATCGGGCTCTCTGCTCAGCGGGGAGCCTGCTTCCTCCTCTCTCTCTCTGCCTACTTGTGATCTCTGTCTGTCAAATAAATAAATAAAATCTTAAGAAAAAAAAAGAGAGTAGAAAGGGAGCCCACAGAATCCGAGATCTCAGATGAAGGAGTTGTATCCCTAATATATAAGAAGTCCTAGGAATTAATAAGAAAAAAAACAAAAACAAAAACAAAAACCAGGGCACCTGGGTGGCTCAGTGAGTTAAGCCTCTGCCTTCAGCTCAGTTCATGATCCCAGGGTCCTGGGATCGAGCCCCGCATAGGGCTCTCTGCTCAGTGGGGAGCCTGCTTCCCACCACCCCCACCTGCCTCTCTGCCCACTTGTGATCTCTGTCAAATAAATAAATAAAATCTTAAAAACAAAAACAAAAACAACCCACCTAGTAGAAAAACGGGCAAAACATGAACAGGTCCTTCAGAAAAGAGGACAGCCAAGTGGCCTGAGAAGGTGCTCAACCTTATTCCTCATCAGTGACCTGCACATTAAAAACACAGGGCACTACCAGAAGTTCCCCCCAGAATGGCTAAAATGAAAAAGATGAAAAACACCAAGGGTTGGTGAGGACGAGGAGCAGCCACCCCCCACTGTTACAGGAGTCTTGCCAGAAATGTGGGACCTCAGTCTAATTATGGGAAGACACCAGACACACCCAAACCGACAGATGTTCCATGAAACAGTTGACCGGTATCAAAAGTATCAAAAGTATCAAAGTCAGGGAAAGAAGGACTGAAAAACCACCACGGATTTGAGGAGCCACAAGAGATCCGACAACTAACTGTGACTCAGGGTCCTGGGCTGGATCCTGCCCTCCTGGACCAGAGAAACGGGCAACATTTGAGAAAAGACCTTAGGTTCATCAATAGTATTGTAGCTACATGAGGGGTTAACATCAAGGGAGGCTTGGGAGGGGTAGGTGAGAAGTCTGTACTCTTTTGACCACTTTCCTACAAATCTGAAGTTATTTCAAAATACCAAGTTGGAAAAAAGCCTCAATGGAGAGGTTAAGTTCCTGTGACATGGAGAAAAAGGAAACTGCAAGACAGTCTTGAATAAATGATCCAGAACATCATCTAGAGAAGGGAGAAGAACGAAAGTGTGAGAATTAAGAGGATCCAGAGCAGAATAAATGAGAAGGTTTCGCAACACACGGAATTGGAATCTCAGAGGGAGCCAATAGCAAGAATGAAAGTAGGAATACATAAATAATGGCTGAAAACTTCCAGAACATATGAAAGACAAGAATAGAAAGAGGGAGGTATACAAACATATCAAATGAGGTTACGTAAAAACGAAACTGCAACTAGACACAAACTAAAGGGCAAAGATCTTCAAAGTGACCAGGGAGCAAAGTAAGCTCACTCACAAAGGAACAACAATCTGACGGACAGTAGACCTCTCAACTGACAGAAGCCAAAACACACTTTGGAAAAATACCCAAGTGTGGAGAGAGAATAGCTACTACCTTAGAATCGTGTCCCTGGCAAAACTTTCAAGAAAGACGACAAAATGACACATGTTTACAGAAAAACAAAACCCAAGAATTTACTCCTATAGATCTATGATCTATTCTAAAAGAACTTCTAAAGGGGGGAGCCTGGGTGGCTCAGTGGGTTAAGCCTCTAACTTCTGCTCAGGTCATGATCCCAGGGTCCTGGGATCGAGCCCCACATCAGGCTCTCTGCTCAGCAGGGATCCTGCTTCTACCTCTCTCTGCCTGCCTCTCTGCCTACTTGTGATCTCTGTCAAATAAATAAATAAAATCTTAAAAAAAAAAAAAAAGAACTTCTAAAGGAAGTGCGATACTTCAGAAAGAAGATTTGAGGTGCAAGAAGAAATAATGAAGAAATGTGTAAACACATGGAGAAATCTAGACAAATATTGTCTGTGTGAAATGATAGTAAAGTTCAGGAAAAAATGTCATTTGTGAGTGTTATTAAAAAAAAAGAGAGTAACATGTAATAGCTTATAAGTTGGGAAGAAGTGGGTGACCAAGTTAAAATAATGATTAAGATCCTTGAATTATTCAGGAAGTGAGACCCTTTGTAAGGGTGTATGGTAAAATTTCAAGGTATCCTGTAAAAGAAAAGAAACACAGTATAACTTACAATCTAGCAAGGGGAACAAATGGGAAAAAGAAAAACAAATGGCAAGGGAAGAGACAAAAGAGGCAAAGAAAAAGCAGAATGAATAAAAAGAAAAAAGACAGGAATCCAAATATGTCAGTATCACAATAAATATAAATGGACTAAAAATACCGACAAAAAGATAGAGATTGTCAACCTGTATAAAAGAAAACCTAAGCATCTGCTGTTTTAGGAGACTCAACTGAAACATAAAGATACAGTGAGTTTAAAAGCCAAGAGAAGGGGAAAATAATATATATCTTGAACAGAATACAGCTGAGATAGCTGTAGTAACATCCAACAAAAGAGACTTTAAGATGAAAGGCATTATAAGGAACAAAGGATCAACTACATCATGTTAGAAGATTCAAGTCACCATGAAAAGTTGACATTTTAAACATGTATGCACTTAATAAAAGAGTCTCAAAATGTATACAGCAAACATGCATAGAACTATATGGGAGAAATTAACAAATCTAAAATTTTTCAGTTAGACATAGGTGAAGCAGACAGAAGTGAATGGAAAATGAGGTAGAGATGGTCAGGGCAGACAACTCTTTCGAGAAGTTCTGCTATGAAGAATACTAGGTAGTTGGAGGATAACACGGGGGGAAGGGAGAGCTTTTAAGATGCATGATGCTAGAGCTTGTTTGTGTTACTGATGGGAATGAGCCAGCACAGGGAGAGAGACTGAAAGTGTAATGGGGATATCCTTGAGCAAAAAACCCAGAACTTAAAATACGGAGCCCAAATGGAGGCACTGGCCTAGATGGGGAGGAATAGCAGACTGGATCCAAATGCAGTCACTCCTGACACCCTGATGATAGCCCTCTGGGCAGGCGGCCTGACGTTCTTTTGTCTTCTACTGTGGTCCCTCTGTTTGCCCATCTCACTGAGGCTGCAGGATCTAAGCCTGCTTCTGGGGAGATCTGTGGGGCTCCAGGGGATGACTTCTAGGGCCAGCCACCCCATCACAGTAAGCCTATGCAGGGGGAGGGTCACAAGGGATCAGAGCTGCTAAGCAGCCCCCTAGGGGCTCCCATGGCTGGAAGAAGGCAGGGGATAGGGAATCAGGAAATGGTGAGGAAGTGGGGCCACAACAGCCCCCCGCTGATGCCTCTGTGGCCCACGCAGGTGGCTCTAACCTTCTCCACCTCTCCGTAGCCAGGCTAGTCCCCGGTGAGGGGATCCTGGGGACCTCCAGGCCTGTTTCAACAGCTGCAGGCCCTGCAGACACTCCTTACCTGGCTGGTGATGTCGGAAGGCATGGGTGAGGGGGGCTTGGAGTAGGTGGCGTCCTGGGAGACGAAGCCAGAGTCGTGGGACGAGACGCTGGAGAGGCGGGCGGCCGCGGTGGCTGGCTGGGCCAGGCTGCGGTAGCGACAGGTGGAACTGGGTGAGTATGTTTGGGCACCCCCAGGCCACGGGGCTCCGCCACCCTTGGCACCGCTACTGCTGCTGGGGGCACTGGGGGAGTCAGGGAGGGGGACAGCGGCCAGACAGGGAGACACAAGGATGCGTGTGGAGGAGAGGGTGACAGACGAGGGTGGAGGAAAGAGGTGAGGGGCAAAGGAAGGAAAAGACAGTGTCAGACTACAAGTCGTGAGACCGGGTGCCACAGAAGAGTTGGGTTGTGGGACGGTGGGGGGTAGGGGTGGGCAGGGGACCACACCCAAGAGCTGGCCCAGCACCTGCCCCCGGAGAACCCCAGGGTTCCAGGGCATCCCTAGGGCCAAGCCGTCACTCTGCTTCCTACTTTGCCATTAACAACCGAGTCACAAAGCATCAAACCCTGGCCCATTTGGGCTAGAACCCAACACAAGTCGGTTTCTGGATTGCCTCCTCGAAGTCTGATTTTTGCCATGAAATCCTAACTGGGTATCTAGGCTGTGGTGACTGTGTGAGTCCTGGACCCACCATTGTCCTCATCCCCTCCACCCCCTTGACTGTGTCCAGCTCTCCGTAGCTCACACCCTCTGTGCAACCACCTCACACTTGGCCAATGAGGGCGGCCTTCTTTCTGAACGAGATGCTGAAGTTACTCAGCTCCCACCCTGGGTCACAGGTGTCCTCTGACCTCAACCCTTCCTGCCGTGATAGACGCCTACCTGAGGTCCAACAGACCTGGGCCCCCTCTCTCCCCAGGAGCTGCTGATGGCCATGTCCGCTTACCTCCTTGCCCAGGTGCCCAGAGGTGGTTCTGGGGAAGGGGAGCCTGGGACAGGGGGCCTGTCCTACCACTAACTCACTCTGTGCTCACTGTCCTCCCCACTAAGGAACCTTGAATCTTAAATGTCTCCTCCAAATGCTGTCCTAGTGCCAGCCCTGGAGGTGTCCCTGATCCTGAGCCTGCACCATGATCGAACGAGACTCTGGGGGCCAGCATGGGCTGGGGTTCGGGCAAGAGGCAGTGGCCAGGAACCAGAGCTCAGGAACAAGCCAGGTTGGAGTGTCCCTTCCGGTGGGGCCTCAGCACACCTTCCCAGAAGCATCTGTGCCCCTCCCTGATTTTAGATTCTTACTATCCCCCGACACCTGCCAACAGTCGCGCAATGCCACAACCCAGGCCTCAGTTTCCCCTTCGGTGAGATGGAGATACCACCATACCTGATATGGTGGTGTTAGGATTCAGTGAAGAAAACGCATAAAGCACTTAGCATGGCCCCTGGCACACCGTGACTGCTCTGTAAACGAAGCTGCTCTGGCCCCCGCCACCCCGCTTCCTGCTACCACACGCGTGCGTGGGCAGCAGCCTCGACACACAGGTGCATCTGTCCTCCGTGCTTGCGCGCAAATTCCTCTGTGATGCACTTGTGTGAATTCTGGGGCCCAGAAGCAGCTCTTGATGCAGCTTTGCCGGGAGCTCCCCCAACCTCTCCTTGGGGGCCCCCGCCTCCCAGCCTTGCCCCCCGACCCCGTCCACCCTGCACTGACCTGCACATGCTGGACTTCCGTGAGCCAGAGCCGCCGGGCGATGATGGGGGCGTCTGGTAGGACCAGCTATAGTCCGAGCCCTTCAGGTCTTTGATCACCTGGACAGGGACAGGGGCGGGGTCACTGGAGGCAGCCTTCCTCTGCAAAGACTCTTACTGTGTTCTGGGGGCCTCCACAGAGGTCTGGTAGGGCCAGTGGTCCCCCACGCTCTTCCCTATTGAGAGCCAAGCCTTGGCAAGAGACCCTCCAGGGGGGTCTGAAAGCAGGGCTGCCGGAGGAGGGGGAAGAGGAACATCAAGGGAGACTCTGCCCCTCCCTCCCCCCCTCCCCGGCTTCTCAGGGATGCTGCCCCCTACTAGGGGGTAGCCACTGGAGAACCAGGTGTCCCTGGGGACTCACTGTCCTGGCAGAGCAGCCCAGAGAGTGACCATGAGGGACACCATGGGGCTCAAACCTTGGCTCTGCTGTGGCCTCAGGCAAGTTCCTGGAACCTCAGCGGCCCTGTGAGCAGCCCGTGGTTCCTGTCTTGCAGGGCCACTGGTGGGGGCGTTCAGTGGGATGGTGTAGAAAGTGCCTGGCACAGTGCCAGGCACATGGTAGGTGCCGGGTGAGAGCAACGTCACGGGCCTGTCCAGGAGGACCGCCCCTCGTGCAGTGGGACACGACCGGTGAGCCGAGCGGGTGGTAAGTGTGGGCAGGTGTGTCTGTGTGCCTGGGACCAGGGGAGGGGACAGGTTCTGGCTACAGATGACAGGAAAGTGTCACCAAATCTGGCTTGTTCAGGGAAAGCCTAGGGGCAGACACGGGGCCCAGTGCCATGGGACTGCCCCATTTCTGCTCTCAGACGGAGGCTCCCACTGGGTCCTGGGCACAGCATCCCTCCCTGGGGCAGGTGCTCCTGGATGTCCCACAGTACGTGTTAGGACGTGTCTGGTCCTCTATCCTCTTTTTTCCTCTACCGTCCCCAACCAAGGGTGGGCCAGCCCCACCCCTGTCCCCAGCCCCCAGGCCTGGCCGCACCTGCTCGCTGGCGGGGGGCAGCTTGTGGGGTTCGGCCGTCAGCACCACCAGGTCGTCGATGATGCCCTGCAGGTGCGTGATCTCTCCCAGCATGGTCAGCTCGCCGTTCTGGGGAAGCCGCGGGTCAGACCCACCGGCCCTGCCCATGCCCCCCACCCTGGAGGGACGGGCCTCCCCTGGCTTCTCCCTCTCACCCAGCGCTGCTCAGGCCTGGCGGAGGCTGGACCCGGACACCCTGGGGCCACAGTGACCATAGGTCCAGCCTGAATTAGCGCATCACGAGACCCGCCTTTGGGCGGTGAGCACGCGGCTCCGAAGACGCGCGGCAGGGATGACCGAGCCGCGGCCTTTCCGGCCTTTCTCAGAGGTCGCGGGATCAACCCTGAGCCCGGTCCCACCTCCTGGGGCCACAGAGTCACCCAGAAGGACTCCCAGCAGCGGCTCCCGAATCCTGATTCTTGGGATTTCCTCAGGTTCTTGGAGACCCTTCAACTAGCCCCACGGCGGGGATGCGGAGGACAGCGCCGATTCCGAGGGACGCACCACCACAGGCTGCAGGAAGGCGATGAAGGTGCAAAAGCGCCCGCGCTCCTCGATCAGGGCCCGGCGCACCGCCTGCTTCTCCGTCTCCTCCAGCAGCAGGTACATGTCGTTGACGTCCTGCAGGGCGCTGTCCAGCTGAGGCTGCAGGTCTCCTTTCCCTGGAGGGGTGGGGAGGAGAGGCCGCGCTGGGGACGCCGCCCGGCTCGCCGCGTGTGTGGCTCAGGCCCCGTGGTACGTCCCTGGAGGTGGGGCTGGGCACTGCCACAGGGGTCCCGGGGACTGGGGAGGGCAGCCAGGACTCCAGGGCTTGTGCCGGGGCTGGTCCCAGAGCAGGCAGAGAGGACAGACAGACACACACACACAGGAAAGACACCAAAGCTGCAAAGCCACCGGGGACCTGGAGTGGGCGGAGCCCACCGGGAACCACCGCAGGAGCAGGTGTGCCCAGGGGAGTCCAGCAGAGGCCTCCACAGCTGAGACTTCCAGCCCCGGGGGTACCCTCACTGCCTGTGGGCCAGTACCCCCTCACCTCACCGGGCACAGGAAGAGGACAAAGTAGAGCCAGAGGGCTCAGCTGTAGGCCAGGCTACTGAGGGGTGTGGGGGCCAGGAGAACTAGGGGCTGGGGGCGCCTGGGGAGGGGAAGGGGTTTTTCTCAGTGTGGGCTCCCACTCAGCTCAGGGAGAGGTGCCCAAGGACAGCAACAGCGACACAAAGCGGCAGCGGCAAGAGAGAGAGAGAGAGAGGCAAGAGGATGATGGAGAGATGGTGAGACAGGAAGGGAGAAGGCAACAGGTAATGGGGTAGGCCTGGTGGGAGGGGTAGCCAGGGCCTGTGCCCCCCACCCTGCCCACTCCAACCCCTCTTGGCCTGGCAGACTGACCCAGCAGTGGCCGGGGACTCATCCCTGGCCAGGGGCCCCTGGAGCCCCAGGGGGACTGTGCCCCGGGCCCCTCCCTCGCTGGACCGACCGCCTTCCTCGCTCCTCCTTGGCCTGGAGAGGCTCCTTCCAATGGCCCTGAGCTGGGGGAGACAGACAAATGGGACAAGGACGGGAGGAGCAGCTGGAGGGACGGACGTTTGACTTACCAAGTAGCTCTACAGGAAGGATGTGGGAGGAGAGGAGAGACAGAGAAAGAAAGAATGTGTGAAAGACAGCCGGATGGAAAGAGCCACTCCTGGGGCAGGGGTGTGGGTGCCTGGGCCTGTGGGGCCTCCTGCTGCCTCCCTGGGAGGGGAGGGCCTGGGCCAGGTCTGGGGTGCGGGGAGGCTCCCTCTGTCCCACCCAGCAGGTTGGAGGGTCTTGTCCAGGACAGGGTCCCTCCAGCCAGGATGGCTCCCTGGGGCACCCCATAGGGTGTGGGGGGTATGGAGTGGGGCCCCGGGGGGCTACGCGTCCATGGGCCGCTGTGGGCTCTACCTTTGCGCGCTTTCTTCTGCAGCTTCAGCGTGTCTGAAGACTTTTTCTTGATCTCATGCCGGGCTCGCTTGTACTCTGCACACGGGGTGAGAGAGGAGTGCGGTGATGCGGTGGGCGAGGGGGCGGGGTGTGTGTGTGTGTGTGTGTGTGTGTGTGTGTGCTCTGCACAACGGGGGCAGGAAGCCCTGGCCCCAGCCCAGGACCTACCTTTTGCGTGGTCCTTGTCCAGCTGGTTGGCCGACTTCTTCCAGTCCTCGATGCGCTCCTGCAGCGGGTTGATGAGGCTCTCCAGCAGCGCGCTGTGGGAGGCGCGGGAGGGTCAGGGCCACCAGCAGGTTCTCCCTGCGCCCCCCCTGCCCGCCCGCCCGTGGCGCCCACTCACTTGGTGAACTGCCGCAGCTTGGTCTCGATGCTGCGGTGGCGCATGCACATGCGCGTGAGCGCCGAGCCAATGTCCCGGGTGGCCCCTGGCGAGGCAAGCGCGCAGCTTGGGAAGGGGCCCGCTGGGGCATCTGCAGTCCCAGCCTCGGCCACGAGGGGGCGCGCCGGCCCGCGAAGACCGAGCTCACAGCCTGTGCCCCGCCCCCAGCATTGCGCGATCCCGCGCTGGGATCCCACGATCCATTGAGGGGGGGATTTGGTCGGTTCTCAAGTATTTGCCGAGACTCTCCGTGCGGGACCAAGGCCCTGCCCATCCCGGCCGTGCCCGCCTGCTGCAGCTGGGGGTGGTCGGGTGGTCTGGTGGTCAGACTGGCACGAGAGACCATCCGAAGGGCCTGCCCAAATCCCCTCCAGTCCTGGCGGGAACCCCCTCCGGATGCCCAGAGGCAGGCGTGAGAGTGCGAGCAAGCGCCCGCTACCTTGGTTCTCAGGGGACCCGGGTCCTTGCTACTTGAACTAGAAGGCAGAGGAGACGCCAAGGCCAACAGGGGCTTGGCTGCCCCTGCGTGCTCTCAGACGGACGGATGGGGGCGGGTGAGAAGCAGCCATGGTCAGACGCAGTGTACAGAAGGCTGAACCACTGTGGCAGAGGGATCGAGCTGATGGAGGAACCTCTGTAACATCCCTATCACCGTTCGCCCACCCCTGCTCGCATGCCATTAGTGATAAGAGGCTCACCCTCTCCACCACCAGCCTATTCTATTAGGGAGCAGAATTCAGGGTCCCAACTCTAGGCCCAGTGTCCTCTCCCTGGCTCACATTTCGCTCAGCCTTTCCAGCCTCCAAGCCCAACCTGGGGCATACCCAACCTCCAGCCACGCCCCCTCCCCACCTCGGGTGTTGGTGGCCATGTCTGCCACTTTCTGGAAGGCATCCAAGAAGGCCACAGCAGCCAGCACAGTGGTCCTGGGGAGATGGACAGTGGGACAGTGTGTGGGTGAGGTGTCCTCTCCTCTGCCCATCCCCTCCCCAGTGGGGGCACCCTCAGGAGCCTCACCTCAGCTGGGAATGCAGCTTCGTGGCCTTGGAGTTGAAGTCCTCCCAGATGGGGTAGGAGCTCTGCGGAGGAGATGGAGAGGTAGTGAGACTGAGGAGGCTGGCAAGGCTCCACCTGGGCTGGGCTCTCTACCTGCCTCCGTCAGGATTTGGGGCAGTGGCTGAGACAGTGGCCCTGCCCCCATGGAGACGGAGGCTCCTGGGCCTTCTGGGGTAACAGAGGACCAAGGACAGAGCCTTGGGGCATAAGGAAGGCCTGGCCGTGGGAACGACTTGCCTTTGCTCATCCTTCCCTCCCTGACAGGAAGTCTGGCCTACAGTCTACAGTGGCTACCATTTCGGCCTACACCCTCCATCAGGGGAGATGGAAACAATAAACGGCAGGTTCTGTTTCCTCGAGCTCCCCTGGGCTCTGGCAGGAACTCTGGGCTGAAGTGCATGAGGGGAACCATGTCCCTGTGGACACAGGCGGGCTAGTCCACACAGCAAGGGAGGGGCAGAGGGCCAGTGTGCACCAGCAGGGCTCAGGGATGCCGGTCTCAAACTGGGGCCTCTGGGGATCCCCCCATCCCGGGCCCCGGAAGCTGCTACTGGCCCAGACACCCATCCATCCCAGGCCGGCAGCAGTGGCTCCCAGGCCCGGGGAGGCTGTGACTGCTCCAGGGCCCAGCCAGCCTGCCCAGGACAGCCAGGCCCCAGGCTGAATGGGGCCTTGTGCGGCCAACAGAGCCACCTTTCTCCACCCCCAGTTCCCCTCCCCTCCTGGGGACACAGTGTGGCCTTTATCCCAGTTTGGCCCAAAGCTCTGAATTGGGAGGGGGTTTCCCAGTGGGGAGGCTGGGCTCTTGGCGACCAAGTTGTCCAGTCTGATCAAGGGGCTTTTCTGGTTAACGTGCCCTCCCATGGTGGCTAGGTCCCGGAGAAACCTTGGCCCTGGCCTGAGGGCCCCGTGGTGGCCTGGATGCTTGAAGGGGAGCCCAAGGCCAGCAAAGCCCCGGCCCCAGAGGGCGTCTCCCTTCCATGTATGCTGGGGCGCTCAGTGCTGGGGAAACAGGGAAGGCAGAGACCCCAGGCCTCAAGGCTTCAGAAGGAGGCTCTGCCAGACTGGAAGCCAAGGGTAGGTTCGAGATGGCCTCTCCAGCTGAGGACAGCCTGCAGGGGTGGACAGGAGACAGGACAGCTTCTGACAGCCTTAGCAACTCCCTCTCCTCCCCGCCCGGCCAGTGCCCAGAGAAAGCAAATATTTGAGAAGTTCACACAGGCTGGCGCAGGCCAGGGGAGGCTGTGGGTGGGCTGTCTCCGTATGCGTGTAGTTCAGGGTCAAGGAGCCTGGTAGGTTGTCCCTGGCAATCCCAAGGAGCTGACCCTCACCTTGGCACCCCCAAGAGTCTTCTGAAAGGTGGAGCGCTCACATCGCCTCAACATCCCAGCCCCAAAGCCTTGCTAAGACCCCTAGGGAGAGGGGCCAATGCTGAGGAGAGAGGGGTCCAGGGGCAGGTGTCCTGACCCCCAGGACATCTTCTGAGCCCCTCAGCAGACTCTGGGTGGGCTTGGAACACAAGGGACAGACCAGTCATCTCACCGGCCTCCAGCCAGCCAGGCTCACTTCTTCCTAGACTTTCACCCCGTCAGCTTTCCCAGTGGGGAGGGGACAAGATGCGGTGAGGGGGAGGCCCGAGGGGCCCTCAGCAGAGGGACAGGCGCACCTTGGTCTCTAAGGACAGGGGCTCTGCCCCCACTGGTAGGTAATTCATAAAGAACCCCGGAGATGTAGAGGTGGTGGTGGTGGGGCGGCTGGAGCAGCCAGGGTCCCAAGGATGGGTCTTCAGGGTTCATCTGGGCCCAAGCCCTCACCCTGGCCATGCCTGGGTCGTCAGGCTCTGAGACTCTGGGTTCCCACTCGCGGCGGTGACTGCTGCCGGCCGAGCGCTCGCCGCAGCCGGAGCGTGTCGGGTCCTCAGCACAGCCCCGCGAGCTAAACACGACCGTTGCCCACATTCTGCACAGCAGGAAACTAAGGCTCAGAGGGATTAACTGACGGGCTCAAGCCCTGCGGACGGCAGGGGCAAGCTCTGATCCCATGTCTGACCGGTCACTATACCCGCTTCCAGGATACAGAGCGGTGAGCATCTGGGAGCTTCGAGGGGAGAAGGGGACAGGAACTGCAGGGACAGGAGAAACACCCGCTCTGTCCCCAGTGCCTGTCACTAGAGGTGCTCAGGTGGGTGGCACGAGACTGACGTGGAGGTGGCCGGGACTCCTGGCCCTTGGAGACTCGGTCTCTGACCTGGGGTTGAGACCAGGTCTCTGACCTGGCTGTGACCCTAGAGAGAGGGCTTTCTGGGACCAGGGCTGGACCAGGGCTCCACTCTGGGCCTGTTTCCTCACCTGTCAAATTGGACTGGGAACTGCACCTACATCTCTGGGTCCGAGTGGAGACTCCAGGAGGCGCTGTAGGAGAAGCTCTCAGCACCTTGCCTAGTACAGGGCTCAGTCAATGCTGGCTGAAAACAGGGGACACAGGATCCCCCCCATCTGTGGAGGCCCCTCCCACAGGGCAGGGCCTATGGGAGGACAGGCAAAGATTATGGGCCCACTTTCTGGATGGGTCAGTGCCAAGTGGAGGCCCCCCTCGCTCTGTTGAAGGCACTTTGCCCTGTCCTGCCATCTTGGGCAAGCCTCTGCCCCTCTCTGAACGTCAGCGGGCGGCCTGGCAACCAGTGGGCATCTGAGCTAAGTGAGGCACAGAGGCAGGGAAAGCTCCTGAGCACCCCACCCCAACCCTGACCCAGAGGCCTCCTCCCAGCCCTCCAGCCTCCAGGTGCAGCTCGGGGCGGCTTCCCTCCACCTCTGCTGCCGACCCCAGGACGGAGCCGGGGCTTCCAGGGGAGCAGCTATGGGGCTGCGGACAGGCCTCATGGGGCAAGCTCGGTCTCCCCAGCTCAGCCCCCTTCCTCTATGCAAGCCCCCGCTGCTTCTGGGGCTCAGACCAGTGAGGGAAACAGCCAGAAGCTGCCCCCCCAAAACCAGGTGATCAACCTCCAGGTGGCCCAGTCCCCTGCTCTGTCCCTGGCCCGAACACATGCATATGTCCTAGGTACTTGGCATCACCCCAGGTGAAACTGCCACATGTCAGAAAATCCGGCCTGAATCTCTTGCTGTATCTCCCTTTTCCTTCTGTCTGATCTCAAAGGTCCTTGCAAATTGCCTGGGGAGAGACAGTTGTGTCCCTCTTTTCAAGAGAGAAGCTGCTGCTCTCTGCAGTGTTAGCAGCGAGGCTGTCAGCGGGAGGAGGGGGCGGGAAGGTCCCATTCTCTGCCAGCCCTGGAAGTAGCGGGGGGGGGGGGGGGGGGGGGGGGCAGGTGGTCTGAGCTGTCTGGTCCTAGGAAGGGATCCCAGGGCCAGGGCTGCGATGTCCCCAGGACAGCAGGGCCTGCTGAGGACAGAGAGGGGCCAGGACTTCGGAGGGCTGGTAGGGAGGCCCAGAGGTAGAGTTGCAAGGGATGGAGGTCTCAGGGGAGCACGCTCTGTGGGGTTGGGGGACATCTGTATGCTGCTCACCCTGTAGTTCTCGGTGGTGATGGCCTCAGGCCTCTTCCAGGGGCAGGGATCCAGCAGCTGCCCCTAGGGCTGTTCCCTGGGTAGCACTGGGAGCCTCCGGAAGGGCCTGCATGGGCACTGTGGGGGCTAGCTGCACTAGGCACTGTGTGGTGTCTCCTCCTGGGCCTGTCATGTCACCGTGGGATTCTGTGTTGTATACTTGGGAGTGTGTGATAGGGTGGGGGCTCTCTGGAGTTCATGTGCAGAGCCCGGTTCTTTCCTTTGCCCCACAGTCCTGCCTCCGAGGAGAAAGACAGGAGCGTTGTTCCCGGCTCCCATCCTGTCACTGGGGCTGCAGCTCCTTGCTGCCTAGTCAGCCTGGGGCAGCCCTGCCAAACCCTGGCCTCTCTGGGGAGAGGATCTCCCTCGCTCCCCAGATCAACAGAGAGGACTGAGGTCAGGGACAGAGTCGGACAGTCTCCTTAATGACCTTGAGCCAGTCCCAGGCCTCAGTTTCCCCACCTAGTGAGCCAGTGGTGGGCCAAGAGTTGGTGACCTACTCCTGTCCGGCCAGTCGTCGGGGGGTGCGGGGTTGGGGGCTGGTGAAGGCCTGGGGTGGTAGTAGGCTCTCCCTTGGGGATTCTCCAGAAACCCAAACCCTCTCCCTTCCTCCTTCCAAGGTGAGGACAGAGGCCTTGGGATGCAGGGACAGTCAGCCTGGAGACCTTGGAGTCCTGCAGCTTCCTAGCGCCTGTTTCAGGGGACCTGGGCAGGGGTGTGTTGGGGTGGGGGCATGCAAGAGTCGCAGGGTCGAGCACAGAGGCCGAGGCCGGTGGTGAAGGAGTTAACGGTTCTCTGCCTTATTATTTTCCCCTGCTTTGGCGGTGACAGCATTGTCTGGGCTCCAGGGCCGTCGGGGGGCGGGGGGTGGTGGTGGTGGTGGTGGTGCGGAATTGGGGCCGCGGAGGGTGCACGGTAGCGGTAGGGGGCGGAGGCCGGCGAGACCCGGGACCCATCACATTAGGACCGTGGAGTCGAAACCGAGCCAAACCTCATTGATGATTTGGGGGCTGGGGGCACAGGGAGCCCGCGTGTGAGCAGCCTCCGGTGGGGACCCCGCGGGGGCGCTATGGCCCGGCGACCCCGGACAGAGACCCCGGGGCGCCGCCTGGACACCCCGACACACGAACACCAGCACCCCTCAGACGGGGACCCCGAGACCCAGGCACACAGCCGACGCAGGCCGGACGCGTTCAGACAAGGACACACACAGCGCGGCGCGCGCACACAGCGGGGCCCGAATGCCCGCCGCCACTCGTCCCCAGAGGGACCCGCACCCGCGCGCCCGCCGGGCACCCAGCCCCGCCGCACCCCATTACCTTCATGTCGTTGACGATGGCCTGGAAGAGCCCGCCCAGGGCGCCGCACTCCTTCTCCGCCGTCTCCATGCTCCGGCCGGGCGGCGGCGGCGGCGGCGGCGGCGGCGGCAGCGGGCGCGGGCAGGGGCGCGGGGCGCCAGCAGCGAGGGAGCCGGGCGCGGCGGGCGCTCGCTCCGAGGCCGGGCCGGGCCTCCGCCTCCGGGCGGCGCTCAGCGGCCGGCCGCGCGGCGCTCGGGGCTGGCGGGCCGCGGCGGGGCGGCACGGGCCATGGCGCGGCGGGGCGGGCGGGCAGGCGGGCGGCGCGGGGGGCGCGGCGCGGGCAGCTGGCGGCGCGGCCTCGGCGCGGGGACTGGAGCGCCGGCGGTAATCCGAGCCGCCGCGGCTCGGGCGTCACGTGGGCGCGGCGGAGGGAGGACCGCGGCGGGGGTGGGGGGCGGGGGCTGTGGGAAAGGCCGGCGGGGCGCAGGCCCATTCAGCGCCGGAGCCCGGCTTTGAAATCCGAGCCCGGGCGCAGCCGGACTGGCCGGGCGAGCGGGGCCGGCGGGCTCGGGCGCCGCTGCGGGCCGGGGGCGGTGCTGGGGCGGGGCCCGCGGGGCTGCCTGGCGGGTGGAGCCCGGGAGTTGGGTGTCTGCCCCAATCCCCCGGGAAGGGGCTCGGCACCCCATTCCAGCCTGTGGTCTCGGGCCGGGGTCTTCGGGCGCTTTTAGGGATCGGGCGCCTCCTCTGGGGGCGTCCCGCGGGCGCAATACACGACACACAGCGGGTGGGGGGCGTGGGGTGTCGCCCGCCTTGGGACGTTCCATCCCAGGCAATGATGAGTCCGCATGGTCCTCCAGAAGCTCTTTGGCTGCTTTTCCAAGCGGGGCCGAAGCCACTCGCATTGGGGGGTAAGGGAGAGAGCAGGATGAGCTTTTGGGGTGTCGTGACCGGGTCGGGGCAACCTGCTTACTCGGCAGCGGGGCAGAGGTGGGCTGCCGGCCCCAGTCCCCGACGCCTGGGCGCACGTGTTTGGGGACGCACGCCGTGTTCACGTGGACAACGGGCGGCGAGTACTGCTCTTCGTCCTAGAGACTCCAGGCGGGGAAACCCACCCTCCCCGAGAGGCGCAAACTCATTCTCCCCCACCCCGGGCGCCTTCATGAGAACCACCTGGGCGCTCATTAGGCCACTCAGAGGCTGCCCGGAGCTGGAGTCTGGTGGACTCAGGACCAGGCGTGTGCTACTGCGGCTTATTTAGCCAAATCAAGGTGGGCACCTGAGATGCTTCCTCAGTCCCTGCCCTTCCATTTCCAGTGATGTGCAGCCTGTAGGGCATGCCCTTTCATTCAGAAACTCAAGGTTTGGTTCCCCAGTTCAAAGGGGACGTGGCTGCATTCCCCAGGGGAATCTGGGTGGAAAAGTCAGGTGCCTGGGAAGGTAGGGTTCAGGGTTTCAGGCCAGGCCAGTGCTTGGTGGTCTCCAGGAAGGGGCGGGTCCCAGTGGTGAGAGTGGGACCCAGAAGACGCCCATCAGGGAACTGTCAGGTGACCAGCCTCCAGGTGTAGCCAACACTCCTTGAGGCAACATGGTCCTGGAGCAGCTGTGGGCATCAGGGAGGCAGAGCGCCAGTGCCAGTGGGAAGGAGCAAGCATGTGCGGCTGAGAGTTTCTGTCATTTCTTTATTGGGGCAGGGGGTGTGTCATTGATACGGACTTCCGGGCTGGTCCCTGTCTGCAGACAGGTATGCATACTCCAGTGTGCACACACAGCACGAGGCCAGAGCGCTGGTGGGCTGGAGAGAGGTCAAGCTCTTTTACAAGAGGATGTTAGAGACTGGTCCCAGAGAATGGGTGGTGTCTGAGGCTTCGGCCGCACCCCGGTGGGAAGCCGGCTGCCTGAGCACCAGGGTGCAGCTGCCAGCAATGAGGGCCCAGAGGGCTGGGCTGTGTGAGGAGCTTGGGTGGCCAGCCTCTGTGCCCTTACCCCGAGCTGGTGGCCAGGCCCGGCCCTGCCCTTGAGGCAGGTGTTCGAGCTCCTCAGGGTGGGGGCCCGAAGACCCTGAATGCTCCACGAGGCCACTACTTGGGCCCTTCTCCATGGCAGGACCGTCAGAGGACAACTCTCCGGTCCAGGTGATCCCCACGCCCACTCCGCTGGTGCCTAACTTCCAGGTGCTTCTTCTGGACCTTCTCAAAGTGCTGCAGCAGCTCTGCGTAGTTGATGCTGGGGGAATCCGTTTTCTGCGCCTTGGGCGCTGCTTGTGGACTGTCTCTGGGGAAGAAGAAGGGCTCAGCATCAGTCTCGGCAAGCCGGGGAGGGAGCTGGGGGCCAGGTGGCACCGGGCATAGGAGGGCCGGGGTCAGGGCAGGGCCACAGGCTCACGGAGCTCAACCTTGGGGAGTATGTCTGCCTCAAGCCTGGGATCCCTTGCCCAACGGTCAGCCCCAAAGCAGGGGAGCCCCGTGAACATCCCCTCCCCCTTAAGTGCTGGGACCAGTCAACAGTGCTGCTTGGATATGGTCTTCAGTCTGTGGGCTGGCAATGGGGCCCAGAGCAGGCATCGCATCGGGAAGCATTTCCTGTTTACGACTGGCTCCCTTTGGGGTGAAAGCCAGGGCTAGCAGCCAGCCAGGAAGCCAGCTGGGGCCTGGAACAGGGTCCAGGGAGAAGGGGGAGGAGGCAGCCTGGCCCTTTCTCTGGGGCAGGACTAGGCCTGCAGACAACAAGGATTGTCTACTGCTGAAGAGACTCTACTGGGCCTTTAGCTTGGCAGGACATCGATTTTTGAGTGTTGAGGTCCAAAGGCCTGTGGTCATTTTCTGTCCCTGAGGGAGGAGAGCTGGTTTCACCACCGGGCATGCTGGCAGTTCCTACAACTCCTGTTGTTACCACCCCCTCCCCCTGCTCTGTACGGTTGCACAGGTCGTGCAGAGCACAGCTACAATGTGCCTGATGCTCCCTGGGGTCGTGCAGGGTAATAGCCCTGTTCAGCTTGCCCCAGGGACTAGATCCCCTGGGGCCCTGCCCTGTTTATAAGCACTCCTCCAGAGAATCTCCTGGAAGTCCGCTTCTCTCTCAACTGAGCCTCCCTGGCTTAGGAAACAGATCTGTGTGGGCTGGAAAAATATTTGCTTCTAGCCCCTAAGGCCTGGTGGCCCTAGTAAGGGGGGGAGTCTCATGAAGGCTGTGGGCTGTTCATGAGAATCCTTGGACCCCCTGAGTTCATGGACAGACCCCAATATTGAGGCACAAGAACTGAACACACAAGCTAGATAAGCCGGGATCCAACTGGAATACAACCACTTCCTAACCACTGGACCTTGGGCCCATGGCTCAGTTTCCTCCTCTGTAAAGGGGGGACGGCCACAGAAGCCACTCCATGGGGTAGGTGTGAGGGTTTCCTCAGATTCAACACGGAAGGGCTTAGCCTGGTGCCCAGCCCCAGCTTGATGGGGGGCCACCATGGCTACAACCCTGGTCCTTGAGGTGAGGCCAGCCGGGACCTAGCAGCTCAAGGCCGCCTGTTTACCTGCGGCTCAGTCCACTTGGTGGGGGAACGATGGCCCTTCACCCCAAGGAAACGCTCCCCAATAAGCTTGGCCCCTGACAGGCCTCTCTGACCACTCACTTGGCTGCTGAGGCAGGACCAGGGGCGGTGGGAACCCTTCCCGTAGTCAGGATGGGGCTGGAGCTTGGAGGTAGCCCCCTACCTACTCAGTGTGTTTCCCTCCTGCTGAAGGCACCCTAGACAGCGGCGTGGCTCCCGCTTTCCTGGGCCTCAGGCAACATCGGTTCAACAAAGACCAGCAGGAGCCACGAGGCTCTGGTGGGGGCAGGCTGCGGGCGGCATTCTGAACTCCAGCTCCTGTATTCAGCTCCCCTGGGAACGGGGAAGGAGGCTCCCTGTCATAGTAGCTCTGTGGTCCCGGTGTCACCGCCCTGAGAGAATAACCTGGGCTTCTGGGGAAGCCGAGGGACACCCTGCGGTTTAGAGCTCTCGCTAGGGAGAGGCCAGGCGCAGCCCCAGCCCCTCAGGCAGAGATGCGGGACACCTGTGGGCCTGGGAACACGCGCCCAGACGGGACACTGCAGTACGTGCCTAGGCGTCCGTGGGCCTGTCTGCCGTTCCCCTCGACACTAATGGCAAGCCCAGGTGTCAGGTCCAGAGTAGGACTGAGATTAGGGGTTTCCGTGGAGATGCCAGCAGTGGCAGCCAACCCGGGGGATCCGCCCAGAGGTGCCTGGGACAGCGTGTGGGGGTGGGGAGGAGTGGGCCACACCTTGTGCTCCCTGGGCCCTCGGTGACTCGGCCTCCCTCCCTGGACCCCTCCTGGCCTGAGGTCTTCTGTGTGTGTGTAGGGGGGGCGGAATGGGGAGGAGCGTGTCCCATGGGGGTAGGGTAGGTCTCCTCTGAGCATGTGGGCCAGGGCTCCTCTCCCTGTCACAGCGGGCACAGCTGTCGCGCAAGCCCTTCCTGCTTTGTTGACAACACCCTGCGGGCAGTCAGTGGCTGGAGGACACCCCACCAGCAGCGGAGAGACCCAAAGCTGGCCCTCTCTCCTGCCACCCCCACCCATGCACCTGTGACCAGCTTTTTGCTTCAGAGGTTCCCTCCTGCGTCACTGAGATGGTTTCTGGGGAGTGGCCTGGAAGCCTGAGTGTGGCCAGGGTCTCCGAGCCCTGCTGGCGCCTTGAGCACACAGAATGAGGGGTGGGGGAGGGGTACAGAACCCCCCACCCCCAGCTGTTCCTGGCTTGCAGGCCTGTCAGGCAACCCAAAGCTGTCTTCCAGCTGCCTGCCCCTCCCAGGGCTGAGACTGTCCCTGTCTCCCTCTCCTGGGTGTGAGCTGTCCCTCTGTGCCCAACCCTGCAATCTGACCCCTCCCCCAGCTGTTCCTGGGGCCCCCTCCCCGCCCAATGTCTCCTTGCTCGTTTCTGTGCCAACTCTTCCAGGGTCCCTGCGAAGAAAGGCTGGGCACCTGGGGCCTTGAAGGCTGGGCCGAGCCTCAAGCATCCATTTAACTCAAATGCTCATTTACTAATGAAGAAACCAAGAACCAAGAGACGGATCTGAGGTCACACAGCAAATCTTGAGCAGAGCTTGGATCAGATCCTAGTCCAGGGGGTGCCTGGGTGGCTCAGTGGGTTAAAGCCTCTGCCTTCGGCTCAGGTCATGATCCCAGGGTCCTGGGATCGAGCCCCACATGGGGCTCTCTGCTCAGCGGGGAGCCTGCTTCCCCCTCTCTCTCTGCCTACTTGTGATCTCTCTCTCTGTTCAAAAAAAAAAAAAAAAAATCTTAGATCCTAGTCCAGGCCTATGGCCTGCCCACTGACCTGAGAACCCAGAGGTCTCAAACCCTTGGCCCAAGACTGCCTTGACTCTGACCATGGGACGCTTAGGGAGAATCCTTTATCCCCAGCTTCCCTCCCTCTGCACATTTGTACGCGGGCCTGGAGCACGCCGTGAGGGCTACTACTACCTCGAGCTTTACATCCCCACCCCCCACAAGATGTCATGGGCAGAGCTCTGATAGGCATATGGCCCTCAGCAGTGCAGGGTCTGGAAGGCGGGCTGGTTGGGGCTGGGGACCAGAACCAAAGGTCACAGGAAGCAGCCCTTCCTGCCTCCTTCTCCCCTCCTCACCACTGCGCTTTTCCTCCTAAGTGCCTGCCAGGTGACCCTAACACCCAGACAGTAGAAAGGCTGGTGCAGAGGCAAGGCCAGGGACGCTACGGTGTGGCTTCAGGGCCTGAGTCCCAGGAGCTAGAGGTATCCCCACCAGGGGCATCCAATGGGGACCGCAACTCCCTGCTCCCTGGGGATCACTCAGGCATCACTAGGAGCAGCCGGGACTGCCCAGCTCTGCCTCCTGGAGCACCGCTGTCTGGTAAAGTGGGTGGGGTAGGCAGGAGCTGGGCCTTGGCCGGGGTGGGGGGTGGGGGCACACCCGCCGGGGACTCAAGCCCCTCCAGCCGGCCTAGGTAGCCAGCCTGTCAGGTGGTCCACCACCAGCCTCTGGAGAGGCCAAGCGCGACGGGAGGGGTGGTGGGAGCCTAAAGCCAGTGCCACAGAGGGCACAGGGGCTTGGGTCCGGGGCCCTGAGTGTTAGGCTGCCCATTCCAAGGCTGCCCGCATCAGTCCCAGGGGCCGAAGCCCGAGGCCCTTCACGAGAGCGAGGTGCCAGGCCTGCCAAGTGGCTCTAACAGCCTGGGAGGGAACTCTAGACACACAGGGCATCTGATGCGAGCTGCGTGTGCTCCATTCAGCGTAAATCTCCTCAGTGGCTCTGCTGGTTTCCATGGCGACCTGACAAGTGAAATTTTCCATCTCGGATGCCAGATGCCTGTGGATGAGGCAGAGCCTGCAAGGGTTACCAAATATAGACACAGCCCCGCAGGCTCTGGGGGCCGGGCCAGCCGTGGGTTTGGGGTGGGAGCCGGGCTGGACAGCCCCCTCCCCCGGGGCCACAGCCCTCCTGCCTGGAGGCGGCCATGCTGGGACTCGTGGTGGCGGTGTGCCCAGGACCTGCTCTTCCCATGGGCAGGACCCGAGCGGGGTAGCTGCAGATGCAGCCCGTCTCCCGTCCCCAGGGTAGGCTCCCTCCAGGGTAGGCTTCGGAAGGCCGCAGCAAGGCTGGGGTCTCTCTGAGGCCCAGGCTGGAGCCTCTGCCGTAGACCGAGGAGACGGCCACCCAAGGCCGGGCTCTCATGCCTGTCTGCATGGGACTGGGCGCTTATCTCTGGCCTAGGATGTGAACCGAACTCCCTCCACCTCGTCCTGCAAGTGGCTTCCTTCCAGGGGCATCCGTCTGGGTGACTCTTGGCATGCTCTCTCATTTTTTGACTAACTCAACCCTGACCGTGTGGAGAAGGTATTGTTAGCCTGTGCCACCTTGTAAACCGTCCTGCAGCCCCTCCTCCTGGGGCCCTGAGAGGCCCGAAGGCCGGTGGCAGTGGGGTGGCCGGTCTCCATGGTGGCCGGGGGCTGTGGTTCCGAGGCGAGGGAGACCCCTCTGGGCCTGACCCCTCTGGCCAGCCTCCCCTGGGGGCAGGGTGGAGGGCAGCGGTCCCCAGCAGCACTCACTCGGTCTGGAGCAGCTCGGGGTTGGGCACGCACTGCAGCCGGCGGGACAGCAGCTGGAAGGCGCTGCTCTGCGGCAGCAGCATAAGCAGGCCGTACAGGGCCTTGATCAGGTGTGGGTGGCTCTTCACGTCCAGGAGCTGCAGGCGCAGATCTGCAGCAGGGCAGAGGAGAGAGGTCAGGGCTCACTCACCGCCCCAGGCCTGCCTGGGAACCGGCCAGCCAGAGGGCTGTGCTTTAGAGGGAGGCAGGGGCTCCCCCACAGCCAGACACACCCGCCCTCTCCTCCAGGGTCACCTCGCCTGTCCTTGGGGCATCCCCCCTCTTTCTTCCTGCCCATCTGTGCTGAGCGAGCCCTCGGCCTGACAACCCCTGTGCTGCCGCGGGGCCTGGGCCCTGAGCCCCTACCCTCACAGCAGCCCGGTAATGAGGGGGTTCGGGGCCTGGAGTGTAACAGATTCCCCGGTCTGCTCTGCACGTGCCAACACAAGAGAGCTATAAATAGGGTGAGCAGGAGAGAAAGCCCGGATTAGGGCAACTTTAAGGGAGGGCAGGATGGAAGAACGCTGGTGTGTGTGGCAAAACACACCCCAAGCTCCGGAGTGTCTGGTAGGTGCTTCCGGAAAGCCACCTCAGGTACCAGCCCTGGCAGTACCGCACTAGATGGGAGCGGCGCCCCAGTCCTGCCCAGCACCTGTCCCAAGTCAGCAGCCCCACGCCGCCCTCCTCTGAGCCCCTCCGGGAGAATCATGGGCTCCTGCCTTCTTGTGTCTCGAAGGCCCAGGCCCAGGCATCGCTGGGGGGAAATGTGCCACCAACCCCCAGAGAGGCCACGGCACCCCAGCAGCCGTGCAGGGCTCTGGGCTGACCCAGCTGCCCCCAGCCCCTGCACCCCAACCCTCTTGCTGCAGGGAGGAGCCGCCCGTGGAGACCTGAGTAGCTGGGGCTGTGGGGCCAAGCCAGTCCCCGGGAGGCCAGGCAAGCCAGGAGTGGGATGGGGAGCCGAGCAGGAGCAGGGTGCCTCTGCTGCGGTCACCCCCGCAAAGCCCTGGTGAGAGGGCACTCGTGGCTTCTCTGGGGTCAGGCTGGACCTGACCTCAGGAGAGTGTGTGTGCCTGGCTGCCCCAGAAGGCCCTTGGGGAAGTGAGATGGCAGGCCAGGGGACCACGTGGGACAGGCTTGGCTGCACGCCGCTGGGAACAGGGTCTTTGTCCCGGGCCTCTAGCCCTGTGGTGCCCGGCTGTGTGGAGAAGCTCGGACGGGTTCAAGGCGCTGCCAGGGAGCAGGAGGCCGGGGCAACCGGCAGGACAGGAGGAGGCCACCGGCAGGGCTGCCTCCCTGCTTCCGGACTTACTGCAAGCGCGGGATTTTTATTCTGGGGGCTGCCCTCTCTGGGGAGCAAGCGCCAGGTGCGCTGAGATGCCAAGGGCTGTGCGCGCCCCAGCCAGCGGCCAGCGGCCACTTCTGCACATTCAGCCTGAATGTGACCATCTGGCGGCTCCTGCCCAGCCGCTCCCCACGAACGCTGCTCTGCTTTGCAGAGAGGGGAAGATGCAGCTCCCGGGCACAGAGAAGCCCCTGCAGGTGGGCCCAGGGAGCCTCTCAGCTTCTGAGAGTTGGGGCACAGGGCAGTGTGCTTGCAGGGGGCATGGGAACAGCTCCGGACCGGCCGCTCCGGGTCCCCAAGTGGGGATGTCATTCACCTTCAGATGGCATGCGTCTGCGAGACCCACCTTCAGGCACTCGCCCTGATGCCACTCGTCCCGGTCTTGCTGGACTGGACGCCCCAGCCCTGTCATCCCCGGGCCTTTTGTTCCGGCATTGGAGGACCCCCTCCCCACCTCCGCCGGTGGGGGGAAGCCCCCTCCCTGCCCCTTCCCTGAGGCAGGGCGGAGCGGCGGGGGGAAGGCTCTTACATGTGAAGATGGGGCACTCGATCAGCTGCACCAGCTTGTCCACCTCTGTGAGGAAATCCACTGTGACCTCCAGGTCTCCGCTGGGTGGGGGTCAAGGAAAGTCTGACTGTTGGGCCGGGATGGCAGGCCTCTGGGAGGGGCCTCTGTGGGAGTGTGGGCCGCCGGACAGTGGGGGTACTCGGGGGCTGGGAACGCGTGCTCTTCCCACTCGGGTCCTGGCTTCAGAAGCAGAGCCTGCTCTGCTGAAGCACGAAGGTCCACCAGTCTACCTGCCTTTTTACTTCTCCATCCCTCTAAGTGAAAAAGGGCCCAAGGGTCCCCCTGCGTGGGCACTCCGGTTCTGCACGGGGGCTCTCTCCTCTGCGCCCTCCCGGCTCTGAAAGGCTCTTATCTCAGCCCTGCAGACCCGGGGGAAGGGGGCCGGGGGAGACTGCGGAGGAAAGGTCCCGGTTCCTGCGTGAGTGGACGCCTGTCGGCAGGGCCAAGGTCAGGGCTGCAGCAAGCAAGCGTGTGGCCCGCAGTCTCTGGGCCACACCAATGACTGAGAAAAGCAAATTTAGGGTGTGGACGGAGAGCAGGCAGCCTCGGGGAGTGAGGCGAGGCCACACCGACCCTCAGTGGAGGAACCTCAGGGCAATTCTCTCCTTACCCCCAGCTCCCGCTCCCATCAGGAAAGGAGGCCCATTTTGTGTCCTAAGCAGCTTTTTAATCCAGGGTCATGCGCTGGGCATTCACAGAGGAAGCTGGTGCGCTTCAGCCTTCTAAGAACTGTGACCAATCTGCCCACAGATGCCTTTCCAGGCCCCAAGGCGAGCTGCGGGTCTTCTCTTCGGCTGAGGCCTCTCCCCCCGCCTGCTTCTCCCCGCTGTCCCAGCCAACCTGGGCTCCCTCTGGCTCTGTGGCCCCAGAAGGTCCTTGAGTTCACCAGCAATGGTGCAGACACCAGAACTCAAGCGTGCAGGCCTCACCCGGGTCCCCCCACTGCAGTCCCCCCACCTTCCCCATTCCCGGGGCCTCTCCCTGCCCCCACCCGGGGGCACCCGCACCTAGGTGGCCCTGTCAGCACCCCTCAGCCTCGGTCCCTGGCTTACAAGGTTCTGCCAGGGCAGATCCTGCCACGAGACCCAGATGACCCTGTCTGCTGCCCCCAGCTTGCTCTCAAATACACCCGTCTCGGTGTCCTCCAAGGTCCTGGGGTCACGAGGCCTGGAGGCAGGGAGGGGGGTGACGGGGCAGGAGCGTGGCCCTTGGGCCTGCCACCTGGGCGGATGAACGGGAAGGATACAACTTCTGGATGAGGTCATAGGCGTGCCGGTAGTTCTGGGTGAGGAAGCACAGGGACACGGTTGTGACGGGGTTGTGGCACCAGGAGCGGTAGAGGCAGCAGAAGAGGTTCTGGCTCTCCTGAGGGGGAAGAGGTGTGAGCGGCCGACACAGCCCCGACTCCTTCCCACCCGGGGCCTGAGATCCGGGGGCTCTTGCGCAGCCCCGGGGAGCCAGCTCAGCACCCAGGGCTGTGTCTGGCAGCCCAGCTGGGAAACAAGCCGTCACAAAGGAAACGCTGACAGCTCCTCCTCAGACCCTGTCATTACTCCCAGTACCACAGAGCCACGTGGTGCTGGCTGTGAGGGCCTGGTCGGGCGTGAGCCTGTCCTCTGCGCCGGCATTCCTGCCCTTGGCAAGGAACAGTAACTGTCCTCCCTGGAACGCTGTGGTCCCGGAGCCTGTGGGGCTGGGAGGAGGCTTCCTCAGGCCTTGGGGTCTCCCCGGCAGCACCCCGTCTCATGCTCAGATGCCACATCTCCTCCTTCCTCTCCAGCCCGCCTGGTGCTCAGGAACCAGCCCAGGAGCTGAGCCCACACGCAGGGAGCCCCTGCCCTGAGGAGAATTCTTAAGTCAGTCCTCTGCAAGTGTGTGGAAAGAACCAGAGAAAGAAGGCAGAGGTGTGGCCTGCTCATTCCGCGTCTCCTGACCTGCGATGCCCTAAAGCAGGCGTGCACATCCTCGAGACTCCCTGAGAGGGAGCAGAGACAGGGTCTGAGCTGCGGGAGGAGGTGGGGTGGAGACCACGGCCCACAACGGGGAACGAAGCCGCTGGAGCCACCAGCACACCCAGAGTGGCAGCCACTTCCGGAGGCCCTCCGAAGCTCAGCCTCCTGCTCCTGGGCCACACGAAGCCCCTGACCGGACACTGACCCCAGGGCAGGCTGGCAGAACAGTGAGCAGTCCCCCATCTCCCTCTCACTGATCGGCCCCACTAGGCCCTTATCCAAAGCCTGGGCCAGGTAGCACTGGGATACCTTGGCTTAGGACAGGGGGCCTTTTGAGACAGATCTGTTCCCCTGTTCGAGGGAAGGACCATGGCTGAGAAGGAGGGTAGGGACAGCAATGATCCCTGATGTCTGGCAACGATTTAACCCCGAAGCCTGACTCACACAGGGCAGCACGGCCCAGGACACGTGAGCCACTGGGTCCCAGAAGCCAGTCTGCTTGGCGTGCGGGGTAGGGGGTGGGGTGTCAACAAGGGGAAAATGCATGGTCTTTGGCAGCTCACGGAGGGCACGCAGACCCTGGAGCAGAGTCCAGAGCCTTCCATGGGTAGAGATCTCTGCAGCAGGTGGCTCCAAGGAGACGGCCTCTGACTTACTGCCATGGTTGGCACTGAGCAGCAAGCCAGGGGAGTCCATAGTTCACACTGGACCTGGAGATCTCACATTCTGTCCCGTCTCCCCACCATGAGCCCCCCGGGGTAAGGGTGGCTTAGCACGGCGGTGCGCCTGTGTGCACGTGGGACCACACCCGGGACCCGAGCCCATGGACGCGGAGTACCAGAGTCTTCAGGTCCTTGAGCTGGTTTCTCAGCTGGAAGAGTTCCGTGGAGGTGAGCAGGATGGTGTTGAGGGTGTGGACCATGGTCGAGGCAAACTTGAGGTCCTCCTCTCGGAGCAGGATGTCTGCCATTGAGTGAAAGATGTTCTCTGCATTCAGTAGGAGGCAGAGCTGCCTGGAAGACAGGCCAAGGAGAGGTTACAGAAACCTCTGGGCTTAACCTAGGGAGCCTCTCCCTGGTCTTGTAGCATCCTGACGAAACCCGCTCCTTCCTGGGTTTGGCCTGGGACCCCAGCTCTCAGGCCTGTGGGGGAGGGTGGGGCGCGGCTCACGGGGGGCCTGGCTCCATGCCTCCCAGCCCTGCTCACTCTGACCCAGCAACTCTGGAGCCCCACAGGCTGGAATGACCTCCGTCCCCTGCCCCGACCCCAAGATGGAATTCTAAGAGGAACCGTAAGCCTCTCCTACCACTGTCGCTGCAGAAGCCCCATGTTACCTTCCAGACCTCCTACATGTCACAGCAATGCCCCCCACGTGCCGAGGCACTCCCTACCCCTTCCCGCCTTTACTTTTTTGGAGATGACCTTTATGCAACAAGTAACCCACGCCGTCCACGGCGCCGTCCTCTGAGGGCCCCCCTGGGCTCAGGAACCTATCTGTGTTGTTCACAGGCGTGACCCCACCACCCCCCGCCTGGAGCACATGGTGCCCACTGACTGCAGGGCTCAGTGGGTGCTTGTGGGATGGACGGGTCCTATGACAACCCCGAGTTTTATCTCCGGTGTTCACATAAGGGAAACTCGGGTGCACGGACGCAAAATGACTTGACCGAGGTCACAGGATGAGTTAGGGCCACTTGTCCTTCCCCCAACTCTCCTCTTGGAAGTCCTGTAGGGTTAGGGTTATGCTTTGTGGACAGGAGTCTCCGTTCTATAAAAAGGAAAACAGGAAATCCAGAGAATGGAGAAAAGCAGATTTTCCAGGGTCCCTGGGCCAAGATGATGTCAACAGTAGGAGGCAGGTCTCAAGGACAGGCTCAGAGGAAGCCTGCTGAGTTCCCTTTGCAGTGGCGCCCATGGAGGCTGGGCCTCGAGGGGACGAGTGGGCCCTCCCGTCGGGAGCATGGCCACTGAGCCACTGACCGCGCTCCGTATCCACTCCCTAACCTGCCCTGTGTCCCATCCAGGGTGCACGTATGTCTGCCTGACTCCTCGCCTCTGCTCCCGGCACGTACACAGACCCCGACATGGACCTGTGGGTACAAAGGTCTGGGGTCTGCCTCAAGGTCTACATGAACCAGACAACATGAGCCACATTTGCAGCCAAGATGCTGGACAAACAGCCATCCCAGGCCACTGAACTCGCACTAAGCTCTGCATTTATCAGGCTCTGGTTTCCTGCTTCCCTCTGAATACCAGCCATGCCTTGGGGCCAGACAGCAGAAGATTCCTCCCCACCCCCGGCTCCAGAAAAATCCCAGAGCATTTGGTAATAGAGAGGCCAAACCACGAAGTGCAAACAGTGGGCAGGCCGTCTCCAGCCCAGGCCCAGCTGGAACGAGCAGCCTTGGGGAAGAAAGCACCAGAGAAGTGGAAACAAGGCTGTTGGGGTGGGGGGTGGGGCTGGATAGTGGCGTGGGAGGGGCTTTGCCGTCGCCTGGGTGGCACCCCTGCTCACCTGTGTGCCCCCAGAGCTTGGTACTTCCAACAGCTGTGTGACCCCAGTGTCTCCGTGCCATAATTTCTTCACCTCCTACTTGGGGGTAATACCCCCATGCAAGATGGAGGTCACTCAGAAGAGAGCTGCATAGTACATGGTTAACGGGACTGTACTTGGGTACTCCAGTGTTACCAAAGGTGGGGGTGATAGCCAGTTCATAGGAAGAAGCTTGGCTCTTCTGCAGAGCACAGACAGTACTTTCTGTCCCTTCCTGGGCCTCCCACCCCTGGATGAGCTCTGTCTCCAGGGCCGTGGGATAGAAATGTTCCAGAAGGGCAGGCCAGGGAGGAAGGGGAGAATTCTGACAAATGGTCACAAATGCCCGTCGCCTGCAGCTGCTGCCGTCTCCATGACAGAGGCCAACAGCTGAGGCTCTGCCAAGGCAGCACTCTCCGGGGACCACGGGGCATGGGGACCTGTAGCAGCCAGAGGGCGGGGGTGGGGCACTCACATGAAGACAGCTGGAGAAGTGTGGAGGGGTAAGCAAAGGGGATGGTGGTGGTGAGGACAGGCGGGTGCCAAGGCCTCCTGGCGTCCCTCAGAACCCGGAACACTGATGGTGCTGCAGAAGGTCATGGACCTTCTAGAAATTTCTAGCATTTTCTAGAAACGCTCTTCTCTCATCACCAGTGAGAGCACACCATCCTGGCCTTTCCCTCCTTCAGTGACTGCTTCTCCTCTCGTGTTGTGGTGGCCCAGCGCACGCGTGCTCTCCATCTCTCTCTCTCGTCTGCATCTCTCAGTGGTCACGCCTGGTCCCATGTTTTCAAGGCCATCCCAAATGGCTGCCCAAAAGGCATTTCAAATCTGGCAGTGCCACGCACCACGCTCCGGCTCCCTGCCTTCCTATCTCAGGAAGCAGTGTCCCTGCTGCTCTGCCCAAGGAAGGAGTCTCTCTTGAGCCCCTGGCTTCTCTGTCCAGTGCACCCGCCAGCCTGGCAAGTGCTGGCCATCTCTTCTGGTCAATTCCAAGCTGTCTCCTCACTGGTCTCCCTGCTGCTTCTCTCATCCCTACAATCCACCCTCCCAGAGGACTGCCCACTGGGGCAAGCCCTGAAAAGTGCCAGTCAGAGCACGCCACCCCCTGGCAGTTTCCCACGGGATCTGAACAAATCCCAACTCTTCACCACACCTCCAGGATCTTGCATCTTCTTGTCATTTCTCTCCAACTCGGCTCTTAGGGTCCCTCCTTCACTCTGCAGAGCGTGGCTTCCCGGATGTTACATTTCCCCCCTCATCACTCAGGGTCTGGCTGCCCTGCCCGGGGCTCGGCTCAGGAGACCCCTGAACGTGCGCTGGCAGGACACAGCAGTGACACAGCACCCGAGGAGCCGCCCTGAAGCTCTGCTCGTTAAACCAGCGGGAGAGGGGAAGAGGGAGAAGTCAGGAAGGGGTTCCTCAGAGAGGAGTGGCGGCGGGGGCACGGCCTCCAGCGAGCCTCAAGCCCCACTGTGCTCTGGATGTTTGCTTCGGCAGGGTGGTCTCCTCGCCCCAGGAGGCTGCTGGGCGGAGCCTGGCGGGGCTGTTTTGCCCCCTCCCCCCGGCGGCCGGGCCACTCTCGGAGGTGGGAGGCCGCACCTCGTCTCCTCTCACCCAGCCTCTCCCATCCCATCCCCAGGCCACCCGGGGTTTGGGAAGAAGGAAAACAATTCCCAGCCTGCTGGGTCACGAAGCCTCCAGAAGGCAGGAACAATGGAGTATTAGCTGCTCACTGGGAGCTCTCACCACACGCCAAGCACGTCCTCGCGGGATGGAAGCAGAGCAGCCCAGGTCTCTGGGGGCTCACTGGGTCCTAGCTAGGCATCTTCGGGGGAGGGAGAAGAGTCGTCTGGGCAGGTCAACCGGGCCGAAGCCTGGAGGGCTCTGAGTACTTGACCAGGACGCTGATTGCTCTTCCTTGAGTAGGACGGTGGGCGGTGGGGAGGGAGGGACCCACTTTTCACTTCAACCCCAAGTCCGTGAAATGGCCTGTCCAGGGGGGCCTCCGAGTCTCCAGAGGCCCAGCCCCAGGGTCCTCCCAGGATGCTGAGCCAAGTCCTCACACCACGCTGCCAGGCACACCGCTGACTGGGGGAGTGGGGAGGATCCAGACCCAGGAGAGTCCCCTTCCAGAACCTGGTTCCTGCTCCGACTCCGCCTCCCTGGGGCCTGTCGGCGCCCAACGGGAGCCTGGCAGATGGCGGCCTCGCGGGGCTGCGGTGTCATCACTTCTGCTGAGCCCCGCTTGGGCGGCCTGCCCGGCTCTCAGGCATGGCAGTGGTCATGATCATGGCTTGCAAGCCTTAAACGTTCGCCCCTATTTTTTAATACTCATATTAAAGTACTATTCATCATGGGACAGCAGCTTGGAGAACACCTGGGGACAAGGCAGAGAGGTTAGGCAGGAGGAAACCTCCAGGAGGTCTGGGAGGGCACAGCCCGCAGGCCTACCTCAGGGCTGGAAGGCAGGGGTCCACACGCATGTGGCCTGAGGGGGCCTCTGGGATGCAGCCTCTCACCTCAGGCCAGAGCCCTGTGGATGGGCTTTGCCTCCCCCCCCCTCCAGCCCCCTGCTGTTTGCCTGTGCAGCTGGTGCCCTGCTCCTGGGTCTGGGTTCATGCCAGGGAAGGAACAGTTCCCTTTGGTCCCTCTCAGGGGAGCAACCTGCCTGGGGCCTGACCCAAGACAGAAACCCCCACTTTCTCTAATGGATTGAGAGGACACTGCCTCTCCACAGAGGTGCCTTCTTTGGGGGTAACTTCAAAAGGCCAAGGTCTACAGCAGGGCCAGGGGAAGGCACTCTGGAGAGGGGCCTGGAAATGGCCACACCACACTTGCCAGGCTGGCATGAGGTCTGTGTCACTGTCTCTTCAACCACTAACACTGGCTAAGCATCCCCGTTCACCAGACTCCAGCTGTGAACGGCCAGTGGCCTCAGTGGTGGCTCAGAGTAGAAGGTGTGCTCCTGAGCCCCTGTCTGCAAGCCTCCCACAGCCCCTGCTTTAGGCCACCTGTGGGCCAGAGCAGGGAGGAGGTGGAGGGCATCGACCAGCCTTGCAGGTGGCTTGAGACGGGCCAGTCTCACCCTGAGGCCCTGTGGCCCAGGCCGGATGGGAGAACCCCGCTGTGAGGCAGCAGCTGCTGCCCGCTGCAGGGGAGACAGGCATGGCACAGGCTGGCCCCTACTAAGCCAGCAGGGGGCCCATTACTGTCCTTCACCCTGTCCTGGCAGTGGGAAAGGGGCCACATGTTGCTTTTCGTCTAGGGACCAGGACAGGTCACCAACTCAGGCCAGGCCAAGCCTTGGTTTGGAGGGTAAGACCTGCCCAGCAGCTTTGCACCCCCTTCCCCCTTGAGGACCATGTGCAGAACAGGAAAGAAGAGGCCGTCACCTCTGAGGGTGTGAGTGGGGGCTGCTTCTGCCTCCAGATGCCTCTCTCCAACAGGCCAGCCCTGCCCCCTACCCCCAGGGCCTGGCAGGGCATGAAGGATAGGGGTCAGCACTGAGGAACCCTGTTTGGTGGTGAAAAGAGGGTGAGCAGTTCCTTTCAGGACAGAGGAACCCCAGGGCCTGGGGAAGGGCAAGGCTGGCCCAGGGGAGGGGGTAGCTGGAGAGGGGGCTCCTTCCCTGGGCCAGGCTGGTCTGCAGGAGCAGGGACCCCACACTGGGGTGTGGGCCCAGGAGGGTCGAGTCCTCAGCATGGACACGTACCTTCCTTGGGAAGAAGCACTCCGCCTCCCTGCCATGCTGTGCGGGGGGAGTCTGAACCACGCCATGTGGCTTTGGGGAAGATGTCACACTTCTTCCCATGACCCCTCTTCCCTGTGCCCTCTGGAAACGAGACCCGCAAAGCTGCCAAGGTCAGAAACTGCAGCCCCTGCACCTCCTTCATGGTCAGCTGATGCTTCCCAGGCCCCTGGGCCATTTGCAAGATGCTTATGCTGGTTCTCTCCTGGGGCTCTCCTCCAGCTCCCATCCCCAAGTAAGGGCATGCTGATGCCCCCACAACCCCGCCCCGACTGTTCTGACACTGAGCCCAGAGCTGAGGGCTGGCCCGGGAAGTGCAGTGAGCTAGTCTACACTGGCTGCCACCCTCCACTCCCCTACCCTTTCTCCTTCCACAAGCCTGGCTTTTTATTTTTATTTTCAATTTTTATTTTTAAAAGATTTTATTTATCTATTTGACAGGCAGAGATCACAAGTAGGCAGAGAGGCAGGCAGAGAGAGAGAGGGGGAAGCAGGCTCCCCGTGGAGCAGAGAGCCCGATGCAGGGCTCGATCCCAGGACCCTGGGATCATGCATGACCTGAGCCAACAGCAGAGGCTTTTAACCCACTGAGTCATGTAGGTGCCCCAAGCCTGGCTTTTTAAAGAGAGACGAAAGGCAGAAGCAGATGGTGTGTCTGACCCTTGGAGGGGGTGCCTGGAGTGAGCACTCAGCCTGGAGGGCCCAGGAGCGCCTCCCTCACCTGGTGGCCCAATGGCTTTGGCTCTCAGGTGCAGGGGACACAGCCGGCCCCGCTAGCCGCTCGGCCCAAGGCTACTAGGAAGGGACGTGCGAAGGGCCCCAGATGGATTCAAGAGAAGTTTAAGGGGAGATAGAGGTCTTTCCCATTCTTGACTATCCTGAGTTGACGGGAAAGCCACCAGCACAGGCCATGAACAGCTGGCCCAGTATGGAGAGACTTGGGCTAACAGCACATGTGAGCGGAAGGTGATGCCAGTGTTGAGAGAGAAGCCGGGGAACCCACCTCCCACCACCAGCCTCCCCCAGCTGCTCTTCCTGCTTCAATGTTCTTGCCCCTCGGGGGCCAAGTGCCCTGGGAACGACAACCCCCCCCATCTTCCATGCGATCAAGGGGATGAGGCCTCCAGGGCCGTCCAGACCCAGAGGAACTGAGCCATTAGTGTCACACAGGAGGTGGCCCCATGGTCGATTCCATCCAGTACCTCCTGCTAGGTGGGGCCCAGTAACCAGCTTCCCACAGACACACAGGAAGGTCTGCTTGCGGCTCCTAACCCGCCTGCCCATGCTGCCCTGCCCCACACCTCCACTTCTGCGCTGTGGCCTCAGGGCCCTCTGGCATCCCGGATCCTGCCCAGGCGGGTCCAGGCCTCCAGCCTCATGAGCCCATGCTGGACCAGACTTGCAGCTCGGCTCTCCAGTGGGTAGCCTGGGGAAGGGAGGATCAGCTCTGGGGTGGAAAACACTGTTGGGCTGGGGTCTGGAGGGTCACTGGGCACGCAGGCCCAGATGTAGCTCCCTTGCTGAGGCTAGAACTGGATGCTGCCTTGGAGGAAAGCTCCGGCAGGGTAGACCCCATGGCCCTCTGCAAGGTGGCCTCAGGGCCAGACCCATCGGGCTGAGGGGCAAGTTTCATGCACCTCTGGTGCAGGTGTCCTTGGCATCAGGGCCAAGTCATTTCTGCTCAGAGCCCTCCCCTCTCCCCTAGCTGGGCTTCCTTCATCTCCATCCCCAGCGCCTGTGAACTGACCAGGCCAACACCATGTACTGAGGTACAGACCCTCACCTCTCTCTTTTGGCTCCTGGCTGAGGTCCACATCAGTGGTCAGGCCAAGGGGATACGAGCTACCTTGGCAAACGCCTGGATCTCACAACTATAACTCCCAACTGCAGCCTTATGTCAGGTACAGAAAACACAGGGCCCAGAGTCACCGCCACCATCCCCACTGGAAAGGGCCCTCCGGCCTTGGCCTTCGCTCTGCCCCCGGGGGACAGCTGGGATCCTTTAGGCATTTAAAGAGAAAGCAGCTTCCAGGTCAGGGTAACATTAGAAGCGGGAGGCAGGAGCGGCCTCCCATCTGCAGTTCAGAAGGCTCCCGAGCCCCACTGCCCCCACTTCTCCCCGTCCCATCCGGCCCCAGCTCTTCTTCCCTTCCAGCTCCCTGCTTCCCAAGTATGAAAACTGTAAATCTGTTCTATTTCTTTCAATCAGTCCTCAGCAGTGTGCCCCTCAGGGCAGAGGCAACCACGGTAACCCTGCCAACTCACGCCTTAAAAATTCAGTGTGTTTAATGCAGTCGATGCCGCTGATACGTTTAAAAGTCTCGTTGGGGTTGGGGGGAGGGGGTGGGAGGAGGCACGAGGACTTGTTTTTCTGGGTCTTGCTGGGAGCTGGTGGAAAGGGATGGCGGGAGGGCCGCAGCATGATGGGGGAGAGGAAGAAAGGGTCTTTTATCGACTCAGTTCTCTCTTCCTCTTTACCGATGAGCCCGGCCAGCTCCCGGGGGCCACAGCCACCCTGGCGGGGCTCACGCAGACACCTCCAGCGCAGGCCGGGTCTGGACAGGAGTGGTTAAGAAAACCAAATGGTCTCAGCTGGTTGGGGTGAGCCAACCTGTCTCTGGGTTCGGGGCTGTCTCTAGGGACCGCGACGGGAGCGGTGCAGAGCTGGGAGAGCTGAGCCCCCGCCCCGTACAAGGCCAGGGTGGCTGGATGGGCCCCTCTGCCGTGTGAGGGGTCCCGCCTGCTCCCTAGGACAGAAGCTGTCTCCCGCACCTGATCCCTGACAGACCCAGCCCCATTTTCCTTGTGCTCTGGCCAAGCCTGTTTCCCACTGTCCATCTGCAGGGACCTCTCCAGCCCCCTTCAGGCCTTTGATCAAGCTGTCCCCAACCGGGACCCCTGGGAGGGCCTCTGGCCCCTCTCCTGCCCCACCCAAGCTAGTCCCACAGTCTCCTCCCTCAAGCTGTGTGGTTCCCCACCCCGCTGAGCATCACCTTGTGGAGCTCATGGTGTGTCTCCTCTCTCAACCTATGCTTCCCAACGCAGTATGTGTCTGGGGCCCGGTCCGGGGATGGATGCTTATGGAACAGAGGATGAACGGCCAGGAGGGCCATGGCTGCTCGCATTCCTTCACCTATGGAACTTGGCTTATGGGAGGGACCGCAAGGGACTCAGGACGGCTTGAACACTGCACGGGCGAGGTGGTTTGTGAAGGGTCTGGTTCCGCCTGAGGTGCTTTTGGATTATGCCAGGAGAGGTCTCTGACTCACAGACAAGGTCCAGGTTTGTGCCCCAGAAAAGAGGTTCCACCTTCTATCCCACGTGGCGGAGACACCCCAGAATATAGGTCAGATGGCAGGGGAGGGATCCCCGTGCTGGAGGCGCCTGGGACACAAGTCTTGCAGGGAAGACCCTGGGGGCTGGCTGAGTTGTGTTGGTGCCGGAGGAAAAGGTGCTGCTGGGAGGCAGGGCAGGTGGTAAAAGCCGGAGGCCATCCTTCCAGGCCTTGAACCCTTGGTAGAAAAGCCCACGGCTCCCGAGCATTTCATGTTTTGAACACTCAGAGCAAAGGAAAACAAAGGGAGGGCTCGCTAAAGGAAATCCTGCTGTCCCCAGGACAATCGGTTCCAAGAACCATTGACACACAGTATGTCCTTGAGAACAGCCGGGTCCTGTCATGGAGGTTTCTGCCCAGTAACGACACACGCGGCACATCTGTGAGTGCTTTCTCTACCTTGGGCATGTCATGTACCTTGAACCCCTTTAACAAGGGGACAGGTG
Source organism: Mustela erminea (assembly GCF_009829155.1). Classification (NCBI taxonomy): domain Eukaryota; kingdom Metazoa; phylum Chordata; class Mammalia; order Carnivora; family Mustelidae; genus Mustela; species Mustela erminea. The sequence continues at coordinate 47,961,411 of NC_045632.1, read as the reverse complement.
TGATTTCACCCACCCATCTTAGCAGAGAATGAGAGTGAAGCGCAAATAAGAGCCTAGCCAAGGCCCTGTCTGGTGGCCCATCCCAGCCCCCACGCTCTGAGCCGCTGCCTAGCCACACACCCAGCCTGTGGGTTTCATGGCCTAGGTGGCACAGGGGCTCAGAAGATGGTTTGGGGTTACCTTGGCTGCAGATATCGCTGGATCCACTGATGGACTGAAGCCTGCCTGAGTTTCTCTGGAACCTTCCTGTGACTCCGGGGAGGTTTATTTATCTACCTGACCCGCCACCCCCCGCCACGGGTCTGTGGGTGGCAGGCAATGACCACACTGGCCACACCTGGCCAGGACAGTGCGTGCTGGTGCTGGGTTCTCATGGCTTTTTCTCCTGGTGGTCGAGTGGGAGGCAGAGTCCAGGCACCGCACCCACAGCCATGCAACGGTCCGAACCCAAGCTCAGATCTGGTTGGGGTGGGGGTACGGGTTACGACTCTGTGCAGGTGACCCCATCAGCAGCTGCCCAGACACCTCTGCTGGGAGCCGTGGCTCCTGAGCACAGGTGGCAGGTCAGTTGCTGCCTCTGAGGTCTCAGGTGGGGAGGAGGGATTTCAATACAATGACTGTGAGGACTCTGAACTCGCCTACACAGTCAGGCAAACAGCAACTCGAAGCCTCATGCGTCTGGGAGCCCCTGGCCTAACTGTTAGAGAATCACCGACAGAGACTATCTCTCTGACGCCCTCTGAGTTCCTACCCTTCCAAGCAGGATTTCCTCCCAAGGATGTGCTTAGCCTCCCTGCCCACGAAGTGGCTGCAGACTAATGCCAACACACACACACAGAGCCTGGCAAACTGTTTTCAGGCCCCAGACGTGCTGGCCCATCCACGCCCCGGCCAACTTCCAGCCAGGTGCATGGATGTCCTCAGGGATCCTGTGCTCACGGGACGGAGGACCAAAGTGAAGCCAAGCACTGGTCCTAGGCCACACTGCCAGGCCCACGGAGGAGCAGAGTCCCTGTCCCATTCTGCCAGACTGTCCCACGTGGCGTGGCACCGGCAGGACAGACCTCTCCTCCCTGGCGCAGCCCTTCTCTCCAGCTGACGGAGAGCCCCAGTGCCTTGTGACGCACATGTCCAGTGCAGGGGCACCGCTTCGCCCCATGGCTTGGAGTGAAGTAGACAGACAGAGACATAGTCTGCCTTAGGACAGGTAAAGGGAAAGCCCCCCTGCCAAGCCATCTCTGCCATTTCCGCTGCAAACTACAGAGGTGATGACGTGACATTCTGAGAACAAATGCAAGCAAGTAGGACAAGTGCCAGGAGCCAGAGGAGCCTGCCCAGGGCTGCTCCATCATCCGTGGGATTGGCCTGGGGACACCCCTTGTTCCAAATGGCTTCCTGTTATCAAGTTGCTCGGTGCAGATTTTCTACCACTTCATCCCATGATTCCCAAACTGGTCCTTTGTTCCAGGCCAAGGGATCCCTCCCCACTGCTGCTTTTACGACCACAAACTTTTCCAGACGGTGAGCATCTCCCTTCCGCCGTGCTCGGCACTGAGCCCAGACACTGAGGCCTCCCCACAGCTCTGCCCCTCTCACCTCACAGCCATGCCGCCCACCCGAGCCCAGCGGCCGGCTGCTCACGCTGTCCCTGCTGCGGCCAGAATGCCTCCCCCACCAAACCCTTCATGCAAGAGGGCCAGATGCCCTCAGAGTCGTGGGTTCTGGGTACGCACAGCGATGCTCCTCTATCTCTCGGTTCCGTGGTGACTTTCTTCCAAGGGATTTAATGTGCCCCGAAGGGCTCCAACCAGGGGCTGCCATTTTGCTTGCTGGTGGCAGCCTCCGTTCTCCATCCTGGCAGCCCCTCCCCCACCTCGAAGTGGGGAGCCACCACCCCTTGTCCCACCAGTGTCCTAGCCGCCCCCACAAAGTCATGCAATTACTGTTCAGAACCAGAAAGGCCCTCCAAGCCAGGAACAGCGCCTTCCCAAGACACCCCTGAACCCGGCTGTATGCCGGAGTTGGCCGAAGACCATATGGGATGCCAAGACCACGCTGAGGCCCCCTCCAGAAAGTGGCGATCTGTATTCTTAACGGCCTTCACAGTAGGGACTGCGAACCACTGCCCCCAAACTGCCTCCCCAGAGCTACTGCACCAGCCCAGCAACACCACTCTCTGGGAGGAATGGGGAGCTCTCACTAGCAGTCCCAAAGGATGCGCAGCCATGGAGCTCTGGGGAAGGCCCCAGGTTGGGGTCCTCATGATCCCCCAGAGTCCGGGCCTGGTCTTCCTAGGTTTCCACCCAGTGTCTCGCTATTTCCTCCCCATCTCCACCCGAGGGGTCCCAAGCCCGCTGTGGGCAGCCCCGACTCGCTCTGTTCAAACAGAAGGAAAAGGAGGGCACCCCGGCCTCGGGCTGTGGTCCCGCCGGCTGTCACGGATGCCGCAGGGGAGGAAGCTCGGCTCAGTGGCGCTGGGCACACGCTGCTCCTGCCTTTCTGGCCTTCAAATCTTTACTCTTGGGGGTCTTAGGATACTTATAAACTGAGACTGCCATCTGTAGCTCTTCACAAGAACCCGCTTACAGGGCACAAAGATAAGCGTTGGCAAGAGAATGGGAAGCGAAACAGGAACACCGCACTGCTGGTCACAGAGCAAATATCACAGCGACCTTGCCGCGGAGTCTCTCGGAAGATGGTAAGAAGATCAGAGAGAAAGGGCTGGGAGGAAGGAAGGGCCACCACAGAAGCGACAGGACAAAGACAGCAAGGAAGGGACTCCGACTCCCTCGGTCCTTTGTGGCTGAATGAAGGGGTTTTCTCTTATTTGTACCCTCCTCCACGCCTTGCCAGGAGGCTGTGAAAATTCCTCTTGTGATCAGTCATTTTCAGGGAGTTTTAAGATGCATGAAATGGGCTTTTCATCTAAATCGTTCCTTTCCAGCCCAGGAAATGCACATTGGATTAAATGAATAGAGCGAGAAAGGGCCCCAGGCGGGAGGTGTGCGTGGAAGTCCCTCTGGGGAAAGTGTCTGCAGCCATCCAGAGTCCCAGGTCTCAGTTACAGACTGGGTTCTCCGAGGCAGAGCTGGGCCAGGCGAGGGCCCTGCTTTGGAGCGGCCATCCTGCTCTCCCCCGCCCCCCGCCAGGGTCACCACGCCCAGAGAAGACAGGCGGTGGAGTTGAACACGGTGAGGTGGTGGCCTCGAAAAGGGAGGATGACCCCAAGCCACTCTGCTTGGAGCCAAACCCTGTATGCAAACAAGGCAGGGCAGTCCCGGATCTGCTGCTGGAAATGCACAGCCATGGCCAAAACCACCCTCGGCCACGCTATGCACTCACGAGCGCAAGACTGAGTTTTGGAAGGAAATATGTGGCACCAAAACAGAGGCTACTCCTGGGCAGGAGGTGGTGGTGACAGGGCTTACATTTTATGCTACGTCTTCTGCACTATTTGGATTTCTGTCTTACGTGGTTTACATTTTTTTCAACACGAGCTAAGAAGGAAGTTCTTCTGGGATCGTCTGGACTCCATCAGAGACGTTCTCAGGGGAGGTGCGGGGAGCAGGGTGCCGGGAAGGGGGCGCCTCCTTGGAGGGTGTCCGGGCTCCCACTCCGGCCCAGACGGCAGAGTGGCTCTGTCTCTCTGGTGGGGGCTGCTGCACATTTGCAGATTTAACAATGGAAACATGCATTTTACAAATGAGAGGATCAACAGCAGGGAGATGGTATTTTTAGCTACCGTGGCTCTTTGCTTCAAAGGCGTAGGCTTCATCTAAAACCAGGCAAACCTCCTACAAAGTCTGCCTGTTTGCAAGGAGTGATTAGCATAATACGAGCAGGAGAAAAGGCCTGGCTCCACTCGGAGGCAGGAGTGCCTACTACATGGGAGGCTTTCTCTGGAAATAGAATCACGAGGAGAAAGTCTCAATGGAGATGAAGCCCCTGCCTTCAGTCAGAGCAGGAGAGCTGCCCCACGCCGCTGGCCGGGGAGCCCAGGGTCGTGGGTTCGAGCAATGTGCAGTGTGAGTACATGTCCATGTGCTGCGCAGGGCAAGGCCACCCTCTGGGCTGTTGTTGCTAGCGTCACTGGGGCCCCATGCAGTCACCTTCTTCTAGTAGAAATACAGAGGGTCTAAGGGCTGTCTTTCCAGATGCCCCTTCGGAGTGGTAGGGCAGAGCCGAGTGAAGGCTGAGGGAGAGCGCGGACTGGGAGAGTGTTGGGGGCAGGGTGCAGACAGAGCGCGACTCAGATGATGCAACCTCAGGGAGGTGTCCTCCCTGGAGGTCATGCCAGGGCTCCCGGCCCCTGAGAAGTGGCACAGCTGTGGTTTAGACTGAGCTGTGGCCCCTGGTCCCTGTCCTCATGCCCCTCGGGCCTCAAGCCTGCTGGGGTCTGTGCACCCGCCTTCCTCTCTCCAGGCTTCCCTGTCCCGGCCCCCTGCCCTGCCATCCTGCTGGCTTGGGAAGACTAAACATGTGGAGAAGCTTGACATTTTCTCCCAACACCACAGAAATGCAATGAAATCTGTGACCTTCCGAGAACCATAATGACAGATACTCATTCCGGGAGCCGAGCTGGGGGCAGATATCGCCGGGCAGCTGCTTGGTCACACCAGTCCCAGAGCCCCATCCTGGGGAGAGTGTGACCTTGGGCAGCAGTGGGGGGCCGGGGGCAGAAAGCGGCAGCACTGCTGCTATTTCAGACACTCCTGGCCTGAGAGAGAGCAGAGGGACTGCAGGGGCGGGCAGCTGACAGAGCAGCCGGTGCTGCGCAGCCCCCAACCCTCAGGGTCCCCACGGCAGTAAGATCACAGGTCTTCCTGCGGAGGATCAGGGGACCGGGAAATACTCCCAGACAGGGTGCGCAGCTGAAGATCTAAGAAACCAATTACCACGCTACCGGGGGGCTGGGAGAAGCAGAAGGGATGGGACCGGGGGCGGCTGCTGGGGCTTCAAGGGCAGGAAGGAAGTGAGGTCACTCTAGGAAAACTGGCCAACTGTCTGGGCCAGAGGCCACTGATATAGGTGGGCAGGGGGGGCTCCTTTGGGAAAGGGGCTCAAAGGAGGGGCTCAGCTCATGGAGGAGGGAGAAAAAAGCTGACTCTTCTCAGGAGAAATGACCGGACAAAGCTAGCCGGCTGAAGTCCCAGGCACCTGAACTGGCTGAAGGCAGGTCCCCTAAGCAGCTGGGGAGGGGACATCTGGGGTGCCGAGAATGTTTTTAAATTTAGTCCAGATTATCTGCTCAAACTGCTGCTCCCAGCAGCACCGAATCTTCTGGAAGACGTAGCAGCCCAATCCCTTGTCAAGTAAGCTTCCTGAGCCACTCCTTAACTAGTCTTTGGTGTTTTGGGAGGCTAATGGCGGGGAAGAGACCGTAGTAAGGTCACAAGATAGTAGCAAGTACGAGTCTCCTCCTGCACCCTGTGAGCCCTGGGCCCCACTTCCCTTCTGTTCCCTGGATGTTCTGGAAGCATGGCAGGGCAGGTGGGGCACCCATCCAACTCAGTGTGGCCTCACACAGACTTGCAGTCCTTCCTTGGCTGGGGGGGATGGGGGGTCTCTTCAGAAGCTTGGTGCCATCCTGCAGACTCTAGGGGCAGCCACCTACCAGTGGTTTCTCCTCTCAGGGTCTTATGCATGCTCACGGCAGGTGGAGAGAGCTTTTTGAACCTGCTCAGGCCCTTCAGTGGTCCACCAGGTGCCCCAGGGCTGCTCATGAGACAGCCAGAGGTCCCAGGGGGCACTCCCAGCTCCCTGGGGTGCCAGGGCATGGGCCCCATGGCTTCTGAGCAGACTGCTGGCTCCATGAGAAACCTCTTCTCCTCCCCACCCTCACCCAGTCCCTACTTCTCTTTCGTGGCTCCAGTTAGACAGTGTCTCTTTCCCGAAGCTTTCCTGGACCCCTCCATCTGGGGCTGGGCATGACCCCCCACCCCATCTGCTCCCCCAGACCACCATCGCTCCTGATGTTTGTGAATGTCCCTAAGAGGGCAGGGACCAGCCCTGCCCACCATGGTGTCCTCGCCAGTGGGCACTGAGACAGGTCCGCTCAATGACAAATGGCATTTCCTGGCCGCCCCCTGGGGAGGCGGGGGCAGCACTGGGGCAGAGCCTCTTATCGGTCCTCACCGGGGAGGGGCCGGGTGCTTGCTCCAGGCATTTCCATTCTCAGAGACAGGACTCTCGCCTGGCCTGACAGCTGTGGCCTAATTTCCAGGGCTATACCCAGGCTCCTTATTTTAACCCACTTGGTATTTTTCATTCCTGAGGCATGGGGGGGGGGGGGATGGAGCGGGATTGGGGAATGGGGGAGGAGTGGACAAATGGAAGAGATGAGCTCAGTGGGGCTTGGAGGACTCAGGCATTCTGGGGCAGGAATGTGCCAAGAGGGAAAGGGATGGGGAGAGGAGGGCCAAACTGACTTGTTTTTTAAATTTTAAAAAGGAAAAAAAAAATCCCCAAATCCTACCCCCTTGATTTTCCTCAGTAAGCATTTTCAACAAGGTCACAAATGCACTGGCTCTATAGATTTTTGGCTGCAGACTGCATTTCAGGCAGCCTTTAAAAGCCAATTCTTGGCGTAGCTTCAGCTGAGCCCGAGGAGAGGGAAAACTAGGGCACACTTTTATGCTCCAAGAAAATATCGGATCCAGGTCACAGTTTCCTGGTTCCCCTGAAGCTGTGGGGTACCCCCCCTTAACAAAGCCCAAACCTGAGGGACCCCCCCACCCCCACCCACCGCATACAACCCTTCCCCTCTGCAGTTTCCTCCAGAGCTCGGATCATAACAACAAGGACACACATTTATCGGTCACTTGTCACCTGTCTGCCTCTGTCACTAAACTGCTCGCTCCGTGAAGGGACGGATGGGTTCTCCATCTAGTGCATGCGCAGGGCTGGCGTGGGGCCCGGCAGACAGCACGAACTCCAGGAAGTCATGGAAAGGACCTTGTGGAGAGTCAATGTCTGACCCTTAGTCCCAGTGGGGCTGGCCGAGCTTGTCCCTCTGACAGCACCCCAGGCCCATCTGAGTCTCCGTCTGCATGTTGTGCTGTTTCGGCTTGGGTCTGCCTAGCCCAGGCTGTGGCATGAAGGCAGCACATGCAAACAGTCTGGAAAAGTCAAACCCTCCGTTCCTCCTGTGGGAAAGATTCAGTTGATCTGTAAGGTCTCTTCTGGCCACTCCAAACTAAGCCGAAAATCCAGACGGAGACTCTCCTGGTCTCTCTTCAATCCCGTGTCTAACCTACAAGTCCACAGCCAGCCACACAGGCCATGGCCTAGAGCCTCTGGCGAGGCGCAGTGTTCAAAAAAGGAAAGAAGCCACAGAGAAGGATCAGCTGGAGGTTCCCCTGCCTGCCCCTGGGGTGGTCTCCGGGAGGGTCGAGGGTCACCAGGCACTACACAACCCCACCCCTCCCCCCTTCCTGGATGGAGGGGGGATTTGGCTCCTGCTGCCGCCCCACCGTGGGCCCCGCTTCACGTCCCCCTTCAGGCCGCATATGGACCTCAACCACAGCGTGGACACCAGCTGGGGCTGCCTCCCCCACCTGCGGTCTGGGGTGCTGGTTCCCGTGGACAATTGCTCTTCCCTCTGCACCTGTGGGCGCGCCCACGATCTGGTCCCGGACCACCAAGGCACGGCACTTCCCTGGCCATGGCGACAGGTCCGTGAGCCCCAAGCCCAGCACTGCAGCTGAAGGCGGTGCTGTCCTGCCACAGGGTGGATGGCCTGCCCGTGGGGCGCTGACGGAGCAGGAAGAAGAGCCAGCTACGGAGGTGGGAGGTGAGACCAAGTCCTGGGGACACGAGCCAATCCTTGTCCCTGACCGCACACTCCCGCCCTGTCCCTCGACACACAGCGAGAGCGGGTTTTCTGTCCCGCGCAGTCAGGAGCCCTGACTGGGCCGCCCTGAACAGGGCAGGGTCGAGATCAGGGGCAGAGGAAGAGAGACGCCCGGGGTCACGTGCTGGTTTGATCAGTGGCTTTCTCCCTCACCCTTCCTCAGAAGGGCCAGCCCCAGACCATGGAGGGAGCGGCCGTGTCAGAGCGAGCCAGCAGCTGGGCAGGGGGCGGCCGGGGGTGGCGGCCAGCGACCCACCCAGGCCCGGGTTCCGAGCTCAGACAGCATGAAGAGACGGCAGATGCCACTCATCACAACCGCCGTCACAGCTACCAGGTGCCGGACACACTTCGGAACATTTCTTGTTACGTCATTACACCCTCCCGAGCATTCACAGGCGAGAGTGATGACCCGTATCTTCACTTTCCACGTGAGACAACCACTCAGGGAGCAGACACGCCGGCGGGCCCCCGGGGCTGCTGCCGGTCGGCAAATCCTTCCCTTTCTCGTGGGCAGAGCGGCCCCTTTCCTCTGGGACCTGTTGCTCCCCACTCCACGTGGGTTCTGGTTGGGTCGCCGCTGGCCACGGGGTGGGCGCATGACCCAGCGTGAGCCACTGAGCACTGTGGGGACGTGGTGGCCATGTCTACAAGCCTTGAAGGGACCAAGACAACAAGGCTGACCCCAAACAAGGGCCGAGAAGAGAGACCGCACTGCCGGGAAACGCCGAGTTCCTGCATCTTGCTGCTTTCTGCCTCTGTCTGGTCACACAGGCTCGTCAAGCCCCTTGCTCACTGCGGTACCTGTGACCTGGGTTCCTGCCTCCTGTCACTCAGAGCGCCCACCGATACGGCTAGGTGTGCGGTTCCCGACCCCAGGCTGCAGACCACCGCCGGCCAGGCTGTACCCGGAACCCAGAAGCCGCTGGGGATCAGCTGGCTGGGAGAAAGCACCAGCAGGCCAGACTAGGTGCCCTCCAAGACCCCTGGCTAGAGCTAAGAACTAATACCTTGGGTAGGAGGTGAAGTAATATTCCAGCTCGGTGAGAATGCTGGACAAACGTCACCCAGAAACAGGCAGCTTTATGGTTCGTTTTAGGAGCTCCTAATCCCCTGAAAAAGCACCACAGAACATAAATGCTAACTGTGAAGGAAAACTGATACCTGCGCGACGTTAAAGATCGGTAACTTCTACTTACAAAGAGACACTATCAAGAGAACGATAAGGCATGCTGCGGAGTAGGGGAAGAGGACTGTAGGGTGTACACCTGAGAAAGACTTGAATCCAGAATACATAAAGAATATAGACGGAACTTTAACAAATAAGCACCAAAACCCAATGGGGAAGTAACTTGAAAAGGCTCATCGCAGAAGAGAATATCCAAAAGGCCAGTAAGTGATGAGAAGTTCTCCATTAGTCTTCAGGGACGCACAAATTAAAACCACAAGTGGTATCACCCAACACCAACCTGAAGGGCTAGAAGCCAAGACTGAGGACACCAGGCGCTCGTGAGGATGGGAGAGCTGTGGAGCTCCTGGACAGGCCACGGGAGTGGACACCGATGCAGCCACCCCAGAAATATCTCCCAAAGCTAAACCATGTAGGGCTCTGAGCCAGCCACTCTTAGACATGTGTCTAAGAGGAATGTACCCGTATGTTCACGTTAACAGCGCCAGACTGAAAGCAAGCCAAGGCCCCAACAGGAGCAGAACGGGTACACGAGTCCCGGTATCTTCATACCCGGAACACTCTCCAGAAGTGTGAACTACTGCACATCTTTTTTTTTTTTTCCTAAGTTTTTTTTTTTTAAGTTGACAGAGATCACAAGTAGGCAGGGAGGCAGGCAGAGAGAGAGAGAGAGAGAGAGAGAGAGAGAGAATGAAGCAGGCTCCCCAGAGCCCGATTTGGGGCTTGATCCCAGGACCCCGGAAACATGACCTGAGCTGAAGGCAGAGGCTTTAACCCACTGATCCACCCAGGCGCCCCTAACTACTGCACATCTAATAAGGGCGACTCACAGACACAAAATGCATCAAAAGAAGCCACTTTGTCAAAGTACGAACTGCGGGATTCAGTTTATATCAAGTTCAAAACCAGGTAAAACAAACCTGTAGTGTTAGAAGTCAGGATAGTAGCTACTCTGGGGAGGAAAAAAGGGGTCCTAACTAGGAGGAGACATGAAAGGGATCTCTGGGTGCCAGAAATGCTGTACCTCTTTTTTTTTTTTTTTTTAAGATTTTATTTATTTATTTGTGAGAGAGAGAGAGAGAGAGAGAGCAAGAGCGAGCACAGGCAGAGTGGCAGGCAGAGTCAGAGGGAGAAGCAGGCTCCCTGCGGAGCAAGGAGCCCGATGTGGGACTCGATCCCAGGACGCTGGGATCATGACCTGAGCCGAAGGCAGCTGCTTAACCAACTGAGCCACCCAGGCGTCCCGAGAAATGCTGTACCTCTTGATCTGAGTGCTGGTTACATGGGTGTAGACATTTTGTGAAAATTAACTGAGTGGTAGTACACCTATGATTTGTGCACGTTGAGACAGTATGTTGTTTTTCAATGAAAATTTACATTGAAAAAGTCATCACAGGCATCAAGGCTTGGAGGGAGGTAAGGCTGCCACACTGCCCTGATCGAGAGAGGGAAGAAGACAGATCTGGGCACTGAACCGGTTAAGAAGGGAAGGGGGTTTTGCCAGAGATGGCAGAACAAGAAGAAAGAGCAGAAAACCAGTGAGAACTCCTAGGGATGGAGCGGTTTCTGAGACAAGTGCTCCTTCGAAGCCACACAAGGGCCGTTCTTCCTTCATGGGGAGGGGCTGGATACTCAGGTGGCAGACTGGGGCACAGGGGCCCCTCTGAGGACAAGTTCACTGACGACGAGGCTGAGGATGAACTAGAAACAGGTGTGCCGTTACAGACAAAGGCAGCAGCTCTCTGGGGGAGCACGACAAGGAGGCTCCGGTGTCTCCATGCCAGGAAACCCATCCTGCGTGAGGGCAGGAGCTGGGTGCATGGCCCAGAAAATGGAGAAAGACAGAACACTAAGCGCATGGGACAGCAGCCTCCGAGAGGAGAGAGAGGAAAGGCTCAGAACAGACAGCATGGGACGCCCGGCAGGGGAGAGGAGAGAAAGAGGAAGACTCTGGAGTGCATCTGAAATCCATCCCCGCCCAGCTTCAGCGAGAGAGGTTAACGTCGACGGTGCAAGCAACTGCGGTGACCCGGAAGGTAGAACGTGTCATCTGGGAGAAGGTGGCGGGGGTGGGGGGGAGAGGCAGATCCACTTGAACAAGTAGAAACAGAGATTTAGACCCAGAAAGACACTCACAGTCCAAGTACCAAGCAGTTCCAATGAGATTATGTCATCTAAATATAGGCCGGAAGTAGGCCAGGATAGCGGACGGGCAGCAGGCTGGAGGCCGGGGCCCAGAAGGCAGGCAGGAAAGGACATGCAGATTTACTCAGCATTTCACTTCTGCATGGGAGGCGGTGGCCAGAGGGATGGCAGCCCTGGCAGAGGCGTCGGTGGCCACATCAGGAAGGGTCTTGGTGGGCATTTCCTGTGGGTTAACACCCCTGGGTGAAAGGGAGATACCACGAGGGAGCACAGCTTCCTTCCCGGGAGGGCTGAGGAAAAGCAGAGTCCAGTCTGGAAACCGCAGTTTTCCTAAATGACCTCCACCCCCAAGTCTGGAAGAAACCAGGACACCCCGCTCTGGGGTCTCTGACCGGCTACCCAGCAGCTCCATGGAGCGTGGAGCAGGACCCAGGACGGAGGGCGGGGGGAGCGCTCCTGGGAGTTGAAGCTGCCGACTTTTACAGGACGTGCCATTCTCCACTTTGGACCGCAAGGGCCGCGTCGGTGGGCCATCACAGCCTGGGTTACAGAGCACCCTTCCCCGAGGGCCATGTGTACTCCTCGTGGGCCTGTGCTCGCCTTTGAAGGCTCAATTCAGACCCAAGTTTCTCCCAGGTGAGAGTCCTTGGAGACGGAACCACCATGCAGGCTGAGACAGGAACCCTCCTCTGTGGGAGGAGCAGCTGTTCTAGGCAGACTTTCGCAAACTGCACACGATAGAGACCTTCTCTACATTTTTCGGAAGACAGGGGCAGGGTCTATGTGTGTTGGGGGTCGGGGGGGGCGGCAGGGTGTGTGAGTGCGTGTGTGTGTTTTCATGGCTCCTGCTAAAGGAACCCACTTGTGGGGAGGAAGGGGAGAACCCACACCGAGGCCCCCAAAACCTAAGCTGAAATGATACCAGGATAAAAGAAAGAGCTTCCTAAGAAACATTCTACGATGGGTGAAGGGGATTCACTCTGGAACTGCTGTTCCAGAAGGAGTTCAGAGGCACCTTTAAAAGCAAGGACACCGTTCTGTCTGTCCTGACTCTGACGCAGCCCTACACCAAGGAGGCAGGAGGATGCAAACGACTTCGAGCGGCCAATTCCTGCCGCTACTTTGTTAAGATGCTACCTTATGACAGCCGTCAGCTACGTGCTCATTAACTAAGCTATCTGACTTACCAAGGTCAAAACTTTGTTGGTTTCCTGGCATCCTTAGGTAAAGTATAAAGAGATCCAGACAGTACTGCCGATTCCATCCGGAAAAGCTCTCAAGCTTCAGAAGGAAATTCATTATCAAGTTCTCAGCCACTGGCAACAGCTCGTGACAGTCACCCCCAGCCCTGCAGGCTGCCTGAGCCATGGGCTGGGGAGCTGATGCTTTGTAGGTACGGCGACTACCAGAAAGTGCTTTTAAGCTGAGGCTGGGAAGAACAGAGCAGGTGCCAGCACCTGCGTGCTGGGGGTCCAAAGCATGCACCGAGAAACCTTTCCTGCCAGTCCCTCCTGAACCCTCACCCTGTCCACAGGGGCTTCTCGGGTCACATGGCCTCCCACCAAGTTCATCTGTGACCTCTAACCTCCCATGAGCTCTGCTAAAGGGAGTGGACCCTTGGCCTTCTTCCAGTCCCCTGTCACAGGGATCCACTAGAACCCTTGAAACATGGAGAAGCTTTCCTCTGAAGCGCCTCAGACTCAGCACACACCGTGCAGGGCTCCCTCTGGCCAGCACTTCCCCTGTCCCCTGCCGTAGGACCTAATTAATCCCAGCCTTGCCTGACAGGGCCCACCACATGTGGTTCCCGTTTTCCAGAAGAAATTACGCCCTTCTTACAGGGAGTGCCCGTGTGTGTGTGTGTGTGTGTGTGAGAGAGAGAGAGAGAGAGAGAGAGAGAGAGACAGTGGGACCCTGGAGACTGCCTGGAGGAGGCAGAGCAAAGCCACTAGCCTGCTTCTAGGTCCCAAGCCCTCCCAGGTCACAGATGGTTCTGTGAGGTGCTGGGAGGTGGCACCTTTCCATGAGTTAGGAGACAGTGGAAACAGACCAGGCTGGGCTCTTTGGGCTGCATGAATTTTGCCCGCCCCAAGGACATCTTCGTATTTCACCTTCGAGGGCGGACTCCTCTCTCAGTCTTGTCTGGCGTGTCAGATCGTGCTTCCCCGCCAGTCACGTACTCTCAGGGCTGCTTCCAGTTAGATCAAAGCCAAGAGCAGGTTGTGCAAAAGAGCTTCTGCCACACACTCCCTTTGCTGACCTGCATCTCAACAAAAGCACCCCAGGCCCCTGGTCTCTGGGGAAAGAATGACTGTGGAAACTTCCAGAAGATGCACACAGGAGTCAGGCAGACTTACTTCAAGTCAGCAAGAAGAGAACCTTCTGAGAGGAAAATAAGAAATTCCTTGGAAGAATTCCTCTATCCCGGTTCAGGTCCTGTCTCCTTCCCCTGAGCTGGGGACCCCATCAGTATGGCTTCAGACAAATAAAATCTCAAACTCCACCTGCATTCTGGGTCCCTTCCAGCAGACAGACTCTGGCTGGCACATGTTCGTCAAGGCAATTTATTTTTATTTGCAGCAAATGAATGCACCCCATTAAAGGGGAGAGTGAAAGAAAGCAAGGAGAGCCTCTCAGCAGCTCTCTCCTGCGGGCTGGGGGCCAGAGGCAAGGTGTGCTAGCCTAAAATACCGTTCGAACCAGGGACCTGGGTCTTGCCACGTTACTTGGATTCATCCTGCATTAGCATCAGCACCGTGGGCTTTGGGTAGGGGCGCCTGGCTAAGGCCCCCTGGCACAAGTGGCGCCTCTGAAAACTATAGGGGGGGTAACCAATGTCAGTGAGCTCCGGGGGCTGGGAAGGTCTCACAGAGTGAGAAGGGGAGCGGGGTGGGGAGGGTCAGCCGGTGTGGGCTGCCCTGGCCACAATGGTGATGTGGCCCTGGATGACAGCCTGTCTCACGGGTGACCATACAAGGACAGCAAAGTGGAATTCCTCAGTTATAGCAAGAAAGACAGATGCTTCTCAAAGCCCTGCCTGAGATGCAATTAAAAACAAGTCCAGTTTCCAGTGGCTTCCTAGGCCTCTGGCCCTACCACCCATGTCAGCGGCCGATCAATCTCCCTCACTCCCCACCAAGCACGGGGCAAACCCGGGGGTGGGTGGGGGACAGGGCGGGATCAGGAGGAGTACATCACAGGCACTGTGAGCATTTGCTGAACTGGAGAGGCTGCCATGCCTGTGTCTATCAGAGTCTCGAGAGGAGGACCAAAATGAACCAGAAGCTTTATCTCAGGGCTCCTCTGGGTGCAGGTCTCCTGGAAGAAGACGCAGGGCTGCCTCCTGCTCTCCCACTTGGGCCCCCAACCCAGGCTCTTCAAATGCTCTCATCTTAGGGGCACCCGTGTCCCCGGGAAGGGTGCTCAGGACCTCATCCACCATCGATGGGGCTGGCTGGGGTTGGAGCCTTTGAGTTCACAGCAGGCACTCGTTAAAAAGAAAGCATTCTCTGGCAAGTCCTCTCTGCGAGGCAGCAGGGAGGAGGGGGCGGGGGAAGCACAGTCGGTTAAGCCAAAGGACGGCTGGCCAGAGGGCCATCTTGGCGGGCGGAGTGGGGTGTCCCAAGACTCGCTCACTTCCCAGCACAGAAGCAGGCCTTGTAAGGATCACAGCTGTCGGATCACGCTGCAGTTCCTATCAGTTTATCAAAGAAGCTGCGTTTTCTCCCTCCTCTCCCTTTCTACTGAGTATAAGTGGCCCGGTTCATGGGAAAACAGCCCGCGCTTGTTCTGCCGCATTGGCATGGAGGGTGGGAAGAGGCCGGAGGAGGAAAATGTACACCAACACCTACTCGGGGCAGAGTTGTTTTAACGGGGCCAGGGCCGGGCCGCTGGTGGGTGTCTGAGGTGCTGGGGCTGCAGGCCTGGCGCGCCAGGGCCAGCTCTCGGCACAGAAGCCTTAATTACTTCGCCCTCTCTGGAGTCTGGTTTCCCGTCTTCACAGACCACCCTGGGAGGCTGAGGCTGTGTCACGAGGCGGAACAAGAGCTCCCCTCACCAACCTGTGCTGAGAGTGACGGCATGTACCGTCTTATGCAGCCCTCTCTGCAAAATGAAAGGCTGGCACCACTGCAGATCAGGTCACGTGACCAAAAACTGGAAGAACTGGGATTTGAACCCAAGTCTCCTGGACTCCAGTAATTGCAATCTTAATCCGGATCCCGAGGACCTGTTGGGGGCCCATGGGCCCCATGCCGGTGGAGTCCAGGGAAGGGGGGAGAGGCATGGGGAGGGCTGCGGGCTGCCCACATCTGGCACCCCTCCCCCATGTCCCCTTCCCCACTTGTGGGCTCCGCTTCGCCGCCTGCAGCTGAGAGGAGCGCCTGGGCCCACAGCGCACCTCAGCAAGTCTAGCTGAGATGAGGCTTTGGAGCCACGGGCCTCCCCAAGTTCACTACGCAGCTAAACTGTTATGTCCATAAGATAACAAGGCCGTATGGACACAGAGGAGGTCTGACCCGCCCAGGAGCCTGGGGGGAGTCTGGAGGCCCCACTCCCACCCCCACCCCCCAACAGAGGTGCAGCCTGGGAAAGCTGTGTGGGGGAGAAGAAACACTCCAGGGTCCCGAGGGAAATCAAGCATCTTCCTCTATGCCAAGACGCCCACCAGATGTTTGTCTTCAGCAACTCTGGCTGCTCTTGTCCTCTAGACGGCAAGCCCTCCTGCTCCCCGGGCTAAACACACTACTGTAGAAATGACGGCTTTTCACTGGTTTAACACCTGAAGGAGAGGGTTAAATCACTCTGTTTCTTATCAGGCCTGTGGCTTCATCTCAGCACTCTGCACAGACCACTACTATGCTTTTCTTTAAAGCTGTCAGCAAAAAAGAAGGAAATGAAATGAGAAGCAGACCGGCAGGCTGACGCTCCCAAACGGCCGCTCCCCAGCAAACTCGGCTGAAGGGACTCACTCCCCCGTCTGATCACAGGAAGGCAGAGAGCCCGTGTCTTCAAGACCTCCTCCACGTCTGATGCTGTGCTTTGTGCCCCCCCAAGAGCCTAGACTGGCTGGCGGGGACTGTGACTCAGGCTGGTCAGCGGCGGTGGGCCCACAGTGCCTGCGCTGCACAGGGGAAGCAGGTGCTGGTGCTGCTTCTTGCCGGGGTGATGGCAGGCTGGACAAATGACGCCAAGGACTAGGAGGGACAAGTGGGAGGGGCCCAGCCCCGAGGTTCCTTCCATCCCGGCCCACCGGGTTCCTACGCCAGGGCCCAGGGTCACAGGCTGCGCAGAGCCTCGCAAGGCGCCCGGCCGCTGCACTCTCTCACGGAGGCGATGAACGGTGGGTGCGGAATTAGCAGAGCGCCAGGGGCTGCAGCTCAGCTCCCACCAAGCCTGGCAGGCACAGGGCTTCTTCTCATTTCCCTCTACAAAATGAGGATGCCCGTCCGCCCAGGAGGCTAAGAAGACACTAGACAAAGCAAGTAAAGCCTCACCACCCCGAGGCTATAAATGGGAATATGCAGAGGCCGCTGGGTCCCCAGCTTCAGGGAGCCCAGGGTCCCTGAGCAGGTGGGGAGGACACCGACGCGGGCCCTTGCTGCGCACACATCTGCTTGGTGCAGCCTGGCTTTCTGCTGACTGCTCTGAGCTTGCTCTCTCCGAGCCCCCTGATGGGACAAGGGAGGCTGCTAGAGGATGGAAAAACCCAACAGTCAGGTTCTCTGGAGGGGAACTAGTTACAAATGCCTTCTTCAAAGGCCTCTCTCTCCACTGGTGCCTGAAAGGCTTCCAGGCAAGGGGGAGCTCATCAAGTGAACGGACATGTCTGCAGTACGGAAAACCACGTAAAATACACTGTCACTCTTGTGGGGACAGACTGTCGCTCTCCCAGTGGGGGGTCTCCTGAACCACTTCTAATCTCCACTTCAATCCCACGGACTGTCCAACTTGATGTGAAGTAAAACGGGCAGTCCTCCCCTTCTGGCCGAGTCGGGTAAGAATCTGCTTCTGTCCCTGTGTAACTGTGGGGCTCTCACCTGGGAGGATTCTGCTCCCAGAGGCTCGTGGGCCTGTCTGGGAACATTTCGGATGTTCCAGCTGGGAGGGCGGGTGCTGCTCCACAGCCCACAGCCCACAGGACGGGCCGGACCACCAGGGACCGTCCAGCCCCAACGCCAACAGCACCGAGCCTGCGAAAGCCTGCTCTCCATGACCTCAGAAGAGCAAGAGGGCCGGGACAGCCTCCCACCACCACAGGGTCACCTTTGGTGGTCTGGACCATCAGAAGCCCCTCCCCCTCGATGGGCAGAGACTTCGTAGTCCTGCTTTGGCCTTCTGGCCAGGCGGGCCTGTCCCCTCCTGCAGCTCGGTCCTCTGACCCCACGCCCTCAACTCCACCCTCAGTCCTCAAGCGAGGGCCTCGGCAGGCAGCTCTGGATGAAGAGGGAAGGGCCTGCTCTCTCCGTTTCCCTCCCTCGGCTCACATCACGGCGGGGCAGGCTGCTGGCACGGCTCCCGGCAGAAGCTTGTGGGCCTCACCTCCCCTCGCTGCCTCCTGCCACCCCCTTTTGCTTCTTCCCGCCTCTCAGGGCCTTCTTCTCAGCCTCCTCTCCTGGCTTCTCCTTCTCCCCGCCCACCACACACTGGAGCTCCCTGGGGCTCGGCCTCAGGCCCCTTCCTGCCTCCTCTGCCCCTCTTTACCACTGACCGTTCTTCTTCCCTAAGAAAGCAAGCCCCGCGAGGACGGAACCGTCTAGAGCAGTACTCGGCAGAGTCAGTACTCGGTAATACCATCTGCCGAATGAATGAGTGAGTGAGAGAAGGAAGGAAGGACTACGCTATCCATTTCCACTTTTCTCTCGTGGGCACAGCTCCCTCTTCTCAGAGTCACGGGGCGCAACCTGCTTCATTCACCATCTCTCCTTTGATGTTACCAAAGCAATTCCAACTCGAACATGGGACCCTGCTCCCTCCAGAGCTCCCATCACAGGGACTACCACCACCAGCCAGAGTCCTGGTGTCACTCCCAACAGCCTGTCCCCTCAGGCCCTCACGTAATCAGTCACTAATCAATGACACATCTTACAAATTACAGAATGGTGCCGCTTCTTCCCATCCCCCTCCCAAGCAGCCACCATCTCCCACTTGGACAACAGCCCCCCACTGGTCTCCCACACGTCCGCCTTGCTGTCTCCACCCACCCCTTCTCCTCAGCAGCACAGGAATCTTTAAAAACACAAATCCGATCACACCGTCCCCCCCACCCAAGCCCCTTCAGTGGCTCCCTCTGGCCTCGGGGAGAGACCTCCAACCCCGGTGTGGCCAGCAAGGCTGGGCCCCTCTCCCGCTTGCCCTGTGGATCACACAAGAATGAAAGCTCCGTGTTCTTGGCTGACTTGAAGACTCCGTACAGGCTGGACCCTCTGCCAACAATCCTCCAATCCCCAGACGCCACAGAGAGCCTCAGGAGCCTTCCCGACTGCACACACCACTGTCTAGTCAGCTTCCCCGAGAACCCTGGACGGCTCTAGAACCCCATCCCCCCCAGAGGTGCTTATTTCATGGGTCAGGGTGAGAGCCCTAGGTGACTGACAGGAAGCTACTGCTGTAGAGCACTGAAAGCTACTCAGACTATTCCAGAAAACTTCTCTCCCTGGCTTTGTGGGGGAGCCTGGAGAAATCTTTGCCCCATCTACATTTTGGTGACTTTAAGGTCACACTCTTCTGTGACCCTGGCTACTTGGAGCTGAGGCGGCGGCAAAGGGCCAGAGCTGGCCATGTTGTTGTTGGTGGGAGTTCTAGAGGCTGAGAGTGGCCGGGGCCCTGGGACTGGCCAAGGCCAGGTTCACACGACTCGAGATCCCAGCTCCACTAGAGCGACTGCTGCCACCAACCTTGGCCAAACGCCGTGCGGGCAGCTGGGCACCTGAGCCCCTTTTCGTGTTCCATCCAGCTCATCTACTTTCTTTGCCAAAGACTACAACAAGGACACACGGACAGGACCTTTAACCTCCAGGGAAAACAGTGTCTCGACAAGTGGAAAAGTAATTCGTTCGTTCAAGAAATGGCGACATGCACCTGTCCCGTGTTGGCAGCACCAGCAGGCCCGATGTGAAGCTGGCGGCGCCTCTGCTTCTTTAAGAGTAAATGCGAAGGAAAAGGAGGGGAGAGAAGCGGAGGAGAAAACAGCCACAGGCAGCTCAGCCCTGGCGCGGCACGCGGTGACAAAACGGGCTGTGAGGAAGAGAAAGCGCGCCGAGTCTGACCTGATGATGAAAGCGCCTCTGGCCTCCAGGAGCTTGCGTTCACTGCTGAACCTCTTGAGAAGGTTGATCATGAACTTATAAAAGTAGGAGTTCATGGTGGGGGTGGAAGGAGAACATTCTAAACCTTTGGTACCTGCAAGAAAGGGACAGAGCCAAGAGTTACTGTACGGCCCACAGCATGGGGGGACCCCCATGGAACATATGCCGTCGCAAATGCCAGAAAGGGGGTGTGTCGGGGGGTGCAGCTGTGTGCAGAGCGAGGTGAGGGAAAACCTTCAATCCAGGGCCTCGGGTCGACGGCATGAAAGCAAGGACTATACAAGTACATGAGAACAAATACAACTGCTTACTGTACAAACACCCACTCACGGGTCCCCCTCTCCAGCCAGCCCCCAGTGACTTGGCGAACATCTCCTATCTCGGAGACCCACTGCTACATGCTGGGAAATTTTTATAGAACACACCTGGACCTATCATCCCAATAAATAAAATACACCTGGACTTCATTTTGGCTGGTTAAGGACAGGTGAGAAATCAAAAAGAAGAAAGGGGTAAAACTGGCATACGACCTCGAGAGTCAACAAAACACACGCTCCTTGGGGCGCCTGGGTGGCTCAGTGGGTTAAGCCTCTGCCTTTGGCTCAGGTCATGATCTCAGGGTCCTGGCATCAAGCCCCTGAGTGGGGCTCTCTGCTCAGCAGGGAGCCTGCTTCCCCCTCTCTCTCTGCCTGCCTCTCTGCCTATTTGTGATCTCTGTCAAGTAAGTAAATAAAATCTTTAAAAAAAAAAATCCCAAATCCAGAGTTGGCTTGAGAACCAGAAGCACATTTGGAGTAGCCCCCGATAAGCATCCTAGCTGAAAATACACCGAGGGCCAGGTCCAGTCCCCCCAGAGTCCTATCCCATCACGGGTCCCCTCCGCAAGGTATCGGTCATGGAGGGGATGACAGCAGGGCTGATGGAATGCCTGGCTGATCCCCACGTAGTACATTCATACGCCCCATGCGATCTTTGTGTTTTCTTTGCCACCCATGCTGACCTCAACAGCACTGTTGGGAAGGTGTTAAGGATGGTAAGAATCTTCACTCCCTCTGCCCAAGGCACTAACAGGGCACAAAACGCACACACGACAGCTTGAGATACAATTCACGTATCATGAAGTTCACCCTTTTAAAGTGTACACTTCAGTGTATTTTACGACAGTATAGTCATAAAACCGTGCATCGATCACCAGGAATTCAAGCATCACCCAAAAAGAAACCTTGTACCCATTAGCTGCCCCTCCCCATCCTCCCCTCCTCCGGCTCCTGGCGATCATTAATCTACTTTGTGTCTCTGGATTTGCCTCTTCGGGAAATTTTGTACTAACGGAATCACACAGTAGGCAGCTTCTCTGACTCGGAGTGTTTTCATCCACACTGTGGTACGTATCCACTTTGTATTCATTTTTGTGGTTGGATAATACTTCATTGTATGGATATGCCATATTTTATCCATTCATCAGTTGCTGAATATTTGGTTGTTCCCACTTTTTGGCTATTAAGAACAATGACGTGGGGCCCCTGGCTGCCTCGGTCGGTAGAGCATGTGACTCTTGATTTTGGGGTCATGAGTTCGAGCCCCTCATTGGGCGCAGAGCTTACTTAATTAAAAAAAAAAAAAAGGATAATGCTGCTGTGAATATTCATGTGTAAATTTTTGTGTAAACATGTTTTCATTTCTTTTGGTTGTATACCCAGGAGTGGAATTTCTGAATCACGTGGTTACTCTGTATGTAACTTTTAAGGAACTGCCAGACCGTTTTCCATAAGGGCTAGATCATTTTACATTCCCACCGGTGGAGTGTGAGATTCCAATTTTCTCACATTCTTGCCAACACTTGTTATTACCTGTCTTTTGATTAGAGCCATCCTCATGGATGGGAAGTATCTCATTGCGGGTTTGATTTCCATTTTCCTGATGACTAATGACACTGAACATCTTTTTATGGGCTTACTGGTTCTTGCAGATCTTTGGAGAAATGTCTATACAAGTCCTTTGCCCATTTTAA
The DNA here is from genome assembly GCF_009829155.1 of Mustela erminea. Lineage (NCBI taxonomy): Eukaryota > Metazoa > Chordata > Mammalia > Carnivora > Mustelidae > Mustela > Mustela erminea. The sequence goes on along the minus strand of NC_045632.1, from coordinate 47,939,911 downwards.
AACTGGGTTATTTGTCTTTTTATTGCAGAGTTGTAAGAGTTCTAGATACATGTCTCTTACCAAATGTATGATTTGCAGATATTTTCCTCCATTCTTTTTTTTTTTCCTTCTAATGTCCTCCATGGTGTTCTTTGAAGCACAGGATTTTAAATTCTGATAAAGTCCAATTTATATATTTTTTGGGTTGCTTGTGCTGTTGGTGCCATATCTAGAAAGTATTACCTATTCCAAGGTCATAAAAATTTACTGACATGCCTCCTAAGAACTGTTTTTTAAAAAAATATAGCTCTTATACTTAGGTCTCTCATCTATTTTATTTTTTGTATATTGTGTGAGAAAGATGTCCAAATTCTTTTGCATGTAGATGGATACCTAACTGTCTTAGTATGTTATCTTCTTTCTTTTTACTTTATAGGTGCTTTTTTTCAAGAAGTTTTTTTGGAGTTTATTTATTTATTTAAGTAATCTCTATCCACAATGTGGAGCTCAAACTCATGACCCTGAGATCAAGAGTCACATGCTCTTCCAACTAAGCCAGCCAGCTGTCCTGATGCTTTTCCACATTGTATTTTTTCTAGCTTTATTGAGACAGCATTGCCTATACCATTATAGAAGTTCAAGGTGTAAAACGTGTGGATTTCATACCTGGACACATTGCAAAAAACAGACACCACAGCACTCTGGAGTCAGCCAATACCTTCCTCATTGCACATAATTACCTTTTTTTTTTTGTGAGAACATTTACCATCAACTGTCTCAAGAACTTTCCAGTATATACTATAGTAATATTAACTATCATCACTGTTTTGTATGTTAGATGACCAGAACTTATTAAACTCTAACTGGAAGTTTGTACCCTTTGACCAGTATCTCCCCAACATGGTATCTTTCTTTCTTTTTTTTTTTTTTAAGATTTTATTTATTTATTTGACAGAGAGAGAGAGAGAGAGAGAGATAATGAGTAGGCAGAGAGGCAGGCCGAGAGAGAGGGGGAAGCAGGCTCCCCACTGAGCAAGGAGCCCAATGCAGGGCTCAATACCGGGACCCTGAGATCACAACCCGAGCTGAAGGCAGAGGCTTAACCCACTGAGCCACCCAGCTGCCTACCCCAACAGGGTATCTTTTTTTTTTTTTTTTTTTAAAGATTTTATTTATTTATTTGACAGAGAGCGAGCTCACAAGTACACAGAGAGGCAGGCAGAGAGAGAGGAGGAAGCAGGCTCACTGCCGAGCAGAGAACCCAATGCGGGGCTCAATCCCAGGACCCTAAGATCACGACCCGAGCCGAAGGCAGAGGCTTAACCCACTGAGCCACCCAGCTGCCCACCCCAACATGGTATCTTAATAGGCAACCAAGAGCTACCATTTACCAGGGACTTATTACGTGCTATGCGTGTCTAAAGTCTTCACACATAGCATCTGATTAAATCTCAAAATAATCCTCGAAAATATGGGCTACTACTCTTCTCATTCTACAGGTAGAGAAGCTGTGAATTAGACTGAGGACTATCCGAAGTCACCGAGCTGACGAGTGGTGGTCTCAGAGTCCACGCAGCTGGTTTCAACAGCTCCGCCATGTTGCCCATCACTTGGGTGCTGGTGTTGGTGCAGTCTGGGGTTAGCAGGTTAGTGGGCGGTATGTTCCTAAACAAGGGGCAGAAGACTGGAATGAAGGCCCTGCCAAGATGGAGGACAGAGAGACAGTGGCACTGGCAGAAGCTGCGGAGGAAGCACCTGGCTGCAGCCCTCTGGGAACTCAGGGAGGACACCAGGGCAAGCACGGTGGCCAGCAGAGACATGTGGGCCATTATGCACCAGGCTGGCCTCTCTCTGGCCCTGAAGTCCTGATTTCCTGCCCAGACCAGGGAGAGGATGGCCACATAACCTGTGTAGAACAGGGAACCAAGCTTGGCTGTGAGGGTCTATTGGGTCCCAGAAGCATCAGCCCCCCGCACACAACACGAATGTATGGAACCATCCACAGGACCAGAAGCAAGGCCTACAGAGGCCCACGGGCTGACTTCACAAGATGCCAGTGGCCAGAAGAAGCAGTAAAACCCTCCTTTCAGGAGCTGTCGTTTTGCTCAATCCAGACTTCCCTGATGTCTTTGCATGGTGTGACTGGGCACGGGAAGGGGTGCCTTTCTGTTTTGTTTTTCCCAGCTGTGAATTACTCTGTGAGGATTCCTTACTAGGAGCCATACCTTCAAACTATTGTCCTTTCTCCGGAGAGCCTCCTGGACAGCCCCTGTGAACTGTGTGCAAGGGGCAAGCCTCGAGTAAGAAGCCCAATCCGAGGGCAGACCTCATTGAACTTCTTGATGTTTGCAGTTCGTTGTTCTGGGTCCCTGCCCAGAACAGCCTGGCCTGGGAGGTCCTGAGTGACTCTGGAATGGCAAACAGTCTCTGCTCCCTGGCCCAGAGGGACTGTTTGCAGAATCAAGTGTCACATTCTTACAGATCGAATTTCCCCGGGCCCAGCTGGGGCCGATCTCTGAAGAGGTGGCTGCAGATGCAGCTGCCAGAGCCCCTCCTCCCCGTCCCCGCACTGCCCCCATGGTGGCCTGGCCGCACACCCCCAACACCGGCTGCGTGTGTGAGCTGGAACCTTCTCCGTGCTCATCTGTGAGGGCTCCTGTGTCCCTGTCCCCTTTTTGCTTCTGTATGTGCAACCCCAACCTACATCATTTCCAGGCTCAGGGTCATTTAGGTTCCAACATATTCCAAAGGATAAAGGGACCCAAATAGGAAGTGACCATAAAGAAATCTTCCACAATGTGGGGCTATGGTCTCCATTCCCAAGGAGCTGGGTATCGCGGTTAGGCAGAAACATCGAGCGTGCTGTTCTAGAGTAAGGCTTTGGAGTCCTGGTTCAGATCAGATGTCTGCCTCTTACTAGCTGTCCAAATAGGGGCAAGTTTCTCCCCCTCAGTTTCTTCATTTGTAAGGTGGGGCCAATAAGAACCCCTTTCCTTCCATTCAAAGAATTTTTTTTTTTTTTTTAAATTAAGTAATCTTTAAGCCCGAGGTCGGGCTTGAACTCACGAGATCAAGAGACTGAGCCAGCCAGGCACACCCAGTAAGAGACCCTTTAAATGAGACAAAACATGTGATGCACCAGGCCCGGGGCCTGCCGCACAGTCCATGCTCAGTGAACAGGGGCTGCTGCTATTAGCAAACACGCCAGAAGCCGGGGCACAGCAAGGGGCAGACTGTGCCCGTCTCCCCCTCTTGGAATAGACGACCAAGGGCTGCGGGACAGTCTGGAAAGTCTCCTGAGCGGAGACTTCAGATCTGGGACGGTGTCCCAGGGCTCTGCTGGGAGGCAGGCAGGCTGTGAGAAGATGGGATCACCTGTGACTGTCCCCAGCCCCTGCCCCACATTTGGGGAGGGAGATCTGCCCGCCCCTCGGCTGACAGCTGGCCTGAGATGGTAGGAGACAAGGCTTGGGGCTGCTCTGAACACATTCTGGTCTTAGTCATAGCCCCCTCTGGGCCACACGATTAAGGCTCAACGACCAGGCCCGTATGGCAGCCCCCGGAGTCGAGGCCCCCTCGCAGGAGGGAGAGGAGCAGAGAGACATCTGGGAGAAGCCCCGGCGGATGACTCCCTCCCGTTCTCACGGTGCGGTGGCTGCTGGGAAAGCTTCCACAGCTCAGCCCTCCCGGCGCTCCCGTGTAAAGACTCTACGGAGAGCAGGAGGCTGCGTGCAATCCGAGTGGGGGCCGGGCGCCTGCCTGAGAGCCAGACCCGGCGGATGGGAGTGTCCGGGAGCTGCCGGGGCCTGCAGCTGCTGGGCAGGGACCTTTGTCCCTCAGGCTGTCCCAGCCGCCAGAACGGGCTCTCTTGAGGAGGAGCCTGGAAAGCTCCCTGCAATCCCGGCCCAACTGTGTCGAGAGGGCAGGTCTGGGCAAGGGCAGGAAACCCTTCCTGGGTGGGTTGGTCGAGGACAGGGTACCCTTGGGGCTCCTCATGGACAGGGTGAGGGCCTCCTTGGTCTCTCCAGCCTCCATTTCCCACTGGCTCATCAGCCACTTTTCTGAGGAACCAGCCCCTCAGGCCCAGCTGGCTTGAGACAGAACCTGAGAATGACGGCTGCAGGCGAGGGAGGAGGTGGTGGGGCGGAGAGACCGCAGACTCATGCCGGGAAGTGTTACTACAAGGAATGACAGGCCTCTCTGGGCTGAACTCACGTCTGCCCAGCAGCAGCGCACAGTACCTCTCCCCGCCTCTGGCTCAGCCTCCACAGTCGGGCAGGCAACCAGCCTCTTTTCTCCCACAAAAGCCACCTCTGCTGGGCTCTCCCACAGGTTGGGGCCCTGGGCCAGGTGCCGCTAGTCCTTTAGGAAGAGGCAGAGCCTGGACAGGAGCCCAGCGCCCAGCTCCCGGCAGGTGCCCCAACACTGTGCCCCGGGGAGCTGCAGGGCTGCCAGGGCCGGGAGGCTTTCGCTCGGCGGCACTGACAACAGCCTTGCGGGCCCGCTAAAGACGGGGTGCCAGTTGTTCTGGCTGGGGCCCAGCAAGGGGGCTGGGGACAAGCGGGCCTTGGGTCTCCAGAGAGGCATGCTCTTCAGGGGGCCCAGGAGCGCGGGGTCTCCATTCCCCGACCCCGCCGGGGACCGGCCCCTGAGCTGAATGCCGCCCACCTGGCACTCCTTGTTGGAGAAGTCTGGACAAGCGGCTCTGGCAGGAAGTGCCCGTGACTGCTGGCTGGCCGAGGGGCAGACAGATGCTGTCGGGAGCGCTGGGGGTACAAACCCAGCCTGGTGGGGTGGGCGGCCAGGGAGCCAGGCGTGCAGATGGTGCTAAGTGAAACCTGATGTGGCGACATGAGGATCCGCACAGCGCCTCACAAACAGCCTTCCCTGGGATGCTTTAGATTGAGTTTTGTGGCTATGACGCGAAGGAGCCTCACATGTCAGGATAAAAATAGCTCTGGCCTCAATAGGCAAAACGACTTACAGTTCAACAAAACCAGATGCAAAAGCCTTCATGGCCCGGCCCAGAGCCGGCAGGGTCCCTGCTGGCTCCCTGCCCTCTCGCCCGTCCCCTCCCCCGTGGCGGGGGGCATCTGGACCCCGCCGCCCAGAGCGTGTGGAGGAAAGGCCGGGGGGCCGGGGCAGATCCAGGCCCTGTGGCTGACTGGCAGGGCAGGCTTGAGGAAGTGACACCCTCTCTGGGGCCACTTCCTGTCTGGGAACCCCACGGGGGTAAGGAGCCTAGCACAGTGCCTGGCACGGGGATTCCTCCGGGGCGGGGGCTGCATGACTGGGAGGCTGGCACGGAACCCAGGGACACAGGTGGGGAAGGGGCAGCTTCCCTTACGGGATCAAGGGGCTGGAAGAAAAGGCCTCGGACTCCAAGCAGCAGGGTCTCTCGAGGCGTGGAGCCTGCTGAATCGGAAGGCCCAGGCCCCAAGGCCACATGGATAAAAGGGTGGCAAAGACAGTTGTGACAACAGCACCCTTGGGACTCGATCTAAGGGGCAGTTACCAACTTTGCTGTGAGCCGGCCCAGCTGAGGCGGGGGAGCCCTCGGCCCTGGGCAGTGACCCACATCTGGGGGGCTTTCTAGCTGCCTGCTTCAGAGGAAGAGTTAAGCTAATGGGCCACGTCAGGTCCCTGGAGGAATTTCCAGCTGACAGAGCAGTAGAGAGGGGCGGCGCCAGGAACGACTGCTGCTGGGGGTGGGGGCAAGGGCGGCACTGGAGAGACACAGGAGGAAGGGGCCTGAGGGCCATCTCTGAGACCGAGCCTGTGTTGCAGAGGGCTAGGCTGTCCACCTGGCGACAAACAAAGACCTGCACAGTGGTGCTAGGGGAATGTTCGATATGGCACTGGTGACAGGGCGGCTGGGTCTGGCATCCCCTCCTTCCAGCATGTTAATGACTCTGAAAGGTACTAACCCCCCCGGGCGCCCAACTGTGGGCATTCCGAGAGGAGTACAACTTAGAGCCTTCTGACCCTGGCACCCAAGCCATCTGGAAGAGTATGTAGGAAGGAGGCCTTTTAAGGCTCCAAGAGCAACAGAGAAGGCTTTTGGGGCTGGGAACTCGTCTGGTGCGGCTGGAGGAAGTGGAGGCAGGAGGCATGAGTTGCTGAGGCCACTGAGGCCAGAAGCGGGCCCCTGAAGTCACTGTGCAGAGGAGGGCTACCCTCCAGAGATAGGCCAGGCTGGGGCCGTGGCCCACCGCCCCACAGGAGAAGCATGGACTGCTGGCCTGGCGACCACTGCTCTGTTCCCCTCCTTGGGTGGTAGAAGTTTCCAGGGCTGGCGGAGTGCTTTTCTCCTCTAAGCGTTGGGGTGAAGACAGGAGACTCTCAGGCCGGGCTCCTGGGTCAGCACCAACACCTACTACAATCTTCCTCTCCCAGCTAAGAATGACAACAGTGCTTTCTCTCACAGTTGTTGTGAGGAGTCGAGGGGCTAATCCACAGCGAATTTCCGTGAGGTGACACTCTGGACAACAGCATCCGGTCCTAACAAGCTTAATATATTACAGTCACCGTTACTACTGGGAACAATAGCCCAGGGATGGCTTCTTGGGTTTCTTCTAGAACTTGTTTGTAAATTTGGCCACACCAGCCAGGATGATAAGGAACGAAATGGAATCAGAACATTTCATCTCTGCCCATTTTGAGAGCCGGGGTCAAACTCCACCTTGGACCAGAGAACCCCACAGGGCTCAATGATGTAAGCAGTTATCCCATTAAGAACGCACCTGCTTGGCTGGAAGGAAAGGAAAGGGAAGACCGGGTTTTGGGGGCAAACATCAGTCCTGGGCTGACCTCTGACCTCAGACAGCCACACTGGTGTGGCGCCTGGTCAAGGCCGCTCCCTGTCGTGCAGCAGGAACATCCAGGGTCCAGGAGGGCCCAGCATGTTTCAAATAAGGGGCTGATTCCGGAAGCCTCCTACTTCTGCTGAGCCTTTGGCTTGAAGACAGCTCATCACCCCCTCTCCTCAGAGCGTAGGGGGCCTTAGCCGGCGTTCCTGAGTGGAGTCGGGCAGAGAATGCACAAAAGCTGTCCACGCAGAGGAGACCCAAGAGGTTGTTTCCATTTCATTTCACCAAATCGCAATTAGGAGACAGCAGGACTCGGGCTTCCCTCAGGGCTGCCCACCCAGGTTGCCCCCTCCTGAATGCCCCTGAGGTGAGCCTCTTCCCGGCCTGGGGCTCTGTGAAGGTCAGCAACCAAGCAAGTGGTGGCGGGAGAAGCAAGACCATCAGCTCTGCTCACACGCTCTGCCCTGGAGGGGGCGCTGTCTGCACAAAGCCGGGTGGGAGGAACGCCCCCTGCAGGCAACTCTGCAGGCCCCAGGGACTGCAGCCAAGGTGCCTTAAGCCCCTGAGGCAGCTTCCCAGGTGGTGATGCTGCCCCAGCCCTCGCACTAAACCTGCACTATTTGAGTTTACAGACCCAGGGAGCAAGCAGGCTGGGCCACTGAGCTCCTTCCAAACGCAAGGATTTCATCTTTGCTCCACTCCCTGCCTCCCTGGCTTTCCAGAAAGACCCTTCCCTGCAGGGGTGGGGGCTCTCTATCTTAAAAGGACATAGCACAGCAGAGCCAGAGGAAAGCCAAATCCAAACAGGAAGAGGGGCTGGCCTTGTAGCCTCTGTCCACGTGCATGCCCGGATGGAAACAGAAAGAATGACCCTCTTGCATGCCTGAGAAGCCCTGGGAGAAGGAGCAGCCCACAGATGAATGACTGTACACTTCCTGCGTGCTTTCTGACCCAAAGAGCCACCCCCCACGTCCTTGGTGCCTGGCCAGTGCCTTCCCCAAGGCGGCTGAAGCAGGAGAGGGGATGGGGCCCAGCTCTGGTTTCCTGTGCTCTTCTCTTTACTGGTTTGAACTTGACCTTTTGAAATCATGGACCCACTTAAAAAATCTGGTGCCAGCTGCAGACGGGCACGCACGTGTGGTTCCCACACTCTCTGCAGGGAACATGTGAGTCTCAGGCTGAGTGCACGTGGTGGCCCACAGTGCTCTGAATCCTTGAGGCAAGAAGTGATACTGACTGTAGGCACTCCCTTAGTGTTCTTTCCAGGATGGAATTTCTTCCATCTGGCACACTTGGTTGTTTTTCTATGAATTCAGGGTGAGTCCCTGGCTGATGTGAGCCAGTCCGACAGCCCTGGTAAGCTGGGGCAAATCTTCACCACCTCAGCCCCGTCAGCAGCCCACCCACCTGGGCAGGGCCAGGAGCCAGGGTTCGGAGCACCTAGCTGTCTGAGACTCCCCTCAGCTCCTGCTCCCCAGTGGCTGAAAGGGGGGGCTCCTGGAGCTCCCAGGTCTGGGCCTCCCCGGGGCACATGCCCCGCCCACTCCAGCAGACCTGGGCCCTGAGTCATTTGCCAGCACATCCCTCTGCTCATGAGTAAGCACTTTAAGAAGTCATCAGCTACTTGGTGCCCAGAGAAAGAGGCAAAACACCTTAGAGGTAGAGGGACAGATCTGGGAGTCCCGGAGACTGAGACAGAAGTGTCCTTCCCCTGCCCGAGGCTGCGCTGCCTCAGGTTTGGCCTCCCTCACCCTGAGGAGGAGAGAAGATTCCTTCCGGACAACTGCTTCCTGTGGAGGGAGATCTGAGGGCTGGCTCCGACCCACAGGATGCCTTCTCCTCGCTCTGCCCCTCTTGCAGTCACTTCTCACCCTCAGCCCCTCGCGGCTGCTCCTCCGCCCTCTCACCGAGACCCCACCCCCACGCCATGCCTTGCTGCCCACACTCAACCTCTGGCATTCTTGCCATCTGTCCCAGGGACTTAGGGGTGCCGAGAGCTAACGTGGGACACAGGATGGAGAATGGACTCCCGGGCTGCGGGACAGAGGGTGGGGACCTCCCCGAGTGTCCCAGGGTCAGGATGTGGGAGCCTCCCAAGCATGGCCTCTGACTGCCTGGAGGAAACTGGGCTCCTGGGCAAGGAAGCCGCTGCATCCTGGGGAAACAGGAGAAGGAAACTGCGCTGCCACCAGAGCCCCTTTCCTTGCTTTAGGCAGAAACAGCTGGCTACTTCCGACCAGTTGCAGGCACAGCCTGTGCAGCAGCAGTGGCCTGAAGCCTGGGGTCTTATGTGACATCCCACTGCAGGAGCTGGGGGAGCCCCTGACTTCACAAGTCACCAGGGAGATGTCTTTAGTGCACTGGCCTTCTGTGACTTGGCCTAGCAGCCCTGGGGTGCGGCCAGGCCAGCAGGGCCCTGGGGGCTCCGCTGAGCAGGTGTTCTCAGAGCAGGGTACCAGAGCGCCTCCGGGGGCGCAGTCTGCTAGAGTGGCAGGACGGAAGCTGCCGCTGCAAGGTCCTCAATCTTTTTGACTTCTGGCTTCGGCATCAAAGGAGGAGCCATCTAGGACCTTGTAACTGGATGACAAGAACCACTCAGGAGACAAAGACATACCCCAGGCAAACACCCAAGATTTGCTGGGACTTTCCTATCAGCTTGCATCTTTGGCATTTCCCAGGATCATGTCCCTGGAGGGAACTGACGTCTGCCTGGGAGGGAGGAGTTGGGAGTTGCACTGGCTTAGGGAGGAGAGCCTCCTGCCATTTGGAAGGACCCCGAGGGGCGAGCCCCAGGAACACCATGGCCACCTTCAAGTCCAAGGACTGCCCAGAAACATCCTGTTTGAATCATCCCCTCTCTTGCCTGGGCTGCCTGCCATGTTGTTTGCTATTTTTAGTTCCCTGATGAGGAAGGAAATGGCTGCCTAGTCTTCCACCTGTGAGACCCAAGGCTCCAAAGCCCCCTGATTCCTGACTGGGGAGACGCTGCCCCAGCGAAAGAGACAATCAGCTGATTCAGATGGTTTTATATTTAGATGATGGTTCAAAAGTATGAACGGAGCCCGAAGATGAGAGAAAGGGGATGTGAGGGCCTCTTGCAGGGGCGGGGAGGCAGCAGGAGGGCAAGGTCTGCCTGCCTCTCAGAAAGCAGAGGAAACTTCTGACTGCTCACACAGCTACTGGAGCTCTGGAGCTCAAGAGCGACAGTCCAGAGCGGCCAGTCTAGGACGAGACTGAGCACCAGCATTCCCAGGGCCCCTGGCTGTAGCCGGAAGGGGATTACTTACCGGGAGTATTCAGCAGGTTGGCTCTGCCAGGGGTGGGCACCTGAAGCTCTGAGTGGCTGACCCGGAGGTCAGGGCCATCCAGGGGGCCTGGGTCATCCGTCTGGCCTGCAGGGGAGGAAGCAATTTCTGCCAACACCTCTAGATCCTTCAGGATAACCTGGGGAGAAAAACAAAGGATGAGGGACAAGGGCCTCTGGAGGGCTGTGGCTGGACACAGAGCGCTGCCTCCGGGGGTGCGGAGAGGGGTCTGCAGAGGGTGACAGGCTGGTGAGAGCCGGCAAGACTATGGCCGTTAATAGTGCTCAGAAAGTTCGGCAAAAGAAAGGATTGAAGAAAACACAGGCGAAGATGGGGGCAAGTGGAAGAAAGAAGCCGGAGTCAGGAGCATGGGAGTAAGCTTTCCCATGACCGCTCCTCTCTAGTCCCCCAAGCAGGGATCTGAGAGGTCCCGGAAGATGTGGGACTCAGGCACCGGGGTGCAGCCCATGTGGTGTGTGTCCCTGGGCTCCTGGGCTGGCCATGCCCCAAGGTTAACCCTGTGAGGGACTGGCAGTGCTCACTAGGCCATACGGCTGGTGTGTTGGCCACAGCTCGGCCCACTATCTGGCCACAGAGCAGATTCTCCTCCAGAGGTGACTCCTGGCTACCCTCTACAGTCAGAACGGGACTCTGGGCTCCAAGAAGGGGGACTTCCTCCTAGACATGTCGTTCAATTCTCAGCTGCCTCCCTGATGGTCATACACAGGCCTGATCCCCACCTGCCACATTCTTCCAGGGAAGACACAGAGGTGAGCACGGAGAACAGCTGGGCGTGAGCTCCGGTCGGTGGTGTGTGTCACAAGGTTCCCCAGGGTTGCTTCAGAACCCAAAGCCCCCATGCCCTTCGAGGCTGCCTGCCCCCGCACAGCACTCATCCCCTCTTGCTCTTGCCGCACACCCACAGCCAGCAGGGCGCTGAGCACGCTGCAGGGAGGCTGCCTGCCCCTTCCCTCCCCCGACTCCTCTCTGCTCACAAGAGGAATGTGCCTGGCCTAGCACACGTGTGCCCCCAGGACTGTCCGTGGTGCTCGGTGGGTGCCTGCTGGGCACGGACAGGTGACTAGGGACAGATGAATTGCCACGGCAACCACAGGCTTTGGTCCTGGACCTGTGGCAGTGACACAGAGCACCCGTGGCTGGGGTCACAGTGGGGTTGGGGGGGTGGGTCGTGTGTACCAGGACAGACCAGCTGGCTGGAATATGGTGACAACAGTCAAGATAAGGCTACTGCAGGGCTTTTTAAGAGATGGTGAAAATGTTCTGGAGTTAGATAGTAGTGACGGTCACACAACCTTGTAAATACGCTAAAAACCATTCAATTGTATATATTTTTAAAAATACTTAAAAAAAAATTATTTAAGAGAGAATGAGAGAGAGAGAGAGAGAGCAGGAGTGGGGGGCTGCGCGAGGGAGAAGCAGGCTCCCTGCTGAGCAAGGAGCCCAACGTGGAACTTGATCCCAAGACCCTGGGATCATGACCTGAGCTGACGGCAGACTCCTAACCCACTGAGCCACCCAGGTGCCCTGAACTGTGTATTTTAAAAGCGCAAATTTCATCTTAAAAAGAAAAAAAGGACAAAGCTACTATCCTCTCCTCGTAGCTTCAGAGTGGTTCCTGTCTCAGTGCAAGTGACCTGCCAATGTGTCCTCCTGCCTGGCCCTGGTCATCACTTCTGGTATCTTCTCTGTCAGCCCTGGCCCCAGGCCTGCTCCCAGCAGCACAGCGTGCCCAGCACTCAATTGTCCCACAAGCCCACGGTGGTTTTGTTCCCCATCCTGCCATGCTCCAGCCTCCTTCGGGCTGGACGCAGCGCTCACTCACACACACGTCACCGCCCACGTCTAACTGCGTCCTTTCCATCGCTGCTCCCTGGCTCTCCACACCGCCGGAGTGCCCCACCCGCCCCGGAGTGCCAGCCACTGTGCTGGGTGCCGGGGCCACAGGGGAATCCAACATGCCTCTGCCCACGGCCCAGCAGGGAGACCCACGTTCGCCTGGCCTCTCCTGCACAGGTATGTGTAATTTTGGAACATTCTGACCACCGGGTCTGCAGGGGACGGATCCATGCTGGCTGAAGATCGTGGCGGCTAAGCGGCCTAGACAGATGGCAGCAATGAGCGCGCTCCTGTGCCCAGGCCAAGAGCTGGGGGCCTGGTAGGGCGAGGCTCAGGAGCCACGAGGCCCCGGCCATCTGCTCTCCAGGAAGCTCTCTACATCGGCGGTGGTGGCAGAAGTGGACACCGGAGGGAGGGGGTGGGCTGGGGAAAATGTCAGCCAGAGGGGTGACAGCACCGCGTTCCACGGAGACAGTGGCCCGAGCACGGGCCATGCACTCAAGATGCTCAACCGTCCAAGCAAGTCACGGTCTGAAGGGCAGGGAGGTGAGGGGAGAGTGACTAACTCAGGGCCTGCCTCAGAAAGTTAAACAGAGTCACCACACTTCGGCCCCCAGTGTTTACCCAAGAGCCCCGAAAACGTGTCCACCCAGGACTCACACAGACGCGTTCGCAGCATCAGTGTTCATCACGGCTAGAAAATGGAAACAACCCAAAGGTCCTGACACTGATTCTGATGTGCTTTTTTCTGATACCAGCTGGGGGTGGGGGTCCTACAATTCAACTCAGTTCTGACCGGCTGCCCGGAGGGAGCGGCAGAGCCCGCAGGGTGAGGGCTCAGTCCTGTGAGACTGCCTTTCCCTCCCCTCCCCCCGGCTTTAGGTGCCAATCACAAGGCCAGGCTGTCGCTTGTGCTTCTGATGACTGGCTACAGAGCAGAGGTTCCCATGACCCACTCCTCGGGTCTGAGTCCTTTGCTAGAGCGGCTTGCGGTACTCAGAGAAACACTTTACTGACTAGATCACTGGTTTCATATAAAAAGATATAACTCAGGAACGGCCGGATAAAAGATAGGCACAGGGCACAGTTTGTGCAAAGGAGCCCAGAGCTTCATACTCCCTGGGGTATCACTTTCCCCAAATCTCCAGATGGTCACCAATCCGGAAGCGCTCCAAACCCCATCCTATGGGTTCTTCCGGAGGCTTCATCACATAGGTAGAGCTGATGAAATCCACTCGCCGTTGTCAGCTGGTTCAACCTCCGGGACCCCCTCTCCTCCTTGAACTTGGGTTGGAAGTTCAACGCTCTCATCTCGTGGTTGGTTCTCCTGGCAACCAGCCCCCATACTTTTGGGCATCCATGTTGTCTCACTAACCTAACAAAAGTCACCTACATTATTTTCAACACTCAGGAAATTCCAAGGGTTTTTGGACCTGTGTGCCCAAACGAGGAATGAAGCCCAAATACGCACCGTTCACTGTGTATCACAACAGCACAAACCCAAATGTATATCAACCGCTAAATGGGTAAGTAGAATGGGGCATATCCACGCGAGGACCCATTATTTGGCAAGAAAAGGAATGAAGTTCTGATACATGCTATAAAACTGATGAACCTTGAAGACATTTGCTAAGTAAGAGAAGCCAGATGCAAAAGGCCACATACTGTACAATCATTCCATTTATGTGAAATGTTCAGACCAGGCAAATCTATAGAGACAGAGCATAGCCTGTGGCTGCGGGGGGCTGGGGGAGGGAGACATGGGGAGCGACTGCTGGTTGGTACAGGGTTTCTCTGTGGGATGGGAAAAACGTTCTGGGATTAGATAGTGATGTCTGCACAACCTTGTCAAAATAATAAAATCCACTAAGGTGTATATTTTACTTTTTAAAAAGGTTTTTAAAGTTATCCTTATACCCAACATGGGGCTCAAACTCACGACCCCAAGATCAAGAGTTGCCTGCTCCACCAACTGAGCCAGCCAGGCACCCCTAAATTGTATACTTTAAAAGGGCGAATTTTATGGTTGACGAACTGTATCTAAAAAGAGAGAGAATCAAGTCAACCCCAAACCGGTGCCCTAAGTCCCAGTCCAGAGGTACGTGTACAGCAGTTTGCTCTTGCTGTGCCCACAGCCCAAGGTGGTGGGCCTTGCAGACTCTCCACAATCCTGCGCCTAGTGCTGACACCCCAGAAGGCTGAGGGCACTCAGGGAGGAGCCCTGTGTGCCTTCCTCTCCCAGCATCGGCCAGCCCTACTGTGGCCTGGAGCTGCAGGCTGCTCCTCCCCAGGCCGGCTGTGTGGCTGGGCCAAGGCACACATCCCCTTGGTGGCAAATCCTGGCGGTCAGATGTGGCCGGTGAGGAAAGCGCAGGGCAGCTGGGGCCGGGCTGGCACTCAGCTATATCCCGGCCCCACAAGAGCCATAGGGGCCCACACCAGGCTTCCGGCGGGTATTTATTCCTCTACCAGAGAAGATGCTTGTGAAGAACCACCGGCACCTGACAGGCCTGGCCCACCCTCGGAGCAGCCTGGGGGCTAGGCTGCACGGGACCAGGGACCAGAGGAGGAAGCTCTCCTTTCCAGCTAGGATTAACGCCCTCATTAGCTCTCAGTCTCCTGGTACAGACAGTGACCTGCTCAAGGGATCAGGGAGCCCGCTTCACTGGGCTTTGTGGTCAGAGTCCTGACTCACAGTCAGTTAACTTCACCCCTCGGACTGCTCCCCCAGAGCCATAAGCACCCACTGTGGGCCAGGGGCTGTGTTGGCTGGAGAGACGAAGAGCAACCGGATGGCCCTGCCTCTCCACACAGTGACCCTGGGGAGGGAGACAGGCGGTCAACAAACACTTACAATGCCACGCATGTGCAGCCTGGCCTGTGGGGAGCCAGAGGCCGCAGAAGTACCGGGCGAGTGGTCCGCCAGGGAACCAGGTGCAGAGGGAGGCATGCAAAGCATTCTCTTAACTAGTATCCACCTTTCACTGACACGGAGTCCAAGTCACGTGGCACGATCCAGGAACCAGAGCTTTGATTCAGCTCTGGAGTGGGGCATGGGGTTGGGGTAGGTGTTACACAGCAGACAGCAGGCCCTAAACGGAGTCATTTGGGCTAAATCCCACCACACACCAAGACTTAATATCTATCATAATTGCAGTTTCAACGTTTGGCCAGTCAACAAGGAATTACCTGGTCAGCACTAGTGAGATAATCCTCCTAGCAGACCCCTTCCGGTCCTCTTAGAAAGGTGACCTTGCCTGAAACAATGCATTCTTTGCAAATAATTTTCTCTCTCTGCCCCTTTCTGCCTTTAAAAACCTCTCTTTTCCTACAGCTTCTCTCTATTGCTAGATGGGGATGTTACTGCCTGTTTCACGAACTGGAGAATAAAGCCACTGTGATCTTTAAATTTGCTCAGTTGAACTTTGGTTATTTAACAGAGGGCACAGCCAGAAATGAGGCAAAAGTTAGAGGCAGGGGCAGGTCCACCAAGAGCTATGACCCAGACAAAGAGGTGTGAACTTGGTTTTGCAGGTGATGGGGAGTCTGTTTCCTCACATATGCCAAAAGAGCTTCACCCTCAGAAGGCTGTCATCCTTATAGGAGACACTCCAAGTTCCCCTTCTGTTACGAGATTTTTGGTACCCCAGCTGAGCCTGGTCAGTGGTCCTGACTCAGGGACTGGGCAGGAACACCAACGCATATGTGCCGGGCTCCAGATTTCATTTCTCTACCAAAGAGAAAATCTGCATGGACATCTTTGTACCTCCTCCTCCAGACCCACTGGAGAGCAGCAGCCAGCAAAAACTGTGTATTTTACATTTTGAATTCTCTTATTTTGGAAAGTTTAACACCAAATGGCAAATGAATGTAAATTATACTTCAGTTGCACAATTAAAGCCGGAGATGTTGTCTACAGGTTCCTTCAATCATCCCAGCCACTCCTCTAGTGCTTACATATCGAAAGATTTATCTCTGGTCCTTGGGGACTGGCAAAAATCTGAAAGCTAGCCCTGCCTGGGACAATACCACATGTCCCTAACACACGAGAGTGTGCGCGCGCGCGCGCACACACACACACACACACACAGCACCCTCCTGGTTCTTTCCAATGGGAGTCCGAGAAGAGCACCACAATCTCCTTCAGCCTCCAAGACGCAAAGAGAGGAAGGGGCTGCCAAAAGGTCAGCAAGGAACAGCTTGAAAAAAGAGTGGGGAATCTGAGGGGACCATTCCAGGGCTCCTGTGCCCTGGAATCCAGATGCTGGCGCTCTCCTAGCTGACAGCAAATCCCACTGAGCCCTGGGGGCTGAACTTGAGGCTACGGAGCAATAATCCTGACACAGGCCTAGGCCAGGACTCTGCCTCGGCCCAGGGAGTGTGGAGCAGTCCGGGGAGGCAATGCTAAGGTGGGAGACGGTGCTAGGACCAAGCAACAGGGACCAAGGGGGAGCCGTGCTCTGCCTTCCGGCTGAACCTGGCTTTGAATCTCTGTGCCAGGCCAGCGTTTTGGGTGCTCCCCAAACCAAAACCAAGGGTTTTGGTCTGTGGACAAGAAGGTCTGGGACAAGGACACGGTGACCTCAGCAGCCTTGCTCACAGGGCACCAGCTCAAGGCCTGGATGAAAGGCCCGCAGCTCGGCCGCTGGAAATGGAGTTCGCCCCCTTCCAAGGAGCAGGCTGGCTGGGCCCAAGCCTACGCTGGCCGGCAGTCCTGGCTCTGAGAACGAGGCAAGGCTCAAAGAAAGCAAGAGGAAGCCGCGCCAATTAGTATGCGCTACACAGCTTTTTGCAAAATGAATATAAAACACTTGTGCTTTCTTTTTGTGTGAGAGAAAGAGGGTGGGGGGAGAGGGAGAAGGAAGAAGGTTATAAGAAAGCAATATTCTGCAGGGGCAGGAGTGCCTGCAGTTGCCATGGCAACAAGCTGGGGGGCGGGGGAGTGGTGGTAGGGAAGGCACATCAGCTGGTCCTGGGTCCTGGTCCCGGAGTGGGGTGAGCTGTGAGCTGGCCATCGGTGGACTGAAGGGCTTGGTGACAACTGGGAGCGGAAAACATCTGACAAAGCAACTCTGAGAGGAAGGCCGTGGTGGGGGAGGCGGTGGGGGGGGGGGCTACCCTCTGTGGCTTGGGGAGCAAGGTCAAGGAGGCCTAAAGATTCCTGAGCAAGCCCCTGCTTCTAGGAGACTTGACACCGGCCAAGGGCATATTCCGGCGTGGGAGGGAAGTGGCCATCTGGACGGGGCGCCTGCGGGCAGGCACCGCACTGCACCCCAGCAGGCCACAGGTCGGATCTCCAGGGTGGCGCCGCCTTTCTTCTTTTTATTAGTCCGACCAGGCCCTCCCTGTCCCAACACCTTGTCCACAGAGCAGCCCTGGAAAGCCCCTTGCTGTGGGAGGCCCCCTTCTCTCACTCTCCCTGGCTGTGCTTTCGCCACCCTGGGAATGGCTGGAGACCCAGCGCTGAACGAGGCCGACTCCCTGGGCAGGGGGGTCCGTCCTGGCCTCCTACTGAGGCTCCTGACTCTGAAGTCCCAGGGCGAAGCAGCTCGCAGATGCTGACTGAACACTTGCTGACCGGCAGCGCCCGGCAGGAAATGGAAGACGCGGATGGGTCTGAGAGCTTCTGCCAAGGGGATGGCTGGAGAGGCCTCCACTTCACTCTACCCACTTATCTCTAAGAAACTTTTGTCACAAGTTTGGCTCGGCCCCTGGTCAGCTGATTAGGCCCCAGATGTCAACTGGCTCAGCCTTCCAGCCCTCGAGGAGGGAAGGAAATCTTCACACTGGGCCCTCTCCAGTCCTAGTCAGAAGGAAGCCACGAGAGTCTTTCCAAGGGACACAGCTAGGTGCTGGCAGGAAAGGTGAATTCGGGCTAAAGACCCTGGGGGCTAGGGTCTGGCCGGTGCGGGCCACTGCCAACGCTACGTGATGCTTCTGCCCACAGCCATGGGGCCACAGGGTTGCGCCTGAGATCTGGGTCAGGTCAGGCTGCTTCTTATTCTTGGGAAGTGGAGCTGAAAGGAAGCGTGGAAGCACCGAGGCTGGGCATCCCCGGAGCCTTGCTTCCGGCCACACACAGGCCTGATCATTTCCTTCACAAGGGGTACAGGCCCAGCGGGTCAGGCCTCGAGTCTCTGACCACATACAGAATGGCTCCTGTGGCCTGTGGAGTCCGCCAAGGAACTGGCCCTAGGAAGTATCCCCTTGGGGGTACTGAGGAAGGCCACGGGATCTCCCACGGGCCCCAGGGCAGTCCCCCGTGGAGCTCTGGAGGAAAGCACCCAGCGGCAGCAGCCCGCACCAGGGCTGGAGGGTCCTGTCCCGGACACAGAAGGCAGCAATCGGGCCCAGCCAGGCCCGGGAAAGGGGTGGGGTTCCCAGAAAAGCTTCTGGCCAGAATGGGGTCAGAGTGGGCCAAGCCCAGCATCTCCTGGGGGTTCGGGGGCGGGTCCCTCAGACCTGCCTTCAGCAAAAGCAAGGAAAGCACTGCCAGAAATTCAGATTTGGAGGCGGGAGAGGATTGCTTAGGCTCGGATCCGTTTTATTTCCCACTGACAAAACCACTCTGATTAAAAACCTCTTCGATCTCAGTAAAGCAAAAACAACTTAAAAAAGGAGGATTGTATCTTGTTTTTTGGCCTGACGTTGAACACACGCAAACAGGGATCGAGATTTTTCTTCTCTTTTCTCTTTTTCCTTCCTTCCCGTTCCTTCCCTGCATTTTGAATAAACTTTGAAATCCTTCCCTAAGTGCCCAGTTCTGTGCCATATGTGTGGAAGGCCAGCATTTGGTGCTTATAGTTATGTCCCCTGAACAGTGACAGCACGGTGTGGGCTCTGGCTGCTTAAACCGTTCTAACCTCCATCCCTCGGAGGGTAGAGGAGAAAAGAAAGGCCGGCCCTGGTAAGACAACTTGGAGGCCCGTTCCCAAGTCCCCCCACTGGGCACCGTCAATCCCGATCTTCCTCCTGGAGATGCCAGCCATCGCTCACTTGCATCCTGCCAGGCCCCCGTCTGGGGGTGGGGGTGGGGGGTGCATCGCTCAGCGTTACACATTCTTGCCGAGAGCGGGCCGGAGGCTGGGGAAGGGCCTGCTGTGCTCCAGGCAGCATGGGAACGGAGCGCACACCGTGAGCACTCGGTTACCAGGTAATGAGCCGAGGGCCCAGCTGTCTCCGGGCACCCATCCATGGCAACTGGGAGAGCAGCGCCGGGCTCCCCGTCCCCTGCCCTCCACCAGGCCTCTGCTTGACGCCAGTGTACGTGCTGGCGAGGCGCACCCGGCCCCAAGGAGACAGGTGTGCTCTGGCAGGGCTGGGGCCCAACGCAGGTGGGGGGAGGGGCGGCTCACCAGCCATGGCCCCTCCTCCGGTTTCGGAGCACATAGTGGACACAGTCTCTGTCCCTCCAAAGTGTGACAAGGGCTCTGGGAGGGTGTGAGGGCCCAGGACGCTGGGACACACAGAGGGGGCCCTGTGTGATGTGCAGGAGGAGGGGCGGTGTGAGACTAGGCTTCCAGGGGCATCTGAGCTGAGGTCTTGACCAAGTTACTTCCCTCCTTTGGGCCTCGGTTTCTGCTTCGGTGAAGTGGGGGACACAGCAGAGGCCACCCGGGAAGGGTTGCTGTGGAGATGTGCTAAGGTAATGCATGCTCGAGGCTGTCTGGCACAGGGTCTGGCAGGCAGCAAGTGAATGGAAAATACCAGAACCCAGGCGACGAGGCCTGACCTCAGAGAACAATTAAGGAGGTCTGGGTCAAGGCCGAAGCAGCTGGGTTTTAAAAGGCTCCAGAGGATTCTGACAGTGGCTCCTGTGTGGATGGCTCCACTGTGGGGCTGACATCTGGTTACTGGACCTTGACCTTTCTAGGTAAGATTACCGATCGCTTCCTGAGTTCAAGGGGGGGGGGGGAGGGTGGGGTGGGGTGGGTGGAGCAGGCAGTCAGGCCCAGGGCCAGGGAGTGTGCTCACCCCTGCAGGTCACTCAGCCCTGTAGCCTGGCCTCCCAAGAGCCACCAGCCCTGTCCCAGGGGAAGGCGGTTCCCAACTGGCTTTCCTTTGTGGAATCCCTCCTGTGCTGCTGGGCCCTCTATCAGGGAGGGCCTTATTCTCCCCTCCTGAGCCCCACCTCTGCCTTCCTTGGGAGCCTGGGGCCACCAGGCAGCAGGCCCCTTGCCCCCTGCATGTCCACTGGCTACTGTGCCAGCTTTGGCTTCTCACCTGCACATCAGGGGAAGGAGTCCACCTAGACAGAAACACTACAGACTCTGTGGGCACACAGACCTGCCTTCCCCAGAGCAGAATGCTGCCAGGCCGGCTGCGGTTACTTGGGTCCCCCTTCACTTGTGGCCGTCTTAGCAGGCACAATTCTAGAACCATCACCAAGGCGGTCCTCTCTCCTCCCCAGCAATGATCTGCTGCCAGAACTCCTTTCAGAAGACCAAATCCTGCCAGGACCCCTAGCGGTGACTGCTGGTGCCTCCGCTGGGCTGTGGGTCCGGGCAGGCTTTCCCTGGGGACTGTGAGTACAGCCCTGAGAGTTCCCTGTTGCCCCTCTCCCTGCATGTTCCTCCCTCCTCTCACTCTCTCTCAGAAGCCCCAAAGGAAGTGGCAGCATCAGCCACAAGGAGAGCCCACAGGAAGAGCCGTGTGGGTGAGCGCCCTGTGTCCTCAGCATGGCGCCAGGGCAGGAGGTGGGGGGGGGGCAGTGGCTTGGGGAGGCGATGGCAGGCAAGGGCCCTCTCCTGTTTGCGCTGTCCCTGCCGGGACCCAGCTTACGTCCCTAGGCTGGGGGAACTCTCGGCAAGAGGAACCACGTTCTTGGTTGTGGCCACCATGTGGCCCCTTGGTTTTCTGGCTGGTATCTGCCCCACAGGCTTGACCTGACTGTAAAGGAATCCTGGGGACTGAGGAGTTGTTTTTGTTTGTTTTGGAGAGTGGAGGCAATGAACACTGGACTGAAAGGAAAACTGAGGCAGGGATCTCCGGAGGAGGAGCAAACCCCATTCATCTGGGAGACGGTCCACTCCGAGCATGCCCCATTAGTATTCCAGGGAGTGGGGTCAGGACCACACAGAGTCAGAGCTGGACGGGACGAACGCAGAGCAGGCCAACCGCGCTGGATGGAGGCAAGGAGGTGCCGGGGACGTGCCGGGTCCCACGGAGAGCGGGGCAGTGCAGGGCAGAGGCCTGCCCTCCCGGTCCTCTCCAGGCCACTTCCCACACCACCCCTCGCCGGCCCAGTGGCCAGCACCACTCCTTCGGCATGGGCCCTGGGAAGGCGAACAGCCCAACAAGGCAGGACAAGGTTCAGTGCTCAGAACCGAAGAGGGGAGAGGGGACAGCCTGATGACGCTGTGCCTCCACTTGCCTGGACCCCTGCTCTGCACTGAGGTCAGCTCTTGTATGCTTTTAGATGTTCTAGAACAGACAAACCCAACTTCTGGCTCCTGGCGGTATGAGCTTGGGCAAGTTACCCTCCTCACACTTGGATGTCCTTTTAAGTCAAACTGGAGATAATGAAAAGCAGCCCAAGAGCACCAGGCTGAGAGGTCACGACAGAAACAATGTGCTCTGAGTAGGGCACCCGCCCCATCAACCTCGCCTTCCGCCCTCTCTGGCTCTCAGTCACTTCCACGGATGCAGGGGTCTGAGCCCAGCACCCACTGTGGATTCTAAGGGCAGCCAGCAGTGGGGGTGCTGGGTGGGCCATCAGCTCTCAGAGCTGCCCTCAAAGGAAGAGACTGTAATGGCGTGGAAACCCCACTGCTGGGGCAGACACTGAGCGACGGCCCACCCCACTAGCTGCACCTGCCCCCACGCCGCCCCTGGGGACAGGATAGTGCAGCCCCGGCCACCCTGGACCCTGAGTAAGAAAGTGAACCCAGCAGGATGGTCTCAGTCTGGGGCCTCTCTCTGGGGGGAGTTCCCCTTGGCTAAGGCCTTGTCGCCACTAACTAAATCCCTTTGAAGCAGCGGACCCATGAGACCAGAGTGGTAAGAGTCCCCGGGAAAGGCAAGCCCAGTGAGCGCTCTCCTTTGAGAGACTGGAAAACCTCTCCATTTCTCCTAGGACCCAGACCATGAAAACATAAAATTCTCCTGTTTCCCCCAAAGTCAGCTGTGTCCCCGCTAAGCTCCAGGACGTGGCAAAAGTGAGAGCCACCCATTGGGCTCCCTGCTCCACGGGTCTGCACACCCCTCTGGTGTGCTGCGGGGTTGAGGACAGTGAAGGCCCCGGTCGCCCTGGACCAGGGTATGTCACAGCTCTCGCGGGGTGCTTGAAGAGATGCCCCTGATCACTGCCTACAGCCAGCCCGCCACACTGCCTGCGTGGGCCGGCCACACTCCGCACATGGCACATGGGCTCCAGACCTGAAACCGGCCCCTGCCGCCTGTGCAGTCCTCATGGTCCTACCCTGCAGGCTTCCATATTGACAAAAGGCTCATTCTTTTTTTCCGCTTGTACATCATGAGCCATCAACTCCCCTCAGCAATCTCTCCTCACCGATCCTTGGAGCCTAGGGGACTGGAAGCGGGGCATTTCTCCCGGGATGAGAAACTCTGCTCTGAAGCATTAAGGACACCTCAGCTCCGAGAGGTGAGAGGACTCTGCGCGAGCTGGCTCTGGAGGCCCCAGGGCAGTGTGTGCCCTCTGGATCTCCATGGACCCTGAGGCTTGCCTCTGGGCAACTGGCTCAGAAGCCGCTGAGGCCGGCCCTCTGCAGATGATGCTGTCCCTCCTCTCTCCCCGGAGCCAGGGCAGCAAGCACCACCCTTCCACCTGTGATGCTGCACACAGACCACTGACTTGGGCTGGGGCCGCTGGCGGAGGGGGGTGGGGAAGGGGAAGATACAGAGAGAGGTGCTGCTCACTGCCTTCCCCTTGGTCGTCCTATGGCTGGAGATGGACAATGATCTCCCAAAGAAGCCCGCCCACCCGGCCATCCGCATGGGGTCTGTGCAGTCCTAAGACAGGCAGGGAGACAGAGGACAGAGGACAGAGGACAGAGACCGGCTTCTGTTCCGGCTTTTGCAGCTGAAGCTGGGACAGGAAGGATGTGGGGAAAAAGCAGAGCCCACCTTCCTGATTTCCGTGTGTATCGTCGCCGTGTTGACAGAAATGAGTACCGGCATCAGAGGAGCTAGAACGCGTGTTCACATGTGTCGTATACTCTATACCCATGACCTCATTTAATGCTCGCCTGGGGGGCCACACCTAGGTGGGGGCCTCTCCCATTATTCTCGGTTTTCGGATAAGCAAACCGGGGCTCAGCGAGACCAGCTCATTGGCTCAAGTTCAAGGTTAACCACCTTCTGAGTGATGAGCCAGGACCAGACTCTTGGACTGCTGGCCCCAAAACCCGAGTTTTTAAACCACTGCACTGTCACCTGGGGAGAAAATGTTACTGAAAAGGGATGCCACTCAACATCACGACAAAACTTAAAATACTGAAAATAAGCTTCATGATGAGTAAGACCTACAAAAAAGGCTTGAAGGCTTTACAAAATGACTTACAGAAAAGGGCTAAGCCCTGCACCTGGGTGGGAGCGTTCCACAGTTTACCTCACGGCTCGCTCCCGGCACTGTATGTCCTATGGGTTTGGACAGATGGAGACCAGTGGACGCCAGCTTTACACACCGAGGGTTCTGGATGCAGGCTGAGAGGCAATGGTGCTTGGGGGTGAGGACTCAGGGTGGTCCCAAGGCCCCTCCAGGACCGGCCACACCTTCAGGGACATTGAGAGGAGCCATCCTGGGGCTCACGGGTGGAGCTCGCGCAGGCAGCTGCAGGCTTGGAGGTAGCCGACAGCTGGCATCTTGCGGTCAGGGGAAGAAGCAGGCCCACCTCCCTACCAGGGTCTGGCAGGAAGCTCCGAGCACCTACATTCCATGCTGTGGAAAACAGGGTTGCATTTTCTTTTAAAAACATGTAATTGCATCTCCAGCTAATGGGAGGATTTCTTGTCTGGTGCCAAGAATTTTAATTGGACACCTGCAAATTCTTTCTGACAAAAGGGATTTTTCAGAAGAAGTGTGCAAGGAGCAGGCGATACTGAGGAAACAGCCACTTATCCTGAATGACAGAAAAGCAGAATCAACTGAGGGGGCCAGAAGGGTGTGGACTACCAAACAATACTGGAGAAGAATTGAGTGACAATGACAGGCAAGACACCCCAGCAGGGCCACGTGCCAACGGGGCCACGGAACATGGTAGGTCTCTGAGGCTCTGCCCCTCCCTGCGCCCAGCTCGAGTCTCAGGAACACCTGGGCACACTCTTTTTCCTGAGGCCAGCGACTCTCACCAAGGGTGAGAAGCATTTGAGTTTATCACAATCAAACTGGGAGAGAAAAGTCTTTGCAACGGAATGTCCCCGGTCCTCTTTGTGTATTCAAAGAGCTTCTTCAAATCGATAAGAAAACAGACAAAGGGTCTGGGAGCTGAAACTTCTGTAGGGTATCCCCAACTCTCTCCACACTACCTGGAGAACTGTTCTGAAGAACTTGTGGAACAGGAGAAGGCAGCCAGAAATGGGGCTGCTGACTTACCAAACATAAGCTTCCCACCTCCCCGAGGCTCTGATGGGGGCGGCCGGGACCAACACCTGGGGGAACGCAGGCCCGATGGCTGAGCGAACGAGAGGACGGGCTTTGGCGTCACACAGATCTGGTTCTGAGTTGGCCTCACAGCTCCTAGCTCACAGCTCCTAGCTGTCGTGAGGGCTTCACCTCCCTCACTCTGAGTTTTCCGAACTGGGAGATGGAAACAGTAATTCCTTCCCCGCAGAACTGTGGAGGGTTCCCCAGATACCCCGAATCCAGCACAGTTCCTGGCACAGGGATGACTTCATCATACAAGCTGTGGTTAAGAATCACCCAAAACAGTGGGATAACCTGAGCTTGGAGGCCCCTTGGCTAGATGTAACATTGTAGCTAAATTCTGTTCGTGAAGGAGTCTCCGTGAGGCCATCGATAGGAAGAGGCCTGTCCCCACCAGTCTGGCTGTGATCTGATTTGACTGAATGGGCTTTCAGGGTCTTAAACCTCAGGGAGCTCTGATGTGAAATCAGGGCTGTGTTTGGAAATACTGGGAAAACCCACCAAAGAGTGATTTCTAGATACCCCGGAAAGGAAGCTCCAGGAGAAGGGGGACTTTGTGTTGTTCATGTTGTATTTCCATTGCCAAGAACACAGTATGCCCTCAAGGTTGCCAAAGAGATGGGTAGGGGACACTTAGGAATGGGAGCTGGTGAAGAACCAGGATGGGGCAGAAGCAGGACTCACCACCGATTATCCTGGCCGCCATCTCCCTCCCCTGGAGAGATGGGAAAGCAGGGACTCTCTGCTCCTGTTACGGCAACAGCCCCCCTTCAGCCCTGCGACTGTCCCCAAGAGCTGCTGCAATCCTTTCCCAGCAGGAGCCCGCAAGATATGCCCAAAGCTCCAAGAACATTTGGCACTTCAGCAAATCGAGTTTCCACAGCCGCAACCTGAACAGAGCTGTTTAATGGACTGCATCTCCTCCCGCTCCCCGTAAATGCACACGCACACAGAAACCCGTCACGAGCAAAGAGCTGGATGGGATTAAACAACTCAATTTAAAGGATTGAAAACTCAGCTGCTTCCAGTGAAGTCCTAGGGAAGGAACCAATCAGCAAAGTTCTGCTCTTCCTTTCTGCACTGAAATGAGGGCTGTGACTGTGCAGTGAGTCACCCCTAACTCAGCCAGAACCAGGCTGTGTCCTCCTGGGCCCCACACTGCAGTGGGGTGCAGAGGGGAAGGCAGAGAGAGACCATGAGTGCGGGTGTGTGTGTGTGTGTGTGTGTGTGTGTGTGTGTGTGCGCGCGCGCGCGCAGGACAGCCAGGAAGGGTCAAGGGCAGATGCCCAGATCATCTGTTTTGGATTTTTCTGGAAATGCGGAGTACCTCAGAGGACAGAGAGGTAGACACTTGCCTGTGTGCATCTCTTTTCAGCTCAGGTCCAAGAAAACAAATTCAGGCTGCAGGAAAACTACCCTGGGCCCCACACAGCCTGGTACCAGCCTCAGGCGCCTCATGCACACAAAGCTGTGAGCGGTGAAACCCACCCCTGCCCCGCCCAGCCCCGCCCACCAAGATCTTGTCCCCTCTCATGTTCCCAATGGGCAGTGTGGATTCCCATGGCCACCGCCTGATGGGGCACACATAGCTCTGCCTGGAGCCCACAGCTGCCCACAGCCCAGAAGGGGGAAGGAGAGGGAGCAGTCAAGGCCCACTTGTCCAGCATCTGACAGGCAGCCAGGAGCTGGCATGGGGAGAGAGAAGGGATGCTATCCTGGTTGATGGCAACCCCCAGGGGCAAATCCTGTCCCTTGGCTGGGAGGCTAGGGAGTCCTGAAAAAGAACTGCCTTAGCCTAATTGCACAGAATGGAACGCCGCTGAGAATGGGTGGGGACAGGTGGGGGCTCCCGTGGACGGCTGAAGGACGCAGGACCCAGCTCTCTTTCCCCCTCTCTGGGCTAGCCTCCCCCTTCTGCTCTTGATGACCCCAGCAGAGCAAAGCTTAAAGGGATAATTTCAAACCAGAAGGCAGAATGAGGTCTGGGTGAAATGAACAGAGCCAGAGCTCCGGAGGGGCTCACGCTGTCAGCCCGGCACTCGGCATCTTCCAAGGGTCAGGTCACCCTCACAGCCATGTGCTGCACTGCCCCACTGTGCAGAGAAGCAACTGGACGGGTAGAGTCGTGAAGCGATTTAACTCATAGTCAGGCAGCTAAGTGGGGCCAGACGTTGCTTTCGGGAGCCCAGCCCACAGCTGAGATGCCCACCACCACATCCCCGCCTTCTACAGACGAGCCGGATCCCCCCGAGGCTGGTGTTCTGCTCATCTGAGCCGGTGCTCTTGACAAGGGCTAGTGGAGGAAGTCCTTGTTCCCGAAGCCAAGAGCATTAAACATGGCTTTCCCTGGAAGCAACGCACTTTACCAGATAGGAAGAGAGCAATTCTGGGGATGCCGATTTAAGAAACAACAGAACGAGTACCGCTCATCGACCAGGTCCCATCGGCCACTCAAAAGGGGAGGCCAGGCAGCCGAGCACAAACGGCAGGGGGCACAGGGGACCTACCTCGTCGGATTCATCCGATAGCGTCTGCAGCAGGATGGGGAAGAGGCTGTCGGTATGCCGGAACATCTGCAGAGCAGAGAAGGCAGCTGCCCGTCAGCTCCCCCTGCTCCACCACTGGATTTAGCACGCATGGGGTCTCGCTACCCTGCACAGACCACCCCACGCCCTCCTGGGACCCCTCCAGCAGCTGTCACTCCTCTGCCTGCCTGGGGCTTTCTAGTACTGCACTGATCAGAAGCCTACCAAGCACGAGGCAGGCCCTGAAAATCAAGGTGGGCCCCGAAACAGGCCCCAGCCTGGAAGGGCCTCTGGGGCTGACGGGCCCTGGGACTCACCTTCCGCGGAGTCTTGATATAGAGGTGGTACAGCCACTTCAGGACGGCGATCCTGGTCATCATCCCAATGGCCATGTCGCTGAGGTGGCAGTTGAGGACCTGCACGATGCCATCGAGGTGGAGGGTGACTGGGGCCCTCTCGGTGCTGTGGGCAAGATGAGGGAGGAAAGCCAGGTTGAAGCCACTGGAGCTGGTCCGCCAAGGCCACAGCGCTGAGAACCGCACTCCACCTCCCTCTCCTGGGCGCGGTGGTCCGGAGCGGGCAGGTGGTACCCTCCCGGCATGGGTCCCCCAGGGCTGGCTTCATCCCCTCGGCCTTCCTCCTTCCTCTCTAAGGCCGGAGCCTTGACAACCACCCATGGGGGAAGAGGGCCAGTCTGCTGCGTGCGTGCCCGCCTCCCCAGCATGAGACTGGCCTGGACAGGAGAAAACCCATCTGATGTCACGGAGCTGGGCCCCATCAGCCCTCAGGGCATGGAGTCCAGACCCTCAGATGATAAAATCAACCCGCCACCTTTGGCCAGTCCCGGGGAGAGTCCTGCAAGCAGTCTGAGGAGCCAACAGGCTTTTCACCAGGCAAACGAAGAACATTTCTCAAGTAAGGACAGGGTCGAGGATTTAGGTCTCGCCATCCCCCAGGCCATTTGGCACGGGGCCTGGCTCACTTGAGAAGACATGAGAGATGCCTGTGAAGCTGTAACTGAGCAGGGGAAGAGGCAACACAGCCTCTGCCTCTGAGAAACAGAGCTTGTACTGACTGTGCTTTGCTCCGGCGGGACACAGGCTCCCAGGCCCAAAGCCTCGCTGGTCTCCAGGGAGAGAGAAGCCCTGCTGAGCAGCCCTGAGAAGGCTGGGTGCCGCTGGCTCGGTGCCGGACACAGTCCTCGGCCCCAAGGCAGAGGCTGGAGTTCTTGGGGATGGGGACAGCACGGGCAGAGAACCTCAGGCTATTAGGGAGGGGCTCTCTTCCTGCGACAAGTCGTACCATATTTTGCCCAGAGGTGTCACGACAGGTGCCACCCAGGGCTGCCTTTCCCGAGGACCCTGGCCAGGCAGGTCTGCTGCCCGTCGGTACAAAGCGGTCTCGCGTGGTATTTCTAGGCTGCTCAATTATTCATTTGCAGCAGGAACTTGATGCCTGCGCTTCCCTGATTCGCCCGCAGCTTCTCTGAAGCTCATTTGATGTGAATCCCTAAAGGGCCCCGCTCTCAGCTCTGGAACTGCTCAGCGGAACTTCTCTTTAGTATGGTTTGATGACTCCCCGTGGCGCTCGTCCCAGGGGTGACAGCGGGCACTCCTGTCCTCTGGTAGCCAGAGGGGCTGGGCATGCTGAGCCTCTACCCGGGCTGCCCCTGAGATGTCCCCAGGAGTCATATGGCCGGAAGTTCTGGGGGCTTCTGAGAATATCCAAACACCTAGATTCTTTGGAAGCCTAAGACAGATGGGGGGAAACTAAGGCACAGACAAACAAGTTCAGGATGGCAAACACAAGTTCCCAGCCAATCTCTTCACCAATTCCTCTCTTACACTGTCTGACAGAAACAGAATGTGAGCCACAGATGGAATTTCACATTTTCCAGTTTTGTACTAACAAGTAACAAGAAACAGGTACAATTTTAATGATATATTTTTGATGAATCTAACATACCCAAACAGCAGCATTTGAACATGGGATCGACAGACAAATCAATATACATGTCATTCATAGGATACTTCGCGTCCTTTTCTGTGTCCTAAGTCTGAAATCCAGCACATGGCTCACCCCGACAGCACACCTCTGTTCAGACCAGCCACACGGCACATGCCCAGCAGCTCCACGACAGCGGCTACCACCACAGACGACACAGCGCACAGTGTCCAGCTAACGAGCTCCCTATGGCTTCCAGAGCATTTCTCTTCTCTGATCACTTCCTAGACACTCCCTCCACTCCTACCAGTGACCAGGACTTACTGTCTCATCTCTTAAGTCCTACTTTTCCCCACCCTGCTGGCCCCCTACCTGGCTCCTTCTGGTGTATTGTGTAGCTCTTCTCCTTGAGAAGCTGGAGAAGTTCCAGAAGCATACCTGCAGCCCGAGGCCTTAACGTGGGAGGGGGTCGGGAGGCTGTGAGGAAGGAGCGGAAGCCGCCCCATCCCGGCCTCTTCCTTCCTCACCTGGTGAGCCCCCGGTCCACAGTGAGTCCCTTTCCCTCAAGTGCTGCAGGACACTCCCGCTGCCACACGGGGCCCAGGATGCCAGGAGGACCCTGTGCCTTGCAAGCCACCACCACCTTCTTAGCCGAAATGGAGCCCGTGGGAGCCAGGCCTTGTTTCCACTCCCCTGGGGGAGTCAGAACTGTACTGGGCAGCGAGGACTCGTGGGGAGGAAGGCAGCGCCAAGCTCAGCTCCCCGACCTCCACCCAGTCGGGAAGCGGTAGCACCAGCAGTTTGAATGTGAGAAGCTGAAGTCTAGAGTGGCCTCGTCCACCACACTCCACCGCCTCCTAATAGGCCAGGCTCAGCAGAGTTTCCATTTCCAGAGATTCCATTTCCAACTGGCCCCTGGCAGAGGCAGCAGGATGGCAGCCCCTCTGTGGGCCGGCCATGCCCTGGCCAGTCAGACCTGGCAGCCCCACGTACCAGAGGCAGAAAGAGGTCATCACATATGCTTTTCAATATATCTTCCTATCAGTACAGTAGACAAAGTCTCCGTGTGGGGCGACAGAGGAATCCGGGAAAGCGTGGTCTGACCTGTGTTGGGGGGGATGCCAGCGGCCCAAGGAGGGCTCCAAGATGCTAGATGGTCCCTGGGGCAGCTGGACTCCTTGCTTTACGGGGGTCCCTGGCTTCACTTCTGGCCAGCTCAGTGTGTCTACTGAGGGACAAAGCAAGGGCCAGCCCTCGGTGGCATCCCCTCAGGCGGCCCTGTGTCAAGGCCAAACGATGAAGGATTTCATGGAGCTGGTGTGCGTGAAGTGGCACATTCTGTGCCCTGACATTCTCCAATCTCCCCCACAGCCAAGCTCCCCAGACATGGGCACCTTCAGATCGCGGGCAAGGCAAGAAGAGCACGGCTGAGAGGGACCTCGTGGTTCACGTAACTGGATCCTTCCATGCACGGATGAGACAGCACGGGACCTGCTCAGGGCCACGCAGCCATGCCCTGAAAACCTGTTCCCTTAGCTGGACACACTCTGTCTGGGTCTCATGTCCCCTGGCTGGAGGGGAAGCTCATGGGACGCAGGCTCACCCCAGGGCACCAGGGAAACTGGTTTTCGTGCCCGGGAAGGATCCCACTAGCTGCCGAGGAGGCTGCTCTCAGCTGCTCAGCTGGGTGGGGCCGGCTGCTGTGTGCTGAGTCCCCCCGCCGTATGTTCTGCGGGAAGCCGAACCCTGCGGGAACTCGGGCCCTTCTTCCAGAGGGCAGGCTGCATGGTGTGCTCGGCTGCTGAGCTGCTGCTGGCCTGGAGTCAGAGATGGGGTGGCCTCCTCTCTGGCTTGCCTTACCCAGAGAGCAGAAGGGAGCTCTCTCCCAGTTTAAAGCATATTTCTGTGTCGGTTCCAAAAAGTCTAGACTAGTCACTCCTGGGGGCTTCTGAGTTATTTCAAGGTGTCTGCAAAACTCCATTTCCACTGCGTGTTTTCTCATAAAGCATCTCATAACTCATGTCTTACACATATATGTACTACCTTTTCCAAATGCATGGCACTACTGTGGCTGTTAAAATACCGACCCATAAAATAATGCTTCTGATACTACCAATAAATAATGATAAATTCCAGTGGTTCTCTCTGGGAGGTGGCACTTCATGTCTGTAATGTCTAATTCTGTTAGTACCTTTGTATGGTACTCATACGGTACATCGCTAATCAAACTAGAAGAAAAGTTAATAATAAAAGATCATTGTTTCTGAACTCAACACTGGTTTTTCATAAAGTGTCTTTACACCTTCTTTTCAATGAACAGATGCTAAAAGTTGGGAAGCACTGAATTCCAGATCTTTCTACCTGCCTTTCTGCAGCCCGCTATATCAGGAGACCTATACCGAATGTCACGGAGGACACCACGGCCCTCGACGAGGCCCAGGGCATCAGAACGGACGCCGGTGCGCACGGTAATATGTGTCCCGGGCTCCTGTGTCCAGCTCCCAGGCAGCGGAGTGAGGGAGGCTGACACACAAAGCTTCTCTAACTCTCCCAGTGCGACCAATAAAGGTGGGCTTGGGAGGCAGACCAGCCTGGCTTGAGAATTCCAGTTTGGCCAGTAAGTAGCTGAGTGACTCTGGGCAAGAAGTTAAACTCTCTGGGCCTGTTTCATTTGTAAAATGGGCATAATGATGAGGTTCTCGTTATAGTAACTGTTGTGAAAACATGTAAAATGTTTTCTGTGGGCCGGGCACCATTCCATTCTCTTTACATATTCAATTCATAGGTGCACCACAGCCCCAGGAGATAGGTACTATCACTGCACCCAGTTTACAGATGAGGAAACTGAGGCAGGGAGCAAGGCCACCAAGTCAGGACATGTGTCCAGGCGGCTACACTCCACTGTGCAGAGGATTCGTGGAAGCTGTGGGCAGGCAGTAGGACTGGACAGTCACAGGGCGGGTTGTGTGTCCTGGTGATTCTGGAAGGCGCCTCTTTGCCCAAGTGCAGTCCCCCTCTGGCAGCACCTACTGGAGGAAGCATGCACCCACCCTACTGTCCTCCGCTGCTGTCTACAAGGAGTGGGGGGCCCCAGCACCTTGGCTCAGATTTCATGACTCTGATGCAGACCAGCAGGTGCCATGAGGAAATGGCCATTCGTGGGAGACAGCAAGCATGAGGTGATTTGCTCTTGGGTTTTTAATTTCAAAAGGGTAGATCTGGCACGGGCTCCCCAGTGACAGGTATAAACCGAGCCTGCTTCCAATGAGGCAGTTCCAAGCCTCGGCGTCCAGAGCTGCCCTGGCAAATGGCGCCCCTGCCTCCTAAGTGAGACGGCAGAGAGTCGTGCCCACCTGCACGGCCGGTCGGTGGGATCGATCTGTGCCTCCTCCTAGGCCTCCCTTCATCTCACACTGCCACCCTCGTAGAGCAGGACAATTCCCTGCAGCCTAGACAACAGTGACAAGTCTGCGACGGGCTCCGGTGCTCCTGCTGTTGCCCCTCCTGCACGGACCGTCCCTGGGGCTGCCAGAAGACCTTCCAAGTCCCAGGTCTGCATGCGGCCCCGCCACTTCTCAGGCAGGCTCCCACGGCCTTGACAACAGAAGCTGACCCCTCTGCGGGGTGCCAGCTACCCGCACCTCCATCCACATCTCTCCCCCAGCTCCAGAATCCGGTATCCAAACCTGCCTCCTTAACCGCCCCCGAGGGTGCTCAGGGCCATGGGCACAGAGCCCTTGACTGGCCACTCACACACCTGTTCCTCCTTCTAGCCCAGCCTGGGAAGTGCAGGATATCCTGAGTTGGCTCAAGCCCCAAATCTGGAGGCTATTCTTCCCCTCATGTCTCTCTCCACCATGTGAATTCGCAAATCCTGTCAATTCATCCTTCCAAACAGAGGAAAAATCTCTCCAACTTTCTCCGTGTCCTGCCGCCTCTTCGGGCGGAGCCTCTTCCCATCCTGCAGGGTTGCTGCTGTGGTCCCCTAGCTGGTCGGCACTCGACTGACCCCTCCTCAACCCCAGCTCTACACAGCAGCCCCCAGATCACCTGTCCCTTCTCAGCCCAAAAATGCAGGAAATACTATTCCTAATGACCCCACGGAATTTAGACATCAGCAAAACCCAATGACGTGACAAGGCATTTGGCATGGCAGGCCGAGGAAGCCCTCACTCGTGATCAGCCTTGTCGGCCACGAAGCCGGCGAGCTGAGGCTCAGGTACCATGGCTCGTCCCCAAAACTGAGTACCCCCCCACCCAGAAACCACTGTCCTGTTTCTGTCTCCCCACTGGAGAACCTCAAGGTTGGGGACCACAGTCAGGGGTCCCATCTTGGAACCTGCAGGGCTGAATGCAGGCAGGTACTTAGGAACATGAGACAACTAACAGGACAAACACACATCTACTGCCTTGCTCGGGCGATTAGGAGAGGTCCCGGGGCGATCCACATCCACAGTCCGTACTCGCACACTGTGAACACCCCCACAGAGTCCTGAGAGATGAGTACAAACGAACAAATGACACAGAAGGAGGAAAGATCCTGAAAGTCTGGGGAGAAGAGAGCCTCTCGGGGGTTGAGCCGCCCCCCAGGGCCCGGGTACAGTGTTGAGCTCAGAGGGAAGACACCCGCGGCAGGAGAACGCCATCTGCTGCCAGCCCCACAGAAAAACTGACATGGGGCGAGTCCAGGGGACTCAGGACAGGGACAGAATGGCGAGAACTCCCTCTGGGCGGGAGGCCATTCCCGGCACACAGGATGTGGGGAACCGCGGGGAACCGCTGCTGGGCCTGCACCGCCCCCACGTGGAAGGCTGCGCAACGACAGCCGACCTGGCACCAGGGAGAGGCCTGCGGCTGCCCGGTCTCTGCGCCCTCCGCCTCTGGAACGGCCTTCTCCTTATCAGTCCTAACAGCCCCACATTCTCCGGACAAGCAAAAGTGCTGGGTGAAGGTGTCTGCATGTGTCTCCCTGTGACCACCACGCACTGGTGGTACTTTTACAGCTCGTACTTGCTGACCCCCAGCGGCTTCTCATCTCTTCCCCATGGCCGCCGTCCGTCAGAGCTGCAGGAGTGGGTTCGCTGAGCGTCCTGCAGACTCCCTCCAATAGAGAGTTTGCCCCAGGTCTTCCCTGCAATCTCCAGCGCCCAGAAAGATCTAGGCTGCTTGCTTTCTATCAAAACCTCCGGCTGGCACAAGCCACTTACCTGGCTGGCGTGAAGACGCTGCCGCCGCCACCACTGAAGCTGGAGTCACAAGAGCCATCGGGGCCTCCTGGGGACAGTGAGAGGAACAAGGGGTCATGCCCGAGCGCTGCTGGGGTCTTTCGAGGGAATGAGATCCCTGCTATAAGGACACAGACTCTAGCTCCCCACACCTTGACTCTGGCTCTTGAAAAGGACTTAGCTCGGGAGCCGCGAGGATACAGTGCCACTCCTTCCCCAAAGCCTGCGGGAGAGCACCCATGCTTGGAAGTTTTTAGGCGCTGCGATCTCAAAAGGAGAAGGACACCCGTGCTCACACATCTGGGAAATCTCAGAAGGGACTGCCGGCTCGAGGGCAGCGGTTGTCACAAACCACTCCTGGGACGGTCCACATTATCAGTCACCGGGGCAATGTAAATCAAAGCTCCTGGGAGGGACCACTTAACACCCACTACGGGGGCTAAAACAAAGACAGTAAGCCACGTGAGACTGTGGAGAAACAAAAACCCCTGGACCCCGTGGGTGGGAATGTAGAACAGTGCGGATGCTCTGGCAAACTGCCTGGCAATTCCTTGAGAGCTCAGGCAGTTACCCTATGACCCGGCAGTTCCACTCCGAGACAGATACCCCAGAGCAAAGGGCACTTCTGGCCACACCGGAACCCCACACCATGTTCAGAGCAATCCAACTGCCGATGAGCCGATGAACGGATCAATAAAATGTGCTAGAACCATACAATGGACTATTACTTAGCAATAACAAGGCGTGAAACACTGATATGTGCTCCAACGTGGATCAACACCGAAAACATGCCAAGGCAAAGAACCTAATTGCAAAAGCGCACATATTGTAAGGATTCCATTTGTGTGAAATGTCCAGAACGGGCAGATCTAAAAAGACAGATCATAGACTAAAAGTTACTGAGAGCTAGGGGTGAGAGCCTGTGAAACCCATTTTCTTAAATTAAAAAGAGCAAAACAAAACAAAACTCGTTTTATTTGGAAATAATTTTAGATTTTTGAAAAGTTGCAAAAATAGCGCAGAACTCTGTTTGCCCTTCACCCCGCTGTTCCTAGTGTTAACATCCTATGTTACCAAACCAGAGAAAACGCACTGACACAAGACTGTGAACAAAACCAAAATGCCCCAGGTTTTTCCACTCACGCCCTTGGCTCCAGGACAGAATCCAGGAGCACTCGCTGCATTGAGTTGTCCTGGTTTCATCCCCTCCCATCGGGGACTGTTCAGCAGACTTTCCTTTCATGAACTTTCATGAACTCGGTAATACGGAAGCCCTGGCCAGTTACTCTGCAGAATATGTTGCCACGTGGGTTGGTTGCGTGTTTTCTCATGATGAGGCTGAAGTTACACGTTTCTGGAAGAGCACCCCACAGTGACCTGATCACCTTCTCAGTGCCTCATGTTAGGGGAGATGTGATGTCTGTGTTGATATCACCCGATCGTGGTAGTGTCTGCTGGGTTTCTCTCCTGGGAGTTACTAGTCTCCTTTTTGTAATAAGGAAATATCTTGGAGAAGACCTGAACTTTCCCCTGCAGATTTTGCATCCATCAGTGGGGTCTGTAATAATAATGACTGTAGAGTTTCCCTAGTGGTGATCATCTGTTTTTCTCTGTCCTTCTACATTTATTAACTAGAATTCCTCTATCTGGAAAAACTGCCCCTTCCCAACCATCCATATCATTATGTATATATATTTTATTCCGTGGATTACAAAATAAAACTATCATTATTTATGTATCATTGTTCAAATGGTACTAGCCTTGACCTCTTAGAAGCTTTAAATTATACAAGCAAAACATATTCTCATGCTAAAAATTACAAGCAAAGCAAAGCACAGCCCATATCTCCCTAACCTTCAATCTTACTTTATTATATGTGCAGGTAACAACTTTTGGTTAGGCAAATATCCCTCACCAACTTTTGCTTTCCTTCGTTTTGTTCTGTAATATAAATGGAATCATAGGATATTTTCTGCCATTTTTTTTGGGGGTCCTACCTTGTAGTATGTCTTAAAACAGTGCTGTTCCTGTGGACCACAGACCACCCCCAGTCCCCAGGTAAAGAGGGCCTTGATTTCCATGTTGAACAGAAAGGCTCTGAGCTGCTACCTGTCTTCTCTAGTACCAGAGGCCCTTTAGGGGATGGGGCACAGCTTGGTGGGGACAGGTGTGGCCTGGGACTGATGAAACATGTCTGGGCTCAAAGGGAGGAGGACTTGCAGGGAAGCCTGGGTGAGCCAGCCTGGACTGGCAGCCAGGACTCCATGCCCCCGGCAGCCTCTTCCCTCTTGACTTCTAGAAACATGCACATTTGTAGATGAAATGACCCAGTGTCAGAAACAGGCATTAAATTAATTCCGATTGTTTCCTAACTTTCACTTTTCCCCTCCCTCACGCGTCCTCCTATGTGAGCGCACGTCTCTGGGATCCCACGTTGGGGGGTGCTGCTGGGGGAAGGGTCAGGCATTTTAGGTTTTAACCTACATTGCTAAGTTGTTCTTTAGGAAGGTTCTACCGGTGACAAATGCACTTCAGGAACATAGGAGCAGTTGATCCCCAGCAAGACTCACACAGGGGTCTTAGTAATTTTTCCCATTTTTGCCAAGTTGATGAGTAAAAATGGTAGACTGTCTTGCTCTGCAGTGCTCCCATTCCCAGTCAAGCTGTGCATCTGTGGCTTCCTGTTTTGGATTATTCCCTCCTCAGGGAGCCAGGGTGTGAGCAGTGCCAGCGGCCCGGTCTCAGAGCCCTTGGGCCCAAGTCTGAGCCTGGACTTCTGTAGGCAGCAGCTGTGTGACCCCGGGCGGCTCACTTGACTTTGCTGCCAGTCCCTCACCTGTACGACAGGGTAACCAGTGCCTACCGCACGGGCTCGTCAGGACAGTACGTGAGCTAACACCTGCTTCACCGGGAGCTTGATTTCCTAAGCACAAGTTCTTAAACATTATGGCTTCCGACACAGGCTGCCGAACAGATCGACCACACACCGTACTTCCGTCCGTGACTTACTCTGCGCCTCTCTCACAGGGAACGCTTCCTCCCCGCGAATCTCCACAGGGCACGTGTCTTTCCTTTACAGTCAGAGTCAAATACTGGGTGCAGTGGGGGCTGAGTGGAAGCTAAGGAGAAGGAACAGATCAGTTCAGATGCCTGACACGGACCTGGCGTGGAGCCCCTCATCCTGTACGACCACATGGAGGACCACAAGTGATTAAGTGGTTGAGCAGCTGTGGGTCTGGCCCTGAGCTCCTTGCGGGCAGGACCCGGGTCCAGTGCACCCGCATCTGCAGGGCCCACAGATGCTGCTGAGAGGTCCAGGCCCGTCAAAGTCTCGCTAATGGATGGAGTCCATTACACGCCCACCAACGGGGGTTGGCAGCCCTCTCCTGAGACCCTATTTACAGCTCTGCCCCCTCACCTGTGACATGAACTTCTATCCCTGACCCTCTACGGTCCCTCATTTAGGACCTACCAGGGCCATATTACCATCTGGGGAAGGCTGGTCATAAATAACTAGGACCTAAAAGCCCTGCACTGAGAGCCTTACTGAGTAGGTAGGTATGTGCTACGCAAGTGTTATAACAATTTGACATGAAAGCGCCTGTTCCTGAGAGTGTCTGGCCTTTGCCACATGCTAAAAGCTTTATAAGCAAATATCTCGCTTAAAACTGACCATCACACTATAGGTTTGGTATTATTATTGTTACCCAAATAAGGAACCGGAGACTTAAAAGGCTCAGTGACTTGTCCAAGGGCAACAGAAAGGAGGTTAATGAAGCCAGGACTCAGCAGCAGGCCACTCTGACTCCAGAATCTAGACCAGGACTCTTGAGACACTCAGGCAGCATCATGGAGGGGAAGAGGGAACACAGATTAGCTCAAGGGCTACAGGAACTTGGAGCAAGGACACTGCATTATGGACTCCTGAAGTGGCAGGGCCAAGGGGAAGCCAGAGCAAGTGGAGAGGGGCTGGGGACAGTGTGGCACAGCGGAGGCCCCATGGCCAGCGGTGAGGGCGAAGTGCACGCATGCGCGTGTATGCCCACGCACAGAGGCCTGGCTGATAAGCCTCGTCATGGATCTTATCTCCCCCAGCAACCCAGTGCTCCCCAAGGATGAGGGAGAGGAGGCAGGAATTCCTGCCACTGGCCAGGTGACCAGCGCTGGAGCAGTGGAGCAAAACAGTAAGGAGAAAAAGGGCCAGAGGCTGGGATGAACCTGTTGATTCAACCAGCTGAATCATCGCCGTCTCCTGGCTGGCTGGGGCCTTCTCCCAGCCCTTTGGCACAGTTGTGGTTACAAACTGAGCAGGTCTGCGTGGATGTGGAGCCCCAGATTAGCTGTCACCATCTCTAGGAACTAGAAACTGAGCTTTGCATCTGCTGAAATGCTGTTTATGAGGCAGTAAAAGCCAGAGCCAAGCTGCCTGACTGTATCCCGGTCTGGCGTGAGAGCCTCCTAAGCAGGGAGCTGCTGCAAGAGTGCTTAGGAAAATGATCGAAAAAAGTGAAAGAAGCTACATTGGCTGGCAGCGGCACCCTGGTTTCTGGCAGGCGACGGGACTCCTGTAGAACCCCAGTGCTCTGGCTGGGGTTTTTAGCAGCTGCCACGACCTGCAGAAGACAGTGGTTCCCTCCCACAGGGCCCGACGTGTTGCCACATAAGCAGAAAAGGTGGGGTTGGGGCTGCTAGGTTCCACTTTGGGGAACGAGGCAACTTTCTTTAAAAAATAAGATATATTTCATGTAACATAAAACTCACCATTTTAAAGCATACAACTTCATGGTTGTTTGTAAAACCACCAAGTTCTGTAAGCTCACCACTATTTAATTCTAGAACATTTCCATCACCCCCCCGAAGACATCCAGGATATCCGGGGATCCAATTCCCTCTTTCCCTCCGCCTTGGCAACCATTATCCTACTTTCTGACTCAATGGGTTAAGAGGCATTAACTGTTAAAGTCAGTATAAAATACAACTTCTCCGTGTTGCAATTTCTTAAGCAAAAAACAAAACAAAGCAAAACAAAACAAAAACCAGAAGAAGCCATCCCACAAACAAAAAAAGCAGGATGTGGGATTATGTAAACTGTATAATCTCACATATATATGTATATGTGTATACATATATACATGGAAAAGATACATCTTATTAGGTTATATATATGTAATGGGAAAAAAATGCCAAGATTACATTAATTCCCTCTTATAGGAGGCAGTCTTGCTTCTTTATATTTTTCTCTACTTTCCAAATTTTCTAAAATGAGAATCTAAAAATGAAAAGATGATAAAATACTCATACATCAGTCAAAGTACAGTAAGCAGGTCTATTCCTGAGATTCTAGTTTCTCCTGGTAAGAAAGTTCCTGCCTGGAGAGGAGCTTTATCTTCCCAAATTTTCTTCTTCAAGGAGCTATCCAAAAGGTTACAGCTACTGCATTGGCCGGGAATCGAACCCGGGCCTCCCGCGTGGCAGGCGAGAATTCTACCACTGAACCACCAATGCTCCACTTGTGGGCTGCTGTGTCTCCAGCTGTTTTGCTGCTCTGGCTCACCAAAGTGATGCACAGCTGTAACCTGACCCTAGAGCTGGTCCAGCATATGGAATGCTGCTGCTCCGGCCAGCCAAGGCCAGGCCAGGAGGCCCACGGGGCTCAGGTGCCTGACGTACTGCTCAGATGTTCAAGAGAAGTTGGAGTATGGCGACGGGAGAAATTCTTAGAAATTCTTTTGGCTCCTGGAAGTAAGGTTCCAGACCTGAGTCTGTTAGCCTTAAAAATGTGAGCCAGCCCCGCATCAGTTTACTCTCTGGCTGACTCGGCAAAGGAGAACATCCGCTCATCAGGGTCCTCTCACAGAAGACAGAAGCCTCTTAGTAAAAAAAAGTCAGAGTTTTGAGATAAGATTTAGAGAATCAGAGTTTGAGTTTGAGATAAGATTTAGAGAATCAAACTCCAGACTCTAATTGACCTAAGAGTGGTTTTCCTCCTATTTTGGAGAAATAAGACAACAATGTCAAAAGCGTCTGAAAGGATGGCAGAGCCATTTCATTTTGCGAAGACCCTGACTTGGGCAGCGCAATCCCCAGGACGGAAGAGGCTGCGTCCGCAGCGTTCTTAGCCTCCTCCCCGGAGCGGCCGGCACAGTCAAGGCAGCCAGCTTCTGGGCCGCTGGATGTTTATGGCCAAGATCCACACAAGCCCTGCCACCCGGACCACTCTGCCAGGCTCCAGAGCTTCCCACATTGGAAACAACCATTTCCTGCACCCGGACACAGAAAAAGGTTTTAGAAAGGCTTAACCCAGATCCTGGTCATGTTCCCTGTGCCCGTCTGTAGAAGGGAGAGAACAGCCACTGCTACCTCCCTGGGTAGTTACCAGAATTACATGAACTAACACCAGGGAAGTCCCCAGGGCTGGTTCATGGAGGCCCCACATCAAGTCACCCTGGGAGGGCGGGGGCAGGAGGCAGAGCCTACTCACCACTGGGTGTCCCTTCCTGCGTGGCCAGGGAATCATCGGGGTTGGGCTCTGCCTGCCTCTGCAGCACTGGCTTCGGCTCGTCAGGCTCGTCATCCTCAGGGGTGACCAGCTTCATCAGGCTTTGGTTGCACACATTGGCCACCTCTTTGATGCCTGAGTCCACTGATGTAAGGAGTAGCCGCACCCTAGGGGTATTCCCTAAACCTGATGTCACTGGCATTGGTCAAGAACTCAGTCCCTCCCAGGGGTGGATTAGCGGACAGTCTGCCCTGAGTCCCCGCGAAATGCTCTTGTCTTTTCGTAGGACCTTTCCCGGTGGGCTTCCTTCCAACAGGACTCCCCAGGGCAGTGTGAGCTCGTGGGCTTGCAACTGTGGGACCTGGAAGAGCTGCTCCAGATCTGTAAGCAAGCAGGAGAGGCCTGGGGGCAGCAGTGGTAGCGCCATGTCCCTGGTGCTGCCCCAGCACCCCCTATCCGTGTCCTGCTCTTCTGCTGGCTTCCTAGGTGCCAGGGGCTATCTGGAGGTATGATGGATCGTAAGGGAACCCCCATGCTCCCACACCCGGGTCCTGCAATGTCACAGCCTCCTTCGGAGCAAAGGATACTTTTCTTGCGGTCATCGTAGGCCAGGCAGGGCAAAACAGCCGTCAGGATCCCGGAAGAGTAGGGCAGCATCACCCGGCCAGCCAGCTGGATGAACTCCCGCATCCAGCACATGGCCGTCAGCTGGATCAGGTCATCTGGAAGAGGAATCGGTGGGTTCCAGGAGGGTGGGCTCGAGCAGTCGGAGTGCTCCCTCCCACTGAGCAGAGCCTGAGGAAAGGACTGGGGGAAACCCGAGGGCCTGCACTGCTTCTAGCCTCATGGATACTCTCCTGCCTTCCAAAGATCCACGCAGGTGCCAGGTGGGAGGGCACGACAATGTTGCCGCAGACGTAAGAGCGGCCAGGATTCGCCACCCTCTGCACCCAGAAAGGGGCTCCACAGCTGCTCTCATCAAGGGGTGACTTCACTTCCCCACTGCTTGAGTCTGGGCTGGCCTTCCTCCTGTGGCCAGCAGAGGTGTCAGAAGTGAAGGTGTGGCGGGTTCAAGTCCAGGCCTCCGGAGGCCTTGCTCCCCTCTACCGCAGGTCTTAGGACCTCACGGATGGTCCATCTGGGCCGGCATGCTGGACGATGAGACACATGGACCAACGCTCCCTGCTTCCCAGGTGCCAGCCGGCTAACTGGGAGACATGAGTGAGGCCATCCCAGACCATCCGGCCTCAGGGGACCCCTCAGTGGACTGTGGCTGTATAACCAAGTGCGGCTAAGCCTGGCCCAGGTGAACGGAGCTACCCGGCCAACCTAGAGATTCCCGACCAACACTAAGTAGCCCCGCCGTGAGGCAGTCAGTTCTGCGGGGGTTTGATACTCAGCAGAAGCTCATGGATAAAGTCCCAACCTGCAAGCGTTTCAATCCACGGTGAAATTCCAAGCTTCCCAGCAAGACGGTCTCTAATTCTTACTCCAAGGTCAGACCAAGTGCAAGGGCCTCCACAGTGTTGGGAGGACCTGATCTCTCTCCCTCAGGGACCCACCACCGCACTGCCCCAGTCCAGTTGGGGGCAGGTTCATACTCCCACCGGGGCTCTTGCTGCTTCCAAGGAGGTGGCGGTGGCCACGGGGCCTTCATACCCACCTGTGGTCTGGCAGTGGATCACCAAGATGTTGGCCATCTCTGCAAACTTAACACTGGAGGGATTCTTCTTAATTTCTTTCAGGAATTCTCCAAGGACCACCTCACACCTACCGATGAGAGGAGGAGAAGGAAAATAGCATACACCAGCCAGGGCTGGAGGAGCCCCGCCCGCAGCCCGCTTCTGCCCTGGGGGGGCCTTCTGAGAGGGGACCACACTTCGCAGCTGCCGGATGGCTGTTTTCTAGAGGCTGGGGGTAGACGAGCTCTCTGCTTCCCGCGAGGCAGGAAGCACATGAGCCAGGACTGAGAGACTGAACTTCTTCCCCCGCAGCCACCCCTCTGCTGGGTGTGGGGGGCGGGGCGTGTGCGAACTGAGCAGCTGCCCGCCCCCTCCCTCCACTCACATTTTCCGAATCTCTTTGCCGTTGTCTCCCAGGATCTGGAAGAGCCCATCCAGGATCTCCGGCAAATAATCCAGCAGGTTGATGTCTGGCACAGACTCCAGAACCAGGATCTGACCCAGGGAAAGAAATCGGGAGGGAAGGTTATACCAGCCTGGGATCCCTCGTCTCCTCCTCACCAGTGCTCTGGGACTGGGCAGGGAGAAGGCGGCCCTGCTGCTGATGTGTTTCACGGCCCTACAGCAACCCCCTCCACTGC
Source organism: Mustela erminea (assembly GCF_009829155.1). Lineage (NCBI taxonomy): Eukaryota > Metazoa > Chordata > Mammalia > Carnivora > Mustelidae > Mustela > Mustela erminea. The sequence continues at coordinate 47,896,841 of NC_045632.1, read as the reverse complement.
CCCAGACAGGGCTTTTGTTACACATGCGGGAGAACGGTGACTTGGCTCCAAGGGAGAAGGGAAAGGACAGACGAGGCTCAGGTATGGCTGCTGACAATGGCACCCCCAGCTTTAAAGAGACATGGGCGTGTTTCCCGGGACAAGGAAAGAACTGCATCATCGGGGGCAAACATGATGGGCTTTGGGGCAGACCGAAATAAGCGTGTCTGGATGACCTTATGTAACTGGCCCTTAGAGGTTTAACAATGAGGCTACTCTCAACCACAGGAACTGCCCAGGCTGTGCCAGAGGGCAGATTCTACTGAACCAGAGGCTCCTTATGGCTGGAGAAACTGTCACGGGGCTGGCCCTTACCCAGGAGATGATGAACTGTCGGGCGTACTGGTTGTTGGAGTAAATCCTCTCTCTCAACAAAGGGATGAAGCCCACCAGGTCGAACTTGTTGCTTTCCGTCACAATGTCCTGTGGATCAAAGGCACATGAGCTGCTGAGAGCCAGAGGCCAAGGGCAGCCTGACCTGACTGAATTATGGGCCCAGGGTCTAGCTCCAGGGGTCAGGGGGCCGCAGACAAAAATGACAGAGCTCCGGCTACAGAGGAGAGGTCCCAGAGCAACTGCCCTTGCCAACAGGCCAAGGGAAGAGCAAAAACACTGGGATAAAAGCAGGAATCAGAGTCAAGAGGATAATCATTCAGTAAAACCCTACATCTGATCACACGCCCTGGTACACTGACCATCAGCAGCCCTCTGTCATTGGGAGCAGGGTGGGAATGGCAGGGAATGGCCATTCTTCCTTGTCCTGGGTGTGGCTAGCAGGAAGGATATTTGGGGTGATAAAATGTTTCTGTATTCTGATTGTGCTGGTGACACAAGTCTGTACACCTGTCACAGAACTGTACACTGAAAGCGTCTGGACGGCTCAGCTCGTTAAACGGCTGCCTTTGGCTCAGGTCATGATCCTGGCGTCCTGGGACTGAATCCACTTCTCCCTCTCCTTCTACCCTTCCCCATGGTTGTGTTCCCTCTCAAAAAAAAAAAAAACCACACAAATGAATGAAATAAACAAGAAGCATACACCAAAGTCACTTCTACTATACATAAATGAAAAAATTTTTGAAAAATAGGAAGAGCGACCCCAAAGACAGAATTTATAAGCTGTATAGACAGATGGAAGAGACAGATTCCAAAATATAAGTAGGAACCAAGTACTACCTTTAAAAGGCGGTCTAGGAGCTCAGATCCACTCTTCACATTGGGGTCTGGGTCTGCAGCCAACTACGAGAGATCCAGAAACAGAGATGATTACAGTCAATATACAGGACCAGGAAGCTACTAAAAACTCACAGAGCCAAGTCCCTGGCAGGAACCTCCTTCAGGGACTCAACCCAAAGATGGCAGGGAGGTAGGTGGGGAGGTAGGGACAGGCAACATGGCACGTGGCTGAGGAACGGACACGCGCAGACTTCTGGTTCCGCGCGGGGACCTCTGGCACCAGCTGCCACCAGGCCAGATACTGGGTTCCCACCAGCCTTCCTCAGGGGTTTCCCATCCTAACACACTGGGTCCTTGCTCTGCTCTGGGAGGCAGGGACCGAGGCGGTGGCCCGGGGACAACTGGGGCGGTCGGCCAGGCTGCAAAGCTTCGAGGCCGCTCTGCCCAGAGGTGCGCCCGGAGGACGCTGTGTCAGGGGCTCCTCGGCCTTTGTAAGCAGAGCTTTTCCCAGCACTTACGGGCGGTGCTGCCCTCGCGGGGGAAATACAGTCTGTACTAGGGATTCGCCGTCTTCGCCTTCTGTAAGGGAGGCTGGGTCTCCTCAAACTACCTGTGTTTCTGCTGCACTCTGGGGGACTGACACTTTCATCAACTGTGATAAAAATCAGTTACTAGAGAAGTGGAAAAAAAAAAAATCAAACGTCCCTGCAAGGCCATGAGACAATGACGAGACTGCACAGACAGCAGGCGCCCGCAGGCCTGCGTTCATCCGCTCGCCTGCCTCTGCAGGGAGGGGTCCCAGGGGTCCCGTGGGGGCCAGGCAGGCTCAGGCCGGCCCTGGGCAGCGGGGGGCAGTCACCTTGCTGAGCCCGTCGAAGAGCACGTTGAAGTGGGGCAGCACGGCGCCACGGGCCACCTTGACGATGTTGTACAGCGCCTCGCACGCGTAGTAGCGCAGCCGGCTGTCGGCGTCGTTGAAGCAGGTGAGCACGGGCTCGATGAGCTCCTTCAGGTACAGCCCCGAGTCCTGCAGGGAGGGGGGTCAGGAGGAGACACAGCTCATGGTGGGCCAGGCCATGGGCCCACAGCCCCCCACCCAGCCCCAGCAGACATCCCGGCTCCCCTGGAGTGGCTCAGGCCTTCGGTTGAGGCCTGGCTTTGGGCAAGTCAGCCTCCCGGGCCTGAAGCCACATGGGTCTCGGGGTGGTGAGGATGGCGGTAAAGCAGAAGTCTGCGGCAGACCGCTGGGGCCGGGTGGTGAAAGCGAAGGCCACTGCTGCTGCGTCTGCCCCTTCAGGAGAAAGGCCCACCTTGCCCAGTGCGATGGAGCAGGCGGCCAGGCCGATGAGGCCCCCCTTCCGGCTGTGGGGGTGCTGAGACAGGGCAAACTCCTGAGATAGGGTCTGGATCACATGCTTGATTTGCACGGTGTTGTTCTGGGCCACGAACTCCCGGACCAGCCTGGAGAGAGAGGAGAGAGGGGCTGCAGGGCAGTGGGGTCAGGCCTCCCCTCCCCGGCTGCTGGCTCCAGGGCCAGGGATGGGGCAGGGAGATGACCCGTTTAGAAAGAGGAATCGGAAGTCCTGCACCTCAGGGTGGGCCTTTCCCGGTTCCGCTGCCGACTGGAAGGTACCGGCGGAGTGACAGGTCGCTTCCCTGTTCTGGGTCACAGTTTCTCTCTGTATACAGCAGAAAGGGGAACGGCAGACCCACCTCACCTCTGGGAGTCTGAGAGAATGCAAGGGAATGTCTTGCTGGGGACCAAAAACGGCAACATGAGCAGCTGGCGCACCACCCTTATTCGACACTGGCTCCGCCCCCCAATCCCGCACCCGAGAGGGCTTCTTTGCATCTGTGCCATCGCGTCCATGGATGGCGCTGAATCAGGTTCCAGTCCGGGGGCAAGATCCACACACAAACAAGTAAATGGCGCAATGTGGTGTGACTGATACAACGGAGCCAGAAAAATGCCATGCGCTCATCTTCTTGGGCTGAACAGGAGGTGCCCTGTGGTCACCCTGGAGGATGATCCCACGGCAGGCCCTGCCCGGAGAGGCGGAGAGCAGAGGGAGGCCTTGTTCTGTCACAAGCCAGATCTGGAAAACACCCGCACGCGCTTTTCAAGTAAAGGGCAAGGTACAGGAGAGAGACTGGCCAAAGGCAAAGAGCCCTGAAAAACATGGTATATTTAGAGAAGAACAGGAGTTTGGCCTGTGGAAGGAGTGGCCAGACAGTTCAAGGAAGACAACCCAGTGGCAGTTTTCCAGCAACAAGATGACATGCTCAGATCTATGTTTTAATTAGGTTATTCCCGGTGGCGGCCTGGAGAGGCTAGGCTGTGGGGGTGGGTCTGACGGGCGACCGAAAAACCTCAGGGTCAGGAAGGCGGCCTGAAACACGCCTGAGGCAGTGGGAAAGAGCAGGAGGGGCTGCTTTACTTCGAAGACAAGAGCATCAGGAACCCATGGAACATGGAGGCCAGGAAAAGCAGGTTGGCCTCCAAGGTGTCCACCTGGGAAGTAACGCTGAGGGAGAAGGGAGGTCTAAGGGAGGTCCCTGGCGTGGAAGGGAGCTCCTGTGGTCACGCTGGGGGGTGATCCCACGGCAGGCCCTGCCCGGAGAGGAGGGAAGCAGAGGGGAGCCCGGTTCCATCACAGACCCGTCTCCGAGAACTGATCACCAGCTCCCCAGATAACTGATGCGGAGTTAAGGCCTGGGTGTCAGGGACATCTTCCCAGAAGTGCGATTTCAGCCGGACCTTGAAGGAGGCAGGGAGAGAGAAGGAAACAGGGGCGTTCCGGGCAGGAGGAAACGTAAGAGCCAAGCTTGTCTGGGGCCCCAGAGAACAGAGCAGCAGCGGGAGACCTACCAGGATGGGCTGGCTGCAGCCATCCTGGCCGTCTCAGATTAGGGAGAATCAGTCTCGCAGCATGGGTAACGACGAAGCTTCTTACGGTTTTTGAGAGTACAGGGAAAGTGTCTTAAGGAGCTGTGAGATGGACGGAGCCCATCCCATCGTCCAGGCGTGAGGGAGACTGCTACCAGGGGGGCAGCCAAGGGGCCGTCTACAGAATACGGACTTCTCAAAGCAGCTGCCTGGACTCACTGGCTACCTGCTCTGTGTCCATCGTGGCGGGCCCACTGCTCGCCTGCCGCATGAATGGGGGTCTCCACGTGGCTCAGAGAATTTCATGGACAGTTAAGTCCAAAAGGTATCAATTCGTCCATGTGGCTCCAGCTCAGTGTCAGGAAGCTGCCAGGAATAAGAGCTGTCCAAACGTAAACAAGCCGCCTCAGGAGGCAATGACCACTCCCACAAAACGGCTGTTCAATGAGGGGTTGACACGATTTGATGAAGATTTAATACAGCAAGTTATACTGGGCCAAGCTGAGCACAGCTGTGCACAGAACAGGCCCGGCTCCCGAGCTTGTGGATGTGGGCAGGGATGGGCACTTCAGGAAGGTGGTGTATGAACAGCCTGCGAGGTGCCTTTTTTTTTTTTTTTTTTTTTTTTTAAATCTTTATGGGGTGAAATTCCACCAAGCCCACCCCAGGGGGCTGAGGGCTCTGGATGGGCTACGGGCGTCGAGGTGCAAGCTCAATGCCCCATACGCCAAACCCCTCCTTCCCCCTCTTCCCAAAGCAGCCTAATAAGGCCCAGCAAGGATGGTTCTCTGTAAACCAGTCTGGCTTCCCTCCCAAACTGGACAAACTAGCCAGGTGAGGCAGTGATCTGCTGGAGCTCCCGAGTACCCACAGACACAGCCCCTTGAGAAAAGCCGGGCAGACCTGTCACAGAACAGCTGGAGCATTGGTGGTTCAGTGGTAGAATTCTCGCCTGCCACGCGGGAGGCCCGGGTTCGATTCCCGGCCAATGCAGAGCTGATCTTTTTGCCTTTTCCTGGCAGGCTTCCCCTCACACAGAGATCGTGCTGGAGGAACCAATCTCCTCAACCCAGCTGGCAGCCCAGGGCACTGTGAATTTGACCTTACCTCCCTGCTCAGTGAGCCAAGGAACAGCAGCTGGGCTCTCCAAGGAGGCACCACTGGCTGTGGGGACCACGGCCTTCACGCCCTCCACCCGTGAGGGACTCCGCCTGGCCGGGCTCCGGCGGGAAGCTGGGGTGAAACCCGAGAACCGTTAAGCAGCTCAGCACACGGTGGGCATGGAACGGGAGCCACACATGTGAGGGGCACAAAGTCATTTGAAATCTCCATGTGCTTTTGGCTACTGAGGAGGGACCCCAGCTCTGGTTTCTGTCCTGATGTCTGAAGGCAAAGCAACTTCTCTCTCCCTCTCTTTCTTACACACACACCGTCTGCCTCCTTTCTTCAGCTCTGGAGCCGAAGCTCTCTGTTCCCGCAGCTGTGCTGATGTGGCAGCATCAGAGCCTGGCCTTATAGTCTATGAATCAGCAGAGCTATAAGGAGGCTCAGGATGGGGGTTAAAGGGAGGTGCTCACACAGCTGCTCACAGCTGGAGCATTGGTGGTTCAGTGGTAGAATTCTCGCCTGCCACGCGGGAGGCCCGGGTTCGATTCCCGGCCAATGCAAACAGCAGAATTTTTTTTTTTTTTTTTGAATCCCAGAAGACTGGATTTGAGAGGTCACACTGCCTAAAGAGTATGCAACTACAGTCTGAGAACTGAGAAGGACTTGTTTCTAGCTGAGTTTTAAATATCTTTGATGAAAAATACTCAGTGTCTCGGACTTCACAAACATCTAGAACCCGTGCCTCCCTGTTCTTGAGGAGGCCAGGGTAAGGGGATCACCAAAGCCACTGAAAGCAGCTGTGCCTCCCGCTCCTGCCAGAGAGGCTTCCCCGGGGACTCTGGGTGCCAAGAGCCCTCTTGAGGAAGCCAGGTCGTGCTTGCGCTCAGGACGAGTTCGAGCAGCACCCAGAGCGGGACTGAGCACACCCATAAGGCTTCAGCAGGGCACCTGCCGGAGAGCCAGCTGTGCCAGCGGCGTGTGCCACCCCGGAACCGTGGCCTCGCCTGTCTGCCTGCTTCAGGCCGCAAAGGTCCCTGAGCACCTGGCAAGGGCACTCTTCCCTCTCTTGGAGCAGCATACGGATGCGTTCCCTGGCATGAGGGGCTCTCTGCTGGGGTAAGGCTGGGGAGGAAACCAGGTGGCACCCAGGACTTGCATGCAAAGCAGAGACAGAACGATCCGGTGAGAAGCCTGTGAGGGGAGAAGGGCCGGCAAGAGGGAGCAGGCCTGCCATCTGGTGGGGAGGGACCGGGCATGGCTTCGCAAGGGTCATGAGAGAGGCTCTGAAGAATGAGTAGTGTTTGTTCGGGAACTGTTGGGGACCAGGAAGCCCAGACAGAGGAAGAGCGTGAACGCTGGCTCAGAGGAAGGAGGGAGGCATCCGGTTTGGCAGAGTGAAGGACACAGGTGGAGAAGAAATGGGTGACAGGGCCGGTGAAGCGGCTCCCGGGCTTGCGCATGGCAAAGGAACGGGCATTTACGTCTGGTGGCAGGGAGGAGCCACGGAAGGTAAGAGCGATCTGCAGCGTTGGGTGGTGAGGGTCCCGATAGTGTCGGGGAGCTCCGAGAAGTCTGAAGACCTCAGAGACCGCACGGTGCGGATGGGAGGAATGGGGCTGTAATGCTGGGGCGACAGCCGGCACGAGCACCAGGGTCTCCCGACGGCAGGGGACGGGCAAGCAGGAGGCTGGTTTGTAGTTAGCAACCCCTCCCCCACCCCCTGCCTCGGAAGCCCAGGAGCACTTCCAACACCATCGGCCTCCCCACCCGAATCCTTCCAGGGCTCAACACAGGGCACCTCAGGCCACAGCAAAAGTAGTGACTCGTTTAAGTCTGGAGGCCCCAGAGCCCCGCACACTTGGGGATATGTTGAAGAAGACAAGAAAATGGTTCCCCCGGAAGGGGAAGACATCAGAACACGAGCTCACCAATGCCAGCAGCCTGGAGGACACTGGGGCTGGCTCGGTGGGACAGGCCCTGGGGCTCCAGTGGGAAAAGCTGTCTCACAAGTCACGGCCATACTCTTTGCCTGGCACTCAGGGCCACCACAAGAGCACTGGGTTGGCCTTGCTCGTCTTACTGCCCTGTGTAACCGTCCACTCTAGACAGATCCGCCTTCGCCCTGTAAACCTGGGCCCTGCTCCCTCTGGCCCAAGGGCCCCACTCCCTGGGAAAGCTCCTGCTCCACATCCCACCCAGCCTTTAAAGCCTACAAATCCACCCCCCCTGTCCCTGCTTCTCCGGAACATCCCAGGAAGGGGTCACTCCTCCTCTGAATTCAGAGGGAGTCAGTGACCCTCTCATTCTCTTCCCAGCAACACACTGGTGAATGCCACTGTCACTCTCAGGTATGTATTTCTGTCTCCACAGTCCCTTGACTGAAGTCCCTGAGGACAGACTGGAGCCCCTGTGTCTCTCATGCCACCCCTCTTGGGGTCTTGTGCTATGTACACAGGACGTGCGGGACAGCCAGTGCGGCCTGGGGACTGGGCCGAGGGGCCGGCAGCACTGCAGGACACCGCGAGCTGTGGGGCAAACACGGCCAGAGCCCCACGTTGCCAAACAGGCGACACGGGGTGGCCTAACTCTTCTAAACCTACCCGGCTAGCTTAACCAGCCAGGGTCCTCAGCCCCGAGCGTTAGGATTCAACTCAGGAGGAGCAAAGGGCACCATTACTGGCTCCCAAAGGCACAGCATGAAGGGCCCAGGTCACCTGAGCTGGGGCTGGGAAAAATGCAGAAGCCATGGTGCACTCCAGAGGCCCGCTGCCGAGAGGGCTCAGAGCCCTCTGTCCAAACACGTGCTCCAAAACAGGTCCAGCGACAAGACTCGCCTTTTCAGGCAAGACTCGCCTTTCCACTTCGCAGGAGCGTGCAGAGAGAAAAACGCACTACAAAGGGAGGCAGAGTTAAGTGAAGTTGAAACTCCAGGCAGTGCCGGCTGCAGCCGAGCCTCTCTTCAAAAGCCTGCGTTGTTTCCTCTTTCATCCACGGCTGCGAGCCGCAGGCGGGGATCTGAAGCCGCACTAGTTTTGAAGTGAGTATCTGGCCTAGAAACTCGCACGATCACAAATCCCTGGGACCCTCCTGGACATAAAGGTCACAGGCTCTACTGTTCTGTGTGCTGGGGAAGAGGGGCTGAGGAGGTGTCCTTAGAGGCTGCCTGGAGCCTCGACTCTCGTGGTCAGAGGTGTCGCCAGCCGGCAGAACACCCATCCCCCACAAGACACAAACCCAGAGTGGCAACTCCAAGCTCATGACGCGGCCCCCAACAGCGCATGGTGCCACACCGATGCCCCCGTCCTTGACAGAAGGAACCCCGACAGGGGAGGACACATTCGGAAATTGTCATCAGAAGAAACCCAGAGCCATCGTCTCAGAGACACAACCACAGCTCCATGCTGGACCCCCCTGGCCTGTGCCACACAGCGGTGACAATCGTGGCCTGCACGGAAGAGGGGCTGAGGAGGTGTCCTTAGAGGCTGCCTGGAGCCTCGACTCTCGTGGTCAGAGGTGTCGCCAGCCGGCAGAACACCCATCCCCCACAAGACACAAACCCAGAGTGGCAACTCCAAGCTCATGACGCGGCCCCCAACAGCGCATGGTGCCACACCGATGCCCCCGTCCTTGACAGAAGGAACCCCGACAGGGGAGGACACATTCGGAAATTGTCATCAGAAGAAACCCAGAGCCATCGTCTCAGAGACACAACCACAGCTCCATGCTGGACCCCCCTGGCCTGTGCCACACAGCGGTGACAATCGTGGCCTGCACGAGGACAGGTGGTGGACGCCTTCCCGGGGACACTCTACACTGAGGACTTCTGTTCCTCCGTGGAAGCACGTCCTTCTGCTCTGAATACTGCCTCATCCTGCAGAGGTGAGATGGCCTCAGGGAAACCGAGTCCCCTTGCCCAGGCTCACAGAGGATCAGAACCCGAGAGCCCCGTCAGAGCCTAAGCCCCTGCAGGTGTACACCAGGTCCTCTCGCCCGTCTTCTGAAACCAAAGCTGCACAGCGAACACACTCAGTGACAGAGCGAACTCTCCTTGTGGAGAACAGAGGCCCCCAGCAAAACGCAGCATTCTCCACACACTGCCCCATCCTGTTCAGTGCTCAGACATCCCTGAGGCATCCCTCCACCACACACAGGGAGTACAGATGACGTGCGCCCTGGGGATGCTCTGAATCGCTCTCCAGCTCGACTGCTACTGGGAAGGCAGGAAATAAGTAACCACTTGCTGAGCACTTCCTAGCTGCGAGGTGATAAATGCTGGATGCCTTACCCATGTTATCTAATCTAAACTTTAAAACAAACCCTTGGGTTAAGTACTAGAACACCCATTCCACAGATGGGAGGAACTGAGACTCAGAGATATTAAGAAACTCACAAGGTCACGGGGCACCTGGGTGGCTCAGTGGGTTAAAGCCTCTGCCTTCGGCTCAGGTCATGATCCCAGGGTCCTGGGATCGAGTCCCAGATCAGACTCTGCTCAGCAGAGAGCCTGCTTCCTCCTCTCTCTCTGCCTACTTGTGACTTCTGTCAAATAAATAAATAAATAAAATCTTAAAAAAAAAAAAAAAAAGAAACAAGGTCACGCAACTTATAGATGACAGGCGCAGGTTTTCCTGACTCCAAGGTCTAAAGTTGTTCCTGCTACGCTGCACACCCTCTGTCCTCAAACATCCCAGCTGCTGTTCGTCGGGTGCCTACTGGCTGCCAGGCACTTGATGTTTCTCATGTCATCGAATCCTAAAGCCCTTTTCATCTGGTGATGTCCAAATGCCCCAGCCAGGTCACTGGTCACTGCACTTACGTTCTTGTGTCTTCAGAGGAGACGTCCTTGGCTATAAGGTGGGGGTACACATTTCAACGACCTCACACTGTTTCTAGAGAATAAGAGAAGGCATGGAATGCGCTCTGTGTTGCACATGCTCCCAGAGCAGCGTTAGTGCAATGTCAGAATCTGAGAGACAGACTGTGATCTCGCACACACCACACAAGATCACATTCACTCCCTAAATGTGGACTGAGAACCTGCCATGCTCCTGGCTCCAAAAAAGGAGAGGAAGAGAAATCCAGAGTTGTGTTTATTCTCATGTTGTGAAGCTCTCAGTGTGGCTTCGGGGCTGCTGCCTTTTCTCATCTTGCCGAGTTCATGTATCTCTCGCGCTTCTCTGTATCACGGGCTGTGTTCAGATGACATATCTGGGCAGCAACTTCCCAGGGACAATCTCGGTAAACATGTCCATCTCCTCGGCTGAGTATTTAAGTAATTTGGTTTCCACTTGCTCACCAGTCTCCACTAAGTGAACACGGAAAGTGTAATGTTTGCCTCTGAGCAAGGACCAAAGACCTTCTGAAAAGGCCCCAGAGTTAACAGACAAGATACAACAAGCTTCCACTGGCTGGAATCAGCGGAAAGACCATAAAGGAGAAACGAGTTTGAAACAGCAGCTGTTTGAATCTCAGGTGACAATAACTGTGACCACTTAATGAGTGCTTCCCTCACTGCAATAAAACACTACTCTTAGTTTTTTTTAAATTGCTGTAATTCACAAACCATAAATTCACTCTTTTAGTGCGTGTGGTTCAGTGGTTTTTTGTGTGTGTGCCCATTAGCAGTCACTCCCCATATTCCCCAAAGCCCCTCCCCTAAGCCCTAGGCAACCACCAATCTACTTTCTCTCTCTGAATTTGCCTATTCTAGATAATTCACAGAAGTGAAATTTTCATATAAATGAAACTCGTGGCCCTTCGTGACTGGCTCCTTTCTCTTAGCCTAATGTTTTCAAGGTGCATTTGTGTTTAAGATGAGAAGACTGAGGCACAGAGAAATGAAACCAGAGGTCACAGACTCACATGCTGATAGGCACCAAGCGGAGGTACAAGGGAAGAAAGGTTGTGGTGAACGTGCCATTACAAGAAGCAAACTGGGGAGGCCATTTCTAGCCAGAAGGGAGGCCCCTAGGCCCCCCTTATCTGCTATGTGGGATGGTGAGCTCCACAGAGACACACTTCCTATTTCTTAAGAGAAGCCAAAAACCTGAGCTTCACTGTGAAATTTATCAATTAAAATACCTTGCAGTTCAGACCAACTCAAACCGGTTTATAAGCAGGACACAGCCCCTAGCTATGGGTCTGTAACCCATGGACTGAGCAATCTACCGCTGATTCCATCTAGTGACCCATGCCTGCCTTAAGCCTACTGGTGATAAACAGTGTCTCCTTGCAGCAGCGGTGGAGTGGGGGGTGGGGGTGGGGGTGGGGGGTTGTCATCCAGAGCCAGGTCAAACTCAACAGTTAACCTTTATCTGATCACCCAGTGCCAAGGATCCCTGCCCCCTCTCCGGGAGGCAAAGGACGCATTATCCCACGACCCACCCCCTCGGGCTTCGGTGTTCTCAGGGGCATGGCCTGGGCCCCTACATTTGCTGGCTTTTGGAACTCAAAGTTCAGGAACACTAGAGACTCAGCACTGAGCCCATCCCTGGTTACCATGAAGGGCGCTGTCTCTCTGAGCCTGCGGTGGGGGGCCACTCTGAGCCAGAGTGGGGGACACCACCTCCTCAGCGAGCATCCCCTACAGTTCTCCAAGTGCCTCTTGGCATTTCTCCCCCCACACTACTCTCTCCGGGAGAGCACAACCTGGCCAGGGTCTTACCAACTTTTTCATCAGGTCTGATCCATGACTATATCCCCTGAAACTGAGAGCCCACCAAACCTGAAACAGACATTCTAATATCCTAGCCCAAGAGCCTTATTCTTTAGCAAACTGTGTGGGTATGTTGGTGGGAGGCTGCGGAGGGAAAAGCTCTCCAGGACTGCGCACAGCAGGCTCACACATTTAGCGATCAGATCTTCAGTCATCAACCCAGCCTGCTCTTGAGATTTTGGAGTTCAAGTTTCTATTGAGCTACGCATTCACATCTCTACATTTTTAGTGTCTGAGAGTCCTGTCATCAAGAAAAAAAAACCGCCCTCCTCTTACTACGAATTTTAATCCTTCATTGGAAAAACATATGCTGCACTGGCTCTGTCCAACTGAGCAGATGTTTCTGGAAAACCCAAAATGGCAATTAAAACAACCATGGAAATGCTCAAGTATGAAACTTCCCTTATTCAATATATGTGCTCTTCTTGGTAGGGAAAACCATTCACTGCAGTGGGGAAGCTCTTTGAGATAGATGAACCTGGGTTTTTAATCCAGGTTCTAGTTGAGAGACCTTGGGAAGAGTACTTAACCTCCAAGATCTTCTGCTCTTCGTCTGTGAAATGCCATCAACTAGATTGTATACTGGAGCCATGCAAAATAAAGAGATGAGGGGTGTGCAATGACCAAACGAAAGGAGGCTTCCTTACCTTCCTTTCCCCAAATCAGGCAGATAGCACTTCACGCAAGATCATTTTTTTTTTTTTTTTTTTTAACGATTAGGGTTGTGGATTGAATTGTGTCCCAATAATGTGCATGTTGAAGTTCTAAACCCCACTGTGACTGTATTTGGAGACAGGGTCTACAATTGTAGGAAGAAATTATGGTTAAATGAGGTCACTAGGCTGTAGTCCTGATCCAACAGGATTAGTGTCCTCCTCAGCAGAGATGCCAAAAAGCTCTTTGGTGAAGCAGAGATAAGTCACCACCTACCCCTAAGCAATTTGTGATACATATATTGGGGAAAATACCTAATGGGCACTCCTCATTCCAAATATGGCAAAAGAAGGCTAGAAACAGATCAGGGCCTTCTACGCCAGTGCTTCTCAGACTTTAATGTATATATAAATAACCCATGGATCTCATCAAAATGCAGATTCTGATCCAGAGGTCTGGGGTGAGGCTGGAGAATCTCTTTCTAACAAGCTCCCACGTGATCCTGACCCTGCCGGTCTGTGGGCCACACTCTTGGGTAGCAAAGTTCTTAGAATGCAATGTTACTTCCCCACCAAAAATGTGCTGTCATTCACTCATCAAGACACCAACCATCAAATGCTGTGTCAAGTGCTGAAGATAAATAAAACAGGGTCTCTGCGCTTAAGAAGGAGTCCATCGTCTAGTTAAGTCCCTAGGTTTCTCTGAATTCCACAAATCAAGGGCAATGTCGAATACAAAAAGAAACCCCTTAAAGACAAACCCTAATGGCAGAGCCCGCAGAGTAAGAGCACCTAATGCGCTATGCTTGCGGCAACAGTAATGCTCAGATGAATACCTCAGTCAAGGACTCAACAGATAATTCAAGCTATGAAGAAAATCAGACATTCCTGAGAACAGACTGGGTGACGGCCAAAATCGGGTGTCAGTGTAGCTTCAAAGCCAATAAAACCCATGGACATGGAGCCATGTCGACACATCAGCTCTGCGTCTCCTACTTAGTACAGTGAGCCTCATCTTTAAGACTCACTAGCATTAGTAAGAGCCAGGGCATAAACAAGCAGAAGTACGGAAACACAGCAGACCAGAAAGCGGTGCTTCATGAGAGAAGCAGCTAGGTGGTTTGGGACATACCGAATGTTAGTGCTGAATGAGAGGGTCCTCTTAACACAATCCAAACCCCTTAGGTGAGGAGGAAAGGAAAACCCAGAGCAGTTAAGACAGTGGTTCTCACCTGGGGTGATATCTGCACTCCCAGGAGACATCTGGAGACAGTGGAGACATTTTTGGTTGTTAGAACTGACGGAGAGCTATTGGTATCTACTGGGTAGAGATGAGGGATGCTGCTAAAAATCCTCCAGTGCACAGGACAGCCCACCACAACCAAGACTCATCTGTCCCAAAAATGTTAATCGTGCTGAGGTTAAGAAACCCCGAGTGAAGCAATCTGCCCAAGGTCAAAGAATGAGTATCATACCATACCATGGATTAGATTGGAGCTGTCCAACATTGTGCAGCAACAGAAAGGTTCTAAGATCTCTACTGCCCATTATGGTAGCCACAGCCACACGTGGCTAGCGAACATTTGAAATATGAGTAACTGGATTGGAAATTTTTATTTTATCTTTAGTAACTTCTGTGTAAAAAACCACGCAGGGCCAGTGGCTATCCTACTGGCAGGACTACCATCTATGTGTTCTGACTCCCAGTCTGGCATTCTTTCAAGTTTCACAGCTTGATTCTCTCTACTCTTCTGAAATCATCCACCCCCCTGACTTTATCACAAAGATTTGACTGGGGGAAAAAAAATACAAATGTAAACGAATAGCAGAAAATCTTAAGGAAACATTCCTAGTTTAACACCTGGTTTTGTACATTGGGGAATAAAGGAAGATGTCAGGTCATGGTTACACATACGTGTAGTAAGACTGTAGAAGTAAGAAAGGTCAAATTACTCCTTCCACCTGCAGGGAAGGGTGATATGGCAAAGATATAATGAACAGTCCTTTGAGTTTTGAAATTTCGGACCTGATTTCTCCACTTGGTCACCCAAAAGTCCCTTTCACTTCTCAGAAGCTGGGTCAGAAATGAGGCAGGTCAACATCATTAGCATATGCTCATGCTTCTCACCTCCATCCCATCACAGAGACCCCTCTCTGATTTGCAGGTTTTGATGGAGTCCACACGCAAGACGAGCCGTGTGCCAGGCACAGTGCTATAGCACTACACATATGCTTTGTCGCTTTACCCGCATGGCAATCCTCTGGGGGCACCAGGCGGTTAGAGAACTTGGCCCAAGTCATACAGCCCGTCAAAAGCAAAGCTAGGACTCCTAATCTCCTGCACTGCGCTAAGGGCCTAAAGCTGGCTGGAAAGGCGTGAAGAGTACCCCCGCAAGGAGCAGGAGCCCTGCACAGCCAGGGCGGGGTCCTGGCTCTGCTCCCCACGCCCAAACCCGTGTGTCGGCGGCTTACTTCTCGATCTCCAGCGCTGCCACCTTCCGCTTTTCGTAGAGCTTGTCATTGAGGGCGCGCACGATGTTGGGCGTGAGCGGCGCGAAGTCTTTCTCGGGGTTCATGGTGGCAGCTCCGGGCGCTCCCCGGAGCCCCGCGACTCCTCAGCCCGCGGCTGCCCGGGCGGCGCCGGGGCCGGGGGAGTCTGCGGCTCCGCGCTGCCTCCGGCGCCGGCTCATGGACCACGCAGCCTTGGGCCTGCCTGTCTCGCTCCGCCGCCTCGCGCCGTCTCGGAACCCCGGGTTTGGACCCCGCCCCCGCACACCTGTTCCAGGCCGCCTAACGGCTCACGCGACCCGCTCCCGCCCGGCACCGGCAGTGCTCAAGGGGCAGCGGCCATGTTACACGGATCATGTGACTCTGCAGCCGCTTCCGCCTTCCGCTTCGAGGTCCGTCCCCTCGCCAGCCACGCCCCCGCACGCAGGCTGCAGGTGGGTTGTCCACGCCCCCATAAGGGTCCGCCTCCTCCCCTCACGCCCGCGCGTGGCTCCAGATGGTGCGCGCGGGGCGCGTGGCCCGGGCACTCAAGTGCCTGCATGTGGTTGGCAAGGCGCGTGTTGGGCTTCTGTGTACGTTTAGGAGCAGGGAGGGTTTCATGGAGCCTGACGCGCGTAGCTTAGCTTGCTAAATACTCAGTGAACGCACTCGTTCATTTACTGTTTAGTCGCCAGTTTCGCATGTGGCAGTGTTTCCCCAATTGGAGTAATTCCGTCGTTAGTTTCGCCATATTCTAGCCACTTGTACTATAAAAAAATATTTCTCTCAAACCAACTTACTTTCGAAAATCTTAAATTCTTACTTTAGTCTTAGGTCGTAAAACCATGGCTGTGAATAGTTAGGTATGTTTTTAAAACATTAAAATAAATTCTCAATTAAAAACAGTACTACCTACTACCTAAAAATCCCAGGTACCAACAGTGGCTGTCACCCCACCATTTGGGACTCAGGAGAGTGCGTTTATTGTGCTTGGATACCTTAGAGGGTTGGGTTTTTTTTTGTTTGTTTTGTTTTTATGTGGATGTATTGTGGCTAATAGGGAGAGGCATCAGACAGAGTTCCTTATTGTAAGCTTCCATAGTGGACAGGGATCTTAGGACAAGGGCTAGACCACAGTGGAGCCCAGAGAATATTAAATATGAGCATAATACATGACAGTACTTTTTCTAATGAGTGGAAAGTATGCATGTGAATCTGATAACGAAGTTGAAAATAGACTCTTATCCTCAATCCATAGATCAGAATCTATGGGACACAAGTAAGGGGGTGTGGTAGGCAGAATTCCAGTAAGGCCCCCAAGACTTCCACCCCTTTGGGTACATACCCTGTATAATCTCCTCCCCTTGAGTGTGAACAAGACTTGTAAATACGGTGGACTGTCACTCTAACAATTACGTTATATAGCAGAAGGGAATTTGTAGATGTAATTAAAGTCCCTAATCAGTTGACTTTAGTTAATAAAAAGGGAGATTATCCTGGGTGGGTCCAACTAATCAGATGAGGCCTTAAAAGTAGTCAGGAGGCATTTGAAGCAGGAGAGAGATTCTCCTGCTGACCTTGAAGAGTGAACAGTAACAAAAGTGAACCATCCATGATGGGCCACATGTCAAAGACCTTAGAATGGCTGCTAGTTGCCAGAAAGTGGTCTCCTGAGGGTTGTCCAGTGGCAAGAAAATGGGGACTTCAAGTATATGGCTGCAAGGAAGTGAATTTTGTCAACACAAGAGAACTCAGAAGTGGTTCTTTTCCTCGTTGAGCTTTCCAGATGCAGCTGGCTGGCATCTTGATTTCAGCCTGTGAGACTCTGAGCCAAGAACCCAGTTGAGTCCATTCTGGACTTCTGACCCATGGACACTGCAAGATAAGAAACTTGTGTTGTTTTAAGTTGCTGCTTTTGTGGGAATCTGTTATGCAGCCATAGAAACAAGTACAAAAAGCTAACCCAAAATTCAGTAAGTCATGGAGGAATTGTTTCTAGAAAAATCTGTGAAAAAAGTGCTTTCCCTTACCAGTTGGGGTTTCACAGCTTTGAAAACCTTTGCCAGCACAATCCAATGAATGGAGGGAGGTGGACCACCAGTCTGAAATCACTCCAAATTTTGATTTGTCTCCAGAAAAAATGTTTTGCTTCATAGTTTTCTCCTCTTACCTTGACACCAGGTGGCACTGATAAGGACATTTCCAAATGTCTTCACAAAGTTTATGTCTAGGATTTTTGATGATGGCTGATGCAAAACAATGAAAAAAATTTAAAGCAATGGGAATGATGTGGATCTATTTCTCCAGTGAGTATTCACATCCACTGGACCTGAATCTAATATAAAATTTCATCTGTTTCTTTTGCTGTTAGGTTTGGCTTTTTCTTAAAGGTGAAGTGAGTTTCCCGAGGGTCATAGAGAGATACAGTTTTTAATAATTGAAACAGTAAAGTTTTGACCAGAAGGAACTCTTTTCTCCTGATATCACATTGTGGAGTAGGTTGCTAAGAAACCAGTTTTTTTATTCAAAGCTCAAACTAATGCTTTGTCCTACCTTTAGTTTAAAAATTCCTGGTGGGGGGGGTGCTTTCTTTTCTCTCATTCCATTACCTTGGAAAATGCCAACTAATTAAGGTTATTTATGTATTCCTGGACCGGCTGTGGCAATGAGAAGAAAGCCCGAGACCACCCTTGCTTTCTCATGTGCTCACTCCTCTAACCCTGGTGGCCAGCTCTGGCCAGGCTGGCCACATCAGACACTTCTAGGCTAGCAGGTCTGCTTTGCTGAGAATGGATCTTTTTCAAAGTAATTTCTATTGGCTTGTATCAGAATATTCATTTTCACCAAGCTTCTCCCCCCAGCACTCTCTTGAGGTCCTTTGCCATTCCAGGTTTGCCAAAATGAAGCAGTTCTGTTTCTGTCTTTTTTGAGGCAGAGAAAGTATGAGCAGGACCTCCAGGGAAGAGATGTATCACATCTCAAGTCTTCCTGGAGAGGTGTCCCTGCTAGGGCAGGGTGTGAGCTGAGCTTTGGTCCAGGAGGCTGTGGGCTCTGGACTGAGTGGCTTGGGGAGCGGGAGGAGGGCTGAGGTAGGGAAATTGCCCCTGGCCAGCTGGCATCACTTGGCTGGTGGTGACACTGGGAAGTGGCCATTGTCTGTAGCAGCCAGTGTCTAGGGTTCTCACGGAAAGCACCAGGGCTGTGGCTTCTGGAAAGGCTCAACTTCCATAGTTGCCTTTAAGGCAGCCGCTCTCAGCCGCGGGGTACGCATCATCTCCTAGAGATGCCTTAAAAGGCACATGCTGATGCAGGAGGTCTGGGGCAGCCTGAGAGGCTGCATCCCTAGCACATTCCCAGGTGGTGGTGGAGCAAGGTGGCTCCGGCTGCACAGCTGTGCTGGGGAGGGCGCTCCTCGGACCAGGACCCTTGGCCTCATGGGGAACCTGGCAGAAACGCCAATTCTCAAGCCCACTAAAGCTACTAAATCAGACCCTGTGGGATGGGACCCAACAGCCTGTAGGTTAGCAAGCCCTCTGGGTGATTTCGATAGATAACACAATTTGAAAAGCCTTGGTTTCGTCAGACTCTGGGCGTTTGCTAGTAGTAACGCGGGCTCGTTGATCTCCGCATCCTCTCAGATGGCTGCTCGGTGCGATCTTTGCTCATTTAAGCATCTGGAAAATCTGTCATCTAGTGTTTGTCTTTATCCCATTAGCAGCATCTTTGGTAGTTCTGCAGACCAGCTATTACATGTAGCTTTGCAAATACTTTAGCTGAGCGCAAGGTCTACTGGGCTGAGGGTTGGCGGGGAGGTACAGAAGGGTTAGAAGAATCTCCCTCCATTAAAAACAAAAACAAAATAAAAACCACACCACCCAAAGCAATAAGGGCGTCTTAAAACACAGGTTGCTGGGCCACACCCCTGGAGTTTCTGACTCTGCAGGTCTGGGTGTGCCCTGGGTATGCACATTTTTGATACATCCTAGGGGATGCTGTCACTTCCGGGCCAGGGACCGTTTTTCAGAACGGCTGGTTTGCAGCACTGGTCATCTCCTTTCTTGCTTTCTCCGTGTCTGGGCAGGTAGGCTATAGGGGATGTGGAGGGGGTGGGGTGGAGGCAGGGGACCCTCAGGCGTGAGTGCAGAAGCAAATCCACTCCAGGGCCAGTCCACAATCATTTATTTCATCAGGTGGTGCCAACAGGTAAGTGGTCCTACTAATACATGTTCCAGGACCCAGGGCCAGAGCTTGGGCTAAGGCAGATGTCCCATGCCCCCTTGGAGGTGGAGCACTTAGGAAAGGCACTTAGACCTCACCCCGCACATACAAAATGGCTTCAGTTTAACCATTAGCAGACGGCGGTGTGGTTCTCCTTTGGAAGTAGATTCCTGACTCCACTGCAGCATTAATGACCAGGTGGGCGTAAGATCTGTAGCACAGGTTCTCTATGCCGCTCTACAAGTTTGGAAGAGAAAAGGATGCCCCCATTGCTCCCCAGACCAATTAAATCAGAACATGGGCTGGAAGGGTCTGGAGCAGAATTGGCCGATTCAGACCTATAGGTGGGCCGGGGATCGCTGTGCTACAGACTGACTGCTAGGCACAGGGCCGGGCTTGGGAGTGGGGGACTGCGGGCTCCGCGTTTCTCCAGGACCTGGCCTTCAGCAAGAACTTTCTGTGGGGAACAGGTATGGGATTCCGAGATGGAGGGAGCATCCCTGGCCCCTGGCCCTACAATAATGAGCAGGTGTTATCTGTTGTCATTTTGAAAATAGTGTCTTATTTGGCTTTTATGTGAAAGCAGAATAAAATATCATGTCAAAAGAGAGTTCTGTGTAAGGGCTTTTTAAGCCATTACGAATTTTTAAAAGGCACCATGGGGGCCCAATGTCATGCGCTAAGTCTATCTGATAAGAGGTCACGCGTGTGAGATCTGTGTCATCTTGTTAAAACTGGAGATTATTCCTTGAGTGTTGAGGATATGACTAGAAACCAAATTCAGGGACTTGCCCTTAAAAAGTACAATGTAGTTTTTTCCTTTCTTTTTGTAGTTACCATGTGTAATATGAAATATATCTGTATATATTTCAGGTATATATTCGGGGTGCATATAATATGGGAATAAGTGCCCTTATATTTGAAGGAGGAGATAAAGCAGTAGCTGTAGAATTCTGGCTATTTTCTCTGTTCTTTGCCAGGTAGAATAATCCATACCTTTGAAGGCTGGGGAGACGGCTTTCCACTGATGCAACTGACCTTAGTTACCACTAAGGGGTGATCCCCTTCAGGTAATAAACCCATTTAACCCCTGCTTCATTGCCTTCAGTAGGAGGACAAGTCACAATGAGCTTGCTGGTGATGGGTGTTTTGCTGCCCGATGGGTTTCCTTCAAAGGAGACGGTGATATTGTTGATCTTCTTGGGCCGCACGGAGTCTACGGCACGAACAGAGAAGGCTGGGTTCTCCACAATGAAGGAGAAGGTGACCGTATGATAGAAAATGTTCTTGAAGGGGATGACTATGTTGTACCCGGCTCGGATCAGGAAGGGACCCTGGGGCTTCGGGAGCAGAGCCACTCCGAAGAGGGGGATGATATACTCCCCGCCTATAATCGATGACAGCGTCAGGATGCCCTTGGTCTCGCCCAGGTGGCTGGGCTCAAAATAGACTTCCACACTGACTTCGGTGCCTCCTTGAGCCCCTGGGGCTGCGTTAATGATCTTTTCCGTGTGGAAGTCTTGACAGTCAGTCTGAAAGAGGAAGAAATGCACTTGGTTCGCACAGGAGCCCAGAGGACACATGGGCGGCTTGGGCCTACCTGCCTGCCTGCTCTTGGACATCAAGTAACCAATGTTTGTGCGAGGCTGGGCAGGTCATTAAAAGTTGTGCCCTTGGGTGCCTGGGTGGCTCAGTGGGTTAAAGCCTCTGGTCTCAGGGTCCTGGGATCGAGCCCCGCATCAGGCTCTCTGCTCAGCAGGAGGCCTGCTTCCCTCTCTCTGTCTGCCTACCTCTCTGCCTACTTGTGATCTCTCTCTCTCTCTGTTAAGTAAATAAATAAAATCTTAAAAAAAAAGTTATGCCCTTGTAAGTCCCTTGAAGAATAAGTAATACTAATTATTACCCATTTTATTACAAAGAAATCAAGGCTAAGAGATGTTAAGTGACTTGCCCAGAGACACCAAGCTGGGTTATGGCAGTGTGGCCTCTGCTGGGGCTATTCCCCACCCCCATTTTGTTCTTCTTTTCTCCTACACCCATGACAGGCGGAACACTCTGGATCCTCATGGATGTTCTCGTCTGTTAGTTTTGAGCAGAAGTGAAAGGGGTCACTTCCACACCAAGGCACTCAAATGTCACTGCTCAGGACACCTTGGGATCTTTTCAGCCCTCTGGTACTATGACCTGTGACATTTGAGCTGGCGGTGGTCCTTCAGCCTGGATCCCCAAATGGCTGCGATGAGCAGAGCCCCTGCTGACCCTCACTGGATAGATAGCACAAATGAGGGACAAACCTTTGTTGTTTTAAGCCACTGAGATATTGGGGCTGTTTGTTATTACGGCATAACCTAGCTTCTCCTGACTGGTATGATGGACCAAGAGCCCGTGCCTCCTGACTATAGCCATGGAACCCAGGGCACAAGGTGTACCTCGTAGCTCCCCTTGTTGCCAGGTATGGTCTTATGCTATTTTGTTCAAGGGGATGTGAGTGGAAGGGATATATATATAACTCCCTGCCATCCCCCCTGGGGCTGGCTGGAATGCAGACATCAGGGTAAGCCGTCTTGGTCCCTGTGGACCAAACAACTCTCAACAGAGGGAAGAGCGTCAGGACCGAAGTCCGGATGCCCGATGTCATGGAGCTGCCATTCCAGCCTAAACTGCTCATGTTCACACTGTTATCTCAGAGAAGAATAACTTTTACTTTGTTGTTATTTTGGGTTTCTGTTTCAGTGATTAAAACTGGATTCCAGCTTACGTAATAGGTAACATACATAAGCATTTACTATGAGCCAGGCTCTATGCAGACCATTTCACAGGCATCTTTTAAAAGCCTCAGAGCAATCCTGTGAGGTTGGGGTATTATTACCATTTCTAGAAGAGTTTAGAGAGCTTTAGTAAAGTATTTGAGGAGTAAGTGGTGAAGCCAGGGTTCAAATCCAAGGCTGTTGGATTTCACAGCCTATACTTGTGACAACTAAGCACTACTGTCTCTTCCAGTGACCACCGTCATGCTGTGGGAAGCACAGCTCCCACCCCTCACCCCACCCCAGCTTGTAAGAGTCTGTAAAGAAGAACCTAGGCCTGACAGTGTTTGTTTCTAGCTGGGAGTTTTCAGGCTAGATGAAAACCCTGACTCCCTCTGCACCCCCTGTATCCTCCTCCTATTATTTTTAAGCTCAGACTTCTGGCCAGGGGAGGGAAGAGGGTCGGATAGTGGCTGCTCACCCTGCAGTAGTATTCGGTCTTCTGCCGGGTGTAATTGATGAACTTGGCAAAGATGCTCTGACCACTGCCAAGAATGGCCTGGAAGTGGATGGGCTTTTCAGGCAGTGCTGGCGTGGCCTTCAGACTGAGCTCATACAGGTAGTAGCCCAAATCACTGTTGTGCAGTGTTAGTCTCCCAAAGGTTTCTCCAGCTCTCAGGGGCTGGAATTCAAATGTGAATGTGCCCTGCAAGAGAAGACAGAGGCTCCTATAAGGCCGAGAGTCCAACGCATACCTTCCCACACAGGACCTCAGAGTAGGTTGGTGGAAAAAATGGTGTTTCACAGCAAATGCTCACACTGATCTCGAGCCTGGGGAATCTCTGTCCAAATAGCCCTTTTTCTCCTTTGTATTCTTTCTAGCTTTCTCTAGAAATACCTAGGGTTATTTATATATCTGGAATCTCTTTGCGTCTAACAAGTATTAGATCGTCTCTTGAGAGCACACACGTATGGTAATGGCAGTGAGTTTTACCAGCAGGAGGGCTGAAGGTCAGCAGCTCCTTCTTTGCTCTTAGCCAATCTCAGGACAGCTTCCTGGGTTCCACCTTCTTTTGGGCCAGATTTTCTCTTCCTCCTTCTACTATCACCCATGGCAAAACAAAACCAGGACCAAAGAGTATGGCTTATAATAACAAAATAAGGGAAACAACTCAAATGAGTTAGCAGTAAGAACTCGGCTAAATAAATCACATTTTATCCACGTTGGTGGAAAAGTATGTAGCCATTAGAAAGGAAGAGGCAGAGCTATAAACATTGCCATGAAAGGTGGTGGTGTTGATACTGTATGTCAAAGGAAGGACATTCCATAAATGTATATAAAGCATGTGCCTATTTTTGTGGAGAAGAATATGTTTATGCAGGTATAGAAAAAAGACAGCAAGGATGTGTATCAGATTGTTACCAGTAGTTATCTTAGGCTGAAGGAAATGGGGTTTGGGGACTTTGATTTTCTCTTCCATATACTTTTGTGTAGTTAAAATCCTATATTTATTCTGAGGTGGTATTGTTTCTTTTTAAAAAAAGAACTAGTTCTTCTCATTGACGAATAGAATAAAAAGAGGGTATCATTAAAGTTGTTGTAGCTGTTGAACGGAAAATAATACAGTATACAAATATAGATGATTTTACCACAATTTTAAAAATTAGATGAGAATGGACAAATGCATGAAAGATGTAACTTACAAATCCAGACTCAAGTAGATAAAGAAAACCTAGGTATTTTTGTAACCATTAAAGAGATTTAAGCAATAGTAAAAAAGATTTCCCTTAACAAAATTCCAGGATCGTAAAGATTTACTTGTAAGTTCTATTAGACAATCTAAGTATTGCACAAATTCACCCAAAGAAGAGAAAAAGAGGGAACCCAGTTCAGATAGCATGGTTTTGAGACCAAAACCCGACAAGGCTAATAGAAAAGTGGATGCCATTCTCTGCTCCCCCAAACATACATACAAAGTGCCCAATAAAAATGTTACCAAACTGAATCCAGCAATATATAAAGAAGATAATGTTCTGTGACAAAGATGGATTTATTCCATGAATGAAAAATTGGTTTAACATTAGAAAAACCAGTCAGTTGCCACACTGACATTAAAAGGAGCACAAAGAGAAGAGTCAAACATCTCGATACAGTAAAGGCATTTGATAAAACTCTATATCCATTTATGGAGTTAAAAAAAAGTTATTAGAAAATTAGGAAGAGGGGGGAACATGCTTAATTTGATAAAGGTTATTTATAAGAAATCCAAAATAAACACAATAAATGGTGAAACTTTGAAAGTTTGCCCTTCAAGATTGGGAACAAGGCAAAGACGCTGTTTATTGCCTTTCTAGTCAACATTGTTCTGCATGTTCTGGGTAGCCCTCTAAGGCATGAAAAGGAAATTAAAGGAAGAAGTTTATAATGGAAGAAACAAAATTGTATTTACACACAGATGACAGGATTGTACATGTGGAAAACTTAAAAATCTATAATTGAAATTATTATTATTGATAAGTGAATTATTTAAGGCGGTTGGTTATAAAGCCAGTATACAAAAAGTTAAAAATAGACCTACCCTGTGTTCTAGCAATTGCACTACTGGGTATTTACCCAAAGAATACAAAAACACTAATTCAAAGGGATATGTTCACCCTGATGTTTATTTTTTTTATTTTTATTTTTTAAAGATTTTATTTATTTATTTGACAGAGAGAAAGATCACAAGCAGGCAGAGAGGCAGGCAGAGAGAGAGGAGGAAGCAGGCTCCCCACTGAGCAGAGAGCCCGACGCGGGGCTCGATCCCAGGACCCCGAGCCGAAGGCAGCAGCTTAACCCACTGAGCCACCCAGGCGCCCCCACCCTGATGTTTATTGAAGAATGATTTACAACAGCCAAATATCGAAGCAACCAAACTGTCCACTGATTGCTGATTAAATAAAGAAGAGGTGGAATATAGACCACCAATGGAATATTACTCAGCCATCAAAAAGAATGGACGCTTGCCATTTCCAATGACATGGATGGATCTAGAGAGTATAATGCTAAGCAAAATAAATCGGTCAAAGAAAGACAAATGCCATATGATTTCATGCATAGGTGGAATTTAAGAAACAAAACAAATGAGGAAAGGAAAAAAAGAGAGAGACACATCAAGAAAGAGAATCTGAAGGTTACGAGAGGGGAGGTGGATAGTGTGATGGGAGAAAGAGGTGGTGGGGATGAAGGAGAGCAGTCGTGGTGAGGAGCACGAGGGGACGTATGGAAGTGGGGAATCCCTATATCGGACACCTGAAACCAATATAACGCTGTGTGTTAACTAACTGAAATTAAAATAAAAACTTTAAAAGCCAAAAAATAAAGGCAAAGTCAATACACAAAAATCATGAATATTGTTATATACTTGCAACAATAGAAAATGAAATTTTGAAAAGGTTTTACAACAGTATCAAGATAAACAAAACTTAGAAATAAATCTAACAAAAGATGAATAAGGCTTCTACACAGAAAACTAAAAAAATTTAAATTTAAATTTTTAATTTAAAAAAATTATTGAGGAAATTAAATAGGAGGACTTAAATAAATGGAGATGTGCTCATGGATTGGAAATCTCGAGAGCATAAAGACTGGAATACTCTGTGACAGATATCCTCCAGAATGGCCCCCAGTGAGTCCTGCCTCCTGCCACTCACACTCTTGAGTCATCCGCTCCCATGTTGGACCAGGGCTGGTCCCTGTGACCCCCAGTACACAGCAGAGAGATGGCATATCACTTCTGAGATTAAGAGGAGAAGAGTGGTTTCTGTCTTGGGGATGCTCTTCTCCTTTGCTCTCTCAGCTTCTCTTAGGTCCCTCGCTCTGGGGGAAGCAAGCTGTCATGTTGAAAGCAGCTCTGGGGAGAAGTGTACATGGTGAGGAACTGAAGCCTTGAGCCAACAGCCAGCAAGGAACGGAGACCTTTCCAACAACCACATGAGTGAGTCTGGAAGCAGGTTACCCAGCCCCAGTCAAGCCTTTTAGCTAACAACGGACTCCAACCTCATGAAGGATCCTCAACCCAAACCACCCAGCTAAGCTGCTGCTCTTGGATTCCTGAGCCTCAGAAACGGAGTAGTAATAAATGCTTGTGGTTTCAAGTTGCTAATTTTTAGGGCAACTTATTATGGACCAACAGGTAGCTAATACATTCTAAAAATAATACAATCAAAATCCTAACAGATTATTTAATGTTTTTGGAGGAACTGGACAAGCTGATTTAAAAAAATTTTTTTTATTTATTTATCTGACAGACAGAGATCACATGTAGGCAGCCGAAGGCAGAGGCTTTAACCCACTGAGCCACCCAGGTGCCCCAAGCTGATTTATATGGAAATGCAAAGGGCCAAGAATGGCCAAGATATGCTTGAAGAACAGGAATATAAGAGATGATCAAGTCTTAATATAACACTATCAGAAGGACAGTATGGTTTTAATTTAGTAATGTAGCTTCAAATTATATAGAACAAAAGCATGACAGAACTACGAGGACAACAACAACAAAAAAGGACAACGAGGACAAATGGACAAATCCCCATCACAGTGGTGACTTTAATATACTCTCTTAAATCTGACCAAACAAGTAGACTACAATATCAGAGAATTAACAGCAAAATGGCAAACACATACTTTTAAAAAAATATATGGAAGTTTTTTTTTTTTTTTAAAGATCATCTATTGAGCCGTAAGGCAAGTCTAAACAAATTCTAGAGGACTGAAACAATGTGGAAGATATTGCCTGACCACAAAATTATTTGAAAAACATGTAGAAAAATCCCCACATTTGGAAATGAAGAAACACTTACTAATAACCCATGAGTCAAAAAGAAGTATTCATAATAATGAAAGTTAGAACATTTTTGAACTTAATGATAAAAAATGCTGCATAAAAAATTTGTACACTGCAGGGGGGGCTTCTGTTCTAAATGTGTGTATGGGAAAATAAAGAGGACTAGAAGTAAATGCACTAAGCACCAAGCGTTCAGCTTGGAAATTAGATAAAGCACCAGTAACACAGGAAGCAGAAAGAAGGAAATGATTAAAAGCCAAAATCAAGCAACTTAGAAAACAAACGTACAATAAAGAGTACAAATAAAACCAAAAGATGCCTTTTTGAATATAAGATAGAAGACTGAGGAACCTGTAACAAAAACAGATCAAGAAATAGAAGGCACAATAACCAATATTAGAAATGAGAAAAGAACATCATTTAAAAGAGGTGGTAAGAGGATATTAATGCTGTTGTGTCAATATTTTGAGAATACGGATCAAATAGCATGCTCTTGTTACTGATTCAGGAAGGACCAGAAAATTTAAACAGTTGAATGACTCATTTGAGGAACCAAGTCAGGAACAGACAGTCTTCCCCAAAAGAAATCACCAGGGCTCAGTGGCTTCATCTGTGAGTTGAGGAAGACCTAACTTCAATCTTTTTTTTTTTTAAAGATTTTATTTATTTATTTGACAGAGAGAGATTGCAGGCAGGCAGAGAGGCTGGCAGAGAGAGAGAGAGAGAGAGAGAAAAGCAGGCTCCCTGCTGAGCAGAGAGCCCGATGCGGGACTCGATCCCAGGACCCTGAGATCATGACCTGAGCCAAAGGCAGCGGCCCAACCCACTGAGCCACCCAGGCGCCCCCTAACTTCAATCTTTCATAAATTCTTTCAGGGGATCGAGACAGCAGGGAAATCCCCGACTCTTCTTCTATCGCTAGCAGAATGGATGCTCAAATTGGGCAAGAAGACAAGAAAGGAAAACTGGTCCATTCTCACTCAAGAGCAAGGAGGCAGATCTCCCACACAGGCTGTTACCCAACTGAGGTCAATCTGCTTGAAAAAAGGTAAATTAAGATCACAAGGCACTATTAGTTTATCCCAGGTTTTATCAGATTGGTAAGCCTTTAAAAATGTGACACTGCCAAAAGTTGGTCAAATCTCATTACTGACCAGAGGTTATCTCCTGATTGGCAGTTACAAGCCTACAACCCTGTGATTCTCCTGCTAGGTGCACACTGTGGACAGACACACGCCATGTACATCAGGAAGGCACTTGTGTGGTGAGGTCTGTGGCAGCATTTTTAATGATAGCCCAATGCTAAAACCAACACACGTGTCTGGCCGCAGTAGAAAGGATATCTAAATTGTGGTATGGTCATGTGATGGAATATTATACAGCGATGGGGGTGAATGAACCTCAGCTGTGTGCGTCAACGTGACGGCCGTCACGACATAAGACGTTAACAGCAAAAAACATAAAATGTTAAAGAGTGTTTATAGTATGATTTCTTTTTAAAAAAAAAAGATTTTATTTATTTATTTGACAGACAGAGATCACAAGTAGGCAGAGAGGCAGGCAGAGAGAGAGCATGGGGAGTAGAGGGAGGGGAGCAGGCTCCCTGCCGAGCAGAGAGCCCGATACGGGGCTCAATCTCAGGACCCTGGGATCATGACCTGAGCTGAAGGCAGACGCTTTAACCCACTGAGCCACACGGGCACACTGTACAATTTCTTTTGTGCAAAGTTCAAAAATGGCAAATCTAAGCCATATGGCTTAAAAGCAAGAAATTTATAAAATGAGGAACGTGATAACTTTCAGGAGCGAGGGACAGTACTGTGAGTGGAGACAGAGGTTTCTGGGTGGTGGCTATTTTTTATGTCGTGGACTGGGTATTGGTTATACAGATATTTCTTCTGTAGTTAAGTAAACATGTTTTAATATATATATGCATAAGTTACACATATATATTAAGTATATATGTGTGTGTTATACATTCCTGCATAGATTTTTTATAATTCATGATGAAAAATATAAAGACAAAATGAAGGGCCTGGTGACTCTCTGAAGAACAAAACAGATTTCGGGTTCTGAAGGGGAAGGAAGAACTGGAGTGGGCACAGGGACTAAACTCAAGTTGGAGAAATAGAAGGGATTTAAAAAAAATTATTATGATGATTTTTTAAGATTTTATTTATTTGATAGACAGAGATTACAAGTAGGCAAGAGAGGCAGGCAGGGAGAGAGAGGAGGAAGCAGGCTCCCTGCTGAGCAGAGAGCCCGATGCGGGGCTCGATCCTAGGACCCTGGGATCATGACCTGAGCCGAAAGCAGAGGCCTTAACCCACTGAGCCGCCCAGGCGCCCCAATAGAAGGGATTTTCAAGGAATCTGGACAGTGAGAGTTTGGAGCCCTAGACTGAAAAGAGTCCAAAGAAAGTTCCTCCCCACATGCACTCAGAATTCCAGGCCGTGTGTTCCCAGGTGGGCGCAGGCTTCCTGTGCCTCCCTCCTGCGGGGATCTGCGCATGAGCAAGTGTGTGCGCGAACGGTGCACATGCTGGTCACGCCATAACGTTACGTCCCTTGCTTTCCCTTTCACCACACATATTCTACATTACCTTTGTAATTAGAAAAAACCAAAAATAGTTGTAATTTGAACAAATCAGACAAGCATATGACAGAGGCGACTCTTTGTAGTTAGTAAGTTCCTTTTACATGTGTGAACCAAAGTGCTCGCATGCCCGTGTTTATGTGAGGACTTGGGCAGAAGGGGGAAAGGGAGATCAGGAGTGGGGCTGAGGGACCGTCCCCTGCCTTCCCAACCACTGTCAGGGTGGGCCCAGCCTCAAGGATGCCACCCCCCACAGGCAGGGCGCCCTTGCAGGTATCGGGGGCCCCTGGAAGCTGGCCGGCACCGTACCTCGGAGTTGGCAGGCACCACAAACTGAGAGGGCAGGCTGATGTCAGGCACCCTGCATTCCGTGGAGAAGGTCACCAAATAGGGCAGGGGGTTCTCCACCTTGATGGAGGCTGACGTGCTCTGCCGGACGGGGCTCGTCATCTCGATGGTTTTGATGACGCCTGAAGGGATGACCCTGAAACTCACCAGGTAGTGTAAGAACTCACTGGTTACTTCGTTTCGGAAGATCACCTGGGTTCACAGGGAGAGGGGGAGGAATCAGGGCAGGGGGGTGGTTAGTGGAGGGGCTCCTGCTGTCTCAAGGAGCTCTGTCTCTCTGCTAGCGTGGCCTGGGGACGTGAAGCAGGTCCCAGGCTGACACCCGCACTCCTACACGGTCTGCACCCCCACCAGCCAGCCTTTCTCCTGCAGGGTTCTGCTCTGGCTCCTCCCAGGTGAGAGCTGATGGAACAGCCCGGGTTTGCTGAGAAGAGGCCAGAGCAGCACTGTCAGTGCTGAAGGTGAAGGTTTCCGGGGGGACCGCTGGCTGGCCCCGGAAAACAAGCAAGCCCTCAAGAGGTAGTGGGCTTCACTCCTCTGCCAGTTGCTGCTGGAACCCACAGAAATACCAATAATGGTAATCACAGCATCTAACATTTAGTGAACTATTCCTGTGTGCTAGGCCCTAGAAGTACTTGTTTCATGTACACAACTTGTAGGCAGCATTATTATTCCCCTTGCTGTTTCCCATCTTTCTTTCGTTTTTGTTTGGTTTTGTTATAGTTGTTTTTTTCCCCAGGAAACTGAAGTTCAGCAAGGTTAAGTATCAAGGTTAAGTATCCTGCCAAGTATCCCATGCGGAGAGAAGTGTCAGAGCCAGATCTGAACAAGGTTGACGAGACTCCAGAGCCCACCCTTGTGACCGCAGAACATTGTCTCCTCACCCCTGTGGCAGACACGACAAGCT
This sequence comes from Mustela erminea, assembly GCF_009829155.1. Lineage (NCBI taxonomy): Eukaryota > Metazoa > Chordata > Mammalia > Carnivora > Mustelidae > Mustela > Mustela erminea. Next base: position 47,866,139 of record NC_045632.1, on the reverse strand, counting down.
TCTGGTGCCAGTAGACCCAGATTTCTATTGGTATCATTTTCCCTCAGATTGAAGGGTCCTTATTAGTGTGTTGTCCAGTGATGCAAGTCTGCCAGCAATAAATTCTCTTATGTCCTTTTATCTGAAAAGATCTCCATTTTAAAGGATATTTTCAGTGAATGGAGAATTTTTGGTTGAGAGCATTCAGCATTTTGCAGATGGTTTCCATTATATCTGAAGAGAAGTCAGTGGTCATTTTTATTATTGTCGCCCATATGCAAGACTTTTTAAAAAAGATTGTTTACTTATTAATTTGACAGGGATTACAAGTAGGCAGAGAGGCAGGCAGAGAGAGAGAGGAGGAAGCAGGCTCTGTGGTGAGCAGAGAGGCTGATGCAGGGCTCAATTCCAGGACCCTGGGATCATGACCTGAGCCAAAGGCAGAGGCTTTAACCCACTGAGCCACCCAGGCACTCCTGTAACAGATTTTTAAATATCTGTTTGTTTTATCTTTTTCTCTTTATCTTTGGTTCTCAGCAGTTTTACTATGATGTGCACAGACATGATTTTCTCATATATCATGGTTTTCTTTATGTTTTTCCTGCTTGTAGTTTGCCAAGTTTCTTGGATCTGTAAATATATCTATTTTTAAAATCATAGCAGGGAGGTTTCACAAATTTTTTTTCAAATAGTTTTCTTTCTTTTTTTGTGTGTGGTATGGTAGTCACGATACAATACGTCATTAGTATTTGATGTAGTGCATTCCATGATTCATTGTTTGCATATAACACCCAGTGCTCCATGCAATCCGTGCCCTCCTTAATACCCATCACTGGGCTCACCCATCCCCTCCCCCACCCCCAAACCCTCAGTTTGTTTCTTAGAGTCCACAGTCTCTCATAGTCCTGCCCTATTCTCACTCTCTTCTCATTACTCATGTATTAGAAAATTGTATATTTTCTCACAGGTTCCCAAGGCACTGGTTCCTTTCATTCAATCTTCTATCTTTTAAAAAAAATTTTTAATTTTTTTATAAACATATAATGTATTTTTAGCCCCAGGGGTACAGTCTGTGAATTGCCAGCTTTACACACTTCACAGCACTCATCACAGCACATACGCCCCCCCAATGTCCATAACCCCACCACCCTTTCCCGACCCCCTCCACCAAGCAACGCTCAGTTTGTTCTGCGAGATTTAGAGTCTCTTATGGTTTGTCTCCCTCCTGATCATTTATTCTTTTCATTTATTCTTTTTCTAACCCCCAAACCCCCCACGTTGCATCTCCACTTCCTCATATGATATCATATGATAGTTGTCTCTCTCCACTTGACTTATTTTGCTAAGCATGATACCCTCTAGTTCCATCCACATCCTCGCAAATGGCAAATCTTTTATCTTTTTATTCAATCTGCTATTAAGCACATCCAGTGAAACTTTCATTTTGGTTTATTGTAGTTTTCAATTATAGAATATCCATTTGGTTCTTTTTTTATAGTTTCCATTTCTCTGCTGAGATTCCTTACCTGTCCATATTTAATTATTTAAAATATTTTCTTTTAGTTCTAAACATGTTTATAATAGCTCTGAGGTCTTTGTTTGCTAAATCCAGCATCTCACCCATCTTGGAGTTCATTTTCATTGACTTTATTTTTCTTGACTATGAGTCACATTTCCCTGCTTCATCACAAGTCTAGTAATTTCTGCTGGTGCACTGGATGTTGCTGGTCATCATTGTAGAGATTCTGGATTCTGTTATAGTCCTTGAAAGAGTGTTGATTTTATTCTAGGAGGCAGTTCAGTCATTGGCTTATTGACCTATCACCTTAAAGTTGTGTAGCTTTTGTTAGAGCAGATGTATGGGAAGCTCAAAGTGTTTCTCAAGACCTTCCAACTTTGTGGGATTCAATCTCCAAATTTTATCCTCCCTGATCTTGTAGGTGCTTAGTTTTAGGCTTTTTAAGGATCTAAAAGGACTTATCCTAAGGGCATGGTCCTTTCTTTTGGCCTTTCTGGTATTTCAACTGGATTCTTAGGATGTTGGTGAGATGTTCATGCAACCTCTTCACTCCGGCCAAGCTAAACCTCCAAAGTTCCCCAGCACTGATTACTGCATCTTTGTTCCTTTATCAGCTCTTTTGGAAGCTGTTCTCTGATGAATCCCATGTAGTCTCATCTTGTGCATGTGCAGGACAACTCTCAGCCAAAGACTTTGAGGGGGACTTCCAGACAGATTGCGGTCTCCCTCCCCTCCCCACCCCAGACTCTGCCCCTCCATGCATTACTCCCTCCACTCCTCTTCCACCCTGTAGAGAACAGCTATTTCAACCATATCAAACTCTGATTTCTGAATTTTCAGTTCAATGGGGGCAGCTGTGCTTTGCTTAGACTCCAGCTCCCTGCACTGCAGTCAGGAAATTGTCCCTTGGTAGTGAGCCAGGACAATTATGGAGATTCATCTCATTAGCTTTTCTTCTCTTTGATGGATTGCAGTATTGTGCTGCCTGTTGTCAATGCCTGAGAAGACTTGCCTCAGATATTTTGTCCAGTTTTATGATCATTTATGGTGGGAAGAGTAGTTACTCCATTATAGTCACAAGAAGTGCTTTTGATTTTTAAAGAACTTTTGTTAATTTTAATACATATTATTGTAAAGAGACTCTGTGATCTGGGTTCACCATCATTTTTACTTAACGCTTTAAAACATATATTTACTTATATTTTTCTGTTCACATCTACAGTTTATGACTATTTTTACTCTTTCCCTACCCTTCTGATGAATGAAAGAACATCTTTCATTTCCCTATTTGTTTCCCACTGAATGAGAAAATATTTTTCATTGCCTTATTCTTCCCCTGGCTAATTCCTATATTGAGGCCATATGAAATGTTCATTTCAGATTGCTTTTCAACAATTATTTGAAATTACCTATCAATTGAATTTTGATTCTTTGTTCATTGTATCCTTATGTTTTCCTCTTGAATTCACTTACTTATTTTTAAAATTTTGCTAATTCAAAAACTTTTATTTTTACAGTACTTATTTCAAACAAGGATTATATATATATATGAGTGGGTTACTTTGAGTTGTTGCATCTTTAAAAATGTCTTTATTTTGTCCTCATAATAGTTTTGTTTGGAAAAAGTTCTAGATTGAACATCACTCTAAGTTATATGAATAGCTTACTCCATTGCCCCCCCCCTTTTCTTTTTTGGAAGAAAGAGAGTGAGCATGCACATATGCACATGAGATGGGGGTGGGGTGGGGCAGAAGGAGAGGAAGAGAGAAAATCTAAAGCAGGCTCACAGGCTCCATGTACAGTGTGGAGCCCAACACAGGACTCAAGCTCATGATCCTGAGATCATGACTTGAGCCAAAATCAAGAGTCACACTTACTGAGCCATCCAGGTGCCCCTCCTCATTTCTTTTCTTTTCTTTTCTTTTCTTTTTTTAATTTTATTTATTTATTTGACAGAGATAGAGAGCACAAGCAGGCAGAGCAGCAGGCAGAGGGAGAGGGAGAAGCAGGCACCCTGCCAAGCAAGGAGCCCGACATGGGGTTTGATCCTAAGACCCTGGGATCATGACCTGAGCCGAAGGCAGTTGTCTAACCAACTGAGCCACCCAGGCACCCCCTCTCCCCATTTCTTGTATTCAGAGTTACCATGGGAAATCTGATGTTACTGCCAATAGTGCAAGAGGGTTCCCTGTTCTCCACATCCTTGCCAATACCCATTGTTTCCTGTGTTAATTTTAGCCATTCTGACAGTTGTGAGGTAGTATCTCATTATGGTTTTATTTGTATTTCCCTGATGATGAGTGATGCTGAGCATCTTTTCAAGTGTCTGTAAGCCATCTGGATGTCTTCTTTGGAAAAGAAGTCTTTTCTTTTTGTCTTCTGCCTATTTTTTAACTGGATTATTTGATTTTTGGGTGTTGAATTTCTTATTAGGTGGATATTAGAACTTTTTGATTTATATTTTATATCTCACATTTCCTTTCACTCTTTTTTTGGAAACAGCTTTACTGAGATGTGATTCGTATACCATATAATCCACTGATTTAAAGTGTACAATTTAGTGGTTTTTAGTATAGCCAAAAAGTGATGCAAGTATCACCACAATCAAATTTGGACCATTTTCATCACCTTGAAAAGAAACTCAGGGTTCCTAACCAATCACTCGCCATTTCCTCCTAACTCATCCACTCTTGCCACAGACACAACTAATTTGCTTTCTCTTTCTATAAATCTGCCATTCTGGACATTTCATATAAATGAAATCATATAATATGTGGCCATTTGTGACTGGCTCTGTTCAGCTAGCATAATGTTTTCAACGTTCACTTGTGTGTTGCATGTATTGGCACTTCATTTCCATTTCTTTTTATTGCCAAATAATATTCCATTGTATTTATTCATTTGGATTGATGGACATTTGGTTTGTTTCTTATGAATAACGCTGCCATGTTCATTTACATACAGGTTCTTGTGTGAACATATGTTTTCATTTATCGTGGGTATATACTTAAGAGTGAAATTGCTGAGTCACATGGTAACTCTTTGTTTAACCATGTAAGAAATGCCAGACCGTCTTCTGCAGCAGCTGCACCATTTACACTCCTGCCAGCAATGCCCGAGGGATCCAACCTCGCCACGCCTTCTCCAGCACTTCTTACTTCCTTCCATTCTTGCCATGTCTTTGTGCTAAAGTCTGTGCTATTACTCAGCTCTATCTTCTAACTTGCTAGTTCTCTCTTCCTCAGAGTTCATTACACTATTCAGCTTTTCTCTTTGGTTTTCTATTAAAACATACTGTTTTTAAAATTTTCCAGGTCTCTAATTGATTATTGCCCACAATAACCTGTTCTTCTATTATGGGTAGGATTATCTTCCTTTATCTCTTTGAGGATATTAATAATATGCACTAAAAATCTTTTGTTTGCTTTAATACATCTTTTATCTTAGGGGTTCCTCTTTTTTGAGCTGGTATTTCTATTTATAGAGGTTTTTTTTTCTTCAGATGTTTCATGAGACCTTGGTTTCAAGGTACTCTGTTAGCCTGTGAATGTGATCTGAGAGGAGCAGCCCACCTCAGTGTTTGTAGGAGAGGATGACATCCTACTGCATGGGTTTTCCCAGTATCTCTTCTGGAGGGAGGAGATGCATTCTTAGGTTTTTTTCTTTTTTCACTTTAAAATATTTCCCTCGTTTTTTCCATCCTTAGTCATGGCCTCTAGTACTATCTATAAATGTACTAGAAGCCATAGTATAATGAGTAATTTCTACATATTATCTATAAGTGAGTAATTTCCATATATTATGTTCAGCCCTAACCTCTCCTGTGAGCTACTGATCCGTATTTGCTCCTTTTCTTCAAAGCACGTGTCTCATTTGTGATGACACATTCACAGTACCACTAATGCCCTTCTCCTTTCACTGGACTGTGCATTCCCTGCAGACTGAGACTCTGCCTATTTCTGATCATTGCTGTGTTGCCAACACTCAGTATAGTATGTGGCAGACATGCTCATAGGTACTTTTTGTGCTAATGAATGAATTAGGAGAAACGACTGATGCATGAAAGACCCCGTGGTGGCTCGGAGTTGAATGAATCCTGGCTCTGACATTACTAGCTGTGTGTACTGAGTGTTCAGTATGGTGCTAGTCACTATCAGCACTCAGAAAAAGGGATCTTTTCTTATTATTGTGGTCCGATGTTTGCTGGCCCAGATTTATTTACTGCTCAAGGATTTTCATGATTCTCCTGCCTTGCATGTTTGGTGTGGGTCCACATGATGGACGGAGGGCCCTGCCGTCTGCCTCCATCATAAAGAGGCTGGGAATCCTGAATGCCTTTGCCAGGTCACTAAATGGTTAGCGCAACAGGATAAGGACAGGCTGGCAGTGGGAGGACATCTTCACTCCCTAACACCAGGGTCATCATCCTCAGGGGCAAACCCCCAGGGCTCCAGGGAAATGCTTTTAACGTGTAGATACCTTTGCACTGTATAGTCCCTCCTTGTGGGAAAAGAAATTCAGCTTGTAGTCTTTCTTGGAGCCGGACAGGACATCAATGTAATCAAGGCCTTTTAAAGTGACGCTTAGGTCTGGCTTCTCTGGTTTTATCATTTCCACAATGACCCGGAATCTGGAGGGGGGACACAGGAGCACATGGAGAGAGGACAGAGAAAATGAGACCATCTGCCCAAAGGATTGAAGAAAAGGTGCTATTTCTACTCTTGACTTTGTGACAAGCACATGAGTCCAGGGCTCTGGTCTTCACTTTGTCTCTAACAACACCCATAACTACAATTTATCGACACCTGTTACATGCCAGGTGCTGAATCAGTGCTCCACATGTGTTCCTAGTGACACAGGGAGGTACATATGATGTCATCACCTCCATCTGACTAATGGGGAGATAGAGGCCAAGAGGAAACATGCTCAGATAACATGACTAGTTATTGGTAGAACCAGGATTCACACTTAGGTCTGGGCCTCCATCCGCTATGCTACCTGGCAGCCTTCAGTAAGAAAGTCTCTTCTCCAAGCCTTTGGCTCCTTCTCTGTCAAAGAAGGGAACCAGGCTGCTGGTCCTCAACCTTCTCTAGACCTTGTACTCTACTCCACTCCCACTGGAACTAAAGATCCAAGGGACATCCTTCTCTGGCCAGTGGCTTAGGTGATATGGTAGAGCACTCAATAATAACCACCACAATTCTTATTTTGAAAATAATAACAGCTAACATTTACTGAGCACTAATTTCATGCCAGGACCCAGTCCAGGAGACTTAGGTAATTGGCTATGCACGGATAGCCCTGGGTGTCTGGAAGCTTAGAGGTCAGGAAGGGCCTGGCCACATCAGGGAAATGCGTCTCTGAATCTTTCAGCCCCTCAGTGTCTTCTGGAGGCGCTGACCAGTGGAAAGGTCAGGCTAACAGTGGATGTCCTCCCTCCGTCTCCTCCACTCTGACCCCTCGCCCCACTCTCTCACCTCTGGGGCTTGTTAAGCCAGTTGTTGATTGGCAGGAGTTCAACGTAGGGCGTCTTACATGGTACTTCACGGAAGATGTTGGCCACGGCTTTGGGGAGCTCGGCAACCCCATGCAGCACATATAGCCAGCCAGTCCCATCGGGGAGGGGGAAGAAGAGGGTGCCCTGAGGAGGAGAAGCATGGTCAGAATGGCACAGAAGGTCCCTTGTTAGCTACTGCTCAGGCATAGTAGTGACTCAGGGTTAACAGAGGCCCTCATGTAACCATAACTCTTAGAAATCAGCTTGGTAGTATGTTTCAAGAGTCATAAACACGTTCATATGTATTTGAACCAGGAACCCCACCCTAAGGAACTTCAGAGTCTCAGGCTTTACCAGTTGAGCTAGCTGGCAGCCTTATCCCAGTGAACTTAAAAATCCTTGCAGAGGAAAAAGCTGCGTGCACGTGCACGCGCGTGCGTGCACACACACACACACACACACACATTAAAATCACTTATAATATTGATTAAAATTTGGTAATAACTTTCATATTCAACAACTAGGGAATGTCAAATAAATTATGGAACTCTCATCCAAAGAAATATTAGACAATCATTAAACATGATGATCATGAAGACTAGTGAAACAGAAAAATGTTCATGATATGATGTAAAGTGAAAATAAACAGAAGGCACAATTGGGTATGCTGATGGCAGCTACGGCTGTATCTGAGTGAGGGCTGGTAGTGAAGAGAGAAGAGAATAGTTCTCCTTTTTTAAGGGTGGGTGATTGCAACTTCTTTCCTTTTATTTTTATGACAGCTACGATGATAAAAATTTGTGCAGTTAAGCTAAATATTAATTGCTTGATGCTTAGTCCAGGACTCTTTCCAGAACTGTGTCCCTCATTCTAAGAGAATCTCCTATACATGATAACATGTGGGCACCGAGGGAGCCTTTGGACTCAATAATCTGCATGATTCCCTGTTATTCCAACATTGTTAGAGGTGTCCCCTTTATTTGAACATTCCCGAGCCTCCAAATTCTGTCTCCTTAGCTCTTTTGCACCACTCTTCCCTCTCCAAACACACAGGGAAACCCACGGGGGTGGGGGAAGCCTCCGTCTACCTGATGTTTGCGGTTCTCCAAGTTCATGGTGCGGGGTCTGTAGGTGATCTCATAGGGCTTGTTTTGCTGATGGGGCTCCAGGATGATGAACTCAGGCCCCTCCCAATGCTCACCCTCAAAGATGGGGTGCAGGTTCCAGGTCTGGTTGGTACGGTTTGAAAGCATGATGGTCTGCGTGTGCTTGGAGCGCACCTGGCAGGTGAAGTTCACCACCTGGAAGAAAGCAGGTGCCACAGGCAGGCAGTGCAACTTATAAACGAGGAGTTCGAAGAAACGTTTAGGCTGGAGATACATATTTGGGAGTTGAGGGTACAGCAGTGTTTTGCTTTGCTTTGTTTTGTTTTTTTAAGACCAAGAAACTGGATGAGATTGTCAAGAAGTTAATTGGTTTTAGAAACAAGAAGAAATTAAAGAACTAATTCCTGGCTGGCACATGCCCACGTTAAGAAAAATCAGAAGAGGAGATGAGATGGAGCATCTAATAAGGTAGGAAAAACCCAGGAAAGGGTGGTATCCTAGGAGCCAAGTGAGGGAAGTGTTGGAAGGATCCTCCTTCAAGGGACTTGTTCAAGGTTCAATGCTATCAACAGGTCAACAGTTGAGAACTGACCACCTAATGTAGCCATGGAGACCCTGTGGCAGTGGCGGTAAGGAGAGTCAATAGATTAGGAGACAGGAACAGAATTCAGCAACAGACCCACCCCTGTACGGTCAAATGGTTTCTGAAAAAAGTGCAAAGGTATTTCAAATGGAGAAAGGGTGCACTTTTCAACATGTCCATATCCCAAAACATACAAGGAGATGAATTTTGATCCATATCTTGCACTACATAAAAAAACTCAAAACAGATTGAAGATCTAATTGTAAAATCTGTGTCCTGCATATATGAAGAACTCTCAAAACTCAATAAGAAGAAAACCAACAACTTAGTTAAAGAGATAGAAAATTTGAACAGATACTTCAACAGAGATGATATATGGAGGCAAATAAATGCCCACAAAGATGCTCAGCATCATGTGTCATCAGGGAACTACAAATTAAGAAACACAAGGAGACACCACCACATATTTATTAGAATGACTAAAATTAAAACCGACTATACCAAGTGTTGGCAAGATGTAACATAAGTAGAAATGTCAGCCATTGCTGGTAGAAATGTAAAATGACACAACCACGTTGGGAAACAGTATGGTTTCACTTATTTGTGGAGCATAACAAAAAGCATGGAGGACATGGGGAGTTAGAGAGAAGGGAGTTGGGGTAAATTGGAAGGGGAGGTGAATCATGAGAGACTATGGACTCTGAAAAACAATCTGAGGGGTTTGAAGCGGCGGCGGGGGGGAGGTCGGGGTACCAGGTGGTGGGTATTAGAGAGGGCATGGATTGCACTGGGTGTGGTGCAAAAATAACGATACTGTTATGCTGAAAATAAATAAATTAAAAAAAAATGAAAAAAAAAGTAAATATATGCCTGCTCTATGACCCAGCCATTTCACTCCTAGATATTTACCCAAGAAAATGAAAGCATATGTTCTTGCCAAGACTTGTAAGGACATGTTCATAGCATACTGTATGATTCCATTTATTTATTTATTTATTTATTTGTTTGTTTGTTTATTTTTAAAGATTTTATTTGTTTGAAAGAGAGAGACACAGCGAGAGAGGGAATACAAGCAGGGGGAGTGGGAGAGAGGAGAAGCAGGCTTCCCGCTGAGCAGGGAGCCCAACATGGGGCTCTATCCCAGGACCCTGGGATCATGACCTGAGCCGAAGGCAGAGGCTTAACCAACTGAGCCACCCAGGTGCCCCTGTATGATTCCATTTACATAACACTCTTGAAATAGTGGGATTACAGAGATGAAGACTGGGTGTCATTTTTAGCACAAGTGGTTTTTATCGTAAGTGGAACAGAGTCCACTCTCCGGTTTCTGTGGACATGGCTAGCAAAGGGTTCACCCAAGCCCCATTCTCCTCCTTTTTTTTCACGAGAGAGAAGGAGAGAAAGGTGTGTACCCTTTCCTTACAGAGCTTGTAAGAGAAGTCGATCTAGCCAGAGACAGCCGTGCAAGCTTCCCTGAGAATGTGATGCTTGAGCTGAGAGCTGAAGAGTGAATAGGAATGAACTAAATGAAGAGGGAAAATGAATATTGCAGCAGTGGGAACAGAATATGCAAAAGCCCTATGGCAGGGGCCAGGGAGCAGGTCTGAATGTCTGGTGTTGGCACCGAGAACTGTTTGAACGAGTCACTCGTTTCTAATTGCGGAGCTTGCCGGGACCCCTCCAGCTGCTGGCCCATCTGTGAGCAGCATCTACTGACCTCTTTTACTGCAGGAGGTCCCACGCAGACTCCAGAGAGGGTCAGGCTCAGGGGATTGCCTCCCTGGATGAAGCAGAGCAAGTTTTTGTAGAGACTCTCCTTGCCCACTTCAGTGGGATGGTAGGTCACTTCGAAAGAAACCTCCATGCCTGCAGTGATATAGCCTTCTTCTGGGCTGATGGAGAAATGAGGCTCAAATTTTTTGACATCCCACTTAAACCTTTTCCAAGACAAAAGGAGACAAGAAAGACAGTTTACTAGTATCCTGGGGGTGTCTTCAATGCTGCTGAGATCAAGAGACGTTGCCTGGGCTTTTAGCTGGGACATTTACCCCCTTTGGGGACGAGAGCCGAGTCAGTCCTGGGTAAGACAGCTCAGCGGCTTCTCAGACCGAGCAGGGTGGAAAGGGGTTGCATATTATCTTGTGGCCCACGAGTGACTCATGGGGGGACATGTGCATGAACTCACTAACACGTGTGTGCCCAAGATCACATGGCTAGGAAGGGATTGGGCTAGGACTGAACCCTCCCTGAGACCGCGGCTATCAGCACTCCCTGCACTGTCTCGCAGGTCAGATCCAGGAGGGCAGAGGTGATGCCCTCCTGTGAGCGCTGCACCTGCTCTTGGTGGTGCTGAGACCTGAGGGCCCTGTGTAGTCATCCCTTGGGGGCCAGACAGGAGACAGAGGGCGGGGGGGGGGGGACAGACCTGTGCTTCCAGCACTGGGGAGCGGGGGCACCACACCATGCCCTCAGGGTGCTGTTTTCACTGAAGTCTGGGCGAGGGCGCCCCCTGCAGGTATGCAGTGCCTCCTGCATGGGTATGGTGGCAAGCCTGAGTAGTGATTGGGATGGGCGCCTGCTAGCCAGGGGGAAGAGGCTGGAGAGGACAACGGTCATAGATATCCTCAGGTTCCAATCCCATCTTTTTCATTTCTTGCGTGAGTGACCTTAGGTCAATCACCTAACCTCCTTGAGCCTGTGGAATGGGGACAGCAGAGGACATTACAAGGGTCTGGGATAAGTAATGGGAGCTTATTTGCTAGAATGTTCAGCACTGCACCTGCACAGTGTGAGTCCTTGCTAAATGCATGATTTTGGTAAAGTAATCTCAGTTGTTTCATCTGTAAAATGGATCAGCGATGGAACTGCTTGGGATTAGCCAAGAGGAGCTACGTGAGGGGCATAGAACAGTCACCAAGCAAATGTTCTCGATGACATTAATTTTTGTCTTCCTGGCAGCAGCAGTCACCCGAGTGGGACCACTGTTGTCACATCTTGAGCAAAGGGAGGGGATGCAAAAGGGAGGGGAAAGAAGTAACAAGCGGCCAGACTTGGAACACAGATGTCCTGTCCAGACTGAGGACATAGCCAGTGTCACAGGGCTGTGCTGGCCTCGGGGTGGGCACGCCGCTCTCCTACCTTGCGCCCACGTCACCCGTGTTCAACATGAGGATGCGACGTGTAGCTTGTGTCTGATACACGACTGGCCCGAAGGGGAGATGCTCCTGGTCCAGGGAGATCTCCAGGGCCTGGCAGCAGCCGTTCAGTAGGAAGAGGGGACGCAGGAGCCCCATACACTCCATTAACACCTCCTCAGAGAAGGGAGGGATGCGCTTCTTCGGGGCAAAGATGACTTCCAGCTTACAGACCTCTTTGTGCTTCAGAGTGATGTTGTGGAAGGGTATCAGGGTGAGGACCTGGACAGAAGCACAGTGAGACTCAGCCACTGAGGGCAGGGGGCGTCTGGGGCATCCGTTTCTGGGTCTTGCTGTTAGGGCTGCGCCAGCCCAGGGGTCAGAGCCCATTCTGCTCCCTCCCGCTGGCTGGGTCATCTTTGGCAAGTTACTTAAGCTTTCTGTGACTTACTCTATGTGAAGATTCAGATCATCTGCATGGTAATTGGCATTCCACAAATGCTAATTCTCTTTCCAGCCCCTTGCAGCACATGACCCCTACTCTCCGGTGGAGGAAAGAGTTCGATAAGAGGACATGGAAAACGCTCAATGCTCTGATGTCTTTCCAGGGAGGACTCCCTGTGCTCCCTGCACCACACTCCCTGGTGTGCTGTTTCAGATGCAGATTCCCAGGTTCTCCCCCAGGCCGACTGAATTTTGGGAGAGCCTGGAACTCACATCATCAAAAGTGCTCTGACCCACGCGTTCTGGAGTCTGGGAACTGCTGTTTCAATTCCTATCATCTCCCCTTCCCACTCTGTCTTGGCAGAAATGAATGAAAGTCAGCTCTAAGGAAGCCGAGGCTCCTTTGGCGCTTGTGCTCCCCTGGGGTGCAGAGCGGAGGACCGCGGCGGCTGGGGTGAGATGAGCGAGAAACTGCACCGGGACCGCGATCTTCGCGATTTCTGCAAACACTGTGACACTGAAGGCCAAGCCCAAGGCCACCGAGCTAGTACAGGTTACTCATCCCTGAAAGAGACAAAAGTGGCTTGGCCCAAAGGTCAGGGGCCCCGGCCCAGTGGCACTGAGGACGTCGCCTAAGATGAATGAGGAAATGGAAGCAACAAGTCGACCCTGTCTCTGGATGGCAGCATGGCCACGGGGTGAGATGCCCACCGGCTCTCTTGCTCTGGTTAGCTCCCCAGCCCATTTTCCTGGCCACCCACAGACGGTTCACAGTCTCCTGCTGTACCGCCTCCCACCTGGACGTCCGGAAGCAGAGTCTCCGGAGCACACGGAGCTTTGCCTGCGAGCGCACCTCTCCCCAACCTGTCTGCCTGCATTCGCTTCTCACCCTAGCTTGGTGCAGGCCTCCCTCCATCGTGAGGCCTCCCAACAGCCCCAGCTGTCCTCTGAGCTGCCCTTTCCCAACTCACATCTGGTCTCTGCAGTTTCTACACTTTTCGGGTATTATTTCTGGGTCCCTGACCCCTGAAGACTGGAAACTCCACCAGACCTGTCTATGTTATATGACCTTGCTACAGCCTGAATGGTGACCCCCCCAAATGCATATGTGAGTGGTGTTCAGCCTCTAGGGAATAATTAGGTTTAGATGAGGTCTTGAGAGTGGGAGCCTCATGACGGGACTAGAATCCTTGTGAGAAGAGACACCAGAGCTCGATCTCGCTGTCTCTCTGCTGGGTGGACATAAAACAAGAAGGCGGTCATTGGCAAGTGATTGTTTCTGGGTGTGAGATTATGGGGAAAATGGTTTTCTTTGTGACTTTTATAGGATAGATATGATCATGAGAATCCGGATCTACTGAATCGTGTCCCTTTCTCTTTCACTTGCTGCCCTTTCGAAGTGTACAGCCTCTCTAAGCCTTGGTGTCCTTCTGTGTACAGTGAGAATAAAGAAAGCACCAGCCCCACACTGCTTTTGGGAGGACACTCCGAGGTGGCACGTGGGGAGCTCTTGGAACGGCCGGGCACACTGCAGGTGTGCGAGAAGTAGGGGTGGTCAGCGTGGCAAGCACCGTCATCCATACCATCGGGACGAGGGAGGGGCCCGCCGGGAGCCCTGAGCACCAACCTTGGGTTCCTGGAGTTCTTGAACTGAGAACAGGACTGACAGGCTGAATGTGAGCTGGGTGTGGCTGTTGTTCATGATGGAAACCATTTTCTTCACTACCTGTCCTGGCAGGACAGCTCCTAACTTCACAATCCTGTTGGCTGGATCTAGCACTGAAATCTGCGGAACAGGAAAGAGAGCAGGGATGGAGGGGTTCATCGGTTACGGAGAAGAGTAACCAGCGTGACCCATCTGCTCTGGTGAGGCGGGGGTGCTTCATCTCCCGCCGTGTCCCGCCGTCTTCATACGGGGAGTGGACATTCATGGGCATAGAGGAACCCCTAAGCAGTTCCTTACACAACTACACAATTACAACAGGGTGAAGGGTTGTGGAGGCAACGCTCGGGGTACCTTGAGAGCACATTCAGAGGCTGAACTGGCTGGGGGGTCTGGGGAGGCGTCCCTGAGAGGGCATGTCTACACTGCACCAGGGAGCTAAAGGAAGGGCAGGATCTAGACAGTTTGAGTCGGGGTGGGTGTGAGGTTGGAGGGCACCCTGGGGGCAGGGGGACACTCTGTGGCAAGGCCCTGAGTCAAAGGAGTGGCTCAGTCAAGGCCTGTGGCCGGGAACGAGGGCTGCCCTAAGAAGACAGGCTGGCAGGTAGTGGGTTCATGCTGGGAGAAGTGGGAAGCCAGGACAACACGGGGTGACCCCCTCAGACACGTGTTTTGGGAGTGCTCTGGCTTGCGTCTCTCTGGAGACAGGCTAGAAGGCGGCAGGAGGGAGAGCCTGGAGGAGTGACAGGAGCCCAGCATTCAGACTACAATGGCTGCTGCAGAGGTGCCGCGGCGGACACGCTTCCAAGTCCTCACAAGGCCCTGATCCTGGTGTTGGCCGGGATGGATCAAGGGCAGGCTGGGCCTGGCCCGCAGGACTCTGCAGCAGACCCTGCGTGGGTCACTGTCATTTGCTCAGTCCCTAAAGGGCACACCCCCTACTCCTCAGCTTTCTTGATATCCAGCCATTTCCATTCGGTCTCCAAAGCTGAGAGTCCCTAGCAGCAGCCTGTCCTCCTGGAGGTCCCCTTGGGATTTCCCCCAAAGGACCTACACACCGTGGGTACAGAGTAAGTGAGTGACTGAATGAGCAGTGAGAGCAGAAGAGGACTCCCCCCCCCCCACCGCCCGTCCAGCTTGGGTGCAGACACACCAGGAGGCCATGTCCTGGGGTTCCTCTAGCTTGATGGGAAGGCTGCCAGGGACACCTCCCTCCCAGCCCTCCCCCATCTTCTCTGTCTGTGGCAGGAATGTCCCGTGCATTTCTGAGCATCTGGGAAAGCCTTCCATCTTCCAGAATGTCCTAGTAAAATGCAAATATGCTCACCAAACAGATACCTTAAAGGTTTACCAGACACTGGGGAGAAAGGGATTAGCACAGGACTTTCATTAGGGGCGCCTACTTAGAAGCCATGTCCTCAATCGAACATAATCCTGGGACCTGTGTCTGGCAGAGAACATTACTCAATGTGGCATTAAGGAAAGATGTTCCTTTCCTTAATGAAAGGAAATGCATATCTGCACACACAGCCAAAATAAATTGCTATGCAAAACAAATCTAGCCTATTAAACCTGAAAACAAAACACACCCTGATGTAAGAGGAGAAGGCCGTGCGTGGGATTCTGCATCTGATAGTCTCAAACTTCTCCAAGAAAAAGAATGTTTCTCTGGTGCCCGTGACTCCTCGTAGCCTATGATTCACTGAAGTTTGGTCTGAGGAAGAGTCAGATTGGACAGTTCACCCTTCAGTGGGACTGGCTGGCCTCTGACAGAGGAGCTTGGGGGCCAGACAGGTGGAGAGGGGGAGGAAGAGTGGGCTCAGGGGGGCACAGGTGGCTGGAGGGCAAAAAGGAGGGTGCCAAGCCCGAGGATCTCATCAAGGTTTCTTACCTTCATTTCAGTGCCTTTCCCTTTGATTTCAATTATTTGCTGTGAGAGCCCATTGATTTCAAAGGGGATGAGTTCTCGGTATTGGATACTTTCTCGAGGATAAAAGGTGATTGGAATCTCCAGTGTCTTTCCTGGCTTTATCACATCGACGCGGAAGTTCACCTCGAGGTATGTGGTATTGGTATACAGACAGTCTAAGCTGCAGAAAATCAGGAGGAAGGTGTGGAAGTTAGAGGGTGCTCATATTTCCATTTTGTCTACAAAGGAAGAGGACCTCCAGGACCAGCCTGTGCTCCTAGACGTCAGAACACATGTTTAAGTCCCCCAGAAAGACTGATTCTGTCCCCTTATCTCTCTGAGCTGGGTACTGATGGATTTCCTGCCCTCTGCCCTGGAGTCAGAGGAGTTAAGCGTTGGAAGGGACCTTAGCAGTGGTCCAGGCCATGGCTCCCTGGCATAATCAAGTTACTTACCCCAAATCACACCCAGAGATCCTGGCAGAACTGGGCCTCAAACTCAAAAGTGCCATGGCCCTTTGTTCCATGCAAAGGAAGGAAGTACTTCCTGGGGTGCCTGGGTGGCTAAGTAGGTCAAGTGTCTGCCTCTTAACTTCATTGAGCTCAGATCATGATCTCAGGGTCTTGAGATCGAGCCCTGCATCAGGTTCTATGCTGGGCATGGATCCTGCTTAAGAGTCTCTCTCCCTCTCCTTCTGCCCCTCACGCCCCACCCCAACCCTGTGAGAGTGCTTTCTCTCTCTCTCTCTGTAAGGAAAAAATGGAGAAGGAGGAAGAGGAGGAGGAGGAGGAGAAGTGCTTCCTAAGTAACTGGGGGGGCAAAGCACAGAAGAGAGAAGTGTGTGTTCTGAGGCAGATACACAGGAGTTTGGATCTGGGCTCTTAACCACTAACCAGCCATGAGACCTAAGAAAAGTTACTTGCCCTTTGAGCCTCTATTGCCTTATCTGTAAAGCTGGGGCAGTGACAGCTACCTCGTAAGGCTGTTGGGGGCATTAAATGGAATAGAGTGACTGAGTCAGTCACTAAGCAGGGCACGGAGGAAACACTCCACAAAGGCGATCTGTTCTCATTATCACTAATCGCCCAATTACGTGGCGTCTTCGAAGACCATGTCCCCTCTACGTCCACTTGTGGGTAGGAAAGCACGAGACCTCCCCATTTCAGTACTTCCTTGTCTGTCTTCCAGGTATTTAGAGAAGGAGTCCTGCTAGGCCAATACACGTAACTGAATGCCTTTCCGATTGAATTAAATCATGCAGGAAAGAGTGCAGGTAGATAAGAGTTTTAATGAGCATTTCCAATCGATTACATGACACTCTCGTAAGGTCCCCTTCAGGATGATAACCATCAGCATCCCAGCAGCAGCAGCAGCAGCAGCAGACAACCATAACGGAGCATCGCCTATGTTCCAGGCACTGCTCTTAGGGCTCTCTCTGGGGGCTAATTCAATCCTCCTGAGAGCCCCATAGGAGAGGCTCTATTATTATCCACCATCTCAGGCGAGGAGAGGTGAGAACATGTGCCCAAGGTCGCACAGCTAGGGAAGAGCTGGAGCTCAAACTTGGGCCTATGCTATCTACCTAGTGGCTCTCTAGTGGCTGGTAGCCACTAGACTTTTGTGGCTATTCAAATTCAAATTCAAATGCATTAAAATTTAGCAAACTAAAAATTTGGTCCCTCAGTTGCACCAGGCACAATTTACGTGCTCTGCAGCCGCATGCAGTCGTGGAGGTTGCCATATTGGAAGCACAGACATGTAACAGTCCCAGAGTCCAGGAAAGTTCTACTGCATAGTACTAACCTAGAAAGCCTTGAGGAAACACAGGTCTCTGGGCTAGTCTCTAGAAATCCTTTTTCGATAGGTCTGGAATAAGGCCCAGAAACCCGTACTGGAACATTCCACACCGCGATGGTGCAGAGAGGCTAGAGTTTAATCAGAAGACTTAAGCTCAGTATAGATCTGTTATTCATTATGAAGTAATGGCCTGAGAAATTCACTTTTTAACTCTTCAAACCTTGGTTTCCACATCTATTATGTGGGGAAAATACATGGAAGCCGCTGAACCTCTCATCAGGCACTGCCCTCCTCATTTCAAGATTTTCAGCAGAGCAGCTCATGGCTACCCAAGTAGTATTGGTGGGGAAAGGAGACTCAGGATTCATGCCCAGCTGTGTTTGACTCTTTCCCGAAATCTTTTTCTGTTTCGACAGCACTTCACCTGTATGACCCATGAGGAGCTACAGACTCATCTGGAAGCTCCAGGAAGACCGCTTACCTCATAGACGTTTCTTCCTTGTTGGTGACAACCAGGATTTGTTTGTATGGGGGCATCCCAGCTTGGTAGATGAAGCAGGTCCCAAAGTTGTAGCTGGTGAAGGAGAAATTAACAGCAGGGCTCACAGCGCAGCCTGAGAGGCTGCACAGATATGTCGGGCCGTGGCTGATCTGTGGGGAGGCAATGGCAGGAAAAGAGGGATTACATGTGTGAGCAAAGGGCTCCTTGAGTCCCCAGGTGAAGGAGGAAAGCAGTTGGTGATTAAAAAAAAATAATAATAAAATAAAATAAACAATAAATTCAGGTGCTAGGACTCCATGGGCAGAGAATCTGATTCACAGGTTAGAAGTTTGTTTACTTGAGGAAAGCAAAGTGAGACAGTCGCAATCAGACCCCGCATTGGCTCTGGCAGCGAGGATTCAGCCGGAAGGCAGGGGTGTGGTGGACACTGCGGGTTACTGTCCCCCATCTGCTTCCCAGGGGTTCCTTATTGGCAGGACCCTGCTTAGCTGCCAATGCGCCCGCCTGGGGGAAAACACTTGAGTTTCTGTCCTTCCTTGACACTAAGGGTGGTCCTCAGACATAGTTCTGGTCGTCTGGATATAAACAGAAAAGGACTAGAGGGTGTCCTATTTTGAATACAGAGGTGGTCTTGCTGAGAGAGCTGAGTTGCTTGGTTGTTGGTTTTTTGTTTGTTTTGCCTTCAGGCTCTTCCCTCTTGTTTGCACTTTGAATGCAGACCTAGGGCTACAGGGGGGAATGGCCACCTTGCAACCAGGAAAGGACAAGAATGAAGAAAGTCAAAACGCCCTACGTCAAGGGTGAAAGAGTGGAAGATAGAAACAGAATGGGTCATCCCTGGGTTCTCAGTAAGATGACACAGGTGCCTACTGGGACATGAACTTAATTTGCTCTTCAGAAACTTAAGAATATGAAATTTGGAAGCTGAAAATTTATTTAAAACAAAATATCCACTATGTATCCTAAATATCATTAGAAAAAGCATTATAACAGTCATTGGCACAAGTTTTCATAAGCAACTTTATAAACTGAAAAACAGCTTAAGGCTTTTAAAGTCTTTATATTTTGTGACTGATTGCCTAGAAAGGATTAAAATTGACCACCTTCGACTCTTCTGCCAGTTAGAGCAGGAAGGTACTATGATGTGTGTGTCATGTTTCTTCAGGAAGACATGGAAGTTCTGAAAAAGAAGTTTCTCCAAAGTGATGGGCTCCTTCTGAGGTGGGGTGCCTGCCTCTTCCCAGGTAAGATGGCTGCAACATTGCCCTTGAGTTCCAAACTAGGAATTTTACTCTTTTCTAATGAAAAAAAAATTTTTTTTTAGACTGTACTGTGACTCCATGTCCTTTTAAATTATGGACTGGCCAGCAGCTGACCTTGGGTTCCAATTGTTATACTCCCTGGTTCCCTGTCAGTCACATTTTCTGTAAGGATATGAATAAAGACCACGTCTCTTCACTCTGTCAATTCTTGCTTTTGCTGTGCAGAAGCTTTTGAGTTTGAGATAGTCTTACTTTTTATTTTTGTTTTTGTTGCCTGTGCATTTAGCGTCCTATCCGTGAAGTCACTGCCAAACCAAGTTCATGAAACTTTCCCCTGATGTTGCCTTCTAGGAGCTTTATGGTTTAAGGACTTATGTTTAAGTCTTTAACCATTTTCAGCTGACTTCTGGGCATGGTGTAAAAGGCTCGGTTTCATTCTTTTGCATATGGATCTCCAATTCTCCCAGCACCATTTGCCAAAGAGGCTCTCCTTTCCCATGGTGGGTACTTGGCAACTTTGTCAAAGATTGGTTGGCAGTATATGTGTGCATTTATTTCTGGGGCTCTCTATTCTGTTCCATTGGTCTATGTGTCTGTCTCCATGCTTGTACTATGCTATTTTGATGATGGTAGCTTTGTAACATATTTTGAAATCAGGGCGAATGATGCCTCTAGCCTTGTTCTTCTTTCTCAGGATTGATTGGCTATTTGTGGTCTTTCGTGGCTTCATATGACTCATAGAATTATTTTCCTGTATTTGTGCCACTGGGATTTTGATAGGGATGGCACTGAATCTATAGATGGCTTTGGGTAGCATGGAAATTTTAACAATATTAAGGCTTTCCACTCATGAACACAGGATGTCTTTCCATTTGTCTGTGTCTTTAATTTCTTTCATCAGTGTTTGTAGTTTTCAGTATATAAGTTTTTCACCACCTTAGTTTATTCCTGAGAATTGAATCCTTTTCTGTGATACTGTAAATGAGATTATTTTCCTAATTTTCTTTTCAGATAGTTTCTTGTTAGTGTATAGGAAAGCAACTGATTTTTGTTTGTTGACTTTGTGTTCTGCAACTGTACTGAATTATTTTATTAATTCTAATAGATTTTTTAATTTAAAGATTTTATGTATTTGTTTTATAGAGAGAGCATGGGGCGGGGGTGCAGCAGGCAGAGAGAGAGGGAGAAGCAGACTGCCCAAAGAGCAGGGAGCCTGATGTGGAGCTTGATCCCAGGACCCCAGGATCATGACCTGAGCTGAAGGCAGAGGCTTAACCAACTGAGCCACACAGAAGCCCCAATTCTAACAGATTTTTTAATGGAATATTTTGGGTTTTCTATATATAAGATCATGTTGTCTGCACGCAGGGACAATGTTACCTCTTCCTTTCCAATTTGGATAGATTTTCTCTTCTTCTTGTCTAATCGCTCTGCCTAGGCCTTCCAAAAATGGTGAGAGTGGGCATCCTTGCCTTGGTCCTGATCTTAAAGGAAAAGCTTTTAGCTTTTCACTAATGAGCATGAGGTGAGCTGTGAGATTTTCATATATGACCCTTATTATGTTGGGGGTACTTTCTTTCTAATCCTAGTTTGTCGAGAAATTTTTTTTTAAAGATTTTATTTATTTGACAGACAGAGACTACAAATAGGCAGAGAGGCAGGCAAAGAGAGAGGAGGGGAAGCAGGCTACCCGCTGAGCAGAGCCCCCCACCACAAGGGGCTCGATCCCAGGACCCTGGGATCATGACCTGAGCCGAAGGCAGAGGCTTTAACCCACTGAGCCACCCAGGCACCCCTTGTTGAGAATTTTTATCATGAATTTTGTCAAATGTTTTTTGCCACTTCTATTGAGATGATCATGTGATTTTTATCCCTTATTCTGTTAATGTCAGATATCACATTAACTGGTCTTTGTATATTGAACCATTCTGGCATCTGAGAGGTAAGTCCCACTTGGCTGTAAGTGATCTTTTCAGTGTATTGTTGGATTTGATTTACTGGTATTTTGCTGAGGATTGTTCTACCTATATTCATTAGGGATATTGGCCCATAGTTTTTTTTCTTGTGGTGTCATTGTTTGGCTTTAGTACCCAGAAGAATTGAAGTCAGGATCTTGAAGAGGTGTTAACACTCTCACGTTCAGTGTAGCACTAGTCATAGTAGTCAAGATGTGCAAACAACCTGAACATTCATCGACAGGTGAATAAAGAAAAAGAGGCATATACACACAATTAAGCCATTTTTCTTGAATAAATGATCCTAGGATTCTTGCTAGCCTTTGGTTAACTTCAAGAGTTCTGAAAAAATTGCTTTTGCTAGTTTTTGCCAGTGTTCTCATCACCACGGGAGAGCAGCTCTCCAGGGGTCCTTCTTTGCCATTCCTGCGGGCATCATGAATCCTTGGTTTTTCATTCAGTGACGTATCTTGGAAAATGCTATACATATTTTGTCTCTCTTACTTCTTCTGCACTGGCCACCCATATCCCTTATTCGTTTTAATAGCTGCATAGGATTGCAGTGCATGGAGGGTCCACTGCTTTGCAATGGACACTTATTCACTGGGCACCTCAACTGTGGATGAACCCTTTATACTAGAGATTGTGAGACTGTTTCCAACACGACCACTCTCCAGGAGCTTCTGGAAGGGTGGAGAAGACAAAGAACATACAGGAGAATTACTCTCTCAAGAGAGAGTGCTGGGAATGCTTTCAGGGTCAGACGATGTTAAATGGTCTCACCTTGATTCTGAGTTCCAGGCCTTTCAAGACACACTTCTTAAATGGCTGGAAAGACACGGAGGCATGTGCAGTCTGGCCCACATCCACAATGCCATCGATGGGGGAAAATTCCAAGTATTGCAATAGGGATCTGGGGCCAGATAGCTCTGCCTGGAAGCTGAAGTTGAATTTTCCAGTGTTGATAAAGCTGAGTTCACACTGAACACATTCATTCAACTCTACCTGAGTGATAGAGAACAGAGTAGTATGTTGATGGAATGCAAATCATGGCTCCCTTCTCCGGGGTTAGGATATGTAAGATGTTGGGGAAAAGTATCATTTGGGAGGTAGGGATGACGGATGATGTTAGTGAGCTGAGTATCATGGGCTTAATGTAGTCAGATATTCCACCGAGAGCTACTAAATGATGGGGGGCGGCGCTCATACCTGAAGTGTAAGAAGGCAATTTAATTTTTAGACAATGCTTGGTGGACAAACATCCTTCCTGTATGTTGAAATCAAGTATTATTCCCTGCCCTACCATCTCTCCACCCCCTGGAAGATAAAATAAGTTTCACATCAAAACTATATGCTTTCTGAGGGTGGAGATGCTTCTGGCATGTGCCGTTCTTCTGGTCTCCCTGACATATGAAACAGAGAGCTACAGCTAACATTCCCTTGCACTTCCTTTCCCAGCCAGTGTGGAACCAGAGAAAGAGAGAGAGGGAGAGGTGGGAGAGAATAATCGAGGCTCTCTCACGCTCTTACCTCATAGAAGTTGATAATGTTTGTCTCTTTGGGAGTCAGGAGAGTGATCAAGCCAGTCCTGTCCTTGCACCTGACCTCTGCATTCATAGTGTATCCCTCAGCCTTGACATTTAAAGTCAGAGGGTGAGCTTTCTTTTTCACATTGCAGATCAAATTGAAGTTCACATCTCCCTCCTGCTTTGGTGTGAAGAAAATATCAACCGGGAACCTGGTTGGGGAAGAAGACAGCAGATCAGCTGCCAAGGCCAGCCTGGTATAACCTGCTAAAGAATATGAGCCTGATGCTCTATGAGGAAAAGGCACGGTCATTCCAAATTACGACGAGTTTTGAAGATTTGCCAGTCGTGGCTGAACAGTGCTTTATGAATTCACAAATATAACAGAAAGAAAGGAAAAGAATATAAACATGAGTGAAAAATATTGAGAAGAAGGTCTTAAAGTTCTCAGTGTTCTACAATTTATCAGGAAAATGAACAATGGAAAATAAGGAGGACAGGGATGGAATTGTTCATATAAATTTTAGAGTTGGAAGAGCTGTGATACAGGGCGCTCTGGGGGAAATGGATTCTCCTGGCTAGCAGGTCTAGAACCCTTGCTGTAGTGGGGGTGTGCAGTTGTGGGGGAACTTTTTCTTTACCTGGACAGTGGTGGGATCCAACCTTCCATGGGACATATGACCAGGCTGTTGCTGAAGCCTTCGGAGTACCGGGAGTTGTCCTGGAAGGCAAAAGAGAAGCCCTGCTCCTCCTTGTTGATGATGTGCACGGTCTCCCTGGCTTCTCTGCCTGTGGGAGAAACACCAGCCCTGAGTGAAGGCCTCATGCCTGCTCCTGAAGCATTCAGCAGATACTGCTCCTCAAGCAAGAGGAAGCCTTCACAGAAAAAAATTTCAACTTTTTTTCTCTCTTCTCCCAAGCTCCTCAGTCTTTGACTACCTTCCTTCCTTCCTTCTGCTCTACAAGGGACCTGTTTCCCCTGGTGAGATTCACCTCTCTCCTTCTAGAACTTTATTCCATCAATTTCCTGCTCCTGCTGGGTGGCCCCTCTGCCTTGGTTGCAGCTGTCTGAGGTGATTCTGATGACGTCATTTTCTCTCTTTGTTCCTTTGGAACTAATGCCTTCCTGCTTTCGGTAATGAGGGCTTCACCCTCCCTGGAAGGCCCATTTATTTGTAGATAGTCTCTGCATTACACTCTTTTGAATCAGAGCTCAGGTATGTTGTGAGAGTCCTGCAGGGCCTGAATACATCTTCTGTAACTATTTTGCTTTTTCTTACTTTCCTTGACTATTATAAAGCATTTGTTTTTTTACATATACTTTAGAATCATTTTATCTAATTCTCCCTCTGGCCTTAATCCTTTTGGGATTAAGGCTGCCAGATTTAGGAAATATTTTTTTAGTATAAGTATGTCCCAAATATTGTATGACACATACTTGTATTGACATACTTACACTAAAAAATTGCTCACTGTTATCTGAAATTCAAATGTGACTAAGCATCTTGTATTTTATCTGGCAACATCAGTTGGAATTCTAATTGGAACTTGATTAAATTTGTATTTAATCTTGAGAGAATTAGTAAATGTTCACATCTTGTTTGAGGGCATTTTAATAAGATTTTATAGTTTTCTTCATATAAGTCCTATGCTTTTCATTTACACTTATCCTTAGATATTATATAGGTTTTGTCAATATTGAATGGATTTTTTTTTTCTGTTTCTGGGTGTTTATTGCTAAAAGAAAGAGAAACTATTGATTTTTACATAATTGTCTTGCATCCAGCCGCTTACTAAATTATCTTGTTGATTCTAGTGGTTTGTTTTGCTTTTCTCTAGAGCCTCTGGAGGTTTTCTATGTAAGAAGTCACCGGCAACAGCAAATGAGATAGTTTTGTCTCTTTTTCCTTAATGTTTATGCCAATTCTTGAATTTTCCTGTTTTATTGTATTTGCTAACTAAAATCACAAAGAAAATATTCAATAATAATGACGATAATGAGCATCCTTCCCTAATTCCTGATTTTTAACTGAAGTGGTTCCAGTGTTTAATCACAGTATAATATCTGCCTCTTGATTTTGGTTAGTCTTCTTCTTCTTCTTCTTCTTCTTTTTTTTTTTTTTTTGAGGAAGAGGGAGAGAGGGAGGGAGGGTGAGCGTGAGCGAGTGTGTGCGCAGGGTTGGGGGAGGGGCAGAGGGAGAGAGAGAATCCCAAGCAGGCCCCACTCTCAGCCCAAAGCCCCATGCGGGGCTCCATCTCATGACCCTGAGATCATGATCTAAGCAGAAATCAAGAGTCAGATGCTTAACTGACTGAGCCACCCGGGTGCCCTTGGATAGTCTTCTCTATTGAAGTTTCCCCCTCTATTCCTTCCTATCTTACAATTAGAATTTTTGTTAAGAATTTCTGCAATGACTTTTTAGTGTATATTCAGATGATCACCTGGTTGTTCTTTAATCTGTTGATATATTCATTATATTGAAATGCACCACCTTTGCATTCCCAGATTAAATTCTGTTCGCCTTGCTGTTGCTGTTTCTATTTATTTAATTTAATTTTAATTCCAGTTAGTTAACAGTGTTCTGCCAGACTCAGGTGTGTCATATAGTGATTCACCACTTCCATACCCCACCCGGTGCTCATCAGGGCAAGAGCACTCCTTAGTCCCCATCACCTGTTTCTTCACCATCCCTCTACCCCTCCCCTCTGGGAGCCATCCATCTGTTCTCTATAGTCAAGAGTACTGTTATTGGGGCGCCTGGGTGGCTCAGCGGGTTAAAGCCTCTGTCTCAGGTCATGATCCCGGGGTTTGGGGATCGAGCCCCGCATCAGACTCTCTATTCCGCGGGGAGCCTGCTTCCTCCTCTCTCTCTGCCTGCTTCTCTGCCTACTTGTGATCTCTGTTTGTCAAATAAATAAATAAAATCTTTTTTAAAAAAGAGGACTGTAATTATTCTTATGCTCTACTGCCCATTTATTTGTTCGAAACCTTCTGGAACATCACAGTCTCCTCCCACATACTTCTATGTATCAGTATAAGAAATGTATGGAAATATTACATAATAAGCTGTTAACATGGGCTTCCTTTGATGGAAAGGATAGGTGGAGATAAAATAAATTTTCCTTATATAATAGACTTATTGTCTTATTATGAAGTATATTATTTTTCTAAATATAAAAATCTAATGAGTTACTAAAAATCCTCTCCTTTAGTTGTATTTTACAGACACACACACACACACACACTGCATCCATGTGATAAGGGACCTGGTGATCACTTCCTTTATTTCCTTCAGGTCTCTGATCAAATGTCACTTTCCCACCACCTACTGGAATAGGCGATTAACTTCTGACATGCTATATATTATTCTTTTTTCTTTTTTAGTAGTCTGCTTTCTTTTCTTTTTTTTTTTTAAGATTTTATTTATTTATTTGTCAGAGAGAACCAGAGAGGGAGGGGGAGAAAGAGAGTGAGAAAGAGCACACAAGCAGGGGGAGAGGCAGGCAGAGGGAGAAGCAGGCTCCTCACTGAGCAGAGAGTCCGATGCGGGACTCGATCCCAGGACCTGAGATCATGACCTGAGCCGAAGGCAGGTGCTTAACTGACTGAGCCCCGCAGGCATCCCTTGCTGCTCTGCTTTCTATTACTAGACTATAACCGCCGGGAGGGTGGGGACTTTGGCTGTAGCCACGGCATTCTCAGCTCACAGAGCCGTGCCTGGGTCATCCAAGGGCTCAGTAATATTTGTTGAGCTGAATAAATGCATGAAAGGATGGCAGAGAAATGCGATCGCTGCGGCGCAGACTGAGAAGCGAACAAGTACAGGACGTCCTCCGGAGGCACGTGCAAGTAAGACCGGGATGACACGGGGCTAGGGAAATGGACACAGTCAGTCCAGGCCTTCAAGGAACCTAACAAGCAGCATCCGCAGCAAGGCTCCTGAATTCTCATAGGCTATTAGCGTGTGGATTTAGAAGATACCTGGTGGAAGTTGGATGGAGAAATAAATATTTCTTGGCTTTGTGAACAGTGACAGAGAACGTCTGACGGGCACCAGGACAAGTTTGCCACCCCAGTCGGCTCCTGGCACTCATTGCTGGGTCAGCCCTCACAGGTCCCACCAACTCACACATAAACCAGCAGGACAGGCTTACCAATGAGGAGACAACTGAAGTTGAGGTGTGACTTGTCCAGATTGATGAGAGGATCGGTGGCTTTGCCCACCAGTAGGAAAGGGACGGTGATGTTGTGTTCGGGGATTAAGAAAGTCCAGAAGGCTTCTGTGATGTCCAGATGGGAAGGTGTGAACTGGAAGGTAATCTAAGAAGGCAGTTGGGAACAGAGGAGTAAAAGGTGTTTCTGTTTGCTTGTTCCACATGCCCTTGGAGGCTTCCTGGTGCTGGGGTTATGATGGCTGACATTATCAGGTCATCCCCTCCCCGTTCTGCTGTCTCTGTGAAGGCATGTAAGTGTGGCTGTTCCAGAAATATCAATGTCTGTTTGGACCCTGCCCACAGGTCCTTCTGAGGGGGTCTACCCCCTTCCCACAGCCTCCACAGCCTCCGGTGGCTGGACCACCATATTTCACACCATGTCTTTGTCTGGCATGTAAAAACAGAGAGAATCTGAGAGAAATACGGAATTTTGGCTTTTCCCAAAAAGTTCAGGAAAATCGGCAGCCCTGGGCCACTTGTCTGTGTGTGGTCACCTGACAGAGAAGCACAGCAGCCAGCCAGGGGTGGGCTCAGCATTCCTTGTCATTGTCCCCTGGGCCTGCTCCATTCATTTGTGGGACCTGCCCGAAGGCATTTGAATTCATCATTTCTGTTTCATGGATCTATTTCTGCCTGAGATCCTCTGTGGAATTTATAGGATATGGGGTCTATCATTCTGTTTTGGCCAATGAATTCATGCTTCCCGAGGTCTGACCCCATACTCCAGTCCCCACACCACTGCGTGAACATGAGGACTGAGCTGTGGGACAGGACTCACTTTTCTGTTTTGCCCTTTGGCCTGACCAAGTAAAAACACACCTGTATACTTTTACCACTGTCAGTCCCTTGGGGGAAAAAACAAGCCTTCCTGTTTCTCTATGGGTCCTAGAGTCTCCAGCCACAGTGCCCAGATCCCCTTCTCTGCTTTACTAGTTTCAGTTTTAAAAACTGCAAATGCTAGAACTCTCCATTTCTCCATGGCCAACCAAGGGAGTGCAGGTATGTCTTGTTCATGAGGACGGCCTCCTGTCTATGCCACTCAAGAAATGCTTATTGATTCATGCACCCTCAGGCTGTGCTCCCTCACTCTACCTATGGTCTACAGCACACTTGCTATCCAGAGAGAGAGAGAGAGAGAGATAGAAAGGTCTTTCATCAGATGGTCTTCATTCACATACACACCTCAGCTTTCTTTTCTGGGTGGATGAGGCCCTTCTCTGTAAGGCATGTGAAGGCTGGAGGGTTCTGGAGACTTTCAGTTTCTTCGGAGATCCAGCAGAAGGTGTAGGTGGTGTTAGTGGGGTTCAGGATGGTAAAAGTCCTGGCCGAGGAGGAAGAATTGATCACAGAGAGTGACACAGGGGGGTTGAGGAATAAGACAAACTTTCTCACGATCTTCTCTAGCACAGGCCTCCCTATCTGGGAAGTAGAACATATCTGGGCACTTCATTAACATAGAAATGAAAACTGCATCTCAGCTGGAGCTCCAGACTATGGCTAGCAAACTGGACTTTGGAGTAAAAATGACGCCCAGGGTGCTTCTGTCCCGCTGATCCTCTGTGGTTAAGGGGGTGGTCAGGGATTCTGTGTTTATGTCTTCCAAACTTTCCCCAGTGTTGATACTAAGGAGACCAAATCCAGCTTCCTTACTAGAGCAGTTTTCTGAAGTCCAACCCCAGTAGTTCAAGCCCGCTTTTAGGATTTAGTCTCCCTGACTTCCCTGAATTCTTCCTCCCCATTATTTAGAAGGACAGTGATAGGAACTCGACTGATGCAAACCTAAGCAACTCACCGAAGACTCTTCCCTCCTATGCCCACACTGGTGAACTCAATCACCCGGGTGTTGGGGTCCAGAGCCCCACCACCAGGCCCTCGGAGGTCTGGGTTGCGCCGATGACCGCTGATGTAGTCCGAGTGTTTCAGGTCAAAGTGGCAGAAGGGCAAGATGCTCCGTCCTTTTGTTGTTAGGACCGGACCTTGCTCCCCGGGTGGCAAGTTGGGAATCCTGAGAGATAAAGTTATTCTTACTTGTTTTTAAATCAGCTGTTGCTTTCAGAGTTGGAAATGAATTATTATGTCCACCAGAATGTGAGCTCCAAGAAAGCAGAGACTGTCCTGGTCAATGACACAATCTCAGTCCCTGAACAGTGCGTGATACGTGGTAGGTGCTGACTCATTAACTGTTGAGTGGATGGACGTGTAAATGCGCTGAGGAGGAGGAGCTGAATTCTGGCTCCTTTTCTACATCAAAGTATAGCCTCAGGTCATCTCTCCAATAGTGGTGACAA
Organism: Mustela erminea; assembly: GCF_009829155.1. Taxonomy (NCBI): domain Eukaryota; kingdom Metazoa; phylum Chordata; class Mammalia; order Carnivora; family Mustelidae; genus Mustela; species Mustela erminea. Next base: position 47,836,760 of record NC_045632.1, on the reverse strand, counting down.
AATCTCCCTGCTGTAAACCGAGTAGAGTCTTACCCTCTGGGTCCTCTCATAGGCACCTACTGGGGTATGAACATGGACAGAAAAATCCTAGAAGAGTATCCTGAGTGCCTTGGAGAAGGTGAGGTGGATGTGATCAGACTTAGCCCCAACACCAAGTTCAGGCAGCCAAGATGGGGGGGGAGGGCCCCTGTGGTGGATTGTGGGGCTCCACAAGGCGCTCATGGCCCACGTAGGTCTGTCTACCTCATGCTGGGGTTCATACAGTCCTCTGTAAGGTGGGTGTTCTGCATGGAGTTTTCCTGGGAGTGGTTAGCCTATCAGGAGCTTTCGGTGCTAGAAGTTATAGATTGGCTTTTCTGGAACTGGGTGTGGGCCCTTCCTTCTATTCCTTACCGACATGTGTCAGGTCCACACCTCCACCACCACCAGGTATGTGTATGGGATGATTGTGTGCCAAGTTCTCTGCTAAGTCTTCACTTGAACTGACTTATTTAAGGTTCATGGCGATAGTACAAGGTGGGTATTGCTGTTTGCTTTCTACATGAGGAAACCAAGTCTCAGAAAACATACAAGAAAGTTTTCCTAAGTTCGTGCGTGCCCAAGGACTGGAACCCATCTGTCAACCATTCTGTTGCTCAGTGTAATCCTGTATGTGGCTGGCAGGGGACAGGAGAAAGAGTCTAGAGAGTGTTGGTGAGTGATACAAAAGACCCAATTCTCTTTATATTCCAAGCCCTGGCCCCTTTGAATCTTCCAAAAAAGGAAATATGACCATTAGGATGCTGTGGAGGGGCCCAAGGCTGGAAAGAATAGTGGTAGTGGTGGGACAAAAGAGAGGCCAGGAGATGACAAACTTTGTTCTGGGGAGCACTTCTCCTTACTGGCAGAAAAGATGGCCCTCGAAGTCTCCAACCTCCAGTGGGGAGAATTTCACTTTGAGCTTCTGAGTCTTGCCTGCAGGCACAGTGCCTGAGGAGGGCTCCACAAAGAAGGGTGGGAGGGAAACTTCGTTCCAGTGCTCGGTGGCACTGTCCAGGGTGCTGACCGTGTGCAGCGTGCCCTGGCTAAGCTGGTCTTTTTGAGAGGAACCTGGGGGCAAACAGAGACAGCCAGTGATGTTCCGCATTTGCAGTGGGAGAGCAGGTAGAAGGCAGCCCACTCACAGGTCCAGAGGGAGCCTCTGTGGGGTCTGTGGGCTCACCTCTTCTAGCAGGTATGCTTAATCTTGGGCACTGGGGGTAAGAAATTGGCTTACATCTCTCATAGGAGACTCCTGAAAATACTTCTATTAATTCTACAAGCTTTCTAAGCTGTTTCCTTTTGGCTCAGGGGGGTGGGTCAAAGAGATGTCTTTAGGTATTCTGCCTCAAGAATAATGGGCTGTGAACCTAATTTTTGGAGAATCATTGTTTTAAAAAAGGGGGTTCACAACCTGGGGGCCCATTCAAAAGGTCTGTGAATCTCCAAAAATGCAAGCAACAATGAGTATCTGTCCACCAAGTGTTGAGCCCTTTTCTGAGGACTTTATACGTATCAAGTTGGGTAGGGGTGTGTACTTTCTTGGGGAAACATTTCATAGCTTCAGCAAGGGTCTGTAATCTTCCAAGAGGCTAAGGCCTGAAAAACAAGATTCCCAGGGCTCTGTGGTCAGGGTGGTGGCCTGGTGGATGGCCAGGGTTCAGGTTCCAGGAGGACAGAGGCCAGCTCTTGAGTTTCTCAGACCTTTTTTGTTCTGCAGACACCATGAGACGTTTTCTCTGCTTCTCCTTGACTACTGGGGGGTGGGGAGCTGTAGGGGCAGTGCTCACTGCTCCATGAACAAGGCTCTTCTATTAACTGGGGACTCAGTTCAAGCCCTGGGTTTTGCCTGTCATTGTGTTTACCTTGGTTATCTGGCATCGCAAAACTGACAGTCTTTGTAGTCTCTTCTGAGACCCAGTTGAATTCCAGCTGCACACTTCCTGAATTAACCAGTTCAAAACTGCAGATAGATCAGAAAATAGATTTGAGAAATGTGCTGTCAGCGATTTTTTTCTGTCCACCCATCATCTATACTGTTACTTAACTTCTTTAAGTCATCACTGTGTTTCTTAAACATTTTTTCAAAAGGCAAGTTTTAAGCATTTTATCCAGCATCATGCATTTGCTATGCTAGTTACATTTTCTTCTAAAACATGTAAAATATATACATAGCTATTAAAAGTAAAACTATCCAAATGTTTAGTACGAAAATCATCTGGAACACCGCCAGTAAGTACCCTACGCAATGAGCTCTCTGCATGCATTGCTGTAATCCTGAAACATTTCCATGAGAGAGGAATCAAAATGTGTTTCCCATGACAGTATCTCCTTTAGGTGCAAATTTCATAGTCCCTCCCTTCCTGAAGCATCTCCCACTGGAAACAATGTCCCTGTGGACAGAGGCTTCTTTACCCCTACCTGAGATTCCTTCACTGGCTGAGATTTGTCTCAAATTCTGAATTAGTGGAGCCCTTTCTTGCCTCAAGTTTCCCTGCATCTAAGACAAGAACAGGAGATAGAATCTTTTTTCTGGAATCACATTTAAACTGATCACAATCACAGCAAAGGATGTCACAAGAAAATGATTGTCCTAGAGAAAGAAACACAGTGCTATCCTAGTTTTAGGGAAGTGGTAGGAGTTGAGAGTTTGCAAGTGGGGTGCGCTAGGGTGTAAGAATTAGGTTTCCATTTTCCAATCCAGGTAGACCATGCAGGTACACCCAAAGTTGGACCTCAGGGGCTTGTGTTTATTGTGTACAAGTATGAGCACTGGTCATTATCTTAAAGAAAATTTTATAAAGTGGAGAAATCTTGGTGGTACAGAATACTTCTGATTAAAAAGAGTTCTTGGTTTAGATTGGGATTGGCTTTTTTTTTTTTTAAACAAAGGGCAAGATAGCACTTTTTTTTTTTTTTTTGGCTTTGTGTACCATAGGTCTTTGTAGCAACTACTCACTTTTCTGTGCAGTGCAGAAGCAGCCACAGACAATGGGCATAAACTGATGGGCATGGCCCTGGCCAGAAGTAACTTTATTTACAATGAGAGGCAGCTGGCTGGATTTGGTCCATGGGCCAAGTTTGCCAACCCCTACTTTAGGAGAAATAGGTATCAGCAGGAGGTCCTGTCTCCTGCCTTATCCCTTTTGCTTCTATAAAAATTGGGGAGAACATGTAAAGTGTAACCAATGCAAAATGACTGGAAGAAGTTAATTACTAATTCTTACAAAGTTGAAACAGATCAGTGGTTCACATTTTTGTGCTTGTAATTCTTAAAGAATAGTCTGTCCTTATATGTGCTGTTCTCTCTGTCTAGAAGGCCCTTTCCTTCCTCACTTACTTCTTCACCTGGCTACCTCCTGCTCATCTTCCGCAATTCAGCGGGGCACCGCTTCATCTGGGGCGCCTTCCCTGATGAGCTCTCTGCTTCCTGATTGTCCCCACATCTCAGGCTGTTTTAGGTACTCTCCAGCACACACACAACACCACACCGCAAATATCAATTCACCTATTTTCACCCATCCTCCCCCCACCCACCATGAGCTCCTTAAGATGGGGGCCCACGACATCCTGTATTCCCGTGCATGAGTTCACATAACTCTTTTTCCTTCTGAGGACAATTCTGGCTACAAGTGAAATTTCTAGCTCTGTTTCCCTGGAAACATGATAAAGGAGAAATACCAGTTGCATTATTAGGCAACCCTGTTTATAGTAAAAATGATGCCTGATTGGTAAATTGCATCTGGTCTGGAGGGAATTATGATTCCCTGGAGGGAAGATATAGCGTTGGGGTTTTCTTAGTGTAGTGATTCTTGTAACTGGGCATGTCCCCCACGGGGATCCTAGAAGCTGTACCTATGGAATGGTTATGAGGAGTGTTGCCTTCTCCAGGTTGTGGGGCTTCTAAGCTGAGATGGCCCATTGGCATCAGTGTGTATATTGTCTGAACTGTGACCTGGAGTTGGGGAGAAAAGAGCTGTTCCTGGTTGGTGGTGTGGACTGCTACTGCCAGGATGGTCCCTACCGGGGACCTGATGGCAGGATGCTGCCCCCGCCGCCGGCAGGCTGTGTTTCCTGGCCTCTATCTTGACTTCAAGTGGGAACTTCCATAGCTTTGTGGGTCTGAAGGTTTCACTGCACCTGCAGAGTTACTCTGGTGAGTGCGAAGTGGCTCTGTTGCCTGGTATGTGCTGTCAGAGAAGCTGAAGAATGTGTGGTGAAGGAGTGGGCAGAGGATGGAATGAAAGAGTGTCCCTGTGAAGGTGGGGGCTCTCAGAGACTCACTCAAACACTCGGGTCTGGTAAACCAGCGTTTCTTTAAAGTGCACGTTGCTTGTGTGGCATGCATACGAAGCGAAATTCACATTGGCACTGATCTGAAGATGCAGTTCTCGATAGTTCTCTTCTACAACAGAGTGGGCGGGCTCGGGGTCTGTCTCTATCACCTGTAACAAAGATGGAGCCAGTTAACCCACAGGAATAAAGTGCTGTGGGGAAGCATGGTACTATATTTTACCTGTGCAAATGAGCACCAACACACAAACTCAAGTTCCAGAATAAATGATTCAGGCAAACCTAAATGACTCCTAAATGGGGAAGGAAACAAATTACTGGGAGTAGTAGGATTGCAGAGACATGAGGATTTTTGGTTAGATGGACTCAGAAGAAGGCAGAAGAAAGGAAGTCATAAAGATAGGCAGAGATATTAATGAAATCAAGAATAGATTGAAAACAGAGAGGGCCAAAACTTATTTATTTGGAATGACTTAAAAAGTCTTCAGTGAGATTGATAAAAAAAAAATAAGTACAAATAACCAATATCAAAAATGAAAAGGAAGACATCACCATCAACCCTACAGATTTAAACAAATGATAGAAAATATTATAAATAATATAATTAAAATGCATATGAAAATTTAGTCAAAGGGAAAATTCCTAGAAAAATAATTTAATAACATTGACTCAAGAACAAACCAAAAGCCTGAAGAGTCCTAACACTATTAAAGAACCTGAAGTGTAGTAAAAAAAAAAAATCTTAAAGATCTAACTAAAGAGATAAAATCTGTTAATAAAAGGGAGAAATTAATATTGTAAAATTGTTAATTCTTCCTAAACTGACTTATGGATGCAATCCAATTCCAATCAAGCTTCCATTCATGTTTCCATAGTACTTGTTTAGTGGATTCCAAAATTGGATAGAAAAATAAAGGACCAAGAATAACTAAAACACTTCAAAACAAAACAGTATGGAAAAGGGACTTCCCTTCCAGACAGCAAGGCTGGCTGTGAAGCTATAGAGGTTGAGGCAGGATAAAACTGGCATAGGGATAGACAAATCAACCATGAAGCAGAATACTAAGATAAGAAGCATGCTGGGTATGTATGAAGTTTAGATGACAAGGGAGTCATGGCAGATCGCTAGGAAACAGAAGGGCTAAACAAAAAAGAGGATTTGGCCAGGTTAGTTATCTAGATGGAAAACTATGAAATTGGATCCTTGCCTCACACCATACATAAAGTCCATGTGGGCCAAGGGCTTAAATATAAACAGCAAAGTTCTTAAACCTTAAAAAAAAAAAAAGCACATTTTTTTCTTCCCTGGTAGGGAAGGGCTTTAAAAATAAGACACAAAAATAATAAATATAGAAAATGAGATTAATAGATGTGACTATATTAAACTTAAGAATATTTTTTGTTCATCAAAAGATACATCAAAAAAAGTAAAAAGCTTTAAATTTGATGAAGATGTTTGCAGACAAATAGTAGGAAGGAATAGTAGAGTTTATAAAAAATAAAATGACTCATATTAAGGATAAGCAGCTAATAGAAAAATAGGTAAAAGACATTTATATGAGACAACTATTATGGCCAATAATCATATGAAGACATATTCAACTTTATCAGCAGTTATGGAAATGCAAAGTAGCCCCCAAATGAGACCATTTCTCATTCACATACATGACAAAAAGCGAGAGGTGTGGCAAAGCCAAGTTGTGGAGAAAATGCAGATCAGTGAGATCCCTTTGCCAGTAAGAGTATATACTGGTACAGCCATTTTGGAAAACATTTGGGCATTGCCTTGGAAAGCTGAAATTCACATATCCGATGGCTTGGCAATTCCACTTCTAGGAATATAAACTTTTACAAATGAACACCACTTGACATGAATAGTCATGTTTACAGAAACACTGTGCATGATAGCAGAATCACAAATAATTTTCAAAAGAAGAATGAATGATAACAACGAAATTTTATAGAGCAGTGAAATTGGGTGCACAATAGCCACATGTGACAATACAGATCACATGCAATCTAACCTTTTTAAAAAACTAAAGTGAAAAACTACAACTAAACAGTATGCCTTTTAGAATGCCTGGGTGGCTCAGTTGTTAAGCGTCTGCCTTTGGCTCAGGTCATGATCCCAGGGTCCCGCATCGGGCTTTCTACTCAGGGGGAAGCCTGCTTCTCCCTCTCCCACTTCCCCTGCTTGTGTTCCCTCTCTTGCTACGTCTCTGTCAAATAATAAACAAAATCTTAAAAAAAAAAAAAAGAATGCATAGGTTAAAAAAGAACAACAAAAAAAAACCCCCCAAAATCAAGGGAATAAGTAAACGAGATTCAGGATGGTGATTACATCTAAGAGGGGTGGTGGGGGAAGGAATGGCTGAGAAGCACACGCATATTCCGTGTTCTACTTCCTGTGTTGCTGTGAGTTCATCTCTGTTTATTCTACTAGGCAAAAGAAACCAACCAAGGACTGATTAAAAGAGAGGCATGCTTGGATCACAGATGAGATTCTGTCATGAACCAAAGAGTCTAATCTAATTTTGGATACCCGAGGGAAAGAGGAACTGACCAAAAGGTGAGGCCCCGTGCTGTTGAAAAAGGTGGGGGGGGACTTGCTGCGTGAGGCATCCAGACTGAAACCGAAGCTGGACAGATCAAGCTGTGTGGGGTGGGCATGCAAGTTCAGTTGTCACTTCTGAAATCAAGGTCAAGTAGAATGGGAAACATTTTTTTTCTTTTTTGGTTGGAAGGCAATGATGAGACACTGAAGTAGAGAGCAGCAGGCCCCCAGCCCTGGCAGGCCTGGTCAGATCTGTGCCTGATGTCCTCACTCACCTTTCGTTTTGTAGTCAAAGTCGTGGGTGGGTTTCTGAGCACATCCACCCACTTGACCGTGCGCATGCGGTCATCCCAGTCAGGGACCTGCTCTGCAGGGAGTGGAAACGTGATCCTGGACAGCTTACACTTGATCCCCATCTTCTTCAGATTGATGGGCACGTCTGACTTCATGGTCACCACTGTGTCCTTGGCACACCCAGGGTGGAGGTGGCCCATCTGGGGAAGACCCTGGTATTAGTATTTTTGGGAGTCTGAGCTTAAGGACTTTCGATACCTGGTGGTGACATACTAGAGAAGGGGTAGAGCCAAAAATCTTGGCAAAAAATACGTCATTCAAACCTGCCTATGTAGATGGTCTTAAGGATGTATAAGAGGTTCTTAGATAGAAATACAAGCCTAAAAATGAAAGCAGCTAATATTTGTTAAACTGTTACTTGCTTTGGGCACAATTTAAACATTTACACAACTCTGCTAATTCCTAGGATGACCCAGGGAGATGTAGAGCCATTGCACCTATTGTACAGGCAAGGAAACTTGTAACTTGTTCGTGGTCCTCCCATGAATACTGGAAGAACTGGATTCAGTCCCTGACAGCATGGCGCCAGGTACCACACTCTAAACTACCTGTGCTTCTTCATCGATATGACCTGTATGGACCAGGGACAGGCGCACTCAGTATATTCGCAGTTCTCAGAGTGTGGTCAGGTGACCCCTGGGACCCCTATGACCTTTTCAGAAGTTCATGAGGTCAAAACTACTTTCATCATAATACTAAGATGTTAGTTGACTTTTTCACTCTCATTTTCTCGTGAGTATTCAATGGAACGTTCTAGAGGTTGCATGACAGACAATATTGCGGCAGATCAATGAGAAGCAAATAGGAGAATCTAGCTCCTTCTACTAAGCCCGATATTAAAGAGGTTTGTCAAACTGTAAAATAATGCCATTCTTCTCACTAACTGTTGTATTTTGAAAAACATAGCCATTTTCATGAAAAAATCATACTTATATTAACATAAATAGGTTTATTATTTAAAAATGAATAAATATATGTTTTCAGATAGTCTCAGTTTTAATTTCTAATACGGTAACTATCAACAGATATAACCCACATAAACAAAAGCTTTTTTGAGTCCCTTGATAATGTTTAATAGAGTAAAGGAGTCCTGAGGCCCGAAAAGCTGAGATTCACCGAAGTATACCAGATAAATGGGAAATTTAATTTGGTCTGTAGCATAAAATCATTTATGGTTTAACATATATAAACACGCATATATATATATATATATATATATATATATATATAATAGTCCTACAATGTTTCTGACAGATGTAAAAACTTTCCACTGGAAAGTGAAGGGAGAAGAAAGCTTAGTATTTCTCAAGGCACAAATGTGTGCATGGGTGGTGGGGGTGTCTCTGCAGGAGTGTGTGCGCATGTGGGGCACTAAATGTACTATATTGAGCTCATTTCTGCCTACTTTGACTGATACTTTACATCTCTCCAGGAAGCCAAACTCCCTGAGAGCATGCAAAGATTCAAAAGTGACAAAGCAGGTGCCTGGGTGGCTTAGTTAGTTGAGAGTCCAACCCTTGATCTCAGCTCAGGTCTTGATCTCAGGTTCATGAGTTCAAGCCCTATGTTGCGCTCCACACTGGGCATGGAACCTACTTAAACAAAAAAACTAAAAAATAAAGGTGACAAAGTGGGTCCCTAAATCTCCTTGCCCTCTCCCCCTGTCCATGGGTGAACAGACTTGGTGACCAAAACAGAACAGGAGCAGTAAACACGTCTGGGTATATCTACTGTTCTGGGAACTCAACAGTAAACTATGAAAAACAACTAGCCAGAGGCTAGATTCTCTTAGGCCTTATGGGACGTCGAGATTTGGTCAGCAATTCATAAAATGTGTATTGTGAGATGTTAAAGAAGGGGCCAGAAAATTCCAGGTAAAACAAAGTTAACTAGATTTTAGTGTGCTGAATAGCACTGGGCATCTTTAAGAGAAAGATGTAATATGCAAATTTGATAAATCTCAGTTGTTCAAAAGAACCTACTACCCCCATTTTAGCTTCCAATGAACCACTTTTGCAAGACTAATGCTCTAAAGAACATACTCTTTGGGGGACACAGGTCTATCCTCGGGGACACGAAGATGGGACCTGTTTTCATGCACACAGGTTTCCATGGAATTCCTCAACACCAGCCTAGCAACCATCTCAGCAGACTTCATTCTCTGTTCTTAGACCCAAGGAGACATGAACAGTGTCCTCTGGCATCTGGTCTGAGTAAGGGATAGTTCCTGGGCTGTTTCTCAGCTTGAGAACCATCTATCCCATCCTGTGTATTCATGGGAAGAGACAGACAATCAATTTGATATTGGCTTATGCCTAAGGAAGTCCAGAGAACAGTGAATGGCTTTCACTCACCTGTGGGGAAAAGGAAACTGTAGCTAAAAGGGGCCATTCAAACCGTATCACATTCACTTGGCTGTGGTTTGTGATTGTGAAGCTCACGTTATAGGTGTTTCCAATGTGGCAGTCCCCAAACTGGATGTGGTCCACCAGAGAAGCTATGGACAGAAGCAGAAGGTCTGTGAGTCGTCCCTGGCCTCCTCCTAGGGCTCACTTCCCTAAGGAGGCAGCACCTGAAAGACATGGGGCCCTACCCTCATGCATCCTTCCCTTCTTTAATGATTATTCTGGAAAAATTTGGAGTCCCTTAGCTTAAACTTTCCCTCCTTGGGAAATCTATTTGTCTATCTGTCTGTCTGTCTGTCCGTGCGTCTGTCCATCCATCCATCCACATCCATCCATCTACCTTGGCCCTCACCTCTAAGAGAAAATATAAGGTGCCCACTCCATTTGTTTGCTCAAACAATATTATTAAGGGTTAAAATAAGATAAAATTAAAAAGTCCTTGTTAAACTTGAATAATAAATAATTGATGAGTCACTTACAGTATCAGTATGTTCCATACAACATTTGGGGATGCACAAATAATAAAAAAAACTCTGCTTTTTATCTGAAATTCAAATTTAACAGGGACTTTTATATTCTGATTTTCTAAACCTGGTAACCCTATTGTAAGGGTGAAATCTGATTTCTGAACTGGGGCTCATGCTGGCTCCTGCTTGACCCCTCACAAGAGAGATGTCACCTGGTAGCCACTGACAGGCAAAACGCCATATGTGTGAGGAGTGTTGATTTTAAGTCATGTCATGTAGACTGTCCAATGGTAATAAAGCTTCTAGAAAATGATGAGAATGTGTTTATAACTCAATTCATACCAATTAGCTATACAATTAGGGTGATGGACAAGTGCTTTTGATAATAATGATTACATAAATTTTCTTCTGCCATAAAGAACATAGTCAACTAAATGAAGTGCGAGATGGACCACAGAGGAGCCCATTTTAAACTTTAAGACACACACAAATCACTGAGGGATCTTGCTGAAATGTAGACTCAGCTTCGGTCAGACCAAGGTGCTTGGGCAGGCCCTGCCATTCCCATTTCTACCAAGCTCCCAGGTGCTCCTGATGCTGCAGGGCCTCAGACACCAACAGAATGATGTTCTAGAAGTGGCACAAACCTACACATTCTTTAATTAAAGAAGCCCACAATTTCTCGCGGAATGTCTAGGGTACATGAAACAGACAATGCCGATATTACCCAGCTGAAAGAAATGGGGAAAACTAGAGAGATATGTGCTCCCTTAGCTAATCTGGAATGTGAACTCTGAATTTCACTTATTAGCTAAACTGGAATTAGCTAAAACTCTAAGCTCCCCAAGGTGGAGACTGTCTTCTTACTCTTTAAAATTCCAGGTCTCAGCAGAGTGCCTGGTCCAGGCATGTTGATGCTCAAGAAATGTCCCTCGAGGGAACACGTGATTGAAGGCATTGTCTGAGCCACAAATGAAGGGGCATAGAGTGAGGAAGAGGAGATGCTCTCCCAAATTCCCAGGAAGCTGGCTGAGCTGTTACTTAAAATGGCCTGAGCCAACAGTTGTCAGTACCTCACTTCCATTTCTCTCACCTGTTACCAAGTCTTCCATACTATTTTCCTCAATGATCTCAGAGATCTCTGGGGTCTCAGGGCTGCCGGAAACCACCAGCCCATGGATGTTGCCCAAGGTGATGTCATCCTCATAACCTTCTCCCACCATGTGGATGATTGTCTCCTCATACTGGTTGTCGACCACTGACAAGTGGATGGTGCCTTTCATTCTCCCAACCTTCTGGGATTGGAAAACGACATCGAATCCAGCTGTGTTTCCAGGAGGAACAACCAGGGAGGCCGTGTGAGCTTTCTTTGCTGCAAAAAAGAGAGAGACACGAGATTTAGAACTAGTTTAAAGGAAGATGTAACCAGAGAGATCCTGACTCAGGGGAGGGCAGCTTTATGTGGGAGTGAGTCTTACCTACAGAGGCCCCTGGTGATGAGACTAAGTATCCTGCTGTGGTTGGGTCCTTATTAGTTCCCTAATAAAACAGCCCCTGGGACCCATCGCCCTGCAGAAGCTATACTCCCTCTACCTACCTTTGGCATGTGGTTTGTTCTCCTCTGTGATGTAGATGTAGGAGGTGGTGGGGATCCCTTTCAGGGAGAAGACACCTAGTTGGTCCCTCAGATCGACATGCAGCTGGCATAAAGAAAGCAAGGACGAGTGTTAAGCTTACAGGCGGCTCATGGGTTTTGAGTCTGGATAGAGATATGGTGGTGTTTGGAAAGTATTCAAAAAGTCCTTGTGCCCAGTGCTCACTTATTTGAATTCTTACTAAAAGGGAAATAAAATAAGTATTAGACCTGGGGAGGAAAAGGAAAGCTCAGTTCAGCTCTGATCAAACAAGTAAGGAACTGGTGGTCCAGGGTCTAGGAGTGACTTTATGATGATCAAGCTATGTAGGGTCAAGATGGGCTTGCCAAGGCCTCTGCTGCTGACAGAGGCAGTCGCTAAATATAGTCATTCTATCAAGGCTTACATGGATATGAGTTCCCAAAAACCAGTGTCTCCTAGGTGTTAATCCATCAGTTGCCTGATACTATCATATGGAGGGGCCTGCTGAGTAAAAAAAAAAACCAAAGCAGGCCTATGGCTTAGGTGAAGAAAAGGGGTATTTTCTGGACCACCATAGTGGATGCAAAAACAAAAGCCATATTTCTGATTTTAGGTCTGAGAAATCAGCAGACAGTTTTAGAAGACAGTCACGCTGGTACCATCATAAATACAATCGAATGATATAAGAAATGAGGCAAAAAGAATAAAGAAATAGTGGTACTACATGGGAAGCTTCTGAGATTAAAAAAAATGGTATGTTTAGAAACAATCTTAGAAAGAAACTATATGGAGGAGTTATATGACAAAAATTGACATTAAAAAAATCTAGATAAATGGATGGGAATTCGAAATCTTGCTCCTGAGTGCCTAAATACTCTAACAGTAGAAATTCTTCCCAAATAATTCCAGGATTCCTAATTGGACCTTCTGAAGAACATTAAAAGATAATGTCTAAAGTTCATCTGGGAAGACACATATGTAAAAAACGGGGAATGGGTGAGCAGGAATTTACTCAATTAGATGCTAGAACGTTTTATAAAGCTACAATAATGGAAACCATACAGGGCAATGGAAAACTAGGCAATGTAGACTCAAAACAAACAAACAGAAAAAGAGGACAACAACAACAGGAAAAACACATTTTTTAAAGCATCACAGAGTTAAGAAGGTAATGAGAAGCAGCCAGACCAAGATCTGGGAAAGCACGGGAATCCAGAAAGTCTAGCCTACATTTCTGTGCTGTTTTTGACTTGGAGAGTTTGCTAGTTTAGAAGAGGTAGGTGGGATGCTCAAGTTGTGTTTTTGATGGCCTCTTGGTGCTAAGAGGGCAAAAATATTGTGAAAGGTGGGTATTTTCTTTCCTGTAGACTGTGACCCCAAAGAACCTGCCAATAGGACCAAAGATAGATAGGCTGGCTATAACCCAGCTTGCCCCTACCCCCAGGTAGCAATCCTGCTCTGAGTCCAGGAAATCTCAAGCCCTAAAACTAGTTTTAGGTGATCCTAAGTTTCTAATGTCTCAAAGTACTTGGCAGAAGCCAATGAAAATTGTCTCTGAAGAAAAGGAACATCATCTTTAGTGTTGTTACTTCTAAATAATTTTCAGGTATCATACTCAACACGGGATCGAAGATAACCAGGCACATGAGGAGAAAGGACCACATGGGCAAAAATGAGCAGAAATAGCAGATATCAGAAAAGACCCACAGGCAATCCAGATTTTGGAATGACTGGGTATAGACGGCAAAATGGCTGTGATTACTATGTTGTTCAAGAAATAAACCCAAGTCTGACAGTTTCAGCACAAAGTCAGAAATCTTCCAAACTGACTATATATATTTGAAAAGCAGCCTAATAGAACTTCTAGAACCAAAAAAATATTACAACTGAAGAACTCAGTGGAAGGTATAATAAAAATTAGAGCTAAAAGGAAAGTTAATGAGCTAAAGACAGGTCCTAAGGGATTATCCAGAATGGAGCCCAGAGAAAAACACCAAAACTGATTTAAGACATTGATTGCAGAATCAAGCAGCCAGGTGAATTCCGGGAGGGATCAATGAAAAGAAATCCATACCTAGTCACGTCATAGTGAAACCACAGAAGACGAACACAAAGCGAAAATGCCAGACAAAGTCAGAGGAGAAAGATCACCTTAACAGGACATTTTAGACATAGCTGCCGTCTCAGCAGAGACAGTGGAAACCAGAACACCCTGGAATGAAAGCTCTCATCTGCTGGGAGAAAACAACTGCCGAGGGAGCGTTCTACAGCCGGTAAAAATGACATTAAAAATGAAGACGAAATGGAGAGTGTCAAATACAAGCTGAGAGAATTCACCGCCAGCAGACCTGTGTTGAGGGAACAGTATAGGTGGTTCTTCAGCGGGTGGAGGCAGAGGAGCTCAGATGGAAGGTGCGCTGTGTAAGCGGGGGAGCCATGAAAGGGGCAAACGTGGGTGAATCTAAATGAGCCTTAACTGTATGAACGACAAAACCCGACAATGAGGGGCGCCTGGGTGGCTCAGTCCGTTAAGTGTCTGCCTTCAGTTCAGGTCACGATCCACGGGTCCTGGGATCGGGCCCCGCCTCAGGCTCGTTGGTCAGTAAGGAGTTTGCTTCTCCCTCTGCCTCTCTCCTCCCTTGTTGCTCCTGCTCTGTCTCTCACTTTCTCTCTCTCTCTCAAATAAATAAAAAAACTGAAAAAAAACCCAACAAGATAGTAAGAACATCTTGCGGTGTTTAAAACACAGAGAGAATCCAAAGCCCCTGCGAGGTGTCCTTACTCTCCCCTCGATTTGTGTCTCCCGCTGCTCTTCCGGCCCCTGCGCTCTCACGCTGCTGGCGGCCCCCTAGTTCCTGTGGTGTGCCCGACACATTTTTTGCTTCTGTGCCTTTGTCTGAATAGTTTTCTTTCTCCAGCTGGGATGCAGTCCCTGCCACGCGCCCTTCCTGAAACCCAGCTGTCCTGCAATGCCCAGCTTCTGTGTCATTTTAGAGTGAAATTTTCCTGGATTCCCCTAGATGGGAGTAGATCATTCTCAAAAGTCCTCCAATTCTTCATGGAACCCTTACACAGTTTATCACTTTTTTTTTTTTTTTTGGTAAAACACGGATGTGAACAGAAAAAAAAATAATAAAAATAAAAACAATTTAATTGCTGAACCAAGAGTCCCCTGAGATGTGGCATCTCTCACCCCTACTGAGGTTTCTTTTGCTTCTTCCTTATTAAAAATGCAATGGTCATTACAGAAAAAGATGGAAGGATAAAGAAGACTCCAAGAATACCCATAGTCCTCCCCGCGCGGCTCAGGGTATACCCCTGCACACGCTTCCCGCAGGAACTCTCGGCGAGCTGTGTGCTCTGCTTTCTTACACTCCTTGAGGGCAGACCCCCTGGCTGACTTGGCTCTGCGTGTCCCACGCCTTCCACAGGTTAATGTGTGAGGAACATCAAAGTCCTCACAGGTCAGGGATGGCAGAGACCTCAAAGCCGAAAGTCCGACTTCTGAGTCTTTCTTCTCCCTTTCCGCCCCACACTTTACCCCCGCAGTACCTGGGCGGGGATGGTGCCGCTGTTCTTGAGGACGAGAGGCAGCTTCTCTGACTGACCGAGCAGAAGCCTCTTGAAGAGGAGCAAGGGGTTTCCATGCTGGTTGCAGAGAACCGGCCGCACCACGATCACGCGAGGGAGGGTCCCTTCCCCGAAGATATCAAACCCGAGGCTGCGGTTCCTGGTCAGGTTGCTGCAGGGAGCCGGAGGAGGGAGGCCCGTCAGCAGGGCCGGCTGTGCTGGGCACGGCATTCCCTCCTCAGCCTGCAGGGAGGGGCCGGGGAGCTGGTACCTGGGCAAGCCATCCAAGGTAGCCTCGAAGATACACTGGTAGGTCTGCATGGCCTGCGGGGTGAAGGTCACCGTGGCAAAGGCATGTGAGCGGCTGGCGACACACATCTTATTAGGTTCCACTTCAAAAATGTCAGTGATTCGGGCAATGAGCTGGGGAGGGACGGCAGGGATCAGCGTGTGTCAGCATTTTCTCTGTCCCCACCCCCCCCTTGTGGCAGGATTTTGGGGAAGACTGGAGGGACTGTAGAGACCCTGGCAAGGCCTCAAAAGGGTTTTTTCATTCTTAAGGTTGGCCAGTGGGATTCGAGACTGGCTAGCCCCTCTTGATTTTAAGCTGAGAGCACTAAGGTTTCTTTGCTCTTTTCAAGGGATAGTCTGCAAATTAGGGAGGAGGAAAATAAATGTCTGCCAATCCCTTGGTAAAGACCTATTTTTGAGAAATCAGGCTTGTTCCGTTTTTATGGTTTTAGGGCAGGACAGGAAAAAAGCTGCCCCTTCCTGTCCAGAAAAAGTTCAGAGAGAAATGACTGGATGTCACCAGGGTCTGAGAGAAGTCATGAAAGGGATGAGATCATCTGACATCCCCCAAACCCTCATTTCCAGACAAACGGGCAGCACGAAGCAGCCTGCCCGAGCCGGCACTCGGCTTTGGCTCGCGCCACAGTGTTCCCTCTATTAGACGCAGAGCCGAGTGCTGGATGGCTGAGTGGGCTGCTCATTGGTGTGGACCATTTTATTTTATTTATTTATTTATTTATTTATTTATTTATTTTAAAAGATTATTTATTTATTTATTTGAGAGAGAGCATGAGCGAGGAGAAGGTCAGAGAGAGAAGCAGACTCCCCGTGGAGCTGAGAGCCCGATGCGGGACTCGATCCCGGGACTCCAGGATCATGACCTGAGCCGAAGGCAGTCGTCCAACCAACTGAGCCACCCAGGCGTCCCGGTGTGGACCATTTTAAAACCCAGAGGAAGCACCCGTGGGGACAAAGATCCGGTTTCTTGGGAAACTACCCAGTGACCTCATCTGACTTCTGGCAGGGCCTGAGAGCCAGGTTGTCCCACTCAGCTCTAGCAGTTCTACAGCAGGATTTTCAAGAGCTCTTTCCAAGGCTTCATGCCAGCTCTGGCGGGCTAGCGCCATTTGGGGCTGCTTACCTTGTTGGAGACGGGCTTAACGACGATGTTCACATCACACGCGATCTTCCCCACGTTGCTGATCTTGAACCGAGCCTTGGCCTGATGACCCACCAGGACGTTGCAGAAGATGAACTTGTTCTCGTCCTCCACAAAGAGCCCCCCACCCTCTATGGTCTGGAGGATGTTGAGCAGAGTGGCGCTGCTGCAGATCTGGTGCTCCTCAAATATCACGGCATTGTTGTCGGTCACAAAGGCTGGGGAGAAGGAGAGATGAGGCTTGATGGTCCAGCTCCTGCTTTCCGTACTGGCTAGTGTGAAGGTTAGTGTTCTGACGGAGGGTTCGCATAGAGGAGATGTAGGGGAATTCCCACAAGGGGGCGGGAGTCATGGCGCAGATTCTATCTTCTCTTCCTTTTCTGCACTGTTCTTGCTGGCTGTCAGACAAGACCCCAACCCTCTGTTCCTTCCAGTGCTAAGGAGAGGGATCTGGGGTGGGCATTTGGTGCATGGATTGTGTGGTACCTATAGTCAAAGCAAGAGGAGTTCTCTCTGTGCTTTACCTGAATCCTGTTTGGTTAAAGTTAGAGTATGTGCCATTGCTGACCATTGTTCTCTGTGCATATGTTGTCCACAGGGAATGGCCGGCTTTGGTGTTCCCAGGTCCTGTGTCATACCCCATTACACCACAATTTCCAGATAATTCTATTTGTCTGAGAATCCTGGAGCAAACTCAGGAAGACTAGGAGTTTAAAGCTGAATATCTTTTAGGGGTATATATATGCCTTGCAAGTCTTTAAGGAAAAACATGGCTGAAGACACCACAGAAAGTTCTAAAGACCCAGAGGAAGCAGTGTGGCCACATGTGCCAGCCACATGCATGGCGGGAGTGGGAGGGCCTTTTAAGGGGAGAGGCTGTCCAATCTGAGTGCCCAGTACCTGGTAGACAGGCTTCGGCCAGCAAGCTGTAAGGAATACCAGCAGGCTGGTCTCTTGGGTCTCGGTCCGATATATCGATCGCTATGAATTCCTCACACCTTCCCACGGGGTCAGCCACGCAGTCGACAGTGATGGCCTGTACTCCTCCCGGAGGGATGGAGCCGAATCCGGGGTACACAGTGAACATGCCGTGGGTGAAACGCGCCTGCAGGAATGGTGGAGGGGGTGGGGGGGTGGAGGCAGAGGGGGTGGAAGAGTCAGAGCTCTTCTACCAGAGCTGTAAGATGGCGTCGAGAGGGACCCACGGGGCTTCTCCTCACAGGCTCTCTCTGAACCCCAGCTTTCTCCTGGAGACAGAGCGAGCCCTGGGAATCTTCAGGGATGGGCCCCCTCAGTGCTTTTCCATCTGTGCCCATTCCTTCTGACCAGCTGTGACGGCGTGTGAGCTCAAGGAAACAGACCTACTCCACATTGCACAAGTCCTGCCAGATGGGAATCTCCTGGTGGAGGGGCACAGACGGGTAAGGCTGCGATTTCTGAGTCAGATACTCATGAGTCTGAATCCCATCACTGCTAGATTTTAACTGTTTGACCTTGGGCAACTGACTTCTTTGAGTCTGTCTGTCCATGATATGGGGCTAAAGCCCCTACCTTGAATCACTGGAGGCTTCAAAGGAAGAAATGTGTGTGAACCACTTCCCCTAGCCTCTGGCACAGAATTAGGGCTCAGAAAATGGGATATTATCACACACTCCTCTGGTTCCTAGGAGCATCCTTCCTCTTCTTCCCCTCACACCCCTCACGGACATATAATAGACATAGGATATTGTATAAATTTAAGGCTACAATGTGCTGACTGGATACTGGAATATACCACAAAATGATTACCACAATAATGTTAGTTAACATGTACCAGCTCACATAATCACCTTTTCTTTTTTTGTATGCTGAGAACATTTACCATCTACTCTCTCAGCAACTTTTAAGTGTATAATACAGTACTGCTAACTAGAGTCACCAAGCAAATATTAAATCCTCAGAACTAATCATCTTATAACTGGAAGTTTATGCCCTTTGACCAACATCTCTCCATTCTTTCAACCACTACTAGAGCCTCGTGATCACATTGGGCTGAGGATAATCCAGGGTAATCTCCCTTATCGCAAGGTTTTTCATAAAATCTGTCAACAAAGGTGATCACCTATCATCAGGGAGATGCAAATCAAAATCACAACAAGATACCACCTCATGCCTGTTTGAATGGTTAGTATCAAATTTATTATTGTCCACTGTTGGTAGGAAAACAAATTGGTAAGAAGGAGAAGGTTTGAATAATAAGAATATGGTTGAATGTTGTCTCAAAGGAACAAAGTCACACTGAAGGCAAAGAACAGCAGAAAAGGGTAGACTCAAAACAGCGAGTAGCGAGAAAGGAATGGTGGTCAGAGAAAGGAACCTTAGAAATCAAGAGTTCAGAAGCACCTCAGTTTCCTTTGATGGGAGATCCAGGGTTTGACCTTGAGAGTGAAGTGTCAAGGTGGGAGAGCAGGCAGGGTCATTGGAACGAGGAGGGAGGGTATTAGAGAGAGGCCGCTTCACTGGGAGTAAAGAAAATACAGTGGATTGAGAAGGCAAAACAAACAAGTGAAAATGAACCAAAAAACCCCAACCCTGAAGACACATATGTTAGAAGGGATGAGAGTTATAGAAACATATGTAGAAAATTATGCAAGTTAACTAAATAGAAGGCTTCTGTTGAAGAGGAAAATACTTGAGAAGACATAAAAACCAATATGTAGAAAATTCAATCCAAATGCAGCCAACAATTACTGATGTCCAGAAAGTGCGGAGTACCTACTTTCTCTTTATTTTTGCCTTGAATGCACATGTGCTGGCTAGAGCTGCGGTAGCTGTCTTGGAACCATGAGGAAAAGTCAAGAGACTCACAGACTTCAATGATCTTGGAACCACGAGGAGAGGTCAAAAGACTCACAGACTTCAACGAGCCTCTAAGCCAACACAAGCAACTACCTACCTTATTTAAACATATCCTAGGCAAACCTAAGAGGCTCTTAACTTTAGAAAACAAACTGAGGGTTGCTGGAGGGGAGGAGGGTCAGGGATGGGGTGATGGACATTAAGGAAGGCACTTGATGTAATGAGCACTGGGTGTTACATGCAACTCATGAATCATAAATTCTACCCTTAAACTAATAAAAAAAGAAGAAAAAACCCCCATATCCTCTCTGTTTAGACCACTACTGTTGGGGTGTTACTTGTAACTAAACATAATCCACAATGCACTAGGAAGGCTTCTAGGAAGCCTTCAGTGACTTGTAACAGTTACCAGGAACAACAGAACTTATTCCTTCACCTTTCTGGAGCTTTTCCCTCCACACACACTTCAATTATAGTATTTACCACGTTGTCGATCAATTGCTTATTCACCCTCTGCCTTTTATAAGTGTCTAAAATATTTCCTCTACATCCATTTACAGTTATATCAGACAGTGTTCTAATGTTTGCTTTAATTGATAAACATTATTTAGAAAACTCAAGAGGAGAAGGGAAGTCTATTGAATTTACATACATAATTGCCTCCATGATTCTACTTCCTACTTGATGTTTCATAATTCTTTTTTTTTTTTTTAAAGATTTTTAAAAAGATTTATTTAGGGCACCTGAGTGGCTCCGTCGTTAAGCATTTGGCTTTGGCTCAGGTCATGATCCCAGGGTCCTGGGATTAAGCCCCAAATTGGGCTCCCTGCTCAGCAGGAAGCCTGCTTCTCCCTCTCCCACTCCCCTTGCTTGTATTCCCTCTCTCACTGTGTGTCTTTCTGTCAAATAAATAAAAAAAATCTTTTTTAAAAAGATTATTTATCTGAGGGGGTGCGAGGAGGGGCAGACTCCCTGCTGAGTGCAGAGCCCAGCATGGGGCTCCATCTCACAATCCTGGGATCATGAAGAAACAAAATCAAGAGTCGGATGCTTAACTGACTGAGCCACCCAAGATTTTTTTTCCAAGAAATCTCTACCCACAATGTGGGGCTTGAACTCATGACCCTGAGATCAAGAGTCATATATGCTCTATCGACTGAGCCAGCTAGCTCCCTCCACAATTCCTTCTTTTATTATTTCTGTTCAGAGAACTTCCTTTAGCCAGTCTTTTGGGAGAAACCTGCTGGTAACAAACTAATTTTCCTTCATTTTAGAATACTTTAACTTTCCATTTTTTTCTGAGGCATATTTTGATATGTATGTATGTAAGATTCAGGCATCACAGTTGTCTACTTCCTGCACTTGCAAAATGTTGAGCCATTTTCTTCTGGGCCCTATGGTTTTTGATAAGAAATTTGCTGTCATTCAAATAGTTTCCTTTCTATATGTAAGGTCATTCCTCTTTCACTGGTTTTAAGATTTTTTTTCTTTTGTGTTGAGAAGTCTGACTATGATGTGTGTGGGTGTGGATTTATTTAGGTTTGTCCTATTTGGGATTTGCCCAGATTTTGAATCTATAAGTTTACATCTTTTGCTAAATTTGGGAAGCTTTTGGTCATCATTTCTTTAAGTACCTTTTCAGCCCAACCTTATTTCTTTTCTTTTCTTTTTTTAAAGTTTATTTATTTATAATCTCTATCCCCAGTGTGGGGCTCAAACTCATGACCCAGAGATCAAGAGTCACATGAAAACACTCTCTACCAACTGAGCCAGCTAGCTGTCCCAGCCCAACCCTATTTCTTATCTCTTTCTGGAAATCTGAGGACAGGGATATTAGATTTTTTCCACAGGTCCTTCAGGGTCTGTTCATTTTTTAATTCATTAGACTCAAATAGATTTTTCAATAGAACTCAAAACAGAGTTTATTTCTTCTCTTGTTTAGATTGGGTAGAATAATGGTTTCCCAAAGATGTCCACATCCTAATCCCTGGTACCTGCGAATATGTCACCCTACATGAAAAAAAAAAAAAACCAACCTTGTTGATATGACTAAATTAAGAATTTTGAGATGGGGAGATTATCCTGTATTATCCGGGGACCAGTGTGATCTCAGGGGTCCTTATATGTGGAAGGAGCAAACCTAAGAGAGTTAGACAGGGATGTGACTATGGAAGAGGCTGGAGTCATGTGATGTGAGAAGAAATTGATCCATCATGGCTCGTTTTAAGGATGGAGGAAGGAAATCATGAACCAAGAAAGACAGGTGTCCTCTATAAGCTGGAAAAGTCTCCAGAAAAGTCTCCAGAAAAGAATACAGCTTTGCCAAAACCTTGATGTTAGCCCAGTGAGACTTATGTCAAACTTCTGACCTACAGAAGTATAAGCTAAAAAATTTGTATTGTCCTAAGCCACTATGTCTGAGGTAATTTGTTATGAGGGCAATAGGAAAAAGAGAGAGGAATTTCTATGGTTCTGTATTCAGGTTCATGGAGTTTTTCTTCTATCCCCTCTATCCTCTTGTTGAACCCACCAACGGAGTTAACTTTTGTTTATTTTTTCACTTTCAAAATTTCTATTTGATTCTTTACATCTTCTCTTGCTTTGTTGAGAACTAACTATGTTTTCATTTGTTCCAAGCATGTTTTTAATTGCTCTTTGAAGCATTTTTATGTTGGCTGCTTTACGATTTTTGTCAGACAATTCTAACAGTTATATTAAGGTTGGCACCTATTGCCTATTTCCAATTTGAGATCTTCCTCGTTTTTGGTACGATGCATGATTTTGATTTGAAACCTGGGAATTTTAGCTATTATGAGACTCAGAATCTTATTTAGATCTTCTGTTTGAGTGGGGTTTCTCTGACATCACTCTGTCAAGAAAGATGAAGTAAATCTATTTCATCTTACTAGAGCAGAAGTATTCAAACCTGCTTTTATTTAAGCCAGTCCAAATGGGCTTTGTTTCTTATAAATAGGTGATCCATGATTAAAACATATATGAAGAGATGAAACTTAGTTTTAAGGCAATGAGAACCAATGAAGGTTTTAAAACAAAAGAGGATATCAAAAGAAAAGTCAATGCTTTGCCTGAAAATAAAAGTGATATTTCAAGAGAGCTAGTATTCCTGCCACAGTAGGTTCAGATCTTGCTAGCATAGGGAGGTATCTGTGGCAAGCACTAGGCAGGAGGGAACTAGTTGGAAGACAGCCTTATAGGGTTCCTTTGACAAGGAAAAGGGTGCTCACCTGGTTTGTGACATTTATTTCTTTCTGAACTGCATCAGACAACTTGGTTGCTTTGGAAGGGCCAGGCTTGTAGAAGCTGTCGCTTTCCCGGGATCTTGCATGTCTGACATGGCTGACTCTGATTAAAGAAGCAAGAGGACACCCTCAGGTTGGGGCGGTGACATTAAGTACGACCTGTCAGCTAATTGCATGGTCTCTTCTCCCAAGAATGGGAGAGATAGCCAAGGGGGCATCTGGGAAAGTCAGCTTATTTACCATTAGCAGACCTTATTCAACAATGATAAGACAATTAATTATAAAGTCATTGGACTTATTGAATATGATTCATAAGGACACTGAAAATTGCTGCAAGAAAACAATAATGTTTAAGTGTTTACTTGAGTTCTCTGGAAAGCAGTGTGTGAAAATTACTTATAGAAAATTATTTGTAGGGGCGCCTGGGTGGCTCAGTGGGTTAAAGCCTCTGCCTTCAGCTCAGGTCATGATCCCAGGGTCCTGGGATCGAGCCCCGCATCGGGCTCTCTGCTCAGCAGGGAGCCTGCTTCTTCCTCTCTCTCTGCCTGCCTCTCTGCCTACTTGTGATCTGTCTGTCAAATAAATAAATAAAATATTAAAAAAAAGAAAATTATTTGTAGAAAAATCTGTAACCCGATCTTACTTTAAAAAAATGAGATGTCAAATAAAAACTTAAATTCTGTCCCTTTTCTTCACATTTATAGTCACGGTGTTTTTATTTATTTATTTTTATTCATTTTTAAGATTTTATTTATTTATAAATAAAATAAATAAATAAATAAATAAAATCTCTAAGATTTTATTTGTAAATAAATAAAATCTTAAAAATGAAATCACAAGTAGGAAGAGAGAGAGAGGAGGGTGGGGAAGCAGGCTCCCTGCCGAGCAGAGAGCCTGATGCAGGGCTTGATCCCAGGACCCTGAGATCATGACCGGAGCTGAAGGCAGAGGCTTAACCCACTGAGCCACCCAGGCACCCCAGTCATGGTGTTTTTAAACTGAGTTTAGGCAATAGCTCGAACTTAAGTTCTGTTTGCTTCACCTAAAGCTAGTTTATTCAGTAATTAGTTTTTCTGGAGGCCAGTTAACCTACAACATCCAATGCATTTGAGGTGCAATCTTAAACTTTTGAGAGTTTTATCTAGTTCAGCATTTACTTGCTCAGTGACCAGAACAATTACATTTCAACCCCCTTTGAGTATTTTGCATGAATTTGTACACACTAAGATGAAAAACAAATTAAAACTAAAACAACATAAAGCAAATACAAATATATCATTATATCTATAAGCAGTATTAAATTATGATAAAATAAATGCTAAAAAAGTTGCATAAATTAAGTTGAAATTAAATTAGGAAGGAAGAGACTTATTTTTGTGTGTGTGAAGCAAACATTAGTATTAATAAGCAAGAATCATGCACCAACTTTTATTATAAAGGCTAAAAATAAAAAAGGCTAGGGCTTTTTTTCTCTTTAGAAATAGATTTTAGATAGCTTAGCCCAATATTTCTTGATATGTTCAAACTTAGCCACAATGGAAGAGGGTATCTACAAAAATGCAAAACAATCACAAACAAGATATGTCTGATTTAAACAGCTTAACAATAACCCACAAATTTCGGACCAACTCAAGGAATGTCTGATTTAAAACAATTAACTGGAAAGTCCATTTTAAACTAATTAACTAATTAGGGAGTCAATTAATTAGGACAAAAAGGCTTGGGAATTGGTAAAACTATACTTTTTTAAAAAGGTTTTATTTATTTATTTGACAGGCAGAGATCACAAGTAGGAAGAGAGGCAGGCAGAGAGAGGAGGAAGCAGGGTCCCTGCGGAGCAGAAAGTCCAATGTGGGGCTCAATCCCAGCACCCTGGGATCATGACCTGAGCCAAAGGCAGAGGCTTTAACCCACTGAGCCACCCAGGTGCCCCTGGTAAAACTATACTTAATTTGCCAAGAAAAGGATATGATCATCAAAAGCCAAAAGCATGCAAAAAGGTAAAGTGTTTTAGAGAATTAAGAGCTGACTTGTGAAGAATACAGAGTTTTGCCTTTGGAACAACTAAGAGAGCTGTTGTGACAGTGCCTAGACGGAAGGCAGCAGTGTGCTTCCCTTGTCTGTATTGCTGGGGTACCTTCTGCCACCTCACATGTGAGGGACAGCTCTGATTTCTTTTGACTTAGTTTGTGGTTATATTAGTCCCTCCACATCCTATAGGACAGTAAATAGGACAATGACTTACTGTGAGTCCTGCAGCATGTTATAAGCACCAGGACAACAGTCACAACCCCACATGGAAGATTTTATATTTGTTCAATTAAATCTATCACATGAGTGACAGTAAGAAAGCATACAAAATCTGAGGGCAGAGATGTGGGTTCAGAACTGAGATCTACTGGTGATTTCTTGCCTAATCTTAGACAAGCCATTTCATTCTTTCAGATATTTTTTAAAAGATTTTATTTATTTATTTGACAGAGAGAGAGATCACAAGTAGGCAGAGAGGCAGTCAGAGAGAGAAGGGGAAGCAGGCTCCCTGCTGATTCCAGACCCCGAGATCACGACCCAAGCTAAAGGCAGAGGTTTCTGAGCCACCCAGGTGCCCCAGACAAGCCATTTCTAAACCTTAGTGACCTCACCCCACGAAAAGGGGATTGGGTGAATGTAGATAAAATATTTGAAAGCTCTTCATAAAATACAATGCACTAATTAACCAGAGAATGGCAGGAGGTAAGTATAGACTTGTCTTACACTTTCTTTTGATGAATGGGGCTCTCCCCAGTCAGCCTATAGAGGGCGTACTTGAAGTCAGTAACACCTTGATTTTCTATGCTGAAGGTGGCGCTTTTCCGAGTGCCACAGATCAAAGCCCCAAAGTTGATGATGGAGGAGGGGCTGATGTTGTATTTAGAGTACACCGCATTCACAGAAAACTTGATTGGGATGCTGGCAATGGTTTCACCTCCTTCTGTGATATTGGGTTCAATAATCTAGAAAGAGAGGAAGGATTGGGAAGATGTCAGCCACTATGCTCCAGGAATTCCAGGACTGTCTACCTCATTCTCTGTTTTTGTTACTGCCATGAAGCCAATTTCATTCTTTCTTTCATTTTCTTCATATTATTGCACCAACAGTATTAGAAAATACTGATATCAAACTTACTAGGTGTTAGCCATGGATCAACGTGGACCGAACTGGCCTCCTCTTTCACTTCTCTTCTCTTGCACTTGATGTCTGAACTCAGCTCTCCAAAGATCATGGCTCTATTGCTTGTCTGGTACTCTTGGTTGCTGATGACTTTGCACAGCCCCCCACCTAACCAAACCCTGGAGCATGGGCTAGGCGATGTAGCCTTTATTTATTTATTTATTTTTGACATGAGTCCCACTATCCTGTCACTGAGTGAATCCCCCCTTTGAGCTATTTTACCTGACAGCGCAGAATTGGTTGGTGTTCAATCTTCACTTCCTTTTTTGCACGAAATAACACCTGGACATTTGTGGGCTTTTCCGCTGAGGTTAATGAGCCCTTCTTGGGTTGGATAGAGATCATGGAATTTACATTGGTTGCCAAAATCCCCAAGGAGTCCACAGAAAAGCTGAAAGATGAGAATGAAAGGCCAGTTGAAATCATTCTGGGGAACCCAAGATACTAGAGAGGAGACTGCTGATGGTTGAGTGTCAGCCATGTCTGCTTAAGCACTGTGTCTGGAAGTGCCCACTGTGCTTTGGACTCTGTGAGCCCCCCTCTGCGGCCAGGACTGACTCGGCCGGTGAGTGATGCTTGAGGCAAAGATAGCCATCTCTAGCCTGAGGTCAAAAGGTTCCTTTGCAGGAGGTCTCTGTCCAACAGGGACACTTGATGCTGGATATGGACCAACTAAATGAGTTCATCTTTCTGTCTGTCTAGTACTCCCCCTATCTCTCCCTTTCTCTCTCTGTGTTCCTTCCTCCCTCTCTAGGACTGAATATTAGCACATACACAGGGTACAGTGATGCAGAAGCCAGGGGATCTAAAGACAGAGAAAGTGGGGGCAGAAGCCATTTAGCAGAGGTACTTGGAAAGGGAGGCCATGGCCTAGTGGGGATGAGGTGGGAAGCCCCAGAGAGCAGCTGACTCATGAGAATGGCAGAGGGACTGCAACAGGAGCAAGGAACTCAAGCGGAGGTGGGGCACCTGGAGTTTCTTTGGGGACCTAAATGTCACCCCCACGCTCCAGGAGACATGGCCACACCATTGCTGCATGCTTGGTGCCTGAGCTTCCTCACTTTCCCGCAAGTTCTTTCTATGAATTTTGATCACCTGCTCCATCCCAAGAGTGACTGGTCCATGTAATCGAGAAGAGAAGAACTAACATTCTGTGATAACCTACAACAAAACTCAGAAGCCAGCAGGATCCCACTCAGCGCTAATTCCAAGGGGTCAGTGGTTTTCTTCTAGGTTTGTTAAGCTTCTATTTATATTTATCTATTTCTTTTTTTTATAGATTTATTTATTTATTTATTTATTTATTTATTTATTTATTTGACAGAGAGAAATCACAAGTAGATGGAGAGGCAGGCAGAGAGAGACAGAGGGAAGCAGGCTCCCCGCTGAGCAGAGAGTCTGATGCGGGACTTGATCCCAGCACCCTGAGATCATGACCTGAGCCGAAGGCAGCGGCTTAACCCATTGAGCCACCCATGCGCCCCTATATTTATCTATTTCAATGCATGGGTCTAGGAATGGTAGCCCTGAGGTGGGACTTCTCCCATTTCAGCCTTCTTTTAGCTGAAATGAAGCTATGGTGAATGCACGGAATTTCTTCTAAGTCTGTGAGGGGGAAGTCCCTTTATCAACCACAAATTCTTGCAGCAGAAGGATCATCTTCCATAGAACAGATTGGCCATAGCTGCTGGCATTGCCCCCAAGGGTTGTGTGGCCCTACCTGAGTGACCTCCTCCCTCCCCCCACCTGGCACCACCCTTTCCTCTCTGAGAAATCTCTTATTTAGTCCTTCATTTCTCATCCCGAGAAATGAGCACAAGCTGGAGCTCCACTCCGCCAGGCCACCCTTTGGGTTCTATAACACAGTGGTTCTCAAAATTAAAAAAAGAAAATTGGAAAAAGCCCTTTTTCCATATGAAATCTTACATGGAACGTCAACTTATGAAACAGACTGGAGCCAAGAGGGGGGCAGGTCCGCTGAAGGCCAAGTCTCTACCTCCAGCCCCTCCCTCCACACACAGCCCTCCCCTCGCCTAGCGCGTCTTCTTCCCGACCTCTCCCTCTGAGGCTCTCTCCCACCCCCAGGGCCCTATGGCTCTGGGTGCTTTGAGAGGGACTTCAAGGGTCCCTGTAAAGCCACAGGGTTGAGAGCAGCATGAAAACCTCTGCTCTTAGCAATTGGAATTTCATTCATTTGAAGCCTGAGAGAGGCTACAAACAGAAATGGTTCTTACGATGTCCTCAATCAGGTTTCTGTTTTTACCTCCCAGACAGCACTTCCTCCCCATGAGTGGAGGTGGATGACCATATGCCTGATGGATTCCAGGTTACCTGAACATGATCTCATACTTCCCACGATTCTTCAGCTGGAGGGGCTGCTTCACCTCTTCCATGACCTTCACGATCCCAAAGTCAAGGCCTCCTTCAGCTCCTGCAGAGGCCGCAACCAGGGTGGGGAGGGGGATTAGATGGCATGGGAGTCAGAAGCAGAGGAACTTCCTGTTGAAGTTCCCATGGAAAATCCATGGTGTCAAGCTCAGAAAATTTATTTTCTGAAAACACTGCAGCTGAGAAAACTGCCCGTAACTGAGTCTCAGCAAACAAACGATGGACTCTGCTTCGGCACCTACTTTAGCTCCCTCCATCTTAGGACCGCTGTCCTTCCCTTCATGATTTCCTTTAGTTAAAACTTCTAGTAGCTAAAAAATTTTTTGCATCAAGTATATAGTCAACATAGTTAGAATATTACATATAAATTTGTATTGTTTTACTTAGCACTGCCTCATAAGCATTTCCGCACATAATTAAAAATTCATTATAAATGTGATGATCTTAATGGTCATAAAATACACCATGATATGCTGTTCTATAATTTATTATTATAATATTATTTCTATGGCAATAGTGTTCCTTTTTTAAAAAGATTTTATTTATTTATTTGTCAGAGGGAGAGAGATCACAAGTAGGCAGAGCAGCAGGCAAAGAGAGAGAGAGGGAAGCAGGCTCCCTGCTGAGCAGAGAGTCTGATGGGGGGCTCGATCCCAGGACCCTGAGATCATGACCTGAGCCGAAGGCAGCGGCTTAACCCACTGAGCCACCCAGGTGCCCCAATAGCGTTCCATTCTTAATAGATATTTGGGTTATTTCCAATCTTCCATTAGTACAAATAATGCTGCAATAAATATCCTTGTACATAGACTCATGACATCTAGGCAAACAGGCAGCTCTCATGTTCTCTAAATCTTGCTGAGAAGGAGGACAAGCAGAAGAAGCAAGAGTAATGGAAAACTGCATGCCAACAGGGAGGGTCTAACCTGAGTGTGAGGGCAGTGCAGTGGGCAGAATAATGCTCTGTGCCCTCAGAAGGTCTCCGTGCCCTTATCCCCATGAATATGCTGTAAATATGCATATGAACCTGTGAATCGGC
Organism: Mustela erminea; assembly: GCF_009829155.1. NCBI lineage: Eukaryota > Metazoa > Chordata > Mammalia > Carnivora > Mustelidae > Mustela > Mustela erminea. The sequence continues at coordinate 47,807,298 of NC_045632.1, read as the reverse complement.
TTGGTCATATGGTAAAGGGGGGTGATGGATGGAATTCAGGTTGCTCATCAGCTGACTCTGTCGGTCTGTCTATCTATCTATCTATCATCTGACTTTAAAATAGAAAGAGTATCTTGGATCCTCCGGGGGGGCCTACTGTAATTACTACACAAGTAGAAGAGGGAGACAGAAGTGGAGAATAAGAGAGATGATGGTGTGAGAAGGACCTGACCCAACGATGTTGGCTTTGAAGATGGAGAAAAAAGGACCATGAGCCAAGGATGTAGGTAGCTTCTAGAAGCTAGAAAAGGTGAAGAAATGGATTCTCCTCCAGAGTTCCATCAAGGAACGTGGCTCTGCCGATATCTTGATGTTAGCCCAGTTAGATCAGTTTTGGACTTCTGACCCATGGAACTGTGAGATGATAAATCCATATTGTTACGAGCCACAATTTGTGGCAATTTGTTACAGCAGTGAGGGAAGACTAATGCAGGTAGGAAAAGAGCTCTGCCAACTTTGTAATTATCGGCACCCCTTGTCATCTCTAGCTGGAGAAAACTAAGATTCTTGTAGTCATTTTGCCAACACTACTCTGGGGCTTGCATCACTATTTGCTGAAATTCCACGCCCTCGCCAACAGCCATTGGTCTTCCTCTACATAAGGAATACATTGCACTCAAAGACGTAACTTCTAAACACCCTTTCCCTGAAGGGGTCAACAGACCTTTGGGGAAGGTGATGTCCAAGGCGACGTCGTAAGACTCTGCAAAGACCAAGATGTTTTCAATCTGAACCACACCAACGAGATTTTCTGCATCTAAAACCTGTTAGGGTAAAAGGGTTTCTTCAGTAAAAGCAAGATCCATGGGGGACTTGGAGCTGGAACTACGTGCCACGCAGCAGGAATGATGAAGCAGGAGATGTGGTAGAGAATATTTTGAAGATGTATTTAGCTTTTGTCTTCAGTGACCATTTGGTATGACTGGTGTTCTCATAACATCCTTTGGGAAATGCCAGTGTAGACAATCAATATAAGAATGGGGAAAAGCGACTGCATTTTTCATCTTGTCCACTTATGAGGTTGAAATTATTTGCGTGATTTTCACTGCATTATTGAAGTTTGGGGCTATGAGTATACATACAAAGCAAAGTGTTCTTTGGAACTTCTAAATAAAATAAACCTGAAGAGCATTTTTCTGCCCGTTGAAACAGAAAACTTGCACGTTGTCAATCACCCTTGCTTTCCTGATTTTATAAATCTGAATTCTTCTGTTTGTTTCTGGTTCAAACTATGGAAAAAGCACTAGATTTTCATATAAAATAAGTGTGTTTAGTGTTTCTCTCCAGGAAATTTCAAATGTTTTATTTAAGTGAACACCTTTACTATTCAAGTTGGAAGTGTAAAAAAAAAAAAAAAAAAAAAAAAAAAGCAAGCCTGCCCCCGTCCCCAAGGTGCTCACTGTCCCCTCCCTCCCTGTTCCGAGGAGCACCTGAACCGCTGTCAGCTGTCAGCTGGACCCTACTTTTAACTCCTGAGACAAACAAGAGGGTGATAAAGTGTCCATTCATCAAGGGGAAGAGCCGTTGGCCATGGGGGGTAGCTCTCCCGGACACCCCTGCCTCTCTGGTGGTACCTCAAGTTGAGAAATAAAGTCACCAGCTCTGCATGACTTGTGCTTGGTGTCAAGTGGGAAGTTGGTAGCTGTCACCAAACTCGAGTTTTAATTCAGAATTTCCATCTTGTTTTTCATTGCGCATTTTGCCAACGTTTCACAGAGCAAATTGGACCCACTTAAGTTTTACCTTCTTTTGCTGCTCAGCCTCTGACAGAGATGACAAAAAGGACTGGCAGCAGGAGGGCAAAACAGGACAAACGATCTGGATTACCATTTCCAGGATTTACACAGTACCTTTCTCCCGATAGATGCCATGCACCTAGAACATTCTATTTCCTTTGCTTTCTTATTGGAGTAGAGGGTGGAGGTTAAATTTTGTAACTGAGGGAAACAGGATGAACAATTTAAGAGGTACACAAATAAAATAAAATGAGTTCACCAGAGCACTTTCCAAGGGGACCAGAAAGCAAGGCATTTCCTCATGTAGATGTTGAAGGAATCTGGAGAAGAGAAACCTTAGACAACTTTAAGGAGCCAGAGGGGAAGCTCATTGTGTCTGCTCTGACTAGAACACATAGGGATGCTATGTCATCCCTAAAATTAAGAAATGTTTCCATACCAGCTGGTAAACATCTGTCACATGACCTCTCCAAGTATCCCATCTTGCCTGCCTCCCCCACATCGCCCCCATAGGAACCCCTGGAGGTTCCATGACCCAGCACAGAAGGATGAAGCTGACAAAGCTGGGACCCTACACCAGCCATGCGACCTGGGTCATTGTTGTAGAGACCCTGTCTGTGTAGAGACTGGTGTTTAAAATGTGGACCACCACCCTCTGATATTCAAAACCAATTGTTGATTAAATGAATCTCTAAGTATCTGTGTTCGGCTACCTTAAGGTAGTCATAGGTGAGTGACAAGAGAGCCTGGATTCATTGAGTGGACCCAAAAGTAGAAACAGGATTAATTCATGGAAGTGACAGTTGGAAATCTGAACCCAGCCCAAGGAAGAATTAATAGACCTGTTCAAAGGAAGATCACGCTGCTTTGAGAGTAAGTTTTCTATCCCTGCAAGTATTCAAAGAGAAGCTTGGATAATCCCTTCACTGTCGCAGAATCGATGCAACAAGCATCAAAAGTCAATGACATTCATTCATTCATTTGTTCGTTCATTCATCTTACAGATTTTCCTGAGTAACTTCTACGTTCAGGCCTGTGCTAGACGTTGGGGATCTGATGGGGCAGCAGACTGAATGGTGGCCATGTCTTAACCCCTAGAACCCATGAATGTGACTTTATTTGGAAAAAGTCTTTGCAGATGTAATTAAATTAAAGATCTCAAGGTGAGATCCTCCTGGTTTATCTGGTGGGCCCTAAACCCAATGACAAATGTCTTTACAAAAGACAGAAGAGGAGAGGACACAGGCAAAGAAGGCCATGTGAAGACAAGAGGCAGAGGTTGGAGTGACACAGCCACGAGCCCAAGACCTGGAGCCACCAGGAGCTGGAAAAGGCGAGGAAGGGTTTTTCCCTAGAGGCTTCAGAGGGAATGTGACCCTGCAGATACCTCAATTTCACTTTTTTGGCTTCCAGAATTGTAAGAGAATAAATGTGTGTTGTTTAAAGCCACTTAGTTTGTGATGGTTTGTGGGCATTTGTTACATCAGCTCTCGGGAATGAAAACAGATAGAAGCAAGTCGGGGGAGACCTTGTCCTGATGGAGTTCACAAGAGAAAGGAAAGAAAGAAAACAGGACATCCACCAGGGGGAGGCGCTCTGGAGGACAAAAGGCGAGGGTGAGGGACCCCACATAAGGGGTGTGGGGTGATTAGCGAAACCCAGTTGGAGCAGTGTTGTTTAGTAGAGCCACAGAGCCTAGGGGTAACATTCTTGGCAGGGTTGTGGCAAGGCCAAGGGCCTGAGGCAGGAAAAAGCCAAGAGACCACGTGACAGAGCTGAGGTGTGAAAGCTTCTCTAGGCAGGAAGGGCCTGAGAAGCCCGTGGAGACCCTGGGCTCGGTCTTCACTGCGGCAGGAGCCAGAAGGTTGCTGCGGGGAAGAAAGGGGCTTGAGCTGACTGACCCGCAGCGGGAATCGGGCCCAAATACAGGCAAGAGACGTGCCATGGGCGGCCTGGGAGAGGGCGGCGGCAGTGTGGGCGGAGGAGTGGGTGGGAGGGAGCTAGGCTGGGAGGAAACTGGAGGGCAGGCTGTCAGGGGAAGGAGGGACTCCAGGATGGTTCCTGGGTGTCTGCTGGGAGCACCTGGGAGAAAGGTGATGGTACTGAGACAGGCGGCTGGTCTGAGCCGTGACAGGGTTTCGGAGCGAGGAATTGGGAGTCTCAGGCTTACTTTGGGATAGTAACATCATGCCCTCTCTCCCTCCCTCTGTCTGAGGGGAGTGAGCGCGCTGTTTGTGCAGCGGGCAATCAGCCATGAACAAGACTGTCTCCACAGAGCTTTCAGTTGGGTGCAGAGCAAGACACTGTGGGTCAGTGGTTGTCAAACAGGGATCGGTAAGGAACATGTAACACAGAGACGTGGCTCCGTGTGTGTGTGTGTGTGAGCGTGTGTGTGAGCATGTGCTTATCAGAGAACCCAGGATGTACACATTCTCATGGCCAAGTCTGGAGATGTGCGGCACCTCACCTCCAACCGGATCATCTTCTTGATGTTGACAGGCTTGGAGGGCTGGAAGTACACCTGCAGGCTGTACTCTGCCTTGCTGGGGATGGTCCCCTGCATAGTGGACACGGCGAAGTCATCGCCCAGGTGATCCAGGCTGGTGATCCGCCAGGCCACCGGCAGGGGTGTGACGTTGCGGAGAAGAACCACCTTGCATTCTTTCCTGCAGAGACCAAAAGGAGTTTTGTCTATCTCAAATGGTTCTGATTTATTCAGGCAGGTCCAAAAATGCCCTTCTGGTTACTTTCGTCATTGCTTAGCTCACTAACTGGAGTTCACCAGGGGACAGGGCCTTGCCGTGGCGATGAAGGAATGCAGGATACATATTATCGTCTGTTCTAGTAGTCCCAGAAATAAACATTCTCTATTTAGAATAATATAATGCCAGTGGATAAAAATGTTAAGTTCTAGTTTTTGTCTAGTGTTCTCTGTGCTTCAATTTCTTCCTTCTTTCCTTCCTTCCCTCCTTCCTTTTCCAGGAGAATCTATTTTTTTTGTTGTTGTTGTTGCGTTATGTTAGTCACCATAAAATACAGCATTAGTTTTTGATGCACTGTTCCAAGATTCATTGTTTACATAAAACACCCAGTGGGCCATGCAATACGTGCCCTCCTTAACACCCGTCACCGGGCTCACCCATGCCCCCACCCGCCTCCTCTCTAAAACCCTGTTTCTCAGAGTCCACAGTCTCTCATGGCTCGTCTCCCCCTCTGATTTCCCTCAATTTACTTTTCCTTTCCTTCTCTTAATGTCCTCCATGTTATTCCTTATGTTCCACAAGTAAGTGGAAAAAGGGGAACCCTCTTACACTGTTGGTCGGAATGCAAGCTGGGTAGCCACTTTGAAAAACAGCGTGGAGATTCCTCAAAAAATTAAAAATAGAGCTACTCTATGACCTGGCAATTGCACTACTGGGATATTTACCCCAAAGATACAGATGTAGTGAAAAGAAGGGCCATATGTACCCCAGTGTTCATAGCAGCAATGTCCACAATCGTCAAACTGTAGAAAGAGCTGAGATGCCCTTCAATAGAAAATGGATAAAGAAGATGTGGTCCATATATACTATGGAATATTACTCAGCCATCAGAAAGGATGAATACCCAACTTTTGGTATGGATGGTACCCATCCATCAATATGAATGGGACTGGCGGAGATTATGCTGAGTGAAGTAAGTTAAGCAGAGAAAGACAATTATGTGGTTTCACTTACTTGTGCTTTAACTTCTAAAGCAAAGATTCTTAACCTTTGAGGGCAATGGACTGCTTAGAGAATTTGGAAAAAGTGATTCCTTCTGAGAAAAATGCAAATATGCACACATTTTGGCAGTTAATTTTGGGGGGTGGTTGGCCCTGGACCCCATGGGCAAAACGTCTTGGTTTGTACAGGACCAGAAGTTTCCCCAGATGCAGGATTTTCAGTGCTAAAACAAGGAGAGGGCTGAGAAAATTGGGACGAGTTGGCCACCCTAGAACTAAGTGTTCTTTAAATCCCATCACAGTCCTGGCATCATCCAGAACTCTGACCTGTGCAACAAGAGCCGGTCAAAATGCAATTGTTTGGAGTCCAGTTCAAGTTCTGGGCGGACTCCATGGCAGGTTAACTTGAAGACAGCTGGCTCTGGGTTCTCCTTGATGCAGCAGACAATGCAGTCATCAAAGACACCGACCGCGGTAGGGTAGGCCCATATATTCAGCATCTAAAGGAAGCATCAAAACAGTACATTGGGGCGCCTGGGTGGCTCAGTGGGTTAAGCCTCTGCCTTTAGCTCAGGTCGTGATCCCAGGGTCCTGGGATCGAGCCCCACATCGGACTCTCTGCTCAGCGGGGAGCCTGCTTCCTCCTCTCTCTCTCTCTGCCTGCCTCTCTGCCTACTTGTGATCTCTCTCTGTCAAATGAATAAATAAAATCTTTAAAAAACAACAACAACAGTACATTGATGCTAAGAATGCCGCGGCCTCCAATTTCCCAGGAAAGACTTGCCCTGGTGGACTTGTTTCCGTGTGGCTGTACCTGCTTCTCATTGGGTTTCAGAGTCATGTTGATGGGCTCCAGGAAGTAGGTGTTTGCTTTGACATCATTCTGAAAACAGAAGAATGCCTCCACGACCATTGGGGAACTGTTCAGGATGGTCAGCGTCTCTGTGTTGCCTGGGAACAAGGAGGACTTGTACCTGGAAGTGAACAAAGATTAGGGATGTGGATTTAAGGATGGACTGGGAGTTCAGGTGGCAAAGGAGACTGTGGGGTGTACGGCAGTGCCAGAGGGTAATGTGGTGCACTGAGACAGCAGCCTGGCAGCTAAGCTTCACAGTTGTGAAGACTTGCAGCTGGACTTGACCTCCCCCTCCCCCACCCCTGCCAAGCCTTGGTCTCCTCATCTCTAAGATGGGATGATAATACTTCTTAGGATTCTTATGAGTATTAACACGCAATGGTGTACCTAATGCTCTTCAGGACAGCTACAGATATCAAATGCCCCCAGATGGTAGCTATTATTGCAAAGTATTCTTTTTTTAAAAAAAAGTTTATTTATTTACTTAAGTAATCTCTATACCCAACATGGGGCTCGAACTCACGACCCTAAGATCAAGAGTCGCAGGCTCTATCAACAGAGCCAGCCAGGTGCTCCATTATTGCAAAGAATTCTGAGAAACGTGAGGATCTACCCTTCCCAGGACATATAATCTTGAGAGCAGTTTGTTCTTTCCCACCTGCCTTAGAGATGATCACATTGACCTCCTTCTCCTAGACCTGTACAAGACATTGCTGTTTTGACATGGATTCGTTTGGCGTGGTTCACTGTTGCAAGGCTGTTTCTGTTCCCTTGTGACTTGGGGAAAGAGCCACAGAGGTGAGCACTGTGGGCATTAGAAGCTGCTCGGTTAATGGTTAATAAAAAGGAACCACAGAAAGTACAAGGAATGCTGGTGAAGATGCACAGCCCAGGGACAGTCTGAAAAGCTTTTTGGATATGCAGTGATGGAGGAAGGAAGGACAGTAAACGGTAGAGAGCAACTCAGGGTCAGAGAGGCAGAGTGCAGAGTGCTCTCTGTGGCGCTGCCAAAGGGGTGGTGGCCTTTACTGTGCTAAATCCCATGTGCTAAGTCCTGATTATCCAGTTCAGTTTCACAAATCTGTGGACGGCTGCTTTTATTTTCCCATTTTGCAGATGAGAACACTGAGGCTCAGCAGGGTTTGAGAAAACAGGTAACACCCGGTTGTACTGGGTCTTGTTTTTTGGGCCACTGTAATCCCTCTCCTCCTAGGCCAGTGCAGTCTGGCCCCAAGTTCTGGTGGGTTCCAGGGCTGCCAGGACCCATGTCTCTCTGAATAGCAGGGATTTTCCTGACTCTTGACCCTGGACTGCAGTGTCCATCATGTTCGTTAACGGGAGCCCCCTTCTTCTCTCTCCGAAGCCCTTCTACAGGGCCCCTTCTAGAGGCAGATCCTCTCCAGCATCAGTCAACCCTGTGCGTCTTGGCTTTCTGGTCCAGCCTCTCAGGAACCAAACTCCAGTTATTAAGAGGCTGGAGAACAAAGAGGCTTTGTTTGTTCTACCAAGTCAGCAAGAACACAAACTCTAATCACCATAATAAATGCCAGACTGAATTAAGACGTGCTTAGAGCTGGGTCCAGTTCTGGTCACGCCTCCCTGCCTACACAGTGAGAAGTTTGTACATACCCGAAAAAACTGGTATCTCTAAAAACCTGTGACCGCCAACCTCACCCAGGGCCCCAATTCTGCCCGACAACCTTCTTCTGTTTCTTTACTATTCTACCTCTCCAACTTTCCACAAAAACTGTTTCATCTGCTCTCTATTTTCTCAACATTTCTATCTTCCCTCCGCTTCCCTTCCTGCTAGGGTTGACCTCACAACATGTGTTATGGAGAAAACAGACCGTAGCATGGGAACCTTCTCCCAGGCCCAACCACATCTGCACCCGAAGCCGTCGCCTTCACTCCCCCTAGTGGGCAGTGGTGTACCCTCTTCCTGGCAGGAACAGCATCTCTGTACCCCGTTTGTGTGGTCTCAGGGAGCTGTACCTCCAATGGCCCTTACTTCCTCTGGAAATGCCTACCTCCTCCTCCCTGTGTCCCCTTGGCATCCAAACAGCGTAAGAACCGCAGTGTGTGAGCAGTGTCCCTGGATCCCATGTCCCCTCTTGTCCTTGGCTGCCTGCACTTCTCTTCAGGGCCAAGATTTCCAGAGAACGACCTTTACACTCGGTCTCCATTCTCTCACCTCCCACTGATTCCTCAACTCACTTTGCTCGGGCTTCATCCTCAGAAATCCCCAAAAGGACCTTTGCTTAGACTCCTGGGACCTCTCTGTTGTTGAACCGCATGGAGGTCCCCTGAGAACCAGACCGCAGAGCTTATTCCTTGGTGTGTGTGGCTACTAGCTATATCTCCTAAGCATCTCAAACAACATATCCCAAAGTAGACGCTTGGTCCTACTCTTTCCCCACTAAAACCTCATCCGTCTCCAGGCTTTTCCATCTGGGAAGATGGCACCCACATTCATCTGGGTGGCTTAGCAGAAACTTGGGGTACAAGAACCCGGTTCTCCTGTGGTTCAGAGCTAACCGAGGCAGCAATAGTAAACGCTATGTCCACAGAGCACCCTGGCATGTACCATTCGTGAGTCCAATGGGATGTCTGAAATTTGCCTTGAAATAATGGAACACGTACTTATCTCTTGATTTTCCGCAAAGCAGTGGCCCGAAGTAAAACCTCTCCGTGCTCATAATATACTTCTTAAAGATGACCTCGTTTTGCTTCATGTCTGGCTTTCGCTGAGGAAATACCACTCTGAACACAGGGGAGGAAAAGAGGAGGAGAGGCTGTCTGAGTGCAAGTTCAATGCCCCCATTTGATAGTGACCTGAACCCAACACTCCTTTGTTCAGCAAAGGGTTCAGGTATCTGGAGACAGAATGATTCTTAATCTGAGGACCTTAGTTGACCCCTTATTCCTTCTCCCTCCCTTCCACCATCCCCAGGGATGAGAGCTTGAACTTGAGGAAAAAATTCCCAGGTGTCTTTCATAATGAGTGGCTGATGGTAGACTGAGATAGATTTCCCATGCCAGTGCGCTCAACCAGAAAAACTGAAAATCTCCATGGAAAACTAGTTCTGGTGGACATTAACCAGCTTCAGAGTTCCTTGTTCAGTGTGGGCCCTGGTAAGAACAGCAAAAAAGCTCCTCTTGGTCGATAAGCTATATTTAAGCTTATTTATGGATAAGCTATAAAAGGCCTCAGCCCTGGAGGATTTGTCCCACTAGCTTGCCCAGCTGGGTGACTTTATGTTGTGGATAAGGGGTACGGTGGTGTTTGGTAGCTCAGAAAAATGTCCCCCCATGGAGAGTCACACCTTTAGTGATATTATAGGACAAAAAAAAAAAAAATCCGAGAGTACACATAAAACCTGCTTAAGTTTGCCTCATTGTCCAATAAGCAAACTAACTGGCCAGAGGACGACGCTTCCCTGGCCTTTGCACCTATGAACATTCTCTGTAGCTCACTCTGATGGTCCATGCCATTCCTGTGGCTTCGTGGATGTCCAAGACACCGAAGCCCCATACGACCAGAGGGCCTGGGTGCTGCCGCAGTTCCATGTTAGCAGTAAGAGCTACCTTGCTTAAAGCGCCATGGGGCCAAAAGAAAATGTTTGTCGACTCACTCATTTATTTATTCAATATTTTTTAACTCTCTCTCTCTCTCTTTCTCTTTTAGGTGTAGATACTGTTTATTAATAGGCAAGGCCTACTGAGTTATGCCTTCTTGGATATACCCACAGTCCAGCCCCGGCAGCCTGTGGTCTCGGTGGGCACATATATGGGACGCTTCATAAATCTGCGTGTTGTCCTTGTGCAAGGGCCTTGCTTCTATGTATCGTTCCAGTTCGACCAACTTTCTCTTTTAAGGTAAAATACACTTACTTCGGGTCTTGGCAAATGTAGGGGTAACAGCAGACACCTCGGCAATAGAGCTGGTACTGGCGGCGGGTTCCAAGGATCTCGAAGTTGAACGTCTGGTCGAAGTTCCCGAGATCGTTGGAAGAGAAGTGTATTCGCAGCGTCACCTCACCGTTGGCTGGCACGATCCACCGGAAATGATTCAGCCTGCAAACGACCACAGACCTTTTAAAGAGAGAAGCCTTCCTTTGGGCCTCTGAGAGCAGACAGGGCTGCTGCCTGGAAGAAGTCCTGGCCATCCGGAGGGCCCGCTGGCAGGACAGGCACGCCTTCTATTCGGGGCTCTAGCATTCCCTTGTCTGGGTGACTCAGAGGCCCACCTGATGAATTTCTCCTGGGAGAACTGCCCAGCGAAGTTGTTCTGGTCCATGTCTGACAAGGGGGCAATGGCTCCAGCTGTTCCCGCAGAGAGGCCCTTCCTGTTGATGGCCATGCGACGTTTGTCCTTCTGAGTGTCTCGGGCCTGGTCTGCTTTCTCTTTTGGTTTCTGTCTGCTCCCCTTAGAGGAGGTGGTCTGCTCCTCCTGGGTCTTAATTAAACACAAACACAAAGCTTAAGTACTCATTGACATACACAGAAGACAGAGACGCCTCGAATACGTGTGTGCTGCGTGTTCAGGATGCTGGCAGCTGCCGCGGGCAGAGAGGAGGGCCTAGCCCACTTCCCCAGTGGAGAAGAGGAGGAGAGCTGGTGCTTTCCTGGGCTCCCCATTCCCTGAAGAGGAGGCCGAAGCCCAGAGAAAGCTTCAAGCTGCAGGGAGAGGTTTCCTGCACTGCGTTTTGTTGGGGTATGTTTTTAGTACCTTTTACTCCAGACCCCTCGCCCCCCCCCCCCCAATCACACTGACTTGTGGGCAGACCAGATCTGTATTCCCATAGAATATGCCAGACTCTGAAATTTTCTGACTATTCCTCGAGCGTCATTTCGCTTCTTCCTTCATTCCCTGTATTTTCTGTAAACTGGAAATTAGGCATAAAGTTTGATGAGATTCAGAGAAGGTGCTGTATATGTCACACACCATCCCAACAAGGGACCAAAAAAAAAAGCCACCTCAACCCATGATTACCGATGCACTGTATTCACCCTGGAATGGCACCCGCCAGACCTGGCCTCCATAATGTGGGTGTTTCCCTTTGCTGCCAGCTAGCCCCTTGTGGGATAATGTTCTGGCTTGTAGTACCTTGTTTCCCAACAAAGTACTGCTTTTTAGATCAGTTGGTGCTCCTTAATTGATTACTTCATTTCTAATTTTACTATTCTTTCTATAGTTTTGGTTGCCATTCTTCTAGAATGAAGAGCTTTCCTTTGCCAACTGGGGATGAATTAGAGTTCCTCCTAGAATGGTTAAGTTCAAGAATGCTTAACCCTTTTCTGTTAATGGCTAATTTTAAGGAAAGAAGTGGGTGTCATCATCACCTCCAATGTGGGCAATTTTTTCCATTTTCTTTTTTATTTGGACTTTTTTGTAGTAGGGCATGTCCATTCATGCTGCTGATCTCAGATGATAATTCCCCATTTATTTTTAAATAGAAGTTTGAGGCAATCTCTTCACCAAATTAAGGCTGAGGCGGGGCCTACTGGTGATTTTATTTCCTACCGGTGATTTTATTATTCTTTGCTGATGTGCTTGGTTTGTAGGAAGCTGGGTGGAGAGATTCAAATCTGGGGCTACCATATTTCTCTGGGAATAAATAACCCTTCTCCAGCTTTTAATAGACATACCTTCTGCATATTATTGGTCAAACCTATTTTCCTTTGTGATTTATTCTATTAATTACATACCTATTTTCTTCTACTTACATGTGATTTCATTTCAGTTACTCATAGTTTTGATCTAGCTGGAATTAATTTTACTCTATTGTGTCAGGCAAAGAGATAAAAAGTGAGTTTACCACAATATCCAATCTCATGCTCATAACTTCTTTGAAAATCTGTTCTTTTCTTAGTGTTGTGTGTTCCCTTAACTTGTGTCTATTCTTATTTTTTTTTAAGATTTTATTTATTTATTTGACAGGCAGAGATCACAAGTAGGCAGAGAGGCAGGCAGAGAGAGAGGAGGAAGCAGGCTCCCTGCTGAGCAGAGAGCCCAATGTGGGGCTCGATCCCAGGACCCTGGGATCATGACCTGAGCTGAAGGCAGAGGCTTTAACCCACCGAGCCACCCAGGTGCCCCTACTGATTATTGTCTTCCCTCCCAATACATTCTAATATCTTTTTTAAAGAGAGCTGCTTTTGGAAAAAAAGAGAGAGAGAGAGAGAGACGACGCTGCTTTTGCTTATTATTTCTCCCAAATGAGCTTTAGAGCAATTCAGCAAGTTCCCTAGACCATCCCACGGGGACCAGAAAGGGTGCAAGATGAGAATCAGGCATTTTGAGAGAGGCTCACGTGGGGTCCCCAGCTGGGATACGCGACGAGTTAATGGCAAACACGTCAGTGAATGTGACACCCAACATGATACCCCGTTCTTGACCATGCGGAGGGGGACCTTCCTTGTCTGCCCAACTGAAGTCTTACCAAAGTCAGGAGAACAAGAGGCTGGCTTGCTCCTTACCTTCCCAGAGCCCGCAGTGCCCAAAAGCTCTGCTTCTGCTTCCCCTTCTCTTTTCTCCTCCAGCAGGGACAGCTCTTCAGATGGGGAGATCACAAACACGAAATGCTTCAGGATTTCTGTTGTGGCCAAAGGCAGCCGCTTCAGTGGGTAGGAGATGACTGAGAATAAGGCGGGAGGTGGGATGGGTGGTCCCGAGGAACCCAGACCCAAGATGTCCAGGATCTAAAGGAAAAGCTAATGGTTAATTTCTGAGGCAGAGGGCAGGGTGCCCCAGCTGCTCCCCTGAGTGAGCACAGGGAGGTTTGGGCTCTCCTGCCTCTTCCTAACACTCTTGGGAGGTGCCTCTGCCCTGGGCACATGTTGGGGAAGGGGGGTGAAGGGCCCGTGACACAGCTCTGCAGGTCTTTCTCAACCCCTGTGCCCCCAGAGCAGGCTGGGGCTCTTGCTGTGGACTGCGTGCCCCCATCCTTCTCTTATCATGGTCTTAGTCCCCTTGTCGTGTCTGTCTCTGCAAATGGATGTAAACTCCACTGGGACAGACACTAGGGCTGAGCACACAGCAGGCGCTCAGTATGGTTTAGATGCCAGCTCTCAAGATTCTGATGTCAATGGTACAGAGTCGGTCCCTCTGCCTCCAGGTCCCACGTTAATCTTTCTGTTACCTTTAAATGTTCTTTCTTTCTGAGGCTGAAAGTAAGTGAGGGTTGGAACAGGTCAAGTTTGGCAAAGAAAACAAGTCAGGGTTCTGGGAATTGGGTAAAGGATGGGAAAGAAGAGAGAAGTCGAAAAGAAACCGAAGAGAAAATGCATTCCTCCAGCATTCTCTACTTCTGCTGTTTCAACTGAGTGGGCACCCGCCAGAGCGGGCGGCTTGAACGTTTCTCAGCAGCTCCCATCTCAGCAGGGAAACCCTGTAGCCCAAGCAGGCGATCTCCGCATAAGTCACTGTCACAGCGGTAAATTGGACAGCCCGCTACAGCGTCCGTTCTGTGGACCAAGCAGGCACGTAGGCCGAGCCGGCAGCTGTGTGTGTGGAATCCTGGGTTTCTGACCTGCGGGTCCGGCCGCCAAAGGCTTTTCCTGCCTAAGCGTAGCCAGTGTTAACTCCCAGGGTTTGAATGTCTGTGAGGGAAAGGAATGGGTAGTTTGTACCAATTATTAAATGGAGCCAGGGGTCAAGAACTGTAACCAACAGTCTAAGCTGTCGCTTGGGGTGTGCGGACAACGAGAAGGCGCCACAAGGTAACCTTGGCTATAGTCCTGGAACATAAAACAAGATGAGAAGAAGTTCTTTTTCAAAAAACATATTTCTGGGGAGAAGAGTGGCCAAGAGTCCCCTCAGGCAGAACTGTGAGACGAGTGGCTTGTTGTCATGTGTCCCCCAGTCATCTTCCAGCCTTCGGCCTACCCGGGCCTCTGCGGCGAGACTCTCCACGTGCGGCCTCATCCCACCCCAATCCGCCCCTTTGAGGAATTACCTGTGTTTTCCCATCAACTCCCACCTGCCAAACCTTCCTCCCTAGCTCTGTTCTCTCCTTGTTAAGGCTGCACCTAGTTTCCGATCAACTAAACTAAAAATCAGCAAACTGTGGCCCCCAGGTCAGATCTGGCCTGTTACCTGCTTTTGTAAATTAAGGTGTACAGGGACGGAGTCATGTCTGTTGATTTACATGGTGGTGGTTGTGACAGAGACTGTAGGACTTGCAGCTTGAAATATTTGCTTTCTGGTGTTTTGCAGAAAAAGCTCATTTCTGGACAAAATATTATAAAAACCATCTCCTCCAAACCCTCACGCAGGGGTTTCTGGCAATGCAATATTTTCTAGGGACAAAAAGCCATCTGATAGTATGATTTCTGTCACTATAAAGAAGCTTGTGGGAAGAAGATTTTCAAGTAATTGAGACTCTTGCTTCCACAGTACACCTATCTAGCCAGCCGATAACACTAGTATTGTCAATATTTAAAAAGCAACTCTGAAAATCTATGAAGAACTTACTAAATTTAATACCCCTAAAAGCAAACAATCCAGTTAAGAAACAGGCAGAAGACATGAATAGACATTTCTCCAAAGAAGACACACAGATGGCCAACAGACACATGAGAAGGTGTTGGACATCACTCATTATCAGGGACATGCACATCAAAACCACAATGAGATGCCACCTCGCACCTGTCAGAATGGCTAAAACTAACAACACGGGAAACAGCAGGTGTCAGCAAGGATGTGGGCAAAGGGGAGCCCTCCTACACTGTTGGTGGGAATGCAAGCTGGTGCAGCCACTCTGGAGAACAGCATGGAGGTTCCTCAAAAAGTTAACAGTTGAACTACCTTATAACCCAGCACTTACACTATTAGGTATTTATCCAACTGACACTACAATACAGACTTGAAGGGGCACCTGTACCCCAATGTTTATAGCAGCAGCATCAACAAGAGCCAGTTATGGAGAAGAGCTCTGATGTCCAATGACTGATAAGCGGAGAAAGCAGAGGTGGTATGTGTGTATATATATATAGTGGAATATTACTCAGCTATCAAAAAGAACGAAATCTTGTCCTTTGTGGTGATGTGGATAGAGCTAGAGAGTATTGTTAAGTGAAATAAGTTGATCAGAGAGGCATGCCTGGCTGGCTCAGTTGTTAAGAGTGTGCGACTCTTGATCTCAGGGTCATGAGTTCAAGCCCCACGTCAGGTGTGGAGCCTACTTAAAAAAAAAAAAAAAGTCAGCCAGAGAAAGGCAAACACCATATGACCTCACTCAGATGAAGAATTTAAAAAACAAGCAAATAAACATAGGGGAAGGGAAAAAAAAGGGAGGGAAGCAAATCATAAGAGACTCTCGATGATAGAGAGCAAACAGGCTTGCTGGGGGAGCTGGGTGGGGGTGGGCTGGAGGGGTGCTGGGCACTGAGGAGGGCACTTGTTGGGATGAGCACTGGGTGTCATATGGAACTGAATGAATCCCTAAATTCGACTCCTGAAACCAGCATTACAGTATACGTTAACTAACTAGAATTTAAATAAAAACAAAATAAATACCCCCCAAAACTCTATAGGCAGTTTTTTATGAGGTTAGATGGAGTCATTTAGATCTGTGGAAATTCCCATGTGTTTTCACCAACTAGAAAAAGGTCCTCTTAGCCACTGTTGTCTCCTATCCAAGGGGACCTCAGAGATGAATTAAGGGGGTACAGAAAGGAACCCTTTAGTGGCGGTCAGCACAGTACCCACTGCCCGACTGATCACGTCTCCATCCCAGAGAAGAGTCTGTACCTGATCCTCTTTGGGAAGCCTGTCACTCTCCACGGCCTGCCTCCAGCTCACGCCCTCCAAGTCGGGCGTGGGGATGGTTATGAACGGCACACCCAGGTCCTTCCTCCCCTCGTGGTGGTCCTCCTCCCCTCCCTCCCACTCGCCGCCGCCGCCGCCGCCGCCGTCGCTCCGCTCCTCCAGGGCCCGGAGCTTCTCCAGACGCTCCCTCTCGGCCTTCTCCCGTTCCTGGCGCTCCTTCTCCGCCCGCTCCTTCTCCGCGCGCTCCCTCTCTCGGTCCTTGCGGCCTCGGCGCCCGCCTGACGGGACCTGGCGCTGGTCGTCGGGCTCGTGGGTCATGTCCTCGGCGCCGGCGTGATGCAGCAGGATGCCTTGCTTCCGGTCCCAGTTCATGAGGATATTCTGAATATCCTTCAGAGTCAGCTCGTAGGTCTTAAACTTCTGGGCCAGGTGCTTGTCGGCATCCTTCAGGAGGTCCGCTTCACTGTCCTCTTGCTCCTGCACCAGGGGGAGCCCGAGCAGGTGGATGTCTCCCAGCTGGTTCTTCCTCTTCTTGCTTAGATCATCCTTCTCATTTAAATGTTCCCTAACAGACGTTTTCCTTTCCAGTGCATCCGTCTTGACCTCTAGTTTGGAAAAAGTAAGAATCTAGAAAGCAAAACACATAAAACATGCTTAAAACATGGGGCGCCTGGGTGGCTCAGTGGGTTGGGGCCTCTGCCTTCGGCTCAGGTCATGGTCCCTGGGGTCCTGGGATCAAGCCCCACATAGGGCTCTCTGCTCTACAGGGAACCTGCTTCCTCACGACCCACCCCCCCACCCCCCGCCTGCCTCTCTGCCTATTTGTGATCTCTGTCAAATAAATAAATAAAATCTTTTTTAAAAATGCTTAAAACAGTTCTTTAGGGGAGAAAAAACTGCCTGAGGCCCCACAGGATTGCAGGTGCCTCCTGCCTTACATCAGGACTCTAAGGATCACCTGGGGGGTGTTTGATAAAACATCCTCTCTATGGCCCTTTGTTGTCAACAAACAGAAGTTTAGAATTTGGCTGTGCCCAAGGCTTTAAAAAAAATATGTATTTGGGGCGCCTGGGTGGCTCAGTGGGTTAAGCCTCTGCCTTCGGCTCAGGTCATGATCCCAGGGTCCTGGGATCGAGCCCCACATCGGGCTCTCTGCGCTGCAGGGAGCCTGCTTCCTCCTCCTCTCTCTGCCTGCCTCTCTGCCTACTTGTGATCTCTGTCAGATAAATAAAGAAAAAATCTTAAAAAAAAAATGTATTTATTTACGTAGCCTGGCAAAGAGAAACCAACTTGATTCTTTCTCTCTTTTTAAACTTGCTTTGTGGGTTCTGATTTTCTTCTCCCCTGGATGAAATCCTTGGGGAGGCTCCACAGGTTTCTGGTCATTCTTTGGTGACATAAAGTCGAGTCGAGTCTCAAGAGGACAGCTGGCAGGACAGCCCAGAGTCCCCGTTCCGGCTGACGGCGCTCTTCCTCCCTAAGGGCGGGCTTGGAGGCAGGCCTGGCCAGGGTTGGCTGTCCCCTGGCCTCACTGTACTCCTCCGTCTCCACATCTGTCTGGATCTCTAACACAGCCTGGAGAGCGTGGACCGGTCGGTGGCGGCACAGCTGTCTCCTAGAGCGTTTGCTCACTGAGGAGGGAGGGGGCTTGGCCCCAACCCTCTCTTTCTCCATTGTTGGTAAGATGCGTGACCGCTAAGCGTGGCAGGCGGATCAACTGGCGCCACGGGTCTGCAAGGCCAAGCTGACGTCAGAGTGGCTCCCTAGACTGTGGGTCAAGATAAGCTCTTGGTTGAACATAGGGGCTCCCCAGGCTTTGCGGCTGACTGGAGGCCCCGTTAAGGCAGCCTGTTCAGCAGCATCTAGGGGACTTGTGGGGGGACAGTGGAAAGACAAGGACTGTGGTCAGATGTAACTGGGGGGGGGTTCCCGGAACTCTCTTGGGGTGGGGCTCACGTCTCCGAACCCCAGAGGGCGCGAGGGGAGCCAAATAAAGTGCAGGCCGAGCTCCTGGCCCACAGTCAGCTCTCAGCGAATGTCGGCCCTTGCCTCCCACCTCTGCTCCACCACGAGACCCGAACGGTATCAGGTCAGTTCTGTGGAAGCGACATGTGCTGGCCTGAGGGGCTAGTCACCGCTTCCTCGGTTCTGCCTCTTGCTGAGGAGCGAGTGAGGGTTGCTACCTGCCGGTTGGTTTGAGATTTCTTCGCGGGAGGCTCCTCCTTCACTGGTAATTGCTTTGGCTTCTTGACTTTCCGCTTCAGTTCATCTTCTTCCCTTTGCCGCTCAAGCTCCTGCTGCAGCTTCTTCTCCTGCATCTCCCGTGCCAGCCGCTCCAGCTCCCTTCATCGAACCAGGCCGAGAAAACAAGAGTTCAGAGTCCCTCCGGCCCCGAGACCCTCCTCTGCCTGTGAGGGTCTAGATGGGTGGACCAGGGAAGAGTTTTCTTGGGCATAAAAAGAACGAACAAAAGAAATCTGTGTAAATGGGAAGGAAGGAGGAAGGGGGGCGGAGAAGGAAAGAAAGCGGGGTCTCGGAGCGGTCACTCCGCAAAACGGATGAACTCCAACTCAACGAAGAGGAATTCTCAGTCTGTATTTCTAGTCCAATCTTCTTTCATAAGAGAACAAGGCAAGGGCTAAAAATAAGCTTGATGTTAACAGTTTTTAAAAAGTGACTTTCAGGGGCACCTGGAGGGGTGAAGTCAGGTAAAGGTCCTACTCTTGATTTCAGCTCAGGTCAGGGTCTCAGAGTTGTGGAATTGAGCCCTGGGTCGAGCCCCGTGTCAGGCTCCGTGCTCAGCAGGGCAGCGGGGCACGGGGGGTGTCTGCTGGAGATTCTCTCTCTCCCTCTCCCTCTGTCTTTTCCCCTGCCCTTGTGCATGCTTTCTCTTTCTCTCTCTTTCGCTAAAATGAATAAATAAGCAATTCAGATGAGGCCCGGCTTCCGACACGGTCATGTCTGATGTTCAGACAACAAGAGATCGTATTTTCAATAGCAGTCCCTAATGGCTAGCTTAGGGCCATAGCGCTGGATCTGAAAGCTGTATTCCTCTTCTCTCTCTCTCTAAGTGCACCTTGAAGTGAATTCCTGAAAGCAATGACCTGGACGAGAAAGAAAAGACCTTCCTTTGGAATCCCAAAGCCAGGCTTTTTATACCCCTGGAGAACCAGGCATTTTTACAAGGGACCATCCAGATGAAGAAATGAGAGCACACTGTGGGGGTGGAGAGCACATAAGAGCTCTCTGGGGGTCAGTGGGAGTAATCTGGAAGTAGAGGAAGAGGAGAGAAGGCGGTTAAATAGAAGGGCAAGTATCTTGGGTCTGCCCCTTCCAATGTTTGGAATTCTACGGAAGATAAGAAATCCACCCCCTTTCCCTGGCATGTTTGAAGGTCTGAAGGCAGATAAGACATTTATCCTCCGCCTAACCTGTAGCTGAGATAGCTTGAGTCTCCTGAGCCCCAGGTGGTGTGGAGCGGATCCAGTCATTCCTGTGTGGTCCCCAGCGATGGGCACAGAGAGTGGCTGAGAGCCTGCCCAGGGTCTCTGGCAAAGCCCAGGCTGAGGATCAAGTGGGAGAGGCAGCCAGAGCTCAGGGGACATCACCAAAGGCCACGATGGTGATTGGGGAAGGAGAAATGGCTGAGTTCTGGGGACAAGCATTCAGCTCATGTCAAGAGAGCGGCCTCTCGGTCACCAGCTGCGGACAACTGAGCACAGAGGCTGACTGATGAACTGGACCTAGGGGACAGGTGTCAAGGGAAACTAGGGAGAGCCCCAGGACAGCCCAGGGGCCAGAAGTACCCCCCATTCCGTCATATGACCTCCCCCTAGTCAGACGCCCTCCAGAGAGAAGGAAGGAGAGAATGAGAGAAACCCAGGAAGGCTGCCGCAACCAACACCCTCGATGGGCAACGTGTTTTCCTGCTCTTAGCAGGTCATCCTCCGGGGTCTCCCTTGGTCATGGCTGCTCCCCTGGAAGGTGACCCCAGCCTTCAGGACAGGCTGTGGGTTACTCCCAGGAGAACCACTTCCGCCCTGCCTGGGCCCTGATTCTGACCTCTTCTTCCTCTCGCGGAGGGCCTGCTGAACCTCTCGATTGAACACGGTCTTCTCCTCCTCTGTCATGGCGTCATATTCATCCTCATCAATATTTTGGAGACGCTCCTTCTCTTTCTCAAGTGCCTCCCTGCGTTTGCGTTCTGTGGAGGGAACAAAGACAGGAAAGGGAGTGGAGGGAAGTCCCCAGCCTTGACTGCGGGGTGCCCCGGTGGCTTCACTCCCTGCCTACACCGACTACAGAGCGGTCCGTGCCAGGGGAAGGGGGCTGGCGCCGGGGCGGCGTGCCTGATCTCTGGCAGGCCTTGCTTCACT
Source organism: Mustela erminea (assembly GCF_009829155.1). Lineage (NCBI taxonomy): Eukaryota > Metazoa > Chordata > Mammalia > Carnivora > Mustelidae > Mustela > Mustela erminea. Next base: position 47,786,816 of record NC_045632.1, on the reverse strand, counting down.
CACACGGCTCCAAACCTGGTACCCATCTGGAATAGCAGTTCCAGAGATGCCCCAGTCCCCAGAAGGGTGACTGGGACCTGGGACCTGGCATGGCAGAGAGGATTTTGCAGGTGTGGTTATGCTAAGGACCCTGAACTGGGGAGACTGTCCTAGATTGTCTGGGTGGGCCCAGTATAGCCACAAAGGTCCTTGTAAGAGGGAGACAGGAGGGTCAGAGTCAGAGAACGAGATGATGGAAGCAGAGGTCAGAAGGCTGTGAAGTAGGGACCGTGAGCTGAGGAAGGCTGGTGGCCTCTGGAAGCTCGAAAAGGCAGGGGAAAGGATTCTCTCCCTGGAGCCTTCAAAGAAACGGAGTCCTGCTGATACTCCACTTTTAGGACTCCTGACTTCCAGAACTGCAAGACAGTAAGCCTGAGTCGTTGGAAGTCACCAGGTTTGTGGTAAGTTGCCACTGCAGCGATAGGGAAGGAACAGGCCACCTGCTGACTTTATCCATGACGAACATATGCCACCAGAGTCCTCAGGGTGACAGAGCCATTTGCAGACAAAGGGGCACCATCTCCCACACCCTTTAGACTCCAGGTCCAAAAGCGAGGCTTGCTCCCAGCACGAAGGCTCTCGGCCTCTTTTTCACGCTTCACCAGCACAACTTCCCACCTTCTGTTCCTCGGGGTTTGAGCTTTGGGCTCAGAGAGATGTGTCTGGAGATCTTTCTCTGACACTCACCAAGGGACAGAAACAGATAAGAATAATGATTTCTCTTTCCCGGGCTGCGGTGGAGATCAAATAAGTAATCCTGTAAAGCGTTTAGGCTAGTGCCTGGCAGATTCATAAACGTTCAGTAAAAATTAGATTTTAATATAATACTATTGTTACTGGATGCTGTCTCAGGACTTCTTCAAAGGCAGAGGAATCTTCAAAGGGAGAGGAGCCCATAATGCAACTGCGAAAAACTTCAATCCACAGGTAATTGAGAAAATGAAAGAGATATTTTCTTTTAAGTTGGAAATGAGCTTTCTGAAAAACCAGGAAGCTGGAGGTTGGAACACTGCTGGGGATGCCTGGTCATTCTTCCTAATTTTTCTCTGGTTGAGAATGTAAGGAAGAAGTCTTTGAACTCTGTTTAAGAGCTAAGAGACCTCATGTTTGTAATTATTTCCCTTAATGGAAAAGCATTACGATTTGTGTAGATTTTCCCAGAAGACAGAGTAAGGCCAAGTAAGGAAGGGCTGTGATGTGACCAGTGCTGAGGCCAGAGCAGAACTCTGCCTCCCAGGGACCGCGTGGCTTGCTCCCCTGGGGACCAAAATTGGTTATGACTGCTTCTGACTACAGCAGGAACTCAAGCTGACCTTACTTTGTATGTGTGTATATCTATTTTTCAGTCACTGAAAAAATTTTCAAGCCACTGTTGTAGCGACAGAAAATGCAAAAGTTTCAGAATTACACAGACCCTACTAATTTGCTGTGTGATTTAAAAAAAAAAGAATTATTTATTTATTTGAGAGAGGGAGAGAGAGCAAGCATGAGTGGGGAGAGAGAGCAGAGGGAGAGGAAGAGAGAGAATCTTAAGTAGACTCCCACTGAGCGCGGAGCCCGACGCGGGGCTCACTCCCATGGCCCTGAGATCATGACCTGAGCCAAAACCGAGAGTCATTTTCCTCATCTGTAAAGGGGGGGACAATGATCTTCAGAGAGCCATTGAGAGGATCAAATAACCCCAGGTGCCAGGCCTAGGCGTTTCAGATGTACAAAGTGTTTGCTGTGACGGCTGGACAGAGCCTGCTAAGATGTAGAAACCGGCTCGTGAGGTGTCTCAGCACCTCCAGCTTGGCAAGAAGTGCACAGCTGTCGTAAGCAAAAGCAAGCAGCTAATGAGTCACCTGAGTCAGGTTGGGACCGTACGGTGATGGGGTCCCCTTGGGCTGGCTGTGATTATAGAGGAGATAAAGGGACACACTGTAATATCGGGGGAAAGGGGAATGTGACTATTACGAGAGGAGCCGGCTGGGTTCATCCCTCAGCCTGTCGTCTCTCAACAGGTCACCTGGGTCTGCCAGGTGCCTTACGGGACGGAGGGGAGACATGGCGAATGGAATAGTCCTGGTGGGTCAGCCTGGTGGGGAAGCATTTCACACGGCCCCTGGCTCTGCCAGAGGGACAGCCGAGGAGGGCATGGGGCTTTACCTTCTTGCTCCTTTTTGGCTTTCTCCTGGGCCTTCATGGCTGTGTAATCCTGGGCCATGTTGATAACGTAGATGTGGTCCCGGCAGCCGATGGCCTTCAGAAGGCAGAGGAGAGCCACGGCCATGTTCCGAGCGAAGAGGGTCTCGAGGCTGTCAAACACCACTGCCCGGAAGCAGTCACTCAGCTGAAAGCGCAGTGAGTAGAGATGGTTAGCAGGGCCGCCGTTACCTAGCTCCCTACAGAGAAGGGCTGCTCGTTCCTCTGCGGGCGCTTTCCCTGGGGCTGCAACCAGGTCAGCAGGCCTACCGTGGCCCCGAGGAAAACACCGAGGAGCCACCCTTCCACCTGCTACATTCAACGTGCTGTTAGAAAATACAAGAGAAACACCCAAAGAGTTTACCAGTCACGAAGGATCTTCATTATCTGTATTTGCAGAGTGGAAGGTTGATTCTGTCGCTATGGAAATGGGGGAAGCAAGCGGAATGTGAAAGTGAGGGTCTGGGAAGGTGCCGGGGGTGCAGGATGGAAGGTGGAAAGGCAAGATATTCCCACGCAACCGAAAAACAGACAGCAAGGGCCGCAGGAGCAGGTGTGCCATTCGTAGCTTTCCCAGTGTTAGTAACACCGGCGGCGGGGAAGGAGCTCCATCCTATGAATCACGGAAGAGCGCCCTCTGCTGCACTGATGTGTTACACACACGAGCGCCCCTGGGCAGAGGCTGATCACAGCTGGGTTTTTTGGTTTTTTTTAAAAAATGATTTCATTTGGGGCACCTGGGTGGCTCAGTGGGTTAAAGCCTCTGCTTTTGGCTCAGGTCATGATCCCAGGGTCCTAGGATCGAGCCCCACATCGGGCTCTGTGCTCCGCGGAGAGCCTGCTTCCTCTTGCCTACTTGTAATCTCTGTCTGTCAAATAAATAAATAAAATCTTAAAAAAAAAAAAGATTTCATTTATTTGAGAGAGAGTAAGAGCAAGTGAGTGAGTATGTATGGGAGGGGCAGAGGCAGAGGGAGAAGCAGGGCCCCCGCTAAGCAAGGAGCCCAATGCGGGGCTCGATCCCAGGATCCTGAGATTATGACCTAAGCCGAAGGCAGACACTTCACCTACTGAGCCACCCGGGTGTCCTATCTCTACTGGTTTTTGATGAGGCAAGAATCTTGTGTCAGAATGTAAATCAACTACATCACTAAAGACACCATTTATTGCAACTGCTGTTTTTTTGTTTTGTTTTGTTTTCTTTGTAGCAAGACTGTCAATGAAAGAAGCAGGCAAAATTCCATGTTTCATCCAGGATGGGTGTTTTAAGTAGGTCAGTTCTGAGGGGCCACTTTGCCTGCCCCACGAGATTTAACCCGGGCCCGTGGCACACCTGCACATATACTGGCCCGCCTGGCTCACATCCACTGAAGGGGACAGCACCTTGAGCGCAGTCGCCATTAAACCTGAACACGAGTCATTTCCTCTATTAACACTCCTCTTGGGAAGCTCAGGCCCTGTTTCATTCTATTTAAATGTGCAACTACTATTGTGGCCCAGTTTGAAAAAACCTAGGCAAACGGACAACTCCAGGGCCTGGTGAACAATTTAGCTCTCTGGAAACCATAAGCAGCAAACAGGCTTAAGTGGTACCCTCCCCATTCCTGCTGATCTTGTTTTCTTTTAACTGTACAACACATTCTGAAAAAAAAAAAATGGAAACAATTAATGCGTTTCTTGACTTTAAAAGCAATCTGCCATTGTGAAGTAATTCAGAAATGTAAGGAGAGAACTAAAAATCCACTATCCTGTTAACCAAAGATAAGCATTTACACGTGCCTTGGGAGTTTTTACTAGGTCTGTATGATACACATTTAGAAATACTTTTATAGAAATGTACTTGTGCTTTATGCATTATTTCATAATCTGCTTTTCTCACTGAATAACATATTGAAGATGATTTTTTATAGAAATTAATGAAGTTCTAACTTTCCGTGACTCCATGAGATGATTTTTACTACGCTACCAGAGGGCTGTATCATGACTGATTTTTTAAAGAAATATGTAACCTGCTCACTAGAACTTTAAAGCGTGTGGCTTCAGGCTGCACCAGGGCCCGGGACTGACCAGGGATGTCAAAAGGACAAGCAAATGGCTGTTGGGGACGAAGAAACCCATCCTTCCTGTCCAGGGCCCCTGGATTTTGAGCAGCTGTGGGTGTGCTATGGATCGGAACCTCAGCTCCCAGCACAGGGATGGTGTGGGAGCCCCGTAGCTCTGTGCAGGGGTGGGGGTGGGGGCACAGACCCACCTGGATGCGCTCAGCCAGGATCTGGGTGAGCAGGTCCTCGGGGAGCACACAGCTCACAAGCCCCGTCTCACCTCCGATACTGGGGCTGACGCTGAGCCGGCGCTGCGCGGGCCCTGTAGGGAGGGGGCTGGAGGAAACCTGTGGAGCGAGAGAAGGATCAGGAGTTAGAATCCAGCTTGGTGTCCCAGCAGCTCTCACACATACAAACCATGTGACCTCATGGAAATGCTGAAATCTCTCTGGGCCCCATTTCCTCATCCGTAATATGGGGATTGCATTGTAGAATGGAAAATTCCTGTCTTTCTTAAAGAACTGCTGCGAGCTTCAGGCAGGACACCATGGAAGCTGCTTTGTGTATGTACTGAACACCCTGAATTTGTTCATTCAAGAAATAGTAATTGAGCACCCACTGTGCACGACGGACCCCTCTAGCACTAGGGATACAACAAAGAAGGCTGGCAATGTTGCTGTCCATGTGGACATGGACTAGCGGGGCAGACAGAAAAGGACGACGTGAATATACAAATCAACAACAGTCTCAAGGAGTGGCAAGTGCCAGGGAGAACGGCATGAGGTAAAGGGACAGAGAGGCGTGACAGAGTTGGACAAGAACCTGAGTGTGCTTGCTGGGATCTGGGGAGCACACGGGAGCCTTGTGTAACTAGACTAAGTGAGCGATGGGGAAAAGGGCCAGGCTTCATTAAAGTTGAAGACATAGTCAGGTGTGAACATGCAGGGCTTGTAGACCCCAGGGAGGAATTCGGATTTTATTCCAAGTATTATGGGAAGTTGCTGACATGTTTCAGGCAGACGTGTGATCTGAGTTTTATTTTTGAAAGACCACTGTGCCTGCTGCTTGGGTGACAAGAGTGGAAACAGGAAGGCTAGTTAGTTAGTTAGTTAGTTAGATGTTTCCATGCTCCAAGCAGGAGATGATGGTGGCAGGGATGAGGGTGGTCATGGTGGAGGTGGGGAGACGTGGTTGACGCTTTCCTCACATGCCATTCCCCGAGGACTTGGAAGGGAATGTGAAAGAAAGAGGGGCCCCAAGAATGACTCCTTGAGTGTTGGCTTGGTCAAGTTGGAAAATGGTAAAGTCAATTATTAAGAAAGGAAAAACTGAGGGAAGAGCTTTTTTTTTTTTTTTTTTTTTTTTGACTTGTTCTATTTTGGGAATGGGCCAGAATCACTTCTCAAACATGTAAATTTTGAGGGGTCTCTAAGTCATTCAGTGTGAGTTTGGATGTATGCACCTGAGCTGGGGAAGAAATTAGGATTGGAAATAGAAATTTGAGAGTCATATGCATACTGAAAATATTTAAGTACTTAGGCCATGAGTTGGATAAGATCACCTATGGAGAAAAGGTAGTTAACAAATGGAGATGCCTCAGTTCTAGTCTAGCCCCAAATCCTAAGGATCTGGAGGAGGTGGAGAAGCTGGAGGAGGTGGAGAAGCTGGAGGAGTGGAGGGAGTCCTTAATGGGGCAGAAGGAAAGTAGAAGAGTGTGGTGTTCTGATGGCCAGGAAGTGCTTCCAGGAGGAGGAGTTATCAGCTGCTGTGAGGTCACAGGGGATGAGGAGAGAACACTGGCCGTGGGATCTGGCAAGATGAACGGCAGTGACCTTGAGAGAAGTGGTCCTTGAGAGGAGCGGTGGTAAGGACAAGGGCCTCCCTGGAATAGGTCAAAGGAAGTATGTGGTGAGGCTGAAGAGGAAGGCCTGTGACGAGTCTTTGGAGGAAGAGCTGTGAAGAGGAGTTGACTGGAGGAGGTAATAGCGGGAGGGTGGTCTGGGGCCTCAGGGCAGTATTTTTAAAGACAGGAGGCATATAACATGCATCGATGCTGATGGGGAGGAGTCACTAGGTGGGACACAACGCAAGCGGGAGAGAGGGCATGACTGCCGGAATTCAGAGGTCTGTCTCTGGCTGTGTTCAGCCACCCTGCCTCAGGAGGTGGAGAATTGGGTTTACCAGGGCTGAACTTTTGCTTGGAGAGTATGCAGAAGAGGAAAGGCGAGGCAGAGCCTACAGGGACAGTCACGGATCCCAAACGGGGCAAGAAAACAACCGAAGAGGGGGCAGGCAGTGAAGATATGGACTGAAGGTTTGCATGGGACCAATTACTTCCTGGAGTAAGTCATCTGGAAAGTTAGAAGATGGTGGTCAGGAAGTAGGAAGTGTAAGGCAGAGGTCCTGGAGTTTATGGGTAATGATGAACCCGTTCTAGAACATGACCATGGCAGTGAGTACCTGAGGAGGTCGTGGAACGGAGAAGTGTGAATGTCAGATTAAATGTCATTCAAAAGACCAGGATTTCCAACAGGTGCTCTCCTATAACATGGTGATTTATAAATAAATGACCTTATATTACAGGTCATATCTTCATTATATGATCTAGTACACATTTCTTCCCACTTGCAACATGACTAAACTCCAGTCATTGGAGAGTTCATGCTTTAGGAGAGCTTTGGAAAACCAAACAGCCAATTCTGGGTGAGGCACTCCTATAAGGCGACTGTTGTCCAAACCCTGAGTCCTGTCACACTGTGGCAGCCGCATGGGGGATGGGGTGGTCTTGAATAGGTTCTAAGTTCCCTATTTATTGAAAGGGTAGGGGCGCCTGGGTGGCTCAGTGGGTTAAGCCTCTGCCTTCTGCTCAGGTCATGATCTCAGGGTCCTGGGATCAAGCCCCACGTGGGGCTCTCTGCTCAGCGGGGAGCCTGCTTCCTCCTCTCTCTCTGCCTGCCTCTCTGCCTGCTTGTGATCTCTGTCAAATAAATAAATAAAATCTTTAAAAAAAGGGGGGGTTTGGGGTCACAATTGGGATTTTCTGGTGCCTTTGATACACTCTCACAGACTCCCGTGCAGCCTCCCCAGCCCCTGCAGTTGAAACGAATGGTTTCATCCTCAGCGTTCCTGTAGGATTAGGCTGAGCCGTAGGAAACTGCTGTTGTTGGCCATTTCATATGGTTCACCCCAATTCTATTTCACAAACATCTTTTGTCACCAATCTCATTCTATTGCAGATACGGGTATGTGCAGTCATCTCCCTCATCGGATGCTTGGTGCAGCGCGAGCACAGGGATTTTGCTTCTTTTATCTCTGCTTTGCGAGCACTCAAGCCAGTGCCTCATGTGAAAGTTCTTGCTGAACCCCTGCCAGAGGAGCATGCCTGCCAGCGCCTGCACCATGAGCCTGGAGAGGGCACCCCCAGCCACGACGCCGTGCTGCCAAGGCTGCAGGATGCTGAGGAGGAAGGGCAGGGGGAAGGACCCCAACCCTCCGCCAGGGGAGCCCTGATCTGTACCTGCGGCGTCTCAGGCGCGTGCTGGTGATGCTGCTTCTGAGACCCGGAGCCGTGGCTCTCCGTCTTGCTTTTGGCGATCACCATGCTTCCGCGCAGTGGCTTCGTAGGTTTAACTTCGGGGGTGACCAGCGTGGAATCTGAGGTCAGCTTGCCCAGCGTCTCACTGCTTAGACGTAGTTGTCCCACAGCGGTTTGGCCCGAAGCAGCCTCCTGGGCTACAGAGAGAGAGAGTAGATTTATATTAAAAATCACCCGAGGAGAGCAAGGAAATGATGGTGAGGATGGCACCACACCCAGTATGATGGGTGTGACTCTCTTGAGGACCACAAAGCCATCTCCGCCTGCAGCCATCTGGGAAGGGCTGGGAAAAGAGGCTGCAGGCCCTGAGGCTAGAATGCGGGTTTCTCCAGCACCCAATGTCCCTGCTGGATCCTGTGTTAGTCGCCCCACATTCTCTTCCAGCCCCGAGGGCAAGTGCTTCTGAAACAGCTGGTGCGCTAGGACCCCAGCACTAAGGTGGGGTGATGCGACTGTGTGCCCAGGCAGCTGCCACAGTTCTCCAGTGCACGGGCAGACTCGGTAAGGCTCATTACTCCTCCGTGACCATATTTCAGCAAATAGGTCCTCAGAACACCCTTGGGAGCTGTCACTGGGCTTACCCCGCTCTATCTTTTCATGTGTCCCCTCTGTCTCTCCCCCAGCAGGTGATTATAGGTACAAGGACTGCATACTGCCCCTGGAGGTGGCGGGGGGTGGGGTGGGGGCAGAGGGGCAAAGAGCCTGCAGCCACCAGTAGAGCAACTGAACCAGAGATCTGCAGGCCAGTCCTGCGCTCATCCAGCCCCGTCACCGCCCCCTCCGGCTCTGCCTCGATAATGACTGTGCTGGCCTCCCGCTGTCCGCACCCACTCACCTGGTCCAGAGTACCCCCCCCCCCCCCGCCATGGCTGTGCAGTCTCTTCTGGGCTGTTCTGTGGCTCTCAGTTTTCCTGGTCCTTGCCGTCATTCTGCCCTATCTTAAAAAAGCCAGTCTTTCATTTCTTTCCAGACATCATCATGACAACCCCCTCTCTTTCCCTCACAGCCCGACTTCGAAAACAGTAGTGTGGGCCACATCTGTCAACGGACACATAATATGTATGTAATTTAAACTCTTCTAGTAGCTGCATTAATAAAGTACACATGGCTTTTCATGGTGTGTTTTCTTTAACCCTCTATATCCAAAATGTGATTGTTTCAACATGCGAACAACACATAAAATGGTTACTCTGCTATTGTATAGAATAGCCTTGAACTCATACCACCTCTTCCAACAACCACCCTGGCAGCACACTTCAGTCTGGACTGGTCACATGTCAAGTGGCCAGTGGCTGCGGTGTGGGACAGGCAGGATCGTCCACAGCGTGCCGCGAGTAGAGGTCTGGGCTTAATCCCTCCCTTGAAAGGGCTTTCTCCAAAGCGCCCGGTGACCTCTGAACTGTGAGCCACAGTGGCCCTCTCTCAGGGCTCATGGAATCTCTGACTACATTCCCTCGCTGATTCGATACATTTTGGGAAGTCTTTACTCTGTGTCTGTTCTGTGCTAGGGGCTGGGGATACCGCAGCGACCAGAACTCTCACGCATCTCTGCGTCCAGCCGACATTCTGGCGGGGTCGGCAGACAGTAGAATAAGGAAGTCGTGGAAGTGGTATATGAACCAGTCATAGGGCCTAAGAGACAAATGAGTCAGCAATGGTCCCCCAGACCATCGGGGCTCTGAAGCCGGCCTCCCTGCCTTCCCTGCGCCCTGCTCTCCTGACTGCCCAGCCCTCTGAGCCTCCTCACTCTGCCTTCTTGGACTTCCTGGCTTCTCCTTCACCCACTCGTCCTAAAATGTAAGTGTTCCCCAATGTCAATTTCCATCCCTCTCCTCTTTCTTTTCTTTTCCTTTTTTTTTTTTTTTTTAATTTGACAGACAGATCACAAGGAGGCAGAGAGGCAGGCAGAGAGAGAGGAGGAAGCAGGCTCCCTGCTGAGCAGAGAGCCCGATGTGGGGCTTGATCCCAGGACCCCGGGATCATGACTTGAGCTGAAGGCAGAGGCTTGAACCTACTGAGTCACCCAGGTGCTCCTTTCTGGAGCTTTCTGAGTTGGTTTCCTCTCTTCCAGCAGTTGAACCTCTGATTTTGTTGAGGAAGACTCCCCCAGTTATGTCTTTAGCTTGATATTACCCTCTCAGATTGGAAACTGGAATCCCCAGTGTGTCATGGGACACCAACACAGCTCCATAGACCTCTGTGAAGTGTAGTTTAGTTGAGAGAAAAGGAAGCAAAAATCTAAGAGAACCAGAATTGTGATGCAGCTTGGAGTTCCCACTGAAGGTAGACTAGGCCACCCCCAAAATACGATGAGCAGAGTTCTGGATATGTCATCTCAGAATATGCTGTTATCTTTTGAGCTGTGGGCACTTGAGCTGTGGGCAAACACAGGAAGAAGACTTCTCTTAACTTCCCTTATCTGCCTAAAGAGAGGCGTCCAAAGGGAACTCCATTGTCCCAAAGCCACACGCTGGCAGTTACATCCACCAGGGATGTACCACGCTATCTACCCTCATCGGTTCTTCTGTGGGTCTACTCATCTTCCCTAAAACTCATTTGCTCTCCCCAACAAGGACTACCTCCCTCCTCTTCTTTCCCCGTGAAGACAGTATTTAATTCAAAATTGTAAGCCAGCTCATTTCTTCCTGAGTATCTCCTGCGTACACATAAGATAAACGTTAATAAACTTGCTTTTTTCTTATGAATTTTTTATTATAGAGCCAAGAACTCAGAAGAACAGAGAGAAAATTATTTTTCCTTCCTTACATTACTAAAAAGCTATTTCTGTTATCTTCCCGGCAAAGACTCCTCTATTTCTCTAAGCATCCCATGCAGAGGTACTAAGAGGAGAGGACATGCCTGAAAGCCCCAGCCACTTTTATCAACAGGTTAGTAGACACGGTACACTATTACAGATGCTGGTTTGTGGGCATCTGGGTGGCTCAGTTGGTTAAGTGTCCGACTTTCAGTTTCAGCTCAGGTCATGATCTTGGGGTCGTGGGATCGAGCCCTGCATTAGACAGCATGCTGGGTGTGGAACCTGCCTGTGATCTCTCGCCCTCCCCCTCTGCCCTTCCCCCTGCTCTCTTTATCTCTCAAAAAAAAAAGAAAAAAGAAAGAAAGAAAATGGGGCACCTGGGTGGCTCAGTGTGTTAAAGCCTCTGCCTTCAGCTCAAGTCATGATCCCGGGGTCCTGGGATCAAACCCCGCGGAGGGCTTTCTGCTCAGCAGGGAGCCTGCTTCCCTTCCTCTCTCTGCCTGCCTCTCTGCCTACTTGTGATCTCTGTCTGTCAAATAAATAAATAAAATCTTAAAAAAGAAAGAAAGAAAGAACTGACGTTATGCTGTTATGAATATTTATATAAAAGTGGTTCCGCTCGGAGCAGTCACTCTACTTCGGTATATTTTCACATTGTCCTGCCTCCTAGGTTCTTAGACAACCCGATGGAACCGGGATTCCCAACCTCTGGCATGTAGGCCACACCGGGCCTTATTACAGTGAGGTCCAAAACTCAATTGATTTTCCTTGCCAGTAAGCTTTCTTCTCCTCCCATGTTTCCTAGTTTGGTAAACAACATCGCTCTTCTCCTGGTTTCCTGACGTGACTGCCTGGGACGTCGAGAGCCCTCCTTGGGGCGGCTGGCCCACGCCTGTTCATCCTCAGCATGTCCACTGCTCCCTTTATAAGACGTTACAAGGGCTGCTGCTTTTCCACAGTGACTCTCTGGCCGCTTCTCCCCGAGGGTGAAAACCACCTGACTCCTCTGTTCCTTCAAAATAATACCCAAATTCATAATCCAGGCATCAAGGTCAATTATAATGGGCCTCCGCCCACTTCCCCACCTCTGACTGACTGTCAGCTTCTTGCTTTCTTGGGCTGGAATGTCCTTGTCTTCATCTTTGCCTGTCAACATTCACCTGCTTCCTTCAAAGCTCATTTCCACTAAAACTTCCTGAGATCACGCTTGGTGGAACCCAGCCATCCCAAAGTTGCCCTCCTGTCATGTTCTTTCCCTCTACTCTGAACAAATCCCTGTCTGCTTGCCTTCCATGGGCCACCCTCAAAGGTGGAAGCTGCATCCTATGCATTGTCCTGTTTCCTGTAGTGCCAAGTGTGTGCCTGTCCCGGGCAGCATGGAGCGCTGCAGACGCTTGGTGGAGAGAATTCCTCCTTGGGCTATAAGCTGGCAGCATGCTTTAAGTCAGCCTTCAGCCAGGCGTGGGGGGGAGAAGTTCAGTGTGGGACACAAAGAAGATGGGAATTAGCAGCAGGGGTGCTGGGCACTTGAGCCCAGAAAGTCAGGGGAAATGGGTCTTACCAGACTCTTCTTCCTTCATGGACTGCTCTATGGCAGCCCTAATGCAGAGCTCCCGGGCCCGGATACCCGGGATGTTGCTACCATCGGAGATGGCTTCCAGCACGACGGAGTCAATGTTCAAGCAGGCTGCATTGTAGTATTTGGCCATGTTGACTGCAGTGGCTGATTTTCCTGCAAAAAAGTGTCAGGAGATTGAATTTCCTGGCTCTCAGCAGCTCAGTGTTCTAGACAGAAGAAGCTTCTAGAATGGAGACCGCTATAAAGTGATCTCTCCAAGTGCTTTGCTTTTAAGTCTCGAATATGGCCAGATGTGGCAGCAGAAAACAGAGGCAAGACCAGAACCACATGGATTCTGGTTCTCATTCTACCACCAGTGAGCCGTGCACAGCGTGATGGCAACACGCAGCCTCTCTGAATTTTCTCCTCAGTTAAAAGGTGATTCATTCATGATCTTTAAAAATTTTGTAGCTCTAAGGGTTCCTGGTGGCTCAGTTGGTTAAACATCTGCCTTCAGCTCAGGTCATGATCTCCTGGTACTGGGATCAAGTCCCCTATCGGGATCCCTGCTCAGTGGGGAGTCTGCTTCTCCCTCTGCCCCTCCTCCCACTCTTGAGTACCCTCTCTTTCTGTCTCTCTCTCAAATAAATAAATAAAATATTAAAAGAATTTTTTTTTTTGTAGTTCTACTGTCTTTGATTCTAATGGGAAGATTTTTTGGTTTGAAGAGTAACTTGTGTGGATCTTTTCTCATTTCAAAATGTCTTCTCATTAAAAAGAAAGCAGAAAACACAAATAAACAGGAGAAAAGAAAAAAAAATCCAAAATTTGCTCAGCCAGAGATATTACAGTTAGCCTATGGCTGCTAAGTATGCATGTACAACTCATGTATTTATATTTCTTACAAAAAAGAAACCTGCTCTGTGGTAGACTGAATAAAGACCCTTCCAAAAGATATCCACATCCAAATGCCCGCAGCCTGTGGAAATGCTAACCCTAGGTGGTAAAGCTGCTTTGCAGTTGCAATTAAGCTAAGGATGCTGATACGGGACATTATCCTCCCTTGTCTGGGTGGGCCCAGGGTAACCCCAAGGGTCCTTCCAGGAGACAAGCAGGAAGGCCGGTCCGAACAGGGGATATGATGGTGAAGCAAAGGAAGAGACCCTGGAAGACACTACAATGCTGGTTCCCCCCACACCCAAGATTTAGCTATTTATTTGCGAGAGAGAGAGAGAGAACGAACATGAGCAGGGAAGGTGGAGGGAAAGGGAGAGAATCTCAAACAGACTCCCTGCTGAGCGCTGAGCCCAGTGTGAGGATGATCTCATGACGCTGAGATCAGGACCTGAGCTGAAATCGAGAGTCAGATGCTTAACCGACTGGGCCACCCAGGCGCCCCTATGATGCTGGTTTTCAAGATGGAGGAAGGGGCCCTGAGCCAAGGAATGCAGGTGACATTTCTAGAAGCTACAAAAGACAAGGACATGGATCCTCTCCTATGTGCCTCCAGCGGGAATGCAGCCTTCCTGACACATTTTAGATTTCTGATCTTCAGAAAGGACATCAATTTATATTATTTCAACCTACTAAGTGTGTGGCTGCTTATCACAGCGGCAATAGGAAATTAAGACAGATTGCAAATCCTAAGGATGACATTTTTTTCTCACTTAAAATGATGTATTATGAATATCTTTCTATTCATTCAACATACTTCTACGGCACTTGGAAAAAACTGTGGTGATGAACACACAAAATTTACCATCGTGACCATGGGTATGTGTATGGGTAAGTTACATGTGGTGTAACTTACACCATTCACACTGTGGTGTGACTGTCACCACCATCGAACTCCAGCACTTTTTCCTCTTCCCACATGGAAACCCTGTAGCCACCACACAATAAGGCCCCTTCCTTCCCTCTCCCCAGTGCCTGGAAACCACCACTCTCCTTTCTGTTTCTACGGGTCTGACTCCTTTAAGTACTTTATATAAGTGGAATCATGCAGCAATTGTCTTTGGGTGATGGTTTCTCTTGGTATAATGTCTAAGTGTTCATCCATGTTGCAGCAGGTGTCAGGATTTCCCTCCTTTTTGAGGCTGGGTAATAGCCTATTGGACCACATTTCGTGTTCTCATTCACCTGTCAATGGACAGTGGCGCTGTTTCTAGCTTTTGGCCATTGTGAATAACGCTGCTATGAACAAGGGTGCATGCGGCACTACTTTTAGTGGCAAATTAATTTACTCTACGGATGTACTGAGGCTTAAGTAACCAGTCTTCTGCACTGAATGCTTCAGTTGCTTCCAGTTTTTCATTACGGCAAGCCATGCTGCAGCGCGCAGCCACGCTGTTCATCTTCGTCTGCGTCATTAAATATTTTCCCAAGATAAATTTATAGAAGGAATGTGGCCAGTTCAAAAGATTTGTACATATTTTCCCCTCTCTTTTTAAATGATTTCAGGTCTTGGATTTTTCTTTTATAGTTTAACGTTTTTAAATTATTGAAAGAATATAAGCTCAAACAAGTCAGAGATGTATTAATTAAAAATAAGGGGTCCCTGCTCTTTCTCTAACCCTGTATCTCTGACGTTGGCAATTGAGTAGTTTGGGGATAGTCCTGTGGTATATAAATTTCAAATGGAAGAGTCTTTTATTGTCTCAAAAATTACATATGCGAACTTCACCATAAACCCCACAGGGGCAACCCTTCAGGGCCGTGCATACCGGACAAGGGCGTCCCATGGATGATAATGGCGATGCCTTTCCTGTTCTTGGATATGCGGCCTTCTGAGGAAATATCAATGCCCAGGTGGCGAGCGATCGCCTTGCTTACTGGGTTGTTCTCGACTTCTCCAACTTCTTCTGTGGAGTGGCTGTCAACGCTCTGTAACTTGTCAGCTGCAAAGTAAAAATACACGTGTGTAAGTAAGTGCATGTGGACACGCCTGGGATTCACACGGTCAGTGGAAAGGGGAACAACTTTTCCTTTCTTCGACGCTTTTGTTTTACAAATCACCTGCTGCAAGTATTCTCACTCCCTCACATGGCAGTGACTTTTTTGGCTAATAGTTTGTCCACAACCGCTAGAATTGAAATATACTCTCTGACTGTTAACTCTGTTTTGGGGGAATGTGCCCTGCTGAAAAAAATGATACTAGACACGAGCTGAATTTGCAGCATGACAGGAAATGGCTGAATAAATATGATGGCATATTCATATGCAGAATTAACACCCAGCAGGGCTAGAAGGCTTGCGGGTGCATTGCCAGGAGAAAAGTAAAGAGGTACCGGACAGTCTTCTCAACTCTGCATAGGGAGAACTGTTACCAAAACATTAAAATGCTTGTTTACTTTGAAACATGATTTTTTCCAGGCTCTCGTCATCTTCCTCTTCATCTGGGTAGGTCTTGGATTCGGCCGTGGGAAGGTGCCGCTCTTCGAGGTTGGATGTGACCGAGATCCCTTGGCTCAGTGAGGTCCTCTTTGTACTGGCCGAGGTTCCCAGATCGGACGACAGCCCGTCTTCCTCTTCTGCCCAAGAGCCAAGGATGCAAACACACATGCAGAAGAGTTGGGAGGGGGACAGGGACGATGGGGACACAAAATGAAAGAGAGATAAAGTGGAGAATCACTGACCCGGTCACCATCACCCTGGACTAGCCAACCCCAAGAAATGAGAACGGCAATCGGTTGGCTATTAAGAACTTTCCCTGCCCAGAGTGTTTCTACATTTTAACATAAAAAAAAACCCACAAAAATTATACCGTTGTTTCAGGGAATTTACAAAATTCAGAAGAGTAGGAATTAGAAAATTCATCGGCAAAAGAGACGGAAAGACAAAGAAATGGTGATTGCAACTGCATTTCATGATACCAGAATAGGAGAGCTCCAAGTTCTCAGACTGTTCCTTTCTCATTTTTTCAAAGCTGAACTTGGGATTATAGTGTATATCCCAATTGTAGCCTGTTTTCCCCTTTAACTTGTCATGAACATTTGTCCATGGCCTCACTAAGAACATCTACCATTTTGCCTGCCCAGCGCCTTCCCCACTGGCACTATCTCACAATTCCAATGGGGATATTGGGCTGTGATTGCACAAAATGGTCCCCCCTCCCCCCCGGGGTGGGGGCCAAGACACTGCTCCTGGGAGGCGTGGGGCATTGACATCTAAGGCAGAGAGGTCGGAGCTCTCCTGTGACCGGCCTTGCTGGCCATGGCGTGGGAAGCCGGGAGGACAGTCTGCACATGAGAGCAGAGGGAGCAGACGCTGAGAGAAGCCCTGGGGAAAAGCAGAGTATGCACCTGCCCGGTCCCCTCTGGCCCCCTGGGTCCCTGTTCTCCGCCACCTTTCAGTGGGCCAAATGAAAAAATGAACCTGTCACTGTACTGTTGTAAGGATGGGGACGAGAGTGACAGGGCCCTTCTCTGAGGTCCTGACGCCTTTGTACCTGGCAGCGCCTGCAGCTCTCTACCCCCGTGCCCCCGCCGCCCGCCTCCATGACAGTGGGTTTGAGTGTCAGTATCTGTCCTCACTCCTCCTTCCTGACCCTGGGGCTCTCAAACACAGGGTCTTGTTTTAGTGATCTGTGTACCACACTTCAGCTCCATTCTTGGAACATACATCATGGCAGCTTGTTATAGGCTTAATTGGTTCCCCTAAAATTCTTACATTGAAATCCTAACTCTCTAATACCTCAGAATGTGACTGTATTTAAAGTGGCAAATAACGTTAAAATGAGGTCATATGGGTGTCCTATTCCATCCATACTCCAGTATGACTGGTGGTCTTTAAAAGGAGATTTGAACAGACACCCAGAAGGAAGACCATGTCAACACCAGGGGAAGATGGCTATCTACAAGTCGAGGAAGGAGGTTCAGAAGAAAACAATCCTGCTGACACCTTGGTCTTAGACACTGAGCCTCCTATAGTGTGAGAAAATAAACTTCTGTTGGTTAAGCCCCCAGTCTGTGGTCTCCATGATGGCACTTCTAGCATCTGAGTACCAAGAGTGCTCAATGACATGACCAGGAGAATGCAGGGAGAGGTCTTCTCTCATCTCTGTCCTGAAAGGACAAACTAGTATTCTCTGATCAGCTTCCTTGAGAGGCAAGGTAAGCTCAAGGGTGGGACAAAATGGACTTTATTCAGTTCATTCATTTGCTCTCACAGCACACATTTATTGGACACTACGATGGGGAACGTGTGATCACTGTCTTTATGGGGATTTCTCATTTGGGGGGCAGACGGGCACGAAGAAAACAATTACACACACGACGACTGTTACACAGAGAAAGAAAGCGAGTAACAGCATGGAGGGCACATTTCCGGGATGAGCATGGAAAGCAGGAAGGAGAAGCATGCATCATGCTACAGGTCATCCAGGAGCCTTGAAGGTCAAGTGCACACAAGGGAGCACCATGGGTGTATGATGGGGTAACTCAGGGACACTGGGCCAGGAAGGGCACATTATAAGAGCACAGTCAAGCTTTATGATTGGGATTTGGCCTTGAGGACCATGGAGAGCCAACCTCTTCCTTGTGTGAACCCCCACTCCCTACCTCTTTTAGGGCACCAAGCTATACCCTGTGGGGTGTGTTACTGCATCACTTGGGCTCACACAGAAGCTATGGAACACTGTGGTTACCACCACGGACTCTGGAGCCAGAGAGATCTGGGCCCGAATCCTGATTCTACCCCTTCAAACTGTGGACCCGGCCTGTCAGTGCTTTAGTTTCTCATCTCTATGTGTAAAGCCCTCAGCACGGGGCTGGGTATCTAGCACATGTTCTTCTATACCTATATCTGTTATTATTTAAATTAAATTTAATATATCCTGTATTATTGGTTTCAGAGGGAGAATTCAGTGTTCATCAGTTGCATAGAACACCCAGTGCTCATTACTTCAAGTGCCTTCCTTAATGCCTGCACCCAGTGTTTTGAGGTCTTAACTCCTCGCTAGACTCTACAGAGTGGAGAGCGTACCCCCGTCTCCACTTCCATGCAGCAGGGATGACAGGCCCATTCTGGGAGGGTTAGAAACAAAATCTGTGAGGCGCCTAGCACAGGCCTGGCTGGCCTTGTAGGACGCACGCCTCTGGGGCGCCAGGACGGGGGCTGAAGCCGGGTTCTTGGCACTGAGCTCTCACCGTTTTCCTGGACCAGACTCTCCAGATACTTGGCCTTCATCTGCTCTTCTTTCGACCGCTTCATCTCCTTAAAGTACTCGTACAGCTCTGGGGGCAGCTTGTCCCCCGGAAGGCGGGGGGGCAGCAGCAGGGTGCTGTAGGAATCGTAGCCTTTCAGCATTCGTAAGATCTGCAAGAGGAGGAGGGCCACGGCTGTTGGCTGGCTGGAAGCTTCCTCCTGAGCGCCCTCATGGGCCCTGCGGACCCACCTTGAAGGCCTTGGCTCCTGCCTGAGGCAGGGGTGTGTAGCATGGGCCTTCGGGGAGGTCTAAAGAGAAAGGCTTGGCCGGGAATCTGGGGATATAAGATCTTGAATTTTGCCCCATTTAAGCCTGGGCATTTCACATGTGGGAGAGGATTTTCCTCTTGTTTTATAAATAACATATACTGTTTTTTTCCCATTGACAAAAGTACAGGGCTCCATTATCTACTCTGAGGGACATGTTCTTGAAAAATCCTGTGGGGAGCAATGTTAGACGAGGAAGGCGGTTGTCTCATAAACAGATGATCCAGGGAAAAACTGGTAAAATGGTATTAA
Organism: Mustela erminea; assembly: GCF_009829155.1. Taxonomy (NCBI): domain Eukaryota; kingdom Metazoa; phylum Chordata; class Mammalia; order Carnivora; family Mustelidae; genus Mustela; species Mustela erminea. Next base: position 47,767,917 of record NC_045632.1, on the reverse strand, counting down.
GTATGTGTATGCATGAATGTGTCGGGGGGGGAGTGTGGGGTTAGGGAGGGAATGTGTTTTGGGGTTGTTACATGAAATATGGGATGTGCAGTTTAATCTGAATTACAGATAAACAATGAATAATTTTTTTAGTATAAAAATGTCCATGTAAAATATGTCCTATGTTTTTTATCTGAAATTCAAATTTAACTGTGTAACTTGTTTTTCTTTCTGCTAAATCTGGTAACCTTAGTGTGTATGTATATTTATAAGACACAGAACAATAAAGTTCTAGAAAGCATTCGCTTCCTATATGGCCTAATTTACACGAAAACGCTGTTTTGTTGAGTAACCTTTCCTTCTCTAGGATCACTGTTTTTAGTTGTGTGAAAACCACTGTTAAGAAGCTCATTCTAAAATTTATATGGAAGAATAAAGGGCTAAGAATAGTTGAAACGCCTGAAATTAACCTAATCATGTATGTTAATTATACTTGAATATAAAAACTGATAAAAGAAAGAAAGAAAGGAAGAAAGAAAGAAAGAAAGAAAGAAAGAGTTAGGGCACCTGGGTGGTTCAGGGGGTTAAGCATTTGCCTTCAGCTCAGGTCATGATCTCAGGGTCCTGGGATTGAGCCCAGTGTTGGGCTCCTTGTGGAGCAGGGAGTCTGCTTCTCCCTCTCCTTCTCAGCGCCCCCCTTGGCTCATGCTTTCTCTTTCTTTCAAATAAATAAATAAAATCTTAAAATAAAAAGAGTGTTAAAACATTAATGAAGAAGAATAAAGAGAGAGGACTGCCCTACTAGATATAAGGACTTTTGAAGGTAGGGTAAGAGTCAGCGTGGAAATGATATTGGGGTAGACCAGAGATCATATAGAAAAGAAGGCTTAGAATAGATCCATTCACATATGGCACTTTGATACAGGACAGAGCTGGCATGGCAGGTCAGTGGGGAAAGGAAAGAACATTCCAAAGACTAGGTGATGCAGACACACAAAGGCCTGGCCAGCTTGCTTCAGACGGGGCAATTCTGAAGAGCGGGCCCAGCTCTGGAGCTCCCTGTGGGGTCCACCGAGGTCTCTGCTATAATCCCATCACAGCTCACCTCTCTGACCAGGTCTGCTCGCCTTATTGTTTCCTGGTATTGCTCCCGAGAGTGCTCCTTATGAAGCCTGCCGCATGTCTCAGGGCCTTTGCTTCGCCTTTCCCTTGAACCTGGCACACAGCAGAGGATGTGGGGCCAACAGAAGCCACTGAGCACTTCATGAATACCTAATGAAAAGACTCCTGTCTACAGGGACAAATTCCCATTCTGAGAGAAACTTCTAGATGCAGAATCTAAATCAGGCAGAGCATAAACACTAGATGTAAAGAAGACAGAAGACAAACAGGTTGAGTTAGGGGACGGTCCCGAGGAAGCAGAACCATCTTAGCCAAGCCATTCCTAATTTCTGACCCACAGACAACATGAGATAACAAACGCTTCTTGTTTTAAGTTGCTAAGATTGGGAGCAATCTGTTTTGCCACCATAGATAACGAATTAATATACAACAAAAAACCAAGCATCAGACTTCATGAGCAGCATAGGAGAAAACAATGAAGCAATGCATTTAAGATATTCAAGTACAAACCAAGTGAAAGGTATTGTATCCAACCAAAACTATCTTCAAGCATAAAGGCTGCAGGTGAATAGTTACACCAGGAAATAGCGCTCCCGTGAGCCCCTCCTGAGGAATCCAATACAGACCACACAGAAGTGACTGGAGAAGTTTCATCACAAGGACTGGGGCTGAACACTGAACACACGTAAACACAGAACTAAGACTAAGTGATAGAAAGTAGGTTCTGACATCCTAATGTTGTAAGCTCTGACATGACAGATACGATACAAGAAGCAAAACATGGAGTGAGTGCACGTGACATGATTACCCAGTAAGCATTAATTGAGAAGAATATCATTTTAAGTTAGAGGGTGGTGAGGAGAGAGAAAAAGAGATTAGTAGCTAATTTCATAACTGCTCACAGTAGGGAACTAAGAAGCAGTCTCTAACAGGTAGAGTACTAAGGGTATTAGATAAAGGGATAGTTTATACATCCCAGCCTCAAGGTAGCGGAACAGGGCGGAGATGGTAAGAACAGACCCAGCTAGATCAGTGGAACAGAACAGAGATCCAAGTAGACCCAAGTGACCTGTCCAGTGACCTCTGGCAAAGGGGCAAATGCATTGCAATGAACAAAGATAGTTTTTCCAACAAACAATGCCAGACCTGGACATTCGGATGCAAGAAGCACAAATCTAGATTGGTGGGACATCTTTTGCAAAGCTTAAAATGGATCAAAGGCCTAAATGAAACACATACGGCCATAAAACTCCTAGAATGTGCCTTCAAGAGAAAATCCAGATGACCCTGGGTGTGGTGACAACTTTTTAGAAACACACCAGAGGCAGAGTCCACAAAAATAATAATTGATGAGCTGGACTTTATTAAAATTAAAAACCTCTGCTCTGCAAAAGACAATGTCAAGGGAATGAAAAGACAAGTTATAGAATGGGAGAAAATATTTGCCAAAGATATGTCTGATAAACTTGTTATTCAAAATATGTCAAGAGCTCTTAAGCTGCAACAGAGAGAAAACAAACCACTGGATTAAAAAATGGGCCAAAGACCTTAACAGACACCTCGCCAAGGAAGACAGATTGATGGCAAATATGCATATGAACAGATGCTCCACCTCAGAGGTCAGCAGAGAAATGCAAATCGAAACAAGGCAGGCTACATACCTATCAGAATGGCCCACACCCGAAACACTGACAACATCTACTGCCGATGAGAATGTGAAACAACTGGAACATTCACTCACTGCTGGTGGGAAAGCAAGATGGTCAACCACTTTGGAAGACTCTCTGGCAGTTTCTTATTAAAACTAAACATACTCAAACCGCACGATCCAGCAATTGTGCTACTTGGTACTTGTCCAAAGGAGATAAAAATTTATGTCCACACAAAAATCTGCACATGGATGTTGACGGCAGCTTTATTTATAATTGTCCAAACTGAGAAACCACCAAGATGTCCTGCAGTAGGTCAGTGGATTAAAAAACTGCGATGTCCAGACCATGCAATATTATTTAGTATTAAAAAAAAGAGCTATCAAGCTATGGAGGAAACTTATATGTATATTAGTAAATGAAAGAAGCCCATCTGAAAAGGTATGCTGTATGACTGCAATTATATGACATTTTAGAAAAGGCCAAACTATGCGGGTAGTAAAAGGATCAATGGTTGCTGGGGGTTGGGAAGAGGGAGGGATGAATAGGAGAACACAGAGGATTTTTAGGGCAGTGAAAATACTCTGTATGATACTGTAATGGTAGATACATGGTCATTAGACATTTGTCCAAACCCACAGAATGTACAACACTAAGAGTGAACTCAAATGTAAACTGTGCATTTTGGGTGATTATGATATATCAACGTAGATTCATCAATTGTAACAAATGTACCATGTTACATGTCGGAGATGTTGATAATAAGAGGAAAGTATGTATGTGTGGGGGGTCAGGGTTATATGGGAAATCTCTGTAACTTCCCCTCAATTTTGCTGTGAACTTAAAACTGCTCTAAAAAATTTTTTTAAAAAAGTACACGGAGGAACAATTGGAAAAAATGTAGCCCAGAACAAACAGAAAAAAAAAGTGGCAGATTTAAGCCCTAAAATTAATTTTATTAAATGTAAATGGTCTAAATATACCAATTAAAGACAGAGACTACCAGAATATATATTTTTTTAAAAACCCAATTACATACTGTCAACAAGAAACTCACTTCAAATACAATGATTGCTGCTTACATTCTTTAGTTTGAATTTTAACCATGAGCAATAATTAGTTTTTCAATTAGTTGTTTAAAATGTGTCATGAGATCACAAAGAAGCAACAAATTCTAATCACAGCAAGGAAAGGAGGTCAAGGAAGGCTACAAAGTGATATTTAAACTGACAAGGAAGGGTTTAAGGGGAGGAAGGGGCAAAGGTCAGGAGGATGTTGTCCACATCAGGGGAAGCGCACCAGTACAGGGTAGGGCCCAGCATGGGGAGGAAAATGAAATTTGGTTTTGGCCTCTGCTCACCTTCTCTTCTAAGAGATACTGCTGGTCAAATTCTAAGGAGTAAAACTCAATGGGAAAGCTGCAGGGATTCTTCACCACCACCTCACCCTCGTCTCCAGGTGCATAAGGCAGCAGAGGCCCCAGCTCCAGAACCGAAGGACTAAATTCCAATCGTGGCTCTAGACCTTGCCCCTGTGCCAGCAGCATAAGCTTCTGAGAACTCTGGGAAATCTGGAACACCAGGGTTTGGCTGTAGAATTTCTGGAAGACATAAAAACAGAATAAGCATCTTAACTTTGTTTTTTTGTCACATGCAATGTAAACCTGGACACCAGGTGGGGACAAAACTGATGCTACTGACATTAAGAGAGGACATTTTTTATGTAAAATTGCATGAGAACAATTTATAATTCTGCGTTAATACTGGGTATCCAGCATGCCTGGCATTGTGCCAAGTGCTTCATCACTCATAGAAGGCCCCTTGAATGCCACACTCATCCTTCAGACTCTCCACTGTCTGTACCTCTGCTCTCATGTCATGGGCCCTGCTGCATGCGGGCAGGGCAGGGCAGAAGTCCTGGGATTAACATCTTCTAGAAGCAATCCTCAACCAGTGACTAAGGAACTACCACTCAAACACCTCAGTTTCCTTGCTCCTGGGAAGGGGTAGTTCTGAAATGTGCATTTTGTCCATTTCCTCAGAGTATCCCAGTAGGATTATGTTCCAGTCTCCAAGGCAGCTGGCTCACTCGCACACCCTATTAGCTGCCTTCTTTTCCCCGACCACCTTTTACTTCTCCATCAGTGTTTCCTGCACTTCTCAGTTAATCTGCTTGCACCTGAATCCTTGTCTCCAAGTCTGTTTCTGGTAGATTCTGAATGAACATATTTCTGTTATTTGAAAATACAGTTAAGCGGCGGGTCAGGGATGGTCAGGGGGGCATTCAGTTTATCAGATATAATTACAGTTGAATACCAATTGATAGGGATAGCAACTATCCTAATCTGGTTTTACTAGGGAAACTATTAAAAATGTGGATTCAAAGGCCCATCCCTGGAGATCCTGACTTGACAGGGAGAGGGAAAGGCTGGGAAATCTGCATTTTTAACCACATGCCCACGTCATTCTGATATAGTTAAGCTCATGACTTGGGTTTGGAGAGCTTCACAATTTGAAGAGTTTCTAAGAATCTTAGCTCAAGAAGGAAAAATCAGATGGATAGAATGTGGATGGACATAGATTCACACCCACAAAATATTGTTGGAGACAATAAGAAAATGAATTATTGGCTAAAAGGTTTTTTTAATGTAACTATGGACTTAGCACCTTTTGATCCAAACTTCTATATTATGATTGCTTTTTATGGAAATATTTCTAAGACATTTTATTCATTTCCTTGTTTTCTAACGGAGTATTCTGAACATCTGGTATAACATCTGTGATTTCTCCTGTGGTGCCGATGCTGAAGGAGACAGAGACGTGGACTGTGTGAGTTGCAAGGCTAATCAATTTCTTGAATATTGCCAAAAATTGCTCTCCCAGTTGGTGGAAACACTTTATTAACTTTGACCCGTTCTAACTCAATGTTTATGGAGCACCTGAATAGATCTATTTTTTTTAATTTATTTACTGACATGTCCCTCTTTTAGTTAAGTACCAAAAATCTTGGCAACCCTGATAATAAAACCCCTAAAAGTCTTAAGACTCTAAGAATGACAAACATATTAATTCTCTTTTCTTTTCAAAGACAGGGTTGGGGAGATTTTGATAATGAAAGAAGCAGGGGTTTTATTTTAGAATCAGATATGAAGTCACTCGCTTTTCTTCTTTCTCTCTGTAGACTCTACAGCATTTCTTCAAAGCATTTCCATTACCAGGAAAATGGGCGTTAACTGTAGGCGTTCTATAAAACCTACATCGATTTTCTTCTTTTAAAAGAATAAATGAGAGAAAGCCATCTCCCTAATGCCTTCAGCTTTGAGCACAAGTCTTTACAGGGTAACCCCTTGAGATCCTCTCTGGCTGGAGGATTTTATTTTTACTCTGTTTCTTTGCTAGGAGTAGCTTTGTGCTAATGGTATTCAAAAAAGAAATGCCTACAAGGCCCAGGGAGTACATCCACCGGGAAGTACTTCTTATTATTCCAATGACCAATGACAACAGTAAATAGTTATTGAGATACTTACTATGTAGAGAGCCTTTTGCTGTGCGTTTTATTCATATTAATTCATTTAATCTTCAAAATAACCCTAGGAAGTAGGTATGGCTGGTTGATACTGTCTTAACTGAAACCCTACAAGCGAGAAGCTTTCAAATTCAGATTTTTAAAAGGTAAACATAATGTACAGACTCTCTGTTATATAATATCCTCCACGGGCGCTGGGGGAGGTCCCCTAAAAATCAGACACTAATATTTCCACAGTTGCAATGTTTGAGTCCATAAACTAAGTGGGATAAATAAAGGTTAAGTAGTCTCCTGTCAGTTCAGATGAGGTTTCTTCCACCAAATGAGTTTGGGTCTGAAACTTATGAAATTTTTCCCCCTGGTTTCCAGAGCTTATTGGATTTTAGAATTGCAATAGGGGATTTTTGACATGTGATATTATTTTTCATTTTATCTATGAGCAGACTGAGGTTTAGAGGCGAAGAGATTACTCAAAGCTGCACAGCCTCCAAGTGCAGAAGCAGAAGGCCACTCACCCAGGTCTGCCGATAAAAGCTGACATGCTAGATAGATCCGATTCTGGAGCTCGTGCTCTTAACTACCGGGTCACATGGCTCCTACATGAAGCAAGTACTTAATGTCCTTATCACAATGCCAAAGCCAAGGTCACTCAGATTTCCTGGACACCAGCCTCAACAAGTGGGCCTTGGAGGAAAGCTCAAAAAACCCCAAAAGTCTGAACGGGACCACATTTCTTTAAAGCTTACCTCTTCTTTAGGCATGAATTTCACTTGCACATTGGACCTCTCCCCAGGATCCAAGACCCCAGACATGGGCTGGATCTCAAAGATGCGTGTCTTTGGCTTTAATTCAGCATGGAGTTTCCGTCTTAAGTATTTTGGCATGTGTTTCTCCAGCTGGTTAATAGATATTAGACAATTAGATCATCTACTATGGAAAACAGATTTATTCCATACTCCACTCAGTCAGCCTACATTTACTGAGGCCCTCCCAGCTGTCATGGAATGGGTAGATACCAGGACTATAGAGATAAGTAAGACATCCCCCAGACAGCATGGCCTGGGAAGTCCTTGCATGCAGGGCTAAGTGCTTAGATTGTATTTAGGAAGCAGCGGTTGTCACTACAGGTCTCGAGCCGAAGACTGAAATAATGGAAGTGTGAAGGTCTCGAATCATGATTCTGGCCAAAATGGAGATGGAAGAAGCAGACTGATGGGCCACAACCCGTTTACCTTGTTAACTGGCTTATGGCTGTGGACGAACCATTCACAAGGGACTTGGAGAGGATTAGAAAACTGAACAGTTTCCACGAGGCACTGTCCACACTGAACTGTGGCAAACTCCACTTTCCCACAAGACAGTGTCATAGTGGGAATGGTCACCTTGGCTTGGAGACAGATGTTAACTGTCGGCCCTCCGACCACCTAGAACAGGCATAAAGCTGGTGTTACCACGTGGCATGGGGTTGGAGAAGACTTGGGGCTCTGAAGTGGTAACTGGCTCATTCTCGGGGTAACGGTAGCCGGGGATGACAAGCTGGACCCTGCATTGCGTCGTACCTTGATGGGTAAGATGACCTCTTTGTTTCCAACAGGAAGACTGGCTCCTTGTGGGTCAAATTTGATTTCAAATGTTTCCGTTTCACAGTAAGGGAGATTCTTTACACGATCTAACTCAGTACTGAAGCCTAGACCGAGATAAACAACATTTCTTTGTGGGAAAAAGAAAGAGCAAACAAACGCTGCCATAGGTAGAGTCCTTCTGGGGCAGGATGACTGTTTCAAGTCTCAGTTAATGGGCCAAGAATTCTTTCAGCTGATCCCAGAAAAAACATGAACACAATTCTAGCAGAACAGTACAGCTGGGCACCTTGTTAGAAATGACAAGGGCAAGAGGAAAAGGTCTCCCTAGCTTGGTTACCTGTATCATGAAGGACACGCTTTTCTGCATGGAAGGACACTGGGAAGTGACTGGTGTTGGTGATCTTGATGATATGTGTCCGGACGTCACCAAGGATGATGTAGCCAAAATCCAGGATATACTCTGGCAGCTGGACTCTGAAACAGTTAACGATCTCTCTTTACCAGTCACTTTTCCAAAACAGAGATTGTGCTGTTCTCTTCTACCTCTTGTCACAATTTTGTCCTTGGGGATGGAGAAGAACCACCCTCCAGAGAGAAGACTAGGAACAAGAAGCTCCCCCATGCCCAGGAGTCCATACTGCTGTTTCAGTCATTATCTCAAAACACATTCGGCCTAGGCCCTCATGAACCTGAAACCCAGCCTCTCCATTAGGCAAAACCAGAGGTTTCTGACTTTCAGAGGCACAGACCTTCCTGGTTGGCTGGATGCTGGATGCTGGCAGATACAGGAGGTGAGTAGATTTCATTTCTAGATGACCAACCATTAATTAACTCAGGCTGCACTCTGGTGGGTGACACCGTTTGCTCTGATGCCCTCTGAAACAAGCCCCAAACAGAATGACACTCACTTGGCTAGTTTTTGACGACTCCGATAGCTCAGGTCATCTGTGGAATCGGGGATAATTGTTTTCTGATGTTCTATGGCGTAGCCTTGGACTATAAGTCGCTCTACCTCCATCTGGAGCTGAGGGCTTAACTAGAGTAGGAGAGAACAGCAAGTGAGAAAATTCTTCTAGAACATGCATTCTCAATGGGGCAAATCATCTCTAAGAGGGAAAGAATTGCTTCATGGAAGGGGGGGGGATGAAAAAATTTTAGATATTACAGTGATTTGTGGCCTTCCAAAGGGCCACAATACATAAACAGATATACAGTGTATCTGTGGTATTGCAGTTTCCATGGGGGTGGTGGAGGGGGCGGTAAATAGGCATGTCCACACCATGGAATTGTCCTCAATAATGGAAAGGAAAGAACTAGCGATATTGATGGATCTCAAGGGCATGACACTCATTGAAAAAGGTTACACACTGAATGATTCTCTTTACATAACATTCTTGAAATAATGAAAGTATAGAAACAGAGAACTACAGTGGTTGCCACGGGTAAGGGAAAGGAGATTGGGGGGTGGTTATGAAGAAGTAGCTTGTAAGGCCAAACGCAAATGAAAGATAAGAGGTTGAATTCTCCTTGTTGAAAATAAGGGGAGAGACTTCTTCACACTCCCTTTTCTTAGGACAAATAGCTTCAAAAGCTTGTGAGTTCTATCTGTTTTTCTGAAATACATATAGATCTTCTTAAAGCCCACGTAAGACTCTGGTCAGCTTTATAACCCAGCAGGGTCTTCCTTAAGGCCCTGGAAACCTTCTCTTCAAAATGTGATCATCAGGTAAGACAGAGGCCCCACCTCCCAGTTTCTGTGAGAGGCTAGGAGCCTGAGTTCAGAGGGCTCTAGCCTGTAAACATGAGAGGTTTCCCTCTGGATAAAGCCGACTTTCTAGCACAGAGGGTCGCCCTGATTACCATGTGAATTCAGGATGAATGATGTATGACAGGTGGTGCCGTCAAGTTCTCTTACCTGAGGACTAGTTATAGTTAGTTATAGTTCTTACTTAAGGGCTAGTTAGTGTTTACCTCGAGAACATGTATATAAGAGGTCATATGTTTGGTTATATAAAAGGCTGAAATTTCTTTCTGTCTTTGCAGTCTCTTAGTGGATGGTCTAGAATGCGGATCACATCCTGGTTTAATGCTTATTCAACAATAAAATTGTTTTTTTTTTTTTCTCTTCTCCCTCTGTGGGAGATTCTCTGGGTTGGAAGGAGATTTTGTTTTTAATTCTATTTCCTCAAGCACAAGGGATCTTTGTGGTGGTGGAACAGTTCTGTACCCTAAGTGGTAGGGGTGACAGAAACCTACATGTACAAAAAAATTACGTGGAACCACACACACAAATGAGCGCAAATCAAATGGAAATCTGATATGCTCTGTGGCTTGTACTGACGACCATTTCCTGGTTTTCATATTGTGGTACCATGTCTTACAAGTTATGTAAGATGTTACCTTTGGGGAAAATAGGTTTTCTTTGGCCACATCCTGTGAATCTATAGATATTGCAAAATAAAAAATTAAAAAATTTTATTGTCAAAGTGCTCAAAGAGTTTTTTTTTTTTTTTTAAATATAATAAGACTATTTCATGGGGGGGAGGGTTAGGAAAAAAAAAAATGTCCTGGGAGGTGAGAGTGAAAAAAGGCTGAGAAATACTGTTCTCGAAGACTCACACCTTAGGTATGGGGCCAGGCGGGAAGGTTCATGTGTGGAGGGGCCCATGATGAGACCAAGTGACGCGGTGAGCTGCTGGGAGAGGCGCATGTGTCACCGACAGGTGTGTCCAGTCATCTCGACGCAAGCAAAGCCCACCCTGTTCTTGTTCGGAGCCAGGAGAGGTGGCCCGCTACTTTGGGCCGGAGGATGAGTTCACTCTGCCGGGGCCTTCAGCCCATTCTCAGAAGCCCCAGCCCGGAACTGGAGGGGCCGCCAGAGACGGCGGGGCTAAGGCTCCGCTGAGGAGCCTCCCGGCAATGCTGTGAGCAGAGTGGAGACGTGTTGCCTTTATTTACAAGGGCACAAGGGCACAAGGGCAGCCTTTATTTACAAGCTGGGTCACTCTCTCCCTCAAAAGACCAATTCCTGGCTGGGCTCCCACCTCGAAGGCACCATGCTAAACCTCTTTGCCTGCCCCTGCCCCTACTTAGCTGCTGGAGACCAGAGGCTCTACTCCGGATCGATGCTCTTCCTTGCTCACTCGGTCCACTTCCCAGGAAATCTCACCCCTTCCTGTGATCACAATGACCGTCTGGTGACTCAGAGCACTTTCTCCAGCCTCTCTCTCTCCTCAGGTCCCGAGTTTCCCATCTCAGTGGGTCACCTCTGCCTCACCCCCACATCCAACCAATCCCTAATCACTGATCATTCCACCTCCAGAGTGTTTCTTGAAACTACCAGAGTCTCCCTACCTCCTGTGTCATCACCCTTGTTGACATGACCACCACCTCTCATTTAGAGTTACCCCATCAGCTTCTAAGAAACTGAGCACACCTCAGCACATCTGTTCCCATCCTCTGCAGGCCCCTGAGAGCTTCTCGGAGCTCCACGGGGCAGCCAGAGAGATTTTTTAAAGATGCAAATCTGATTACCCAAGGCTCCACTTGAAACACTTCAGTGACTTGCTGTTGCCCTCAGAATAAAGTCCGAAACACTTAATAGGTTCCCCAGGGGGCCCCTTTCCTTTCCCCCTTCTTTGCCCTAGTCACATCTTTTTCTCCTTTCTGTTTCTCAGAGAGCCCATGTCCTTCTTGCCCCTGGGCCTTTGCGCCTCCTGTTCTGCCACAGTCATTCTGTGTAGGGTGAAGCTAGTCTTACCTCCAAAGATTCATCCTCAGACATTTCCTCAGTTGTCTCCAAGTGAATGAGTATTTCATGTTTCTTGTGGTGTTCTTTTTCTAGGTTTTTTCTGGCTTGATTCAAAAAGGTTTCATATTTCTCATTTCCTGTGGGATTGGAAGGAGAAGGAAATAAGGATGATTGGAAATCTCTGAGTTATGCCTAAAACAGAGACTGTCAGCTCAGGGTGCATAGAGTGAGAAGGGAAGTGAACTTTTTGGTGCTTCGTCTGCCAGGTTTTCTCTGCCTCAGACGGTGATGTAGTTTGTGAGTGAGTTCAGTTTGTGTCAGAAATCCCACGGAGAGGGGCGCCTGGGTGGCTCAGTGGGTTAAAGCCTCTGCCTTCTGCACAGGTCATCATCCCAAGGTCCTGGGATCGAGCCCCACATTGGGCCCTCTGCTCAGCAGGGAGCCTGCTTCCTCCTCTCTCTCTCTCTCTCTCTGCCTGCCTCTCTGCCTACTTGTGATCTCTGTCTGTCAAATAAATAAATAAAAAATCTAAAAAAAAAAAAAAAGAAACCCCATGGAGTTTAAGGAGATTATGCTGTAGTGAGCCCCCAACTGGTTCTCAAGAACTTGGTGGCAGTAATACCCTAAGTCACAGGGTAAGCAAGCAGATCCCAGATTCATCGGTGCTCTTCTGGGTCCAACACTAACACTGCATGACTTGGGAGCCCCCTCCATGCTGGACACACTCAGATGGCCCTGGTCATCCTTTAGGTCACTTTGCACGTTTATTAAATCCCAGCAAACCAAAGGATGATATTTGCAACTACAACTGCAACTTAACAGGTTTCAATTCCCCCAATCAGGGATGTAGGCAATCAGTGGAGAGATTTTAGACACCCAAGTTCACCAGACACCCAAGTTCACCCGTTGGCCAATGCGAATTCACATGCTTGAGGGACGAGGTAGGTAGAGAAAGAGAAGTGCTTACTCTGGGATAGTAGGAAGCACTGGACTTGTAACAAACTGGAACACAGGAGACCCAACTAGAAGTACATTCGGTACTCACAGTACTCAGATGGACATTCTCTGAAAGCCCTCTGCTGGCCAAACATGGCTACTGCCTTAACAAGGCCGCCTGGGAACCGGGTTTTCCGCCCAGTGGCAAAGGCTTTCTGTCCTGACACTTCTCTATGGAGCCAGACTAACTAACGTCTGGCTGGCAGGAACTCTAGATCCTAGAGTGTAACATGGTCTTAAATGGACCAACAGTTGTGTTGGTATTTTTAGGGCGCAGTCAGGATATCATAGGTGATTATCAATCCGCAGGCGAGCCAGTGACTTTGGGGCACAGGGGAGGGGGAAAGGCTGAGGGCGAGGGCTCCTTCTGAAGCCATCTGTGGAATGACGGTTTCAAGGAGCTTGAAGGAGTCACAGAGAAGAATGAGAACTTTGTCTTAACCCTTCACCTTGTACCCCATGTCGGGAAGAAAGAGCCAGAGAGTCCATGGCTAAGACAGCCACTCAGCTGAGCTTTGGGATTTGCCACGATGGAAGTCTTTTGGTCTAGAGGGATGGCTCCAGGGGCTAGATGTTACCAGAGAAACCTTGGCTAAGGTGTGGGCAGACAACTAATCAAAGGCTAAATTAGCCACTACACTGTGTAATGCCAAACCACAGAAGGGGTCGGAACCTTGGTTGCCTTTATGTACAGTTTTTATTTTGTGATTTCTACTCTTTGGAGTAAAATCAACCTTTAGCGTCAGTGGCCGTCTGTGCGTGTGCCACAGTGAGGACAAATCAGGGACAGGCTGCAGCTGGAGGAAAAGGCCTTTCCAAGTGCAACTTCCTGATCCCTCTGAGATTGCAGTTCCCTGATGGCAAAACTGCCCAGGGGTCTTAATTTTGGGACTGCCATGGACCATATCCTGTCTCATTAAACTCAGGTCCCGGGTCAATTTCAATTCGATTTTTTTTTTTTTTTTTATAACTGAGGAATCACACAGAAGAAAACTAGTGAAGACCGCTAAGCAAATAACGGGAGTGCCAATCAACCTTCAAATAAACAAAGCAGAATGCATCTTTTGTCCCCCAGTGGGGAAATTCTATAGGGGGTAGTAATACCACGGAGTTTCCTGGGGAGATCGAGGCAGATTCGAGGGAAAATTCCCTCTCCACGCAGAGTGATGTTTTCTGGGTCCAGGTGTGCAATCTGTATCTGGAAACTCCTCTGAAAGACCTCAGGTACTCCAGGTAAGTAGTAAACCTTCAGCTCCTGCTCTTGATGTGAACTGATAAAACCCTACGTAGCACAAAGACCAGAGAGAATGTTAATATTTACAATGGACCCTGCTTCTGGAGACTTAATGGACAGGACAGTCCCACAGACCTGTTTCGCTGCTTACCCTCCATTCAGTCACATGAAGATATGTGAAAACGACAAGAAAGAGAACAGTAGGTAGTATATGTGAACGGGCATTTCATAAAAGAGGAAATATGAATGGGGGAATGAATGCATTAAGAGAGACTCGTCCTCTTAAACCATCAGGGAAGTGAAACTAGGAACATGATGAATTTTTTTTTAAATGACATATTGCCAAAAAGGACCAAATTTTGGTGAGAACATGTATCAAAAGAAACTTATATATGTCCAGTGGGAATGCCAGTTGTGAGGGGAAGGTAAAAAACACTGTGAAAAATCTTATCAAAATTGAACACATGCAAAGCCCATGACCCAGAAATTTAACTCCTAGAAAAATTCCCCAGGACAATGTTTCCAACTGTACACCAGGAGACAGGTATGAGAATATTTGTAGCAGGATTGTTTGTAACAACAAAATTTTAGAGGGAAAAAAAATCCCAGATGTGCTGACAGGAAAAAGAAAGACTGCTTTCAATATAGTTAAAGAAGGGATATTATTTAATGGTGAAAATAAATGAACTACAGCTACATGCAACAATGTATGCTGGTCTTAGAAACACAAAATTAAGGGGAAAAAAAGCAAAAGGCACAAGATGCCATTACCAGTGCAGTTTCCATAAAGCTCTAGATAAAGCATAATCTGATAAAGCAAAATGTCCAAGTTTTAGGATGAAGTATAGTTGTCTGTTTTGTTTACTACACTACGCCACCCCCAGTGGCAAAAAAGTGCCTGGTCATAGCAAGTGCTTAAAAGTTTGGAAAAATTCATAAACTAAAAGCAGTTTAAGGATGCATCCATGAGTAATAAAACTGTAGTTTAAAAAGGAAAGCGTAAGTCCAAGTGGGGAGGAGGCCCCTGGCTTCAAGGAATTACAAGGGAAGTGTGAGGACGTGAGTGGAAACAAACCATTCTTACAATCATGAAAAAAAACCCAAACACAGAACCCCAAACCATTGGGTTAGACTCTCTTGTTCATAGGGGAAATCCCTTGTGCCTGGGCAGTACCTGGCTCATGCAAGACTCAATAAATCCTTGCTTAATAAATGAGTAAAGTGCTTGGATTGATTGATTGATTGATTGTTTCTGAGAACTCTTTATTTGTTGTTAAAAAGAAAATCACACCCATCATCCTGTGAGTGAATGTCTAACATAATCCCATATTCCACGGGCATGTGGCTTGTAGGTTTGAACTTGGGTCCTCCCTACCATTGCCCCACAGCCATCGTGGGCAAGGAGGCTACTTACCGAAATGGGCAGGATTAGGGGCACTCCAGGCAGAAGGTGGTCTGGTGAAGACAGGTGGTCAGTCAGAACCTTGAACTCAAAGCCAACTTTGCCAGTGTTCCTCAGTGTGATCTCATTCTCAGAGATGTGGTCGAAGAGCTGGATATGAGAAGGAGAGGGGCTGCTATCAGCCACCCGTGGGGATGCTGCTATTATCCTGGCAAAGGGCGGTGGACAAGTAAACCTCACAGACATGGATTTCATTTTTCATGATCTAGACGCTGGCCAGTCCACATTTTACTGTCACCAAGGTGGTCCCTGGGGCGGGAGGAGCACCAGACCCTGGAAGCCTGGCTCCTCGTTAGCTCTACTGATGACAAATTCAGGTTATTGAGGCTGTGTGTGGGGGTGTCTGACCCTCCGCACCACAGAGACTCAGAATGGAGGATCTTAAAAGTAAACTTTCCCGTATTAACATTTATTTTTTGGATGAGATTTGCATTCAGAATTAGGATTTTTCTATTTATAGGGAAAGACATGGTGTAATCGACAAAACATACTCTTTTTTTGAGATTTTACTAACACAGCTCAGCAGCTAATCAGCAGGGCCAATAACCACAGACTGAGGCCACTTTGGGGGTTCTCAGGATAAGCTAGGGGAAGGACTAGCTGTTTCAAAGAATATGCTGTAAGCTGAGCCAGAGCTACTTACCCAGAAGACTCTGGAGATAAAGAATGAAAGAGAATTCCGTTTGGTCAACCCAGTGGAGAAAGTCCCAACATGAGTCAGGTGAATTGCTTCTAGGCACAATCTTTAACCCATAAACACACGCACACCCACAATTCAGTAATTCTACATGCAGGAGCTGTATAATGGGGGGGGGTGTCCAATTCCCATTATAATTTGGTAGGAGGTATGGTTTCTGAGAACATAATACAAATCTAATTGGGAAAAGAAGGTGTACAGACATAGAATTAACAATTATTCTAAACCAAAAACTAGAATGTACATTATTTGATGGCAAAGACTATACTTAAATGCTAAGAGAATGTGAAGTAAGAGAAAAAAAAGTAGAGGTTGGAGGGGGTGCTGAGTCTCACAGTATGTGAGACTTGGGGTTGGCAGAGTAGACAAGAGGGATAATATAAGAAGTAGTATTGGGGCAGGGAGGGCTGGGAAGTAGTAGGGTCGGCGTGTAAACTAGTTTGGTCACAAATGGATGAACGGGCTTGAAGGGGAAACTGTAATAAGTGAAATTTAATCTATAAGGAGCATCAGTTAATAGAGGGGCTTAGGAGACCCTCACTCAGGTGGAAGATCTTGACTCTGATCCAGTGGGTGACAGAGAAAGGGCCTCAGGATTGGAGGCTTCCCTGCCCCATGCATAGGACTGTCCAGAGACTTTACTTAAATGACCACAACCACCTGGAAGACAGGCACTGCCATCCCATTCTTACTTTATAGTTGAGGAGCACTGTGGCTTGGAGAGGTCTTGATATGTTCAAGGTTCTGAGTAGGAAGTCAGGCTGGGGTACATCCCAGTTCTTCTGACTACAAAACCACACTCCTTTCTCAGTTCTATGTTGCTTTCCCAAATGCTGCTGGGGTTAACTGTTGTGGGACTTGAGAAGATGGAAATGCAGGTTTGGGAAAGTCTGTGTAGCAGTGCTGTGTAGATGGGTTGGTGGCAGAAGCGAGGAGTGTGATGTAATCCCTTCTTCCGTGGGGTCCTCGGCCTCACCTGGGAGCTTGACAGAACTGCTTGAGAGAGTCATCTTTCTCAAGGCCCCACCCCAGACCTACTGAATCAGAATCTGCCCTGAAGAAGATTCCTGGGGGACTCATGCACACGTTATGGGTTATAGGACTGCTGTCCTATCTCAGGACCGGCCTGAGAAGCCCTGGAGCCCTGAGAACCTCAGTAGCCATGGGAAGGGCACACTGATGCCGAGGGATGCTGCTAGATGAATCAGAAAGACCTGATGCCGGTAAGGATGGAGAGGCGGTAGCGGCAGATGCCTTGGAGATGGGAAGCTTAAGGGACTGAGAAGGTGATGGTGCTGTTGGAAGAAAAGCAGGGGTTGGCATGGGCTTCTGGATTGCAAGGGAAGGCATCTAACATGAATTCCAGAAGACAGAGAAGCAAGTGAAAAATGCCTGGCCAACAGCTGGCGGTGAGATGATCAGGTTTAGGGGGGCAGATCAGGGATCAAACTCGGGGTGGTGGCGAGACTGT
Source organism: Mustela erminea (assembly GCF_009829155.1). Classification (NCBI taxonomy): domain Eukaryota; kingdom Metazoa; phylum Chordata; class Mammalia; order Carnivora; family Mustelidae; genus Mustela; species Mustela erminea. The sequence goes on along the minus strand of NC_045632.1, from coordinate 47,750,448 downwards.
GATGATCCGAGGTTCCAGGAGACGTCAGAGCACAGAACCGTGTGGGATGTTTGAGGAGAAACCGGGCAGTCCCCTCCCTGTAGTTGGCAATACCTGTAACCCGTAGTTAATATCCTTGGTGTCAAAGGAATAGCTGACCAGGGAAGCCTCTCCCTTCAGCATTATCTCATAGGTGGGCCCTCCTTCCACTTCGCACAGGGCTTTAGCCTGTGCCACGATGTCACAGTGTCCGTAGAAGGTGAATGACATCTGGTGGCTGCTGTGCGGCTGCAGTACTCCGTAGAGGGGCAGAATATCAAACACCTGGAACACCAAACACCGGTAAGTCACCCTGCGGGAGGGCCTCAGTCGGGATGAGGGTAGGGTAAACTTTAGTCAATTTACGGGTTAATTCCTGACCTTAACTTGTTTGACTCCGTGAAAGGTGGCTCACCCAGCACCCTGCATGTAAGTCATAACAAGCGGGGGCACAGTGGTCTGCCAAGGTTTACGTTTCCAACTTGGGTCAGGGGCTTAGCAAGCAGAGTCAGACTCACGTGACTTCAGGGCCCAGAAGGTGTTACTTACTTCTTCGATCCCGATGGAAAATATTTCTTCCCGCTCCAGGATCCATGGGGGTTCCTGAACCTCCACCTGGCTTGGGTTTGGGTCTGTTTTTTCTGTTTCATCAGAGTTGAGGTTTAATCCCTAGAAATTAGAGGTGTGGGGAAAAGCTAGCAAGCATTCACGACACAGGTCCTCCATGTGCTACTCCTCGCTCAGTGACAGAAAACTGAAGTATATTGTTCATACCTTAAAAATGGTACATGTTTCCCCCTATGGAGATCAATGGACAAGTGCCCAAAATACATGTATAAGGATGTGCACTGCAGAACTCCTTAAAACAGCAAAACTTTGAAAGCAAATGAAATGCCTATCAATGGGGGATCACTTCAAATGAAGAGGGTGTGGCACCTGCATCCACGGAGGATGATTCAGTGTATATTTCGGGACTGGGAATCATATGCACAACATATTATGGAGTGAAAAATCAGTTCCACTTCTGTACAATTGCATGCACCCAGGGATCACACCTGAAGGTATAAACATGTGCAAATTCATTCAGAGATCAAACAGTTAGCTAGGAGGTTGTCTGCTAAAGTTGCGGTAGCACTTTTCCATAAGTGGTGGCATTGTGAGGAAATTATTGCTTTCATTTTTCTGTATTGTTGCGTTTTCTAGGACAAACCTCTTTGAACATTGAAAAAAGAAAACATTTAAAAGACAACTGTTTTACATATACACATGTATTCTAAAAATCTGGAAAACACAGAAAGCTTCAAAGAGAAATAGAAATCAATTACTAAGTTATACTAAATTATACGTATATATGTGTGGGCGTATAATGTGTTTATATAAGGGTATATTGTCCGTTTTCTGACTTGTCAGTTGATAAGAGTGCTGCCATCCATGTGCCTAAATATTCTTCCCAAGGATCACCTAACATACTTTTTACAAATAGAACATGTAGCCAAAAGGTACATGAAAAGATGTGCATCAGCACTCGTCATCAGGGAAATGCAAATTGAAACCACAATCAGTTCTTACCTCATATCTGTCATAATGGCTACAGTCAAAAAACACAAGCAACAAGTGTTGGTGAGAATGTGGAGGAAAAGGAACCCTTGTATGCTGTTGGTGGGAATGCAAACTGGTGCAGACAATGGAAAACAGTGTGGAGGTTCCTCAAAAAATTAAAAATAGAATCGTCATATAATCCAGTAATTCCACTACTGGGTATTTACCCAAAGAATATGAAAACACTAACTCGAAGGGATAGATGCACCCCCATGTTTACTGCAGCATTACTAACAATAGCCAAATTATGGACGCACCCAAGTGTCTACTGATAGACGAATGGATAAAGAAGGGGGGGGGATATATACCATCAATGGAATATTACTCAGCCCTAAAAAAGAATCACATTTTGCCATTTGCAGCAACATGGAATGACCTAGAGAGTATAATGCTAAGGAGGTCAGTCAGTCAGAGAAAAGCAAATACTGATTTCACTCATATGTGGAATTTAAGAAACAAAGCAATTCTACAAAAAAACAAAAAAAAAAAAAAAGAAGAAGAGACAAACCACGAAGCAGACTCTTCACCACAAAGAACAATCAGGTGGTTCCCAGAAGGGAGATGGGCGGGAGGATGGGTGAAACAGGGGATGAGGACAAAGCGCACACTTCACACGACGGGCACCGGGCCATGAAGAGACTTGTTGAGTCACATAGTGACAACATAGTGTGCAACCCACCATGGTCACTATGGTCACTATGTTGTGCACCTGAAGCTGATGAGCACTGCATGCTAACTCTATTGGAATTAAAATAAAAAATAAATACAGAACATGGATTTATTTTTACTTAATATATCAGAGGCTGCTCTAAATCAGTATTAGAGAACTAATTCATTTTTTTAAAAAAAGATTTTTAATACTCTGGTTTTTCTTCAGACTGCATAAATCTTTTGACTTTAAAAAAAAAAGATTTTCGGGGTGCCTGGGTGGCTCAGTGGGTTAAAGCCTCTGCCTTTGGCTCAGGTCATGATCCCAGGGTCCTGGGATGTAGCCCCTCATTGGGCTCTCTGCTTAGTGGGGAGCCTACTTCCTCCTCTCTCTCTCTCTGCCTGACTCTCTGCCTACTTGTGATCTCTCTCTGTCAAATAAATTAAAAAAAAAACTTAAAAAAAAAAGATTTTCTAGTATTGCTTTGTGCAGCTACAATTTGGTTTATTTAGCAAGTCTCCTACTATGGAGTAAAGTTGTTTCTAATTTTTCTTACTTTTACCACCAAAGCTTCAGTGTACAAGGAGAGTCCATGTCTATGAGAGCATAAAGGCGTATCCAGAGAAGAGTATCCTAGCAGAACAACTGTGCATTTTAAATTTTGATACACTCTCCAAATCATATTTCATGGAGGCTATGCCAGTTCATAATTACCTACAAAGCATGAAAATGCTTGCTTACTCCCACTCTGCCACTACGGAGACAAACTCTATTTTATTTTTATTTTTTAAAAAAGATTTTATTTATTTATTTGCCAGAGCGAGAGAGAAAGAGGGAACCACAAGCAGGGAGAGTGGCAGGCAGAGGCAGAAGCAGGCTCCCCGCTAAGCAGGGAGCCCAATGTGGGACTCAATCCTAGGGCCCTGGGATCATGACCTGAGCTGAAGGAAGACGCTTAACCTACTGAGCCACCCAGATGTCCCAACAAACCCTATTTTAAAAGATTTTATATTGTCCATGGAGATATGCTAGTTTATTTTTCCAATTTTTTTGCTATTTCTAAAGTGTTGTGACAAACATCGTTGTACCTAAATCTTTATATCGCCAATGATTTCCTTAGGCCATCCTTCTAGAATTTCAGGGTAGGAATTTTTAAAATCCCTTGCTCTCCCCTTTGTTTTCACTATGGGATGACTGAGGAGAAACTTTCTCCTTTTGTAGGCTCCATCTAGGAGCTGGGAAGAATGCATTGGGTTACAGATAACCAGTTTTTTCATTAAAGAGAAAAATCTATGTGCTGAGGTGTGTGGCTCTCAGTGGGATGCTGGCTCTGGGGGTGTTTGGTTGGGAAGTGACCCGGATGACATTCCCCAGCCTCATCCCACCCAAACCCCAGCAGGACACTTGCCATTGCTCCTGCCTCTGTTTTTCCTTTGGAGTAAGGACCCTCGGCTTGCCAGGACATGCTGTGCACTGAAAACCGTACATCGGAGATGACCACGGTGGGCACTTGTACTTCCATGTTTTCTCTTTCTTCACACCCGACACCTTCATCTGTGAGGACAGTCCTGGAGAGTTGAATGAGAGGTGTTGAATAACTCATTCAGCAATCATCACAACACGGTCTTCAGCTACGTCGTAGACCCACCTTCCTCTCTCCCCTGTTGCACCCCAAAAGATAAGTGGGTTCTCACTCAAAGGATGCTTTTCTCAAGAGGCCAGCTGGGCAGTGCTGTTACTCCCTGCCCTCAAACATGGACTCTGGGACATCAGGCTGGCCAATTTTCCATAGACTCCAACCCTTCTTTCCTGGCCTAATGAGCCTATGACCAAATTATGAGAAATTCTGGGAAGCTCTAGCAATTCTACAGACAATTTGCTGTGTCCCCAGAGCTCCACGTTAACTTTTGTTATTTACTGGAGCATTTTATTGTGAGGATATACTGTTTGGCCAATTGCCATATCCTCTTTAGCTTGCTACACTTGACCTGACCCTGGCCGCAGACCTGGGACGGATGGAGAGAGCAGTGTGATGGGAACGGCTTAGTCCTCCAGGGCTCAGGAAGCTGTGACCTCCTGAGAGCAGAAATGATTTTCTACTCTATCCCAGAAGCACAGTTGAGGGCGCCACGCGCGGAAAGCCCTCACTAAAATGTTGACTAGTGAGTGGCCAGTTGAATAAATAAGGGATGAGTTTGAGAACGTAAGTCAGCGTGGAGGAAAGAAATTGCTATTTTAAAAAACCCCAACTGGCTTTGCATTTGCACTTACTTAACAAAATCGTTTAGATCCATCTCGGGGGATTCTGTCGCTGGCACTGCTTGCGAGCTGGCAGAAGTTGAGGTGAGTGGGATGGACTCTGCCTGGGACAGGGGGGCACTGTAGGCCTTCCTCGGCTGTGACACGAACCTACAAAGGCAGGGGGGCCACAGGCATGCGTCAGCTTTTCCCAGCCTGTGCTCAGTGGGAATTTACAGTGCAGGGTCCAGCAGAGACAAGTAGCGCAAATGGTCAGTTATCCAAATCTACCAAGATTCTGAAATCAAAGGAGCGTTAGTGAGCGGAGGGGCCTGGCTCCTTTTCCAGCTGTATGGGTGCCAGTTGGTTACTGCAGATCGCAGCCTCTGAGGCGGTGCCTCTTTGAAACAGATGCATCGGCAATCAAAACTTAAGTCAGGGGCTTGCGCTCCGAAGAAAGAACCAGCCACCACCACCTGTCAGGGCTGCACTGTACCTCCACCCGAACCCCACCCACCCCACTCCCTAAGACCCTGAAGAAGAGCGCAAAAGCTCGTCTTCTTCCATGAGCTTCCGTTGTGGTTTACTGCAGGCCAGATGTCTCCAGCTGACATTCTCTTACACTGAAATCACACCATTTTTGGCTAAGGGTCCATGTTGGGCTGGGTGCTGGAAAGCTCAATAAAATAAAGGTTCCTGAACCCCATTCTTGGGTGAATTCTGATTCGGCAGGTCTCAGACAGGGCCCAGGAGTACGATTTTTAACAGGCTTCCCAGGTGATTCTAATGTACAGCCAGATTTAGGACCCATGCTGGGTAGGAATGGCAGCACGATGGCTAAGGACTGGCGCTGATAATTAATAGGAGGCTAGCACTCGGGCTTCCCAGCGAGGGTCAGTGCTGATGAGCGGAGGACGATTCTGTGCACTCATTAAATCACCCCAGGTCAGCAGAGATGCCCAGGGAGACTCGGCCGAGCTGCCCCAGATAATAGCACTCTCTCATCCAACATTTGCACACTCCTGGGATGTTGTGCTACACGGGTGGGTGGGGGGGAGTGCCCATGGGAATATCTGTAAAGGAAAAATTCAATGCTGTACTGTGTCTGCAGACCTGAGGACAAACAACACCTCTGAGGATCGGATTGTGATACCTGAACAATTGGAAGTGAGAGGTCTCTGGAGACAAACAAAGGAACCTGGGGGAGTGGCCCCACCGCTCACATACGAAGCCATAAGGAGACAGGGAAGCCTTTGTCATAGTGAAGGCTTTAATTTAGCATTCAAATAAAAAACCTGCTCCAAAACAACTGAAATAGAATGTTGGTGGTTTGGGGGCTCGGATTTCATTTTACCCTCAGGAACAGATGATTACTTTCCTGTTATGCTGACCCCGAGAGGATTAGGTTCGGTTATTTTTAAAAGAGCGTAGGTAGCAAACAAGGAGAATCAATATTGCTCCGATTCCAGAGCTCCCCATACGAGCATCCCCAGAGAAGCCAGGAAAGAAACCCTTCCTTCAGCTGGGACAGATCATATGGACATCGGACATCCTGTCCGTCAGCCACACTGGTTTGGGCCCCGAGGCTTCCCCTCCTCCTATTTTATTTTCAACTCTTGGGTAAGTTAGAATCGATAACACTCTCTTGTGCTGCAGACTTAAAAAGTCTCCGTCTTTTTTCTCTTCTCCCTGCACCGGAAGCAGGGATAACGGTTCGAGCATGTTTGTTTCAGTTGAGATGCTGCGCTGTGGTCCAGGTGATAACGCGGAGACCGAAGGGTGTGTGTTGGTTGCGCGCTGGCGTCCGGGCAGGCAGCCACGGTCTCCGGGTGGCTGGGGGGCATGTGTCGGGTGGGGAACAGCTTTGCAGGAGACACAGTGGCCTCTAATCCAGTGATTCATTGCACCTGGATTCTGGGAGTGTGCCTACAAAGGGTGAAAACCACCTCTGACTGGACTAAAGGCGTTTGTTTGGCTCCTGTGTTTGCCGTATGCATGGACAGACACACTGACAGCTGTAGCTAGCATACTGTTACACCTCTCTCACCGGAACGATGCCCCCACTCACTGGAAGCTCTGGGTGTCGGCTGCCCCTTTCTCTGGCTCATTGGTAGGACTTGCCTTCCCTGACCCTGAGAGGCCTTGGAGGTTATGCCCTCCCTCCCCTAAGGGTGCCATCTGCAGGCTAGGATAGCTAGATGAGAGTGAGGGCTCTAACTGGGACAGACTCAGAGGCAATTTACATTCCAGAGCTCTCCACGGGGTCAGGCAGATGCCCTAGTTCTGCCCTTGCCCTATCTCATTTTTCTTACTCTCTCACAGTTTCTCCGGAGAGCCTCCCTTGATAAGCACCTGCCCAAGAATCAGCATCTCCGTCTCTGTTTCTAGGGAGACCACCGCAGCACTGCATGCTTATCAAACATCAGAAAGCCAGATCTTGCTTCAAGGGACCCAGAGGCCAGTGGGTCAGGGTCAGAGACATAGGCATGGGTATCATTCAGAATACGAGTGTTCCAACCGCAAGGCGTGTGGAGTGCCCAGTGATCCAGTTCAAGGCCGGGGGTGGGAGGGGTCAGACAGCCTGGGTTTGAACTCTGGCTTCCCGGTTCACACACTGTGTCACCTGGCTACTGTGCCGGTGATAGAGTTCCCCTCACCTGATTGTTTGAGGCTTACACTGGACCCCCAGCAGGGTGCCTGAGTCAGGGCAGAAGTCCAATGCCCTGAGCTGCTCTTGTGTTCGGCTGACTGGGGAACACCTTCATTGTTGGAATTCAGATGAATTCCCTCCCTGCCTCCCTCCCTTCCTCTAACTCCACTCATCACAAGCCTGCTCCACATTAGACTGGCCCCTGTTTTCTATCTCTAAGTGGAGACTGTAATCATTGCTTTAAGTCAAGTGAAAAGTAGGCAAGTTCCAGAGCCCCTCTAGGCACAATGTCCCAACCACGTTTCCTTATTTATTGCCTGGCTTTGTAGTCTTACAGTTGCCGAACCTCCCACATCGGGAAGCAAATGACAGATGGGGCTGGCTCAGTGCCTTCCCTACCAGCTCGTCCCAGCTCTGGCATATGAGAAAGGGAAGCAAACTGCAAACACATACCCATCATGAAAGCAGCCTGCCTTAGCCCTTTGACTTGATCGTGTCCCAGAATGCTTCCAGCTGTCACCTATGCTAAGGGGGCAGAACATCAGTGAGTAGCCAAAGTTCAAGTTTTCACCCCCACACCTTTGGGGGTAAAATCATATCTTTTTTTTTTAAAGATTTTATTTATTTATTTGACAGACAGAGACTACAAGTAGACAGAGGAAGGCAGATAGAGAGGAAGGGAAGCAGGCCCCCTGCTGAGCAGAGAGCCCGATGTGGGACTCGATCCCAGGACCCTGAGATCATGACCCGAGCTGAAGGCAGCGGCTCAACCCATTGAGCCACCCAGGCGCCCCTAAAATCATATTTTTAAAGGTTCTCGAAAGGAGTTGCAGTTGAAGCTTCTAGAACAGTGGTTCCTCCTGTGGCTGTTCATTGGAATCACGTGCTGAACTGTAACATCAGCTGATGCCCGAGTCCCAACTGCAGAGAATCTGATTCACTTCGAGTCAGGATATTTAAAAGCTTCCAACATGATTCTGCTGTGCACTCAAGGCCGAGTACAAGGACAAAGAAGATGGTGGCAAGAAGGTCACAAAAATTGGTGGTCAAACAAGAGCCTTCTTGCTATGGTCTGAATGTTTGTGTCCCCCCCACCAGATGGGATCCTAACCTGTAAGGTGATGGTATTAGGAGGTAGGCCTGCTGAGAGGTGATTATGAAGCAGAAGCTTCATGATGGGATTCATGCCCTTATCCAGGAGAGCCCAGAGAGCAATCTTGGCCCTTCCACCTTAAGCATACAGCAGAAAGACACCATTGGTGAACCAGGAAGCAGTTCTCACCAGACACCAAGTCTGTCTGCGTCATCTGCGGGGCTTCTCAGCCTTCGGAACTGTGAGAGATGGATGTGTGGTGCTTGGATTGGTATAGCATCCAAACAGACTAAAACAGGCCTGAGGTAGGTACCTGCAGCCAACACAACTCATCACTCTCCACCTGGTACTGTATGAAACACTCCATAAGGTCTGCCTGATTAAACCTTCGCAACAGCTCAATGAAGTAGGTACTGCGATGGTCCTCGGTCTTCAGGTGACAAAACGGAAGCTCAGAAAGCCAGTAAGTTAGCCTGGCTTCAGAGCTCACTCTTCACCAGTTTGCTGGACAGTCCACCTCCTTAATGGACAAGGGCTTCTCCTTGGTCACGTCTGCCACGCCAGGCCCATGGCAGTGCCTCACAGGTTTTCTCATTTTAGGGGTAATTGAAAGCCACAACATAAAGAACAATGTATTGTCTAGAACCCTTCTTTTGGATGATGAGGGGTCCATCCTGATTGTAATCTAGGTAAGGAAAAGCCAGCCACATTTGACCTTGCCTTGAAGTGACTTCCCACAGAGTTTTGCTGCAAGGTGAGTGGTGGAGGAATGTACCCAGATCTCCCTGACGGTCTCCAGAGGGATTTCTGTGAGAAATGGCCACTTCTATAAAAGCTCCAGAAGGTGTCCCCACTGCTACATACTCTTCGAAAGACGGCAGAACAGGTAGGCAGGCTGTGAAATCTCCCTTATAATCAGTTTCAAAGCCCTTTAGAAATACTTTCAAAACAGGATGGTTTTTTTCAAGTTGATTTCTTTTAATGTTGGGTCTTCAGGAGATGTAGCTAGCTGTGGGGCATTTTAATTAATATGAACACATAGATAAATCAGGTAGGCTCTTTTAAAGAACCAGATCACTAAATGAACGAAGCAGACATAGCCCTAACTCAGGTTCAAATACGCACTGACGCTTTCCACTGATTTCTTTAGAAGCCAGCTTTGCTCACACTGAACGTCTACGAGGCTGATACCCTCCGCCAGCGCTGGAGGCACTGGGAAGATGCCTTAAAAAGAATGACTCTATAATAAGGTGACTGGAGTTCTACTGTAGCAACATTAAAGCAGGACGAAAAGTTTCATAACACTCAAAACTGAAATGAAAAACAGCTCAGTTCATTTCTCGATGGGGTAATGGATGTGGTATCTCAGGAAATTGGATGAAATGGCAGACAACAGGATCCCTTCCAGTGATCACCTTAAGTTAAATACGAAATGAGCAAAAGGCCTACCCTCTTCAAAGCTCTCCTGCAAAGGCTCTTGGCCTTGATCTCTTGCAGACTCACTACACAGGAACTTGTCTCTGGAAGCTCAGACTTGAGAGATGGCTACAGTCTTCCCATCAGTCCCAGAGGCTAATCTAACCCCTGGGTCAGATAAATTCACTGGCCTATCATAGCAGGAGAGGAGATCCTATGTGGATGGGCTACAGGATCCAGGCTGTGAGAGGCCTGATGAGGGAGGCCTGGGAAGCTTCTAGGGGGCATCACCATGGAGTATAAGCAGGTTAGCTGGAGGCTGGCCTCACACTGTTCTCTTTCACGAGGGGCTTAAGTTTATAAAGAGTGTCACATTTATAATGGGGGGTGAGGCAACATTCACTTTATTATTATAAAATTTGGAAATTTGGTCACAGACATGTACAGAGGCAAGGCCCAGGGGGAAGACAGTCATCTCCAAGCCAAGAAGAGGGCCTAGAACGGATCTTTCCCTCATGGCCCACAGAAGGAACCAACCCTGCCAACACTTAGATCTCAGGTTTCTAGCTTCCAGAACGGTGAGAAAATACATTGTTTTAGCCTTCCAGTCTGAGGTAAACTAGCAAACTAATATAAAATAGTACACTAATATGAACATTCAATGTTCCTTCGAACTTTCTCTGTGGGAATTCCTGTTAGTTTATCCAGACCTCAAAATTTAAAGTAAGTATACATATATATATTTTAAGTAAATATATATATGCATATATATTTAAATTGGCATTTTAGCCCACTATATTACTAGAAATGGAACTGTTTCCCTCTAATTTAAAAACGAATTCCCCTTTCTTGGTTTATGTAGCCACTTTCTTCTTTCTCAGCCCTCTTTGCCTAGTCCTCTAATTCTGCTGACTCTTCCAGTCAGAGTCCCCTTCCTGGGCCTCCTCGAACCACAGAATGCTAACCTGAGAAAGCCCCTTATCCTGATATCCCCAGCAGCTCATCAGCAGAGTGGAAAGAAGAAAGACCAAAGACGACAAAGCCGCACATCCCGCAAACTTCTCGCATGTTGTCACAGGACCGAGAAGAACTGATTTCCACCCTCATCTCTGCCGTCCCCTGTTTCTGCCAGAAGTTCTTAAATGAACAGATGGGGCTAAGGGCCATCTGTAAATGAGTTGTGAGGAGCTAAGTGTCTATGACAGAGATTTACAAATCTGTTACTTTTTTTTTTTTTTTTTTTTTAAGCGCATCTGTGAAGTCCTGCTCACTGGGAACTATTTCTATTGTTTACTCGGTGTCGTGTAGCACCGGGCTACCCACCAGGTTGTGCTGAAGGAGCCCAATTTCTACACTGATTCTTGTTCTGTGGTGCGGGTGGGTGCATAGTCACGGACCTTTATTGTCATCTGTCCAGGCCCAGACCCTCTTTGTCCTTCTACTGCCAAATCTGGACTGTTTCTCTCCTCACCCAAAGCACTATCTCCCACTCACCTAGTTCCTTGAACTGAAAATCCAGGCACTGACCTTGACAGAGCGTCTTCTTCCTCCTCCCAGCCAGCCCCTCAGCAAGTCCTGTTCGGGCCTCCTCTAGCGTAGTACCTCCCACCTCGCTACAGGCCATGACGGTGCTCACGTTCCCTAGGTCCTTGGGTCTTCATTAAATGAACCTTCATTTAAATGGAAGATGGATATCCAGTAATGGGATATATAGAAAAATGTTCTTTGATATGTCAGTAAAGACAGCGGTCAAGGCAGGGGCTTTGCACTCAGTGCACACCCGGAGTCCGGGTCCATTGTGGGACCTCAACGTCAAGGGAAGGATGTTAATACGTCCCAGGACTGTCATGTGACGTGAGCTAAGATACGTAACGGGGCTGTAGCTGTGACTGGCACATGATCAACACAGTTATCATTACTTCCACGGTCAAAACTACAGAATCTTCCTCTCATGCTTTTACTATGCAGGTTTGGCCTTACACAATGGTCTACAGGAAAGAATTGCTATGGGAGACACATTTTGCTCAGGAAGGCTGGAAGGCTGTTAAAAGAGGTTTTTCTCTCAGTAAAGATACAGGTTTGTTCACGTATTGGCTGTCCGATCCTAAGGTTTCAAAGATGGGGATGTTGTCGTTCACATGGAAGGTCAAAGCTGCAGAAGCAGAGAAGGTGATGGTGCTTCGAAGCTGGAGTCTGTGCTCCACGGTGACAGGGCCATGGTGCCAGGAAAAGGCACAGGGCCTCACAGGAGCTGCCTTTCTGGTCTGAGGGGCCTAGCAGCTTACCGCGTCCCTGGGTCACTGCTAGGATCCCTCAGATAGCCTTCCAAAAACCGGCTGCCAAATTTCATAACCAGATGCCCATTTCTTTGGCTTGAGACTCACCAGGGGAACACAAGGCATCTGATTGGTCATTGTGGTGGGCATCTTTGCTCTTGGCTACCTGGGATCCAGCATCCCTTTCTTGGCACAGGTGCCTCATGCTCCCCTCTGACAATGAGCCTGACTCTCACTTGCAGCCCAACTCCAGGGCACCACTGGGTTCCCCAGGCCTCAACTGAGGAACCAACCACAGCCAGAGAGTTGCAGCAAAACATTTGCCAGTTGCTCATTGCAGAGAAAGAGCCTCTACCTCTTCTCCCTGGACTTGAACCTGGCATATGAGAGCTGGCACTGCTGGAGCTCGTGAGTCATCTTGCCGCTGTGTGTGCGGGATCTGCCCGAAAGTGGAGCTGACACAGCAGATGGTAGGGCAAAGAGATGGTGGGAGAGACGGGAGGGCCAGGTGATACTGCCTGACCTTGGTTCAAGCTGTGCCTGAAGCCCACACCTAGACACTTTCCGTTACACAGGCCAAGGCATTTTTTTTTTAAAGTTAGACTCTCATTTGCTAAAAATTAGAACCAAAAAGTTCCTTCTGGCATTATAAGGTAGTCAGTATTGAAAAATCCATTTTTAGAAGCCAATTTGGACTGGCAGAGAGTGGAGGAAGCATGAGTGCTTGGGGCCGGCAGAGCCGGGGAGTCTGGTAGGTTGAATAAGGGGCCTCCTCCCCATGTCCCTGTTGGAATCCCCTCAACCTGTGAATGTTTCCTGGGGTAGCAAAAGAGGGACTTTGCAGATGTGATTAAGTAAAGTCTTGAGACGGGGCGATGGATCTGGGTGAGGCCAGTGGTATAATCACAGGTGTCCTTGCAAGGGGGAGGCAGAGCGTGACTCGCCTGCCGAGAGTAGCGAAGGGCATGTGGTGATCTCAGCAGAGCGAGAATGATGAGAAGACACTGCTGTGGGCTTTGAGGATGGAGGAAGGGGCCAGGATCCACGGAATGCCAGGAATGCAGCTCTGGAAGCCAGAAAGGGCAAGAAAGGGGATATTCCTAGATTTTCCCCAGAGCCTCTGGAGAGAGTAGAGGGAGCCTGGCCATGTCCACACTTGGCTTCGGCCCAGTGAAATGGATTCAGACTCTTGACCTCCTGAACGGAAAGAAAATAACATGATTTTGTTTGGAGCCACTAGTTGATGGTGATGTGCGGAGGAGGGTGTGGAGGCTAGCCCGCATTCCCACTGGCTCCATTCCTTGGGCTGTGAAATTACCCTGGCTCAGACACAGGTTGGGGAGAGTTAAGGAAGAGAAAAGGGGGCCCGGAAGGGCTTCGAGCTTGACTCGGCATTGTGCCCACGGCCAGCTGAGGCCACAACTGAGGTGGGAGAGACGGGAGGGCCAGGTGACACTGCCTGACCTTGGTTCAAGGCCAGCTGAGACCACCGCTTCTCTTCCCACTTTGCCCCTTCTGCTCCTTCATCAGAGCTGCGTTTCCTCTTGTGCCAGGGCTCCCTGCTTGCTTTTATTGCTTATCCAAACTTCTCTGGGAGGTGGAAAAGAAAAAAAAAAAAAAACGGTGAATGCAGGAGCTTCAAGCATTCTGAGGCATGCAGGGCTGGTGGGGGAACAGAGAGGGATAGTTATGGAAGGGACTGAAGCTTAGGCCACAGAGAGGCACTTGCAGCCCTCAGGCTTCAGGCTTCAGACTGATTTCAGGAAAAAGGTCTCAAAGCCACCCCTGGGATGCTGCTTCTCAAACATGGTCTGGTATTAACATTTAATGAATGAACATTAATTAACATTAGCCGCCTCGGTTTCCTCAGTAAAGGAGTGTCTGTCGGGGCTGGCATTTACTGAGCATGTATTACAGGACAGGCACAACTTCAAGAGCTCTGCTGGTAGGGGAGTCCAAGGTCACATGGGGCAGGCCTCGCTCAGCAGCTTGGGACTGCCACACAGAAGAATACCTGGGGTGTGCCACCAAGCAATCAATAAAGCTGTTTTTGTTTCAAAAGAAAACTAAAGAACCTGGCTGTGGAGGGGTGGGCTGAAGAGGACAGGGAGGTGCACCGGGCTGCCTGGCTTCAGCCTTGGTGAACACAGCCTGGCACAAGAAAAGGATTTTCTACCCTTTGTCAGAAAGAAAGGGGTCTGGGTCCGTCATCTTGGTGTCTAAGGACCCTGCAGCTCCAAGGCTTTAGGGTCCCAGGGGGTGCTTTGCTTAGTGGCACTTGGTGTGAAGGAATGAAGGAAAGGAAGCGATCCTGGAGAACGGAAAGCCAGCCACCAGTTTCAGATTTTCTTTTTTATCTCGGAGACACGTGCCCTTCACAGACACATCTCATTCAATCGTCACGACAGCTCTTTTAGGTGTCTACGTTATCTGCACTTTACAGGGAAGTAAACCGGAGCACGGGGTCATATGGCCAGGAGGACAGAGCCCGGATTCTAACCAGCCATGTCCGACTCCACAGCCCAGGACCCTAGGGACCGCTAATATGTCTTAGAACAGTTCCACTTTGGGGGCAACAGAAATTGAGGAATGATGGAGACAGATGGAAGCATCCAGAAATGAGGCTCCCCCTACCTTCCTCCCAGTCCTTCCACCTTCCTTTTCCAATCACAATGTTGGACAACCGATGCTCCTCGCAGAAAAATCAATGCGAGAACTACACACGTTCCTTTGCTGCAGGGCTCCGTGCCCTCAGCACCGTGCTTGATTTATTTATTTATAATCTGATTTGGAAACAAAAAGGCCACACTGGAGAAAGGGGGACCCTCCTATACTGTTGGTGGGAATGCAAGCTGGTGCAGCCACTCTGGAAAACAGCATGGAGGTTCCTCAAAAAGTTGAAAATAGAGCTACCCTATGACCCAGCAATTGCACTGCTAGGTATTTACCCCAAAGATACAAATAGAGTGATCTGAAGGGGAACCAGCACCCCAATGTTTATAGCAGCAATGTCCACAATAGCCAAACCATGGAAAGATCCCAGATGTCCATCAACAGATCAATGGATAAAGAAGATGTGGTATATATATATATATAGATATATAATGGAATACTATGCAGCCATCAAAAATTGAAATCTTGTTATTTGCAACGGCATGGATAGAACTAGAGGGTATTATGCTGAGTAAAATAACTATATCAGAAGAAGACAATCACCGTATGATTTCACTCAAGTGGGATTTAAGAAACAAAGCGAGGATCCTAGGGGAAGGGAAGGAAAAATAAAAGAAGATGAACTCAGAGAGGCACACAAACCATAAGAGACTCTAAATCATAGGCAACAAACTGAGGGTTACTGGAGGGGAGGGGGGTGAGGGGATGGGGTACCCGGGTGATGGGCATTAAGGAGGGCCTGCTGTAGTGAGCACTGGGTAGAAGACTGATGAATCACTGAACTCCCCCTCTGAAACTAATAATACGCTAAATGTTAATTAATTGAATTTAAATTAAAAAAAATATATATTTTTTAAAAGGCCACAGTGTCACTGGAGACCACTTGGCCACGTGCTCTAGTCTCAGCACTGCCTCAGCTCTGCGGCCCTGAGCTGGAGCAGAGACAGCAGCCAAGCCGGCATCCACGTGGCTCTCTCTGGCTTCCAAGGGGTAAAGGCTGCTTCGTGTGTGGGCTGCCCTGGGTGTGTCTTTCCCGCAGATGCCATGAAGTGGCATGTTCTCTACCAGCTGAGCAGTCCTGCCAAAGAGACAGACCCAAGGGGCATGTTCCTACTGCTGGCTCTTAACCACAGACACACCCATGCCTTAATTTTCACCCCAGCTTCCTCATGATGCATGTGTGTACACATGGCCTGGCCAGTCAGCCACCGGAGTCCAGAACCCCGTCATGCTCATGAACTCACGGGGAGGAGCAGGAGTCTAAGACAGTGCCTGGCTTTCCTCTGAGACAGCGCTTTCTTAGCATGCCTGTCCATGTGGTTTCTTTCTTTGTTCTTTTATGTGACATGAGGGGCAACTTGGAAAAAAACAATGCTCAAACAAGACAGACACTTTAAATGGCCCGGTCAGGATTGCCTGCAAAGTCATACCCATGCACACACGCGTGTGTGTACACATGTGTGTGACAGGGAGAGATGGTGAGAGTGTCTGGGCATCGTCTTCCAAGCTTCTGTTTCTCTTACTAAAGGTGAGGCTTAGGAGAATTCTAATTGGAAAAGAAAGGTTAGTGTTGGGACACCTGATAAAAGGGACCTTTAGCCAATGAGTGGCTTATGTTTTTCAGACTGTCTGCAGGGAAAGCCTGTCTAAAAGGCAAGTGGCATTTTTTTTTTTCTAATCAAGGTGACATTTATCCCTTGAGCCTTTCCATTTGACAGATGCCAAGAAGCCAACAGAAAAGAATCTTTAATCAGTGATGAAATGATTCTACCTCGCCACAAATACCCGGCAAGGCAGGAGCAGTCACCGATTAGAAAATACCCTTTGAGGATCTACTCTGTGCTGTCCACTCTGTGCTGGGCTGTGGGATCCAGAGGGGACAGGACAGAGGAGTTCCCTGGCCTCCAGGGTTTGAAGGGCCCACTGGGACGTCGGACGCTGAGCCATAATTATAAGTGTGATGTGTCCCGGAGGAGATGGGCTACCAGAGTCTATGACAGGAGAGGTCAGTAGGGAAGGGTCTCCATGGAAGCCTCCTGGGGCTGAGACTTGACAAGGGAGCAGGGGCTGGTGAGGCGGGGCATGGGAAGAGGCATGGGAAGAGTAGAGAGCACGGGCTTAGGCAGGAATGCACCGGACGGGAAAGGGGCTGGCATGGGGAGGGCAGAGTGAAGTGAGAAGCCAGGGAGGAACACAGGGAGGGCCCACGCGGAGACTAACCGAGCACAGCAGGTATTCTGTACTTCATCCTAAGAAGCACGGGTGCTCACTGAAGGCTGAAAACCCGGGCCATGATCTGTTCATCACTTGGCTACCTGGGGGGTGATGAAGCCCGGCTGGGGGCATCAACACAGTCTAGGGAAGAGAGGACGGCACCCGAACTAGGACAATCACCATGGAAATGGGAAGGATGGGGTCTGAGAAGGCAGATTAGTAGCACTTGGTGATGGGTTGCTGAGTGAGGTCAGGGACGGAAAGGAATCTGGATGCCTCTCAGGACAGCGCTGTCGCTCTTGGCGACGGGGGCCCCCGGAGGAGAGGCAGGGAGGGGCCAGCGAAGACACGAGCCACCCGGGAAACACCCACGAGGAGACGTCAAGAAGGAGAGGCTCTTGGGACGCAGCAGAGGGTCCAGGTGGAGAGGCAGGGGCGCCTCGGCGGCGGGGGCGCCTCGGCGGCAGGGGCTAAGCGGCTTCGCAAGAAGAGCGGGGCCTGGAAGGAAGCCCTGCGTCCCCCACACGGCGCACCTGTTCCTGGGTGAGAAGGACTGGAAGGTTGAGGGGTGAAGCTGGGAAGCAGGAGAGCGCCCTGTTATTCAAAGCAAGGAAGGCAGGTGTTTCTGAAGGAGGGTTGGGGAGTTATGTTGAATGAGGCGGAGTTTTCTTTCTGAAGAAAAAAAAAAAAAAAGCTGACTTTTTTGCCTCTTGATTACAAATCTCCCCACTACTTTCAAAAGTCTGAACTCCTCATCCTGGACGCCAGGCCTCTCACACACAACTGTCGATCTAGAGCCCAGACTTCTCCCTGGCTTCTCCCCCGCCGGTGAAGTCTGCACAGCAGCCGCGCTGACGGGCCCTCTGCGGACACTGTAGGTAGATGCATCCTTGCCCTTCCAGCATTCGCCCTCCAACACGGTCAGCTTTTGCCCGCAGATCTGCCCCACTCCTACCCCATTCAGTCCATGCGGTTCTGAGGTCACCACGGCAGCCCTTGGTGTGGGGCAGGTGGCCCAGGCCCGCGCGGATCAGTGCTTTGCCCTCCATGGAGCCACTGACTTGGGAGGGGACAGGAAATGGGACTGAGTTGGTCCGATCAGAGTGAATCTCCAGAGACTTCTGGTACAAGGCCTAATGTTCTTTCTGGGAGCTCAGACCTGCAAGGATGCAGCCCCAGGAGTGTTAGCAGACACATGCAGGCCAGGGGAGAAGAGCTGGCCTGAGAACTCGGCTAACACACGAGAGAGCAGAGCTGGGGGGTGGGACGCCTGGGTCTGGTGACACTGTTTGAGCCTTGCTTTCAGCTGGGCCAGAAGCCAGAGTGAATCTGGACTTTTGAGTTGTAGGAGCCAGTGAATGTCCTTTCCTTTTTGTTTTTGTTTGGGATCAGGTTTCCTGTCACTTGTGACAGAATGGAATCCATGAACCCCAGCAACATAAACATGCTATTCCTGTGAGGCAGAGTGTTTCCTCGTGGCTCTGCCGGAGACACTGAAATGTGCTTCTCAGGACAGCCTTCTTGGATCCCTCTGGGCTGTCATCCCCGCTCTGTCCTTCCTCAGAGTCTGGTGTGATCACATGTTCCCTCCGCTTCCCCAAGAGCCTCAGGCCCGGGGTAATGTCTTACTTTTATATGCCTCACACCTCACACACTGCCTGATGTGTAAGAGTCACTTACCAAATGTTTCCTGAGTGAATGAGTGAACAAATGAATTATAAGCAAAAGTTCGATATTGAGAAATAGGAAGATCCCGAAGACAGAGGGGTAAATGGTTAAAAAGATATTCAAACCAATGAAAAATTAAGCATATCATCTCCAGTATTGGTCAAGCACATTTTCAAAACACCATTATTTTAATTATGGAAATGGCCTCTCAAAAATGAGAAAGAAACAAAGCATGTCCCTTGCTCCCAGATAGAATAAATTCATGTCGCTATGTTACATCAAAAATAACTTCACAGAATCTGGTATTCAAAGCTCATTAGGTCAGGTTGGCTGATTTCATCCCAAACCGAAACAGTCCTTGGCACCTAATGAGCAGGGCCCGCCGTTCAGGCCCCGGCCCGGCTTCAATGCTATTAGATGTCTTCGGAAGACATCCAGAGCAAGCAGTGGTTACCGTGGTAACAAGCAAGGGAAGGGGAAAGCTGGCTGTCATCTACAGGATGAGGGCTGCATACGGGAAGTACCGACAAGCCGAGGAAACAACATGAGCCTTCCCTACTCAGAGTGGCTACTGGACGTTCAGGTGCCGAACACAGAGCCGGCTGAACATCCAAGGAGGCGGCTTTGGACTCCCAAGAAAATGTTCCTGAGGCCTGAAACAGGCTGTTTATATTCTTTTAAGGAGTGTTTTCCAAATTAAGTTTGGATTTAGCTGTTAATTGAACAGAGAGACACTTCGAAATCCAAATATTGTGAAGACGGCTTTCCTCTTTTGGCACTCACCACCTCCCACTGCCTTGAGCAGATATATATGTCTGCATGGACACGTGTGCATATATATGGGGTAGACCGAAACCCACTGAAATATGTAGAGCGTGGAGCTCAGTGCAGCACATATTCCCTGTATCGTAATCCTTGATTTCATGCTTTGGGTTTGAAATGCTTAAGAGAATGCTATCAAGACTTCATTTTTTTTAGCAGCGAATTTCTAATGAGCCAACCACTTGATTCAAAATTAAAGCAGGCTTATGGATATTGTGCTGCTAATATGGGGGTAATTGGTGTTTTCAAAGATGTTTTATCTGCTCTTCCTGTTCGAAAATCTAGGATTGAACCATGATTTGAGGCCCTTTGTTCTTTCTGTTAATAATTAGCTGTTGGAACTGAAACCCGAAAGACCAGCACACGGAATTCAGGAAACCCAGTGCAAAGCCTGCAGGGGAGGAGAATGACCAGCAGAGAAGGGCTGTGAGGGACTGCCCGGCACGTGGTACCTGATCTGATTTTCCTCGTCGTCCACCAGGAAGAACCAGCGGAACTTCACCAGCAAGGGGCTGCAGTTGGTGATTGTCACGTATCGAATGACCTCGGTGTCATTCAGGATACAGCCGAAATCCAGCTCCATGGCCTCAAAGCTGAGGTTGGGGTAGTTCACTTCTCCCCGCAGGTTCAGGCTGTCTACTTGGGGGTGCTCTATGTATTTGATCGCTAGAATCTCTTCTGCCACCCAGTTGTTCAAATCGTTTCTGTAGGAAGGGTCGAATTTGACCAGCAACTTTTTTTCTCCATCAATCTCCAGTTTAATGGGCTACAAGCAAGATAATGGGGAATTACTAACTTTTGTACTGTGCATTTCCAACAAGCTCCATGAAACAGGACAACCAAAGTGATCTCTATGTATTCATACACATACACAAACACAGATGCACACATCTGTACACACAGATTAGTATGAAATGCATATACACTTCTTTGGTCCCTAATTATATGTTCACACCTATGCATAATTAAATAGCTAGTATATCTAAATCTATATAGATATCTATACTATATCGATAACTATAGGTATTTTATATACATAAAGGCACACACACATATTTTATTAGTTGGAAACAAAAGCAAGGAGAATCTGGACCAGAATCATCTGAAGGAAAGGATTTTGGTAATAGTTGTGGAGTGACAAGGATTGAGGAGTTGCAAAAGGGAAAGTCTGCAATGAGTAACTATTATAAAATATTCTTAACTGAAAACGAGTTAGATTTTAAAATGCTCTTCCTAGACAAGTGGGAAAAATCTGCTGCTTAAGAAATGTTTAAAAAGCCTTCTACAGCCCTGGGGGAGGGGCTCGGGAGCAGGTGACCCAGAAAGGGATGGATGAGGCAATTTCATTTCTTTACTCCTGCCTGCAATTCTAACTCTTAAGCACAGTGTTAGCTACTTTCTGCTGTTTTCCATTCAACTTAAAATGACACTTGGGAGCTTGGCAGAGTTTGTTTAGTGGACGGTGTTTATCCTTTTCTCTCTCTGATGCAAATCCTCATGTGTTCCTTGCCGCCAAGGTCACTGGAACACCTTAGCATACAAAGCCTGGCTACCAGTTGGCTTTCCTAGGAGTTGGTCAATTCCCACAGTTAATCCGCAGGAAAGGCACCTCCTGGTTTTGCAGAAAGCGCCCCCAGGCAGTCGGAGGCAGGACTGAGTGTTTTACAGATCTCTTGCCTCTCTGTGGAGTTGGGAGTTCGAGGGTTCAGGTCTTTCCCTGAGCACCTCAGTGTGACAGGATTAGATTGCTTCGGTGGCTAAAGCCAACCACCTGACTCAAGAACCAGAGGAAGGCCAGGGACCCTTCAGTCAGTTCATCCCATCCGCGAGCACGGCCGGCCCCCTGTGCTGGTGGCCAGGGCACAGCGACAGCGCATTCCTGCAGCTGCCGCCACGTCCAGCATGAGTGACTACGATGCCTGCCATTTCCGTATCTTCGAAGATCGACTTAAAGGCTTTCTCCCCTTTGTCGTTTTGTAGAAACGATACACAGCTGCAGAAGGCTGCATTATGTGTAAAAGCACAAAGAAGAGAAAGGAGAAACTCATCTACAATGTCACCACATGTTATTTCTCAGAGTTAACGTTTTTTAAACATGAGTCCAGACAGAACGGATGGGTAAATATGATTTTTACAAAAAATGAAATTAGACTAATTTTTTAAGTATTTGGGTTTTTCCTAAAAACAAAAACAAAAACAAAAACAAAAACAAAAACAAAAACCACCTGAAAAAAAGTATTCTGACTCTGGAGCCAGACTGCTTGGGTCCAAATCTGGCTTCTGCCAGTTACCAGGTCTGTGAATATGAGGAAAGCTGCCTAGACTTCCTAGACCTCAGCTTCTCTATCTGTGAAATAGGGGTAGTAACAGTCCCTACTTTTTTTTAAGAGGCTAAAATGAGTTAATATTTATGTAATGTGTTCAGAGCGGTGCCTGGCACACAGTGCAAGTATGGTATATGAGTGCCGATTACTACTAGTATCCCTTTGTGATCAAGAAGATAGCTAAGTATTAAGCAGTTTCAAATTTAGATAATAGCTTACTGAGGCCGCCTGTAAAAAGGAAGGAAATATCAACACACTTATGCTCCCTGCATCTCCCAGTTTTTATTGGCTGTAGTGTTCCTTTTTAAATGTAGAGCTTTCAAACATTCTGCTCCCAAGTCATAACCACCAAAGTCGTGTAGTCCCAGTTCTACAGCTGAATGGGCTCAGTGCTTCCCACCAGTCTTTCCCTTCGAGGCTTTTCCATTGCCGAGTGCTTTATTCGGTTCTTCTCCTGCATTGTGTGTTCTTTCTCCTGTTGTATTTCATTGGCCCCAGTTGTCTGAATGCTGTGTTCATTGATTCTCGCATTCTGAGAGTGTCTGCCTGTTGTCTTTACGCTCAAAAGACGGTAGCTGGGTTGCTCTTTCTTGGAAAACTCTGTAGTAATTGCTCCCTTGTCATCTGGCATTAAGTATTATCATGGAGAAGTCTGTGCTGAGTCTAAACTTCTCCCTTGACGGGCCCTTTCTTTTCTGCTTAGAGACCATAGAACTCTTTGGGTCTCAGTAAGACCAGGAACTTCACTAAGATATGTCTCCCTGTTGAGTATTTCATAACATTCTGTCCCAGGACAAGGTATGGACTTACTTTAAAAAATCGAAACCTCTTATTCAAGCCAACTAGTTCCCCTTCCCTGAAGTAACCAAGGTCACAAGTGTCTTATCTTTGTTGGAGATATTGTATGAATAGAAAATCATGTTCAGTAATATATTTTTAAAATTTTTTATACACATGAGAGCATACTGTGCACTCCTGTTCCGCCACTTGCTTTTTTCACTGGGAGATCACCCATCAGTGCATATGGAGTTGCCTTGTAGCAGCATTTTCTTCTATCGTAAAATTCTGCCAACATTGACTTAACCAATCTCCTACTGATAGATTTTGGCTCCCAATATTTTGCTCTTATTATCAATGCCTCAATGAATATCCTTGCTGAAGGGTAAATTCAGCTGAAGGGTAAATTCTTAGCAATAGAAGAAGTAGATCAAAGGGTATGGGCATTTAAAATTTTAAATTTAAATTTTCACAGCTGTAGCCATATCACCTGATGTATACCTTTCCCAACACTGTTTCCACAAGCCTTCCCAACACAGAAAACTACCCAATTTTTGCTCTTTGCTAATCTGATAGGAAAAAAAATGTGTTTCATCGTAATTTGAATTTCATTTCATCTAATGTAATTAAAGTTGAGCACATCTTCATGTTTAAGAACTGCTTTATTTTTCTTTCGGTGAACTCTGTTCATTTCCCTTGTCTATTTTCCTAATGGGCTGTTGGTATTTTTCCTATTGATTTGTAGGGTCTCTTTATTTTTTTAAACTGTACATATGCTTTTATTAAAGTTATACATGCAAATAATATGAAAGGTCAGACTGCACTTTAAGAGTTACTACAAGAAGCGGTAGTTCCTGACCCAACCTGACATCCCAACAATCCAGAGGCTGTCACGTCTCAATTCGTATTATGGGGCTGGTCCATGGAGCAGCTTCCTTGGGCAGAGACGGGATGATCAAGTTGTGGACATACCCCAGATGCCAGGCATAATGCTGAAGGGGTGAAACTCACACTAGAAACATCAAATTTCCCCTGACATTTTTACCAGTTTCTCTGGGAAAGAGCACTTATCTTTAGGTCTTAGGATAAGAGCCAGCTGCCCACATTTTTTGTGTGGGGTCAGGAGGGACAGCTGTCTAGTGCCCGTGGAATTCCTCTATTTCTAGTGCTTGCTTCACACTTCTTACCTCTGATCTCAGGCTATTTAGGCTGAATGACTCCAACATCTTTGAGATTTCACTGGGGAATTTTCTAGAATGCAGGTTTTTGTGGCTTTTTGTCAACGCATTCCATCCTCACTCTCTCTTCTAGAATTTGTTCAAATCTCTTATTATTTGGTTATCTCTATCCTCTTCTCACTTGATTTTATTGTTCTGGGCTTCTTTCCTTCTGATCATTTCTACTTTTATCTTAAGGTTTCAGGAGGGACAAGAGAGTGGGTCTGATCTACCACCTAGACTGAGAAAGCTGGTCATGTCGGAATTTTCATTTTGTCATCCCACTTGTTCTCCTTTGCTCTGAGTTTAGTCTTTGTCTCCACTTAGAACTCTTGTATCTCATCTTTAAGTTGTTTTTTTTTTTTTTTTTTAAAGATAGGTCATACCATCTATCATTTCTTTGAGACTGTAGAGAACAACATTTATACTTTTGGTCCTCCTCCTTGTGTAGGTTCCCTGGCAGTAGGTTTTTCTTCTGCCTCTTCTGTATTTTATTCCTCTGTTCAAAGATCTTAGCTGTTTTTTTTTTTTTTTTCCCCCAGCTCAGGCTTGAAGGTAACCCAGTAAAGAATTGGGGGTGGGGAGGGGAGTGTGGTCATGCAGTTTACAGCCACCAGCTGGGTACCGTAGGCAACCCTCTCCCTAAGCAGTTCTGTACCCCTGCTCCCCCCAGGATCCATTTCCCTGAGTGAGTCTCACAGCAAATCTTCAGTCATAGGTTCCTTCTTCTGAGGTCGCACTGTCACTGCCTGGCCTCCCTTCCTCCTTTATGTCACTCCTTCATGAGCTGTCTCCCTAGCCTAGGAAGCTGAGCACAGTGGTGTGTGGATCTGGTTTCTCTTTCCCTCCTTCCCTACGGCTCTTCTGTGCCACCTGCCCTATGGCCTGACCATTTCCACTGGCGTCCTCATGTCCAGCAAAGAAGCACGGCGGTGATCCTGTAGGGATATTTACAGAACACTGCGTCCTGCCTCAGACCGGGGGCTCGGTAAACTCACAGCTTTCTCCTTCAGCCCAGTTTGGATTTCTTAGTATCTGGAGATGGGCTCTCTGGTCTAGGGACTGGTTTTAGCTACTTCCTGTTGGCTAGAGTAGGGAGCTTTGGTCCAATTTGAGAAAGTAGAATTCAAAGATCTCTAATGTCATCAGTGGGAAGTCACTGTTTTCTGAAGATTCCAATAGGCAGGAATGAAGGGTCATCATAATGAGCCGAAGTTCTTGCACTGTTAATAACAGTTGGTTGACATCGGAGTTTGTGACATTTAAAAGTGTCTATATTCTTCCCTCTTTGTTTCTTGAATTCTTTCTCTTTGTCTAGACGGAAATTAGGTAGTATACTGACATTGTTCTCTGCCTTTGTCACACACACAACTCTCCCAGGAGCTCGTTAGGACAGCCTTCTGTCAACTTACCTCAGGAATTAATGGCAGGGGAGATTTATCAGTCTCGCAGATAAAGAAGGGTCCGCTTGTTGAAAGTAACACATTCACGGGCAGGGTGGAAATGTTCTTTATAACCAAGGGCTGGTAATCAGGTTCCAGGATAGTGTTAGGTTTCTGCAAAAGAGGAAAAAGAGGAAAGCGAGTTATGGCAAAAATAGTAAGCCTTTAGCAGCCAAAGTCTCATGTTCATTGTTAACAGTAAAATTAGCATTCCCTACCCATCCTTGCTCGCTGCCTTTTTCTCTTGGGCGGATTTAAATAAATCATTTACAGTGGACTATTGATAAATGAACTTACGTAAGCCAGAAAACACGGATTAGATTTCTTACTCTTTTGTTACCAGGGTAAACACACCTATACAAGCCATGCCTCTCGATAGTACTGTTACTATAGGTTTCTAGTATCATAAAACAAAATATAATAAATTAGTGATATCTTGTAGAAGAACCCTGCCTCATTATAATGAACAGAACATTTTCCTTTTACAATATTTCTTCTATGCTTAAAATATCCAAGTTGCAAAAATTTATATGTTTGCAATATATTGTTACAGTGACAAACGTTCACAACCATTTCCTGTACATTTTTCCTGGTAAGACTGGGATAGTTGATTTAGAAGCTTCTCTTCACTTTCTTAGACACATCAAATTTAGTTTTTCAACTGGAGAAAGCATCAGAAATGGATCTTTAGCTGAACATTTTTCTCATTCTGATGTGGGAGCCCATGTTATTTCTCATGTGCTGTGGAAAGGGTATCCTTTAATATCAGCAGGAGGTAACCACAAGCTCAGTCTCCGGCTTCTGAAGAGAGCCTCCCACCAATCGTGCCCACAACTCTAGCCTGTTTTCACCAGCCCTCATTGTTTTGATTTGCTTTTTCTCCTTGTTCCAATTTCAGTTAAATCCTTCTGATTCTATATTTTGGTCAGACTCTGTCCCTGCTTCTTTTTTTGACACAGTCTTCCTTCTGCTGTGGTCCCTGTCCCCTGGTTCTAGCTCGGAGGGGCTCAGGGAACCAGGGCCGGTGATGTCTCTGTCAGTTTGGGCTGCTATAATGAATGTCATAGACAGGGTGCTTTAAGCGACAGACATTGATGTCTCAGAGTTCTGGAGGCTAGAGAGTCCAAGATCAAGGTGCCAGCAGATCTGGTGTCTGGCTTAGACGGCTGTCTTCTCACATGGCTGAGAGGGAGATCATCTCTCTCGTCTCGAATTTCAGGGCACTCATCCCATTCCTGAGGGCTCTGTCTTCACGACTTCATTACCTCCCAAAGGCCCCACCTCCAGCATCACCACTCTGAGGATTAGGAGTTCAGTCTATGAATCTGGGGTCGAGGGTTCGGGGGGACACAAACATTCAGTCCTTAACAGCTGGCTTAAGCCTCCTCTGCCTTAGTTGTACTCCACTGGTCCCCTGTGCACGCCCAGAGTTCTTTCAGGGGTTCGGTCTGGCACTTGGCACGAGATGCCAGCCATTGTTTCCCTCTCTCTAATACAGGTACTGGCTTCACCTTGTGTTTGCAGATGATATAATACAGTCTGGGGAAGGGATGAAGCAGCACGTTGGGGCCATACAAAGGCTAACCACCCAGTGACCTTCCTTCAGACAGCGCTGTCACCTCAGGAAGCCATGACGTGAAGAAGCCATACTTGGTTGGTTTTGGCAAGAGGCCATTTAGAGGTTAGCGATGACAAGGAGTCGATGCACACAGAGCCATTCTATTTTAAAATGACCCCTTCTCTCTGGGTTGTTTGTTTGTCTCCCCACATATCAGGAGACGGGATTTGCTGCTGGACTTCATGAAGCAAACTGGCTGCTACTTTCAGTTGACCTTTTCAATTCCACAGAGATGTGGCTTTATCTGTGTGGTTATGAGTGGTACCACAGTTATAAAGTAGATCAAATCTGAGGAAATGGTTATAGAAGAATTCTTCCCATAGGCAGGGCTGGTATCACCAGATATCTAACGTCCTGGTATCTAATGTCCTAAATCAGACCCACTGCTTTGAGCCCCAAAAGAGACAGGACAGATAATTGGGTGTTACATAATTAACTCGGAACACCAACACCAACAGGTCTCTTGTGCGTGCTGGTTAATAAAGTTGCATTTCTTCATTGTCCCTGATATGGCTTACATGTGAGTGGGAAATAATGAAAAACACAGTAGTTGAACAGAGTTCACAGTTATGATATTTGGGAGGAAGAAGAGAAGGGTAAAAGCAAACGAACACAGAGTTATGATAATTTGTTTCTTAATTCAATAAGTTGCTATCATATTCAAAATATTTGCTCTTTTATTCTAGTGATATCAGAGATTTAAACAAGAATTAAAAAAAACACGTAAGGCTTAAGGATATAAAAAGAAGGAAAGGAACACTATGCACACATTTTTATGAGTGTTTATAGGTTCACAAAAAAAAATCTAATAAGAAACCAGGCTGCATATTTAACATACACTATAATGTCTTGCATAAAATATTCAATAAATATTTGCTGAATTTTCTCTGAATAACCAAATTTAGAGGAAATGCAATGCCACTGAATTTGGTGCAGCTGTTGCCAATAAATTTCTCTCCTGATTACTTAAAAAGGAAAATTTTAAGATAGAGCAATGAAAATGTAATAACTAAGCAGGAACTCATGTAGTATTAATTTTTATATATCTCATAGAGCTTGTTACAGTTGACCATCCTGTAACTGAAACCCCTATTCTACTTCTTCAAAGTCTACTTTCCCCACTAGCCTATTAAGCCAGGGTTTTGCTGTGTCTTTGCTGCCATATGATGTAAGTGCCCCCAAATTATCTGTTGGTTTGAAGTGAACTTGTACACCTGCCCTCCCCTCCTTGATTATAAGCTCCCTTATTCCTCTCCTAGCAGAGCACTTTATGTACGGTGGATGCTCAAGAGATGTTTAATATAATGGAATCCACTACCAGAAACAATGGTCTTGAACATTCTCCTGCGAGTCTCCAGGTAACAGGATTCCTGGTGGCTTGCTCCATAATCAGTTAGGCACTGCCAAACTCAGTCCATCTGTAGGACACCACGTCAGGACCTAGCTTTGATTACATATGTTCCATGCTATGGAACAACAGCTTAATTAATACTTAGTTTTCCCAGTTGGCTGTGAGGTTCATCTGGGAGGGACTATTCTCACTGTTCTATCCCTAGTCTCAACACAGTGCCTGGTATGTGGTAGGCCTTGATAAATATTCCATTAGGCAGCCAGTATGACTGTTCCAATGAATACATCTGACCATGTCACTCCTCTCCCTGCCTATAGTCCTCCAATGGCCACCCAGAACAAAACCCAAAGTCAAGAACATGCCTCCCAGTCATGCCAAACCCATCTGGCCTCTGCCCATTTTCTCTAGATGGCCCTCCCGTCATTCTGGGCACATTCTCTAAGGTGACCTTTTAGTTCTGTATACTCCCAACCTCTTTCCTAACTCAGGCCCTTTGTATGTGCTGTTCCCTCTGCTTGTGATTCTCTGCCCTGCCCTCGTCACCAGACTAACTTCTATTTCTCCTTCAAGTCTCAGCGTGAGGCCCTTGCTGAAGGAAGCCCTCTGTGATCACATGTACAAATAAAGCCATGTCTCCAAGACATGTTCTCACAGAGCCTTTTATCTCTTTTCCATGGCACATTTAAGATTGAATCTTAAATAAATAATTTTAATAATTTGTTTAGTCTGTAACCTCAACCAGTCTCTTAGCTTTGACTATGTCAGGCTGGTTCACCACATTTCCAGCACCAATACAGTCCTCAGCTTGGAAGAGATATTCTCTACGTCTCTGGTTTGGATTTTACATAATTCTAGGATGGAAGTCTGCTTAGGAATAGGAGACATCCTGCTGTGATGTGTCGCCCACCTCCTCACCATCCTGACCCCCTGCACCAAGCAGCGACCATTCCCAGCTTTCCCCATCCTCTGCCTCCTCCATTCATTGCATGTCCCCAATGGCCATATAAAGTCATGGGCGTTTATAGCCACATAAATTAAAGAGTGTGAATCTGTTTAAGTTGATAATTCTCAGGCGGTGTTAGGTGATCTGCATAACAGCTTAACTTCCATTTCCATTTCCTCACACGTGCCATGGGAACAACAACAGAAGCTACAGCACAGATTGTCGTGAGGAAACAGCTGGGAAAGTGCATGTGAGAAGCACAGCTTGACGCCACTGGATACCATTCAGTTAAGTGGTGGATATTCTTTTTTTTTTTTTTTTTTTTAATTTAAATTCTAGTTATTTAACATACAGTGCAATATTGATTTCTGGAGTAGAATTCAGTGGTTCATTACTTACGTACAACACCCAGTGTTCCTCAGAAATGCCCTCCTTAATGCCCATCACCCATCCAGCCCATCCCCTACCCCCCTCCCTCCAGCAACCCTTAGTTTACTCCCTGTCATTAACAGTCTCTTCTGGTTTGTTTCCCTCTCTTCTTCTTTTCCCCCTCTGATATGTTCATCTGTTTTGTTTCTTAGATTCCACCTATGAAATCACATGGTATCTGTCTACCTCTGATTGACTTACTTCACTTAACATAATACACTCTAGCTCCATCTGTGTCTTCATGACTGGCAAGATTTCATTCTTTTTGATGGCTGAGTAATATTCCACTATATCTATCACATCTTTAACCATTCATCATTTGATGGACATTTGGTCTCTCTCAATAGTTCAGCTACTGTTGATTATGCTGCTATAAACACTGGGGGGTGTGTACCTTTTCAAATCTGCATTTTTGTATCCTTTGGGTAAATACCCGGTAGTGCAATTGCGGGATCATAGGGTAGTTCTAGTGTTATTTTTGAGGAACCTCCATTCTGTTTTCCAGAGTGGCTGCACCAGCTTGCATTCCCACCAACAGTGTAAGAGGGTTCCCCCTTCTCGTCACCCTCACCAACACCTGTTGTTTCTTGTGTTAGTTTGAGCTGTTCTTACGGGTGTGAGGTGGCATTTCATTGTGGTTTTGATCTGTATTTCCCTGATGCTGAGTGATGTTGGGCATATTTTGTTTTGTCTGTTAGCCATCTGGATGTGTGTTTTTTTGCAGAAGTGTCTATTCATGTCTTCTGCCCATGCCTTAACTGGATTACTTGTTCTTTGGGGGTTGAGTTTGATAAGTTCCTTACAGATTTTGGATACTAACCCTTTATCAGATATGTCATTTGCAAATACAGGCTGCCTTTTAGTTTTGTGATTGCTTCCTTTGCTGTGCGGAAGCTTTATCTCTTGATGAAGTCCCAACAGTTTATGTTTCCTTTCGTTTCCCTGGCCTCCGGCGACGTGTCTAGTAAGAAGTTACTATGGCTGAGGTCAGAGAGGTTGCTAGTGGCACCTATTCTTACTGATTATAATTATCAATAATTCTACTCCAACCCTTTCTATACTGTGATGTTTATTTAATCTAGTTAGAGTAAAAAGATCAACTAAAATGCATTTTTAGTGTGCTGGAATACCCCTTCACTTACTTTGGTCTTCTAAATCAGGAATGGTGGAAGTAGAATTTCCATAGCAATTTACATTTCAGAGGAAAGTAGGTTTAGATTCAGAAGGTTTAATTCAATGTGTATTGGCCTCTGAAGCTTAAAAGACACTGGCTGGGTGTGGGTGTCAACAGTCTTCCCATTAATTTAGCTTCCAAAATGAAAATGTGAACATGCTGACCCCTCCCCGACCCACCCCCGGCAGCAAGCCACACTGACCTTCTCCAGTCGGTATATGAGCTCTTTCGTGGACAGCTGGATAAGCGGCGCTATAAACTCACAGAGGATATTCACAGTCATCACCAAGCTCTTCCCCTTTTGTGCCCCGATCATGGCATGGCACACCAGCTTTTCTTTGACTTTCTGTAGAGGAGATACACCGGCACTTTTGGAATATCCATTGCTCTGAAAACTTATTTCTCAACAATCAGCAAGCTAATTCTCAACTACCTGCCTGGAAACCCCAGGGAAAAAGCACATTCTTCTGAGCGGTACATTTCAGGGATGCTCTCTGTCACACTATTATTAAAGTATGACTGGCCCACTATGTCCTGGGTGGATCCTGTGTTGGTTTCTGACTGCTCCTGAGGACACAATCTATTTACATTCAGTTTAACATGTATTATGTATCAGGATGGTTAGGGACTGGACATACAGAACAGTGCCAGACGAGGCAGGTAAAATCCGTCCTGGGCTTAAAGTTCAATGGTAGATACAAGATTTCTTTTCAAGCTAGTCAGGAGCTACGACTAGAAAAATGTTGCCTTTCATTCTTGAGTATTCAAAAATCATGCTATAGAAACCAATATTTCTTTGGACCCAAGAGGCCCAGATTTTTATAAAGTACAAAGGGCTTAGAGTGAAGTGATATCTCGAATAGTTTATACTGAAGAATATTCAGGTTTGGGATGTTAATGAATTTAAGTCTCTTTTCAATTATGTACTACAACAGGGAAGAACATTCGGGAGGCTTTTAGTAAATCTTAAACTGAATTTAGAATCCCAGCTGCTCAGATTTAATGCCTTTAAAAATATGATCAGCTCTCGAGAACAACATTGTAGATGTGCTCCCGCAACAGACTGCCAGTGTCTTGAGATGAGGGGATGCGTTCTAGCCATCATGCAGCCTCAGTGCCGAGCACAGTGTTTGTCGTGGGGTACGTACTTGGTAAAAGTTGGCTGAATCCCTGAATACCAGAAAGAAAGAGCACATTATTTACACCACAATGGGAAATAACCTTTTCATTTTTGCACTGAGGATGTGTTTTGCCTGAAAATGCTCTGCGAAGAAAGAATGTAAAGCAAATAAAGTCTGTGACCCTAGAGGAGCTAAGGCAAGGGACGGGCTTTCCCATCTTGTCTGCTGGGAGACCAGTTTCTCCCATTTCCTATTGCGTGAGGAAAAAGTTCAGTATCACCTCCTACTTGAGTGACACCAGCAGGAGCTCAAGCATGATCATTTTGTATCCACAGAGCTCGCATTTGTGAGGTAGAAGAGGCTCAGGTGTGATTTAGGACGTTTCTTTTATTTTTTTGATGGTTTCCAATTTCTATGAGGGAATACAAATAAACAGACAATGATTTGGAACTGCTTAAATGTTTAAAGCAGAATAGTGATGATATAAATATGAGCAGGACATCAAAGCTGATAATAACTCAGCTTTTTAATTGACAAGCAAAATAATGATGGTTATAAATAGGAAACTGTTGTGTCAGGTTGAGAGGGAAGGGACCAAGGATGTCCCAATCCCTAGATAGGAGAGTTGCCTGAGAGTGTCTCTAAAAACATCCTTTTTGAAGAAA
Organism: Mustela erminea; assembly: GCF_009829155.1. Classification (NCBI taxonomy): domain Eukaryota; kingdom Metazoa; phylum Chordata; class Mammalia; order Carnivora; family Mustelidae; genus Mustela; species Mustela erminea. The sequence goes on along the minus strand of NC_045632.1, from coordinate 47,718,071 downwards.
TGAGAAATTAATATTGCTAAGTGTTGAGAGGAGGCTTAGCTTTGGCTGAACGCTGGCTATCCCTCTGCCAAAGACTTGCTGGCTGGTCCCTGCTGACCCTGGGGAGGAGAACCTACTTGAAATGGCAGTGTAAGGTTGGGCTCATGGTAGCTGTAGAAACAAACAGAAAACTGAGCAGAGCTGAACCCTGAGAGCAATGGGTGCTGCCATGGTAACTCCGTGCTGTGTGAAATGAGCAACCACATCCTTTCTTCAGATAAATGTCAAGGGACTCTCCTAAGAAATAGAGCAAAGATTTATTTAGGGGAAAAATAGCTTCTAAATGTGCTATCCTCTTACCCTGGGAGTAGCAGAATAGCCTTCGAGTATCACGTCGATCGTCTGGTCGGGGTACAGCTCCATTCTGACGGGATGGAGCTGAAACACGGGGCCCAGGGGCACCCTGGACTCCTGGGAGCCCTGAGGTTGGGGCTGGCTCTTAGCAAGACCCTTCTTAGCCAGGCCCTTCTTGCTCAGCTTGCCCTGTGGACGAAAATCTTCATTCATCCAGAACAACTGTTGGACCCGACGCCCTTTGTTGGTCAACTTGAAGCGGTAATAGTAGGTGTCCAGGCTGGAAAAGAGGAGGCAGGGGTTGAGAGCACTCAGCTTTGGGGTGTTCTGTTCAGTTTTCCACACTTGGGATTTACTCCTCTGAAAGTACTTAAAAAGGGAGTAAAGAAATGGACATTATTATTTTTTTTAATTTAGGAAGGCTACATGATGAGGCTATGAGGAGGCTCCGCAGTAACACTTTTAACACAGGGACACTTTTATGTCCATTAAAACATAATGGAGTCCACAGCCTTGAGTCCGGCACCTGGGTCTGGTCCCTGAGTTGCCATCACCAGGGACAGGGCACAGAACACAGACACAGTATGTGCGAAAACCACCCTAATTTATGAGAAATGATTCTGAGGAGTGAAAGGAAGACAAAATACCTCCTGGAGGAGAAATATATTTCAACCCCTGTTGAGTAAATTTCCACTGACTGAGCAAAATACCTTGTGATGTGCTCAACTTGAAGGGCACTTGGAAGAGAAACCACACATACCCAGCAAGCCCGGCCAGAGCTCAAGGGAACTGTATGATGGACCACAACCTCAGCTGGATTAGTCATTTTTCCTAGACTAGTCCTTTAAAAATGCTGCTATTTCATTCATGAATTCATTTCTTTGTTCATTCATCTATACTATAAATATTTATAAAGAACCTCTTGATTGGCTCTTTGTGAGGCACTGGGATTTCTAAGAACTTGGCTCAAACATGATTTTGTTTAGTATTTTTTAAAAAACTGATTTAGGGGCACTTGGGTAGCTCAGTTGATTAATCTGCCTTCATCTCAGCATCTGCTTTCAGCTCAGGTCATGATCCCAGGGTCCTGGGATCAAGTCCCACATCAGGCTCCCTGCTCAGCGCGGAACCTGCCTCTCCCTTCTCCTTCCTGCTTATGTTCTCTGTTGCTATCTCTATCTCTCTTTCTCAAATAAATATATAAAATCTCAAACTCAACACATACAAAACAGATAATCATATCAAAAAATGGGAAGAAGCTATGAACAAACATTTCTCCAATGAAGACATACAAATGGCTATCAGACACATGAAAAAATGTTCATCATCACTAGCCATCAGGGAGATTCAAATCAAAACCACATTGAGATACCACCATACACCAGTTAGAATGGCCAAAATTAGCAAGACAGGAAACAACATGTGTTGGAGAGGATGTGGAGAAAGGGGAACTATTGGTGGGAATGCAAGTTGGTGAAGCCTCTTTGGAGAACAATGTGGAGATTCCTCAAGAATTTAAAAACAGAGCTTCCCTATGACCCTGCCATTGTACTACTGGGTGTTTACCCCAAAGATACAAATGTAGTGAAAAGAAGGGCCATCTGTACCCCAATATTTATAGCAGCAATGGCCACGGTCACCAAACTGTGGAAAGAACCAAGATGCCCTTCAACGGACGAATGGATAAGGAAGATGTGGTCCATATACACTACGGAGTATTATGCCTCCATCAGAAAGGACGAATACCCAACTTTTGTAACAACATGGACGGGACTGGAAGAGATTATGCTGAGTGAAATAAGTCAAGCAGAGAGAGTCAATTATCATATGGTTTCACTTATTTGTGGAGCATAACAAATAGCATGGAGGACATGGGGAGTTAGAGAGGAGAAGGGAGTTGGGGGAAATTGGAAGGGGAGGTGAACCATGAGAGACTATGGACTCTGAAAAACAATCTGAGGGGTTTGAAGGGGCGGGGGGTGGGAGGTTGGGGGAACCAGGTGGTGGGTATTAGAGAGGGCATGGATTGCATGGAGCACTGGGTGTGGTGCAAAAATAATGAATACTGTTATGCTGAAAATAAATAAAAAAAATTAATCATTCAAAAAAATCCTAGAAAAATAAAAATAAAATAAAATAACTGATTTATAAGCTTACTTAAGTTTTTTTCCCCCCAGGGAGAAAACTCATCTCAGAATGGAGGACTTTTTTATTTTTAAAATTTTATCAGGCTTTGAGACTTCATCCCCTCTGTTTCTCATTACAAATAGCATCATATCTAATAAGTAAGTTGAAGCATCAGATAAATAATGAGTATTTGCCAGCTGTCAGATATAACCATTTCTATCTAATTATGTGTCCATAGAGCGTGTTTACTACAGTAGCTTGACTTCATGGTTAAGTCCAGGCTTTAGGGAAATAATAAATAATACAAACTATTTATAAAGTAGGCAGTGTCTCTGTCACTTGTACATGGTAGGTGTATCTTTCATCCTCACAGCAACCCAGTAATAATATCTTCTCCCATCTTATAGGTAAAGAAATAGAAGCTCTGAAAATTTAAGGGCGTTGCCCCAATATACGCAACCAGAAGAGGCGCCATATGGGTTTTTCTTCAGACAATTACGTTCAAAAAGTTGGCCAACTGTTTCTGTAAAGAGATGAATAATAAATACTTCAGACTTTGTAGGCCATGTGGTCTGTCATGACAACTCAACTCTCCATTGTAGTGTGAAAGGAGCCCCAGAAAATGTCTGTGTAGGAATGGGCACGGCTGTGTGCCAGTAAGACTGCATTTACAGGAGCAGGCAGTGGGCTGCTGTTTGCCCACCCCTGTTTTTGATGCTTCTCCTGGAGGTGGCTGGCATCATGATTTTATGGTGAAAAGAGTAACAGCAGGGTTTGTCCAGAGGAGAAATTGGCAGCTAAAAGCTGCTGTTTGCTTCTGCATTCATAGACAGCTATTAGCTAACCCTCCATTTCTAGGCAAGTGTCAGAAAATCCTCGGGGGCTATCTGACACTATTTGGAGACTAAGGAGAACATGTAATTAAGTCTGGCATGCAGTGTATTGTTTTCTATAATTATATTTGAGTGCACTTAACAAGAAATTTGGAAATAGAAGCATGGTATGCAATGACAAAATGCCCTAGCTTATGGCCACTAGATGGGTGGAGAGGAGTATTTTTATACCTAGTTGACACAAAAACTGTAATTGGATGCTTCTCTCAAAACATGTGCAATTCAACGATCTGACTCGCCTGTTACTTCATGCCTATTGGTTAATGTAGTTTCAATCAGCTGTCCTGTGTTGTAGATGGAGCAGAGGAAAAGGGGTGTGGATGGGCTTTTGGGGAGGGCCCCTTACTGATTTTTGTCAGGTACATCCTCTATAAGTATAGCGTGTCCATCTTGGTTTCAAGGCCTGTTACACCAGCCAGGAGATCTGTTTACAGTATTGCCACAGACAGGCCAGATTCAGCTGGCCCCCAAGAGTCCACTAGCAGCAGCCATGTGACTTCTCTGGGGAGCCTTGAATAAACCCCCACATATATCCTCCCCTGTTAAATACCAGAAAAATTACCAGCCTTGTAATAACTGATAATATACGTTTTTAATCTTCCAAGTTATACTCTACTCAGGTCACTACCGAGTTGCATCTGTATTTTCTACATTCATGGAGAGGAATTAGCAGTGCATCGGAATTGAAGAGGAGACATCAGGGTTGAGATTCTAAATTTGTCACAAAGAAGCCACTATATGTTTGAGAGAAAAACGAACTTCCAGAATTCTCTTCTCTAGTGTGGAGGGATACAGCTTAGAGAACTCCACTACGCTGTGCCTAGGAAATGTCTTCTGGCAGATAATGTACCCATTTGGAGGGAGATTAAAGACAGGAAAAGGGAGGGGAGGCTAAAGACGCTAGTTCTATTTACTTAAAATAGTTTTTCAGGGTGCCTGGGCGGCTTTATGGGTTAAGCCTCTGCCTTTGGCTCAGGTCATAATCTCAGGGTCCTGGGATTGAGTCCTGCATCGGGGTCTCTGTTCAGCACGGAGCCTGCTTCCCCCTTTCTCTTTCTCTGCCCGCCTCTCTGCCTACTTGTGATCTCTCTCTGTCAAATAAATAAATAAAATCTTTAAAAAGAAATAAAAGTTTTTCAAGGTAGAGGAGATGCTCAGCTAATGCAACATCTCTAGTGTCTGTAAGAATCAACCCAGGAAGTCTCCCTACCTAAAATGTGCTCCCAAATTGAGTTCTGGAGCAAATGGCTTATCTGAGACAATGGTGGAACCAACTCCAGAAGCCTGGACAGGAATCCGGTAAGTGGTGCTATTTTCTACGTCCAAGACGACCGTGTCTTTGAATGTCAGGATGTCGTTCACGTTGGCTGTCAGCGTCAGCTGAAGATCGGTTTCCGGGGGAACCATGCCCTCACTGGGTTCAACCGTCCACAGGGACTTTTTGTGTGCCTGCAACACAAGACTACAAGTCAACAGTGAAGATATTCTTGGCTTTTCATTCTGTTCATGTAGAATGGCTTCAAATGGCTGGCACTGCACATCAGAGACAAACATTATTTTTTTGAATCAAAGCAGCTGGGTGTTTGTTGGCTTTTCTTTTTTTCAGAAAGCAATCTGATTCTGAAGAGCAAACCTACAATTCCACTTTTGAATGCTCTGTGAAGGTTCTTTATATCTCTTTCTCAGGATGACAGTCCAGTTCTCTAACAAGCTTATCATTTTTTAAAAATTTATTTATTTATTTATTTGACAGACAGAGATCACAAGTAGGCAGAGAGGCAGGCAGAGAGAGAGAGAGAGGAGGAAGCAGGCTCCCTGCTGAGCAGAGAGCCCGATGCGGGACTTGATCCCAGGTCCCTGAGATCATGACCTGAGCCGAAGGCAGCGGCTTAACCCACTGAGCCACCCAGGCGCCCTCTAACAAGCTTATATTAATGATCTGCCGTAGTCTCCAAATTCTGAGATACCAACAGAAGGTACAGCATCTTTCCTGGAATCTGTAATTTTTAAAACAAATGTTTTTCAAGGGCAAAGTTTCTATGATGTTATAGTGAGGATGAACAACTTTCATTAATGAACACGATACAGGAAGTTTTGATCTATATTATTTCATAATCAATGGAATTTCATTTGCTAATGTTTCAAACTCATTTTGAAATAAATGACAGGACTCATTAATAGAGTTGAGAGTGATGCCCACCAATCTATTTCCATTAACCACTTAGACTCTCATAGCTCACTCTTTCCTCCCTAAGGTCTTTGGCCAAATGATACCTCTCAACGAAATCTACTCTGCCTATCACATTTTAAATTGCAAACCTTCCCCCCAGTACTCCTGATCCCCTTGCCCTGTTCACTTTTTTCCCCTGGATCTCAGATTTTGGAAGGTGAAGAATTTCCTCCATCAGAACACAGAAATGGACGCATAACTTGGTATTTCAACTCCTATGGGAATTGCAGGCCTGGGGTTCATACCTGTCTGCTGTTAGGAAAAATGGAAGGGCAGCTTCAAGAGAAAATAAGAAAGTTCTAGACCAGATCATCTCAGCTGTTGGCCCTTATTCCCAAATTAGTGGTCTTGGAGCACTCTACATAGTTTTGCTCATTTATGAGACTCAGCTTACAAATAAAACATAAATCAATGCCATTTTTTCCTTCTTTTATCAAAAAGCAAATGCCTTGCAGAAGAAGGTTCTGTCCTGTTATAGCCATTTATTTTCCTCCTCTAGCCAGTAGCACAGGTCAATCCTCTGTTCACAACGAAGATAGGGTGTCACCAGCTTAAGTGCTATTTCGAGTCAGGGGACATTAGTTTTCAATGGATGCGTACCATTTCTATCCTGATTCCTGCTGACACAGGTTGGCTACTCTGGAAAGAAGATATGAAGTTGTTCTCAAGGGCTGAATTGGAGAGCTTTCTTTTTGATGAAGCTTATTAATCAATGTTTGGCATAAAAACAAGCAGCGAAGTATATCATAGAGCTCACGAACAAGGCACATTAAAATGCCAACTGCTAAGGTACTGGACTATTCTTCTCCAAAGTCAAGCTTTAAACTGCTCTAACACCCTTGTGTCTCTTTGCTCTTTGACTTTTAGGGATGTCCTTTGCTACTAGGAAGGACTTGGCATATGTGATATTTTCTGTAATTAGATGGCAGCTCTGATGGGAGAAGGAACGGATGAGTGATGATCATCATCGCTATGGGGGACACTGCACAACCTTTCAAAACCCCAATAGAGTAAGATGAAGGACATGGGTTAGGCAGAAGGGCTCCGAAGGAAAGGGATGTGGGTTCGAGTCCCAGCGCCACTGCTTTCCAGCCACTGGATCTTGGGCATGTTACTTAGCCATGCCCGGGCTCAGTGCTCTCATTGGGAGCGTGTGACACCAGCTGCACCCTCCCCTCTGTGCTGACCGTGGTGATGCTTCAGCGAGGTCTGGCATGTGAGACTTGGAGCAGCGTCTGACAGGGTAAGTCCTCACAAATGACGCTGTTGTCATCATTTCACCAAAATATGAAATGCTCCACATGACACATGATTATAGGCTCGCTGTATTTGCTAAAAATAATAGATTACAAAACTGAGGAACCAAAGAGGGATGCTAAGGAAGCATATGACAGACACTACCCTTGCCAGAAGAGAAACAGCATGTGAGTGTCTGTGGAAGGCAGAGTTGTAAGGTGGCCCCCAAGGTGTCTGTGTCCTGGTGTACATGTATCTTTTCCCAGTTATTTAATCGAACATGAATCTAGGTGCTATGAAGGGATTTGGGAGATAGAGTTAAGGTCCCATGTCCACTGATTTTAAGATGGGGAGATTATCCTTAGTGGATCCGATGAGCCCTTCAAAGGGATTGGGCTCACTCTGGAAGACAGTATGGTGATTCCTCAAAAAGTTAAAAATAGAACTATGCTACAACCCAGCAATTGCACTATTAGGTGTTTACCCAAAGGATACAAACAGTGATTTGAAAGGGCACGTGCACCCCAATGTTTATAGCAGCAATATCCACAATAGCCAAACTGTGGAAAGAGCCCAGATGTCCATCAACAGATGAATGGATAAAGACGTAGTGCGCGCATACACACGCACGCACACGCACACACACACACACACACATACACACACACGGAGTACTACTCAACCTTCAAAAAGAATGAAATCTTGGCATTTGCAATGATGTGGATGGAACTAGAGGGTATTATGTTAAGTGAAATAAGTCAATCAGAGAAGGACAAATACATGATTTCATTCATATGTGGAATTTAAGAAACAAAGCAGATGGACATGAGGGAAGGGAAGGAAAAATAAGATGAAAGCAGAGAGGGAGACAAACCACAAGAGGCTCTTAATTATAGGAAACAAACTAAGGGTTGCTGGAAGAGAGGTGGGTCGGGGGAGGAGGTGACTGGGTGAAGGGCATTAAGGAGGGCACTGGGTGTGATGAACACTGGGTGTTACATGCCGCTGATGAATCACTAAATTACCTCTGAAACAAAGCAAAACAAAACAAAAAAGGTGGGGAGATTACCCTTAGTGGATGAGATGAGCCCTTAGGGTTTCACATATTTGTTCCAAAAATGATAAAAATGAGCTTTCCTAAGCCTCCATCTAAACTTCAGCAATAGCTGTCTCTGGTTCTGGTTTTTTCCGAGAATTGGGGGTAAAAAGGCTGAGTCCTTAGAGCAGCCCGTGAACAACACATACAGAAGGTTAGTACATGCATGCCCACGGGACTGTGAAAGATGGAAAGATGATGATCTTCTGCAATTCAGAATTCCATGCCTGCTGGTGATGAGTGTGACACCCTGACATTTCACGTGTCTGAAGATAACGTCTGCTTTTTACCTGATAATAGTGCATCAGCGCACTTCTTAGGCAGTGCTCAGCTCCCAAGGTAATACAGTCAGAGCTTTTACAAGTTTCCTCATGGTGTTTTTAATACTTGCCATGAAAGGTGGAAGTGAATGCTATTGTTTGCACATGTCATCTCAACAATAAATGAGTGGGAATGTACTTAGGCAGACCTCCTCTTCCATGGTGCAAATGACCGTGGAGCTTGAAGAAAATGCTGTGGGCTTTCTCCAAAATGACTTGTTTGCCAGTTAAAATCTGCAAGAATTTCCTTCCATGGAATGAGAAAGCACAAATAACAACAGGAACCAATGTGCAGAGCTAGGGATTTCTTTGGATTAATGCTATTATCTCAGCAGACGATCAATTCTTTGTAGAATAAGGACAATGAACAGTCACAGAGCCCTTTCTCTTTTTCCGTCTGCTAAATGCTATCTCGACTCATTTGATTCTCTTCCCTGAAGTGAGTCACTTTGCTACTTAAAATAATTAACTGAGAATTAGGAGATGAAGTGTGAAAGAAACGGTGCTGGGGCTTTATAAGAGAGCCAGGGAAGGGTAATGTTTACAGGAGGGGGCTCTGAAGTCACATGACTTGGTGGTCAACTATGGACTCTGCCATTTGTAGCCACGTGATCCAGGACTAATTAAAAAATCCATTTCAGTTTCCTCATCGTTAAATGTGCTGTTTGAAGATGAAATAAAATAGGTGCCAAGCATCCAGCATTTTGTCTACCATAGAGTAAAGCTCAATAAATGGAGGGTATTATTAACATTATCTATCAAAACTTCACATCCAGTTCCCTTTCCTGCTGGTGTCCCCCCCAGTCTTCAGGAGTGACAGGGTTCTTTCTCCCTGGCCTGACCCTGTTCCTCTCCTGCTGAAGATACTGGAAGGCTCTCCAAGGTCTGGACCAATGGTGTTGAATCCTTTATCCCCTTCGAGAATGCGATGGAAACCCACCACAGAAAATGTAAACACACACACACACTTTACATATAATTTCTAGGGTTCGTGGTGGATATTTGCCACTTACTCCATGTGCAACATGGCAGCCTATAAACAAGACTGGAATACCAGACAGAAGCCTTTGGTCTGGAGAATCTGTCCCCAGTTCTTCATAAGAGGGCCCCAGTGCACTTGTCCAGGCTTCCTTCCTAGGCACTGTCAATTTTCAACATGCACCCCCGGCTTCTGCCCTACCAGCTCACCCATCCTTCCCAAGGGTACCGAACGTCATCACTGCATTTAACCACGCTAGTCTCGGGGATCGCACACCCCCTTTCTCGGTCTTCCGCCTCCTCCTTCCAGTCTCCACTCAAATGTTTCATGTATGAACACTCTAAGTTTTATAGAAGAATTAATGCCTTCCTCCCTGTGGGTACATATCATAACATAGTGCACCGTAAGACTGGATTGGTTGTGTATTCATTTCCTCTTCTGAGATTGTAAACCCTTCAAAGAAAGAGACCATCCTGTGTGTTTTGATGCCTCTCACTTCAGTTAGCACAGTACCAGGCATGAGGAAGGTGTTCAAAAAAATTTTTTTTGTCAATAAATACATGAAAATACTCAGCCCTACCAGGAAGCCCAAGAAGCACTTACAATAAGATGTGTTTTTTTTTTCCTCCATCTGCCAGATTTGGCAAAAATAAACCAAATGCTGGCAAGGGTCTGGGAGACAGTGACATGCTTCAGCACTGCTGGGGGCAGGATGTAAATTGGTATAAATTCTCTAGGAGATAATTTCACAAGATATGTCAAGTCTTTTAGTGATGTTCATGCCAAAGGACCATTTCTAGAAGCTCAGTTTAAGGAAACGGTGAGGAATGCGATTGGCAATGAGGACACGAGCATTGTTTACGGTGGTGAAAAACTGGAAACAATTTATCAGTAGGGGATTAATGAATCAACTGTGGTGGATCCAAGAGATGAAATAAAATCAGTCACTGAAATGATCTGAACAGGAATATTCCTTAATGATTCATATTGAACTTGACTATATACTTCATTGCTGAATGAAAATAGCTGGTAATGAAGTACTGTTATCCAATGGGAGGGGTTAGAAATACACAAACATACACACACACAGTGATGTTTCAGAAGATATACACTGAAAATTTAAGAGTGATTATATGCTTGGTGGCATCATGAGTGGTTTTTTTCTTTTTCCATTTGTTCTACAAGGATAATGTCAATTGCATGGTAAGAAGACATGCATTTGTATTTATTGAAGAAAGAACCTGTCCTAAAAGGATATGGGCACTCTCTTTAGCGCCCATGTAATTTTAACTTTGTTTGCTCTCTTGATTCCATTTCATTCTCAATTTCTTTATTTCTTAGAAGTTTTTCTTTGTAAGTAAATAATACAGGTATACAGCGTAAAACTCAAATGAGTATAAGGGTCAAGAATCTCTCTCTCTCTCCTGTCTGTTGATGGACACTAGCTGCCATCCCGAGAGGCAACCACTGTTGGTGGTTTTCTGCATATCTTTCCAGAGATTCTTTATGACTTAAAAAAAAAAAAAAGCCCATTTACATATATACTATGTTTTCTTACTCAAATGGTAATAGCATAATACTTTCCTGAAGCAAGATTTAAATTTTCAAATTTTTATGAAATGTACACATACGAATAATTTGCAAAGTCATATGGTTCTAAGAAAAAAAAAACATGAAAAATAGTAATCCCTTGAACCTACTCTTCCACCCTTCCCCACTATTCCTATCTTTGTCCTTTAACAGAGGCAACAGCTATTCATTCTTTTTGCATTTTCTTTTGGCATTTGCCTTCGTCTAAGGCATCTACTGCTACTTCTTCACTTCACAATTTGAGCATTACCAGTTTACTTTTCTCTACAGAAGACAATGACAGCTCTCTTCTTTTCCTCTCTCCATCACTTTCTTGCCCCCCCTCCACCCAAATATAGTTAAAATGTATTTTCTGGTGAGAATCTATACTATTATGAGCATGCAAATACTATTCACAGCTGAGCTATGAAGAGCATACTGTGATTACATTTCCATTTGTGTACAACTTTTATTTTCCCAGGAGTTAGTGTCTTGTCTTTGCTTGTTGTTGAATGTATCTATCATGGACGCATCCCCAAGCTCTCAAAGGGGGTAAATGTCCTTTCAGTACTTTCAGAAACATCCGATTTTGTATCAGCTGCATTTTCTTTCTCCAGGTTCTCAACCTCGTGTTTTCTGGTTCCCTGCTGCTGCATTACAGGCTTTCTTTTCTTTTCTTTCTTTCTTTCTTTCTTTTTTTTTAAATATTTTATTTATTTATTTGACAGAGAGAGAGAGATTTCACAAGCAGGGAGAGAGGCAGGCAGAGAGAGAGGGGGAAGCAGGCTCCTTGCTGAGCAGGGAGCCCGATGCGGGGCTCGATCCTAGGACCTGAGATCATGACTGGAGCTGAAGGCAGAGGCTTAATCCACTGAGCCACCCAGGTGCCCCTATAGGCTTTCTTGATGCAGCTTCATTCAGTCCTTGTGAAGCACTAAAACTGTATGTGCTCAAGCAAGGGCCACCAGATATTTTAAATGCCCAACTACCAGTTTATTTCTGCCTTTCCTTGAAGTTAGTGAAACTGCCCAGAGAATATTCCAATCTGCTGCTCATGTGCTGGGGATTAAGGGAGAAGGGGGCCTTTCAGAATGAAAACTTGCTAGTAGTCCTCTTATTTTCACAATGGTAGCCTGCCCTCAGCAGTGCCTGAGAGTCAGCAGCCAGTTTACTATTATTCCTTTTCAAATAAACGGTCTTTGTGTCTCTGGTTTTAAGCAGTTTTACTATAATGTGTCTAGATGTGGTTGTCTTTCTATTTATCTTGCTTTATGTTTATAATCTTTTTTTAAAATTTATTTTTTATTTTCAGCATAACAGTATTCATTATTTTTGCACCACACCCAGTGCTCTATGCAATCCATGCCCTCTATAATACCCACCACCTGGTTTCCCCAACCTCCCAACCCCACGCCCCTTCAAACCCCTCAGATTGTTTTTCAGAGTCCATAGACTCTCATGATTCACCTCCCTTTCCAATTTCCCCCAACTCCCTTCTCCTCTCTAACTCCCCATGTCCTCCATGCTATTTGTTATGCTCCACAAATAAGTGAAACCATATGATAATTGACTCTCTCTGCTTGACTTATTTCACTCAGCATAATCTCTTCCAGTCCCGTCCATGTTGCTACAAAAGTTGGGTATTCGTCCTTTCTGATGGAGGTATAATACTCCATAGTGTATATGGACCACATCTTCCTTATCCATTCGTCCACTGAAGGGCATCTTGGTTCTTTCCACATTGGCGATCGTGGCCATTGCTGCTATAAACATTGGGGTACAGATGGCCCTTCTTTTCACTACATTTGTATCTTTGGGGTAAATACCCAGTAGTGCAATGGCAGGGTCATAGGGAAGCTCTATTTTTAATTTTGAGGAATCTCCACACTGTTCTCCAAAGAGGCTTCACCAACTTGCATTCCCACCAACAGTGTAAGAGGGTTCCCCTTTCTCCACATCCTCTCCAATACATGTTGTTTCCTGTCTTGCTAATTTTGGCCATTCTAACTGGTGTAAGGTGATATCTCAATGTAGCTTTAATTTGAATCTCCTTGATGGCTAGTGATGACAAACATTTTTTCATGTCTGATAGCCATTTGTATGTCTTCATTGGAGAAGTGTCTGTCCATATCTTCTGCCCATTTTTGGATATGATTGTTTGTTTTGTGTGTGTTGAGTTTTTTCATCCTTTTATTCCTTTCCCTTTTCATTTTGGGTGGTTTCTTCTGACATATCTCCCACTTCCACAATTCTCTCTTCATCTGTATCTAATAAGCAGTTAAGCCCATCCACCGAGTCCCTAATTCCAATTGTATTTTTCAGGTCATCAGTTCCATTTGTTCTCTTCTATACTTTCTTTAGTTTTACCAAAATTTTAAATCTTGCCTTTTAGTTCCTTGAGCACATTAAGCATATCGTAGTTTTCTGTTCAGTAGTCTTATCTCCTTGTATGCCTGGTTACTTTTAAATTAACTGTTAGACTTTGTATATCAAAACTGTAGATACACAAAATATTTAAAGCTTAGAATAATGTTTTCTTCCTTTGGTGAGAGTAATATATATTTGCTTCTGGGAAAGACGTGGGGAGAACTAACAATTCTAGATGTTCTTTGTCCAGGCAGAGATTAAAATAATTTGAAATGAGGGTCTGTGTTAGTTTACTTTTGTTACCAGGGTGTAACTTTGTCAGAGCACTAACCAAAAGTCTGAAAGTTTCACCAAGTCCAATCTTCTCCAATGTTTATCTCTCTAGCAAGTCCAGATTTCAATTTTTATCTTCACAGACCTGTGAATTTTCTGAATGCTCTTTTTAGTTTTTCAGCTTCTGCAGGGATTCCATAGGAAAAAGTCACAAATGTTGAGCATATATTTCTTGGTTTCCTTTTTCTTTTTGTTTGTCACTGGCTTTGGTACTTTTAAACTCACAGTTTTTCATAATTTTGCCCAGATTTTCTCCTTGTTCTTAAAGGGAAGTAGTTTGGCATAGTAGATTGAATAAGAAGTGGTTGGTCACTGGTCTGCTAAAAGTTCTTAGAGGTCAAATAATTGCCCTAACTTTTGATTTCCCCATTTGTGGGGGAAAAAGTCTGCAGGAATTTTAAGGCCAGCTGAGTTTGGATGCATGAGGGAGGCAGGTATATGTAATTTACATCGCTTGTAAGTAATATGTACCACAATCTTTTCAGGTTACTAGGATGTATCTTTAAACAAGGACTGTAATGTCCTTTCTGAAAGTCACTGCCTTCTTGAAACTCAGTGAACGCTGTCAGATCAAACACAAAGCATGAAGATAGTTAACTAAAAGGAAAGAGGACAGCTCCTAAGCATGTAGACATGAGTTACGCAAATTTCAGGGAGCATCTGCACAAATAAATGAAAAAAATAAGCTCCAAGAAGATAGAGAATCAGAAAGCTATTGAACTTGAAATTTCTAAATACTAACCTATTTTCTAATAAACCTCTTTTCTTTGATGTGGAAGAACATATATGCACTCATTAATACAAATATTTTCTACTTTATAAGAAGGCTTCACTGTCAAAAATTTAGAGAAACAAGTGAAAAGTGAGGAAAAAGGCAGCTTTAGAGCTCCCATTTCACAGATCTCTATACTATATGGATCAGTTTGTTTGAAATCTTAGGGCCTCTCTGAATGTGCCTTATTTATTTCTCTCTCTTATCTAGGAAAATAATATAAAGGACCTTAAGGTATAGTGTCATAAAGATTTAAGTCTTTCCACAAGTCATTTCACCTAGATCTTTTTGGCTGTCAACATTAATAATCAAAGCTAGCATTTATTGAATGCCAAATGCTTATCTTTCACCAGGCACTTCCTAGATATATTATCATGTTTAATCTTCTAGATGCCATTATTAGTTCCATTTAAAGGAAAGGGGTCAGTCTCAGAAAGGTTAAATAACTTTCCCAGAGTTTGAACATGTAGAATTAGGACTCCATTCCAGATCTGCCTGACTATAACATCCTTACTCTTGATAGTATGGAATACTACTTCAACACTCATATATTAAACAACTCTTTGTTGAGTGACTACCATACGTTAGACAACTGTGTGTGACACATGACTATGCCACCCTCTGAGAATGTTGCCCTTCCCTGTTAGACACATCCCAATTTAATGTACTAACATTCCATGGGGGGATTTTTTTTCTTCAAAAGTATGAAGCTTAATGCTGCATACAACAATTTAATTACAGATGTTTCTAAAAAAGACCCAAGTGCCATCCTATGAAGAGCTCTCCCATGTCATTTATGCTCCTCCAGTTTCTGTCTTTTTTGCTTATGACAGGGAAGAGGAAATGGGCCTAAGAAAGAGTATGATTTTCTTCCTGAAAAACATTATATAATCTTGACATATGTGTGTTGGTGCTCTTATACTATTAATAAACCTTTACACTATACTACTTATCACTTCTTGTTTTTTTTCATTATATAAAAGTGTTTTTTCATTTTATACTAGCTTATTATTGAATATGACTGCTCTCCATGTACAGTCAGAATAAGTTTTTTTTTTTTTAAGATTTTATTTATTTATTTGACAGAGAGAGATCACAAGTAGGCAGAGAGGCAGGCAGAGAGAGAGAGAGGAGGAAGCAGGCTCCCTGCCAAGCAGAGAACCTGATCTGGGACTTGATCCCAGGACCCTGAGATCATGACCTGAGCCGAAGGCAGAGGCTTAACCCACTGAGCCACCCAGGTGCCCCAGAATGAATTATTTTGTTGATAATGACAATGATAGCCATCCCTTAAAAGTGACATGAGCTTGTATCTTAGTCAGTTAAGGCTGCTGTAACATAGACTGGGTGGTTTATAAACAAGAGAAACTTATTTCTCATAGTTTTGAAGGGTGGAAGTCAGATCAGAGCATCAAAATGGTCAGGTCCTGGTGAGAGCCCTCCTCCAGGTTACAGACAGCCATTATTTTCATTGTATCTTCACATGATGGAAAGGGTGGAGTTCTCTGGGGTCTCTTTTTTGAGGGTGCCAACCCCATTCATAAAGACTCCACCTTCATGACCTAATTACCTCCCCAACCCCTAACCTACTTATACCATCATATTGGGGGTTATGATTTCAACATATGAATTCTGGAGGGATACAAACATTTAGTCCACAATGATTGAGTACATGATGCTGCTGGTAATGGAGAAGAAGTTATAAATTTTTATGGAGGAGGGAAGGTAGAATTTGGAAAGAAAAATACATCTGATCAATATAAATGAAGTTTTCCTTAATCTCCCTCTGTGGTGACCAGCATTAACTGTAAAACTGAATAATAAATAATTAGAAAAAAAACAATTTGCTAAAGTTAATTAAGAGCTGGAACAGGCAGAATAAAGATGGAAAGTCTTGCAAATCATGCAAGAAACCCATATATTTTTCTTTTGTTTTCTAGATACCCTGTATCCAGAAATATCCCATTCATTTGACAAATGAACAAAACCTCTGCCTTTCATTTTGGCTTTAGCTTACATTCAAACTACTCATATTCAATCAGGAGAGCTGTCCTTCTAAATTCAGGAAAGGTGCTGACCCATCATGTTACCTAGTATTCAATCAATAGCTTTCCTTTTTACAGTGTGGTTTATAATCAGTATGACCTACTATTGTCTTCTGGGTTTCACATTTAGCTTTGACAAAGTAAAAGAAGTCTCAAGTGAGAGTCAGGGTAAGAGGCTCACAGCTCTCTGTCAAGTACAATCCTTTGCTTCTGTAAGTTTCTTGATATTTATTATTGTCCTTTGTATTCTCTAGTCCCTGAATAAGTCCTTTGGAATGGTTCTCAGGAAAAGCACAATTCATTTTGGAATGGCTATGACATTCATGTGTTAAAGAAAAGATGCCAGGGCACCTGGGTGGCTCAGTGGGTTAAGCCTCTGCCTTTGGCTCAGGTCATGATGCCAGGGTCCTGGGATCGAGCCCCGCATTGGGCTCTCTGCTCAGCAGGGAGCCTGCTTCCCTTCCTCTTTCTCTGCCTGCCTCTTTGCCTACTTGTGATCTCTGTCTGTCAAATAAATAAATAAAATCTTTAAAAAAAATAAAGAAAAGATGCCCATCATGATAAACTAGAACGTTATCCTCTTATTTACCTATTCTTGTCAATTTTTTTTATAGATTTCTCATAACTAAAGCAAAGATATAAGAAAATTCTGCTCCCTTATGCCAAATGAAGACAAAATTCACCACCCTTTTGTAAGTACTCACTATAAAAATTAGTATAGAGAACTGACTATAAATCAATATTTGAAACACAACCTTCACTCTAGAAAAAAACTCTAGAAAAAAGAGATACAATTTTGAAACAAGGAAGAACCAGGCATAGTTATACTCCAAAACAAGACTAACATTGTGTGGAACAGAAGCAATAAGAGGGTCCTGAAGCCACAGATCTTCTGGGCTGTATGTCCTACAATCAAAAAGGAAACTCGAGGGACAAAAAGAAAGCCAAAAAGATTTTGCAGGAAGTAAGGGATAAGAGCTAGAGTTCCCAGCCAAGAGAGCGTCCCTGAATTTGAAAGAAGACTGAGCAAAGCTGTGATGTTCTCAAGGCAATAGACACACAGTTGTGCCAGTGGTGGTGGTGAAGTACAGACTGTCATGTAGACAGGTCCTACGTCAAGCCATTGTCAAGTATAATGACTGAATCTGATTTTTCCAGTATCCCCATGGGGGAAAAAAGGCTCAACACTTGATTCTGGGCTTGTGATAGTTGTTCAGGGTTAAGGCAAATGAAGAAAATGTTAGACAAGGAGGCAAGACTACTGAGAATGAGAAAAAATATACCTCATGCTAGATTAATCTATCATTTAAAATTTCAAATGCTAAGAAGGACAGTTACAAACAATCAGCTAATGAATTAATTCTCAATGAATCTATAGAACTAAGTGAAATTGATTATAAAGTGTTTCTGAGGTCCTCAAAGAGATGGGTAGGATAATATATATGAAACAAAAATTATGAAACAAAAACAGATATGAATCAAGAATAGTGCTTTTGAGTAATCAATTATAAATCTTGGAATTGAAAAATATAGACACTGAAATTAAACTAAAAAATTAAATAGATGAGATAAACTTTAAATTTTCTGAAATCAAAGGCAGAATCTGTAAACTAGAGCATACTACTGAGGGGGCAGCACAGAAAGATGAAGAGATGAAAGACATGGATGAGAAATAAAAGTAGACATGTAGTAATGTACTAGAATGTGTGTGTGTGTGTGTGTGTGTGTGTGTGTGTGTGTGTGTGTGTGTAGTTTGCTCAAAGCAGGAGAGAGATAGAAGGATGAGCAAAGAAGAAACATTTGAGGAGATAATGGCAAAAACTTCCCAGTATTTAGAAAGGTCAAATCTTTCAACACCTTTAAAGAAAAATCTACAAAAACCAAGAATAAAAACACAATCTTAAAAGAACCTTGTGAGAAAAAGAAATGATATATAAAGGAGTAATAATCTAACAATGGAATTTTATCAGCAATGACTGATTCCAGAGATCAATCTTCAAAAAAAAAAATGCTGTCAAATAGAATTTCATACTTAGCTAAACTATCGTGCAAGAGTGAAGGTGAAATCAAGATATAGTCAAATATACATAAACTATGAGACCTCTATATAGCACAGAACTTAGAGATATATAATTCAGCACAAAGAAATACAAACCAAGAAGGAAGCAGAGAGATAGAAAAGAATAAAGAAAAATCAGCAAACAATTTTGTTAACTAGTGAGAAATTAATTACTGACAAAAATCAAGAACTTTGTGGTAAATAAGAGAAGATCCAAAATTCTATACAATAATAAAAAAATTATGGAAGAGGGGAAAGGTCAAGATATAATAAATGGGTGGTGGAGTCCTTGTCTTATTCTTGAGGAGGACCAACATTCTTTCATTATTGTTACAAAAAGTTATGATACTTCTTAACAATATAAAAAGAGATAATTAAATAAAATAAGATCTTTTGCTTTCAAATGACTATAAGAAATGTATGAGAGGTAGTAGTGGTTGGAGGAGGGCTTGGAGAAAATTCAATATAAAGCAGAAAAAGAAATAAAGAAGGAAAAAAGTCAGAATAGTATATGGGAAATGTCAGGGTAGAAGTGAGTTCATATACATCAATAATAATAATAATAATTATTATTATTATAATAAATTTTAAAAGGTCTTGGTATGGAAGGTTGAATAATGGGCCTTTAAAAATGTCCATGTTCTAATCCCTGGTATCTCTGAATATGCTGCCCTCACATGTCAAAGGGGCTTCCAGATGTGATTAAGGATTTTGAAATGAACAGATTATCCTGGGTTATTGGGATAGTCCTAATGTGGTAACAAAGGTCTTTATAAGAAAAAGTCAAGAGTGTCAAAGTTAAAAATATAAGGATGGAAGCAGAAGTCAGGGAGGAGGGAAGATGGTCTGTTGCTGGCTTTGAAGATGAAGGAAGGGGCCACAAGCCAAAGGATGTTAGTGGCCTCCAGAAACTGTAAAAGGCAAGGAATTAATTTTTTTTTTTCTAGAGTTTCAAAAAATATATACAGCCTTATAGATGCATTTTAGACTAATGTCCTCTGGAACTGTAAGATAATAAGTTTGTCACAGCAGCAATAGGAAACTAATATTCCTGTCAATTAAAAGTCAGAGGCTATCATTAGATTTTTAAAAATTGGGTCATATGCTACTTAAAAGAGATTTTAAGTTGACACACAAAACAAACACACAGACACACACAAATCTGAAAACAAAGGACTGGAAAGATATACCAAGAAAATGCTAACTGAAAGAAAGCTAAAGTAGCAATATTACTATCAGGCAAAATAGAATTTAAGTTAGAAAGCATATTTAGGAATTAAAATATACAGTGTCCTATGAAAAAAGGAATAATATACCAAGGAGAAATAAAAGTCATGAATTTATATGCACCTATTAACAGAGTTTTGAAATATATGGAGAAAAAAATTGACATAATTACAAGCAGAAATGAAAAAGTGGAAGAGTTTGATAAAATTCTATCAGAAACTATTATATCATACAAATAATTAATAAGGCTGTAAAAGATTTAAACAATATAATAAGTTTGATCAAATATAAATACACAGTCTTTCACACCCAATCACTTGAGAGTCTATATTCTTTTAAAAGGTAATGTGAAATATTTATAAAAACCAACCATAACTATGTCTCCCAAAATACAAATTCTAAGATTATGTATCATGCAATCAATGTGTTCCAACTTCATTACAGTTAAAAGTTATCTATTAAAATTCTATAAAAAAGGGAAATGTAAAGAATTAGAAATATATACCCCAACATATAACTCACATATTAAAAAGAAAATCACAGTAAAATTTACCAAATATTTATAATAAAAAGGTATTACAAATAAAAATGATGATTATGGAGCCAAAATTTTGCATAAAGAGAATATTTATAAGCTTAAAGGCATGATAAAAATGATTTAAAGTATTGTTAAACATTCCAATTAAAGTTTCCTGAAAAAGAATGAAATAATTATAAATAATATAGGAAAATGTGATAAATTTTATGAGCAGAAATTAGTGTATGAACATTTAAAAATCATCAAAATCATATTTGGAATAATTTTATGCCAATACATTTGCATTTAGATTAAATGAAAATTTTCTAGAAAAATTTAAATAATCATTATATAAAATGAATTTTAGTTAAAATTTCATAATGTTTTATATACCTTTCCACCCTCAATAAACACATGAACTTCCTATGACTAAATGTCTTTATCATCAAGGAATGGATCCTACTTTATGTAGATTATATAAAGATCTTTTCAAAAATTTAAAAGAGGAAACTCATATTATACCAGTATGAGATTCTTGATAACCAAACCAGAAAAATGCAATGTAAAAAAAATTACAGATGCAAAAATCTAAATAATATGACAGCAATCATATCAAGAGTGTACTCAAATAATACAACTGGTTGGAGTCATCCTAGAGAATGTAAATATGATTCACAACTGGAAAATCTATTAACTTAATCTACTGTATTAACATATTAAAGGAGAAAAATCATATCATTTGAATAGATACAGGAAACGCACTAAGTTTTAGTACATGTTCATGATATCAGAATAGGAATGGATGAAAAACTTCCTGAACGGGACGTAAGTATTTAACACAAATCTGTAGGAGATATTATGCTTAGAGTAAAACATTTGGAGCTTATTCATTAAAGTTAGGGATAAAACAGACATGTTCACTCTACCTTACTTTACTACTCAATATTACATTGAAGATCCTACCCAATGTGATAAGGCAAGAATGAGAAGGAAGGTATCAGGACTGGAACAGAAGTCTGCACTTGAGCGTTTACCAACAATTAGAACTAATTAAGAGATGTGTGGCAATGCTGAAGGCTGATACAGATGGATACACAAAATTCAACTGTTATTGTACAAGGTTAATATTTTTAAAATTTAAATTCAATTAGCCAACATATAGTACATCATTTATTTCAGATGTAGTGTTTAGTGATTCATCAATTGCATATGAAACCCAGTGCTCATCACATGCCCGCCTTAATGCCCATCACCCCGTTACCCCATGCCCCCCACCTCCCTTTCCACAACCCTCAATTTGTTTCCCAGAGTCAACAATCTGTCATGGTTTGTCTCCCTCTCTGATTTCCTCCCATTCAGTTTTCCCTCCCTTCCCCTATGATCCTCCATGCTATTTCTTATATTACACATATGAGTGAAACCATATAATTGTCTTGCTCTGATTGACTTATTTCACTTAGCATAATACACTCCAGTTCCATCCACACTGATGTAAATCAGTGTAGTAGGTAGTCATCCTTTTGAATATCTAAGTAATATTCCATTGTATATGGAATGTATTTATATGGTTTATACCACATCTTTATCCATTCATCTGTTGAAGGACATCTCCACAGTTTGGCTACTGTGGACATTGCTGCTATGAACACTGGGGCAGGGGCCTCTTTGTTTCATTATATCTGTATCTTTGGTATAAATACCCAGTAGTGCAACTTCTGGGTCATAGGGTAACTCTATTTTTAACTTTCTGAGGAACCTCCACACTGTTTTCCAGAGTGGCTATATCAGCTTGCAATCCCTCCAACAGTGTAGAAGGGTTCCCTTTCTCCATATCGTTGCCAACATTTGTTGTTTCCTGTCTTGTTAATTTTAGCCATTCTAATTGGTGTAAGGTGGTATCTCATTGTGATTTTGATTTATATTTCCCTGATAACAAGTGATGTGGAGCATTTTTTTTTCATGTGTCTGTTGGTCATTTGTATGTTTTCTTTGGAGAAATGTCTGTTCATGTCTTCTGCCCATTTCTTGACTGGATTATTTCTTGGGGTGTTGAGTTTGAGAAATTCTTTATAGATCTTGGATACCAGCCCTTTATCTGGTGTATCATTTGCAAATATCTTCTCCCATTCTGTAGGTTGCCTTTTTAATTTTGTTGACTATTTCCTTTGCTGTTCAGAAGCTTTTTATCTCAATGAAGTTCCAATAGTTCATTTTTGCTTTTGTTTTCCTTGCCTTTAGAGATGTGTCTGGCAAGAAGTTGCTGTGGCCAAGGTTCAAAGAGGTTGTTGCCTGTGTTCTCCTCTAGGATTTTGATGGATTCCTGTCTCACATTTAGATCTTGCAACCATTTTGAGTTTATCTTTGTGTATTCTGAATCATAATGGTCCAGTTTCATTCTTCTGCATGTGGCTGTCCAATTTTCTCAGCACCATTTATTGAAGAGACTGTCTTATTTCCATTGGATATTCTTTCCTGATTAGTTGACCATAGAGTTGAGAATCCATTTCTGGGCTCTCTATTCTGTTCCATTGATCTATGTGTCTGTTTTTGTGGGAGTACCATGCTGTCTTAATGATCAGCTTGAAGTCAGGCATTATGATGCCCCCAGCTTTGTTGTTGTTGTTGTTGTTTTCAACATTCTCTTGGTTATTCAAAGACTTTTTTCTGTTTCCATACAAATTTCAGGATTATTTGTTCCAGCTCTGTGAAAAATGTCAATGGTATTTTGATAGGGATTACACTGAATGTGTAGATTGCTCTGAGTAGCACGGACATTTTAACGATATTTCTTCTTCCGATTCATGAGCATGGAATGTTTTTCCATCTCTTTGTGTCTTCCTCTCTTCCTCAAATTTTTTTCCTGAGTGTTTTATAGTCTTCTAAATACAGATCCTTTGCCTCTTTGGTTAGGTTTATTCCTAGGTATCCTATGGTTTTTGGTGCAAATGTAAATAGGATTGATTCCTTAAGTTCTCTTTCTTCAGTCACATTGTTACTATATAGAAATGCAACTGATTTCTGTGCCTTGATTTTGTATTCTGCCACATTGCTGAACTGCTGTATGAGTTCTAGCAATTTTGGGGTGGAGTCTTTTTGGTTTTCACATGAAGTATCATGTCATCTGTGAAGAGTGAGTGTTTGACCTCTTCTTCGCCAATCTGAATCTTTTTTGTTTCTTTTTGTTGTCTGATTGCTGAGGTTAGGACTTCTAGTACTATGTTGAGCAACAGAGGTGAGAGTGGGCATCCTTGTTGTGTTTCTGGCCTTAGGGGAAGAGTTCTCAGTTTTTTGTCATTGAGAATATTTGCTGTGGGCTTTTTGTAGATGGCTTTTATGATATCGAGGCATGATCCCTCTCGCCCTACATTTTGAAGAGTTTTCATCAAGAAATGGTCATTTTGTCAAATGCTTTTTCTGCATCAACTGAGAGAATAATATTGTTCTTTTCTTTTATTAATATGATCTATCATGCTGATTGATTTGTGAATTTTGAATCACTCTTGCATGCCAGGAATAATTCCCACTTGGTTGTGAATAATCCTCTTAATGTACTGTTGGATCCCATAGGCTAGGATCCCGTTGAGTATTTTGGCCTCCATTTTCATCAGGGATACTGGTCTGTTCTTCTACTTTTTGATGGGGTCTTCGCCTGGTTTTGGGATCAGGGTAATGGCTGGCCTCATAGAATGAGTTTGGAAGTTTCCCTTCTATTTCTATTTTTTTGAAACAGCTTCAGTAAAATAGGTATGATTTCTTCTTGAAATGTTTGGTAGAATTCCCATGGGAAGTCATCTGGCCCTGGGCTCTTGTTTTTGGGAGGTTTTTGATTATTGCTTCAATTTCCTAGCTGGTTATTAGTTTATTCAGATGATCTATTTCTTCCTGTTTCAGTATTGGTAGTTTGTTTCCAGGAATGCATTCATTTCTTCCAGATTGCTTAATTTGTTGGCATAGAGTTGCTGGTAATAATTACTACTAATAATTTCTATTTCCTTAGTGTTAATCGTGATCTCTTCCCTTTTATTCATGATTTTATTAATTTGGGTCCTTTCTCTTTTCTTTTGGGTAAGATTGGTTAGAGGTTTATCTATCATATTAATTCTTTCAAAGAACAAACTTCTAGCTTTATCTGTTTTACTGTTCTTCTGGTATCTAGTTAATGATTTCTGATCTAATCTTTATTATTTCTCTTCTCCTGCTCGGCTTAGGTTTTATTTGCTGTTCTTTCTCCAGCTCCTTTAGGTATAAAGTTAGCTTGTATATTTAAGATTTTTCTAATTTTTTGAGAGAGGTATTTTTTTGTATTGCAATGTTCCTCCCTCTTAGGACCACTTTTGTTGTATCCCAAAGGTTCTGAACAGATGTGTTTTCATTCTCATTAATTTCCATGAATTTTTTAAAGAAATTTTTAAATTCTTTAATTTCCTGGTTGACCCATTCAGTTTTTCCTAGGATGCTTTTTAACCTACAAGTGTTTTGAGCTCCTTCCAAATTTCCTCTTGGGATTGAGTTCAAGTTTTAACTGAAAATATGCAGAGAGTAATTCCAATCTTTTGATATCAGTTGAAACCTGATTTGTGACATAGTATGTGATCTATTCTGGAGAAAGTTCTATGTATACTTGAGAATAATAATTATTCTGTTGTCTTAGGATGGAATGTTCTATATATCTGTGAAGTCCATCTGGTCCAGTATGTATTCAAAGCCCCTTGTTTCTTTGTTGATCTTCTGCTTAGATGATCCGTCCATTGCTATGAGTAAAGTCCCCTACTATTAAAGTATTATTATCAATGTGTTTCTTTACTTTGGTTATTAATTGGTTTTATAATTGGCTGCTCCCATGTTGGGGACATGAATATTTACAATTGTTAGATAATCTTGTTGGATAGACCCTTTAAGTATGATACTATATCATACTCTTCATTTCTTAATATAGTCTACTTCAGAAACACTCCTTAATTTCTTCCCCCAACTTTTTAGAAAAATCTGTTCTTCTAGGAATGTCTACCTGTAAGGGTCTTTCATGGACATGAAACCAAAATCCTTTCCCCATTTTCACATCCTTTTGGATAACCACTGGTTGGGCAAAGTTAGGCAGTACAGTAGAAAAGAGTATGAGTCTGAAGTCAGACCACTAGTCCTGGGAACCAGTCTCTGCCACTTACAGGTTATAGCAATTTATTGAACCTGTCTGTACCTCTGCTTCTACCTCATTCAAATGGGCATTATAACAATATTTCTCTCACAGGTTACAGTAAGTGAAATACTGTACATAAAGTGGCAAATAGAACTAAATAACCATTAGTTACAATTAATGCCATCGTATTGTCATCATCAGAATTCCAAGCCTGTTGCTAGGTGCTGGTAATTCAGATCAGAGACACTCATCATCTGAAGGAGACAATCAGACAAACAAGTAAATATAAAGAGGGTGTCCCTACCTAGACAAGGAAAGGACCCAATGGCTTAGGGCCTGAAGATGTGAAATCCCAATGATTCCCTGAATGCTGTTATCACTGTGTATGGCTTGGCAAGTGACAAAGAAAATAAATGTTTAAAAGGAGCCAAGCTTGAATGAAGCATCAGTATTCTTATTTCCTGGATCCTGGAAACTCTAAAGGTCTAACTGTAATGGCCTCTCCCACAGATCATGGAGACAGAAAGCCCATGCAAAATGCTTTAGTGCCAGCTGAATCATGTCACTGACATCTGGATGCAAATTCTCGAGCTAATTGTTCCCTTAGATTGAATAAATTCCAGATGTTTCTGAATAAGTGCTGGGCAGTGCACATTCTTTGCTTAGCAAGGGGCACCCATGAAAGAAGATGTCTATCTTCCAGCCTGATGCTGAAGTCCTAGGGTCCAGAGAACTACCATATTCTTGCCTTATTTCTGCTGTCACCCAGAGAGAAGAGAGGAGTGCTATGTGTGAAGCAGAGCCCATATACCCTTGCCAAAATGGCCTTTCTCGGCTCTGCTCTCACACTTTGATATTTTTAACCTCCAAATCAGCGGTGACTTACTCTATTGTTTTGGGTCTTTCATCTTAAATCCAAATAAATCAGCCACAGGGAACCACTAGGGGAGGCTGGTATTTCAAGCATTCCAAAGCAAAGGAGAACTTATGGCTTGGGGTCACACAACTTTCTGCTTTTACTAATCATTTTTTTTTTTAGACTAGACTCAGGACAAGTTAAGCTTTACTGAAACAGAAAAGATATATATAATCTTCACCGTTTCTTCGCTCCATATTGTACTAAGAAGTTTCAGGAGTTTTAATCACTTTTTAATACAGCATTTATTTCGGAGAAATTCAAAATCTCTGCAATTCCAATTTATTTCCCAACAGCATGGTGAAGGTGGGCTTCCAGCTTCCTATCTCCTGCCCCTCCAGCTGATGACAAACACATGTCTCTTGCCAAGCAAGAGAGAATGTAATCACAGTGGCTGCCGTGACTACAGACCATGCACAAGACTGAGCGTGGCAAGCGGCTGACAGTGGGAGCCACATGAGGGGAGGGCTGACATTTTCTGACAGCCAAGAGAGGAGACAGGATGAGCCTGCCTGTCAGGGCATCCAGCAGGAAGAGAGAGAGAACTTTCAGACCTGAATCCTTACTAATCCTGGAGGAAGTGAAGAGTCTGTCCTTGCCCTGCTTCTCTCTGAGTGAAAAAGGAAATGCAACAAATATCGGACCACCAGTAGCCTGGGTACTGAGCTCTTGGCTTAGGGGAAAAAAACAATTACTAATTGAAACTTTTTCCTAATGCCTGGTAATTTCTATGAGAATGAATTTGCAGGTCCAGCGTTGTACAACAATTTCAAAATTTAGTAAATGGTATTTCCATTTCTTCCCACTGTAGCTAATGTCCCAGATAGTGTCATTCAATTCCTATAATATTAACACACGTTAGTATTTTTTTACTAGGATAGCCATCAAAACTCCAGCTGAAATATGAAAGGAATGAACTGTTCACTCATGAGAATTACAGTTAAAACTACTTTTATGCTGGAAGGACAATCAGCTCACCACCACCAGTTTTTCAAGAGCGAATGTGCGGGGAAATAGTCTACAACCAATCGCTTATATCACACATTTGGCTGCTGGAACTGGAGCTTCCTGATTTAAGAGGATACTAAAGAGGGCGCCTGGGTGGCTCAGTGGGTTAAGCCGCTGCCTTCGGCTCAGGTCATGATCTCGGGGTCCTGGGATCGAGTCCCGCATCGGGCTCTCTGCTCAGCAGGGAGCCTGCTTCCCTCTCTCTCCCTCTGCCTGCCTCTCCATCTACTTGTGATTTCTCTCTGTCAAATAAATAAATAAAAATCTTTAAAAAAAAAAAAAAAAGAGGATACTAAAGATCAAAAGATGGAATCACGAATCCTTTGTGAAAAAGAAAAAGTCCCATTTTAACAACCAGCTGGATCACTCAATATATACACCATATTAATAAAAACCCATAGATCCTTGGTATTTTTTTTGGTTTTTAACGTGTGTCAAAAAGCGAAATCTGGAACTACCGGAGAATTTAACCAAGTGGCAGGTGCTACCCTGGTACCTAACCATTCTGGTGGTTTCTACTCATCTCCTCCTCCGTAATCTGCTTGGACCCTCTCAGGCCACCTCTCAGTGGCCTCCTTGACAGCTTGGCTGCGTCTGTGCCTCCTCCACTGTGAACTCTGCACACACAAAGCTGGGCCACAAGCAACCCTTCCTAGCAATACCCCTTGCTTTCCACCAAGCACATCAACTAATTCACTGGATGAAGACGAGCCGAGGCATCTTTTCTGTAGGATTTTTCTTTCAACATCATTAGATATTATTTTCCATACAAGACCCACACAGCACTCAGACGAGGGTGGGGTTGTGTCTGAACCTCATGCTGCAAAGAGCAGTGACTATGTAGGAAAAGGCTGCCTTTATAAGGACTAATGACAACTGATAATAAGAAGGAATAATAGTAATGATGTTTATTGGGACCAATGGCTCTGAGGAGCTGTGACAACTCAGCAGAAAACCATGATCCTGTTCCTTCTAATGGTGACTTTTAGAAAATTAATATTATTTTTCAGAAATATCTGACAAATACTGAAACCAAATGTTAGCATTCATTCAAATATCAATAAGTTGGGGAAAGGATGAGGGCTATACCATTTAATATTTTATATTTAAATTTAGAAAACTTTTTCTAAAATCAAAAATATTTTCAGTTGCTGGATGAGAAGTTTCTGAATTCTGTAAAAATTGGCATTATCTGTTAAAAATGAATTTATAGAAGACTAGCAGGTGTATATATTATAAAATACATAGACATAGGACAAACTCATTTCTAGAATTATTACATATCTTTTTTTGTATCAATCCTTGTTTTAGTTTCCTTTAAGTTCAACTTTTGGCAAATATCTTGTTATACTTTAAGTGTCTTTATAAATTACATCAAAATATTGCTAAAAGGAAGAGAGGATAAAACTAGAATTAGCATAGTAACATATTTGAGACCAAAAGGGTTCAAATTAAATATTAAAAGGCATTTTTCAGTTACAGGGACATTTAAGAGGTGTTTTCCAGAGGTGGGGGAGTGGCTTAGGTATAGTTCAGTAACAAGGTCTTGGAAGCATTCTCCCAACATTATACTAAATATATTTGCTTGTTTACTAAACTGTATGCACATTGTGTTTCCTAGTCAACAAAGGGATTGTAATAGAGAGGAACTGAGGATGAGAATGACAGAGCTTAATGTAGTCAAACCATAGAAATCTCTGCTTCTGTTGACCGGTTTCAAAGGCATTTTGTAAAAA
The DNA here is from genome assembly GCF_009829155.1 of Mustela erminea. NCBI lineage: Eukaryota > Metazoa > Chordata > Mammalia > Carnivora > Mustelidae > Mustela > Mustela erminea. The sequence goes on along the minus strand of NC_045632.1, from coordinate 47,689,171 downwards.
CAGGACCGCTGCCTATAAGGTACAAGCAAAGCTGTGTTTTCAGCCCACGACGGCCCGCCATCTACTCACCATGCGTGCCTGAAATAACGCAGGGATGAAGGACTGGTTAGACAGGTTGAGAACCCTTGAGGAGTCCTTTAGGACATAGATATTGCCAAAATCAACTTGAGTGGGATGTACATAGATAACTGGGCCTTCTCCGATGCTCTTTATGCGACAGACCTACATTCCACGCCAAGAGAAAAAAACAGAAAAAGAGCTGAAAAATGGCTGGCCTTGGAGATGGTTTCACTCCTTTTTATAGAGAGTAGGGGCACTAAAGGGTGCTTATGAGAGCTGTCATTCCTTCCCTCTGTCCTCCGTGGTCAGCGGGACACAGAGATGGCCATGCTGGTCAGACCCATGAACCCAGCCTGGAATTCCTCCCCAGAAGGGATGACTGGCTTGCCTGGTCAGCCCAAGCGCACACTGAGAGGAAACAACAGGGCTGTCCGCTGCATACAGCTGTGCAGTCTGGGGACTGAAAGCCACCTTGTTGTGCTCCCGCTAGCCCCGTGCCCCCATCCAGGCATTGTATCTGCCTGAGGAAGGGGGTGCCTTCTTCTTTCATACAGTGCTGCCTGCTCAGCACAGGACCTCGTCATGGGCTGCATCTGTGCAGGGCGGGGTGCCTGGACCAGGGGCAGCTTTCCCGTTGGCCTGCCTTTGTGAGGTGGATTATCTATGGCATCTTACATGAAGAGATGAAAGCGAAACCCTAGTTTACTCTCTAAGCATTCAGAATCACTTCAAATTAATGTACACCCACATCACCCAGCTCCCAACTAAACCAAATGTGTAGGGATTCACAGCCTGTTGGGCAACTTCAAATTTCAAGATGTATCCTTTGATTCAGCTCAAGCAGCAGATAACTTTCCATATCTTTCTCTTCCCACAGCTTTAGTAGGTTCATCTGGCTATGAGTCCAGTCAAAATACAGGAAAACACCCAGTGGGCAGTGACTGGAATCACACTCACAGCCCACATGCAGCCAGTGAAGGATACTCAGCTTTGTTTGGGAACAACAGAGGAGGATGATCCACGCACAGATGGCCTCTCTCCTCAGAGTTTCTGGAGGGGGGCTAGGCCCCCACTCTGTGTGTGTGTGTGTGTGTGTGTGTGTGTGTGTGAAACTCCCGATAGGAGTTTAAGAACAAACACTATTGATAAAGAAGGCATGATGTGTATGTACAATGGAATATTACTCAACCATAAAAAAGAAGGTAGTTTACCATTTGCTACAACAGAGATGGATCTAGAGAGTATAACGTTAAGTGAGATAAGTCAGTCATAGAAAGACCAATAACATACAATCTCACGCATATATGGAATTTAAGAAACAAACAAACAAAAAAACAAAGAGAGGAAAATAAAAAGAGAAAACCAAAACACAGACTCTTAACTGTATAGAACAACAGAGGAGAGGTGGATAGGCGGGATGGGGGAAATAAGTGATGAGGTTAAGAGGACACTTATCTTGATGAGCAACGAGTAATAATAATATATAGACTTGTTGAAGGACTATATTGTACATCGGAAACTAACATAACACTGCATGTTTACTATGCTGGAATTAAAATTCAAAATAATTTAAAAATAAAATTGAAAAACTAAAAAGTTTACAAATTAAAACAAAATAAAGAATTAAAAAGGACAAATGTTATAAAACAGTACTTCGTCTACATAAATCTGAAGGTAAATTCCTGGAGTGACACAGCACTAGTATTTTACTACTGCAGAGTGAAAATACAAAACCAGAAAATATACAAATATGGAGTCTGCAAGAAGTACAGAAATTTTAACTGTAATTCTGAAAACTGGCTCTCACCATAGGGGGGTCCGGGCTCCCAAAAGTTGAGATGTAGACTGTGGACCTATATTCCCCAGTGACCTGGGTCTCCAAGGCCAGAGGTATGTGAACAGTGCTGTGGGGAGGGATGACTCCACAGGGCGTGGGACTGGAGAGTAACACAGCAGGCTTATCTCCATATACCTGTTGGGAGAGACAAGCTGGACGGATAAGCAAGCCCCTGGCAGGGTAGGAAAAAAATAGCAAATTAGGTTATTTTGAAACAAGCGTCATCCTGAGTCCTTGGATGACAAATCTGCTAAAGGGAAGCAGGGTGTGCATTCGGCCCCAATCCAAAGTGCACAACCCAGCAAGATGCTGAAATTATCCGCAATGTGAATTAGTCCCTAAGCCAAATTCCTTGGCTTAGTCCTCCAGGTGTTCATGCTTTATCCCCCACCACCTCCTTCGCTTGTGCTCTGTCAACAGAAGCTCCTGGTCTTCTTGAGCACGATACTGCTTCCTACCTCCAGCCTTCTGCATGTGCGTTACTCCTCCTAGAACGCTCCCTCCCTTTGACTGACCTGCACATCCATCCGGAACACTTGCAGGTACCCACCCTGCTCTAGACTCAGGGCTTTTCCTCTGTCACCAGGGGGCATCCTGCAGCCCCAGCCCCAGTCCACAGTGTGTACTATCTGTGTGTCCATCTGTTGCATAGACTGTCAACTTCCTAGGGCACGACCTGGCCTCTCCTCAACACATGCCCATTTCCTGGCCCAGAACATATGCTCAGTCCATGTTTTATATAAATGGCAACATAGGTAGGTGAAAGAATGAATGAATGAATGAATGAGCGAATGTTATCCAGCATTTATCACTGTATGTTCTCCAAAACCCTGCTCTTAACATATTACCAGTTTTTTTTTTTAAGATTTATTTATTTAATTTGAGAGAGAGAGAGAGAGAATGCAAGCAGGGGGAGGGCAGAGGGAGAGGGAGAGAATCTCCAGCAGACTCCCTGCTGAGCATGGAGCCAGATACGGGGCTTGATCCCAGGACCCAGAGATCATGACCTGAGCCGAAATCAAGAGTTGGCCACTTAACTGATTGAGCCACCTGTGTGCTCTACTAGCTTTTATGAAAAACAGCAACAAATACAACTTTAAAAATCCCATTGGCCAAATAAATTTGGGTACTTCTGGGAAATTGCAGCTCCTAGAGAATAAAGACAGAGCATACAGATTTCAACTGTCCAGAGACCCCCATGGTCTTTGTGCACCTGGAATGGGCTAACACGGCCTAATCCAACTCAGCGGGTCAATGCGGCAGTGCTCTGCCCAGCCTCATGGGTGCCTGAGGCCAAAGGGAAGATCAGCAATGCTGATTCTGTCTTTATCTAATATTTGATACTTTGTTTTAATTTTGCATTAATTTTGATTTCTTAAAATGTAACATGAAAATATGATTTATCTTGATGGCTGAGTTTTGGGGCTCCCCTCTAAATTCTGTGCTCCATGCAAGTGTCTCACCCTTCTCCCAGCCAAGGTGTGCAGAAAAAGCTCTCTCATCACCGCAGGGGCAGGCTCTGCTCTGAGTTCTTGAGATGATCGTGTGTTACTCAAGGCTAGCCTATTCCATTGTCGATCACCTAAAAGTTAGAAAAGCTGGCTCTCATCAAACCCAACCCTTGGCTTCTGGTTTTGTCTCAGAGAAGTCCATAGGGTAATTCCAACTTCCTCCTTTACATAATGGCCCTTCAACTAGTAAAAGATGGCTATTTCATCCTAGCTAAGTCTTTTCTGTTCCTGTTTAAACACCATGCTTCTCATAGAACTTGAATTTCCAGATGATGTCAATTGCCATCCTGGTTACTCCACACATAATTTTTTTTTTATGTTTCCACTAAGGATTTTGATGTCAAGATCTGAACACAAAGTCTGGCACTGCCTTGCTATCATCTTCCTTTAGCCGACCACTGTGTTCCTCTGATACAGCCTAACCTGTCTTTGTTCCATGGCCTCCATACTTGTCTTTGAACTCATTTTGAGCCTACAGTCAAATAAAAACCCCATATTATTTGTTTTTTTGGGGGTGGGGTTTTTTTTTTTTGGTATGAATTTTTATTAGAGTACTGTCCTTACAGAGCAATAGAGTTTTTTTTTAAAAAAGATTTTATTTTTATTTATTTGTCATAAAGAGAGCACACAGGCAGGCAGAGTGGCAGGCAGAGAGGCAGAGGGAGAAGCAGGCTCCCTGCCGTGCAGGAAGCCCGATGTGGGACTCGATCCCAGGACATGGGGAGCATGACCCAAGCCTAAGGCAGCCACTCAACCGACTGAGCCACCCAGGCGTCCCAGAGCAATAGAGTTTTAAATACAAATGCATTCTTGGTAAATTGCATCCCATTAGTAACCTTCCATTTCTTTGATCTATAGAAATCTTTTTGAATCTTTAATTCACGTGTTTAATTGCTTCGTGTCCCACTTAGGAAGTTGTAGTGGCATGCAGACAGATCCATTTCATAAAACATTAGGAGATGATTTCCCTTTTTTTTTCTTTTTTGTAGTAACTCTAGCCTTCTAGTTCAACAAGCCTGCTTCTAAGTATTGTATCTTAGTGATGCTGTTCAAGCCACAGGCATGGCCATAAATGAAAACTCCTAGTTTAATTCATAGGCAATTATTTGCAGGTATAACTTCTTCATGTTGGCTTAATTGACCCTCTCCTTTCTTTATCAAAGGCAGTTTACCTGGGAAATTAATAACTGTTTACATGTGTCGCTGCTTAATCATGTGGGTGGCAATCCAGCTGCGGCTTTATGACCCTGTGCCCAGATCTTCTCAGGGTTAAAAAATAGGAAGTACAGAAGGTCATGTGTTCAGGAACATGGCTCTTTAGAAGGGTTTCTCTTTCTCATCAAGAAAATCCAATTGAAAAAAAAAAAATCAACACTGGAAAAGGATATCGTAACTCACCTGAGGCAGGACCGTATAGCATCCTGGGAGGTCATCTTGATTGACAAGCTGGACTGTTTTCTCGTAGGGGTACTTCAGGAAGCAGCGCCCGAAGTCCACCTCTGAGTTAACCATGTGGAGGGTAGGTACAATACACCTGCTCAAAGGAAGGACACCATTAAAGAATTCAAAAGGATAGAGAGCTTGTTTACATATGGAGAAGGCTGAGTCCCAAGTTAAACACCATTTGTCACTGCCACAAAGTTTTTCTCTAACGACTACATTAATCATTTTCAAATCTCCTCTCCTGTTGTCCTTATCCCTTAGCCCCCAGTCACCACTTTTTAATCAAAAAAGGGCTAGAAGCAGGACTCCTTAAACAGCAGTCCTCCATGGGTAATGACTGACATTTCCATTGTTTTTCATATTTGGCCTTGTTTCCCCAAGGCGCCCCCACAGTGCAAGATCCTTAGGGTAGTGGATGGGTTTCCAAGTCAAATAGGGCCAATGCCACCAGCATGGGGTCCTAACTAGCTGTGACACTTTGGACCAGTCAGAGTCCTCCAAGGACTAGCTACAGTCTGTACCATCTAAATTATGGTAATAATTCTAATTCCTATGCAGAACAGCTGTCTTGGAGCTGTAGGCTCAGACAGCTGCTCAACCCGGAACTGGCACGGACAGTGGTGGCAATACAGCGCCACGGTGGGGAGCACTGGCATCTGAATCAGAGCCACTATCAAATGGCTGACCTTAACAAGTACAAGCTTGAGCAAGTAGCTTTCCCTCCCAGAGTCCCACTTTGCTCAGAGGTGTAATGAAGGTAATTCTAAGGACTGACATTAGCATAATGAACTCTTCTCAGAGTGTTGAGGGAAATATAGGAGGTATTGCGAATGAATAATATAGCACAGTGCCCAGAGCACTGAACGAGAGCTCACTCAGTGAGAGATGATTAACCTGTGGTAGAGGGCACAGCAAGCTGTCACTGCCTGCTCTCTGCGAGTTCTAAAAGCAATTCTTTTGTTGAGGGTCTTCAAGCAGTTCCTACAGATTACACCAAAAATAATGACAGGAGAGTCTTGTTAACCTCAAGTTTGAGGTTTCGAATGGGATGGGTGTTCATTTTTAGCTAGAATCGAGTTGCCGGTTGACCTGATGACTTTCATAAAGCTAATCCTTTACTACCTGAAATAGGTAGGACTTGCAGTATTTGACTTGGGTCACAGAGTATATGGCAGGAAACTCATAGCTGCTTAAGATCCCCTGCCCCACCCCCTTTTAAAATTCAGGATCTGCTATTGATATCAGCTGGGAAGGGGGTGCTGAGAGGAGGGAAGTATCAGAATAAACCCACACAGAAAAGAAATGAAATGCAAGACTAGGCAAAAATGTAAACCTGGGTATAGAAAGAACCAGATGAAAATTTTTGCTATTTTTAAACAAAAAAAATCATTAGGTAGGTCTTTGGAAAGAAGACTTAGTAGACCATAGCAAGGCCTTGACCTTCAAGTCCTTTACAGTACATCTTCTGTAACTCGTGAGGCCTAAACCCTAGGGATGGATGAGTTATCAGGTTTTTGCTAAGTAATTTCATATAGATGATGGCATTTTCATACATACCCCCTAAAGGTTCAGACCTGGACACCTGTTTGCTTTGGCAAAAGTGTGGGCCATGATTTTATTTATTTACTTAGGAGGACCTTCATCATTGGTGTCATGCTCCAACCTTTGGAAAAGACAGTAACTTGGTCAAGGAGACACAAGTGATAAATGGCAGAGCTAGGATTTTCACCTGGCCCCACAGCCCATTGCTGCCTGTATTAAAACACAGAGAAGGTGGGGATGGTTCTGAGGAGGTGATGTGGTTAGAGGGCCTCCTTCGGGTGGCATTGAACTCGTGATAATGGTGTCCTGAAGCAGGACTGTCTCGCTAAATGGATCTCGCACAGCAGGACTGGCAGCACTGTTCTTTCTGGGCATAACCCTGGAGTACTATATTTAAAGATAAAAATGAAAACCAGCAACTGTTTGCCTCTTTCTGGTAAAACCTTTTTAGTTATATACTGGGAAAGTCAGACCATTAGAAAGCACTATTATTCTTAACACCGGCAACACACATGCACATCCCTTCTCTTATCTCCACCAAAGGTGCAGTTGGCTGTTTCAAAGCTTTGTCATTTGAGTATCAGATTCAGCCTCCTTCCCCAGGAAAGCAGAACCAAGGCAGTGTGGACCGATTGCAGGCACATTGCCTCTGGGAGAGGCAGCCCATCACTGGCGGCTCAGGGGGGCTGGGGAAGAGAGAAAGCAGGTGAGGGGGATACCTTGCAGTAATTAGGAGCGCCAGCACTTCTTCCCCGATGCCCTCCACGTCCACCACCAGGGCCAGCTCGTATTTCTGCACAGTGTTGGAGCATAAGGTCACCTGGAAAGGAAAAGGTGAGAAGCGGCTCTTCTGCAAGGCCAGCCCTCCCCCTACGCAGCGGGGAAAGGAACAGAGGAGGACCACAGGGGGAGTACGGCTTCTAAGTACTTTGTTATGGGATGTATGGCGCTTTACATTTTTAGCGGAACAAGTTACATTTCGGGTTCAGGGCCTGCTGAGTTTTTTCAAAGGCCAGGTTAGAAACCAAATGGCTTTTGGCACAATAGGTTTGCTCATTTCTGAGAAGACTGTATCAAAGAAGTCATACACTTGCATCAGGGGAAAAATTACCCTGAAGGATGAGCCATATCAAACAAACTTTAATCACTCAATTTAAATTGTTCTCTATGCCTCTGGGCTCTGTCAATTATGAAAATTCAATACACCAATAAAACAGTATAGCTAAGTCTCTCTTAGAGAAAAATAAATGAACATGACCATGTCAGTTCCAGAAAATGGCATAAGGAATCAACTAGATAATTTTTTGTAATATATTTTTTTAAAGCTATACTTTTTAAAAAAAAAAAGATTTAATTTACTTATTTGACAGAGAGAGAGAGATCACAAGTAGGCAGAGAGGCAGGCAGAGAGAGGGGGGAAGTAGGCTCCCTGCTGAGCAGAGAGCCCCATGTGGGGCTCGATCCCAGGGCCCTAAGATCATGACCTGAGCCAGAGGAAGAGGCTTTAACCCACTGAGCCACCCAGGCACCCCTAGATAATTTTCTTTTTAAGAAAAATCAAAATCTTGGGATGCCAGGGTGGCTCAGTTGGTTAAGCGTCTGCCTTCAGCTCAGATCCTGATCCCAGGGTCCTGAAATCAAGTCCTGCATTGGGCTCCTTGCTCGTGGGGAGTCTGCTTCTCCTTCTGCCCACCGCTCCCTCTGCTTGTGCTTGCTCTCTCTCTCTGACAAATAAAGAAAATCTAAAAAAAAAAGAAAAATCAAAATCTCGTCTCTCTCCTTTACTCTCCATATTCATCATTAGAGCAAAAACCAGGAAGCTCCAAATAAAGGTCTAGTCAAGGACAATATGTGCCCAGTATATATATTTTACCCTATGTTTTTATTTATTATTGTGAAATTTTACATTCAGGCTGTTGAAGTCTTGTCACAATATTTAATTGCTTAAGATGATTTGTAGTGGAAGAGATACTTCTAAGTGGGGAGAATAGCTTCTGGCAGACGTGAAAGCTTTTCTACCTATAAATTATGTATGAAGGACTAATTAGAACTTTTTTCTTAGTTGCAAAGGGAATCACTGGATGCAAATTCGAGTCTACACAGACATGGCTGAAGTATAGTTCAGGGGCAAAAGCTGAAGCTTGGAGAAAGTTTTTCCAAATATAAAAGGGAAAAGAAGATGGAGCCATGGATTTGGAAAGGAAACTTGTCAGATTCAGGGAGAAGTAGCTGCCCCCACGTGCAGAAGGGCCTGGAGTGAGGCGGCCTTGTTTCTATCCAAGCTACGGTTAGAAGGCAGAAAAATAAGAAGTTCTGGCAGAAGGCTGCTAGATGGATGCTATGGCTCCTAAAATCTTCCAGTGCCATGTGTGAAAGGCACAAAGAAAAGGCAGGTAATGTGTAGGCGGTTTGCAGCAGCATTTCATCCTGAGAAAGTCACAGCTAGGAACTGCAATCATCTGAATGGTTGTGTCCTCCCTACCCCGTCCCCCACCCCCAAACAAAATTCATTATATTGAAATCCCAACCTGTAGTGTGATGGTAATTAGAAGGTGGGGACACTGAGGGTGATTAGGTCTTGAGGGTAGAGCTCTCATAGGAAAGCTCCCCCAGAGCACCCCAGCTCCTCCCACCAAGCGAGGACACAGGAAGTCAGCAGTCTGCAACCCGGAAGGGGCCCTTCACCAGAACCCTCCCATTCTGTCTCCCCGATCTCAGACATCCAGTCTCCAAACTGTGAGAAATAAATTTCTGTTGTTTATCAGCCTCTCAGACTTGAGTGTTGGTAAAATTAGCAGCCCAAGCCAACTAAGTACCACACCCCGGAGAAGTTGTAACGATATATAATATAAATTTCATTAGGTCCATGGAGAAGCCCTTCGAAGAGCCAAAAAGTCCCAGAAAAGATTGAGGATGAATGGATCCATGGTGAGATATTATAAAACATTTTTTTAAATGTGAGGGGATAAGGCCATAGCTGAATTAAATATTCAAAGAGAAAATTACCAACCTTAGCTATGGAAATCTTACTTTTTCTTTCCCAAAAAAGATAAAATAATCTCAAGTTAGTAGCCTTCAATAATGCTAGACCCAACTATTTGGAGAAGCAAAAGTCAGTGAGGGAGGAGAGTAAAACCTTTCTCAGTCAGCTGTGAAATAATTCTGCTGGTGGCCATTACCAGAGAGCATCACACCGTGGGTCTAAATATAAACCACTGTGAGGAATATCACATCTACACTCACCATGAAGCCCAGATTTATATTAAAAATCTGAATAAACTGGGTTATCATCTGGGGCACAAATCTGGACCTATAGTGGTATAAACGATTAGATTCCAAAGGAAAGTAGGACTTAATTATCAATGAATTCTTAAATCTTTTACTATTTGTACCCATGAGTGTACTGTCTATACAGAGCAGTGGTTGTACTACAGATCGCTAGAATCCATTGTTCTGGTGAGGGCAGTGTATCTAGATTGATGGAAATCCACTAGGGCAGTGTCAGTTCTTTTCGCCCGATATATTTGTATCTGGTTTCTTTGGCCCCGGTAGTTTATTGCCTTAAGGGCCCACCTTTCCATGTGAATTAGGGTCACTGTCTCCCACTGATGGTGGGCATGTAAAGCACACCTTAGCTGTGGCCCTAATAAATATTTGAGAGTTTGGCTCCTTGCCCATATGTGCTGGAAGGCTGTGCACTTTACCCTGATAGCGGCAAATCCTTGGGGGCGAATGGTGCCACTGCTGGGAGTGATGGTGAATTCTTTTGGTTGCACTATGCGTATTTCGTCCTTGTTCCAAGACGGCATTTTGTAGTCTGAATACTGGCAACTTGAAATGCTTTTATGGCCATCACCATCCCCAGGGACACGCAGTTTGAAGGTCATGGGGACCAAGGAGGTATTATTGAGGGAACATATCAAGGTATGAGGGAAGCCTGGAAAACAAAATGTGAGGTAAGAAGTAAGAGCCCCACTATAGCCTCCCTTGAACTTCAACCTTGGCTAGCATTGTCAAAACTCTCAAATGTCTATGCAGCTCATTGCAACGTGCTTAACTCCACCTCCCACTGACAGTCTTCAGTCGTCCAACAAACGAATGCATTTCTTTATTTCTCTTTCTCCCTCCCTTCTTTCCTTCCCTCCTTTCCCGCCCCTTCCCTTTCCTTTCCTTTTCTTTCTTCGATGAATACTTTTATACACTTACTATGTAGCAACAATAGACATGAAACTATGCCTTGATGTCCATCCAGGTCCCTCTCAGAAGCAGCCTCTTATTACCTGTGTGGTGACTTGCCCTCCAAAAGTATATTTTGCATTTAATTTTTGCATAGAATATAGATTTTTTAAAGAAACTGAATCATATTTGCTCTTTTTATTTGCCGGTGTGTTAAAGGAGAAGCCTGTGTGGTTTTCCCCGCTGTGTCCCCGCTGTGTGACCTAGAGCCTGCCAAGACATTATATAACTCATCCTGGACCTGTCTGAGGCTCACGCACTCAGGGTCGATGACAAAAAATCGAATAATAGCCTCTCCTGAGAGAGACTTTACAAACTGCGTTTGAGCCAGCCAGAGACTGCCATATCGGCTTTTACCTCCCTTAGACAAAGCTACTTTGTCATGTTAAATCTAGCCTTCCTACATTCAGTTCTGGGAGACTCCTGGTCCTTTTCTAAGAGATATGGATCCTCCTTGTCTGGCAAGCTATAAACTGAGCTCTAATTTTGGACTCCTGAGGTGGCCACTGTATCTGCCACCACTTTCAGAATGAAACGAGAACAAATATGCGTATTTCTACTAGATGCCAACACTACTCTTTCCACCTTGAACCCTACTGCAGTAAAACACAGCTGGTCTCGGGGCTAGTTCCTACGTCACTGCAGGGGGTATTGTGACCACATCTGCTTCTCCAGGTCCCCATGACTGAGCCTTTCTCGACACATCAGGGCTGCTGGATGAAACACGTTTCTATCTCCTTTGTGATACCATCTGACAATCTACTTGGAAGAGATCTGTTATGGAAAAAGAATTGCCTGATTAAGTGGACTTGAAGGGTTCTCTTGGCAATTCCAGGGGAACTGCTCCAAAGTCAGTTTCACAGTCAGGTATTGCTGCATTCAACTCCTGAGCTCTCCCAGCAAGGATTCTTACAATTCTAGATGCCTCACCCTTAGTCCACCTGACCATTTAAGGGAGAAGCACTCTTACAATGTCAGGTGTGCTCTGGAAATAGTTTGTGTAAGGTTTCAGATGGGTCCTTCCAAACAACCGGCTCAGACTATTTCCCTGAAACTAAAAGTTTTTTCCGAGAATAAAGCCAGTTATAACCTTCTAGCTAGAACAATTCCTTGCATAACTATCTGTAGACCCCACACTGCTTGTTAAGGAGACAAAAGAAGGGATGTTATTTTATTAAAGACTGCAGGCTCATTACGAATACAAGTGCTACCCCCTGGGCTTCTGCTTGCACCAACTCTTAATACTATAGGGTGTAGGGCTTTCCTCATGCTTTCTATGATTTTTTTCTGCTAACCTTTGTAAGACTTTCTATAATCATTGCAATTAAGAGTCTAAGAGACAATTACAATTAATTTACAGCCTACTTTATACCCTCCTAAAGTCAACTTAAATATATATTTTTTTAAGATTTTATTTGTTTGACAGAGAAAGATAGAGAGATCACAAGTAGGCAGAGAGGCAGGCAGAGAGAGGGGGGAAGCAGGGTCCCTGCTGAGCAGAGAGCCTGATGCGGGCTTGATCCCAGGACCCTGAGATCATGACCTGAGCCGAAGGCAGAGGCTTAACCCACTGAGCCACCCGGGCACCCCTAAATATTTCTTTTTGAGTGAAATATGACCAGTTCATACCTGGACCATGGAAGATAACTACCATGTTGCTTTTTAAAAATCCCTATATTTATCCCAGCAAATTTGTCCTCAGATGTTAATTTCTCAGACCAAATTATCCAATGGTCAGATCCACTGAGTACCTGAAGCCTTCTAAACTCCTTATTCTCATTTAACATGTTCTTGTAGCTCCTGAAAAATAGTGAGTGTACAGATACAGACCCTGCCCCTTTGGGCCTATCATCTGGCATCAGTTGTTACTCTTTGATGAATCTGAGGATTTATCAAAGCTTCAATGTTCCTTCAGGGACAATCACCACCCAAATTCTATAATCTGATTCTCTCATGCTACTGTAGCTTCAGTCGATGTAATTATTAGATATGTCCTCTAACACCCAACTCTACCATTAAAATATTTATAGCCATACTTTAAACATTTCAGATGCCAACCAACAGGACTAATACCTCTCGTTTACTTCAGTATATTAATAATGGTCTAACACGATCAATCTCAACAGGCCCTGATGCCAAATCTAGAATCTTTGTCTCTAAGCAAATAAAGGCCCTGTCTCTAACACTAACCTATAACAGACACCTCTTCAAGAATGGGCCTTTGTGCCAATATAGGGACAATATTACCAAATCTAGTTAGCTCAATGTACTAGCCAACACTCCAAGTCTCTGCAAACCTTGTTTACACCATCCAATATGCCAGTCATCTTGGAAGAAAACTCTTCCAGTCCCTGGCTCATTCCTGTAACAGTTAATTTCTCTTGCATCTGGAACTCTATGCACCTTTATTATTCTTTCATCCCTGAGCCAATAACATGTTTACCTTTGTCTGCCCCATCAAAGCACTAATTGCACACTTGAGATAGTAATCAGGATGGATGAAACATCATGGATGATGTTTCTTTGTGATGGGAGGCCAATCTTTCTAGAGAAATAAATAATGATACTTTCAGTAGGAGTCATGAGAGAGCTCTAGTTCCAACTTCAGGACTTAAAAATATTATCATAAAATAATTTTGAAATTTGTATCATAAAATTATCTCTGACTTTGGCTTTTAGGGTGCAGAATCCAAAAGCACAGCCATGTAGCTTGAATTAACTGGCCTAACTGGTTTTGAAAATGTAATAGCCCTAGATGTCCTGTTGGCAAGCAAAAACGTATGTTTTTGATAACATTTTCTGCCACACTGCAGAGAAGATTAAGGAATCTATATCCAGACTAAAAGAAATGAGACTTGAATTTTGAAGGTGGACTTAGGAAGGATAACTTTTCCTATCTCAGCCCTGAGGAATCTTAGGTCATGGGTCTGCAGTGTCTTCCCACCTCTTGCCTAGCTGCCTTATTACCAAATGGCCCAATAAGATGTCGTACAACAAAAGAAAAATAAGCTGTTCATAATTTTCACCTAAGCTAGTTACCAAAACTTCTAGCTGGACCAACCATGAGAAATAGCTATTGATTATTATCTCTATAGCTCAAGGAAACAATGAATTAATTGCCCAATAATGGCCTTTCTTGTATACTTAGGGATAACAACAGACCAAATGGAAGACATTAATGGGGGAATAAAAACCTACCTAGCTTTAGAGCATGCATACATGGTTTTATCTACTGTGTCAGCCAGTAATTAAGTAATTCACCTCTTATTGTGGATCAGCTTGCCAATATCAAATACAGCATTTTTAATAAATCAGTGGCATCTTAGGCACAAACATACACTTCCTGTTTGCCATATTTTGTTGAAATGTACTATTAGGGGCTTAGGTGCTTTTTAAATTTTAGACTCAGATATTCTTGGGGCTCAAAAATTGGCTTATCATTGGTATAGTATTGACATTAACCTTTCAGCGGTGAACAGTGAGACAGCTTCTAGACAATGAATCAGAATGAGATTCCTTGGAATGACTGAGGTGCTTATTTAGATTCTGCTTTCTGCCTCCAAGGCAATATGTAAGTGGGCACATTTTCCAAATATTCCGTGTTAGAGTTCATATTTAAATGCCTGTGGAAGGACATGACGCTGTCATGCATCAGTTACCCACACCTCTCTATGGACCCAGGTGAGCTGTGTGGAGGATAACTGCATAGATCTTTGGGTAAGTAATTCACCTCTTATTGTGGATCAGCCACAATTACCCTTGAGAGAGTATGTCTGTCATAGTTGGCCATCAGACAATTTTCAAGTTATAGGTCACTTTTACTTCCCTTCAAAAACTCTATGACTTAAAATGCATAATAAATTTGTAAAAGTTTCTCCAGCCATTTTCATATTCTATAGTAATTAAGAGACATTGAACTCCATTTATACAGATTTTCTTACATGTTAGGAAATGTTAAGTGTTAAAGCAACTGATAAAGGAATTATGAATCAGCTTTTTGTAAAGAAAAGATACATTGTGAAGAAAAATTTTCCCCCAAGGGCCTACTTGAGACAAAAGAAATGAAAGTCAAAATGGAGGAAACAAAAGAAAAATGGAAAGGACTGTGGAGTATGGATTCAGACTAGGGTTTCTCAGCCTTTTCTAAATTATTATCACCTCCTCAAAGAACCACTGTGATGAATTAATTTTTCATGAAATCAATTCATTGAACATAATTTAAGTTAGATTAATTTCTCCCTAATGAGAATATTAAATACTAAGGAATAAGATTCTGTTGGATAGGACTGAACTTTGGAGGACCATAAACATTGATTGGATCTATGCTTAAAAAAAAACAAAAACAACCCAAACAAACAATTTTTACCCCTTTGGGGCAACAGCACCCCATTCACTGTGCATGATTTAGACAGATCTCATTTGAAATACTCATTCTGCCACTGCTGTGTGACCATGGTAAGTTATTTAACTGTTCAAATGCTCAGTTCTTCCAGCTCCAAAATGGGGATCCTAAATAACATCTCCTCAAAGGACTTCCAAAAGGTTTAAATGTAGTACTATATGTAATTCACTTAGCAGTGATTAGAATATAAGATGGAACCAATAAATGGAAACTTTCACTGCTAATGCTGTGATTTTTTATTGGAAATGCTGAGACAGGAAGAAATGACTCAGGGAAGTAACTGAGCAAGAAGACAACACAAAAATACAGACATCTTCCATTTGGAGTGATAGAATACCTGAGTCAAACCACCACTGAATTCACTTGAAACTTGAGAGCATCTCTGTGCACAGGTTGCTGTGTAGCCAGACTGGCAAATCAGAATCTGAACATAAATAGAGTGTTCAGGGGACGCCTGGGTGGTGCAGTTAGTTGAGCAACTGCCTCTTGCTTTTGGCCCAGGTCATGATCTCAGGGTCGTGAGATCGAGCTGGGCACTGGGCTCCCTGATCAGTGTGGAGTCTGCTTGAGAATCTTTCCATCTCCCTCTACTCCTCCCATTTGTGCTCTCTCGCTCTCTCTCTAGAATTTAAAAAAAAAAAAATTCTGATGGTAGATAGGTAGATAGAGTGTTCAGAACATTCAGATAGGAGTGTGAAGTCTAAGGCTTTCCATTTTTCCACTGCTGGAAGAGCCTGGGTGACTACAGCCTGAAAGCTCTTAATGCCTGGAACATGGTGATAACTTCCACATATAAATGGAAATGACATCAAAATGCACTGCTGCAGAGAAAGGAGAGAATATTCCTAGACCCATTCAGCTGCTACTTATTAAAAAAATGATAGGAGAGGTTCTTTGTAAACCCTCCTCCTTCCATGTAGAAGGAAAACTAATTCCACTCAATTTTTAACTTCAAATGGAAAAACACTCACCAAAGGAAACATCACCAAAGTGCAGAGCAGGAACGTTAAAATGGAAGGTAGGTCCAATGACGCAGCCTCTGGAAGTAGAAATACAAATTAGGAGAGTGGATAGGGAGTCCAGTGAATTCAGAGTAGCAGTCATGAATCAGGGAGATGGTTAAGTCCAAAAACTGTAAAATGGCATTAAATCAAGTACAGAATCTAGCACTTAAACTTTGAGGTGATGGTCTATCACAGTGGTTCTTAGAGTTCTTTTTCAAGACTCGAACCACTGGGTTTTAGCAAATGTTGCTGTGGTTAACTTATCACCAAATTCCTACCAATGAATGAGGCAGAGCAGACACCACACCAAACCAAAGGCACAGAATATTAATGTGGATAAGATACATATCCATAGCTCTATCATGCTCTATCCGTCACCCCCTGCCCTAAGCAACCACAAATCTATTCTCATTTCTCTCTTTGGTTCTGTTAGTTTATCCTTCACATATCTGGGGGCTCTGCTGTTTGGTGCATATATGTTTATAATTGTTATATTTCCTTAATGGCTTAACTCTTTTGTTACTGTAAAATGTTCTTTGTCTCAAGTAACAATTTTTTATTTTAAAGTCTATTTTGTCTGGTATTAGTACAGCTTCCTTTTGGTTACTGTTTGCCTAGTATATCTTTTCCCATCCCTTTTAGTTTCAACTTATTCATATTTTTGGATCTAAATATAGTTTAATTGTGTTTTGTGGGTTTTTAAAAAACCCATTCTGCTGATCTCTGCCTTTAATTGAAGTGTTAAATATATTTACATTTAATATAATTATTGATAAAGTAAGATTCATGTATTATACTTTACTCCTTGTTTTTTATATGTCTTAATGCCATCTCATTCCTCTTTTTCTCCATTATTGCCTTTCTTTATGTTAAATGGATATTTTCTTAGTTTAGCCTTTCAATTCCCTTGTCATTTCACTATGTTTTTTAGTCAGTCTGGGAATTTTGAGAGAATGGGCAATCACATCCTGAATTTGGAAAATTTATTCAGAGCCAAAGGTTAAGACAGTAGGATTCATGCAACAGGAATGTCTAACAAACTCAAATTCGGCCAGTCACTGTACCTAATATACAACCTTGCATGTAGGAGGTACTCAAGAAAAGTTGGAATGAAGGGGTGCCTGGGTGGCTCAGTTGGTTAAGTGACTGCCTTCAGCTCAGGTCTGATCCTGGAGTCCTGGGATCAAGCCCCACATCAGGCTCCCAGCTCAGTGGGTAGTCTGCTTCTCTCTCTGACCCTACACTGTCTCATGCTGTCTCTCATTCTCTCTTTCAAATAAGTAAGTAAAATCTTTTGAAAAAAAAAAAAGTTTAAGTGAATACCCAAAATACACATGTATTCCTAATAGAGTTGCAATGTGTATGTATGTGGGTCAATAAATGCAGTATTAATTATTAGGCTGCACTTAATTAGAGAGCAGACACTTGAAACTGGGATGGGTTTTCTTATTCAACCTGAAGGACAACTGGTCTGTCTTGGCAAGTATTTTCCTTTTTCCTACATGAAAAGTAAACTAATGGTTATTTTATACTATATTATTATATATATTATTCTTGCCCTCAAATAGGGTGATTGTTTTTTTATCTTAAATATTTGTAAGAGCAGAGTTTTAAGGTTTTGTCTTCCCCATTTTGGATGGAGGCCCATCAATGATGCTGGATGTTGTGGAGGATACTCAAGAGGCTGAGTGATACCTCTTGAAGTCAGGAAGTTGGAGGACCTTATTCAGTTGGGACTTTGAAGAGCTGATCTCCTGGAGCTTACTGAGGACCCTCGAGGATCAGACAATCTCTGAAAGGGAGACAGAGGTTGCATTTGCAGTTTTACTCTCCCTGCTTCTCCAGATAACCACCTCCATTGCTTGTCATGAAATGTGAATTGTTATTGAGGTGGGAGGTGACCAAGAGCTCACATAATGTGAAAAATACTCCTGCCCTCCTCATGTTCTTTTTATCACTGAAGGATGTCCACCGTGGGCCAGGATGAACATGGTGCATCTTCTTGAAGAGTAAATGTTATTCAAATATTTAGAAAGCAACACTGATTTTTTTTTCAATTATCACAAACACAGATGTATTATGGAAGAAAATATAAATGCCTTCTGAATGGTTCAGATAAGTCTTGAGACTTAAAAAAAAAAAAGTTTATGATTGTGCCAGGCTCTCTCAACCTGAGTAGCTTAAACAACAAAAATTTATTTCCTCATAGCTCTATGGGCTGGAAGTCCAAAATCAATGTGGCAGCAGGGTTAGCTTCTTCTGAGGGATCCCTCCTCAGCTTGTAGATAGCCATCTTCTCTTTATGTCTTTATAGGGTGTTTTCCTATCTGTGTGCCTATTCTTAAAAGGACAGCAGTCACATTGTATTAAGGCCCACCCACATGACTCCATGTTACCTTAATTCTTTAAAAGCCCTATCTCTAAGTACAGTCCCATTCTTAAGTATTGGGCATCAGAATTTCAATATAGGAATTTGGGAAGACACAATTCACTCCATAACAGGGACTCTTAGGTGGAAGAATTGAAAGAAGTGGCAATAACCTTTAAGCTTCTCTTGAGATTCTGAATTTCCAGTAGATATTCTGAGACCAACAAATTTTCCTAGGATTCTTCAGACCACAATGTCTAAGTTATCCTCAGACCCTGAGGGAGACCTACAAGTAACCATAATAAGAGAGACTGCCATCGTAATTAACACCTGTTGCTATGAAAATCCAAATAGGATCTGCAATGTATTCTGAAGACATGATCTTTCTAAGCACTGGAAACCAAAGTTGTAGACTGCCCAATGGGTTGGTCATAGAGTACTTTTTTTTAAGCCCCAAGGGCAAACTCTGCTATTAATGATTTTCAATTATCACAAATAGCTGGAGAAGCCATCAAAGGACTTCTAGCACAAGAGCTGCAAGTCTAGCCTTGGATGACTGATGCTCTAAGTAGACTCTTTTACAATATCTGGAGGTATTATAGGTATGATATGAAATTTATAGATAGATATCTAGATATAGATATCTATATCTATAGATCTAGATATCTATATATATAGATAGATATGAAATTTAAAATTTTTCCTTAAAATAAAAATGGAAGATGAAAGTTTAGAGAAATGGGGTTAATAACTAAAACCTGGTCCAGAAGATCATTTTATCTAGATGTGATTATAATGATTTTTCCCCCTGAATATCCTACAACAGAGAATAACTGGAAACTAGCTTAAAGTTTTAAGTCCTTATTTTATAAAGCTGTAGTTTGTAGAAAAAGTAGATCCTCAAAAGCATCTTTATCCACATTACAATAATAAGCTACACATGCTCAATATGTAAATGCCAGTGGAAATTTAAAACATTCCATTATTTTGATGTGTTCCTACCAACAAAGACAATTATGGACATCCAAGACATGAACTGGTATTGAAGTTTAAGAAAGCAGTAGATAAAAGCTTCAGTTAGCTTCCACATTAGTTATAGATAATATCTTACCTAATGGTCAATTTCACAGGCTCAGGGGAACCATTGACATTGATCAGGAACACTTCTTCAAAGTGCCCCAAAATGGCAGAACTGAAAGAGATCTGGACTGCCTGGACTCCATTTGGTTCGATGATGCCTTCCCTGGGGCTGAAAACAAAGCAGGTCCCCAAAGCTGAAGTTGGAGGGATCACGTTGAAGAGGGCGTCAATGCTGCCTTTGTTGGATAGTATTGCCTATATCAATAAAAAGCCAAGAAGGCAAAGACAGAGCATGGACATCTGATTTATTTTCATATTAACATGTAGCTGTACTGTTTAATACCAACACAGAGAGAGCTGCAGGAATTAAA
The DNA here is from genome assembly GCF_009829155.1 of Mustela erminea. Taxonomy (NCBI): domain Eukaryota; kingdom Metazoa; phylum Chordata; class Mammalia; order Carnivora; family Mustelidae; genus Mustela; species Mustela erminea. Next base: position 47,669,317 of record NC_045632.1, on the reverse strand, counting down.
GCCAGAGAAGAACTCCAGGGGAGAAATGAACAGTCTTCTGCCTTGAAGGTCTGAAGATAAGAAACCCAATGAAGAAGTAATTTTGTGTTTTTAGTATCCTCTTTGTAACAGAGTTGTCGCATGTACTATAGTCATGTTATAAATACTGATTGTAATTACATCTACTGAAAAGGATCCCTAAAATGCCTTTTTCTGATTCTCTGTAGGGTAACTGAGGGAAGGTGGGTAAGAACTACCTACCCCCGTGTTCTTAGTGTATCCTGGAAAATGTGGAGACATCGCTGTGGATTCCAGAGGACAAGGATTCTCTTTGTTGTGCTATTAGATTTCATTCAATTGGGATACTGTCACTTCAAACTCTATTGCATGGATACAACTCTATTGTTCTGTGACACTTGTGTAAGCAACTGTTTTACTACAGAAAAGTTTCATTTCTATATACCACAAGCCTGTATTTGCTAGGTGTGTGTATGTAAAAAGCTCATGCCTGGCATTCAGAGTTGTCCACACCTGGCTCAGTCCATCGCCCCCGCTCCTATCTTCCGAGGGACCTGTCTGATGAGCCTGTGCTTCAACCACAAAGCTCTGTTCCTGGGCTTCTAAGACAGTCTCTATCTCTTGCCAGTGCTCACACCTGAACAGGTGAACAGCATGTTCTTCTGCTTACATACTGCCTTCGACCTATACTCAAAGCACCAAGGAGAAACAGCACAGGAGATCAGGAAGAAAGGTACAGAAAGGTATGCAGGGCAATGTCAGGAGCCTAGAAGAAGCAAAGGGAGGAGAATTTCCAGAAGGGGTTGAATGCGGGCAGAGCTGAAGGGGAACAAACTCAGAGAATGTCACAGATTTTTGATTTTTAATTAAAAGCCATCCCTTCCCTTGAAGAAGAAAGGAACTCCAGTGGAGTGTAACTGCAGAACCCAGAGTCCAAATGTTCAGGGAGTGAGTGGGTACGGAGGAAATAGTGGTTGATTATTTGAGATTCCTGTTTGCAGAGGACTAAGGGTGAGGAGCGAGAGTGGGGGTGGCAAAGTTGCGGCGAGTATGGCGGAGGAGACCCAGGATATTTATACTAAATGGGATAATGCATGCTCACTCCCTGGTCCCCATGTTTGTTGGAGAAAGAGAAGGGGGCTAGGTAGCCCAGGGAGTGGGGTCTGGGTCGATGTGGGGTGTCCCCCAGCTCAGGTTGCCTGCTGAGAAGCAAAGAAGGAGGAATCAAGAGCTTGTGTAGAACAGAGTCAGGGGCCTTCACAGAGGAAAACCACCACTTCTTCCCAGAGGAGAAGGATGATGTGCCAAAAGAGATCTATAACTAATTGCTGCTTGATATTTTATTCATCTTTTTACATTCATTTTCCATCTCCCTCACTCAGTTTTAAGTTCCCTGGTCATAGAATTCATGCTTCACCCTTCATTCCTTTTAAGCAAACCATGTAGAAAGTGATTATGGCCAGGGACTCAGGAGCCAAATTGCCTGGGCTCAAATCCCAGCTCTACCATTGGCTTCCTAGCTGCGTGACCTTGGGAAACCTGCTTTGTTTCTCTGTGCCCCAGTTTTTCCATCTGCAAAGTGTAAGTACCACCAACTTCTCAGATTGCTGTGAAGATGAAACTAATTTATGTAATTCTTAGATGAGGATGCCTCCCCAAGAGTGCTCATCAACACCAGCGACTGCTATCTCTATTCTCAGCACCACACAGAACAGGTTTGAAATTTGCCTGTGCTTAAGAAGGGACTGCAACATGTTAGTGGGAACTTCAAGGCAGCTCAAAGAGATTAGTGGTAGTTCAAAGGGAATTCCATTCAAAGGGAATTGTTTTTCCCTCTACGGAGATGCACAGATTGCATTTTTATTTTTTTTGTTTACCTGGATTTTGTTTAAGGCACCAGGTCTTCCAACTTTGAGAACATGCATGTCATTCCTCTCCCCCTGGGAAATGAGCATCTTCATGTGTATGAAGAATCCAGCAAGTCATTTGGGATGAAATTCTGAGACCTTTTGATTACTGTACCTTTGCAGTGCAACTCCTTGGGGAGGAGAAAATTTTATAGTAGAGTTTCACCTTGTTTTTTTTTCTAATTACACTGGGGAAGAGTATACACTCTTGGAGCTGTGGTTTACTTTTTACGTGTTTGCTAAGCTCAGCAATGACTAAGGGCAATAGGTAGTTATTCAAATTTGTCTCAAGTAGGTAACATAATAAATGGAAAGAGAGATGCAATGAGGCATCAGCACTAAATACGCAGAGAGTGCAAAATATTCCTGTTGGAAGCACCTTACCATGTCCTTCTCTGCCAACGCGCAGCCCTCCAAACTGTCCGATCTGACGCAGCACCTCATCTAACACTTACTTAGTTGTCTGTGATTTACTTTACTGGTCAAATCTAGGAGGGTGAGAAGTGGTGGCCTCAAACGCCCTTCGGTTAAATTTGAAAGAAATTATTATTATGCTCAGGGAAAACTTATCCATTTTGCATCAGAACTAAAGGTCCTTTTCTGATGTGGCATCCACAAGACACAGTCTGTGAGATGTAAGGGAAATTCACACTGGATAAATTACGGACGGAATGTGAATTTCGTAAGAAGCGATGCACATGTTTTTCCTCCCAAAGTGACCCTTTTTTCAAAATGCAAAAGACAATGCAACAGAGCAGCTGTGCCATTTTTCAGGGCCTGATAGTCATGAGACGGTGTTCTTCATTGAAATCGCGCTCCATGGGTCTTCCATCTCATTACGACATTCACATCTCTATTTACCTTCCACGCTGCCCCATCTAAGCCACAGCTACTTTAGTGGGGATAAAGGACACAGTAGGAAGCTCCCAGCAGCAGCCCTCTTGTTGTCTCCCCTGCCAAGGTTAGGCTGGGCTAAGCTGAGCTGGCTAGAGCTGAGCTGGCTGCAGGCTGGATTTGCTTATGGTGAGACCCCCCGGACTGAAAGGGGATCAAAAAACCTTCTCTTCCCAGGATACAGGGCCTTAGTAACCCCGTGCTCACTCACATTTACTAGCTCAATGACTTTGCCGAGTTACCTAACAGACGTGGGAGGGTCAGGGTTGCCCTTCACTGAACCCACTTCCTCTCTCTCCTGCGCTCCCAACGAGACTGCACTTCCCAGATACTTGGGCAGCGATGCACAGCTGATGGGACGCTAACAGACCAGCGTGGGCCACCAATAGGGCCAACTGCTACGAAAGATCTTGCAGATACCTCTCTCCGTGCCTTTTCCCCTCCCACCCACGTGACACATGTGAGTCTGCAATCTTGCAGGCCACATGGGGCGGGGGGAGGTGGTGCCACAGCTACGGGCAGGAAGGAGCCTGGGGCCAGATGCTCCGCAGGCAGAGGGCTGTCAGCTGACAGGTGACCTTGCCTGAGACTTTACGTAAGCAGGGAAATAGGCTTGTCACGTCTCAGAGAGTATGGGTCTTTGTATTTGTTACAGAATCTAGCATTACCTTAACTGGCAAAACTTCTCTAAGTGCCAGGGAACTGTCATTGCCCCTACCCCCTAGGGTTTAGTGAGGGCCAAGCCAACTACTGAATGTAAAAGTACTGGTATTGCGCTCAGCCTACATGAAGGGTGATGTTGCTGATGGTATGAATCACTCTCTGCCTCTTCTTGTTCATTATAGAGCAGGGACAATAAAACCTACCTTCACACTTTTGTAAGGACTGGAAGCTAAACACATGGAGACAGACGTGCACACACGAGGAAGCATGGACCCTGACACCTATTTCCCTCTCATTAAGTAACTGCTTTCATTACTACCTTTACAGAAATACAAATATTTAAAGTTTAGGAATCAATGGTTACAATTTGATTTAAAAAAAAAAAAAAGTACCCAAGATACAAAGTTAGTGGTGAAGTGACAGTGAAGTAACTTTGATTCTGAAGAACCCGTGAGTACATCTTGTAAAAGGATCATTTTCTATCTGATTGGAAAGATAAAGCGGGTAAATTTCTAAAAGAAAGTTCCAGAAAGTACAATGACTGGTTTTTAATCATGGATTGGAGACTAGTGCATTCAGAGAAAACACTGAAGTGTGAAAACAGCTATCCTCATTAGGACCTTCTGGAAAATGTGAACATTTCTCTCCCCTCTGGTCTGTAGGATTTATGTTGTCAGAGACCATAAAAGGATGGGAAAAGATTATGATTTTCCCCTTTGCAATCCACAAGATGATGAGGATAAAACCAATTAAAGTATGAGGAAATTTAGAGGGGAGACCTTAAACATGGCCAGGGAGACAAGGAAGAGCCAGATCATTCCAGAGTCCAAGAATGAGTAATGGCAAATGGGTGTGATGGTGCACATTTTCTGTCAATGCACACATACACAAAATAAAGTAAACCTAAAAAGCTAAGTACTGTTTGAGTCTCAATGAACAATTCTAGTGCTTACCTCATAACAATGTACAGATCCAATAAAAACTTTTCCAATGTCCAGCATTTCAAAGTTGAAGTGAATCTTTGGTCCCATTCCTTCCCCTCTGATTCGGAGGGGCAGACGGATCTCTCGGCCTATAAAAACAATTCAGACTTTATTACCCTGAAGGATGCTTCATTACCCCCAACACAATATGTTGCCAATGTAAGCAATCAACAGTACTGCACTGGACCCAGGGAACTCCAATTTAACCAATGCCAAGGATTTAGCTTATCTTTCAGTAACAAGAATACCGGTAGTTTTTTTATTTTCAGGAAGCAGCTTATATTCTAATTTAGGCTCATATTTTAGCAGGAAAAAAAAATTTTTAAAGTTTAACCCAGTATTAATGGTAATCTTAAGTTTCTTATTTTTTTTAAAAAAAGTAATTTCTCTAAATTAGAGAAGGGTGACCTCTGACTGATGCTTCTTAAAAAATAAGAATCACCTTAGGGCTCCAAAGGACATTGTTCTCACTGATTTCCCTAGATTTAGGAAGACCAGAGTATTAAGGGATCTGGGTCTAAGAGTCTTACCTGACCCTTATTTTGCAGACTTTCTTTCAGTAGAGGTGATACGATCCACTGAACAATATCTGTGATTGCACATGCACAGTGGACCCAGGGCACACAGAAAGCACAACCTTTAAAGTATTGATTGGTTTTGTTTCCTTTTTAAAAATGGGCATTTATTCATTTGATAATACATGGTCTTTATAAAAACATTATAAAGAAAGTGGAAAATTCTCACATAGTTCCACTACCCGAAGATCACTATTAGTATTTTCAGCAGTTTTACTATGATGTTCTCAGGTGTGGTTTGCATGTATCCTTCTTGGGCTTTGTAGCACTTCTTCAATCTATAGATGAATGCCATTCATCAGTTTTTGGAAAATGTTCAATCATTACATCTTCAAATATTGCCTAAGCTCCATTTTCCCACTTCTTTTCATCCAGATAGATAAAATTTTGCTACATCCTATTCAGCTCTGATGCTCTTTTCTATATTTTGTCTCTGTATGCTTCAGTATGGGTATTTTCTTTAGAATTATTTAATTTCCAGTTTATAAAATTTATCTCTGGCTGTACCTAATGGTCTATTCAATTCTATTAAGTTCTTAATTTGTCATTATAACTTTTCAGTTCCAGACTTCCCATTAGATTTTTTAGAGTTTCCAGGCCTCTTCTCAATCATTTTTAAAAAAGAACACTGAAAATCTTTTTGACATACACACAAAAAATATGCCAAATAGTTCTACTTTCTGGCTCTCTATGGCATTTCTATTGTTTATCTTGGTATTCTATCAGACTGTGTTGTCTCCTGATATGTGTGGTTATTTTTGACTGAGTGCTGGTCAGCGTATATAATGATGGAGTGGTCATTTGAAGCCCTGAAAAGATATTATCTTCCTCTAGCTTCTGGCTGGTGTCTAGGGAGCATTAGAATTTCCTAATCTTACCACTTTCAGCTAAGATTCTGGCAGAGAATTAATCCCTGTACCAAGTCATTTGAGTAACTAGCTTTTCAATTTTTCCAAGAAGGGTATATAGCTAGTACTATCTGGCCTAGATATAAAGGAGATGTTAATTCCTCATATACAACTGATGCCTTAGAACATTAGAGATCATCTCCTGGAATCCCAGTGAAGAAGAACTGTTGTAATCAAATTGATAACTGAAGAAGAAACCGAAGCTGAGCTTCAGGCATTGTGAGGATCGGTACATTTCCAGTCCTCACTTCCCTGGGTCCCATCCTGAAGTTTAGGAGGTTACTAGAGCCCTTTCTCCTTGGGCATCCCATGAAATCCTACGTTTCTTCCCTAACTCTACTGAACTTCATCTTCGCTGTGATATCTACCAAAAAGGTGGTATTGCTGAGGATAAAGTGACCCCCACAGTCTGATTGTCTTGGTTTCCTTCTTCTCTTGGGTCTTAGCCCTGTAATTCTCACTGTTCTGGTAGTTCTCTTTTTGCCTTCAAAAAAAGGCTTTGAAAATATTTTGCCTTGTTCTTCTACTTGTTTTTAGAGGGAGATGGGGGAGGGAAGAGAGAAACCAAATTGTCTAGCCCACCATTAATGGAAATAGAATTGCCAGAACAAAGAGATGCACATTTAACATTTTGATAGTTATGGCCATATTGCCCTCCAGAATGGGTGTAGGAATTTGTACACCAACACCAACAGTATTTAAAGATTTCTATCTCTCCATACCCTTCCTGACAGTGGGGATATTGCCATTTTTGAAAGTCTTTGATAATTTGATAGATTATCCTTAAATTTACACCATTTAAAGCTCTTTAAGCAAAAATAATATATTTGCTCTGTGTGTAACATTTTGACACTAAAAAGACTCTGATGGTCGGTTTAGTATGACAGCAACAACCAAATCATATTTCTAAATTACATTATCATCAATATAATGCCTTGTGTCACTTCATGTTCTTTTGTTGCTACTTAACTAATGCTCTCTATGCCTGTCTTTTTAGTCAGGAGTTAACTGTCTCTGTGTCCCCTCTAGTGCATGGCAACACAGTGATCATTAGGCAACTATTTCTTTGATTATAAGAAACAAGAGCAATCTTAGCAATACTCGGGACAGCTGATTCATTCAAAGAGTTCCCCCAATCCATCTGATCCCTGGAAAACAGGTCCTTCTCTGAAGATGAGGTGTTTGTGCTGACAATCATCTAAAATATAAGTAAAATTTTCAGAGACCCTCATCAACTTCCTATATTATTTTAGAGTTCTAATCTACTGGCAATGATTTGTAATCCTTGGTCAAGAGAAAAGTATTTTGACAGGGATCCAACTTTCAGAATGGCAAAGAAAGAGAATTGCAAATATATTGTGGAATAAACAGCCAGACTATTTATAACTGTCAGGCTGAAAGCTTTCCCCATCTGTTACCCTGACTGCTTTCCTTAATAATAATAACAAAAAAAAGGAGTTGTGTTATAATAAAGCAGTGAGCCAATGTTTCTTTGGGAATTATTAATTACTTCAAAGGATATTGTCTTATTTGTAGCTAGCCAGAACAGAACGGAAGTACAAGTGATAACCAGCCTTGCTTTTGCAAGAGTTAGTCTAAATTTTAAGGTTGTATTACAAATGCTACTTTCCTGCAAGATTTATAAAGCAGGGATTTGTCTTGTCTTAGCAAAAGACAGTAAGAGGGATAAAACTGAAGGAACTAGTAAGCTCTAATGACAAAGTCTTTTTTAGAAGAGCCAAATATTATTATGTTTTTTAAAATAGGTAAGTTTCCCATCTCTGGTTACAGTGTCTTGGTTTCACACAAGCAGCAGAGAGATGTACTGCAGAACCTCCTTCAACAGCCCTGAAGTCCCTGAATGAAAGAGATCACACTGCATTAAATTCCAGGAAATGTAACTAGTTCTCAGAAATTTGCCAGCTATCTTAGATGTCCAATATTATACTTGAGCTCCATTCCTATGCAGTAAGACAAGAAAGAAGGAGGAGCGTATAACTAGGGAGAGCAAGCTACCATTATTCACATATTTGGGGACTGTCTAACTGGAAAATCCTAAAGAATCTATAAACAATTTTTAAAAATTAATAAGATAGAGTTACAGTGATGGTAACTAAGTCAATATTCAAAGTCAACTGCATTTCTACATACAGCAACAATCAAAATTAATTTTTAAGACACAATTTATAATAGCAATAAAAATATAAAGTACCTCAAATAAATCTAACAATACATACTTAAAATCTTCAAGGGAAAAATCATAAAACTTTATTGAAATATATTAATAAAGATCTAAATTATGGAGAGCTAGGATATGTTCTTGAAAAGGAAGACTCAGTGTCATAAAATTGTCAATTTTCCTCCAACGGATCTATATCTGTAATTTCAATGCTCTGTTAAAACCAGCAATTGCACTACTGGGTATTTATCCTAAAGATAAAAACGTAGTGATCCAAACAGGCACGTGCACCTGAATGTTTATAGCAGCAATGTCCACAATAGCCAAACTATGGAAAGAACCTAGATGTCCATCAACAGATGAATGGATCAAGAAGATGTGGTATATATACACAATGGAATACTATGCAGCCATCAAAAGAAATGAAATCTTGCCATTTGCGACAACATGGATGGAACTAGAGCGTATCATGCTTAGCGAAATAAGTCAAGCAGAGAAAGACAACTATCATATGATCTCCCTGATATGAGGAAGTGGTGATGCAACATGGGGGCTTAAGTGGGTAGAAGAAGAATCAATGAAACAAGATGGAATTGGGAGGGAGACAAACCATAAGTGACTCTTAATCCCACAAAACAAACTGAGGGTTGCTGGGGGGAGGGGGGTTGGGGGAAGGGGGTGGGATTATGGACATTGGGGAGGGTATGTGCTTTGGTGAGTGCTGTGAAGTGTGTAAACCCGGTGATTCACAGACCTGTACCCTTGGGGATAAAAATATATGTTTATAAAAAAAAAAAATTAAAAAAAATTAAAAAAAAAATTTGGGACTGAAAACAAAACAAAACAAAACAAAACAAAATGCTGGCAGGCTGAATTTGGTGGAATTTAACAGGATGATCATAAAATTTAAATGTAAAATCAAAGGGACAATAATAAGCAAGACATTCTTTAAAAGGAAAAAACAAGAAAGACTTGCCCCTTGATATATTAAGATCTATTATAAAGCTATTGTAATTAAGATAATGTGGTATTGGGGCAAAAGGTGTAAAATGACTATGGAAACAACACAGAACTCAGAATAAATGTACACATCTATGTGAATTTACTTCATGACAGAGCAGGGGCTGAACGTCAACACAGGAAGATGGACTAGATTATATAGAGCCAAAACAACTGGGCATCCACACGGCAGCTTTGATAGACTGAATAATGGCCTCCAAAGATGGTCAGTGTCCTAATTACAGTAAATATTACCTTATATGGCAAAAGAGTGAATATTACCTTACATGGCAAAATATGTGATTAAGTTAAGAATTCTGAAATGGGGAGATTATTCACTACTGCAGCTTAAAAACGGTCTTGAATCAGGTAGTAGTAGCCTTCCAGTTTTGTTCTTGTCCAAAATTGTTTTCGCTATTCTAGACTCTTTGCATTTCTATATGAATTTGAGAATCAGCCTCTCAATATCTACACACACACACACACACACACCAGCTAGAATTTCTGTTTGGATGGCACTGAATCTATAGATAAACATGAGGAAGAAATAACATCTTAATGATATTCAATTTACTCACTTTTTAACAAGGCATAGTTCTCCATTTATTTAATTTCTCTCAGCAATGTTTTGTGATTTTCTGTATAGAGATCTTACACATCTCTTGTCAAATTTATCTTTAAGTATTTAGGATTTTTTAATGCTATTGTAAGTGATATTGCTTTTTAAAATGTCAATTTCCCATTATTCAATGTACAGAAACACAATTGATTTTCTCTACATAGATCTTGTATCCTGTAACCTTGCCACACACTTTTTGGCCTTCATTTAAGACAGATATTCTCTAACACAATTTCCACAGATTTTGATTCAATAAAACATAGATGAAACCCAAGGATCTCCATTGTTAATGATCAGCCAGAGTAAGTCTATGCAGATTTTCTGGGGATGTTTCCTCAAGAAACATGAACATTGTTAACCATGTTAACTTCTGAAACATGGCACAGTAAGCAGATTCAGTCCAATCCTCTATTTCAAATTTTTAAAAAAGCTTTATTAAAAATATGACAAATATGTAATTTTAATACTTATCCGAGCTCAAAAGGAAGAAAGGAAAATACCAGGTGACAGAAATGAGAAAAGAATTTGGAGATTTGTAAAGTTCATAAAGGTCTTATGGTCTAGTGGCTTCAGTTTTAACACCCTCACAAAAACAGGACATTTGGCCTGCAGGAATAAGGACCTGAACTTAGATCCTTGCAAAAATACAGGACCTTGGAAAGGATACCTTTTTCTGGAAAGGAAACAAGAAGAAAAATTCTATCTATTGGTCTAGGGAAGCAGTTATGAAAATTGTCATTTAGGTAGATCTCTCAATAGTGGACAGAGGTTCCTATGAGAAATGAAAGTCTCAAGTACAGATATGGAATCCAAATTTACCCTAGATGATAGGTAAAAGAGCCAGAAGCTGAGAAAGTAATAGATGGAGGATCCTGAAAAATGCTGTGAAAGAATACTTCCATGAACCAATAGCCACGTTGTCTCCATCTGATTGGGCTTCTCTAACAAAAATACCAGAGACTGGGTGGCTTAAACAACAAATATTTATTTTTCACAGTTCTGGAAGCTGAAAATTCCAAGATCAAGGTGGCAGTAGATTCAGTGTCTGGGGAGAGCCATCTTTTCACACTGTCCTCACATGGAGAAAGGAGTGAGGGAATACTCAGGGGTCTCCTTTATAAGGACACCAATCCCAATCATGAGGTCTCTGCCCTCACCACCTAATCACCCTCCAAAGGTCCCACCTCCAAAAAAACATCATACAGAGGATGAAGTTTCAACCTACGAATTTTTGGAGAACACAAATATTCAGTTCACAACATGTGCTCAAGATGGGCTTACAATGCAAACATTTCAAGCCATCTGACGAAGCAATCCAGTAAGAGGAAAGCATTTACTATAAACATGCAAATCAGCACCCCAAGAGTTGGAGATAATAGAAAACTCATAAAGAAACTGTAACACTGCATTCTTAAAATCTTTCAAGGGGCAAATAAAGAAAAAGAAACCATCATGAAGGAGAAAAAAATGAAAGTATTAAAATGATACATTACTTCTAAAACTGAAAAACCAAGTTGATGGAATTAAAAACTGAACAGATGAATACCAAAGAGTAGAAAATGCTCAAGAATTAGTCCACTGAGAGGAAGCTCTTAGAAAAATACTCAGGATATATCAAAGGGAAACAAAGAAATAAAAAATGTAATGAAGATGTTAGAAGACATAGTGAGTCCATGGGAAAGACATAATATCTGAAAGATTTTCCAGAAGAAGAAACCTGAGATTATGAGAGAAAAAAATATTGAAGCGATAATTGCTGAGAAATTCCAGGAGTGATCAAAGATGCTTGGACTGAGGAAGCAGACCAAGAACCTAAGTAGGATAAACAAAGGCAAATCCATCGCAATGAAACTACAGAATACCAAAGGATGAAGTAATTCTGGGTGTCACTCTGACACAGGAGACGGGTCACTTAAGGAAACAACAATTAGACTGCAGCAGATTTCCTACATGAACACTCTAGTCTGTTGACCATGCTACAAGCAAGCAGCCTCATGGAGAGGCCGTGGACAGGAGATCCAGGGAAGCAGAACCTGGTGAGGTCCCTGCCAACATCCACAATTAACTGCTAGACAAGTAGGTGGGTGAGCTGTAAAATGATACCAGCCTTCACCTTCTGGCCTGTCCAGCTGTCCCCAGGTAGAGCAAGGAGGAGCCGTCCTTGCGGAATCCCGACCAAACTACAGATCTATGAGCAAAAGAAACGGCTGCTGGTTGTGTTAAGCCACTAAATTTAGGGTGGTTTGTTACTCAGCAAAAGATGAACAAAGTAGCTTAAATAAATTAGGGTTTTTATTTTGCTCACACACCAAGGACATTGGGAAATGAGGCTTGGGGGGAGGGGAGGGCTTAGCGGATTAGGGCATGCTGCTGTTGCTGCTGCTGATGATGATGGATAAGGATGAAAGAATGACTATTGATTCAATAGCTTCTTTCTTTTCATGTTCCAGAACCATCCAATTGTACTTATTATAGATTTTAAATAAGTTTTAACATATGGTGGGGCCAGTCCTCCCACATTATTCTTGTTTTTCTGAATTTTCTAAGCAATTTTAGTTCATTTATTTCCTCCATAAGAACTTTGGAATCAACCTAATTTAAAAAAAAGAAAAAAAAAGGTTGATGTTACCATTGGGATTACATTATATTTACAAGAGCTGACCTATTTATGCTGTTGACTTTCCTGACCAAAAAAGCATCAACAGACCTTTCCATTTGTTCAAGTTTTCCTAAATCTGGGTATGCATACAAAGATACTTAGATATTATTCCTTGTGTTATTTTTGAAATCTTCGATAACTGAACATATAACTTAAAGTAAATAGTGTAGTTGATCAAGAAGATAATTTCTCATTCATAGGACCAAGAAACCTTATATTATTATGAGGTGGCAGTTTGATGAGTTTTGAGGAAGAAACCCTACAAATATGTAGAGCATTACTTAATTATCACTCTGAAAACTCAAAAATGTTTTCAACATTTCTCTCTCCTAAGTGCCCATTCTTTAGTTCAGTTAGGATAAAGATCAAAAGCCCTAAATTGTGCTAACAATTCAGATTCTACTTCTGATGGACAGGACGAAAATGGACACTCCAGTTTCATTTTAATTGGGTCCTGAAAGGAAGCAGGTACATCTGGCATCCTTTCCACCATGCTGCTTTTTCACATTTGACTCTGAAGCACCCACTAACGATGTTATCTAGCAATATATTTCACAGTTTAAATCAGTAAGTGTTGCTTCCTTTGAAGTTCCCATATGGTGATCCAAACCAAATATGTGCGGATTCCCGTTGAGTTTTTTTTTCTTAAAGGTAATCTTCATGATTAGATTAGGAATTTCCACATTACATTGGAAAGTCAAGACAGATAGGAAGTAGTTTCAAGCCACAGCTTGTGGACCATCAGCAAGTCTTTATATCTAACATAGTTTACCTACTTCTAAGAAAATTTGAAAATTTCAATGAAGAAAAAATTTCAGTTTCAGGTGAGCCTGAAAGATTATAGTGATGTTATATTACCTGGGTTCAGATATAAGCAGGTCCCTCCCTTGCTTAGAGCATTTCCATGTCTCCCGACTACAGTCAGGAGCAATTCCAAGGTTCTTAGTGCAGCAGTCAAGGGCAGCCTTCCTTGAGCTACTTACTCCTCAAGCCTCCAGCCCCATCTCCTGCCCCCACCTCTCCCAGCCCAGTCTCTGTCTCTCCCGCAGCCACATGCTAAGAATTTGCAATTCTTTGCCATTTCAGGCTCTTGCCATGTACTTGCACAAAGGGTTCCCAGCCCCATATCATTTTTTTCCTGGACTAATGAATACTTCAAAGGGTCACTTTCACTGGGGACCCTTCCCTGAAAACCCCAGACCGGGCTGTGTGCCTCGTACCCTCTCCTATTACACACTCATTCCCTGGACAGCACTGCAATGTAAGTGTTGGTTTACTTGTCAGTTTCCTCCCTCATTGCTAAGCTTACTGAGGACAAGGAATCTGGTTTTGTACATCTTTGTACTCATGATCCCTAGATATAAAAGCTTGCAAAAGAAAAAAAAAGTTGCAGCTGGAGATGTGGGTTACATTTCATGTGTGTCAAGAGGCTTCCTTCAAGACCAATGACAAGGGCCTTCCCGCTACTTCCTGTCTCTGAATGTGTATTTCCAGGATAGAATACTACACAGCATTGAAAGTGAAATACAACCAGGGCTACAAGCAACAACATGGATAAGATGTGCAGACTGATTCCAAATGTGCAGACTGATGCGTATGTTTCCAAAACAGGTAGTACCAAATTTCATTATTTATGTGCACATTCTTTGGGGTAAAAACTATAAATGGAAGCAATGAAATAATGACCATAAAGGACAGAATGGTGATTATCCCAGGGGGAGTTTAGGGTGAGGGGAGTGTCACTGGGAAGGACCCACAGGGAGCTTCTTGGAACTGGAAATATTCTATTCTGGATCTTGGTAGCAGCTACATAATATTTGTCTTGTAATGACAATACATATGTATGTGTATTAGTTCCCTGTTGCTGCTGAGACAGATCACCATGAACAAAGGATTCCTATATGATCATGAAAGAGAACGACTCTTTTTCTTTAGTGTTAATGGAATAATATGCAAGAATTATGCTTAATGCATAAGTTTATTATCTTAAAAAATATAGGGTGAGCCTGGTGATGGGTATTAAGGAGGGCACAGGTTGCATGGAGCTCTGGGTGTTACACACAATCAATGAATCATGGAATGCTGCATCAAAAACTAATGATGTATTATGTGGTGACTAATGTAACACAATAAAAAAATAGAGAGAGAGAGGTCAGAAATCTAAGTTGGGTCTCCCTGGACTAAAATCCAAGTGTGGTCAGAGCTGTGTTTCCTTCAGGAGGCTCCAGGGGAAAATCCATTTTCTTGCCTTTTCCAGCTTTTCTCCAGCCCTTGGCCCTTTATCTTTAAAGCCAGAAATGGCTGGTTGACCCTTTCTCGTATCACATCATTGTGACACTGAGACTGATAATACTGCCTCCCTCTTTGACATTTAAGGACCCTTGTGATTATCAACTGAGCCACTAACATAATACAGATTAATTTTCCTATGTTAAGGACAGCTCATTAGTAACCTAAATTCCATTTTCTGCCCTAATTTCTCTTTGTCAGGTAATGTAACACAAACACAGCAACATATTCATTGGTTCTGGGGATTAGGCACAGGCATCTTGGGGAACTGTTACTCTACCCACCACAGTATATTTTGTGCACATTTGTGGATCTATGTCCTATTTCCTATATGACCATGAAAGAGAATGACTCTTTTTCTTTAGTGTTAATGGAATAGTCTGCAAGAAATATTTAAAAAGCAGTGTCAGAATCACTGTGTAAAATATGCTATCGTTTATGTAATAAAGGCACAAGGGGGAAGCATAGTTGTACGTATTTGCTTCTATATGCTCAAAGTGCGTTAAAAAACAAAAGCAAAGCAAAACAAAACAAGGGAAAGGGCTTTTTCTATCTGCCTAAGAAGCATTTCTCAGTGACCTAAAACCAGGAGGTTTTACCAGCTCTTTGAAGATAATACTAAGGAATCATCACCAGCCCTTGAAAAGATACAGAATTACATGGAATTTACAAGGAAGATAATATGGAATTACAATGTAAACAAAACCCTTCTCTGGCAATCATGTCTTTTAATAAACCACTAACAAAATAAAGAAGAATGTCATGCAGATGGAAAATTATACTATTCAGTTTATCCAGGATGTGAATTCTGTGGCAGAATTCAGAATTGCAAACACAACAATAGATGAATACAACTAGTTATATAATGTTTGGGAACCTCCTGGAGAGCAGCCAACCCCCTGGAACATGGCCAAGCACGACATCCCGGGGGAGTCAGAGCTGGGAGGGAGGTCCCACCACCTGTGGCATGGGGGACACTGGAGCATTTCCAGCCTCTGCCTGAACACTGCTGTACCAACATTTCCTCCAGACCCATTAAGAATCTGGGATAAAGGATGCTGGCTTGAAGTGTGGAAACAGATTTATGTCAATCCTGAAACTCCTCGTCCATCCTGCATTCATTCTGGGGCCATCTTGAGAATCTTGCATTCATGGACAAGGGAAAGACCAAGATCAAAGACAAGATCAAATTAGGATTCATTCATTCATTCATTCATTTTTTTCATGTAATTGCTCATTCATTTAATCAATGTTTACTGAGGGCTTTATATTCCCAGTGCTAACAGCATTAGACACAGAGTATAGTTTCAATACATACGTTTTTTAAAGCAGCAAAATCATACTATTCTGCTTAGACATAAACACATAGGCAGTGAACTTATACAAACAAAAATAACTATCCTAAAAAGCAAAGTGGTGGTTACTTGCAGGGAAGATGAGGGGAACATCGTCAGGAAGGGACACAATACTTGGAAGAGGAGGAGGGCAGCAGAGTCTTGACTTAGGCAGCCAGCCCATCCTTCTGCATTGTTCTTGCGCTGCCTGGCCCCTCGATACACAGAGAAAAGGGACTATGTAGATGCAGACTAAAAAGATGCTAGGTAGAGCAGAACAGTGGGATTTTTACACTTGAAGCTGCTAGCGATCATGTACTCCTGCTGCTCTCTCACCACTTACTATTTTATCATTAAAATAACCACCACAGCTGTACATCCTGGGAGACCTGCATGTTACACAGGAGGGGTAAGAAGCACTAACCACTCTGAAAATTGAACCCGTTTTCTCATTCTTATACACAAAGGACAATCATGGACCAGAAAGCACTAGAAGGATCCCTATGACTGCATGGTACTTTCTACCTGAATTTTCTGACAAATAAATGTTTCTCTTGGCACCCTTATCTAATAGCATTAAATGGCATTTAATGTCATATATTACTCATGTTTGATTAAAATCTGGTTCTTTGAGAACAGATGATCAATCCTGTAGGTCTAATACAAGACTGTTAAGAGTTTCAGAAGAATAAAACGAAAAATAATGGAGGAAAGTACATTAAAAAAAAATACAATTTCCCAGAACTGAAGTAACACATGAGGAAGCAGACTCTAATGGCCCACAGAAAGCTGAGGAGGATAAATTATAAAACTCGCTCTTGGATATGGCTTCATGGCATTTCAGACCTCAAGTACAAAAAGAAAACTCTAGAAAACACTGAGACAGAAATAACAGGCCAACCACCAAGGAATGTGAATTAGGTGACTTCAGACTTCTGGACTTATACCATAAAGTTGGCACAATGTCTTCAACCTTCTGAGGAGAGATTACTTTGAACCTAGAAATATCAGCCAGGCTATCAAGTGAATATGGAGGGTGAGACATTAACAGGCATTCAAGGATCAAAGTTTCCCTCCTATAGACCCTTTCTGAGGAATCTACTCTAGCAAAGTGAGAGTAAAAAGTTATAATGGAACACACATAGAAACTTTAAAAATTCCTGAGTAACAAATGTGTAGGAGGTGGTCGATCTGATTTAGAATGAGAAGCTGGTAGGCTCTGAGAAAAAATGTCTTCAAGGAAAAGAAGAGCACACATTCTACAATTAGACGAGAGTGAAGAAATGAAAAATTAGAAATATTGGTCAGGGCGGGGGGAACCCAAAACCTGCATGGAAGAGTCGATTCAATGATGGAGTAAGATAAAATGGAGCATAATGGTGGAAACTGCTGGACAACGAAGAAAGAGAAACTACTTGACACAGACAGACCTTAGGGGAATTCTTTGAGCGGTTAACATCCACCCACAGAGGTCAGAACATTCAACCAAAGGAGAGCAAAATGTAATCCTGGAAATAAATTGAGCCCTTCAGTGTATAAAATTCATGTAGACAAAACAGAGACCTTAAATATGGTCTAACATGAAAGTAAAACAAATGACAGAAGGTAAGAGGGAGAAACAGGGTGGAATGGCAGAGGGCAGGTAAGGGGTCCCAATGCTCTGACTCGTCAAGAAATACTGTAGAGTTGGTGGAACAAATATACAGTTTTAAGTATATTATTTAAGACTATAAATAAAACTCATAAAATAAAATATAATAAAAATAACTGGGTTGCCAGGGGCTGAGATAGGGGAATGGGACTGCATGCAAAGTGGCATGAGGAAACATTATGGTATGATGGAGATATTCTGTCTCTTTATTTTGGTGCCATTACATGAATGTTTAGGTTTGTCAAAGTTTATAGGACTGTACACCAAAATAGGGTGAATTTCACTGCATGTAAATTACAACTCAATAAGGCCAGCCAGGGGGACAATGAGATCATATGTGAACTAAATTCTTGTCTTTCATAGTGGGGACTCACATGTAGTATCTGAAGCTGATAAATCAACAAATAGCAATCAATTTAAGCATAGAACTAGCAAGGAAAATTAACCCTGCAAGAAACATCTAGAAGTGCTTCTTAAAAGTAACACTGGAGAAATAGACTACTAGTTAACTTTTTAATCTTGCTATCTAATTGTTTTGCATATTTATCAGCACCAGCCTTTTAAAAAGAATTCTGAGACATTTTTTTAAAACAGAAAAGTTTCCAGAGTAGTACAAAGAACTTCCATACACCTTTTACCCAATAATCTGCTTTATAGCAAAGGATCCAGCCCACACTCACGTGTTACACCCAGATGTGTCTCTTGAGTCTCCCTCAATCTAGGATAGTTCTTCGGTCTTTTCTTGACTTTTGTGAGCTTGATGTCTTCGAGGATTACAGGCTGGTAATTTTTTTCTGTTCTCCAATCTGGGTTAGTCTAATGTTTCCCCACAATTAGACTCATATTAGATATTTTGGCCCTAATAGCATTGAAGAGATCCTGTGGTCTGATGGTATCCTAGTGAGTAGTCCAAGAGGTTGACCTGCCACATTACTGCTGGTCTTAATTAAAATAACATTTCCCAGACTTCTTCATTGTAAAGTTAAATTTCTCCCCTTTATAGTTAATAAGCATTTTAAGGTAGGATATTTTCAGGGCCATTAAATCTTTTTTTTTTTTTTTTTTTTTAAAGATTTTATTTATTTATTTGACAGAGAGAGATCACGAGTAGGCAGAGAGGCAGGCAGAGAGAGAGAGGTCAGGGCCATTAAATCTTAAGAATGTTTTTTTTTACCTGCACTGATAATTACCATGATTGCCAAACAGCAAATTTTTATTTAGTGGATTCATAGATTCCTATTTATTCAGCGGATTATAATCTATTAGTATTATTTTCTTGATTCTTCACTTGTTCCAGATTTGGTCAGTGGGAGTCCCTTTGCTGGTTTCTGTATCATTTTGACATGTCCCTGTCATTCTTTGAGCATTTCCTTAGTTTCCAATATGAAAGGGTGTTCAAGGCTCATCTTGTTCTTTCCCTGCCTTAGTCCTGGAAAAAGTCCCTCTTAGAAGAGATTGGGATTCAGAAACCAAGCTTTGGGTGTGAGGAGTTCTCACTGCTACTAGGATCTCAAAGCTGCCAGGACCTCTCAGTGTTCATAGGTAGGAAATATACATAAACATATATCCACATTTACATATATATTCTATATCTGTGCATAGCAACCATGGGTTCATAGTGATAACTCCAATTCTGTTCCAATACCAAAGACTTCTCATATATATGGAAGATATATATATATATCTTTCTGCCTCCTCCAAGGGAGAAAAATAATTCTGGCTCTTGTTATCCTTATTACTTTTTTGTTTAACTCTTCTCTCTGAATCCAATCTTCTGAAGCTACCAAGTTGCCCCTCTCCTTGTACCTCCCCCGTGCTGATTCTGGCCACTGCCAGGCTGCCTTTCCATCCTCCTTGGCATGCATTATTTTGATTCGAAGCTCAAAAAGGAAAAACTAAATAGCCAAATATTATAAAAAGAACAAAAAATAAAATTCTGAAAATTTGTGTCAAGTAATATTGCTACTGCTCTAAAAATCAAGAGGAAACCCAGATCCATGGTTTCCCATCCCCCCTTGCTCTGACCACACCACAGTTATAATGTACTTCAAAGTCTGCAAAATCTGATCTATTCTAGAATAAAATGAGAAGTGCGTGACTTGACTCTGTTATTCCTCTATTGATATCAGTGCACTTTCTATAGTCCAAACACACACACACACACACACACACACACACACACACACAGAGGCACCCCCATTTGATGCTCTGGGCACTTGGTTTTGCCACATAGAGTTTGCTGCATAGAGAAAGTCTTTACCTGAAATGTCACAGTAAACTGTCTGCTGGTAGAGCCTGGCTTCCAGAGGATTAAAGTACACCGTGATTTCAGCTGATGAGTTAGGCCAGACATCACCTTCCTGAAAACCATGAAAAGAATCATTAAAAAACAGTGTGATGAAGAGGCACCCAGGTGGCTCGGTTGGTTCAGCATCTGACTCTTGATTTCGGCTCAGGCGATGATCTCAGCGTCCTGAGATCCAGCCTCACACCAGGCTCCATGCTCAGCCCAGAGTCTGCTTGAGATTCTTCCCCTGACTCTGCTCCTCCCCACCACTCACACCCTCTCTAAACAAATAAAATCTTTAAAAACAAACAAACCAAAAAAATCCCCAATGTGATGAAGAGAAGGCACTGCTTTTAAGTGTTGCTCCTATGTTATAACCTCAAGAAACTTGAAGGAAATGTTTTTACAACACATTAAAGAAAGTACTATTTTACCCAACAGTAAATTTATGCTACTTGCTAAGAGGTGGTACAATTTGGAAATGAGCTTCAAAGGTAATTTCAGTGAGTTCATGAATATATAAATACTAAAGGAAGCTTGGGTATTTAGAACATTTTCAACATTTGTGCATTCAATGGACATTCATTGTATCAACAGATGACCAGCACTAGGTTGCAGAGATGAAGAAGGGTGTGGTCTGAGACTGCATGGAACCCGCATCATAGAGGGAGGATCAATGTGCATACAAATACTGTATAATAAACCTGGGACGTGCTGCGTCTTATATATATGCATACAAGGTCCAGATGGGCTAACTTACTCTTGAGGTGACAACATAATGAAATACTGTAATTCTGCACAAACATAACAATGGCCCAAGGCAAAACAATGACCAGGTCAAACACTGATTCTATTTTTTTTTTAATTTTTAATTTTTTATTAACATATAATGTATTATTAGCCCCAGGGGTACAGGTCTGTGTTGTTTTTTTTTTTAAGATTTTATTTATTGATTTGACAGACAGAGATCACAAGCAGGCAGAGAGAGAGAGGAGGAAGCAGGCTCCCCACTGAGCAGAGAGCCCGATGTGGGGCTCAATCCTAGGACCCTGGGATCATGACCTGAGCTGAAGGCAGAGGCTTTAACCCACTGAGCCACCCAGGGGTCCCTGGGGGTACAGGTCTGTGAATCGCCAGGTTTACACACTTCACAGCACTCACCATAGTACATACTTTCCCAATGTCCATAACCCCACCACCCTCTCTCTACCCCTTACCCCCGGCAGCCCTCAGCTTGTTTTGTGAGATTAAGAGTCTCTTATGGTCAAACACTGATTCTAATCCAGTGTGATAGTTCTTGTTTTAATGCAAACCACTCAAAAGTCATAATAGAGAAATCTAGTTTTGAAATTATAATATACAACAGGCCACATATGGAAATTCCCTTGAAGTATCTCTTGGAAAATATTGTTGTATTGACCATGTAACCTGAGGCCTCTTCCTGTAAAAGGAAGATGCAGTCCTACCTGCCTCAAAGGGTTTCCCACCCAAGGTCTGACAAGGTCATGCAGGTCACATGCTTTGCCCCATGCTCCGTACTTAGTAAGAGCTCAAAAAATGTTTACTATAATTGATACTATTTTTATGCCACCTGGAAAGAATAAGATGAAAGTATTGAAAAAAATAGGGGGAGGAAAAAGCGTGTATTTTTTCAATGATTTTTGTAAATAGATCAAATTAGGCATAATTATTATGGACATTGGGGAGGGTATGTGCTATGGTGAGTGCTGTGAAAGGTGTAAACCTGGCGATTCACAGACCTGTACCCCTGGGGCTAATAATACATTATATGTTAATAAAAAAATTAAATTAGGCATAATTGATAATCACATCCAAAGATCTTTAAATGATCCCACCAACTAAACAGAAAAATAAGAAAAGACAACCTGATAAATAGGTTCCAGTTTCAGAAAATCCCCAATACATATTCTATTCATTCCAGTCTGGCTGAAATGAACATGGTGCTGGAGTAAAGATTTGAGCAGAGAACAAAATGGTTTAAAATGCAGACATCAAACAGGAGGGTGGAAATAGCAACCTAGAGCCCGCTTGGGTTTGTTTATGAAGGTAATAGACCGATTAGTGTACTTCCCAGGCAGTGTGCCCTGACTTCACAATGACAAAGGGCACAGAAGCAGCAATGAGGACCATGAGCATGCTGAGGGTCCTGGGAGCTCTTAAGCCCAGATCAGCCCACGAGGATGAGGCCCCATGAACACAGGGACTGCTTCGTTCCCTGTGGTGGCTCATAGTTCTCGGCATATTATCCAATCAGTCATATGCCAATCAGCACACAGTTTGCATGCTGTGTTCTTATTAGCAGATGCCTATTCAACTTTGCAACCTATTTCTGCCACTTTCTCCTCAACCAGAACCCCAAATTCGTGCAAATTTAGAGCTGAAAGGAGCCTCTGAGAGCATGTGGGAAAGAGGGAAGCCCTAAGCATTTTCACTTTTTGAAGCGTTGCCCTGTGGCACTTTTCCAAACCTTGAAACAAGTACCTGCTCCCTTCTGATAAATGGAAAATACTAGCCATTTAATGATTTGTGGGGGTTCCAATGACATGGAGCATTAGGAACACCCATGGCTAGATTGGGCAAAGAGGCCAGGCAGAAGAGGTGACTCATCTGTTCACAGGTCCATCAGTGGGCATTCCATCTCCGAAGAGCTGAAGACCCGGGCTTCCTCCCGAGAGACAAATGTATTCCCCTGGTGGGTTTAGACACTGCTTTGTTTGGGGGTATAGAATGGACACAGCTGACCTGTTTCTATCCAAACTGACTGACCAAAGGAGCTACCCTGGATCCTGAGAAAACCTATGCCAGAAAAGTCTCACTAGAACAGGAGGAAGTGGCCCTTAAGGATACACCAGAAATCAGATAAGCTCAGTACCTGTGAGAAAATTCAAGCATTTTATGGCTTGGGGTGAGCCAGACCACTTTCAAAAACGTTATCCCAGCAAGAGCAAGCAAAGCCCATATGCATACAAAAAGGCAACACACTTAAGTTCTATCCTGGAAGCATTCCTAGACACCCCATCATCACAGAAGCCTGATTATCAGAACCGGTGGGTTGGAAAATGGTGGCAAGGCCCAATCCATGGGTGACCAGAAACCCCCCAGAGGAGGGAGTGCTGGTGTTTGGATGTGATCCGTAAGAGGATCATCTGATATGGAGGCTCCCGGGGCTGAGAAGCACTTCTGCTTGGTGAGGGAAACTGAGTCCAGAGGGTGCAGCCCGAGTGAATGGGACTGTGGCTCAGTGCTGTCTTATCCTGGGCTGCAGGCGTTTTGCCGGGCCTGAGACAGCTGTGGGTAACTTGCAGGTTTTACTGAGCCCTGGGAGGAAATTCAAGGACAAATCCGATTCTAAAACCCTCTTGAGGGGACAACATAATGGGCTTGTCACAGGTCATGTGCATTAAGAGGACTATGCGTATCGATAAAAACAAAAGTGTGGTCATTTAGTTCCCTTTCACAGAGGAATGTTTTCAATATTAGGTCATTTGAAGGAGTTAAGAACATGTAGAAGGACACTTATTTTTCAGTTGGGATTAAAATAAAAGTGAAACAACTTCTATTTCTTTATGGCAAAAACTCAACATAGCACTTTCTAGCAAATCAGAGAAAATAAACCTCAGAAACAGGTGATCAGCCTAAACTGACCCCACTTTTTACTTACAGAGCTCTGAAACATTTCACATCACTTCTCCAACCCTCCTGAAATTAAGTCGCTGAAAAGAATGTTCCCTTTGTTATTGTTCAGTTCTAAAGTCTCTTTCTGAAAAGGAAAACATTCAGAATTTTCCCTGGCTGCTCTGCTGTTAATATCCTTTCTTCCCGGTCCTCGGAAAGCAGCCTCATGGCACAGAACCCCTGCTGCTCTGTGTTCCTTCCGTGCATGGCCCCTCTCCTGTAAGTCTATTCTCCTGCTCCAAATGAAAGACTGAGTATCTAGGATATGATCTGTAAGTGACTATTATGTTGTTTGTTGAAAATAATTGTCAAAATGGCCTTTAGTCATGTTACAAATATTTTCCTTTTCAGTCTTGATGTTTTGTTTTTTCCCCTCAGATCCATAGCTGCATTTTACTTACTGATCAAGTGGTCTTCTAGAAGGAATCAAGTTTGAATTGAATTGAATTCCAATTGAACTCTGAATTTGAAACAAGTTTTCAGGTCTTAAGCGAACTCTCATATTGCAGCTTTTACTCAACTATTACCTGTCTCTGGAAATGGAACTTCATCTTTCCATCCGGAATAATTACAACCAACCAAGTGACTTGACAGATTCAGTTCCAAGACTTTCTGTAAGATGTCTACGGACACCCTGCCACTAGTTCACCACAGGTGATGGATACCTTCTTGAAGAAAGTGTCCTTTTAAAATTATCTTCTTAAAAACTTAAATTGACAATGACTAAAGTGGTTCTTTTAAAAATCTCCCATGAAAATCCTTAAATAAAAAGGAAAATATCTTAAGAATCACCTTCCTTCCCACTTACCACTCATCTCCCCTTCTCCTTCCTTCCTTCATCACTCACTGCCTCCCTCCCAATGAAGGATTATTTTTGCAAATTTTGCAAAATCAGAACCCAACTGCAAGAACAGAGTTACAAATACACTTAATCTACTTGGTTTATCTGGAAAATAGTTTACATAATAGCTTAATGTCTACATTTGTCAATTTAATTAGTTGCATTTTAACCCCCAACTTAAATTTAGAAGAGTGATCTAAATGTTTGCCACTCTAATGTTACGTTTTTCCAATCACACTCCCTAATCTGATGAGACTGAATCACATCTAACTCTAAATCATAATATCAGCAGCCATTAACCAAGAGCGCATGTTCCCAGCACTGTGGTAAGTACCGATGTACAATACCCACTTTAAACTTTGCAATCTTGTTAATTATTATCCCCATTTTAAAGATGAGACAACCAAATGAGTAAATTAAGTCTCTCATCTAAGACAACACCAACCATAAGTGGGAGAACTGGGATTTTACAATATATTTTTCTTTAATTTCCTGAACCCCCTCCAATTATTTTTATTTATTTATTTATTTATTTATTTTATTTTTTTTAAAGATTTTATTTGTTTATTTGACAGACAGAGATCACAAGTAGGCAGAGAGGCGGGCAGAGAGAGAGAGGGGGAAGCAGGCTCCCTGCTGAGCAGAGAGCCCGATGCGGGGCTCTATCCCAGGACCCTGGGATCATGACCTGAGCTGAAGGCAGAGGCTTTAACCCACTGAGCCACCCAGGCGCCCCACCCCCTCCAATTATAACAAAAGATCAGGCTTTGCCTTTCTCACATCATTAAAAAAAATGCCAGAAGAAATCTAAAAACATTACAACTGATAACCAGGCTTAGATGAGGCCAGGAGGACCTGGTGAACAAAGTAGGAGGCAGTGTATGCTCATACGTGCAGGTACATTGGAAGGTGACTCACAGGAGGCTCCTTTGGACGACACACAGTCAACATTCATGCGTTGAAGCTCTTCAGAAATGCATTGGAAGGTCTTTATAAAGCTATCCTGGTTGGGTCAAGGTGCAGTCAGTTCAGAACAAGGTCAGTGAAAAATGATTTCAAAGCAGCTGTGTAATGCGTGATGAATTTCTTCATGTTCCACCAAATGGAAAAATTCCTGACTACGTAAACAAATACCTTTAGCTGTGTTATCATATTTAAGGAAAAAAAATGTAAAATTTCTCTTGGGAAATAAAAATAACTTCTTAATTAAATTCCTATCAATCCATTGAAAAGAGAAGCACTGATGAGAAATTATAATCTGTTTCACCATCTACAATTGCACTTCTAGAATCTTCCAGATCAATAAGAGAAATCATGGCTCCCTTTATCACCATTTAGGGCAAGTAGAAGTTGTCTCAAAAAGACATAAGGGAAAAAAAAATAAATGGAAGCTAACATATTGAAGGTAAACTACCCTAATTATCATTGAGAGAAAAGACTGAGTTGGCACATGATATTCAAGGAGACTTTTCTACTCCACTGTAATTCCTGGGGCGAGACACTGTGATTTTAGTAAAGTTTTAATCTCAAAATAATGACCAGTAAACTTTCTAAGAGAGGGGTCTAAGGTCTGGCCATCTGTCAGAGCAAGTCTCACTAAAGTTGTGTTCTGTCTTCAGTGAGATACCCTAACCCCTATGCAATGAAAATTCCACTGGGGTTTTCTAGGAGCCGAGGCAGTTGTGTGTGATGTTCATGCCCTTCTGTAGAGAGACAAGATTCATGTCTCTTTCAACAGTGAAGGCTGTTAACTTATTTCAAGACCTACAAAATCTCTCCAGTACAACAGAGGACGTACCAGCACAGCTGGAAAATGTTTGCCTGAGCACAAGGATCAGAGAGGACAAATAAGAATAAAGGGAGGCTGAAGGATGGAAAATCATACTGACAGAAGAGCTGTGACTTGTCAAGGGCAGTTTGCTCTCAGCAGATTCCTGCCCTCCTTTCTCCCTTCTGGTGTCCATTTCCGAGGAGTCAGCTCCCACATGTTTGCAATGTGACTCATGACTAATGGTACAAGAAGTGGAAGGGGTTTGCAGTAGAGAGCTAGATCTTTCCTCTTTTGGTAGCGATCTGGGCTTCCACCCAACCTGGTTCTGCTGAGCCTACATGCTATGCCGATTTGGGAAAAATAAAGCAAACTAAATTTGAGCTCTGCTATCCGTCTGAATTGCTGAACGGCATGTTTTCTGTAGGCTTAGGTAACGACAAAGCATGGTTTACTATTACTCACATGGTAATAAAGGAATGATCAAGTTTCCCTCCCTTTTCGAGGCTTAGTTAAATTAAGGTAAAGCTTCCCTAGGGATACTGGAGGAAGTTTTCTTTGATGGAAAGACATTTGCTAACAGAAGTAGAAGAGTTTGCCCTGCTCGCCGATGTCAGGCAATCAGTTCGGATCAGTTTGGGTAAGTATCTTTACTTTCCCAGGCCTTCCTTTCTGAGAAAATATCAAGTGTTCAATATTCAGAAAATTGCTACATCTTTGAAGTATGACCTGAACCAGGAGTACCAGAGTCCAGAAACAAGGCCAGCACTTCTGTGTTGTGATTTCTCAGAGGACTCCCAGACACCCATGGAAATTGAAAGCTTAATTCTCTTTTTGCCCTGTGATACTCTTCTGCCTCGCGGTTCTCAGATTTGTGGTTTTTGTCTCTGAATCTCTCTCACTCAGGGTACCCAAGAGACCTAAGCAGAGGATATAACATAATGAGACTGTCAAAATTCTGTATAGCCAGAGTCCATCTAGTAAAATAGAATATTATAGTTCTGAAAGTAGTCGATTCCACTTGCTTTTCTGGAAGGCACAAAACATTCATAATAGACTCAGTTTTGCATTTTTTTTCCAAAGTGGGGGAAAAAAATACACAGAAGCAGATAGCTTGAGAAATAATCAGTATTCTGCAGAACTCAGTACCTTCCCTAGGCAAGGCATAAATGGCAAATCCTAGGTTAATATTCCAAGACATTATCAAAAGAATTGACATGAGAAACTTGATATAAATAGTAGTAATATATCACATGTATTTATGACTAGAACAATAATCATGGCCTACCACTAGAAGATCAATAAATTACCAAGATTTTAAAAAATCCTTCCAGACCTCTGTCCTGTATCTGCCCCAGTGGTCACTCTGGGTCCCTGTCTACCCCCTTTCTCTACCAGTGAACACCTCTGGGGTCTCTCAAAAGACAAACCCCTACCTCTGCATTCTGAGACCATATCAGTACATACTCAAGGCACTCCAGCATAACTCCAAGTTTGAACAACAGACTAAGTGGCAATGTTATACGATGAGCATATTGAGGAGAAAGTGAGCTAAGACAATATAACTACCCAGTGACGAAGTGGTGAACAGGTGGTAGAAGAGAATAAGATCTTGCAGTTCTAGAATCTGGGTCAGCATTGAGTTAAACTACTTCTCACATGATCAAATTAATACAATTTTATTAAATTCATACTTATCACTACCTGTGGGCCTTTTAGGGACAGTGACTGATCTGGATCCTAAATCTACTTGCTTTAAATGACAAGAGCCTCTGGAATAGGAACAATGTTCCCATAAAACATTCAATATGCACAGAACACAGTAAGGGCTGAACTAAACTTAGTTTTAGGTGATGCACGGAAGAGTCAAGATATTTAGATGTGGGTCTGACAGAATAAGCATATCATTTCTTACTTCCTTCCAGACCCTAAGGTAACAGCTTTTTTTTTTTTTTTTCCTTTTTAAGTTTACTTCATCTGAAGACAATGTCCTTCCTCAGTGGACACAGAGGCTGAAGAACCCTTCAGAAATAAGGTGGTCTCTAAGCCCTGACATCTGCCTTTTATTTTTATTTTTATTTTTATTTTTGTGGATAGGGTATCCATTTGAGATTGATTTTTAGATCAGTAGGTAACACTGCTTGGTTTTACTCTTCCCTGCTTTTACTGTGAACTCAACTCATAATCAAGAAGCTAATTAAAAGGAATCACACTGTAATAAAAAAAACGAATCACTGATGCATAGCTCATCTGTCAGAAATTAAATAGGGGCCATTTGGCATAGCTGATCTAATACATGAGCAAGGTTCAGAATACAGTAGAAAGGTATGTGAGATATGCTGCTGTGCTCCCAGATGGCTGCTTCTCCTCTTAGCTATCCTTCTCTGTGAACTTACAGCCTCTCCTCTCTTCACAGGCTTCCCAAAGGTGAGCATG
Source organism: Mustela erminea (assembly GCF_009829155.1). NCBI lineage: Eukaryota > Metazoa > Chordata > Mammalia > Carnivora > Mustelidae > Mustela > Mustela erminea. The sequence continues at coordinate 47,640,632 of NC_045632.1, read as the reverse complement.
TCAGGTCTGTCTTGGGCCCTCTGCAATTTTCTTAGTTTGCTCTACTCTTAGAATTCCCATCTTCTTTGCATGCCCTCAATGAAGACTTCTATGCAATAGTCATAAATCTTGCTTCCACTTTGATTCCTCTCCTACATATTTAACACTGCATTTCCAGAACTTTTTGGACGTCTATTGTCGTCTCAAATTCAACATATTCAGAACCAGACTCATGATCATCAGCTGATTTCCATTCCTTCCTTTTCCCCTGCCTTTCTCCCTCCTTCCCTCCCACCCGCCACCCTCCGTTTATTGGCAGGGTGGTAGGCCTGAGGTACAGATAAAGATAAGGCACTCCTTAACTTAAGGAGCTCAGAGTTTGTTACCGAATTGGAGAATCAAACTTTTTTTTTTTAATTAATTTTTTATTTTTTATAAACATATATTTTTATCCCCAGGGGTACAGGTCTGTGAATCAAACTTTTTGAATCAAAAAGGATCTAAGGGTCCTACCCCAACATCCTTATTTTGTGTACAAGGCAACCAAAGCCAAGAGAGATCAAATGGCTTGTTTAAGGTCACATATGCTATTAGCAAAGCCAGGAATTAAACCCAAGACTCCTGATTTGCTAATTTCCATCAAATACATCATAATTCTCCCAGCCACTCTAGTTCTGATCTGAAGAGACGTGTAATTCATCACATCTCGCCCTCAACAACCAATCACAAAGCACTTGAATACCTTTCTTTTGAGTATCTCCCACATCTGACATTTCCTTTGGTTTCCAACCATCAGTAGGTTGACCATCCAGGTCAGCATGACCTTCACACATCACCCTGAACTTGCCTGCAGAGACGTTCGGTTTCCCTGGTACTTCCTGCCCTGGAACATTTCACCTGACCCATACCCTCTCCCGGCCCCAATCCATCCTCCTCCAATTTGATCGACTTGTGGCTACCCAGGAAATATTTCTAAAACATCTGTACACGTCACTCACCTGCTGCAAGCCCCACATTGAGCCTCCAATACGCTGGGTGGGCTTTGTGGGAGAAGGGGGTCTATGGTCATGGGGAAAAATACTGCTTGTACTCTACCCTCTGGAGAATCTTTTTTTTCTTGAACTATGTTTCTCAAACTTCTTTGACCACAGAACTTCCTTTCTTCAAGGAATGCACATTACCCCCCTCAGACCCAGTATTTGCAGACACACACTGTGGGAAGCCGGAGGCTACAGTCTACCATTCAACAGCTGGGCCAGGCAGCCCAGACCTTCCTCTACTCGCCTTCCCATGCTTCCATGACTGCCTGCCCTAGCAAAACTGGTCCATTCACTATTATTTAATATTTTAGTTTCACAATTTCCCCAGCTGGAAATATTCTCCTTCCTTTCCACTTACCCTTCCTCCAACATTCAGTTCAGGTCTCATCTCTTCTGTAAGCCCTTTCCCAACTCTCTCATCCAAAAGTACTGTAGCATTTATTTACTTGTATCAGAAGACCAAAACCTCAACAGCAGAAAATGCATATAGCGCACATTTGCATCAGGAAGCTCATAAAAATGGCAAAAATTTTCCCTATAAAATAGCTTCAGATTAATTTACCTTAAGGTAAGATTATATTACATTTATAAGAAATGCATTTCTACAAAACCATTAAGATCTCAAAGGAGGAGAAAAAAGGGAGATTTAAAATTAATAAATAATTCACTGCTACTGACACTGAGTTCAGCTGTTTTGACCAGGATAACTTTAAGAAGACACTAGGAAAGTTCCATGCCTTCATTTTCATTTTGTAAAGATTGTCAAGAACTGGCTAATGAATATTATGAGAAGAAAAGAGAATCATATACAGAAAAAACAAAATCATTATAGATGCCATAAACACCACTTATATTTTAAGTGAATGTTATCCCCTTCCTGTTTCCAGTGATTTTTTTCACACAATATAAACAAAATTAGTCTCATTTATTTGAAAGATACCACTTCTGTATATCCCCATTTTTTAAAAAAAACGTTTTCTTCCTAATGGTGAAAAGATGCCTTGTGATAATAATGCCCAACTCAGTTCCTATCTAGAGTTCAAAAGCAATCGTATTAAATACCACATTTTAACACACATGTATCTCCCCAGTCTCCATAAGAAGCTTTAAGTTATGGAAGAGCTTTTGAAGAGAAGTAAATCTGAGGTAACCCTAGTCTTTCTACTTTCTGAATTGAAAATGTACAAAACTCACCTGGGGTCCTCTCACCCACTCCTGACCACCAATGTTTGCCATCCCAGAGCCATTCATTCCCAGAAGGCTAGGACAAACAGAACAGTAGTCATCAGCCCAGATCTCCCGTACCAGCTGGGAAGAATCTTGGACTTCTATGCTCTGGACCTTACCAGCGTGTCTAAGATTACCATGACTGACTGCTCTTCCCTTCCTCTGTCCAGCTCAGCCTTGGCTCGCTTGGACTTATAATGCCTTCCTAACATATTCTAGCTTGACCTATTGTCACAGGCACCTGTCCTGTTCCCCCAAGACTACATGTCCATTTTGTTTTAACCTCTTGCTGGTCTAGCCCATCATATCTGAAGACCCCTTTGCTTAACTGAGCCCTGGACAGTCTTCTAAGGTGAGATTTAGCCTCAAGTCCTATCTCCAACCTTACTACCCACATCAACCCCTTACTTCAAGCAAACTGATCCATTCCTGGAGCCTTGAATTATCCATGTCCTACACATCCCCCATTTTGTTTTTCAAAATCCCTGTCCTGAAAGAACTAACTCAAGGCTCTTCTCTCAAGAAACCTTCTCTAATTTGGCCTATGATAATTACCTCAACCTCTGAACTAGTATACTGACTGTCTTTACCAAACATTCACACAACAATAGTCCCAAGGCATGTCTCCAAGGGGAAGGCTCTCTCTTGGAAATTATAATGCACATTATCATATTAAAAACTTAGACGTCTTTCAAAACCTTTAAAAAAATATTGAAACCCCTGTTTGTGAAACTTACTCAGCTATGGAATCCCCTTTCTATCTTCTATCCTTTAAAAACAGTTTGGAAGCACAGACATAAGGAAAATAGGATGCCACAAGTCAGTGGCATTTCCCACCAGTAAGCTTGCATTCTAACATGTCCGTGTGCCCATGTCTTCTCTCCAGATGATTTGGAAGTAACAATCCAGCAGCTCCAATTAGCTTTGGGCTTTCTCAACTACTTCTACTACTACTACTACTACTTCTTCTTCTTGCGAGAGAGAGTATGCAGCAAATGAGCAGAGGAGGATGGGCAGATGGAAAGGGAGAGAGAGAATCTTAAGCAGCATCTATGCCCAGTGTGGAGCCCAATGTAGAGCCAGACGTGGGGCTCAATCTCATGATCCTGAGATCATGGCCTTAGCAAAAATCAAGAGCCAGAACCTTAACCAACTGAGCCACCCAAGCACCCCAAGGCTTTCTCAACTTCTATTGCTATCTTTACCCTCCTATCACTCTATACTTGTTGGGTGTAAGGTCATTAGCTACTTTCATTTTGAAGCAGTAGGGAATGTGGTCCAGAGTTGGGTCTGTAGAATCACACCTACCCTGTTCTAGGTCTGGCCCAGCTCTCAGCAATGAGGTTGAGGACTAAATCTGTTTTGTTCACTCATGCCTTGTACACACATAGTCCCTAATATAGAACATACAGTCAGTAAGTATTTATTGAGTGAATTAAAGACAAAGTACTTCTCAACCCAAGTGATTCTGCCTGACAAGGGAACATGTGACAATGGCCAGAGACAGTCTGGGCTGTCACAATTAGCATCTGGTGGGTAAAGGTCAGGAATGCTATTAAACATCTTATCATGTACAGGACAAAGAATTATCTAGCTCCAGAGGTCAAGAGTGCAGAGGTTGAGGAAATCTGTCCTTGAGTCAGGCTGGTCAGGGCTACACTTCTAAATGTGGACACTACTTGGCTTAGAGAAAGTTATTGAATTTTTCTAAGTCTTAATTTCCTCATCTGTAGAATGCAGAACTGATTATATCTTATAAGGTTGTTGTAAGATAACACATATATAAACAAGATAAATCGAGTAACACATATGAGATGTTTAACACAGCAAATGGCAGGTAGAAAGTATGACCTATGAATGTGATCTGTGAGCATTCTTACCGCTAGCCTTCATTCAGTGTCCCATAACGACGTGAGGCTTTCAGCTGAAATCTTTATGCTCCCAGAGCTCAGTATCAATCCCAGAGTGAGTACTTTTATCAAAATAAGCCTTGTGCCCCCACTTATGTTTATTGTATGGTCAGATTTTATTTATGTGCTCACCAGGGGCTCAATAGTGAAAATGTTACTCAAGAAGAGCATGCTGTCCGCCTGAACCAGCCTCCTCTGATTCTCAAAGGTGCGGGAGAGAATGGAAAGACGTTCTCGAAGTGAAGGATCAATAATGCACTCTTCAAGAAACTCATCGGTCTCGTTCTTTTCCTCTTTGCTCAGGTCATCACAGACCCTAAAGAAAACACAAGAAATGTGAGACTCGTTTTGGTACTCCCATGAAGAACACTGCAAAGTGTTCCCCTCCAGTCCATCCTCCTGGAAGTGGTCTCACCCATCACCCTGAGGTGGTCCTTTTTTGCTGTAAGTCTGTAACATATGAGCTGAGTGACCTTGGACTTCATCCTCTCAAGAGCATCAGTTTGCTCACCTTTAGTCACTTTCTTCAACAAGTCCTCCTGGGCTTCCTGTTCTACTCAATGCCCATTTGCTTATTACTGAACCCTCATGTATATTTAGACAAATATTTTCTTTTAGAAAATTATGTTTCCCAGGCTGCTTTTTAAATAATATATACCCTGCCTCTCACACTTGAAAAACAATTTTTTTTTCTTTTTAGACTTACTTAGCTCTAATACTTTCTTAGCTGTTAGTTACCTAGAGAACAGAATCTGAAACCAGCAAGGACTAGGCTTGGATGTTGATTCTGCTACCATTTACTAGCTCTCTGACCCTGGAGGTTCCAGAATTCCTCCCAGCCTCAGTGCCTTCATCTATCCAACAGAGATAATACAGATGTGTTGAGGATAAAATGTGATGAAGGACCTGACAGTTCCCAGGACAGAGCAGGTACTCCATAAATACTGTTTTCTCCCTAGGTCAGTCATAAGCAACTATCCAGCTCTCAAGCTTATAAAAAGCTCACACCACACCTCAAGACACCTCCTTTTTTCTCTCCTATAGCTCTTGATATCCACGTGATAAGTCAGAAAAGCAGCCTTCCCCACCCCTCTCCTCATTGTTCTCACCAAAGCTGTGTTCCCATTACTCTTAGGACCTGTTACTTCATCTGCACTTGGAAGACTGGATTTTATCTCCTCACAGGACATAAGACCATTTTACCACCATTTTCCTGATATTGCCACTGGTGAGAGACAATTTATTCAGTTAAGTGAGTGCTCAGTAAGAACCTGCGGTGGCTGAATTCCTGTCCCAGCCCCAGCTACTTTCTAAATGACTTAATGAAGACAATATGTTCAGCAACACCAAAGATCTCTTTTTAATGACTTAGCTCTCAGGGCCCTTTAGTCACAGAAGATAAAGAAGTCAAAGAAATGGGTTTAATGTGTTCTGTGTCCCAGGAAGAAAGCAACCTGTGCTTTCTCTTCATTGTTAGCTGGAAAGCAGTGTCCAAGGTAACCAGAGCAGCAGTCCTTCTACACTGCTGGGCAGAGCAGGTCAAATAAAGAGAAGTCAGTTCACAGAAAGAAAGGAAACCACTTACTCCTGTGAGTGGAATTTATGACACCTACCTTTGGGAATATATCCTGAAGAAACCAGTCATGGATATAAGCAAAGACACAGCCAGAAAGATGTTCATTGAAGTGCTTGCTGTAATACTAACAGGTGTGGGTAAATTTGATGTGAGAGATTGAAAAAGTATTTAAACAAATAATGGGAATCCTAAACATTCTATTTATTGAGGGGGTTCTTGGGAGTGCAGTGTAGAAATAAAATGTCTTATATGGACCAAGGATGAAAATGCTGCATGAACTGATGAGTATGATTAACTCAAACCCCACAACAGAAAACAGAAGAGAATGAAAGCAAAATTCCCAAATGCTCTTCTCCCACACTGCTGGGGCCCATGAATCCCTGACAGCCACATAATGCAAAAGGGGTGGTGATGCACTGTACGTCTTCCTCTTTGCCCTCTGATTAGAGCACTGGAGCCAAGGCTGTCAGTCTAAGAAGGGAACGTGAGACACCTTGAGCTGAGCTGACTCCAGCAAGGGCTCGTCTAACCCTCAGTCTATTGCTGGGCCATCTTGTCCTGCTGCTGTTCATGGTCTCCAACATTCAGAGGTGCTTCTGATTTACAGACGAGGAAACTTTTCATCAGACAGCAGAACCACACACTAACCCTCTATCTCAGTAAAACCATGGATTTAACCCATTTTACAAATGGTCTGGTCGCCACATTCAGGCATCAAGCCCCGTTCAGCCTATGGATTGTAATGAACGGGAAAGCCTTGTGTCTCAGGTACAGTAGCACTGGACAAGTAAATGTGCCCTTATATTGAGGTGCTAGAGACCCTGCTCCTTTGCAGTGCCCCCAAGAAGTATACTTGGATGCTGAGGAGATTAAAAATTAAAAGCTTTGGCCTTCAAGAGAGAAATATTCTCATGTCCACAGTTGGCATAGAAAAGGTGAAGTCCTCCATCTTCAAATAGACCATGTGGCCCTGGACACCAAGCAACTCTGTGATGACTATTCTAAATCGAAGACTAGGTCTGCCTTCCTGTTTACCAAGTTACCATCCATGTCTGCCGATTCTTGCATCACCCTGGGGAAGAGAAGGGACTCCCAAACACAACTATGATTATATTTACTATTAGCTGGATGGCAGGCTCAATGCTCATTAAAACTGTTCTATCTAGAGAAACACGTCACTTCCTGTACCTGACAGTTGAGGAATAAATCCATGCTGACAACTTTGTGGGGGGTTCCAGTGAGGACTCTAGGAGTTCTTGTATAGAACAAGTCTTGTGTCCTTGAGAAGCTACGAAGGGAAACTATTCTCGCAAAGTATGCATGAATGCATTTAGAGCAGATCCTCTCTGTTCCAAGTTGAAGATCAAACTGCCTTCAGTAAAAGGCAAACCTCTCTGTATTTGTCTTGCTTTTTGAGAGGATAGGCATTCCATCTCCAGTTATGTCCAGGACAAGAATTCATGACTAATAACCCAAACTTCAATTAAAAAAATACATTAAAAAATAAAAGTTATGGCATGGTTGGGGATAGAACAAGGAACAAGAGAGGCATAAAACAGAAAAGACAATCTGGCCAAATAAGAAAGTGAGCATAAACGGCCTACTTCTCCTCTAACACTCTTTCCCCTCTTCCCCTGGCCATCTGGCCCGAGGAAAGGCAGAGGGAGAAAGTGAAGAGCAGCGTATTCAGTAACGTCTGCACTTAGATCGACCAATCCAGTTTGGAGAAACAGGAGTCGTGTTGCCATTTGCCACCCAAAGTGAAAATGGAAGTATTCTTATTTAGTCATTTGAAGCCACTGTTCAAGTTCATTGTTTAATGGAACAGCAAAATCCTTGATGATCAAAGTAGGCTGCCAATCACGATTATGAAAATGCTATTGCATATTATTCCCTTGCTACAAAAAAAAAAAAATCTATAGGAACTAAGAGAGCAGGAAAGATAGTGAAAGAAAGAATACACAAGAGAAAAGGAAAAAGAAGCTTCGGGATGATACGAAAGAGATAAAGAAGAATAAAAGAAAAAAAATGTCTATCCAGGTGTCGTTGAAATTACATTCTCTGTCCCTGGCATCTCTGATAATTATTGGTTTAAGTGTTTCTTGAGTTTCTCTATTGAAATTAACTTCCTTAAGCACTTTTTGTTTGAACATTGCCCTGGCATCAGGCATGGGTTAGACATATAGTCAAATGCACATAGTTGAAGGTAAAGCTGGTTTCCTTCTGACGGTGTGTTCCCACGCTCCCCAAAAGATTGTGCCTGCAGGACAAGCAGGATACTGAAACGCTGTGTTTGCTGGAGTTTCTTCATTTGTACCTGCTCTCCCATTTTCTCTTTAAGCATGCTTGGACCATTTTTATTGTTGGGACACTCATGAATGAGGGAATCAGGACAGAAAAAGCAGTGGATAAGCAGTTTCCTCTTGCCTTTTTGAACTACTGGTATTTCTATGCTATGAGGCGAACTGAAGTTTTGAGGCAGGAAAGGCTTTTCTTTTTTCACTTTTTAAAGATGGCACAGTGGTAATCCAGTGATTAAAGCTCATTGTCTGAATGATAAAGCTTCTGGTCTACTGGGTCCCGCCATTGTCACAGCTCCTTCTGATTCAATTAGGGCCAGAACACTGGGGGATTTCTGCCCAGTTTCCGTGGACCTAAGACTTTTATTTTTATCACATACTAACTTGGTTTTAAACAAAGCTTTGAAGCTTCCCAGGGCTAATCTTTAATGAAAATGGAGAGGCAAATAAAAAAGGCTGAAATGAAGTCCAATGAAAGCAGCAAAAGCACTAATTCAGGGAGGGTGGAAGGAGATAAAAATGAAAATGGACTTTAGAAGAGGCAGGGATAGATTCAGTAAAAAGAAATATTCAAAATTTAACAGTGATGAGATTAGTTAAAAGAGTTTGGCTTGCCACTTTATTAATTTTCTCCCCTGCCTGAAGTATTTTAAAAAGGAAAAGATTAAAGATACCAACAAGAAATCATTAAATTACATGGTTAGCAGGGATTGAGCAATGCTACTAAAGCTGAGACTATAAAAGCCATTATATAAGCCCTTCTTGTTCCTCATTCTTCATATTTTCTGGAAATACCTTATCATTGAAAAAAAAAAAATCCACACTGATCCCAATCCAAAATAGATTGTTTTTAGAAACCATGAAATCTGACCAATCTGATTAGGTTTATGAAACAAAATACAGTCCTATAGGTTAGTTTTGAGAGACTAGTGAAAAATTATATATTTTGTCCTAAAAATCTAGGAGTTTAGCCACTAATAAATTATAACCAGGTTGAGATTAACCATGGATGGACAACATTGTGTTCCACATAGCTCAATTCAAGTTCTTTAAATGAACAAAGGAGCATCATACATTGGGACCAAGTTATAAAAATCTGACCTTATTTGAGTTGGTTAAAAACTTACCACAGAATTCTTGGATTTTTCATGATAAGTGAGCTTTGAGTTCCCCCAAATTACAGCATATGGGTGATTTTTCTTACAAACCTAATCTTTTCTCTGTCTTCTTCTTCCTGGGTAGCAAATATCTTCCACTGGAAGTGGGCAATGATGTTACTGCGGTTGTGAATAGTTATAATTCGCTGGCTGGACAGAGATATGTAGGTTTTCTCAAGGATCAAGGAATTCCTGTCCAGCCTTATATTCATGTCTATGGCAGCTCCATACAGAGATAAAAAGACTTTTTCACCTAGAAATTAACAAAGTACAAAGACACTTTGAGATTTATTCTAGAATGACTACTAGGTCACTTTTTCCCCAAGGTGAAGTTACAGGACAAGCATTAGACATTTCATTCTCCGCTCCCCCTACCCTGCAATCAATCCAGAGATCAGACATGATCAGAAAACTTAAGTATTATGTTTGGTGAAGTTATGGAGAGTCAAACTATATAAATTGTAAAAACCATATAAATTGTTATAGTGGGTGTTACATTTTCTTCTTTGTAATTTTTTAGAAGATTTTTATTTATATATTCAAGAGAGAGAGAGAGAGCGTGCACAGAAGGAGCAGGGGGAAAGGGACAGGCAGACTCTGCACTGTGTGTAGAGCCCAGCACTGGGCTCCATCTCATGACCTGAGCGAAAACCAAGAGCCAGATACTTAACCGACTGAAACACCCATGTGCCCCTTTTTGGTAATATTTTTAAATCCTATAGCCTGACCACAAGGGTACCTGTGTTCTAGAATATAACCATTTGTCTCTTCTTTATCCCAAGCATGAGCTGGCATTCTGACTCTTAAAGTAACTGTACCTGTACCAAATATATCTAGGAAGAGCTGCTCAGCATGCAAGGATCGAAATCCTATCCAAAGGGGATCAGAAAGAAAGAATTGGGGCACCTGGGTGGTTCAGTGTGTTACGCCTCTGCCTTTGGCTCGGGTCATGATTCTAGGGTCCTGGGATAGAGCCCCACATCTGGCTTCCTGCTCAGTGGGAAGACTGCTTCTCCCTCTCCCACTCCCCCTTCTTGTGTTCCCTCTCTTACTGTTTCTCTGTCAAATAAATAAAATCTAAAAAAAAAGAATAACTTCATTAGTTAAAAAACAAAAAACAAAAAACACACAACTATTTAAAAGGAATCATTTCCTTAAGCAGTAATTAAAACAAAAACGAAACATCTACATACTATATCTAGGTAGTAGTTACACAGAAAAAAAACCAAAATATTAAGACCAAGGCTATGTGTAAATTTTAAAAATCTTAATGTTAAGAACACCTTTATTCAGCATAGTAATTTAAGTTCCAAATTTCATTCAAGATGCACCAATTCCCTTGATTCCAGGTAAAACATGAGGCCCCTTGGGCTTCCGAGAAGATACAAACATACAAACTATGTTCTACCTGATCTCTGCGATGTCATGAGGGTGCCTCACTCTGCCATAAGAGTAGAAAAAGGAAATACTTAAACACCAGGAAGGTCCTGTGCTGCTCTAAGTTTAATCAGCACCCAGAAAGCATAAGCACTTGTACCTTATTTTTTAGCAAACATTTCTGCTCCATTCACCATTGTATTAACCAAGCAGGTACTTAGTAAATTAATAATGTTTTATAGAGTGCAAACATCCTTTATGCTCTATCACTTTAAATACAGAAAAGCTTTGAACACAGAAGAAAATATCCAGGCATTTGACTCTAAAATTTTAAATTTTTATTTAAAAATATATTTTTTTAACTTCACATTCAAATACCATAAAAGCATGCATGCACTGTGAAAATAAAATGTCTTCTCCCCCTCACTCAATCTTAGGCCAGACTTTCAAAGGTAAGAGCTGTTAATATTTTCATGTACTCCCTTGCCAAATCAAGGTATGTACTCTTGACAATATTTAAACTTTCTGATGAGCTAAGCTTAATAATATGATAAGTGAGAAATCATTGTTTTGCTTAATTTGCATAGTCTTAATTATGGATGATATTGATTTTCTCATAGATTAAAGAACTTTAAAACACCTTTTTCTGTGAGATGCCTTTTATAGCCTTGTTCATTTTCCCTTTGAGAAGTTTACCTTTTGCATATCGATTTGTGAGAATTTTTGATATGAAAAAATTAGCTCTTTGTTATTCATGTTGCAATTTTTTCCTCCATTAGATATTTGAATTTCTGTATGACTTTTTTTTTCAAGTTAAGTCTCTTTTCTCTTAGTCTTTATGTAGTCTAATTCTTTTCTTTATGACTTTTAAAAATAAGTTTATGTTTTAAAATTTTTAAATTACATTTTGAAACTCAACTTCCACCTTCCCTTTAAAAGCGGCACCTTTCTTAAAGAAACTAAGGAGACCATAAATAGGTCTGGCTTGATGTACTTTTTAAAATGAGACATAGCTAATTTTCTTTTTCTAGCAAAAATAAGGTAGGTTAAGTTAATGGGATTTTCTGCTAAAATAACTTAAAAATCTGGACAAAATATGAACAAACATCTTCTTAAAGTCACTTCAGAACCATTGTCACATTAAAGAACTACCAGGCCAAAATTAAATGAAAAAGGGACCAAAGAGATCATTGAGCATGGTAGAAAGTTTTGACCCACAGATATGGTACTCTTGGCAATGTTGAGCTATTCCTGTGCAGGCAGGAAGGATGGAAATCAAAACCCTAAGTCTAAAGAAAGGGAGACTTAAAGCAAACAGAAACACTTTATCCACAATAACTTATCCTCAAAGGACTGTACCCTCAAGATGAGTTTGAATTAGAAGCAGACTAGCCCTAATTCAGAGTCAAATACTATGCTGGAATGTCTGTGATTGAAGAGAATTTCAGTCCTTGGATTTGGTGATCATGGACTGGTTTCACTCTCAGAAACCTAACAGAAGTAACACACTTCATGTTGGAGGAAAGAAATTTCAAATTTTTAACATTTTTTAAAATACACATTCAAACATAACGAGGCATGCAAAGAAACAAAGCTCCATTTGGTTGAACTGGCAAATGTAAGAAAGACAAAATGATATTAACAAATTATTATACACTAGAATCATCACATACAGATGGTAATCTAACTGTGTCTAAAGAAACAAAGGAAGACCTTGGAGCTATATCCAAGGAGTGGGAAATCAAACAAAGATCTAGAAAACTTGAACAAGAGCCATACTAGGCTCTTATAGAAATAAAATAAAATCACCTAAAATTTTAAATCTCTAAGAATAAGATTAATAAAATAATTTTAATAATTTTATGAAAAAATAGTCAACTGGACCATGGTTCAGAAAATACAAAAGGCAATATGAAGAAATAAAAATACATGAAAAATGAACAATGAATGAATAAAATAGTAGGCAAATGGAGCGAGAAGGTATAAGTGTTTAATTGGAAACTCAGAAGGAGAGGAAAGATATAATGAAGCAAAGACAATATTTCAAGGGATGAGGGTTAAGAGTTTTCTATGGTCGATTGAAGGCATCAGTTTACAATTCAAAAAGCCCAAAGGAATGTCAAGTGGAGAAACTTAAATACATGAATATATTGTAGTGAAACTAAAGAAAATCAAAGACAAAGGGAAAGTCCTAAAAGCAGTTAGAGGAAAAGGCATATTATCTTCAAAGGACCCATGGTTAGAATTACAGCTAACTTTTCAAATCAAACAATGGAAACTGAAAGGAAAATGGAATGGCTTCTTCAATGTGATGAAGGGGGAAACAATGCCAACCAGAATTTATAGTTTTTCAGACTTTGTTTGTCTACAAACATTTTTGTTTTATCTTCATTTTTAGGAATATTTTAAATAGGTTAAAGAATTATAAATGAGCACTGTTTCTTTGCAGCACTTGAATAATATCACTGTCTTTTGGTTTCCATAATTTCAGCTGAAAACTTTGCAGTCAACATTATTAGTGTGCCATTTAAGTAATGTGTCTTTTTTTCTGCTGACTCCTTTTGTGACATTCTTTTTGCTTTAGTTTCCAGCAGTATTTGAACTAACAAGGGTTTGCTGAGCTTTATGAACTGTGAATTATTGTCATTATCCTTTGGGAACTGGTAGAATTAAAACATAGTATAAAGTCTCAGTAATTAAGACAGCTTATAAAAAAGACTGATGGAATAAAAAGTCAAAACAGGCCCAAATACATGCTAGAATTTATTATAGTATAAAGGCAGCAACTCAAATCATTGGTATAAGAATAAACTTTAAAAAAAAAAAAAAGCACTATTTGGACAACCTGATAGCCATATGGAAAAACATACCTCACATCTAGCAACAGAATAAATGCCAAATTAATAAAATATTTAAGTGTTTAATATGAAACCATAAAAGTAGAACGACACACAGAAAAACTCTTTTGTAACTTTTGGAGGAGAAAGTTTTCTAACCATGTCTCAAAATCCAGATTACTCTAAAAAATATTAAGAAATGTTATTACATAAAAAGGAAAAAAGAAATTTGGGGGGCCTGGGTGTCTCAGCTGGTTAAGTGTCTGACTCATGAACTCAGCTCAGGTCTTGGTCTCAGGGTTGTGAGTTCAGGTCCTGCATTGGGCTCCACACTGGGCGTGGAACCTACTTAAAAAAAAAAGAAGAAGAAGTAGTAAAGAAAAAATAAATTTTGAATGCTATAGAAACTTAAGTAAAAACAAAAGAAAAAGTGGTCAAAATGTTTACAACTCATATCTAAAATAAATTAAATCTCCAAATATGTAAATAAGTCTTAGAAATCAATATGACAATCCAGTACAAGAATGGAAGAGAGTTGTAAGAAAAGAAATATACAGGTCCCCTATATGTGTTAAAAGATGCTCAACTTCTCTCATAATAAAAGCGACACAACTAAAGATGTATCTATATACCATTTCCCCCAAACACAATGGGTACAATAAAAGTTTGAGAACATAATCTGTTGCCATGGAAATGCAAAGTGGTACATTCTTCCTCCCTCATGGAATGAGTTGGGTGACATGGATTAAATATCTATCAAGCTTGCAAAATAACTTATCCTCTGGCCCTCTTCTAGGAATTTATCCTGTCGACAAGTGAGAACAAGATCAAGAGTATTCATTAAAACACTGACCTTAATAACAACAGAGAAGAAACAGCCATAGTACCCACCAAGAGAAGACTGGCTAAATTATCTGTGCTACACCTAAAAGGGGAATGCCATGCAGGTGTACAAGTACAGGATTTATGATTAAGTGGAAAAAGTAAGGTTTAGAACAATTCACATAGCATGCTATTTTTAGGTAAGGAGGGACAATAAGAATCTGCATTCATGTCTGCATCTATGTGCACAGAACACCAGAATAAAGTTAAGAGCTGGGTGGGTGAATGAGGCAAAGTAGAAATGACACCTTTCAATATATATTTTTAAGACATTGCTTTAATTTTTGAATACAGGAGTACATTACTTATCCAAAACTTTAACATAAGAAAAGATTACAGGGTCTTCAGGAAACATGGGAAAGCTTCAGATAACACTACTAATGAGAGAAATATAAAATAAAATACTATTCCATAACCATCAGATTAACAAATATCAAATAGTTTGCCAGTGCTGTTTTGGAACTATGTCATAAGGATGTGGGAAAACAATTTCCATATAATGCTGATGAAAATACAAATTAGTACAACCACATGACTGACCAATTTATATTCCAGGAAAGCTCAATATACACCTGATCTGTAACTTTGCAATTTCCCTTCTTAAAGAAAATCTCCTACAGCTGCATAAGACATATACAGAGTTATTCATTGTGGTATTGTTTGTAATAGCAGAAAACTAGGAAGAACATCCTAATATCCAATAGAAGAACAGATTATAGCATGTCCACATGTTGGAGTGTGTTGCATCAGTTAAAATGAATCAGAGCTATATGGATCTATGCGTTTAGATCTTCAAAATGTAGTGTTGAATGAAAAAGTCAAGTTGGGAAATGGTATATACTGTATGATATCATTCATGTGAAGGTTAAAACTACTCGAACAGAATGCCTGGATGGCTTAGTTGGTTAAGTGGCTGACTCTTGATTTCAGCTTAGGTCATGATTTCAGGGTCACGAGATCGAGCCTCGTGTAAGGCTCCTCACTCAGCGTGGAGACTGCTTGTCCCTCTCCCTCCCCCTCTGCTCCTCTCTCTGAGCCCTCTCTTGTGCTCTCTTTCCCAAATAAATAAAAAATAAATACTCTTTTTTAAAAAACTACTCGAGACAATAACATATATGATATATAGATAGATAAATATGTAAAAATACCATAAAAATGAGCCAAATACAGCTCCTCTAAGAAGCCATAGGAATCAGATCAGGACAGAGTAAATGAGATAACTTCAAATCCGTACTCAGTTTAGTTATCCATAAAATAAAACATCTGAAAGAAATGTGTATAGCAAAATGTTGAGATGCGTTAAACATAATCATTGTTGATTATATTACTTCTGTGCTTCTGTTGTGATTTGAAATATTTCATTGTTTAAAAGTCTAATCAAGGAAAAAGATCCAAGGGCTTATTTAGTTCATACAAATCTCAGGGTCAGAGGGACTAATGTCATCAATTTGAGTTGCTCACTGCAAAACTCTTGCTTCTAGAAATATAGCAAAAACCACTACACTCTT
Source organism: Mustela erminea (assembly GCF_009829155.1). NCBI lineage: Eukaryota > Metazoa > Chordata > Mammalia > Carnivora > Mustelidae > Mustela > Mustela erminea. The sequence goes on along the minus strand of NC_045632.1, from coordinate 47,624,839 downwards.
TTTGAAAACCGTCTAATATTGACTTTTTTTAATCCATCTTCCAAAAATCATCAGATCCACAAAGTAAAGGAAGCAATAACTTTTGTCTCCACAACTTTAGGAATATGACTTGATTTGTCCACCCACTCTCATGAAGACAACCTTAGAAAGGGCTCCCAAACCCTAGCTACTTAGAAAACTGGTTGGATGAAGGGAGGTTATGCCTGCCAGAGTGGACAAGGTTGCTGTTCCCCAGCATTGGTATTTTTGTCTCGTTGGAGTGCCTGTTCCCATTCGGCTTCCGATTTGGTTTCTAGCGTTGAATGTTGTGATCACTGCAGATGAGGTTAGCCACTGTCATTTATTATGTCCTAGTAAAAATGTTTTCTGGAAGTCTCATTAGCTCTTGTTAGTTTTGCTACTATCAATCAAGCAAAACAAAAGAAAAAAATGAACAAAACTAAGTTTACCAAAAAAATACGAAGCTAGCTATATACACAATATATTTCATACTGTGGTTTCAGTACTTTCAGACAACAGAGGGCAATAAATAAAATATATGAGTGGAGCCATAGATTCTCTAGGAACTAGCAAGTTGGTGAAAAGAGTGTTTTTCATTTCCTGGTCACAGCAGGGTCAAATTCACCCATGCAAGTGAATTGCTGAATCAAATTTCTTTAGAAGTGCTCTTTCTTTGAAAGGTGCAGGAAACAACTTCCAAGATTTGCTTGACTGAGCTCACCCAGCAAATCAGTGGCAATGTCAAAGTCAGTATTCTCCATCTCCATAGAAGGCAGTGGAGGATTACAGAAAGTATGCTGGCCTCAGAGGATGCCAAAGACCTGAGTTCAAGTTCCAGCTTTACTTAGGTGGCTAGTTTTCAATGTCTCTGAACCTCAGTTTATTCATCTCTAAAATAAAGGGAGTTGCATAAATGCAGAGAATAATCTGGTGATTGCAGCAAAAGGGGTGGTGGGAGTGAAGTAGGTGAACGGGGTCTAGAGGTAAAAACTTCCAGTTATAAAGTAAGTCACAGGAATAAAAAGTACGGCATAGGGAATATAGTCAATCGTATTGCATGAATTTGGAATGGCGACAGATGGCAACTACACAAGTGTTTTGTGATGTGTATAAATGCCCAATCACAATGTTATATACCTGAAAACTAATATAACACTATGTGTCAACTATACATCAAAAGATTTTTTTAAAATAAAATAAAATAATGGGGTTAAGAGATGTCCTCTAATGTCCTTTTAAATGTGAACACCTCATGACTCGAGTCTTCACTTGCTATGTAATTGACAGAAACCTCATTCCAACCTCCTAAACAATCTTGACCATCTGTGCATCCAAACTTGTGCTATTCCCTATCCTAAGGTATGGAAGAAGAAATGAAGAAAAGGAAATAGTCAAGGAATGTTTCCATTGCCTCTGAAGCCATGTTAAAACATTTACTCTTTTACCATAACTATGTTTTGCTAGGTTTTCTAATTATAGCAGCACACACTTATAATTAATCATAATAATCCCACAGCTGAAACAAAGCTTATGCAGGGAGGGCTGCACCAGTATATTCAGATACATATTATTTAGTAGTTTCAACTGTGAGCTAACATATTGCACTCAATTACTTGCTATGTTCTATTTTGGTATTCCTTTCTTGGCCTTTAGGAGGAAAAAAAGGTCTTCTTTATGGTTTATTAGAGTACAATACATAAATGACTATAAAGCTGTCCTTTGAAGTACTAATATTATGATTACTTTTATCTTTAATAATAATACATCATGATGTCTTTGGGGGAAAAGAGCCTATTTGCCAACTTCTGACTCCTGAATTGAAATATCTCCTCTTCAATAAGAGTCATAATACTTAAAAAATGCTGAGTAAGTGCATCAGCTCCATTTCCTGATTGTGCCAGTGGTTAATGTCACCTCTAAGATGACAGCAACCTCACCAGGCATTGAATAAAAAACACTTTTATGCTCTTACTTCTAGGGTTCATTCTGGTAACCAAAGGTTTAATAAGAATATGTTTTTCCTTAAAGCCTGTTTTAAATACTAGTATCTCCTTGAACCCCTAGATTACCTAAAGTTTCTCAATACCCAGTTAAAGAGTGCAAAACTTAAGCAGTTAACCATTTATTAATCTTTTAAGAGTCAAATAATATTTTCACATCTCAGTTTTATTGAAAATGATAGAATTAGTTTACTCAACTATTTTGTTTCTGGTTTTGTTCTACTTCGTTTTTAAGAATGTAGTCTTGACTAATTGTGTTCTTAATCTCTTCCGGAAGAATCGGTTTGTAAAAGGTATCAAGTTACTTCAGTTCTTCTCTTTTAGACTATTATAAAAAGGTAACAAAATCATTTCTGTGGTAAAATCAATTTCCTAAACAAACTTGGTTTCACCACAGAAAGGCATATACAGAAGAAAGCACAGAAGAGTTCTGGTTCAGGTAAACACTGATGAGTAAAATACTAGATATTGGTGAAATTTACACTCAACCTCCTTGATTCTAGAGCACTGGTTCAAACTCTGGTTGATGAAAAAGAAAAATCTCCTAGCTGCATTTAATCAAGAATTTCTATCCAATGGAGGACCAGCAACTGAAGGGCATAAACATAACTGTTAGAAATGTGATTGAGTACTTCCCGCTGAGGATTATCAATGTTCCTCCTTTTGGAACATCGTTTGAGGAAGTATGAAAAAAAATCCAAGAGAAATTTCCCTCCTCAAATCAATTCATACTTGAAACAGCTGCAGAACATTCAATCAGATGCTTATTTAGTGAAATGAGAAGGCAATGATCATGGCTGCCTGGAAAAGCTCCATGATTGTGTTTAGACAGTCATTACCGTTTTTCACTAATGAAAGGTTATAGGTTCCGGTCATTGATAACCCACAATAAAGATGAAAGCATATTCTTATCAGCAGTTCATTTCATGTAAAGAAAAATGCTACAAGATAGCTTACCTCTATCTGCATCTTCAGAAAATGACTGTGAACCAAAGTTGACGCCATAACCTCACAGTGTGGAAGTCAACATTGCCATGGTGATTCAATTTCAATACACGAATACTTGTTTCCTTTGGCACACGACTATAAATGCAAGTATGGGTGTCAACTCAAATACTTACCCAAAAGTTAAAATACAGATTGAAGGCCAGTGAGAGCTGCATTTCACAGTCAATAAATTAAGGGAGTAAAAGTACCTAGATAGTGACTTGAGAGATTATAGAGGTGATCTACTCTGGTGGAAAAAGCACTGCACAGCAGATTACTGTCTGAGCCTGGGCTTTAATTGTGTTTCTGCTACTCAAGCAAACTTGGAAGCCACTTGGTTTCTTTTCTTTCCTTTTCTTTTCTTTCCTTTTCACTTGGTTTCTTAAAGCTTCAGTTTTTCATTTGTAAAATCTAGATTTGATTATTAGTTAAGTCTTCTCTCAAGCTTTGATTCTGTTGCGCTATGGAGCATTCTAAACTGTTGGTCTCAAAATCCAACCAAATAAAATTTTTGACATTATACCACCACCCTATGTATACTTGTTCATTTATAATTATATTATATACTACGGGTACGTATATACATATACATACATATGGGTACTAGAGTACTAGGACTAGAGTACTCATATGTCAAATATTTTAAAAATATGATTCAAAATGAGCTAAAGATGAAAGATATTTTAAAGATAATTTGGTATGCTTATCAACAATTATGTTTATCAACAAAAATTGACTATGCTTCATTCTTTTTTAAACTCCTGATTTAAAACACTTTGTGATAAAGTAATCCAAACATAATTCTAAGGCCACATTTTTTCCAATACTTAATTTTAGGGGCTGACATAAATGAAAATGATAACTCACAAAGATATAGAGATCCAGATGGAAGAAATTTATCATTGATTGAATTTATTAACACTCATATTCTTCACTTTCACCCACTATTAACACTAACAACACAAAGGCATTTATTGAAATTCAAGAATAAAAAAAGAAAGGAAGAAAGGAAGGGAGGAAGGAAGGAAGCCAGAAGACACAAATTACCAATATCAAGAATGAAAGAGGAGATCTGCTATAAAACCTGCAGACATCACAAAGCTTAGGGTTTTTTGTTTTCTTTTGTCTTTTAAAATTTTTATTGTGTTATGTTAGTTACCATAAAACAAATTATTTTTTTTTAACAGGAATTGTTTTGTTTTGTTTTTTTAAGATTTTATTTATTTATCAGAGAGAGAGAGGGGGAGAGAGCGAGCACAGGCAGACAGAATGGCAGGCAGAGGCAGAGGGAGAAGCAGGCTCCCTGCTGAGCAAGGAGCCCGATGTGGGACTCGATCCCAGGACGCTGGGATCATGACCTGAGCTGAAGGCAGCTGCTTAACCAACTGAGCCACCCAGGCATCCCAAAACAAATTAGTTTTTGACGTAGTGTTCCAAGATCCACTGTTTACATATAACACCCAGTGCTCCATGCAACAAGTATCCTCCTTAATAACCACCACCAGGCTCATCCATTCCCCGACTCCCCTCCCTTCTTAGGGTTATTATGAACATTATATGCCAACAAATTTAAATTTTTAGATTAAACAGAAAATTTTCTTTAAAAAGTTTACCAAAAATTACACAAGGAAACAAAACAGAAACACCTTAGTAGATCTAAATGTACTAAATAAACTGAATAACTGAATAACTAAAAACCTCCCAAAAAAGGCTCTAGGCCCAGAGAGCTTGAAAAGTGAATTTTCCAAACCCTTAAAGAAGAAATAATATGAATATTATAAATGACAACACTTGTAGAGAATGAAAAAGTAGAATAATTCCCAACTTGTTTTATGAGACTGATTCATTTTTTTCAGACCAAAGACGAAGCCATTGCATGAAAAGGTGAAATAATATATGACCATCTCAACAAATGCATAAGTAATATATGAAAGTCAACACCCATTCAAAATTAAAGTTCTTAGAAATCTAGAGATGGAAGGAAATGTTCTTAATCTGAAAGAGAGTATCCATTAATAGCATCATACTAAATGATGAAACAGTGAGAACTTCCACTCTGAGACTGAGAACAAGAGAAGGATGTTTGCTGTCATAATTTCCATTAAACTCTGATAAAGGCCTAGCTGTGCAAGAAAGAATAAGAAATAAAAGGCTTAGGGCACCTGGGTGGCTCAGTGGGTTAAAGCCTCTGGCTTTGGCTCAGGTCATGATCCCAGGGTCCTGGGATCGAGCCCCGCATCGGGTGCTCTGCTCAGCAGGGAGCCTGCCTCCCTCTCTCTCTCTCTGCTTGCCTCTCGGCCTACTTATGATCTCTGTCTGTCAAATAAATAAATAAATAAATAAAAGCTAAAAAAAAAAAAAAAGAAAGAAATAAAAGGCTTAAGGACTGAAAAAGAATAAAACTATCATTATTTGTAGAAGTCCTGTGTATATACAAAATCCAAAATCACCTACAGATAAAGTAGGAGTTAATAAGTTAATTTATCAAGGTTTGAAGATATAAAAGATCAATATACAAAATACAACTCCTTTTTGATATGCTCCCAAAATTTAGAAAATAAAATTAGAAGAAACATACCTCTCCAGCTATAAAGGAAGTGATAAACTGTACTTCATCAAAATTAAATTCTTTTGCTAATGAAAGATACTAGTAAGAAAATTAGAAAGATAATCTACTTTTAGGAGATACTTGTAATAACTGTTTCTGAAAGGCATGTATTGGGAAAAAAAAAAACAACAAAAAGCCATGAGTCAATAACAAAAGTTCAAATAACCTCCTAAAGTATAAGCAAAAACTCTGAATACACACTTGAGAATAGAATACATAAAAATGGTCTAAGCAAATGAAAAGATACTCAACATCATTAGTCACTGGAGAAATGCCAATTAAAAACAAAATATTAAAAAAAAAGCAAAATATATAGGCTTTTGTTTATATTTGGCTAATAATAACTCTGCAGCTAGGATGACTAAAATTAAAAGATCGACAATGACCCAGAGTTAATGAGAATGTGGAGTAACCAGAAGACCTATCTACCACCTGGCTTGGTGAGGGGGTGCTATGGTTGGTCTTTAAAATGCTTCACCCACTTTAGAAAACTGGAAGCTTTTCAGAAAGTTAAAACATATACCGACTCTATGACCCAGCAACCTTACCCCTAAACATTTACCTGAGAAAAATAAAAACACATCCACACACACACACCCCCACACACACACAACTTGTACAAGAATGGTTATTCGAGCTCTATTCATAATAATCCCAAACTTCAAACAAACTAAAGTTACATTAACAGGAGAACAAATAAACCATGGATAAGCCTACAGTGGGAAACTGCTCACGGGTAAAGAAGGGAGTTTGCTACACACACCTCATGAATACATCTCCGAAACATTATGTTGAGTGAAAGAAACCAGACACAAGAGACTATATACTCTATGGAGCATATTTATTTGAAGTCCAAGAACAAGCAACACGACTATAGGGTGAGAGGATGCAGAATGTCTGGGACGGGGATGGAGGGACTGACTGGAAAGGGCATGAGAGGACCCTGAAGCCAGGGATGTTCTCTATCCTTAACGGAGTGGTCATTACACAGGTCTTGCCAAAACTCACCAAACTGTACACTGAAGAACTGTGCATCTTATTGTATCTAGATTATATCTCACTAAAAAATGTAATGAAGATTACATAATAAATATGTAAATAATAAACATAAAAAATAAGGCTATAAAGGAATAAACCTAACCACAATGTTCAAGACTTCTGCCCAGCCACACTACTGCTGAGAGAAATTAGCAAAAACCTAAATACGGAGAGATAAACCACATTCATACTATACTACACAGAGAGCGTTATAGGACAGTAGGAAAGGATGAACTACTCCATAAGTCATGCTGAATGATGTGAAAAAAGACATAGAGTCAGTTTTAAGCAGCAAATTAAACTGGAGACTGAAATAACTAAAATAGCTGATAAAAATAGTTTTTAAACTACTTTAAAATCCATCACTAACCCTATCAGAAAGTAAGAACATCAAAGTGAAAAATTCCAAGAAATATTGTAGTGCCCAGGCTGTCTTTTGTCAGTTCTCTCTCAACAGTTCTCTGCTCTTCACCAAACCTAACAAAAACAAAAACAAAAACAAAAAACCCAACTCAGATTTAACCACTCCTCCAAGTCTTTATTTCCTTATGAAAGCGTGCATGCCTTGAGGAGATAGGCAAAGAGAAAGACTCCCTAAAAATCTGCTTTTTCTCCTTTTCCTGTTTCTGTTCTTACCAGAATCTGCACCCCCACCCCACTTAAAACATCCCTCAGTATATCCTCCTTGTAAGGGACAAGGAGTTAATGATTTCTCTAGAACAGATAACATCTAAGGAAGAACCAGATGAGAATGACCTGAGGAAGTCATCATATGCGCATTCCAGACCAGGGCTCCGGATATCTCCAGGCCAAGGCCCCCCTGGCTCCAAGGAATAAGACCTGGGCCTGTTCTAACCAGTTTCTGGATGCCTGAGGGGATATGCATACCAGACCCTGACAAAGACAAGACTCCCTCTTTTCCTTTCTGAGTCTCCCAGAATCTCCATCCATATCTGCTCTCTCCTTATCTTCAATAAACTGTGCTCTCACTTCCTGAGAGCTCGCATTTGATTTTCATCCTAGTGAAGCCAAGGACCTTCTTGGCTGATCTTGAGGAACCCCTCTGGCTTCCTGGACTTGGCCTGCATGCATCAAAGGAAAACTTACATTAAATAAATGTGTATGTTTTTCTCTTCTTAATCTGTCCTTTGCTACAGGGAGCCCAGCCAAAAGCTTAGAAGAGTGGAGGAAAACCATATTCTTCCTCCCCCAGAGATATCGTGGTTGAAAACCATCAGAACTAATAAAAAGCAAACTAACTAAATAAACAGATTTAATATATTTAAATGCTCAGAAACAGAATGAGAATGACAATGTTTAACATGCTTAAGAAATAAAAGGGAAACTTGAAGAATAAAAGAGTAGAAAGTAATCAGATTGAAGAACAGATTGAATCAAGAACCAAATAAAATTTCAGAAATGAAAATACTTAAAATTGAAAAATTAAAACTCAGCAGATGAGACTTCACGGAAGAGGGAATTACTGAATAGAGAAGAAAAAAGTATTCAGAGAAGTTCTACAAAGACAAAGAAATGGAAAAAGTACAGTAGAGGTTTAAAGGAATAAAAAATCAGGGCACCTGGGTGGTTGGTTGGTTAAGCTTCTGACTCTTGGTTTCAGCTCAGGTCATGATCTCAGGGCCCTAGGGTCAAGGCCCACATGGGCTACACACTCAGTGAAGAGTCTACTTGAGATTCTCTCCCTCTTCCTTTGCCAACATTCCTGCTTTCACGTTCTCTCTCTCTTTCAAATAAAACATTTTTAAAAATGTTAATCTCTTATTTAAAAAAAAGGAATAAATGAAAATAATAATAGACTAAGGAACAGAGTAACAGAGTAACTGATTGGAATTCCAGAACAAGATTACAGAAGGGAGAAGAGCCAAGAATCCACAAAGGGGGGAAATCAAACACAGTCCCTACCTCACACATATTCATACAAATATAAAATCAAAGATCAATCATTAATCTCAACAAAGAAGCTACAACTATTACTCTTTTAAAAGTAAACATAGAGTATGTCTGTGATCCTTGATAAGGTGATGATTTCCTAGCAAGAAGGCAAAGAGCATTAATCTTTTTTTTTTAAGATTTTATTTATTTATTTGACAGACAGAGATCACAAGTAGGCAGGGAGAGAGGAGGAAGCAGGCTCCCCGCTGAGCAGAGAGCCCAATGTGGGGCTCGATCCCAGGACCCTGAGATCATGACCAGAGCCGAAAGCAGAGGCTTTAACCCACTGAGCCACCCAGGTGCCCCAAAAAGCATTAATCTTAAAGGAAAATGCATCAATAATGCATTTTGATAATGTCAACATAATCAAAATTAAAAATTTCTGCTGCTGAAGAAATATGAAGGAAATGAAACGGGGGACACTACAGACTGGAAGAACATATTAACAATACACGTATCTGACAAGTGATTAGTGTTCAGAATACCAAGTTATAAAGTACTCTTACAAATTAATAAAAGAAAAAAACAACTCAATAAAAAATGAGCAAAAGACTTGAACAGACACTTCATTAAAAAAGATATATGAATGGCCAGTAAGCACAGGAAAAGGTCCTCAACATCATTAATCATTAGATAAAAACTAAAACCACTAGAAGACAGAGCTTCACACTACTAGTGGGTCTAAAATGAACAAGACAACACTATATGGTAGCAGGAAAAAAAGACGACGACAACTGTGTTTATCAGCAAGGATCTGAAGCAATCAGAAGTCTCAGGCTCTGCTGATGGGCCTGTAAAATGGCACAGGTACTTTGGAAACATTCATGTTCCTGATGTGTTATAAGTTATGCTTTTTACCTTTCTCTGCTGGGTTATATGGGTCAAAACTCTCCCCTTTTTGCTTAAGGTTTGCGTTGCTAGCAGCCAGTGAATCCTGACTTACACTGAAAGATAAGATACACAGGGGGTACCACTGGGTATGCATTGCTCTCTCAGGCAACGTGGAACTTGGACCACTTAACAAAGGGTTCTTAAGCACGGACTAGAGCTGCCCTGCTCAGAGGTGTGTCCACAAAAGCAACAACTCTGAACTGTGACCCAGATGTCATCTGTTGCTCTTTCCCTGGCTGTGCACTTGTGTTTTCTGCCTACAGTGCCCTCCAGATGCAGATAATCTGGGTCAATAAACACAAATGGGGAAAAAAGAAGTGAGAAGGAAATGAGAAAAATCATGAAATAATAAATGGCAATGTAAAATATTAATCTAACAACCAACTTTGGAGACTTCCCTAGCGTACATGCAGCCTACATGACCATCAATTAAATATTAGCAAAAAACAATGTATAATTTTCGTTATTGTACAGACTGGAGCCTTCAGAAAATGCTGGTAGCAATAGACACAGAATCACATTTAAGTAAGATGTTGTGCATTCTAAGGGTTAAGGCAAGTGGATCTTACGTAGACTGGTCAGCACACAGGAGACATTTTGAACTGGGATTTACATTTTTTTTAAACTTTAAGACAATTGCAGTAATAAATCAAATGGAAAATCCATGGGGTATTCAGTTACCATAATGTTTCATTTACATATAAATACAATTAAGCTACCGGTGTGACTTCAGGGTTTAGTTCCCTTTCTGAGAACTGTTATTTGTCAGGCTTTCAAGCATTGGAAAAACCAGTCTGGTGGGATTTATTTCTGGCTCAACATTATTTCTGTGGGAGACATTCATTCTTTGGTTCTTCACCTTATGGATCTTAGCTTAGCTTAAAGCAGCCAAAAGAACCATTTCCTATTTTGTTTCACCATATTTTCCATCCGACCTTTCTTTCTTTTTTTTTTTTTTAAAGATTTTATTTATTTATTTGACAGAGAGAGAGATCACAAGTAGGCAGAGAGGCAGGCAGAGAGAGAAGGGGAAGCAGGCTCCCTGTTGAGCAGAGAGCCCAATGCGGGGCTCGATCCCAGGACACTGAGATCATGACCTTGAGCCAAAGGCAGCGGCTTAATCCACTGAGCCACCCAGGCGACCCCCATCTGACCTTTCTTAACCTGTAGAACTTTTAACAAAGAAGGACGCATACCTGTGTCGTAATGAACGATAAGCCTTTTGCTGTGGCTGCCCGCAGTCTGCGGCTCAAAATCCACTTCCAGCTGCATGGACTCCCCCACATTTAGAGTTCCGGAAGATGGCTCCACGGAGAAAGGCCTGCAGCACACAGTGAGACACACTATCAGAGCCCATTCCTTTCTGGTGTGAGGGGGAGGAGGAAAGGATAAGGGAGTTCTTTTCTTTCTTTTCTTTTCTTATTATATTTTGTTGTTAGTCACCATACAGTACATCATTAGTGTTTGATGTAGTGTTCCATGATTCATTGTTTGTGTACAGCAGCCAGTGCTCCATGCAATATGGGACCTCCTTAATATCCATCACTGGGCTCACCCATCCCCCAACCCCCGTCCCCACTAAAACTCTCAGGTTGTTTCTCGAAGTCCACAGCCTCTCATAATTCTTCTTCCCCTCTGATTTCCCCTCCTTCGTTTTTCCCTTCCTTCTCCTAATGTCCTCGCTGCTGTTCCTTATGTTCCACAAATTAAGTGAAACCATATGATAATTGACGCTCTCTGCTTGATTTATTTCACTCAGCGTAATCTCTTCCAGTTCCGTCCATGTTGATGTAAAAACTGGGTATTCATCCTTTCTGATGGCTGAGTAATACTCCATCGTGTCTATGGACCACATCTTCTTGGACCATTTATCTGTTGAAGGGCATCTGGGCTCCTTCCATAGTTTGGCCGTCTTTGACATGGGTGCTATGAACATTGGGGTGTATGTACCCCTTCTTTTCACTACTTCTGTATTTTGGGGGTAAATACCCAGTAGTGCAATTGCTGGGTCATAAGGCAGCTCTATTTTTAACTTTTTGAGGAACCTCCACACTTTTCTCCAAAGTGGCTGCACCAGCTTGCATTCCCAGCAAGAGTGGAAGAGAGGTTGTGGAGGAAGGGGAGTTCTAGCACTGCAGGCACTAGAACAATTTGGTGATTCAGAAGTAAAGTACACTTCTCCCCTGACATGAAAGAACTTTGCTTTTAAGGTTAAAATAGCAGTATTAGACCAGCAGGTGTAAGAGAAACTTAAAGGATACAGTAATATTCTCGTTTGGGTCCTTGCTATTCAGCCGCTCTTTTAACATTCATGGAGTGATTCCAGGGGTCAGCCCTAAAACATGTCTGCAAATACTATAATTTGCAGAAGAAAAATACCTTCAAAGGGATAAAAAACCAAGTTTTGTGATAGGTCAGTGAAGAGAAGTTTTCATAATGGAAAACTCTGTGAGACTCCCGAAGATCACACAATCACGTGAGGATGACTTTAGGGCACTTTTAATAAAGGGTCTGCTTAACAGAAGGGGAAGGGGAACTACAAATGATACAATCCCCCAGGGTTATAAAGAGTTAAGCCATTATGACCTCTAGGCCCAAAGAGCCAAGGAGAAGGAGTGGTTTTGAAACCTACAGGAGTCCTATGAGAACGCTGCTGTACGAGGAGCAAGGACCTTTAGTCAAGAGAGACAGACAGTCAGTCCAGATGGCCTCACAGGGAAGACACTAGGGGACAAAGTGTCCCGACTTCACATCCTCTCATCTGGTCACCTGCTGGGACTCCCACTGGCTGAACCCAATCAGAAGCCAAAGGGATGGGAGCCTGTTGAGCCATGCCACGCAGGTCAGCCTCCTGGGTGACAGCAAGCTGGAGACTGGTGGAGAGCATTTAGAAAGGCAAACTGGGGATAAGTTCTACGCCTTGAAAATAGAATTTGTGCACGGACACATGATGGGGTGGTAGGGTGGCTTTGGGAACAGGAAATCATTTCATTTCATTTCCCTGGAAGGAAGTGGTAAGAGAGAAGCTGGATCTGATCATGAGGTACCTTAAATAACTTACAGAGTTCTTCCTTCTAAATAGAAAACCCAGCCCATTTAATTATTTTCATGGTCCATTTCACTTCTCTAAATTGCTAGTTTTTCAAAGTAATGTGTTGTACAATGTATCTGGCAGGCTACGTTTTTTCTGATTATTTACTTCTATCACCACTGTTTTTTAGTTCTATCCCTGAAATCTTCCCCTAGGTAATGAACTTCATGTCTGAAAGCCTAAACTTCTGTGAGGGTACAGAGCCATGGTGAGGGTAGGACATGGTGGTACCTGAGATCTTCTCTGCAGTGCTTCCCACCATGGGAAACTGTTTCTTTTCTCTGGGGCTCTCTATTTGGATCTCCCTCTACATTCACTTCCCATTCCCTTGTCCTTTTCCCACACCTATAGCCCCAGCTCTCCAGTGAACCGCAGGCACTGTGTAGAGGCTCTATGCGGGTAGTGGTCCCTAGCCTGAAGCCAACAGAAAAAGTTCAAAACTCAGCTCTGCCATGACCTTGGGGCAAGTCACTGAAGCTTCAGTCTCCTGGTCTATAAGATGAGGGTAAGGACAGCACCTACTCCGTAGGTTTGTCAGGTGGACCAAAGGAGCAGACACAGGTAAAGTGTAGAGAACAAAACCTGGCACTAGGCAGTGCTAAACTAATGTTTATTATTATTTCTGTTATCTCCATCACTGGCAGCCTCCAGATGGACGATGAGCCTGAGGATGATCTTGGGTGTTTAAATAAGTTCAAGTTTTTATTATTCTCCTCTCAATCCTTCATACTGCTCTAGAGATACCATAAAAAACACCTATAGGTCATAACACATGCATCTCAACACTTTCAGTGGTCCTCATAATGTACGTAATAAAGCTCAAAGTCCTAGGCATTTGAGGTTCCACACAATCTGCTCCCAATAAGATTTTACATTTTCATTGAACACATAATGTGTGTGCAAATGTCCCACGTTATCTGTCACATTCCAAATCAGTTGGGGAAGGAAAGGGTGGGAGGGCTCCGCTCCCTTCACCATAACCTCACCGAGCAGCGCCCCCTCTCTGTTCCAACCAGACCGTGCCCCCTGCACAGACATTCCCCAGCTGCTAGGCTCCCACAAGAATATTTAGCATTTTCCACAGGTCCTAATGCCTCCAAAGTCACTTATCACTGCCCAGACTCAAAGGCACCTCTTAACTAGAATCTTCCTGGACTCTGTCTTGTTAACAAAGTCTCCTTCCTCAGAGGCTCAAACTTTCTTTTTACTTCTCACTTCAGTTCACCTTGTACTAGAGTTAGTTTTCACACCTGCTCCTGTCTGCAGCTACAGACTCTTGAGACAACACGAAAGGGAAAGCAAATAAGCTGCCATGAGCATGAACTCCACACCGGGCCCTAACTATGTTGGGTCCCTTCTGTATGCCAATCCTCTTAACCCTGGGGAAAATCTGCAGAAAGTAGGTATTGTTATTTCCACTTTAGATATGAGAATACTTGCTCTAAAAGGGCAGGCAACTGGCCCAAAGTTACCCAACGAGGTGGTCGTGGAGCAGGGTTAGAAGCCTGCCTGCAAGTTCAAGTTCTTTCTGCCTCCCCAAACCATGCCTGAACATTGAAGCCACCTGAAGAGATACATCTTTATGTCTCTCATCCTATGCACAGTTCTTTACTGAAAGAAGCCTCTCAGAAGAGGTTGTGGATTGAATTACAACCAACTCTCAGAGGGAAATAAAAATATCTGTAGTCATTAAGTCACCTTTATAACATTTTGGTGGAACAGAAAAGGAGCAGACTTTTAGCATCTCAAGAATCTCTGCTTCCTGAGTTGAAGGTAGGAGATCCAAAGTAAGGCTCACAGTCTTAAAGCTTCCTTTTGGTCTCTGATGGTGTCGGTAAGAAACTTAAGAACTGAGAACTGGGCCCAGTTTCCTGACTTTGGGTACAATGTTGTAATATTTTCTTCTATTTTTGCCTCCCTGGGTCCTAATATTTTTTCTTCCTACATGGCGCTTTCATTTTCTTTTCAAACATTTCTTGGTAGCAAAAAGAACAGCTTTGAAATGAATTGGATGGTATTGCACAGTAGAACCTAAGCTAATTTTCTATGGACAAAGAGATCCTTCTCTAGGACCTCCAGAAATCCAAATTCTATACAGAAGTAACAGATACTTTTCTGTTGTGCTCACTGTTGGGTTTCTATTACACTAAATTTCTTCAGTAGTCAAAAAAACAAAACACCTGGGACAACCATTGCTACTTAGAGCTGCCTAAGCTTTCTCAATAAATCAGATGTTAATTGGGTAGAGTGTGTTAAGTTCTGGCATTAAACATTGTCTATAATTTGATTTTGTACTTCATTTTACTACAGGAAGTCAGGCTGAACCGGCCAGAAAATATCAAGTATCAGAAAATACTCTTAACAAAGAGGTTAAAAGGCATTGTTTCTCAAGGGCATAGAACTGGCTCTGTCTACCAAAATGTTTGATTTTGATATAATAGCCCCATTAATACCGAATGCTTGATTAGGGAGGAACTTGGGTTCCGGAAAAATCATGAGCCACAAAAAAGATTTTGAGATTTTTGTTCAACCCACTGTAAACTGCTCTTGAGAACTAAAACTTTTCCATCCTTACAAATCAATATTTTAGCAGAAGGCTAAATATTGGCTCTGTTATATTAAATATGGAATTTAATATTAGTATGTTTTCTTCAGACAATCTTTCTTATTAACTGATTCCTGACATAAGGTTTTGGATTTTGAGACTGCTTCTTCATCTTTCTTATTTCACCTTCCAAAATTAATCCCACTTTAATAGTCAGAATTATTCTGGTACCTACTAGAGTTTCAGGTCAAATCCGCAATAAACTTGAGGAGTAATGGTTTATATTCTCTGTATATTTTATAGCACACTGTGACTCCTTTTATTAGCGTAAAAACATTATGCCTGTTTTATAGTACTAGGACAATTTTTTTATTTTAAATTATTGTACGGGTTTATAGTTGTAGCTTTGCCTTGTGATATACTGTTGGTTAGGCATCCTATAAACATTTATTGAGCACTTAATTCTTCTAGGCATTATATTTGATGCAGGGAAAATAGAAATGAATTGGATGGTATTGATACAACCCTTGCTTTTTGAGAAACTCACATTCTAATGGGGGCAACAGACATATAAAGAACATTTTATTTTTTATAATTTATATGAACCTAACCATTTATAAACTTAACCATTAATTCAATCATTATTTCAATGAAAAGAATTTGATTTTTTAAAATAATTTCCCATGAGATATTGTTTCTGTGCATTGACTCTTAAAGTGATCAGAGTAAGAGCAGACCCTGGGTTTTCTACTCCAAAATCTCACAATATATCCATTGCTCTACCACGTTGGCAATCATATTAACTGAAAGAGTGGTCCTCACCTTTGCGGCAACACAATCACTGTACACTTTTTTTTTAGAATGGACACTTGTCAGGGCATCTCCCCGAAGATTCTGATTTAATACAATGCGACCACAAGTTCAATTACATCCTTTCTCATTGCAACCCCCAGGGTTCTCAGCTGCAAACAACAGAAACCAACTCTGGCTAACTTCAGAAAACGGATTTACTGGAAGGATTTGGGGTAACTCAAAGAATTGATGGCATGTTTAGAAAACATGCATTTTGTGGAAAGAACATAAAACTACTCTATCACGAATAGATAAGATACCTAAACAGGAAAGCAAAAATATTTGCAAACAAATTGAATTGAGAGATTGATTGTCCAGAAGATGAGAGAAATGAGAAGCCCAATTTAAGATGACAAGATCTCTCAGGGATAAGTAACAGCAGTTAGCGATTCTCACCCCTGGGCTGGAGACAAGAGGAGGAGGAAGTGTTATCAGATCGTGGGAACTTGACAGAAGTTGGAACCATGGTCAGGCTAGGCCAACAGGAATCAGAACCATCCGGGAGATGCAGCCTCTGCTGGGGCCTCTGCTGAAGGCAGAGAGGGTGGAGGAGAAATGCCCTGGCCCCTTGTTACTCTGCATTCTCCTTCTAGTGCCCTGCAATAGTCAAAGTCAGCTGGAATTCTGCTGAGGCAGCTGGGAAAGCTAACTGCCGAGAGATACTGAATGAAGCCTGGGAAAGGGAAGGAGTGGATCCGAGGGGAAGTAAGCCCAGAACTGGCCCATGTTTGTTCTGATCCAGGTTTTGGTGTTAGTTCACGAAGGAACCTGGATAAGTCATTTCCCCTCTCGGGCCTTATTTCCTTCATCTGTAAAATGAGAATGTCGGACGAGAGTTTCTAATGGCTTCATGATTCCTAGCTAGTCCTTGAATTGGCTCACTATTTTACCTTGGAAGTATTTCTGTATTAGAAGATGATTCACATTCATAGTTACATGGGCAGAAAAGTTTTACGTCTCTTCCTGCAACTTCACACTATGAAGTGATCTATGAAGTGATTTTACTTCACTCTTGTATGAAGGCAATAAAGAGTAAACTGCCATTTATAGGTAGCTTTTAAGATTCAGCCTCAGTCCAGGAAGTTATGCTGCCCGCTCTTGTTTTTCCACCTTAGGTGGGTTTTCTTTTTCATAGGAAAAATATGAGTATAACAGGAAGTTTTTAATGTGTATTATGGAAAGTGGTTGTGGGAGGACTTTTTTAAATCCAAAAAGATTCATTCTTTCGTAAGTCATGGCAAGCCAGTTAACCTGCTTCCTACTCCTTCCAACTCTGTGAATCTCACCAGGAGATGACAAAGGCCATATAAGCACTTAGGGACAAGGTCAAAAGACAATGATCTTCAAAACAACTTTGTCGTTGCTGATTGATTTAGCTAAATGAGTTCAAGGGGTCTTGCTTCTGCCTGGGATGCAGAAAGCTAGAAAGAGGTTGCCCACCCTAACAATGAAAAAAAAAGCAGGTAAATTCAAAATCACAACTTTTCTTGAGCGAATCGGAAAGCAGATATTGCAGAGCAAACAAGCAAACTGAAAGCTGAAGATGGACAATCCCCCCGCCCCCAGGGGAGAGGGAAAGGTGCGGACTGCTTTACTGGTAGCCCACAGAACTTCCCTGTGGGCAGAAGAAAGTGCAAGAGAGAATGGAACAGAATTAGTGTTTGAAGAGATAATGGCTAAGATTTTCCAAAAATAACAAAAGATGTAGCAAGTGTGGAAACTCAGGATGAAAACCAAAACTAAACAAAAACAAAACAAAAATCCTTAAAACAAAAAACAAACAAAAAAGACAAAAAAAAAAAAAAAAACCCATGCCTAGACATAGCTTATTTGAATGACTAAAAACCAAATATAAAGACAAATCTGAAAGGCAGCCCACAAAAAAAGACATAATTACATCTAGAGGAACAAAGAGTTTTGGCAGAGACCTCATAAGAAATATGTAAGCCAAAAGACAATGAAATGCCATCTTTATACTGCTGAAACAAATTACACGTATACAAAACAGTCAACCCAAAATTCTAAACTGTAGAGAATGTTTCTCAAAAATGAAGGCAAAGAGATGCCTGGGTGGCTCAGTTGGTTAAGCAGCTGCCTTCAGCTCAGGTCATGATCCCAGTGTCCTGGGATGGAGTCCCACATCGGGCTCCTTGCTCGGTGGGGAGCCTGCTTCTCCCTCTGCCTCTGCAGCCGCTCTGCCTCCCTATTCTCTCTCTCTCTCTCTCTCTCTCTGGCAAATAAATAAAATCTTTTAAAAAAATTTTTTTTAAATAAAAAAAATGAAGGCAAAATGCTTTGTTTCAAGTAGACAAAATGAAGAGAATTTCCAATAGACCTGTGCTATAAGAAATATTAAAAGTAATATTTCAGCCAGAAGAAATAGGAATCCAGACATAAACTTAGGTCTACATGAAACTATTCTGAGATAGTGATGCTCCTGGGACATTCCTGTAAAGACTAAACACAAACTCCCCGCCAAGGAATGTGCCCTCTACCCACATCCCCAGCAGCCCTACTACCTACAGTATGGCAGAACAGATAACCTGAAAATATCTAGAAAGACTGGATATATTTCCTAATAGATTTCCATGGGCCGTTCTCTATGCTAAATAAAAAGATTTGTACTAACATTTCAAAAAACCACCCATACCCAAACCCCAAGTGATTCCTGAATTTTAGTTTCCTCTTGGAATGAAGAGGAAGTTGGCTCTGTATCGGTGAGGTCTCCTGGCCCTGCAACTGAAGACTATAACAAGCAGTTCCACCCTGAGTGCCGTTCTAGCAAATTACCTGTGCTGAATAGATCTAGCTATAATCAATCAAAAACAAGAACTGGAGGAATGCATACCTGTGGGTTTTCATGTGAAACACAGCATCTCTGTTGCCAATGTTTCGTACCAGCAGAATCTTCTGAGTGCTGTATTTGACAGGGCAAGTGGAAAAATCCAGTTTGTCAGGAAAGTCTAGGATGGCTCGTGCACCCCTAGCTTTGATGGGTACAATAAACTTTTCTCTTTCAGTTATACAGGTCAAAATATGGGCATAATCCTACAAGAGAAGGGTATAATCATTATTTGTGGAGATGCCCACATGATCAAGATAACTGTGCAAGTAAAATGGCCATGTGCCAGCTGCCTTGCAAACCAACTTAATGTCTTCTATGAAAGCTCCTCAAGACAATTACAGATGTGCTTTCCATGAGACACTCTTTTCTGAGAGAAAGAGAACAGTTCAAGTGTTAAAACCCACAAGTCAGTGGAGAAGCTTATGCTTCATGTGTTTTCCATATATTAAAGAGGTAGGATGCAGGCAGTCAAGGTACATTTTTCTTTAGATCAGAGGAAGTTCACACTAGTTGCTTCACATCCTTCTTCCAAATCCTATTTATCCTCCAAGCCATTAGATTAATGGCTCCAATTTATGGTCCCTCCAAGCCAATACTCTTAGCATTATGACCTTGCAGCTTCTCCTTCATGAGTAGTGGAGTCTATCTCTCCATCTCAAGCTTGGACCAATGGAACGTGGTCAAAATTATGCTCTGCCGGTTTCAAGCTGAGGCCTCAAAAGCTTTGGGCATTTTTAGTCTTGCTCTTGGAACCTTGCCACTGCCATATGAGTAAACATTGTCCAGCCTACTGCAGGATGAGAGCCCAAATGTCCCAGCCAGGACCATGCCAGACTAGCCTACAGCCCCAGATATGTGAGAGAGCCCAACCAAGATAAGCAGCATTTGTTGACCCAATGCATGAGTGGGCCCAGTCAAGACCCCTGAACCAGAGTCTTGTGAGCAATAATGTTTATTATTTGAAGTCAGTGGGTTTAGGGGTAATTTGGTACTATAGACAATAACAAACTGTTACATAGCCCAGTTTAAACCTCGTCTCTTGAGCAAAGCCATCACTGACCATTCTACATAAAAATGCTGAGGTTCAAGACATGTATTTTCCCTAGTCTTGGATTTAAATGTAAGGAAATGCTGAAATTAAGGCACCCCCCCTTTTTTTATTATTTCATAAGATAGAAAAATAGAACGCTCATCTTCAATATACCAAAGGAAAAGTAAAAATGGAACCCCCACCAACAAACAAAACTAGATATAAAAGGAAAGTATTAGTAGTCCCCTCAAGAATAGATCAGAAGCTCAGAAGTTACTATGAAAGGAATTTATCTAAACCGAGCTTTTGTTTTAAGTTTTCCCATCATTTAGCTGCATGGCGACATTCGTAAATGTAAAGTCCACTTGGAACTTAAATTTTCTTTCAGCAGCTGTGTAGTAAATGGTATTAAAAGGTGGAGGTTATAGGAAATCTCTCCGTGGGCTTTAGGTAAAGAGTGGGAATGGGAATGTCTGACATATAGTTTGACACACAAACCTGACCATGCCCTCAATCTCGAGCAACCCACAGGACCAGGATAAAGCAATGGTCTCCCCGGTTAGTTTATTTATTTAACCACATTTATGAAGGGTTCAGGTACCAGCTATTGAGCTAGGTGTGCAAATACAATGAAGCAGAAAACAAGACGTGCATCACTTCAAGCTGCATAACGACATAGATCATGAAAAGGTAAGTAAAGCGCTTCTAATATACAACACAACACATATATAAAGATGAACTCAGGAATGCTCACATGGCATATCCCAAACGTCATCTGATCGATGTCACTGCCTACAGTTGCACGAAGATGGAGAAGGAATAGGGGCCAAAATCCAGCTCACATGGCTGGCTCCAACTGCATCAGCCCAGAGGAGGACCCTTTTTCTCATGCCCACATAGGCCCTATAATGCCATCTGGGTCCTGCTTGTGGCCCTCCCTACACCCTCCATCTGTTCCCCTACTGCATCCCCATCTTGGTATTGGCATCACCACTGGGCCAGTGGCCTGGATTTAAAACCCTGGAATGAGTTCTTGATCACTCTATTTCTCAGTTTCTTAGGATATTCTATAGGACTGACCTTCAAAATACATTCAGATCACAATCCCTTCTCCCCATCTCTGCCCAAGCCGCTCCAATCTCTCCTGGGCTAAGTGGCCTCTATTTCCACCCTTGCTCCCTTAAAGTCCGCGTTCCACACAGGGCCCGAGGGGGTCCAGTTAAAATGTAAGTCAGCTCAGGCTGCTCCTCTGTTCAGCCTGCCAGGCTGAGACCTGGAGGGCCTGTGAATGCTGCAGCCTGGTGTCCGGTCACCTCTCTGGCCACAGCCCCTTTCCCCACTGCTCACTCCCCGTCGCTCCTCAAACATGCTAGAGCCAATCCTCCTCCAGACCCTGCAAACACGATGCTGTTTCTGAGCAGAACACGCCTTCCTCTAGTCACTCACAGAACTCATTCCTTCACTTGCTTTAGGACTTGATAAGGCTCGTGGCTCACCAAAGCCTCTCCTGGCAGCCCAAGTTTAAACTTACCCCACCCCCAGCACTCCCCAGCCTTTCCTTCTGCCTCCGTTTTCCTGAAGCATCCAACATAGTCGTATTTTACCTATTTCTTGAGTCCACTACATGCCTGCCCCTAGTATCTCCAGCATCAGTAGGGACTTCGCTCATCATGCTGACTTCGTGTATTCAGTGCCTAGAACAGGGCCCAGAATGTAGTAAACATTCAAAAAAGATTTGCTGAGGGCAGGAAAATGAGTAAAGCAATGTTGAGCAGCAGCGAGAAATGAAGCATGAGAAGGGGCTGGAAAGTGATTGCTTGCTTGTTTACATGACGTGCTTGGGAAAGGCCTCTGTGAGCAGTAATAATTCAGCAGAGATCTGAGCAGAGTGAGACCTGAGCCGTGTGTGGCTGGACGGCACACTAAGGGAAGTGTGATTTGGGGCCAGAGGTCAGAGGTCAGGAGAGGTTAGAGACAGGGCAGGGAGGTAAAAGCGGCCAGATCCCACCAGGCCTGGTAAACTAGTTAGGACCCGAAGATGCCCGAAAGCCTGCTGCTGTTGAAAGCTGATTTATGTTTTAGGAAGATCACTAGCTGCTCTGTGGGCAGCAAACTACAAGAAGCTAAAATGGGAAAAGCTAGGAGAGTCAGGAAACCCCTGCACCAGTCCACGCAGCAAGGCAGTGGCCTGGCCTAGTGTGGTACATGCTTTGTCTAGCACTTGGTGAGTCGTGAGTACTCCATAAACACTAGCTGTCATTATTAAAATGCTGTATTAAATACAAGGACTTGGGTAAGGTATACCGGTTTGTGTTTACTCTTATTGTTAGAATAATAATAATGAAAATCCTCATGATAATAATACAACAAGATAATTTCACAAAGCAACAAGGGCTTTGAAGAAGATAAAACATGGTAACGTGATAATGCTGGAAGAGGCTGCTTTTGGTTAGAACAATCAAGGAGGCCTTCCTGAGGAGGTGGCCTTTGGATAGAAACCTGAACAGCAAAAGGAGCCAGTCAAGTGAGATCTAGGGAGGGAGTGTTTCTGGCAAGGAGAATTGCAAATGTAAAGGCCTTACAGTAGGAATAAGTAATAAAAACTAATGGAGAGTAGTCATGAAATTTATTAAAATGGAGTTGTTGGACTCTTAGCTCTTCAACTAATTCTGGTTTCTAGATGGAAATGCCAGGCTCAAAAATTATGCTAATCACACATAAGGGAGTACAAATTGCATTAAGCATACTTAATCCTAGAAAACCCCACAGAATTCACCAATGAAACAGTCTAGTCTGAATTCATCAGAATCCTAAAGAGATAAGTACTGTTTTCATTTTTTCTTAGTAGATCAAACCCAGCAAGCAAAGGTTTTGTTGGGAATTAGGAACTAGAAAGCTTCTGGCACGTGTGGCGACTTCATATTAACAGAGGCTTTGAGAGAAAGAACAAAAGATGCTACTGAATCCAGAATGAGAGGTGATCCCAAAGTAATTTGTCTTATTTTATTCTGTATTTACAAACCTTCTGCTTTGTTCTATAAGAAATTACGTACAGCTTAAAACAGTTTAGGGGACTAATTGAAATGTTCAGAGAGGTTTTCAAACCATGTCAAATTTCCATCAGAGGAAGATTTGAAGTTTGGTCTGAAGTACATATTTTTTTCATAATCAATTCATATATTCATAAAAGAATATGAAGAAATTTTTTAAACAACTCCCTAAAAATGTATTCTAATCTCTGAAGTTCTATATTTAATATGACTATATTAGATTATGTAATATACAATTATATATCGCTCTACTGGCTTACAATTAATTCAGACGTAATGCCTGGGGAGACTCTGTCAGCCTTCAAGCTAAGCAATTACTTTAGTTTATATACTCCCTTTCCACTGTATTTAGATTCAGAGCAATCAGGTCACCATTTGGAGCCAAAATATTTATTCCAAGCTCTTTCCGCTGTACTATGAGAGACATAGCCATGAGTTACTATCTATCCTAAAAGGTTATCCTTTATAAAAATGCTCTCCAGACAAAACATCCAGTCTACTTTTTGTCCATTAGCTTTCCTTCCAAAACACCTAGTCCCCAAACTTTAAAAAACAGAGCAGCAAAATATGAAAATGGCAGATTTGACTTTGTGAGATGGGAGAAGAATGAATCTTGATTTTTATATGAGCTCCATGATAAGAGAACAAACATGGCAATAATTCTGTCCTTCAGAGTCTCGGGCAAAGGAAAATGGGGTTCTCTCCTGCAGCCAATGACTCTCCAGGCATTCATCAGAGGCAAGCATGGTTAGCCCCTCACAATCCTCCCTCTGCCTTACGTCCACACCTAAAGCTGATGGAAGAATGACTAGCACAGAGTAAAACTGGAGCTATATTTGATTAGGACTCAGTGAATTTAATCTTTGGTGTCCCTGGAAAATGTTATGGAGTCTTTAACCACTTAAAGTATTTATTAAATATGATCTCAATCTGAAATTCTTCCCTCTGCAGGGAAGAATCAGTTCTGAAGTCCTAATCAGTTTGAAAACGAGACTGGTCAGGCACCGTGGGCCTTACCCTTTACCACCGACTCTTCATAAGACTCAGCGGGGTTCTTGGCTTCCTGGCGGCGGTTACATTTCTTTGTCTATTCAAAGAAAATGGCCTCTGACCTTTGTCATGTAAAGAGACCTGAGACTTCTGAATTTATTTTGACCATTTTTATCCATAGTGTATGGTGATAATGTGGTTGCTTTCCAATTCATGTCGAAATGATCCACTTAAGGTAATTAACTTCCCCTGTAACTTTTTGCTTTCCAAGTTACCCCCAGATCTACTAATCCACCAACACCCATACCCGTCTACTCTGCCTTCACTCCTGTTCCTAAGCTCAACCCCTGTCTGGTGCATTAGATCTCAATCCCTCTAGCTCACTCCAGGATTTTCCTGAAGCATCCGTTTTCCCACTTTACTGAGCACTGACACATCAGGATAGCTTCCTCTTAAATATTAACTCATCTACCCTTGAGCCCAACATCCACCTCCAGCTACGGCCCCATTTTTCTAATTATCCTTGACAGCAAAACCGCTCACGGGTGTTCCTTGTGCTCAATATCACCACCTCCTTGCTGCCATTCTCTTCAACCCACCCGCTTAGGCTTCTGTATACAGCATTCCACAGAAACTCTTCCTGCCAAGGTCACTAATGGCTTTGACAAATCCAGTGGCTAACTCAGCCTCCTTATTCTATTCTACTTTTCATAGCTTTGGACATAATCCAAAGTTGATCTCTCTCTCCTTTTTGAAATACTGCATCCATTTGGGACTCCGGAGCACTGTAATCTTCTGGTTTTCCTCCGACTTCATGGCCACCCCTTCTTAGAAGCATCTTCTGCAGGCACCTCCTCCTTTCCCCAACTTCTTCTTGATGCACACTCACTCTCAACATCCACCCCTGGGTGGAAAGGATCATCTTTATATGATTTTCAAATATTTGTCTGTAGCCAATATCTCCCTTTGGCCACAGATAATTGTGTCCAATGGCCTATTTGGTATTTCCACTTTGATGCTTAAAGGGAAGTTCCAACTTAATGTATAAACACCAGATTCCCTGAATCCTTCCAATTCCCAACTTTACTCCCACCCAGCCTCACAAACCTGCTTTCCCTCCACTTTTCCCTATTTAATAAATGGCACCGCCGTTCAGTCAGCTGCTTGCCAAAACACTAGGAGTCAAATTAGACTCCTTTCTCACACCCATTATCCAGCCCCTTGGCAAATCCTGACAGCTCTGCCACAAAAATGTGTATCCTTTGTCCACCTACTTCCCACACCTTCGCTGTCACTTTCCTGGTCCAAATCATCCTCATCTTTTACCCCAACTATTAAACAGCCTCTTATGCCTGTAGTAAACAGGGTTGGATTCTGGTGCATATAACAGGAAACAGAATAAAATCAGAGCAACTTAGATTAGACAGGCAGAAGTTTATTACTCTCCCATAAACCAGTTCATAAGCAAGCAGGCTGGATTGAGATGGTGGCTCCGCAGTGTCCCCAGAGACCCAAATTCCTAACTTCTTGCTCTACCATGACTGCACTCAGCATCTGTCCTCCATGTCGGCCCGTGCAGCACAGTAACTCTTGGGATGCCGGCTATTTCTCCCAGCTGGGCAGCAGGCCGAAAGGAGAAGGCAGAGAGGCAAAAGGAAGCACCCGCACGCTGAGTCCGCTTTCGGCAAACACACACCTGGAAACCTCGCTCACGTCTCTGGCCAACACACAGACACACATAGCCACCAAGGAGGCTGGGGGAAACGCAGTCTTTTCTTGTAGGCAGCAGGGACTCCAATCCCAATTTGGGATGCTCTTAGATGATAAGGATGGGCAACTCGCTGCCACACCTCACACTCCCTTCAGTCTATCCTCATGCAGCAACCAGACGGATCCCAAAATGCAAGGCAGAGATGGCATTGCTAAGCAAAACCCATCCTAGGAGGTAAAGGAAAGGGATTCCGTTTGTATCTTATCTTTCCTGGAGGAGTTGCACCTCAGGATCCTCAATGGATCATTACAAAACCAGAACAGAATGACGGACACTTTTTGCCTCTTGATGTAATACAAGAGAAGAATCAACCACCTAAGAATTCTTGCCTCCCCCCCCAATCAAATATGAATCCAGTCAAGCCTCTAGATGTAACCACCAGTTTACAGGAAACGTAGGGGATAGAGGACCATTTGGCAGAACCTGACGGGGATGCATTCAGGTCTTTGTTTGGGCCCTGACTTAAGCAAACTGACTTAAAAAATATTTACCTATATACATACATATGTGTGCATGTGTATGTGTATATGTATATGTATATGTACACGTGTATCTATCTCTATCACCCAGATTTCCAAGTTTTCAGCACCTGAGCAGTCATGCTTCATCTATCCTGCTCCTGCTCCACGGATTTTGTAGTAAACCCCATACACCATATTATTTCCTCTGTAAATACTTTGTTATTTGTCTCTTAAAGATAAGGACCTTTAAGAAGTTAACATAACCACAATACTGTTACCATACCTAAAAAATTACAGTATCTCCCCAATATCGTCAAATGTCCAGTCACTATCCAGATCTTCCCAGTTGAGATACATCTAGCTCTCATTTTCTAGCAGGTCCCTTCACGTCCACCACATGCCTCCCCGCTCTTCCCCGAGCCTGCTGTCAAGCGTGTCTCAGCCACAGGCCTTTGTAGTTGCTATTCCCTCTCCCCGACAAATGTCTTCCCACGGATGTGCGCAGCTTAATTTGGTTCTCTGCTCAGTGTCACCTGAGAACAGAAGGCTTCCCTAACCCCCTCCCCCCGCGAAAAGAAACAAGAGCCCATCACTCTCTATTCTCTACCACATCAGTAGCTGACATTCCATTATACATCTGCCTGTTATTCATGGAGGAACATAAGCTCCATGAAGGCCAAAGCTTGTTTTGTTCTCCAGTGGGTTCTGGCTCATAGAACTAGTCTTGGCCTAGAGTGAATGAAAGAATATTACTCATTTTTAATATCTTCATTTTTGTACTAAACTATCAAGAGTTCTTCACAAAGAGAATTCCCAATAGCCTTGTTAGCTTTACTACAAAACGATGTTTATCAAGTTCAGAATGCTAAACAGTAGTGACAGACACTCACTGAAGATGTGACATAAAATGGAGAAAAACAAGAAAAAGTGAAAGTCTAATACATTCAATGGCACAAGAAGATATTTTAGCCCTTTTTAAATGTTTTTGCTTTGATCACCTGTAGGCCATCCTCAAGTTAAAGAAACTTCCCTAGATTTTTGGAGATTAATTTTTACTTACTTATGTTACTCAACAAATATTTACTCCATGCTTCATATTTGTCAGGCACTGTGCTAGGCACTCGGGTGATGGGATGACTCAGACAGACTTAGGGAGGGCGAATTCCAGGCAGGAAGAAGACAAATCCCTATCACAGTTTTTGCCAACAAAAATGGTTGATTCTGGAAAATTTTATGGCATCTACACTTTAATTAAAGACACTGACAATATAATTCATTATCATTGTACACCTGGACAGCATAAAATACGTTAACATTTTTCTAGTCTTCTTGGACAATTTTTAAATTTTATAGTAGCAAACCAGGAAAATTATTTTGACGACACATTATATTTTTTCTTAAAACATAACAGCAATAAAATTGCTCTTTAAATCACCACAATTATATCCATATGACAATTCTATAGTAAACAGATGCTTTCTTAAGTCTAAGGAAGCACCCAGTTTTGCTTTCCTACAAAAGCCTAATACTTTTCATTCTCCTTCTAATAGTAAAGATATAAATTCAAGAGGTCAAGGAAAGTGCAAGGCTCCAGAATTTTACAGTGTAATGAGAACACTAATATATCTCTACCACATTGACATACACCAGAATTATTAGATTAATAAGATATCAGATCATTTTTTTTTAAAGTTTGTTTGACAAGAAGAGATAAGGGAAGCCAGAGTGAATCTGCTGCACCTGTTATCTGGGCACTTGACATTCTTAACAAGTTAAACCCCAGGAAGCCAGATTAAAAGATGACAGGGAAAAATGTAAATTATATTATCATCTTCGAGGGGCTAATCTACATGGGTGCTGAAAATCCAATTGAAAGGGGACTGGCTTATTAAGCTGTGGCATGCTGCAATTTACATATCTCGCCCTCCAGATGTGAGGAGGGTAAATGAGAATGGAGTGTGCTCACATCAGCAGGGGATAAGGAAGGAAAGTACATATGTATGTTGCCTATCAATTTGGCCAACTGAAGAGAAAGTGACACGGTGAAAAGACGGACTTCTCTCTGCCCTGAAATAAACCTGGCTCCTGTGCCATGTTCTGGAACGGCACTGCAGACAGCACAACTCACCCTTGCTGGTCCTTCTGTGCATGGGTCCCCTGGCTTTCCAACGGTGAGTGAATGCAGATTCACCGGCAGAAACTCCTGAGAAGGAACCCTGCTGATGGGGCATGTGCAACAGGATCTTGGCAGAGAAGGGGGACCAGAGCTAGCAGCAGGAGCTTCCCCAAATTCCCACCATTAGTCTTAGACAAGCCAGCAAGAGGAGAAATCACAATATTTTAGAAAAATACATTCTGTAAATTATATTATAGCTTGGAGGCCAAGCCCAGAAAAATCTGACTGTATCCAAAATTGGCTGCTTAAATTTCTCATAGGTAGCCATTGTTCTCACTCTGTGTTTCCTCCTACATGCATGTAGACTTTGATGACATTCAAATACTTAGAAGAAACAGTAAGACAACTTTCAACTTAATTATTTTTTAAATTAGGGGTTTGCCAATAGACAGGAGTTTGTCAATAAGGTTTTTTTTAATTAGGGGTTTGTTGGTGAAATGGAAAGGTAAGAGGGAATGCAAAAGCGAGGAGTAAGAAAAGCAGCCACAAAATACAGCCAAGTCATAACCCTCAACAGGAAGCTCAGCATTTCATAGTTACACGTAAATACAAACATACCTAACATACATTTTGGTTCTCTATTTGCTATATAGATAAGCATCAGTAAAATCTTTCCCTTTCAGCTTCTGCTTAGGGAAAATTGAAAACATACACAAAGAAAACAAAAGAGCTTAACAAGCGCTGGGCCCCTGCCAGCCAGCTTCAACAAATATTCACCTTCTGCCATCCTGGCTTCATCTAGATCTCCATCTACTCCCCCCTTCCATTGCAATTATTCTATTTTATAGTTTTTAAGGTAGAATTTAGATATATTAGAAAGCATAAATATTAAACATACAATTTTGACAAATGAATTCATCCATATAACCCACACACTTGTCACACATACAGAACATTCCACCTCCTCAGAAACTCCCGTGTGTGCATTTCTCAGCCAGACTCCCTACAGGTAGAACAACACTTATCCAACAGAAGACATATTTTCTCCAGCACAGAAAAGAAGTAAGGAACTCCAGCTCCTCGAATCCAGCAAGCTTTCTATTTCAAGCTGCACAAAGGCTTCCTACCCAAAGGATAGTGGAGAAACTTGACACCCAAACTAAATCCGATACCAATCTCTTCACAGATGGTACTCAGATCTAGATCCTCAAGAAAAAAAACAAGGACTGTGATAGCAGAGAACAACAATAGCACATCAAAAACCTCACTACTTCTGGAACTATTTATCTTTCCATTTATTTCCCTAGGGCCCCAGGCAAAATTATAGGTCCATGAATACAACCCAAACGCTACAAAGTGGCAGAATTATAACAGCAGCATTATTATAAGAGAATTTCTACCCACTCACTAGAGGGATACACACTTGGCCGACCACATGATATTCTCTATCCGGGCTCTCCAGGAAGCAGGAATAGTAGCAATAGTGGCAGTGATACTGGTAATGGCATTAAAGTGGCTGATAGGTATTAGTGATGAAGAAGCAGGGATTCAAAGCTGGTTCTTTCTGTCTCTAACATGCTTTTGTGGTTCTAACCCTAAGGGCACAATACAGACGAACACACACCATTAACATTATATATAACCTGACATTTTATTCTGCCTATTTGAGCCTTGTTTTTGTCCTCACTCCTTTAATTATGCCGGTAAAAGTCCTTTCCTCCTCCCCACACGTCCCCACTTTGGTCCACAGAGAAGAAAACTCAACCCACAGTTTTGAAATCCTGGAAAAGGTCTGGGGAGGAAGCCTCCATCCTCAGTCCCCCTTAGCTGGTCCTTCCCTCCAGGAGGAACTGGAATTTCTACAACTGAGAGGGCTTCAGAATGGACGGGTTTGGGAACAGAGCTGGGCTCGTGTGGAGGGGAAATGGCCTGTTTTTGAACTTAGGCTCTTTCTGGCCTTTTGAGGTGTGGACAGGGCTGAGCAGACCGGGCAGGTCCCTGCTCTTGGCTCTAGCTGGTCTGCTCGGGCTTCAGCGGAGCTATCCGGACGTCAGCCCCTCAGAGCCCAGCTATCTGCCAACACTGGGGAGCAAGAGAAGGCTCTTTCCGGGCCTCAGGTGCTGGCCACATTCTCTGCCATTAATAAGAATCCTACCATGATCAATATTTGGATCTTCGGTCTCTTCTAAACTTGTTAGAACCCAGGGAGGAGGGACGCAACTAACTAAGATCCCAAATCTCCAAGAAGCCACAATCTCTATCTTTTGCCTCGACTGCCTGCATCTAGAGCACACCTTTTCCTTTTTTTCCCTCTGGCTCGTAGTCCAATATAAATATGCTGAGGTAGGTGAGGGGGGTGGGGGAGCACCCACAAAGATGACCCCTCTTTATACCCCGGGTACTTAGAGCTCATGGAAGCCCTCGGGTCTCTTTGACAACCCTTCCCTCATTCCCAGGGGTGCGCTGCCCCCTCCTCTCGGCCACCCGTTCTGCTGCTCTAACCAACCCCACCACTAACACCATCGACACCAACACCACCCCCTCAACACCACCAACTGCCACCAACACTATCAGTGACACAACTACCAGCACCACGGACAACAACACTGCCAGCACCAGCACCAGCACCACCTCGGCGAATGTTCAGAATTACAAACCGCTAGCGACACGTATTCGACCACTTTCCTACCTTGTTCTCCTCTGGAGAGAAGAGGATTCGGAATATAGATGGCACGCCGGGAGCTACTTTGTGGCCGGAATCTTTGGGGCTGATGACTTTAAAGTAAGGTGAACTTTCCCCAGTGACTTTCACCAACCTTGGAATCTGCAAGAGAAACACACCACGGTGGACACTGTGCCTGTGAAAAAGCAGAAGCTGAAGCATGGGCTTTGCTGTCCACCAGGAAATCTCCATCGGCTTCTCGTTAGCCACGCACGACCTTGGTCAAGGCTTAACTTCCATTTCAGCTGTGAGAGGGGATGACTCACTCAGTGCATTTGAGCTTTAATTTTTACTGAAGTTATTATTCATTTTTATTGTTATTGCAAGCCTTTGTTCATTGCATCATTTAAATGATACGGGGCACCTAGGTGGCTCAGTAGGGTAAGTGTCTGCCTTTGGTTCCAGTCATGAACCTATGATCCTGGGATCACGCCCCACATCTCCCTCTCCCTCTGCTGCTCCCCCTGCTTGTGCCCTTGCTCTCTCTCTGTCAAGTAAATAACTAAAATCTAAATAAATAAATAAGACCATGTTTGAAGAGGAATTGCTTGATCAGCTAAAACCCCAGCCACACAGCAGAGGTAAGCTGGATTTCCCAACATTTGAGAAGTGATCCGGGAGAAGAATTCACACTTCCTGCATGCCTGCTGTGGACCAGCCCCTGCACAGAAGGCAGGCCTTAATCGTCTCAATATCCTCAGAGCTACCTTATGACCCCCGTTCTACAGACGCGGAACAGGACACTTGTCCTCAGTGTCCTTCAGCAAGTCCCAGCCTCAGCCCACCTTCCATCTGGGGCACAGTCCTCAGTAGACACCACTGTGAGCAAGAACAGAGCAATAGCACGGGGTCCCCAGGCCAGTGTCAGAGCGGCTTCAAAGAGCTTCTCCTTCTCTTCAAATCCTCCTCTGCTCTGCTCTGCTTGCCTTGCCCAGAGTACGTATCTCTGTTTATCTAACACAGTCTAAGCAAATAAAAGACATACAAATGCAAGAAGAATGGGGGTGGAGGTTCCAGGGACACAAGGAAAGGGAACAGATTTTTTTTTTGAAGACTCAAGGGGGGCAGAAGACAGTGAACTATATAGTTAAAGGTGACAGAGAAGTCTCAGGTGCAAAATGAGGGCAAAAGAACCCACACAACCTCTTAAAACTGAAACCTAGATGGGCAAAGAAAGAAGAAATGCAGAGAGAGAATTCAGACAGATGCTAAGGCTAGAGAGTGGGGGTTAAGGAAGAGACATGCCAATGTGATAGGAGTCCATCTGGCTTTGCTGGTAAGGGGAAGGTGCAGTGTCATTTACAATGGACAGATCGCCACTGTGGAAGCTTGCTGAGAATACTTCTGGCAAAAGCAGAATCATAGATTAAAAATGAAAAAGGAAAATACCAACAACAGTACTAATAGTAATAGTAATGACAATAATAATGGTTTAGTGCTTCCTATGTGACAGACACTGAGCTGAAGGCTTTGCGTTCATTACCTCATTTAATATTCCACACAGTTGATTGAAATGGGTACTATTAGTACCACCGTGGCCCAGAGTAGTGAAGTGACTTACCCACGGTCTGCAGCTAGGAGACAGCTCGGCTGGAATCCACCAAATTAGTCTGACTCTAGAGTCTGGGTTCTAATGATTATATCCTAAGTAGAATCAAGTTGAGCCTTGTAGAGGGTTCATAGCTTACTCCCACCTTGTATTGTGAGACAGAGAAATAATGACCAAACAGGCTCTATCTTTTGCATTCAGTGCCAATGAGGAAGGAAATAAATGGCAAATAAGATAGAAAGCACTTTTCTGTGCCCCATATCTATCCCAGCAGTTCTTTATGAGTCCATGAACTAAGGAAGTAGAGAAGCAGGCTTGTTCTTGGGTGAGTTACCCAAGGACAAGCCTGCCTAGGCTAGAGAAATCAATCTACTTTTTGTAGCTGGGCTTTCCCTGGATGAAGACCTTCCTTTCATGAGGTCACACTGTAGCAGCATTGAATCAAGAGTTATCCATGAGAACTTAGTGCCCCTTGGCAGACAAAACTTACAAAATGGCCCATACTCTTTACTTGCTCATATTATACCCACTGGCAATCGTTTCTTGTTTAGGGCCAAGGAAGAGTGATCAAAATATCCCTTGGGCTAGCTCCTCTCTGTCTTTAACAGCCTTAAAATACTTGAGCAAGAGTCAAAAAGTCATGGAGAAAGGGAAAAAAAGAACTGGAATTGACAAAGAGAACTTGTTGGCAGCCTATATGAAAAGAGAGAGTCCTGATGTCTATGGAATACATCTCTTCTTGAGGTCTAGGGGCATAATTCTGAGCATCTCAGATTCTTTTTCTTCTCTCTGCCTACCCTTTTAACTTCTGTCCCTTGAGCTTCTCTTGCTAACACTCCTGTAGCCAAGAACTAAATATACTATTTTCTCCAGAGTCTGACTTTGCTGTCACCACATCACCCCATTGATCTCTGAAAGGCATCAGTGATTCCTTTAATGAGCTATTGTACCAAATATAACTAAAAGTTTTCTTGCATAGTCTTCATTTATTTTCCTTCTTTTTCTTACAGCTAGAATTTTTGTCTCCACATTCTTGAACTCCTGAGGTATTCCTACCTGTCTCCACATCTGAAGTTCAGTATCTCTCAGATGCTTTTCTCTCCTTCTGATTACTTTTCACATTTAACTGTGCTTCATGCTGACTTCCCACATTATTCTTTCTTCCATTATTGTTAGATGTCAAGGAACTCTTCAGGCACTTAATACCTTTTCTTGAAGTAAACCATAATTTATCTCTAGCGGGGAAAAAGGCATATGGATGGAGAAGAAACTCTCAGTTGCCACGACAAAAGGCCAAGGTATAGACATTGTGAGAAGCTGTCCAAAATGATCTGTAGACAAAAATTTGAAGGCTATCTAAGGTAGAAAGGAGGAGAATGAAAAAGGAGAAAGAGAGATATATCTGTTTTGAAGTTTGGAGAAAGAAAAAGGAGAAAGGGAGATACATTTGTTTTGAAGTTTTTAAAAAAGTACAATTTATAAAGTACAAATAATTTACCTCAACAACTGCAATTCATATGAGTAGAGTTTACAGAGGCCCTAATGCAGAAAACATAAATGTACATTTTACCCTGTTTGACTGAAAACCTAGCTAAACTGGTCACACATAAGAATTTCATGACATTTGGGGCACCTTGGTATCTCAGTCAGTTAAGCAGCCAACTCTAGGTTTCAGCTCCTGTCATGGTCTTGGGGTCATGAGATCGAGCCCATGCTTAGAGAAGAGTATGCTTAAGGCTCTCTCACTCCCTGCCCATAACCCCACCACCACCATTCACTCTCTTTCTCTCTAAAATAAACAAATAAACATTTTTTAAAAAATTGAGACATTTACCTAGCTAGTATTTTACTCAACAAAATGTTACTATACATATTGGGAGTTGATCATCTGGTGGACACTGATCTCGGTCGGAACACACATGAGTAAATCAACACCAATCTTGTCTTCATTAAACTTATAGTCAAAGTGCATGTTTTTAATCTACTTTTCTAGGCCTCTCAAATTAAAGAATTCATCTAAGACCCTATAGGATCCCACTTTATTTAATCCCTTACATATCAATAAAAGGTACATCCAGCAAACATACTCACTTTGTCATTATTCCTCAAAATGAGTGGAACTTCATAGACTTCACAGGGAGTATAGTTCTGAAATACAATTTCTGATGGAAAGGGCTGGAATAATGCCTGATCCAGGTCAACTCCTGAGGACTGCATTGAAAGAGTAAATTCATTATACAGTCCCACAGTGGCAGAAATGACAGGGCAATAAATGAAAATACTACATAGACCTATGGATGTTAATACTAAAAACATACAAAACACTCAGAAGGGGGTAACTACTATAGGCAATAATTGTTATAAGTACTGAAGTTATTGTGAACAATTTGTTTAATACAAAAGAAAGTAGAAGATTTGATCCTCGTTTAAAAAATACAGGCTAATTAGAACACCAACCCAAAACTTCCATTTATAGCAATGGTGAATAAGGTCATGATTTCCCTATGAAAATAACAAGAAAAACTCTATCAACAAATATCTATGTGAAGGAACTGAAGAGCTTAACAAGACAGTACAATCTAATGTTAAAA
The DNA here is from genome assembly GCF_009829155.1 of Mustela erminea. NCBI lineage: Eukaryota > Metazoa > Chordata > Mammalia > Carnivora > Mustelidae > Mustela > Mustela erminea. Next base: position 47,589,749 of record NC_045632.1, on the reverse strand, counting down.
GTATAAATTATCTCAAGCTATTAGCTTGGGTAGAATCCAATAGGTTTTGAGCATTGCCATGTCTCCTTGAAATTTTAGAATATTCCATGTTGCTCTGTGAGTACATAGTTGCACCCTGGGGCACCTTAGTATAGTCTGCAAAATGAAGATGTAAGCATTCATCTCAATAATTTAGAAAAGCAATAGCAAACATTAAAAAAACCAAACAAAATGAAAAAAATGATATAACCAAAACAATAAAAATTCATAAAATGGAAAGTAACTACAGAATCAACAGAGCCAAAAGTCAAGCCTTTAAAGACTAATAAAATTGACAAAATAACTGGTGAGTATGGTCAAGAAAGTATTATAGAGGGCACGGATTGCACGGAACACTGGGTGTGGTGAAAAAATAATGATACTGTTATGCTGACAATAAATAAATGGAAAAAAAAGAAAACAAGACAGAAGTCACAAAGAGCCAATATAAAGAATGAAAATAAGGACATTACAACAGAAACTGAACTAACTGAAAAGATAATAACTGGGTATTATGTCAAGAAATGTGAAAATTTAGATTAAAGTTACAAATCCTAAGAAAATACAATTTATCAACACTAGCACAAGAAGAAATGGAAAATATGAGCAGTTCTTGAACTACGAAATTGAATCTGTAAGTAAAAACTTTTGATAGAGAAAACGCCAGCCCAAATAACTTTACAAGCAAATTCTAGCAAACATTTAAAGAAAAAGCATGAATATTATAGAAACTCTCCCAAAGGAAAGAAACAAAATTAATATCTCCCAAATTGATGATGGTAGCACAACTTTCTTATAACTAAGAAACATAGCGGGAGAAAGGAAAACTATAGGCTAATCTTAGTTATATACAATAGATTTTTTTTTTTTTAAGGAACAAAACATTAGTAAACTGAAACCCACAATATATAAAAAGGATAACATATCATGACCAAATTGGGTTGGTCTCAGAAGTTTAAAGTTGTTTTAACATTAGAAATTGATTAAAAAGGGGGCACCTGAGTGGCTCAATGGGTTAAGCCTCTGCCTTCAGCTTGGGTTGCAATCTCAGGGTCCTGAGCCAGCATTGGGCTCTCTGCTCAACGGGGAGCCTGCTTCCCCCTCCCCCTCTGCCTGCCTCCCTGCCTGCTTGTGATCTCTCTCTCTCTGTCTGTCAAATAAATAAATAAAATTGTCAAATATATATATATATATTATATATATATATATATTTTATATATATATATATATATATATATATATATATATATATATATATATATATATATAGTTTTGGGGACCACCTGGGTGGCTCGGTTAAGTGTCAAACTCTTGGTTTTGGTTCAGGTTTTGATCTCAGGGTTGTGATATCAAGCCCCCCAATAGGCTCTGCCCTGGGCATGGAGCCTGCTTATAATTCTCTCCGTCCCTCTGCCCCTCTTCTGCCACTGCTTTTATTATAGTGAAATAAATTAATATTTATATGAAATAAATAAATATATATATAGAGAGAGAGAGCAATTAAATACCATGTTTTGGATTTGAATAAACTGACCAGTGGTGTGGATAAGTCCAGAAACAGATCACTGGACCTATGACAGAGGCCCTATAGTGCAGAGGAAACAATGGATTTCAGCATAAATGACAGACTCCAAGATGGACTTTGTATAGGTTTTAACTGGCAGCTTGAGCTCCCTTCCCCACCCCTCCTGCCACAAATAACCAGGGTTAAGAGATACCCAGTGAGAACGTCCACAATTTCAGATCTCAGGTAAGGCTTGCACTATACAGACCTCTTAAGCAGGTGGCATACTCTGATAGGCAAAAACACCAACTCCTTGTTTGGAATACTAGGAATGTCAATAAGAAATTACCTGTATGCCATTTGGCACCAGGAAACAGCAGGGAAGGCAAGGCCAAATGGGCAACACATAAATTCACATGTTTATAGGAAGGAGTTTTTCCACTGAGGCAGGCTAGAAGAGAAGGATTCTGATTCCTAAGGGCCCCCACAAGTCACAACTCTGGGAAAAGGCTAACACAGCTCATTCTTCCTTCCTTCCTCTCAGCCCCCTTCCAAATAAACACATGCACACAATCCTCTTTCATAAAATGCTGTGCTGAGAATCATGAAGGATTCCTATTGGTCTGGGGCACCACTAGGACATGCCCCAACAAGAATTTCCTGCAGATCACAAGTCCGGGAAAAATGTCCCTCTTCCCTCCAAAAATGAGTGGTAACAATAATAGTAATATCTTGATAAATCAAGATCAGTGCAAAAATATTCAAGGAAAACAAAGGGATAAAGAAAATGGCAAGTGAAGAAGAGTTAATAGGAAAGTTGCCATGAACCAGTGAAAATATTGGCTACACTGTTTGACTATAAACCCAAAAGACATAATGGAAAAAAATATGAAACCACAAAGCAAATAATTAAGAGGCAGGGAGGACTTAAGCAATCAAAGTGATGAAAAATTCATGTGTTCACTCATAAATACTAATTGAGTTTCCAATATTCTCCAAATGTTAAGCACACAGTAGTGAGCAAAGCCAACAAAGCCCTTGCCCTCATGAAGCTGACATTCTTGGGGAAATGGATAAAAAATAAAGAAATGTATAATATGAGGTCAGGCAGTGATTTGGCTACAGAGAAAACTAACAGACATGGAGAGAGTGTGAATGCAAGGTGTATGCTCTTTTCAACAGGTGTCAAGGGAGAGCCTCTCTGAGGAAAATACATCCAAGCAGAGATCTAAGCAAATCCTGCAAAGATCTGAGAGAATAGATTACAGTTAGAATGACTAGCAGGTGCAAAGGTCCTGAGGGGTGGATTATCATTGAGTGTTCGAAGAGCAACAAAAGGGGAGGGGGCACAGCTAGAGAGAATGAGCTAGGGAAGAGTGGAAGGGAAAGAGGTCTGTGAGGGAAATAGGATTAGACAATGCAGGACCCTATATCTCTGAGGGTAAGAGGAAGCTGCTGGATGGCCTTACACATGGAAGTAACATGTCCCAGTTTACATTTTTAAAAAATCATTCTTTCTTCTTTGTGCAGAATTGATGATGGTGGAATGAGATGGAAACATGGAGACTATTTCAGTAGTCTAGAGAATGGTGGTTTGAACTGGGAGGGTATTGGTGCAGCTGGTGAGAAGCAGTTTGATTAAAGCCATATTTGTGAAAGCGGAAGTTTATAGCGCTTGTCATTGGATTTCATATAAGATGAAAGAAAAAAAGAGCATCAGAGATAATCCCAAGGTAGGTTTCTGGCCTGAGAAAATATATACTAGATGGAGGAGACAAAAGAGACAAGATTGTGTCTTTAGGGAATGAAGGAAACACAAAAATTAGAGCTTGAATATTTTAAGTTTGAGCTGCCAATCATTCATTGGGCTGAATAACTGACCCAGAGTTCAGAGGATGGGCCACAGCAAGATAAACAGTTGTGAAAGTAAACATTTAAAAAAGTAGAATTTAAAGCCTGCTCCTAGAAGGGGTCACTTGAAGAATGAGTTCAAAAGAAAACCAAGTTCAAGGACCAAGTACTGGGGAGTTCCAACATTTAGTGATCAGGAACAGGAGAGTGACCCAAAAAATAAAAGAAGATAAAAACAACCAGTGAAGTAGGAAGAAAATAAAAGGAATATGATAGCTGAGCTACAAGTAAATAAAAAGGGATGCTGAGACTAATGCTGTGAGACAATCCAGAAGTACTGAACTGGTCAAACTCAAGGATGAATGATAAGAGAAACACATATACACAAGATTCAAAGTAAGGAACATAGAGTATAACCTGATGGAAATAATTACAATGAAATGGAAATGAACAGAAAATTAAAATGGTTGGCAAGGGAATACAATATGTAGAAAGGTAGACAAAGAAGGTCCAACATATTCATAATTGATAGTCCTCAAGAAGAATGAAAAATGGCAAGAACAAATCCTGGGTCGTTCAAGAAAATTTTTCTAGAAGTAAACTAAAGATACGTGATAGTATCTCAAGAAAAGTTTAAAAAATTACTGCATACTAAATTAGAATAAACAGTCTTTGGCCATAAGAGCTAAAAGACTGACATATCTGTAGTGGGATAAATCAAGCTGGCTTCATCACACTTCTGCATACCATTATGCATCATATTTCTGCTTACCATTAAAGCCAGAAGGTAGTGAGGAAAATGCCTGCACAGCTTTTATGGGGAAAATCTGAAATTTGATATAAAGGAAATAGGCATATATTGTTAAACAAAAAACCAAGGAAGTATAGTATCCATAGGCTCTTCTTGAAGAGATTGGTGAAAGATGACTGTCGCCCAACTAGGAACAAATAAAACTCCAGAAAATAAAGTAAAAATAACCAAATGAGTTAAGAAAGAAAAAGGAGAAATGATGAAACACAGTAAAGTGTACTAATTATGTCATCCTTCATAGCAGGGGTCAAAATATGTTAAAACACACACAAGCAGGGGCGCCTGAGTGGCTCAGTGGGTTAAACCCTTGCTTTTGGCTCAGGTCATGATCCCAGGGTCCTGGGATTGAGCCCCACATCAGGTTCTCTGCTCGGCAGGGAGGCTGCTTCCCTTCCTCTCTCTCTGCCTACTTGTGATCTCTGTCAAATAAATAAAATCTTAAAAAAAAAAAACACATACAAGCAGTACATGCAGGAAAATAAGGCTGGTCTCAGTTACGTGATGGGAAAGGAGCAAATAGCCCTTGATCAGGATAAGTTAGTATTGGGAGAAGCCATGCTACTGGCCTCAAAAAAGAGAAGAAACCATAACTAAATTTGCAAGGCTCAGAGGAAGAGCAAATTTTGTGTAGATCCTACACAGGGAAGGCAGTGGTGCTGCAGCAAGTGCAAAAGAGCCTTAGGAACTCATTCATGACGGGGGAAAGATCTCTGAAAATCTCTCAGGATTAGCTGAGGAAAGCCTTTAAGAGGAGGCAGATCTCCATCAGTTTGACGAATGGAAGTTCCTACCATAATTTGTACATAAAAAGTAAAGCATCTAATTGAAGAAATTAATTTAAAAGTAGGAAATAAGACCTTATTTTATAGCCATATACTCCTAAAGCCTGGAATTCATGGTTTACATTAGAATATAAAAACAGGTTAAAATAACTATTCTTTAGAAACTAAATGAATACATTTGCTGTTGGAAGTGAGCCAGAACAGATAACAAATGCCGCCTTTAATAAACAATTCCACCTTCTTCCTTTCTAGTGATGACAGCTCAGGGAAGATGGGATTTATTGCTGTGTTAAGAAGATGACTTAATTGGATTTGGCCACTATAATCCTTGGAACTACTCCTGACTTATAAACAATAACATCCAGAAGTAACTAAGAAACGTGACTAGTCAAAAGTTATTTGTACTTATTAATTATAATTCTATCCATATTAAATCAACAAATATCAAGATCAAAAGAGGTAGAAAAAGAATATATAACACAAACTCAATAAGGAATTAGCCTGGAAACAATAACCATGACTTAGTTCCTGTTGTTCTAGAATGTTCACATTATTCCAGAGCCTGCCTCATTAACAAGTATGACAGGAGGTAGCTACCTTTTGATGTGTTTCCCCCATGTCTAAAAGTTCGATGATCTGTGGTCGGCACATCAAACGTGTATTAGCCAGTCTCTGCTCTGTGGTGAGGGACATTTCCTTCAGGAATTCCGAGGGTGTCAGCTAGATTAAAGAATAAAAAAATAAAAAACAGCTGAAGATTCATAAATGGTTATACCAAAAAAGTGTTTTCATAAGTGCCGGTAATGAATAATTTGTGTTTGCAGCTTTCAGGGTAATTGTGGAATGCCACTAAGTTCCCTTATGAAATATTTAAATTAACTAAATAATACAAGAGAAGTACCTGTGCACTTTTGAGCTCTTTGTACACTAATTTGAAATGACATGCGATTTTGAAGAAATCACACAAAAGAAACTGGGGGGGTGGGGAGTCAAGAAATTGCACTAGAACATATCCAAAGAGTTTAACATTTACGCTCAGATGAAGCATCTGAGCGTACAACCCTACTTCCAAAAATCACTTCTGGTGTTCAGAGCTGAGGAATATGAAATGCTTCTAGTTCTCAGTTGAAGTTACAACAAACAAGCAAAGTTTGGGTATTTAGCTATCCCACTACAGCAGGTTAAAGAGGAATCTTGTGAAATAGAAAGGATCTGGGGCACCTAGGTGGCTCAGTGGGTTAAAGCCTCTGCTTCGGCTTGGGTCATGATCCCAGGGTTCTGGGATCGAGCCCCGCATTGGGCTCTCTGCTCGGTGGGGATCCTGCTTCCTCCTCTCTCTCTCTGCCTGCCTCTCTGCCTACTTTTGATCTCTCTCTGTGTTAAATAAATAAATAAAATCTTAAAAAAAAAAAAAAGAAAGAAAGGATCTAGGGAGTGTGAATGCACAGCTTAGGAATGAGTTTGAACTTTTTAGAAATCCCAGGAGCACGTTTAGACCTTGTTTTAAAAGAGCCCTAAACCCATGATCAGATCCAGCAGCCACTTCTACTCACACCAAAACAGGAACACAAATGCTTTAACACTTTCTCATGTTATGAGAAAAAAAAAAAATGTAACCTATCATTTAAATAAAGGCATTTAAATAACCCAACAAGACTTATTTACCCAGGACCAAACACAATTATTTACTTATTGTTGTTCTGGAATGTTCCAGGGTTTGCTTTATATGCAAGGGGAGGATGATCATTCACAGCAACATAATGCTTAAGTATGCACCAAGACTTTTAAAACAGCCAGAGGTATATAATTTAGCTGATTCGTTTCACCTTGGGTTAAAATCAATGCTCTTCAAAATCCCTACAAAATTAATTTCTGTGATTGAATCCATATAAATGAAAGCATATTTCTAATGCTGCTTCTTACTTGTTTTTTTTTTTAGGTTCTTCTTGATTGGAACCCAGATTTGAATACTGAAATGTTAAGAGGTATCAGCTGTGTCACAGTTTAAATAAAAATAATAAAGTCTTAAAAGCAAAAAGTCAGGAGTTTAAATTTGAAATGATGACCACCACAAAAGAGAGTGATGATAGGTTTTATTTTTTTTCCTCGGAACATAACTTGAGTCTGGCTTTTAAAATTTGATGAATACTATCTTGAACCCTGTAAATTGTTACTGATACTTTCTATAGCATGTAGTTTATAATTCCATTCTCATCACATTACTATAACCTATTAAAAATAGAAGTATGTTTTATTTTGAAGGACAGAGAAAAAGTGTATTTTTCCTTGATACCATATAGTCATCATTTTGATACTCTCTGTTCTACAAATATGCAAACAGAAATAACTCTTGCCAGTCAATAGGTATTACACTGTTGAGGTCAAACCCTACGAAATTCTGATACCTCGTTGTTTTTGAACTACACACAAAGCAGTCTCATAGGGTTCAACCTAACATTTAGAAAACCACCATAATTTCATTGCATAGTCTTACTTCAACTGATTAGCTTAAGCAATTCAAGTCTCTACTTTGAGGCATGTAATTTCAAAAACTTCTTGGGCTTTTAAGAGGAGCCTCTGCTCCGCAGCAAGCTGCCATGTTACCTACATCGATATTGTAAGTCAGTAATTCCCTGAGTTCTGAGAATGCCAAGTAGCAGCTGTCACCCTCCTGAGGAGACTGCATTAAGTCTTTCACACTTGAAAGTCTCGGGTACATTACCATTGGATTTGCTTCTTCTTTTGTAACCACCCTTGGACTCAAGGGTGGCAGAACCTTGCTTTGGAATCCTTTCAGCATTCTGACTAACCCCATCTGAACAGCCCCCATAGACTCCTCGAGTCTTCTACTGGTCATTTTTAGTTATTTCCTTCATTCACCTAGAAGTGAAAAAAAAAGGGGGGGTTTTAGAACAAATAGAGTTAATTCCTGAATACAGGTCACAATTTTTTTTTTAAGATTTTTCAAATACAAAATGTTTAGAAAAGACTAATCTTCAAAAATACATCAAATGTTTGTAACAAATGCCTTAACTAGAGAAGTCTATTCCATGTAATTAGTCCAGGTTTAACCTTAGCCCAAAGTCTAGGAAGCCCTTTAGACAAACCAAGTGATTCTGGACTGAGCTCAAGGAAGACCCAGATATACATGTAGTTCCTACATTTGGTACTTTTATCATCCCAGATAAACAAACACTGCCCAATAAATACACTTCATTGTTTGCTACTTTATATTTATTTAACAATTCTCTCTCATGATGGCCTCCAAACAGAAAAAAACATAAGGCTTCAGGCCTTCAAGCTGAGCAGAGACTAAAAAGGCAGTATGAGATAAGGAAGAGGAAGTTTCTGGAAAATTTTTGACATTTATGGTCATAAATAAGTCATTAAACAGCCACTCTGTATCTAGAAATCAAAGAGATAGGACATCTCCCCTCTATATATCCTTCCTTATGCCTTTTAGTAGAACAGTTGCAACCATGGAGGCCCATTTGTGACAAGTGGGGATTTCTGTTTTCAGTAATAGTTGACTAGTTTATCCAACTCTGCCCAAAAAACACAAACAAAAACTAAAAATGCTTGGATACAATGTCAAGTAAGAAACCATAAAAGTCATTAAAAAGCTCACAAGACAATAAGTTATTACCAGACCAAAACAGTGAGGAAAGAGGTACATAAAGAAAAATAGATTTGAATGAAAATGCAGTAAAGTAAAGCAGTAAAACACCCCAGGAAATGAATATAAAATGTTTTAAAAGGTAAAAAAAAATAAATAAAAGAACAAATGATTGAAATAGCAGACAGTCAAAAAGAAGATCCAGTACATTATAAACAGAACCCATGAAGAAGAAAAATAAAGTTCTAGAGTGGAACTAATATTTAAAACTATCATCCAATAAAAAGCCCCCCCCCATAAAGAAAACATAATGAAAAGGGACTGGTAGGTGTCTATGAAGACAGATGCAGATGGTCAACTCTAAATTATATCTTAGCACAACTATTAGACTTTTAGAGAAATTTTTAAACTTCTCATAGCTTCCAGGCAAAAAAGGTAAAATAACTTAGAGGGGCAAGAGAATTAGATGTCAATGGACCTTGAAAAAGGAACCTAAAAACTGGGAAAGTGAAGGACAATATTTTCCAAAACTTTAAAAAGTAAGAGCCAAAGAATTTTATATACAGCCAAGCTCTCCCTCAAATACCAAAGCTACAGAAAGGGAGTTTTGAACATGTAAAAGCTCAGGGAAAATTGTGAACAAGTTCCCTTCCTGAGGAATGTACTAGATGATGGGCTTCAGCCAACCAATAGATGATTGGGGAACCTCAACGAAAGGACTTACAATGAACATTTCATGTATTTAATTATAGAGTTAATTTTAATAATGAAGTTGAAGACATGAGGAGAATATAGGGTTTAAGCATATTTTCTGAAAAACTTGAAAGAATGCAATTTTAAAAGAAGAGTAAAAAAATAGAAAAGTAAAACAAGATCATTAACACTATTAGGTAGGAGTCAAACTATTTACCCAGGTAGAATAAAGGAGCTTATGGGAATTAGGGTAGAAAGCCCATTAGATGGCAGTCAATGACACCTGTTTCCAAGCACGCATGTATTTGCTAATGCCCTGCCCTTGACTGTGGGCTGTCCTTAGGTATTCTAACAAACATAATACAACACATTGATGAATGCCACTTCTGAGATTGCTTTTATTTTTTTTTAAGATTTTATTTATTTGACAGAGACCACAAATAGGCGGAGAGGCAGAGAGAGAGAGAGAGGGAAGCAGGCTCCCCGCCGAGCAGAGCACCCAATGCGGGACTTGATCCCAGGACCCTGAGATCACGACCTGAGCTGAAGGCAGAGGCTCAACCACTGAGCCACCCAGGTGCCCCCGAGATTGCTTTTAAAGAGACTTGGATCCATCTTGGGTACTGTCTGGCACCCTCTCAGATCATTAGCTGCCACACTGTGAGGACACTCAGAAAGCTTAGAGAGAGACCCACGTGGTGAGGGACCATGACCGCTAACAATGACATGAGTGATCTTGGAAGTGGGTCTCCTGAGACCTGCCAACAACCCTGTGAATGAGCCTGAAGGCAGACTTGCCAGCCCCATTTGAGCCTTTAGATGACTAGAGGCCCAGCCAACAGCTTGCCTGCAGATGCATAACAGACGCTGAAGAGGAAGCACCCAACTAATAAGCCACACCTAGATTCCTGACCCATAGAAACTATGAGAGAACTAATATTCACCATTTTAAGCTACTAATTTTAGGATAATTTATTATACAGCAATAAATTACTAATGTAGCCATTTTAAAGAGTTTATATACCAAAAACTACTCAACATAAACCTTCCTAAATACCAAAAGAAATTAGAAAAAGCAAAGTAGCCATACTAAACAGAGAAAGACAATGAATCAATGGTGATGCGTCTAATTGTACAACACAAGGTAATATGGGAAGTGATGTCAGCAGCATGTTGGAATGGGTGAGAGCCAACTTCAGTCTCCCGCAAAAAGACCAAATAAAAACTACCCACAGACAAGATGTCTCTGTGAAAATCCCAGAACCCAGGGGTTGAGCCTGAAATACCCTCTTGGGTCACAGAGACACGGAAGAACCTCAAAAATAGGATGCTCAGTAAAAGAAGCCAGTCACAAAAGACCACGTGTTGTATGAGTCCATGCACATGAAGTGTCCAGAATGGGGAGCTCTCTAGTGAGAAGGAATAAATTAGTGGTTGGTTAGGGCTGGAAAAAATGAAAGGATGGGGCAGAGGTTCATGGCTAAAAGGTATGGGTTATCTTACTAAGATGACAATGTTCTAAAGTGGACTGTGGTGATGATTGCACATATTTGTAAATACACTAAAAACTGCGGAGTTGTATATACACCTTAGGGGTGCATTGTATGGTATGAGAGTTTTATCTCAATAAGGTTATTAAAAATATATTTTATTATTTTTTGTTTCTTTCACTGGAGAATTCTGTGAAGCATTTCTTTCTTTCTTTCTTTTTTATTATGTTATGTTAGTCACCATATAATACATCTCTGATGTAGTGTTCCATGATTCAGTTTGCGTATAACATGTTAAAACACTTTAAAAATCAACTCTTTTTTTTTTTAAAGATTTATTTGAGAGAGATGGAGCATGCACAAGAAGAAGGGGCAGGGAGAGAGAAAAAATCCCAAGCAGACTCCACACTGAGTGCAGAGCCCAGGGCGGGACTTGATCTCACAGCCCTGAGACTGACCTGGGCTGAAACCAAGAGTCAGTAGCTCAACGGACTGAGCTACCCAGGTGCCCCTAAAAAAATCAATTCTTAAAAACTGAAAACCAACTGAAAGAAATGAACCTTGCTGTATATCAAGCTGGTGTCATAAGCACAAAGAGAAAACAATTACTCCAACTGACCTTAAAATACAGTATTTTGACTGTCTTCATTAAATCATAGTCTTCCTTAGTCATAATATTAGTGACAATATACATTTTTTTGCTCTATGCCCAACATGGGGCTTGAACTCACAAACCCAAGATCGAGAGTTTTCATATTCTACTAACTAAGCCAGCTAGGTGCCCCAGTAATAATATTTTCAAAACAAGTAGTTAAAGGAATATTGTGAGGAACCAAACAATTCAGCTTAAGAAAAAAATAAAATCAAAGAAGTTCTTATATTAAGAAACCCTATAATCTTACACTTAAATTGAAAACAAGTATGAGCTCATGATTATTTTCTCCTTTTAAATAACCTGTCTACTGAAAGGGCCCAGAAACAATGAAGGCTCAGTAAGCAATAACAGTCAAGGACATATCATGGCCTCTAAATGCCATTTCCCACTAAAAGGAACCACAGTTCCTTGGAGAAATTGGTAATTTGAGGTCTGAGGCATGAAATGTATAAGATGATCTTGGAGTATTCTATTTTACTATAAAACAAGGACATTATCAAAGGCCACTGGAGAACTCTAAAAAAGTTCCCATTCACCAAAAATAGGACAATTTGAATATTTTTTTAAAGTCTGCAATGGATAAGTCTCTCAAAAATTTAAGTTCAAGTGATACTAAAAAAATCACTGGTCACCTTTGGAAGTTGCGACGGCACCAAACTGATTATTTTGGAAAAAATAAAAGGAAAGAATCAGCCATTTATCATGCACTTTTTTTTGGTACAAATTGCATTGCAAGTTAACCCAATCATTAAGGAAGGAAAACAGTCCTTCATAGAAGAATTCCAGCTAATAAACTCAGAAGAAGCAACAGAAAAATAATGACCATTATGCAGGCCCTAATGAAACAAAAGATCATTCGATGCTAAAACCATTAGGAAAGATGCTGTTGAAGAACTCTGTAATGACTCAATCGGGCGAACACCACTGGAGCCCTCTAAACCAATCCTAACATTAAATGCGCGAAAACCAGACATACCATGTTGCCTCCACATGATGCTCTACAGAGCCCCAGCCATGTGGAACTATTAACAAAAACCTAATTACACCTCTAGACCTACCAGCCAGGCTACAGGACACACAGAGAATGGAGGAGCAAGCATATTCTGGAGGAAGACAATTAAGCCAAATCAAGAATATGAGAAATGTTATAGGAACATGGCCTACTTTATTCAAGGAATAAAAAGCATCAGAGAGTTGTGGGCAGGGGACAGTTATAATATAAACTAAAAGAGCTCTAAACCGACCAAATGCAAGGGTGTGCCTCGTTTAGATCAGGATTCAAATAAATGAATAGTAGATGATATAATTATTGGTTCTTTGGTAGGATAATGGTACTGTGGGTATGAACTTTCAAAAGAATGTTCTTATCTGTTAGAGATATGTAGCATCTACAGGTACAGAGAAATTATAGCTGACATTTACTTGATAATACTCCAGGAAAAGATGCATGTGGGGAATATGAATGCAGGTGTAGGTGTGTGGGTGTGTGAAGGAGGAGGAGAGAAGAAATAAGAACGGGACAATACTGACAACCACTGAAGATTATACTATTCTCTCCACTTTGGGCATGCTTTTAAAATTTTCATAATTAAAAATACCAATACATACAAAATCCCGTGCATACTGATTCAATGGCAGCTTTCACTACCTAAATGTCCCTCGGCAGGGGAATGGTGAGCCAGATACGGTACCTGGTACCACGGAATACTATTCAGCAATAAAAAGGAACAGACTATTGATAATACTACTTGAATGGATCTCAGGGACAAAAAGAATTGAAAAAACATAATAATCCCAAAAGGTTGCATACTCTGTGATTCCATTTATGTAATAGTCTCAAGTAACAAAATTACAGAGATGAAGAACAAAGTAGTGGTCACGAGGGGTTAGGGATGGTGGAGAGGGGATGTTCGTAGTGATAAAAGAGAGACATCGAGAAGAAGTAAGATGACAGGCAAAACCTTAAGGCTTATAGAGGTGGGGTAAATAAGAGAAAATTTGCTTATAGTAAGTTTTTCACTTCTTATAAGGTATGAGTTCAATTTCCAGTGCTATTACTGAATATAATAAAGGAATTTTCTGTGTCTTGGTTGTAGAGGAAGTTATATAAATAAATGCACATAGAATCATACATCCATGTTGTGCCAATGACAATTTTCTTATTTTTATATTATGCTATAGTGCTATAAGATGTAGCTGTGGGGGGAATAGGAAGTCAAGGGTACATAAGACCTCTCTGTACTTTCTTTGAAACTTCCTGTGAATCTATAGTTATTTCAAAGGAAAATTTATTTTTAAAGAAAAATTGAAAAAGGCAAAACTCGTTGTAGATAAGGATGTTATAAAGGTGGACATTCACATGCTTCAGGTGGCATATAAATGTGTAACTTCATTTTGGCCATCTTTAAAAACTGCTCAGAGACTATGTATATCCTTTGATGAATAAATATCTTTTGCTGGTGGATGTACCCCAATTGTGTAAAGATGTACCCATGGGGCACCTGGGTGGCTCAGTTGGTTAAGTGCCTGCCTTTGGCTCAGGTCATGATCTCAAGGTCCTGGGATACAGCCCCTCATCAGGCTCCCTGCTCAGTGGGGAGTCTGCTTTTCCCTCTCCCACTGTCCCTCCCCTTGCTCATGCGTGAACTCTCTCTCTGTCTCAAATAAGTAAATAAAATTGCCAACCTATGAGAAGAGCTGAGATGTCCTTCAAGAGATGAATGGATAAAGAAAATATGGTCCATATATACAATGGAATATTACACAGCCATCAGAAAGGATAAATAATCAACTTCTGTATCAACACAGACAAAACTGGAAGAGATTATGCTGAATGAAATAAGCCAATCAGAGAGAGTCAATTATCTTATGGTTTCACTTACTTGTGGAGCATAAGGAAAATACGGAGGACGTTAGGAGAAGGAAAGGAAAAGTATGTTGGGGAAAATTAGAGAGGGAGACGAACCATGAGAGACTGGACTCTAAGAAACAAACTGAGGGTTTTGGAGAGGATGGGGGTGGGGATTAGCCAAGGCTGGTGGTGGGTATTAAGGAGGACACGTACTGCATGGAGCACTGGGTGTGGTGCATAAAGAATGAATCTTGGAACACTGAAAACAATAAAATAAAATTAAGATGTTAAAAAAAAAAAGATGTAGGGCGCCTGGGTGGCTCAATGGGTTAAAGCCTCGGCCTTCAGCTCCAGTCATGATCCCAGGGTCCTGGGTTCGAGCCCTGCATCGGGCTCTCTGCTCAGCAGGGAGCCTGCTTCCCCCTCTCTGCGTGCTTGTGATCTCTATCTGTCAAATAAATAAATAAGATCTTTTAAAAAAAAAAAGATGTATTCATAAGCTATGGCTGTGACATAAGTTGACCATTCTATGTCAACAGATTAGAAATACAATGACTTCCTCTTTATCAAACCAAAATACAAAGCAGTTATCTTAAAATATGATGACTGGGGTATTTTTTTATTAAAACGTATTTCTTTATATAAATGATTTCTTAAGTACTTAAAAAATCTCAACTATTTTCCTGTTTTGTTTTTTTCCTGTTTTGGTCACTAGATACCTTACTACAATTCCAGCCTGCCGTACTTGGATCGTGGTTTTGCTGCTCTTAACTACAAGGGTTAAGATATTTTTCCCTAAAAATCTGTTCACACTGTTCCTTCCAACCGCAATGTCCTTTCTTTACCTCTGCACAGATCCCTTCCTGATTCAAATGTCAGTTCCTTATCGAAGCAATTTCTTTCTGATCTTACCAGCTGGAAGTGACTGTTCAACATCTCTGACCTTCTAGCATCTTACTTTTTCCTCTCTTTTATGACATCTAAAACTTTCTACTTTACAGTTATGTGTGTGCGTATTCTGACCTTAACAGCCCATAGTCTCCTTGAGATAGAGACTATAATGCGTACTGTCTCGCATTTAACGGACGCCTGTGAATTTCTAATGAACAATCGACCAGTAAATTAGAGAGAGTCAATATTCAGGAGTGTTATTAAAAATGACAATCACCTAGTCCAGTGTTCCAATATCTAACACAAAACTGAATCCATGCAAATAGGCCAAATGCATTAATGTCCCTGGAATGCCTTGACTCATGTATTCCATTAACACCCTGCTTTTAATGACCACCCTCAGGTCAAAAATATGGTTAAAGGAGCCATGAACCAAAGAATTTTTTTTTAACCAAATAACTTTTTAACTGAAGAGGTCTGGATAACAATATTTTATTAGGATATTTACTGTGCCAGCTAGCCATATCGCCAAGTCTTTTGTTTCCACCAAGAATAAATTTTTATTTGTTAAAACGAACTTCAGAAGCTCCTAGAATTCTATTTTAGTTAAGTAGCCATTATCCCTCTTTCCACCCTCTAGTGCCCTGTGCAGCCTGCGTGCACATGGATGTGGTTTCCATGATCACTTTCCCAAGGCAGTGGTCCCAGAATCACACTCCAACTCCTCCTGCTCCCTCGCCCCTTCGCGCCTCATCAGTCTTGCCTCTGCAGCCCTCATCTCTCAGCTAACCTCCGTCCAGTCTCTGAGCCGTGCTGTCAACATCCTGATTCCCAGTCTTGCTGTCTCAGCCAGTAAAACCCCAACCCTGGGGCAGTCCAGCTGTGCTTCTCTCCCACCCCCAGCGGGTGAAGACGGCTGGAGAAAACCACACAAGAGCGCAGACCATGTCACAACAAATTCAGAGTCGCTGGCTTCCGCTGGCTCCTGTTCACCTGCCGTCCTGTTCTCCTTGTCAGCTGTCTCCTTGGCAGCGTATCCCAGGACTATTCCATGCCCTCCTGCAATTCTAAAGGATTTATGCCTCCCCGGGTCCCTCTGGGCTCCAGTCCATTGACCCCACTGCACACAAGCTGTCTCCACCTGGGTGTCCACAGCCACCTCAAGCCCAGCATGCCCCCCAGAGCTGCTCTCTCCTGCATTCATTCCTCTGTGATGGAATCACCATTCACACAACTGCCCACTCCCCAAGTTCAGGTGTCATCTATGACTGGCCTCTCCTCCAATCAGTCCTATAATAAGTAAATGCTCACTGAACACGTACTATGAACCAGACAGTGTTCCAAGCATTATGCACTAGATGTAGGTACTATTATTCTCCCCAAATCACAGATTAAAAAACCCAGAAGCGCAGAGAAGGTAAGGAAGCTGCCCCAGTTCCCATACCAGTAAAGGCGAGAGCTGGGAGGAGAGCCAGTCGCTCCGGCTCCAGAGTCCACACGCTTAGTCGTGACATTCCTCTGCCTCGACCCCCTGGATAGTTCACAAAGCCAACTCCTCCTTTTCATCCCTGTGGTCCTCCTTTGTTAATGTAACCCTCATGTCTTGACCAGAACAGCCTTTTAACTGACCTCCCTGACTCCAGCTTCACATCCTCACAACACCCCTATTCCCCAGCCGCTCTCTGCACTGATGCCACCGTGACCTTTCTAAAGGGAAAACAGGGTCATGTCATTTCCCTACCTAAAATCCTTTAGTCCAGAGTATTCTGTAAGCTCCTTAGCATGACATATGTACCAGGAACTCACTCTTCTTGTACATTATGTTCAATTTGCAGTTCACAATCATTCAAATGTTCACACACCTCCAGACTCGTACATTTCACCCAGAACCCCTTTCCTTCCAAACTCCCAACCCCACCACCAACTCCCACTTGTCTTTGTGGGCTCAGATGCCACCTCTTTCAGAAAACCTTCTCTGACCCTCCAAGGCAGCCCCTTCTTTATGATCTCACGCTCAGCCCTGTCATGGTTATTTATTCATCTCCCACTGCCCATAGACTGTAAGTTCCTTGAGGACAGAAACTTGGTCTTTACCGTCACTGTATTCTCACTGCCCACTACAGTATGAGATACATATGCTTATTTAATAAGTGTGTTAAATTCATTAATTAATCCCTGCAAATGACTTCCCACAGTCCCCAAATGTACCTGCTATTTCATTCCTCTATCCATTTTATATAAGCCCATCTTTTCTTCTCACTTCCCTATCCCCATCTGCCCATCAAACTTTCATTCATCCCAAAAAAACCATCTCAAGGGTCCCCAGAAATAAGGCTTTCCCTAATACAAAGAGTGTCAATCATTCTGTCCTTTGCATATGCCTCTATTCTTGAAGGTAATACATTCTATTGCAATTATTTGCCTATAAGCCTGTCTCTACCTCCAGGATGTAAGCTTAACTGTAGGGATTATGTGTGAATGCAAAGGAAAAGAAGTCTCAGTTAATATTTGAATTTATTTTAATATTAAATTGCATT
Source organism: Mustela erminea (assembly GCF_009829155.1). NCBI lineage: Eukaryota > Metazoa > Chordata > Mammalia > Carnivora > Mustelidae > Mustela > Mustela erminea. Next base: position 47,572,050 of record NC_045632.1, on the reverse strand, counting down.
CATTAAAGGAGACTTTTTCACAATACTGAAATAGTTCTCAGAAGAACTGTTTCTCTCTTTTGTTTTGTGTTAATTTAAATGTTAACTTTGGGTTCCTTCTGTGTTTCTATGGAACAGAGTCTAGGTTAAGTCACAATATCTTCTTTCAGAGAAAAGACAAGAAAATGTATTCTAGGCTAAGTCTTAGGAGGGAGACTGGGCAGGATGGGGTTTGCATTAAAGATCTGCCTTATTGATTTGCAGCACTGGATTCTTTTTTTAAAAAGTTTAAAGATATTCTTAAGCACAAAATTCATTTTCTGCGCAAACTTATTTTGTTCACCTCTAGGAACTCATAAGGGAGCTGAGTCTAAAAGCGATCAAATACAGAATGGGTTTACTGTCTGGTAAGGCAGAATTTCATGACATGTATCATTAAATTAGTGAACATCCCCCGACACAGCGGGGACATGTACATGGCACATAAATAACTACATCAGGACCACCTGAACTCTACCCCATCCCTCATCTCTATCCATTTCTTCTTGCTTTCCCTTCATCCTGAAGGTCTCAAAGACTAATTTCCTCGCATTTTTATTCCTACCTCCTTCTTCCATTCCCAAGTCTCTCCTTTGTTGCAAAGCCAAATAAAAAACTGGCATATGTGTTCCCAGGTTAAATCTCAGAACAAGTTAAAATCTTTTCTACCCAGCAAGCAACATGTAAGATGAAAACAAATCTCAAAGAACTTCCATCAGAAACACTATATTTCATACTTGCTGTGCAGTGCACTAGCCCACATGCCTCTAATACATTTTACTAAATATATAGGTTGACTGACTAAAAATGTTTTTTCATAGTTTTGAAAAAAAAAAAAAAGAACTTTTCCCCCCAATCTTCCCAAGCCTTAGTTCTCTCATCTGTATAACGGAGATAACAGTAGTTACCTATTACCAGGTAACAAATTGCCCCAAAACTTAGTAGTTTCTTACTTCTCACAGTTTCTGTGATTTAAGAATTCGAAAGAATTTGAATAAGAATTTTATTCTGGCTTAGGGTCTCTTAGGTTGTAGTCAAAGATGGCAGTGAGGGTTGCAGCTCTCTGAGGGTTTGACTAAGGCTGGAAAAATCCACTTCCAAGATGGCTGGCTCACATGGCTCTGGGTGGGAGACCTCGGTTCTCTCCTCATGGGTCTCTCAACAGGGCTGCCTGAGTGTCCTTGCAGCATGATGACTGGCGACTTTCCCAGCAAGCAGTCAACAGGCCATGAGAGAGGCTACAATGTCATCTATGACTCCCAAATCACCACCAACATTCATGCAAAATCTACCAGTCCCACCGATCAGTCCTATTCAGTGTGGAAGAAGCCACACAAGGATGTGAATACAGGAAGGGAGGATCGCTGGGAGCCATCTTGGAAGCCAGCTACCACTTCTACTCAATGTGTTCAACGTGCGGATTAGATGAGATAATGTGTGTAAAGTACTTCACTTTGCACAGTATCTGGCATATAATTGTTCTTAATGTTAGTATTCATAGAAAGTTTGGTTAAAAAAAAGAAAGCAATGAATCTGTTCATGTCTTCAGTTTCTGATACTCCAAATGTTTCTTTATCCCCCAAACACCATTTTAGCAGGAAAAGATCAAAGAAAAAATTAGGAAAATGCTCAAATACAACATGACTTTGTTGCTAGTGAGGGGTTCTCCAGGAACTCAGAATAAAAGGATTAATTTTAATTTTTTAATCTTACTTCATCTTCTGTTTTTCTATTGTTTCTAAAGCTGTTACGCTCCTTGGTTTTCTATCTGTTTGATCTCTTTTAAATTGGATTACTTTGGATTTCATAGGTTTCACACTAGCCTCTGCTCTCTTCTCCTTGAAATATTTCCTGAAAATAATGTCTCTGCAGAATGTGTGACCTCTGATATCTGATACAGATAAAAGAGACAAATTTCAGAAAAGAATCCTCTTGTTTGACCCATGTTGAAGAAAAAGAAAATGAAGATGTATTTTGTTCTGGCCACCAATTCAATGAGGGGAGGGCAAAACGGGGACACTATTCCCTGCACCAACAAGCAACACTCAGGATACCAGCTGGCTATCCTACAATTCAACTCAGTTCTGACACCATCTACCCAGAGACAACACTAGATTCCACAGGTTAAAGGTTCAGTCCTACAAGACCATGTCCCCCATTACCAACAGATGCTAGTCACAAGCCCAGAGTGTTACTTTTGACCAACCAGAGATAAATCAGAGGCTTCTGAGATATCCTTCTCAGGTTAGATTAATTCACTAGAGTGACTCTCAGAACTCAGAGAAACATTTTACTTACTAGATCACTGATTTATTATAAAAGGATATAATTCAGGAACAGCCAGATAGAAGAGATGCAAAAGACAAGATAGTGGGAAGGAGTGCAGAACTTTCATGCCCTCTCCAAGGGCACCACCACTCTCTCCAAATCTCTGCATGCTCACTGACCTGGAAGCTCTCCAAACCTTGTCCTTTTGGACTTTTAAAGAGGATTTACCACATAGGTATGACTGATTAAACCAATGGCCTTTCAACCTCCCCTCTCCCCTCCAGCCTCCCCCCGTCAGCCTCCCCTCCCCAGAAGTCGGCAGGCAGGGACTGAAAGTTGTAACCCTCTAATCAGATGGTTGGTTCTCCTGGCAACCAGGCTCCTCACCCTTACGCGGAGTCCAAAAATTAGCTCATTACCATAACAAAAGATCCCTTTATTGCTTTCCTCACTTGGGAAATTCCAAGGGTTTTAGAACCTCTGTACCAGAAATAGTGAAGACCAAATACGTATTTTGTACTATAAATCAAAATATCACAAGATGCATGGTGAAAACGAATTTTCTTCGGCATCAAATTATGAAAAGAAAGGCTTCTCAAAGAAAAACGTCAAGTGCTAGAAACTTGTTCAAACTGTAGAACCAGGCCAGACACAGGCAAGAGAAAAGTCAAACAGCCAACTAAGGACCATACAGGAAGAGGGCGATGCTAAAAAAAAACAAAATTCAGGGGCGCCTTGTGGCTCAGTCTTGGTTTCAGCTCAGGTTGTGATCTCAGTGTTGCAAAATAGAGCCCGGCGTCGGGCTGTGCACTGAGCGTGGAGCCTGCTTGGGATTCTCTCCCCCTCTCCCTCCACCCTCCCACTCTCTCTGCATGTGTGCTCTCTCTAAAAAAAAACAACAAAAAACAAAAATAAAATTTGACAGAGTAAATTTGAAGACCAAATTGACTTTTTTCAATTATTCATGAATCAGGCAGCATCTCTTTGAGCAAAAAGAAAGGCGTTTCAAAAAGCCCTACAAAACAGACAGGTTTAATAGGCAGAAGGGGGTAGGAAATTAAAGTTAAAATAATGGATTTTTTCAGGCAACCTCACCTTCCTGTAGGGAATGGATGGGACCTATCGGGTAGTTTACCTCACTAGTACTGCCCAGGTCATTCCAGACTGACTGATTCAAAGTAACATTCCTGGGACAGTCTGAAACTGCAGTTGGATTAGATATTAAGTCTGTGTTTGTTGACAGGGGCTTAGCACAAACGACAGTATTTGGGTTCTGCTGTGTCTTCTTTTTAACAGTAACAACAGGAACAGAAAAAGCCGCAGCTGTAGAAATTTCTTATTTGTGAGCTCCAATTCACATCATTTTCATGATTTAAACCAAGAATCTACAAACATTACAGTTCCAAAATAGATTCCTTTTCTCACATGGGAATTCAATTATCTTTCAACTAAAAAGAGTATCTACTATCTGTGAAGTATTATATTAATTATAAATAAAATCATATTGGCTCTGAGGAATGAAGATGAAAATTAGTGATATGACCTCCAGCATACAGTAACAAGCACCCAGAAATCAAACCGGAATCTGACTTGGGCTTTGCAGATCCACCCGCATTCAGGCTTGGCCAAATCTCTAAGTGAAAAGCATTGTTGCCGGCTGACCACTTGATAAATTCTGCTTTTAGTTACAATGAGGTAGATAAAAGATAAAGTGATATTGCCTTTTCGAATATTTTACTGTGAAATTTTATAGGCATACATAAAGATGTCTCCAAAATGTACAGCTCAATGAATTTCTTACGAAGTGAACATCTATGAAATGATCATCCCGGTGAAGAAAGAAAACGCTGTCGGCACACACCACCCCCACTCTCCCGCAAAAGGACCCTCACATCCCTTCTCAGTCACTAAGCCATCTCTTCCCACTAAAAGCAATCAGCATCTTCACTTTCCTAGAAATCACTTCCTTGACTTTATTACCTAAGTAGGCATCTCTAAACATTACAGTTTTGCCCAGTTTTTAATATTTGAGGCAATGGAATCACACAGTATGCAATCTTCTCTGTCTGGCTTCTTTTGTTCTACTTTATGTATCTATTTCATTACATATTCCTGTAATCTGTTTCTCTTCATTTAAGTTTAATAGTTCACTGTTGGAGATATACTATAATTCATTAATCTATTCTACTATTGGTTAATATCTGGGTTGTTTCCAGTTTGAGGCTATCATGAATAAGACAGGAATGGTCTAAAAAATGTCTGCCTGTGCACAAGAGTATATATCTAGGAATGGAATTGCCGGGTCATAGGTAAGCATATCTTAGACTATGGGAGATAATGCTAACCAGTTTTCCAAAGTCGTACCTATTTTATACTCTCACTAGCAGTGTATGACAGATCTGGGGGCCACCCAAATTTGCTAACACTTGCTATTAGCCACCTAATTTTTAGCTATTTGGTGGGGGTATCATCATAGCTCACTGTGGTATTAATTTGCATTTCCCTGATTACTAATGAGATTGAGTATCTTTGCATATGCTGATTGACCAACTGGACGTCCCCTTTTATGAAAGGTTTCGGTGAAGTGTTAAGTCTCTTGCTTTTTCCTGTTGGGTTGTCTTTTTCTTATTGATTTGTAGAGGTCCTTCAAATATTCTGGATGCAATTTTCAGTTATAGGTCTTTGTAGATGTCTCTGCCCACTCTATGGTTTGTTTTTGTTTTGTTTTGTTTTGTTTTGTTTCATTCAAATGGCATCATGTGCCAAATTCCAGTTCATCCCTATTCCTCTTAAGCAGCCCTTTGAGGTCTAAACCCAAAGAGGAATTCACTGGGCCCCCTCTATCCTTGGCAGGCCCTGGTCACCAATCCCTGCTGCTTTAGCCCACAAACAATGCCCTGCCTCTTTGTCTCCTGGCATCTTCCTTGGAATGTACATGTGCTTTCAGGGGTTCTAAGTTTGGAGCTCACTTCTCTGGGTCCCTGTTCCCCTTAGAGCTGGTCTGATCATTCTTCAACATCTTGTTATCCTTCTAGTGACCTAAAGCAAGCTCCTGTTGATAAACAGCCCAGGTTTTCCAGTTGTCCTCTACAGGAGGACAGACCAGTACTACCCATTCTACCCTTCTCAGAACAGAAATCCTTATTTGCCAAGGGTAAACTGTATAAGGAGAGAAAACCTAATCCATGCCTAAAGAATTTTCCAATGCAAAAATAGAGTTTTTTTTTTTAATTTGAAGATAAAACCTAAAAATGAAGCATAATACAAATAGTTCCCAGGAAATGAAGATAAAGCATGCTCAGATTCCTAAAATTAACTGGGATTATCCATTCATGCCATCTAATCCAAGATTTATAGAGCTGAGGTCATGACATCGTGATTGATTTTAGGTATCAGGTTGAGAAACAACTGTTGTATTGACAACTTGCTATAGTAACAATGAATACCTACTGTTATACTGACAACTTGCAATATTAACAATGAATACCTACTTGTGGAACTTCAATGTCCAGAAGTAAACATTTTACATTTCTCCCACCAAGCAACCAAAGACATATTTTCCCAGCCCCTTCTCACTTGAAGAACAATTAACAACAAAAAGCATTAAATTATTTTGAAAATGTATATTAAAATTGAGACTCTTTGAACATTAGCTAGATTTTTCAGAAAGAATCTTAGTCCATGTATGGATCTGAATTATGAGACACTATTACAGACACCCTCAGATGACATGGTAAAATGCATAGTTATCTCTGGAATGCCTAGCCTTTCCTTCCAAGTCCATTAACCCTACCAGTATACTCTGGTCCCCTTCAATCTAGTTGTCAGGCTGTCCTGTTTCCCCTGATCAAACTACAAGGTTATTTAGAGGTAAAATCTCTGGAACCCTCTCCTTCAGTCCCACTTTCCCACGCTAACTTAGATTCACCCTACAGATGTCAGTTGAAACATCACTGCCTCCTCTAGAAAGCCTTTCCTAAAGTCGCATAGCAATTTCACTTCCTACATATTGAGTAAATAATTTGTATAACCAGATTTCTTTTTTAAAATATTTTATTTATTTACTTGAGAGAAAGGGTAAGAGAGCATGAGATGGGGGAGGGTGAGATGGAGAAGCAGACTCCCTGCTGAGAGGGTAGCCTGAGGCAGGACTCTGATCCTGGTACTCCAGGATCATGACCTGAGCTAAAGGGGGTTCCTTAACCAAATGAGCCCCCAGGTGCCCTGTAACTAGATTTCTATGTCAGTCTTCTTCACTAGAGAACAAGTTTCATGGGTCAGACACCATGACCATCACCCTCAACACTGCCTAACATAATGCCTAGTATGGAGTCAATAATTATTTGTTGAATGGTCAGGTGGGTAGGTGAATCACTAAACCACTTATGCTTGCTTTCTCAAAGATATCTTTTTTATTTTTAAGAAAAAAAATGTTTGAGAGAGAGAGAGTGTAGATGAGAGGGAGGTGGGGAAGAGGAGGGAGTGAGGAGCGAGGGAACAGTCTCCACACTCGGTACCCTGAGCCCAATGTGGGGTTCGATCTCGTGACCCTGAGATCATAACCTGAACTGAAATCAAGAGTTGAATGCTTAACCAACTGAGCTTCCCAGGTGCCCCTCAAAGATATCTTCAAATTAAAAAGGACTCATTTGTCAGATATTTATAAGTTTTTACTACCCTGCATCTATTTACCCTTCTTCAGGGATTAATATCATTTTTCCTCGGGGAAGTACCCCACTCCTTACCCCAATGCAGGAGGGGTTTATCCTAATATCACATCTCTCTGGCCACAGTGATTGGTTCTGGACATGCCAAATGACTAAAGTCAAACCAATCAGAGCCAATGAGGCTTAATCCTGACTTTACTGAAACTGCTGAAAAAGAGGGATGCTTTCTTTCCATTGAGGTTGCCAAAAAGTGGGATATGAGCTTGAAGCTGCTGGCAGCCCTATTGCCCCTATGAGAGGAGAGAGGCTGTTAAGAATGAAGCCACACATGAAAGCAGTACCATAAGCCTCAGTTCTGATGACATCATTTAAATCCTGAGATCCAGCCAGGAACTTCCGAGCTATCTGAGCCAATTAATGTTCTTTGACACAAGTGTCATCTGAGCTGTACTCTGTGGCCACAATCTCTTGACAAAATGAATTCATTATAAATAATTGTAGTCTGTCCATTATTTGTAATGTGTAACCACAGCATGAATAACTTGAGAACCATTTAGATCAAAACTTGCAAAAGCAGTTTTTTAAGGTCTTGTTCATTTTTTCAAATATGATAATGTAAACATAACAGGCAAGATACTTTAAAAACATGTTTGCTCTATTAAAATATAATAACTTGTGAATGCCTGGGTGACTCAGTGTGTTAAGCCTCTGCCTTCGGTTCAGGTCATGATCTCAGGGTCTGGGATTGAGCCCCGCATCAGGTTCTCTGCTCAGCAGGGAGCCTGCTTCCCTCTCTCTCTCTCTCTCTGCCTGCCTCTCTGCCTATTTGTGATCTCTCTCTCTCTCTCTCTGTCAAATAAATAAATAAATAAAATCTTTTTTAAAAATATATAATAACTTCCATTTTACATACCATTGAGTCTGTTACCACCAGATTCTAAAGATCAGTTGGCTTGGAGAAATATAAACAGAATGCCTCTGACTTCTACAGCTGTTCCACATGATGAATGTTCATTTGGAGAATTTGTTTCAATTCACACCACACACATCACTCAAGGTGAACTCTTTTATAAGCTTCTTATGAATACCAGGCAATTCTTACTATTTTCATTGTATGAAACAAATACACACGTATTTGTTTGTGAATTGTTGCAATGAAGAAGAGATATTGAAATTACCATTCATTGATAACTAAAATTCTTTATTTTGGATCTAACCATCAAATCAATGAGGGCTTACTCCTATTTTAATATCAACAACAGATGTAATGGCTCCCTCCTGCTGGCTTAGCAAAATTTAAAAATAATTTTTTAAAAATCTGCAGCCTACCATTTCTTTGTGACTCTTTTGTCGAAGAAACATAAGCAAAGGAAAATATTGGGTATATTAATTTCTTTTTCTAACACAACAATCCCTAATTCAACCGTCCTTTCCTCCAGTGTGCCGTATCAATTATTCTAGTTGGGGAATTTTCTAACATAAGAAAATATCTTCTCATATGACCACAATCAGTTGGTAGATCATTTTCTCAAATCTCCTTATCTTACTTGGATTCAAGAAATGCATACTCAATTAGGAATACTCTCCAACAGCTCTTAACTCCTTTTAACAATCTACTTTTATATATAAAGGATTTCTTTTGGCTCTCTAGTATAATTCTCCCTGACCCGCTGGTTCTCCTTCTTCCTGTAAGAAGCCACTTTCCTGTCCAGAAAAGGTAGCGAAACCTGGACAATCATAGTATCCAATTCTCCTGTGCTCTGACTGGTCTTGGGTATGAGCGTGGGACTCTAATAATGTCAGTCAGAATTCTTCCCTTTAATGATAGCTGGCCATTGAGAAAGAGAATTTTTTTCCTCGGTTTTGGTGGGGTGAAAATGAATTTAAAGCTATTGGCAGCCATCTTTCCCACCACATGGAAAAAGCATTTTTTGGGGGGGGGGGGAAGGCAAGCCAAGGAGATAAAATCAGAAATGTGAAAAGGACGGACAGATGATAGGAGGAAAGAATGATTAAGATGAGTGAATTACACTGCTGTTAAAAGCTGCTCTAGGAACACTTGGGTGGGCTCAGTTGGTTAAGTGTCTGCCTTCAACTCAGGTCATGATCCCAGAGTCCTGGGATGGAGTCCCACACCAGGCTCCTTGCTCAGCGGGGAGGCTGCTTCTCCCTCTCCCTCTGCCTGCCGCTCCCCCTTCTTGTGCTCATGTTTTCTCTCTGACAAATGAATAAATAAAATCTTAAAAAAAAGAAAAGAGGGTAGTTATAAACCTTGAGGCCCTGACACAAGTGGTTTATCTTTTGAACTTATCAGCCATCCTAGGGTTCTAACTAAATGGACTAATAAATTCCTTACGCTAATTAAGCTGTATTGAAGTTTGAACTAAGTTTCTATTACTTGAAACCTATCGCTCTCAAATGGATAATTGTTTTATTTTTAAGAATTGTAAATTTTTTATGAAGATTTTATTTATTTATTTGATAAGAAAGAGCACAAGCAGGCAGAGAGGCAGGCAGAGGGAGAAACAGACTCCCCAGTGAGCAAAGAGACCAATGCAGGACTCAATCCAAGGACCCTGGGATCATGACCTTAGCTGAGTGCAGATGCTTAACCAAGGCCACCCAGGCATCCTAGAAATCATACATTTACTTAAAATTTACTCCTGGGGTTTATTAGGAAGACTTGCAAATAAGTAATACATGATGGTATAAGTTGCTATTTCCAAAGCCAGTTGAAAATACCTTACTTCTATTAGAATAGAAGAGAAAAAGCTTATACATTTTGCACTTGTATATAATGCATAGACTAATTCATTTGAACCATCAGGGTATCAATCAGGATGTACCATCCAGGATGCATAAAAATCTGGAAATCATAAAACGTCATTAGATATTTGGATTAGGTAACACAGGACAGGTAATTCCATACACAAATAATTCTGCTCTTCCCAAGTTCACATGTGAATAAAACTAGCACATAGCAAGGTCTCTGTGGAAGTTCACATTGATCCAAAAATTCTGGGTCATCTGGGTCCGAAATACTTCATACTTTACCTATTTCACACTTTTCATACTTTAAAGAACTATATAATCCTATAAAGGGTTACAGAGAAAATTCTTTACAGAAAACGGGTACATTTTATATGCATTTCCTCTAAGTATTAACAACTTAGGGTTCTTTGCAAACATTATTTGAAAGTGATCTTATTTGTTAACCAAATCCCACTGACAAAAATAATGCCTGGGGATCAAATTTCCTTTCACAGAAAATATTTAGAATCCCTTTAAGAAAGTCAGCCATACATATTAGAGCAAATCTGGATTTATTCATTGACCCTTTCAGGGCTCCAACCAACATCAATGAAGAAAGGGACCGGGGCTTTCATCAGTCTCTGTCAGCCATTAGGGATGTGGTAATTCCCGGGAGCAAATGAACAGCAAGTTAGCTTGACCCTGATCAAACTGAGTGCTTTCAACACTAATCACTAGCTCATATATCCTCACCAGCAGCTACTTGTTAAATGCTATATGTCTACCTTTATTAAAATGTCAAATGTATTTCTTTTAATTCACACTGGATGGCTGTCATAACAGAATTCAATAATGAAAACCAATGACAGAGGTTGGCTGCATACTATAAAACTGCACCTGAACTGTCTGATGTATAACAGGGTCTTTTTTCTTCTTTCATTATCACATTGGTAAATACTAACTGGGAAATTCTTAGTGTGTTGGTGTCACAGAGCTTGGCCAGATTGATTTCCATTACGATACTATGAAAAATACCTATATCCAACTTACATTTCTAATAAGGACAAAAATAAATTTTTCTCCTAAAATTAAAGAGGACTTCCATTTCCAGAAGTGGCAGAATGGTTGAACCAACCATTCATGTGAACGCTACTAAAAACTTTAGGGGAGATAAATGTTAATCTCCCTAAAAGTATTAAAAGCCTATCAATAAAATAATTTTTTTTAAAAAGCCTCTCAATATAATGAGCAATTACCAGACCAAAATCTAAATGTGATCAACACCAGAGGAGTAAGTGAAGCACTAAAACTCCATAGCCCCTTCTGCCGCAGAGCATTTACTACTCTTTAAAAATTGGGGCTTTGTTTGGTGGCTGTGCTGGGCAATGAGATGGAAGTCAACAATTAGAGCCTACTAAAGATGGGACGTTTAATGAGAAATCTCTCACCCTAGGCTGGGACCAAACTTAAGACTGGCCACTCCATCATTATCCCCAGAAAGCCATAGCAGAATTTGTGATGGTGCTTAGCACAGAAAGAGAAGAAAAAGAAAAGGAAAGGGTAAAAAATATTCCACAAGTTGGGGGCACTACTGACTCAAACTGCAGCCCAAGTCCATCCACTAATCTGGCCAGAGAACTTCAAGCCATGAGCTAGGTTTAGGATAGTCCCACATTAACAGATCTTGAGGTGTCTCGCAGAAGCATATGTAATTCTATCACGGAAGGTACCATCAATCCCATATCTCAAAAAGTACAAATACCTACAAATAATATTTTAAGGACAATAAGGAAAAGAAATAAGCAAACACACAAGAAAACTAGATACCATAAACAAAATTAGCAGAAACTAAAAATGTCAGAAAGATCATCAAAGTTTTCATATAGGGGACTTATTAGATACACACTATAAAACAACTGCGTTTTTACTGTTTGAAGAACTAACAGATAAACCTGAAGATATCTTTAGGGCACACAAATCTATTTTTTTAAAAAATTACAGCAATTCTGTAAATAACTGGACTCCCAAAATGCCAATGTCCTGAAAAACAAAACCCAACAAACACCCCACCACCACCAAATGTCAAGGAATGTTCCCTTTAATGTAGAACTAAAAAGCTTCATAGCTCAACATAGCATATAATCTTTGGATCCTGGATTTCATTTTTTTAAAACAACTATTATATTTTATTCAAAAACTGGGGAGGGGCACCTGGGTAGCTCAGTTGGTAAAGGATCTGCCTTCAGCTCAGATCATGATCCCAGGGTCCTAGGATCAAGTCCCACATCAAGTTCCCTGCTCAGCAGGGAGCCTGCTTCTTCTCCCTCTCCCTCTGCCTGTCCCCCTGCTTGTGCTCCCGCATGTGCTCTAATAAATAATTAAAATCTTTAAAAACATGGGGAAACATGGACATAGAGTGTGTATTAGACAATACTGTATCAATTTGATGTGAAAACAGCACTGTGGTTATGTAAAAGAATGTTCTTGACCTTAGCAAATACCTGCTAACTTATATAAAGGAGCAGTGTCACAACATCTCCCTCTACAAGTCATATATTGCTTTCAAATATTCAAAAGAGAGAGAGAGAGAGCAAGCAAAAGCAAATGTGAGAATGGTAACAACAAGTGACGGATCCAAGTAAAGAATATTTGGTACAATTACTTCAAGTTTTCTTCAGGTTTGAAAATTTTTAAAAAACAAAACGCTGTCAGAGGAAGTTGTACAGCAGATTTGAAAAAGATTCAAACACAACATCTAACAATGAAAAATACAGTGACTAAATTTAGAAATTTCTCAGAAAAGTAAAAAACATTTTTTTTAATAAAGATCTTTATTTATTTATTTGACAGACAGAGATCATAAGTAGGCAGAGAGGCAGGCAGAGAGAGAGGAAGGGAAGCAGGCTCCCCACTGAGCAGAGAGCTGGATGCGGGGCTCAGGCCCAGGACCCTGGGACCATGACCTGAGCCAAAGGCAGAGGCTTTAACCTACTGTGCCACCCAGGTGCCCCGTAAAAAACATATTTTAAACAGCTGAGGAGAAGATGACTGAACTAGAAAATGGATCAGAAGAATCAGGCAGGTCAGTACATGGAGTGACAGAGGAAGAGAAAACATACAAGGGAAGTCAGAGACATGAAGGGCAGAGAACTGATGTCATGGGAGCCTTGAGTGACAGGAGAGGAGTTCGAGGACGTAATTGAAAACTAAGAGCTGGGTAATCTTCTGCAATGTTGGAAAAGACCAATATGTAGGTTCAAAAAGCCCATCAAATTCTAAGCTGCATAGATGGGAGAGAGAAAAAAAATCCATACCTGGACTTGTCTTTGAGAGGGTAAAGAAAACCAAAAATAAAGAGAAAAATTATTAAAAGAACCAATAAAAAAGATTATTTTCAATGGAGCTGTGATTACATTGAGAGTTCATTTATCAACACAGTGGAAGCCAGAAGATAGTAGAATGATGAATTCAAATATGCTGGAAGAAAAAACTGCCATTTTTTAATTCTATAACCAGCAAAAATATCTTTCAAGAGTAGTGGCGAATTAAGGACAATTTTAGACAGACAAATACGGGAAGTTCATCCCAGCAGATCTCCTTCACACTTAGTACTGTCTGTGAATTTGAACTTCCCTAAAATGTAAGATTCTGCTGTTTCCTCAAACGAACCATCCACTAATGTACAACTATCGGATGGATACAAGAATAATGTATGACCATCGCTGAAAATGATTCTGAAATAGTTAATATGCCAATTTGCCTTATTTGAAGTCTCCATACAAGTTCACGAATACATGTACATCCATACTGATGTTCCACTTTTTCAAAATGAAGAACCAAAACAATCTGAACTCAGCAGGGATCTCATTGTCCCTGGCTCATAATAATATGGCTGTCCTATGGTTCTCTATTAATTGCTTTACAAATAGAAATATCATTACCCATATATAAATTTCACTTCTGAACAAAACAAAACAAAACAAAGATCCATGAGTGGTGACCTCCAACTGAACTGGTTAAATTTAGGGACTCATTTGTAAAGGTCAGTGCCCTTTGTTGCAAATCCGCTTCTTATGCAGATGAGAAGTTGAACCTGCCCTATGGCATTGGGCATAATTAGCCAGCTGCACTCCCATAATAAGGTGCAGATGGTTAATTACCCCAGCAAATAACTGCTACTTGTGGGCACAAAAGCCTGTACCTAAAATCATTGAAAGTATATTTGGGCCTATTTGTACTCGTGCAAACAAAACACTTCTTCCAAGGTTTCATCTGTGAACAGAGCACCACAGGCTCAAACCACACTGCTCTGGGGGAGACCCATTAACACTGCTGGGAGTTAGTTCAAGGGAGGGACCACTGGCCACAAAGCTGTACTTCGAATGGTGAAATATTTCACAGGGTGCTGAATCCTTGTTGAAAAAAAAAATCTCCTTAAGTTTCTTTGTTGTAATAGGAATCATAAATGAAACAGAATTTGGTTTTCCTAGAATCCAAAGTAAATTCTATATTCTTTAGATAAAAATTCTGAAATGAAAGGACTTTTTTCATAAGCAAAACATGTCAACATTCATGGTCTTAAGAAGAAAAAAAAAATCTAATTTTCCTGTGCCCTTAAGGAATTTCATTAGCAGAGTGACCAAAATTTAGAAAGCCATGTAAGAAACAACACATCTAATGGTTGTTAGAGACTGTTCCAAAGATCCCATTTAAAAACAGAATCTAGGGGTGCCTGGATGACTCAGTGGTTAAAGCCTCTGCCTTCAGCTCAGATCATGATCCCAGGGTCCTGGGATCAAGCCCCACATCGGGCTCTCTGCTCAGCAGGGAGACTGCTTTCCTTTCTCTCTCTGCCTGCCTCTCTGCCTACTTGTGATCTGTCAAATAAATAAATAAAAATCTTAAAAAAAAATTTTAAAATTTTAAAAAAAAAATAAAAACAGAATCTATCAGGGATGTCTGGGTGGCAGTCAGTTGAGTGTCTGACTCCTGGTTTCGGCTCAGATCACTATCTCAGGGTCCTGGGGTTGAGCCCCATGTCTGGCTCCACATTCAGCATGCTTGAGATTCTCTCTCCCTCTGCCCCTCCCTCTCATGCTCTCTCTCTCTCGATCAAATAAGTAAATCTTTTTTTTTTTTATTTTAAAAATTAAAAATAAAAACATAATATGTCAGTCTTCCTATGACAATAGTAGGATTTGGGGAGAAAGCAGAGAAGAGGTAACTACTTCCTAAAACCCATGTTTGGAAGTCCTCTGCAGCTGCGAAGCTCTCAGTTTGCAGGGGCAAGATGACAGGGCTGGGGAACAGAATACTAATCTGCTTGAATCTGCATAGAACCTTTCCTCTGAAGCACCCACAGGGTGTGCGATTCCATTCAGTTTAATTGTATGTTGGGGAAGAGGAAAAGCTGCTTGCCATGGTTTTAATTGCTAAGAACACACTATCTTTTCAGGAACCATCTGTTTAATTATAATTACAAGCAGCGATGTAAAAACACAAATGCTTCACAAGTACAAAACTCCCCTACCACTAACAGTTCTATCATGATGAGCCATATTGTGAAAGTATGTTGCCTCTTCCCTCCACAATATTTCATGATTTAGCAAATGACAGCCTACCATTTATTATGGAATCTCATCCTGGTAAAGCCAAAGTTATTAATTACTATTCTCAGATTATATCCCTTTGTTATTCCTTTTTCTTAAACTTTAATTCCCTCTGAGAATGACAGGAATTATATCAGAAATTAAATACATCAGGCCCCCTTTTTTCCCTGCTAAAATCTTTGAGCTCCATATAATACACATCACCTATAATTAATTACCAGGGACATTCCCAAGCATTGCAAGACTAATTTTTTGGCTTTCATAAACACAAATTTCTGCCTTCCTGGTTTTGAAATATGCTTACAACACTGTTATTATTTTAAGAGCCACAAGTATAGGTAATTGTTTTCAGGCATGAATAAAAATAGCTTACCTTGAAATCTATTTTAATTAGGGATTTTTCAAAGCCACGGCAGCAAACTTGGGTGGATTGTTTATAATAAAAATAAGCATCAACAACATAGTTGTACAGAACATAGAATTAGGGAAAGTTATTTAACTTGAACTTACAATAGTGGTTTAGAGAAATAAAAACAGACACAGCCATAGTCAGATCATAATGTTATTAGAGCAACCTTACAGGATATTTTAGATAGTCTGCTAAAGCAAGAAGATGCCAAATAAAATGCAGGAGATTACAAACTGCCAAGAAATTACAAGGCATTTCTTTCTAAGTCATCTCACAGAAATTTTTCTTTAAAGTCAACCAAGTTAACTCTTTTGTATTCACTGTAAGATGAAGAGCACTACTTTGACAAGATCATATACTTTCCAACAAGCCTTTCAATCAAGCAAAGAACATTTTTTTTAAGCCAAGAATGCTTTTTTAAAAGCCCACTTTTCCTCCCTACCACAAGGGGTAACTATGACTCTTAAAAAAAAAATCAGAACTTTAGCATTTTAAATTCTCAAAGAAATAAAAAGACTGCACAGTTTTTCAAATCAAATCACGGTGGAGGCATCTGGTGATGTGTCAATTTCTTACTTATCCTTCTCTGCCCCACCTGAAATCCTCCCAGCCACGATCCTACAATCATTTTTGCCTTATTTCAAGTCCTCATTCCCTTTGCAAGATATTGTATATGAAGAGCGGCCAAATGCTAAGTGTCTCTGAAGCATTAATGAGGGAACAGATCTTGGAAGGAATCATTTGAGAAGAGACTGCCTACAGGAAAGGGCTGTTTCTTCACTTTCAGTGATAACGACCATAATCGAGTGTATTGCTAGCCCCTGTGTTCTGAAACGTGCTCATTCTAAGCCAGTAATCTTTGACCTTTGAGGTCTCAGTCCCACTAGGAATCAGGAAAAATCTTGGAACCCTGTCCACCACGAGATGAACATAAACATAAAATCTAAAGATCCCTATACCCAGGATCAAGAATCACTACTTTATGCAGATCCCAAAGTGTATCAGTTAAAACATGATTGCAGTACTCACAAGCTATCCAGACTTCTTTCAAACTTGATGAAGAGTTTTCATGTTCTAAATGTTTTTGCTGCTAATGTGGAAAAACATTCTCAAAACCATTTTGAAGTTTGTGGAACTAACCCACTAACTAATAACAAATAATAACTTCCTCTCTGCTTTGTGGTTCGTTATAAGAATCATTCTCACACTCAAAATAAATCTAAGTTTGCTCATATACAAATAAAATGAAATAACAAAACAATAAAATGATTAAAATAAAACAATGAAAATGAAATAAAATGTAAAACATAAGTCTATAAAAATTGGAGAAGAAAACAGAAAAGAACATTGGTGTTACCTTGGATTAGGCAAAGAGTTTTAGATAGCATAATCCATGGAAGAAAACTGTGATAAATTGGACTTCCTCAAAATTAAAAACAACTCAACAAGAAGACAATCAAATAGGACATGGGTAAATGATATGAACAGAAACTTCACTGAAGACAAAAGAGAGTAACAAATAAGCACACATTGTTCAACACCTTTAGTCATAAAGGAAATGCAAATCAAAAACAGAATGAGATACCACTACACATCTACAAGAATAATCAAGATTAACAGAACTGTCACCTGTTGGAAAGGTTGTCAAGCAAGTAAAACTCTCACACTATGCTGGCAGAAGTGCAAAATGGGACAGTCACTTGGAACACAGTTTGGCAGTTTCTTATAAAATTAAACACACACTTATCACAGAATCTAGCCATCCCACTTTGGGTATTTATCCAAAATAAAATAACATATGTTGATACAAAGACCTGTATGCGATGTTTACAGCAGTTTTATTTATTTGTAATCACCAAATCCTGGAGGCAACCCCCAAGTCCATTGACAGGTGTACATCCATTCAACTGAATAGTACTCAGCAATAAGGCATAAGCTAGTTATGTGTGACAGCATGGAGAAATCTCAAAATCAATGTGTTAAATAAAACAAGCCAGACAAAAAATGCTGTGTATTTTCTGATTCCATTTACCTGATGTTTTGGAAAACGCAGAAACGGGAATTAGATCATTGGTTTCCAGGGGCTGGAGGTAGGGAAAGGGGATTGACTACAACTTTTTGAGCTAATAGAATCATTCTATATATTACTGTGGTTACATGCCATATATTTTTCAAATCACATGGAAGTAAAAGAGGTGAATTTTATAGTACATAAATTATAAGTCCTCAATCTGACTTTTAAAAACAGCTAAGAACACACTAGGAGAAAATTTAATTTAATTCATATCTTAACATAGCATACAGCATCAATATCCAGGGTATGTACAATAATCCTACAAATCAATACAAGAATGACAGTCAAATTTAAATTGGGAAACAATAAAGAAAAAGGCAATCCCCAGAAGACCAATTATCAAGAGTGAACAGACATAAACCACTCGATTTCACTAGTAATCTGGAAAATGCAAATTATAGTAAAGTGATAACCATTATTTTTCCATTAGAAAGACAAACTCATTAAACACTGGAAATATCAAGTATTGAGGCCGATGCAAAGCAATACAATCTCTAAAATAAGACCCCAGGAGAGTTACTTCAATGGGGTTGATGGAATTTCAACTATATTCATACTTAGCTAAATTGAAAGGCAGAAAAATAACCCTTAAAATAGTTGGGTGGTTAAAAACAAACAAACAAATAAAAATAAAATAAATAGTTGGGTGGTTGTCTTTTCTGTTCCAGTCAGTGGGTTGTAGGACGAGGTGAGACAATCCTGAAAATGCTAGTGTTGGTGTCATCACTGCTGGAACAGTCTGTCAGTCCAGTACACGCTGGGGACACCACGGAAGGCCCATATGAATGATACAAAGGATTTACCAGCCCAAGAAGCAAAGAGTGATGTCCAGGTAGCCTTTCAAAGGGCGCCAGCCTCCTCAACATTGTCAAGAAAAGAACTCAGGTAGGAAATGAGGGTCACAGCAAAATTTAGAATAAAGACGTAATGGAACTGACAAATTTATCCTTCTTCTAATTTATGGAGACATACAGGAAAAGTCTATAAATTAGAATTTTAAATATTCTCAGAATGAAAGCTTTTCAATGGTTTGATTTCAGAACTGGTTTGCTCGAGGTGACTTAAAGGGATTGTCTCGAGATATTTTTGACTGCATCCAATTTTGACCTTAGCGCTGACTTCTGAACTTCACACAGTAAAATGTGAGTCCACTAGACAACCTCATCAAGGGTACACAGATCTCGTGTGTAACAGTATTTTTTCTTAGTACTGGACATGAAGGAGGACCTCAATTACTTTAAGGAGTAAAGAAGAGCGGGGAAGAATCCTCTTGATAAAATACAGTATTTGAAGTACTATGAACCGAAAAGGACAAGACCCAGTAAAGAAAAGGAGCAAGAAACAAATCCAAGGCAAACAGGTGAGCACACACCGAGGACAACACACCTGGTATCCAGCAAAGGTGGGGATTAAGAATCATAGCAACGGCCACTGGCTAGTCCCCATCATGGGGCAGTCTCTGAGCCAGAAGGCTCCAGAGTAAAGGCAGGCTCATGATTAAAATCACCTCCCAGGACCATGGCTGTCAAATGCAACCACAGAGAGGAAGTATGTCTGAGGGTGTATGGGTCAGTCATTGATCCTCACAGTCTTTCTGGGAAGGAAACTGGAAGGGATTGGAGGGATGGAAGGGGGGCAACTTATCTGGGCGAGAAAATATGGAAAAAGATTGGCCCCCAAGCCTCACAGCTAAGTAGAAGTTAGAAGCAAAGTGAACACCAAGGTCGGAGGTTCTGCTATTTTAATGGGAGTAAGAAGAAGGGGCCAGAGAAGGCTGAGGAGGAGCGGGATCTGGAAAGCTTGGGGAACCCACGAGATAAAGGGTGGGAACATGAGGAGAAGATGCCCCGGCCAGTCCCTAAACCCCTCGCACTGTGACCCCTTGATCACTGCAAGGACCTCCGACTCCGGAATGCCCGCGACTGCCTGTCAATTCTGTCCCCGGCTCCTCACCAAGACCTTGCGTCCGACTCACAGGCGCAGCCGAAGCCGAGGAGCTCCACAAGCAGCTCCAAGCCGCCCGCTCACCTCCAGCTTCCTGGCCCGAGCTGTTGCCATCCGTTGCCACAGCAACCACGGAGCACCCCGCAGCCTAGCAAGCCGCAGTGTGATTGGACAAGGCAAGCGTCCATAGCAACTGCCCGGCGGCGCTGTTTGGTGGAAGTGACCTTGGTTTTCAGGAATTCTTCGGACGCCCTCTCTCCCTAAAGGCACCCTCCAGCAGGCACCCGTCCTCACTTCCGAAATGTGCTTCATGCCTTGTCTCGTGAAACATTTGTCTCTCCTTGTTACTGCAACCGTTCTCGCTTCCACAGAAAATTTTTTAACTTGGCGCCAATTTTATCTTCAGGTAGAATGTCCGTGAACCCTCTTAAGTTATATGCAAAAGTCTATGTCCACTCACCCAGGAGGAATGGTCCATAACTACAGATTCTCAAAGGAGCCAGAACCAGAACTCGAGACAGTCCAAAAGAATAATTTCTATATATATTAATCCCATCTTCCTTCTCAGAGACCACAGATAAAAAGTGTGATTCTTGGGGCGCCTGGGTGGCTCAGTGGGTTAAGCCGCTACCTTCGGCTCAGGTCATGATCTCAGGGTCCTGAGATTGAGTCCTGCATCGGGCTCTCTGCTCAGCAGGGAGCCTGCTTCTCTCTCTCTCTCTCTCTCTCTCTCTCTCTCTCTGCCTGCCTCTCCACCTACTTGTGATTTCTCTCTGTCAAATAAATAAAATCTTAAAAAAAAAAAAAGTGTGATTCTTCCCAGACTTCATTTAGACGGTGGCCTCACTCATATCCTGCCTTGAGACATCTCTCAAAGACTTTAACTCTTGACTTTCATTCATTCATTCAAAAAATATCTTTTGATCACTATGAGTCATACATTTGAAACAGAAGTGCCTTTCTAGCCACTGGAGTATAGCAATTGTGAAGACAAAGTCCCTGATTTCTCAGAGTTTTCCTTGTGGTGTGGGAAACAACAGATGAATAAACAAGATCATTTCAGTTTATGATAATACATAAAATGTGATATGACAGGAAGTGTCTAAGGTAACATGTCCTATAGATAGGGTGGTCAGAGAGGTTCACACTGAGGAGACTGCATTTGAGCCAAGAGGTGAGAAGACACCAGCTGGAGAAGAGCAAGGAAGACAGCATCACAGGCAAAAGATACAGCAAGCCAAAAGAAATGAATTAGAATGTTAGAGAAAATGAAAGGCCAGTACAGCTGAAAAGGAGACGGCTTGTAAGACTGTGGGAAGAGACAATCAGATTGCCCTTCCCCTGGTTTTTCAAAGGACTGGCACCTTCTCCCTCCTCACCCAGCCATCCCCAGTCACCCCTATCACATCACCCTTTCTTCCCTTCATAGCCGTTGTGACTTTGCAATGTCTGTGAGCTCCCGGAGGACAGAGACATCACTCAACACAGGATCCCCACCACCTAAAATAACTGGCCCGGCATGGACACCGAATAAATATTTGTTGACTACATGAACCCCTGTATCACAAAACTAGAAATTACAGTGGACCGTGGGAATAAGACAGATACCTCTGTCTTTATGAAGCTTAAATGCTTGTGGAATAAATGAATTACAAACTATGTGGGCTAACTAAATGTATGCAGAATTGAGTGACTTAGACTATATGTGTTGTGCAAAGCCACTGAACAATTCCCTGGATAATTTCTTCATTCTATTATATTTCAGTTCAATTTCACAGATATCCAGTGCCTGGTCTATGGTACATAGTAATGACCGAGAAGAGCACCAGTCTTGCCTGTAAAGCTCACAGTCTACTGCCACGCTGTCTATCATAGTATACACCCGATACTTGCAACCATTGAGCATTTGGTTTGTGGCTGGTCCAAACTGGAATGTGGGCAATATAAACTCCAGATTTCAAAACACCAAGTGCAAGACAAGACTGTAAAATAGCTCATTAAGAATTTTTAATATTGATTTCATACTGAAATAATAACATTTTGGATATATAAGGTTAAGTAAGATTATTTTTAAAATTATTTTCACTTGTTTATTTTTTTTTAAAGAATTTATTTACTTATTTATTTATTTGAGAGAGATCACAAGTAGGTGGAGAGGCAGGCGCAGAGAGGGAGGGGATAGCAGGCTCCCTGCTGAGCAGAGAGCCTGATGTGGGGCTGGATCCCAGGACCCTGGGTTTATGACCCGAGTTGAAGGCAGAGGCCTAACCCACTGGGCCACCCAGGCGCCCCTTGTTTCTTGTTCTTAATCTAATTGGTAGAAAATGTTAAATTATGTATTTGGCTTGCATTATATTCCTATTAGCATTGGTCTAGTGGGAACTTAATGCTAGTTGAATAAACAAGTGACATCTTATTACAGATATTAAAATGGAACTTTCAGGGGGCACCTAGCAAGCTCAGCCAGAAGAGGACATGACTCTTGGCACTCTTGAGTCCCACAATGGGTGTAGAGATCACTTAAAATAAATAAATAAAGGGGCGCCTGGGTGGCTCAGTGGGCTGAGCCTCTGCCTTCGGCTCAGGTCATGGTCCTGGGGTCCTGGGATCGAGCCCCGCATCAGGTTCTCTGCTCAGAGGGGAGCCTGCTTCCCCCGCCCCCTCTGCCTGCCTCTCTGCCTACTTGTGATAACTCTCTGTCAAGTGAATAAATAAAATCTTTTTAAAAATAATAATAAATAAATAAATAAATAACTTTAAAAAAATAAAATAGATATTTCAGCTGAGGCAGGATAGATAGCAAACTGCAAATAGAGGAACTAGATAAAGAATTTACAAAGAAAATAGGTCAGACAACTCTTAAGCCTTTCACACATGAGTACATAAAAGGGTCAGGAGTAGGTGATGGGGGAGGATTCCTTTAAAGAGAGCTAGCTGTGAGCCCCATCCCTTATCCGTCCATCAAGAAAAGGAGGCTTTGCAAAGACCACCAGTGAGTTCAACCTATCGGGGTCACAGGGGGCTTGTTTCTGAATCTCACCTGGAAATTCTAAAGGGTAAGGGATGGGTGAACTAGTCAGCAGACAGCAGAGCAAAGCAAGAATTGGTTGGTTGGGGACAACCTGTCCCCTCCCCCCAGGATGTATCAAGGTGAAAAAAGGCATGAGGGTTTTCTATAGAGATCCTATGGGCCACTCAAAAAAGATGTGTTGGGTTATTTTGGATCCTTTCTAAGTGGAAAATCTGGTGAGACAAAGGGACTTCAGCAAAGGTTTCTAGGGGCCAAGGAAAAGCAAAGAACCAGGTAAATGGGAAATCCATTTGACCCCAGTAAGAGAACAGTAGGGTACAGATTCCTGGCGATGAGGTTAAACTTTCTGAAAGACTCTTGAAAGTGCCCTGCAGGTGGAAGTATCATCTTAATCATGGCAGTATCAGACAAGTAACAATTTTCTTACTGCCTTTTTCTTTCCTCCCTCTTCATGCTCTAATCCCAACAGGACCGGAAAAGAGTTTCGAAACTTGGGGCACAGGTGTGGAGGCGGGCAATGAGCCCAAGTAGAAGACAACGGGAAAGAAGAAGGTGACCCCGCTTCTATTCCCCCGCTGGAGGGTTCCTATGGGCAGCAGCCCAAGATCAAAAAGGAGGGAAGCCACAACTTTCAAAGTTTTGATTATCACCTTGGACAGAACATTTTAACAACTGTCCTGAGACTGGATTTTGACACTCAGGAGGGTCCACAAAAGTCTTGGCACCTGACTGAGTTCAGCCAACGGGCAGGGAAACCATTTGTCCCATAGAGACATTTTAAAGAGAAACGAGAAGACAAAAATCAAGTTGCTTTATGACTGCAGCCATAAGTCACGCTTGTCTGACTGAAGGGTTACAGAAGAAATACGAGACAGGCTATAAATACAAGTAGGAATGTGTGTTATTCTTGAAGTGTACAGAGCAGTCGATGTATAAAGTTAAGGATTAAAGTGCATAGTATTACAGGGAGAAGAAGAGGTTATCTAAAGACACAGAGTGCCTCGGAGCCAGACCTAAGCTAGCATTTAATCCCCAATCCCCAAAGGCCTTTCCAGGGCTTCTGAGAGGGAGCCCATCTGCAGCTGCTGCATAGGGATGAAAGCTTGGCTTGTTCTCGGTGCCAGATAGACAGGTGGGCAGGCAACACAGGGAAAAACAAATGCATAAACAAACAAACAAACAAAAAAACCCTGTGTCTAGAAATGGATATCCCACTGAGAATTAATAATGGTATTCATAAGTAGATCAAATTTGGGGACCTTTAACTCACATTTATTTGCCTTCAACAGGAAGGATGGAAGACGGTCTCTATTCTAGATCTGCCTGACCCTATGGAACCTCACACTTGTATTGGGTAAGAGATGAGGCCAGGTCCTGTTCTTTCTAAGGTGTGAGCGGGTAATTGGGTCAACAAGCAGTGAAGACTGAGCCTTCCTTTGACTTCAGTGGTTAAATATGCCTGTTGCCCTGGGGCCTCAAGCCACCCAGCCAGCCTCAGCAATCCTGGTTCATGGGGCCCATGCAGAGGAGAGCCATGGTCAAGAAATTAGGGGGCAAATACCCAGAAATCATGGATTCACCATTATAAAAAGCTGTAGAGATCAATGTGTATAAAACTTTTAGAGCGATACGTGAGCAATGATTTTTCTTACTATAGTGACAGGACTCCAGTTCTGAACTTACTCCCGGTGTGGACTTCGCTCCATAGCCTCTCAGCGCTTAAGTGGCCACATCTGTACAGTAGGGGAACTACTGCACCCGATCGGTGAGGACGGAATTAAGATAATAACATAAATCAAGGGCCTAAGAAGGAAAGCTGTCATTCTAATGAATATTGTCACCATCCTTCAGTCTGGTTTTCTATCTCTTTGACATCACCTGTAGATAGTTGCTCAGCGCTAAAGACAAAATATTTGCGTCATTATTCAAAATTCAGAATTTACTAACCCCCAACTACTTGGTTGGTTACTAATAACCAACTAATACGCTGGTGTTAAGAAGTGCGGCCTTTGGGTGATTCGATCAGGAGGGTGGAGCCTTCATGAATGGGATTAGTGTCCTTATAAAATAGACCCCAGAGAGCTCCCTAGAGCCTGTCCACCATGTAAGGTTACAGCAAAAAGATAGCATCTACGAACCAGGAAGCAGACTCTCAGCCAATACTGAACCTGCTGACACCTTGATCTTAGACCTTCTGGCTTCCAGAACAGTAAGGAATAAATGTCTATTGTTTAACCCACAGTGTAGTATGTTTTTGTCACAGCAACCCAAACCAAGATACCTAGCCTCTGTTTAAACTCTTGCTTTTTGTTCTTCCGTATACCTTGCTTTGACTGAGAAGCCACTAAGCACTGAACTGATGTTAGGCATGGAGTATACTCAGCATATAAGGTCCAGTCCCTGCCCTCAAGGAGCTCAGTCTTTTGTTTGTAGAAGATGCTTACTTTTCACACTTTCCCAAAACTAAGATCAAGCATCATGACACTCTGCATTTGAACAGCCAAAATTTTTGAAAACTTTTCCTGAAATAAAACAGAATGTGACTCCTGTATCTCTTTTATGTGAAAGTTTTTCCAATTTAAAAACCATCTGTTGTGGCTTTCCAAGTCCTCCATTTTCTCTCCAACAGTGCCTCACAGGGTATGAGTTCTCGTCAGTCCCCTTGTATCCTGACCACGCTGGGCAAATCCCAGAGCGCTCTCCTTTACTAGAGCTCAGAATGAAACACAGTTCTCTCAAGTCCTCTGAGAAGTACTATTGTGGGGGAAAATTTTAATTCCTCACATTTTGAGACAGTGAGGTAAATGAACTACCTTTGCCAGTTTTATGTGGAAAAAAAAAAATTTAATCAGCCTCATTTTGTGAATAGCCACTCCAATATTTCCTACTGATGCTTGGGTAGCATAAATTACAGCCTTAAGAAGACTGAAGGTTTGCCAAAACTGAGACCCATCTCACCACCCTTCTGCTATTTCACCTTCAGCAAGCCTCTTGGTTGTAATTAGAGAAACCAACTCCAATTAGTTTAAGCCAACTGGAGAATTAATTGAAAAATTCACCTAAATCTTAAATCCTGAAGGCATCTGGGCTTCCTGGGGGACAGGAACCAAGAAGTGGAAAATTAAACAGAACCAAAGTAGGGCTAGTCCCTCTGCCTGCTTCTCTCAGGGCCCGAATCTCCCTACTTCTCTATAGATACCTGTGTCATTTTTTCCCTTTCACCTTAGACCTGTCTCTCTCTATCCTCTACCAAATCTTTTTTTTTTTAAGAATTTATTTATTTAGTTAGTTGAGAAAGAGAGAGAGAGAGCACAAGCAGGGGGAGCAGCTGGCAGAGGGGAAGGGAGAAGCAGGCTCCCTGCAGAGCAGGGAGTCTGATGTGGGGTTTGATGCCAGGACTCTGGGATAATGATCCTAGCCAAAGGCAGACGCCTAACTGACTGAAGCACCCAGGTGCCCCTATTCTCTACCAAATCTTACAAAGCAGTCATCCCATATACCCATCCTCTCAGTGCCCAAGCATCCGCAAATTTCCAAGTGTAGTGGATTATATGGTGGCTTTGAAAAAGGTATGCTCACATCCCAATACCCGTACCCTGTGAATGTTATCTTATTCAGAAAAAAAGGTCTTTGCGGGTGTGATTAAGGGTCCTGAGATATGAGATTATCCTAAATTATCGAGGTGAACCCTAAATCTACCAACTGTGTAAGAGACAGAATGGAAGAAGTCACAGACACATAAAGAGGAGGTAGGAATGTGACCACAGAGGCAGGGATTGGAGTGGTATGGCCAAGGAAGCCCAGGACCACCAGAGCCATTAGAAACTGGAAGAGGCATGGAAGGATTCTCCCCAGAGCCTCCAAAGCGAGTACAGGCCTGCCTATTCCTTGATTTCAGACCTCTGGACTTCAGAACCATGAAAGAATAAATTTCTGTTATTTGAAGCCACCTAATTAGTGATAATTTGTTGCTGTAGTCATAGGAAACGAACATGCTAAGTTTTAATTCCAAATTCTTAGAAGAGAAAATCCAAGTGGCTTAGGCTGACTCGAGTGCAACATATTCCTCCAGCTCAATCATCTGCTAGAGATGAGCCACACTGAATGGTACCGTGGCCAGGGCCACCCCCGTATGGAGGACTGTGGTCATTCTCAAGGAAGTGAGAGTCCTTAAAGCCATCTACTACATGGGAGTTCTCCAATCAACCAGGCCCTAAATTTCATTCTTTCCTCCATCCTCACACCCTGTTCCTTCACCCTTTTGGACCAGTTTTCCCTGGATTCAGTTTTTCACTTCTCCATATATACCAAATTTCCCACTTCTTTCCAATTCTCCGGCCACTCATCTACCTCAAGCCAGCTTCATATCTTGCCTTGGTCTAGGGCCACAGTTCTCAAAGTGTTTGCTGAGGCACTTCAGGGTACCACATGGAATTCACAGTGGTCTCTCTGGATATTTTAAATCTTCACAGGAATCACAGCAACATCTGTGGGAAACTAGTACCTTAAGATAGTCCACAGTTTCAACACTAGATTATTATACTATTTCCAATGACGAAATCATGTCAAAGCAGGTTTTCAAATAAGTGCTATGATGAAAACATGCACCACTTGGAAATCAGTGTGGCATAGAAATGTGGAGGGGGGTGTGTGATATGCTTCCAAGGTTTCAAAGCTGTGTGGTGACCAACAGGCATTACGTTGTTAGGACATATGTACTTATTAAGCTATCTGGGGCCTGATTACTTAATAAATGGAATAGTTGGCTGCTTCTTTTGGCCCACAGATGCTGTGTGAAACAATTACTAAGACACTACAAATATTGTCCACCTTTTTATTCCTGCTTCACCAAGAGCAGGAGATGGCATCAAGTTCCATCTCAAAGATGAGCCACGCAGAACGCATCACAAATGCCCCCGGAGAAGAAGACTAACATGACTTTTTTGGATAGAATGTCTGAGAACATTGACTCTGCCACTTAGAAAATATGAGCTCATTTTGCTTCCTCTTGTGAAAATGTCTACTATGTTCAAGTCAACTCAAAAAGCATGTACTGGGCATTTACTGGTTAGCTTGGACTAAAAAGCCCAGGAGCTGGTAAACTTAGGTCGGAGGCTCAGTTCCAGTGCCCACCACTTTTTGGTGCTGAGGCTAACTGCTTCACCTCTCCCAACCTCAGTGTCTGCAGCTACTAAAAGGCACGATCAGACATTCAAAAAATATTATTTATGAGGCTACTCTATGCTCAAAAGTGCTCTATTCTGTAAAGCAGTGTTCTCAACCTTTTTTTTTTCCATCACTGCTCCCCTAAGGAGACTTTTTAGACACATTTGTTCTAATGATGCCTCCGAAATGTTAATATGTATGCACTGTATATTTGTCTATATGTTATGATAAATCTGCATTCTATGCATTAAAAAGTGATATTTGAAGGGTTTTTTTTTGCTCCCCCAAGAACCAGTTTTTGCCCCTTGGGGATAAGGTCACCCATACTAAGAACACATGACCTAAGGAAACAGAGGAAAACATTTCACTTTCACAAAGGCCCATGTTGTAGCATGAAAATTTGGATAAAAAACAAAATATCAGATGTGAAAAGTGCTCTGAAATAGGAAAGTAGGATGCTATGATGGAGAACAGCTGAGGGGCTGAGCCAGAGGCCCCTGTGAAAGGTGACCCCAGTGGTGAGATGTGAATGACCCGCAGCCAGGCGTCCACAGGGGAGGAGCTGCCAGTTGTGGGGGGGGGGGGAGGGTGCTGCCAGGCACCAGCCTCATGACAGGCAAGAGAAGGGCGGAGCATGGTGAGCTCGGTGACACTACCATTAGAGAGAGAGCCATTTGGAAGACTGAGTAATAACAGCGAAGGAAAACACTTGATAAATAGCAGATTGTTACGTGAATGGGTGGGGTTATTATTTGCAAAACGCGACTTTTAGGCATTACAGACAGAAAATGACTTCACTCTGAACCCTGTTATCAAAAAAAAAAAAAAAAGGTGGTTTTGAAGAAAGCTGAAGAGGCTAGATTCTGGAAAAAGGCTTAAATAACCAAAGATATCGGATATCTTCGAGATATCAGAGAGCTAGACATCTAGATAGACATAGAAGTGAAAGAAATGGTAGAAGAAATGGTACCTAGTGTTTCCGATGAAGTCCTTGCCCTTTGTATCTGTACAGAGTGTGCGACACACGGGGTCCTCACACGCCCATGGGGTTAGTCTCTTCATCTCACAGATGGAGCTAAGGCTCCAAAAGCACAAGTCACCTGCCCAGAATCACCCGGGCAGTGAGCAGGACTTATTAGGTCCGTCTGGCCTGAGACTAAGGTCTTCACCAAGACTGATGTCACCCTGTTTCCTCATCTAATTCTACGTACTCGCCATCTTCTGCGCCTGCCCCTTGGCTGTGAGTGATTTCAATTTATTCCATTTGAGGAGCTGGACTAGGAGAAGTTAGGACATCAGACTCCGCTCAACAATTAAAAGACTAATTATAATGTTCTTACAGCGCCTAGGAATAAAAACTGTCAGCACCGTGTTTAATGACCCACTCTCTTGCTTGTAGGGGGAATATATCTTGCCTTATGTCCTGAGGATTCATCAATATAGACTATGTCTGGGTTGGAAGAGAACTGAAAAGCAGACTTGACTCTGTTTTGGACTTCCCAAAAATGCAAATCCGAGAACTGCCAACAGGACTGCACTGCCTGTGATTAACTGTCAAGGGGAGACCCAGAGAGAGGCACTTGTCATGAGGAGACACGAGATGCTTGTTGTGTCTGGCAGCTAGGAGCCATAATTTAAACGGTCGTGGATGTGAATACCCAGGATCAGGGACTGATTCATGACATGAAGGTGTCATATGGAACCAAAGCGTGTGGTAGAGAAGACCTACAGTTTCAAAGGGAAGGACCAAGAGCTCATCTGCAAAAAAATTCTGCCAATCATCAGGTATGTATGGTTTCAAGCAGAGGCCTTCATTCTTATCAATATGCAGGCAAAATCAAAATTGTCTCCTGTTAGGAAAATACTTGATAATGCAGTATATACAACTATAGATGCATTTCTGCTTGCTTCCCCTTCTTGATGAAAATCTCACATAATAGAGTTCCTGTGTTTGCAGGGCCCACAGATGTAGCAGAACTACAAAGAGTGAATGGGTCTGTGTGTGAGGCAGCACACAACAATATACACGAAACTAGCAATAATTAAAAACACCAATTTATACCAACCATCCTACAGAAAAAAACTGAACTATCTATTATCTCTAGAAAATGATGTGACAGAATCACTCTTATATGAAGAGGCAATCAAAGACTAGGTAGAAAGTAGAGAAGAAAATCATCATAAAAATGTGGCAGGCAGGGGCACCTGGGTGGCTTAGTGGGTTAAGCCTCTGCCTTAGGCTCAGGTCATGACCTGAGGGTCCTGGGGTCTTGGAATCCAGCCCCACATCAGGCTTTCTGCTCAGCAGGGAGCCTGCTCCCCCTCCCCCTCTGCCTGCCTCTCTGCCTACTTGTGATCTCTCTCTCTGTGTCAAATAAATAAAATCTTTAAAAAAAAAAAAAAATGTGGCAGGAGGTGCCTGGGTGGCTCAGTGCGTTGAAGCCTCTGCCTTCAGCTCAGGTCATGATCCCAGCATCCTGGGATCCAGCGCCGCATCAGGCTCTCTGCTCAGGAGGGAGCCTATTTCCTCCTCTCTCTGCCTGCCTCTCTGCCTACTTGTGATCCCTGTCTATCAAATAAATAAATAAAATCTTTTTTAAAAAATGTGGCAGGCAGTTGATGAATAAAAATCTTTTTTTAAATTTTGTGATGTTTGTGGTACTCATCAGTTTTTTTAAAGTTATAATTTGTTACAACTCATCCTAAAAAATTTCACTTTTGTATTGAGTTTGTATTTGTACCAAACCCCACTGGAAGTGGAGTCTGCTTAAGATTCTCCCTCTGGGAGATTCAAATCAAAACCACATTGAGATACCATTTTACACCAGTTAGAATGGCCAAAATTAACATGACAGTGAACAACATGTGTTGGAGAGGAGAAAGGGGAAGCCTCTTACACAGTTGGTGGGAATGCAAGTTGGTGCAGCCACTTTGGAAAACAGTGTGGAGATTCCTTAAGAAATTAAAAATAGAGCTTCCCTATGACCCTGCAATTGCACTACTGGGTATTTACCCCAAAGATACAGATGTAGTGAAAAGAAGGGCCATCTGTACCCCAGTGTTCATAGCAGCAATGGCCACAGTCGCCAAACTGTGGAAAGAGCCAAGATGTCCTTACAGATGAATGGATAAAAAAGATAGGGTCCATATATACAACGGAATATTACACCTCCATCAGAAAGGATGAATACCCAACATGGATGGGGCTGGAGGAGATTATACTGACTGAAATAAGTCAAGCAGAGAGAGTCAATTATCATATGGCTTCACGTATTTGTGGAGCATAAGGAATAACATGGAGGACCCTGGGAGAAGGAGAGAAGTGAATTGGGGAAAACTGGAAGGGGAGGTGAACCATGACAGACTGTGGACTCTGAGAAACAAACTGAGGGTTTGGGGAGGTGGTGAGGGGATGCGTGAGCCTGCTGGTGGGTATTAAGGAGGGCACGGATTGCATGGAGCACTGGGTGTGGTGCATGAACAATGAATTTTGGAACAATGAAAAAAAAATGAAACTAAAAAAAAAAAAAAGATTCTTCTTCTGCCTGCTCCCTCCCCACCCCAAAAGAAAATGTTTGATTTGAGTCCATATAAAAAGTCTGCCTGATGATCATAAGATCCTATTAGAGAAATGGAGATGAATATATAAGAACTCACCCATTCATTCAAACACATATTTCTCAGATACCTAGATATTCAAGACTGTATCAGCTGTGTCAGATACCAGGGACAAAGAGAGGAAAATTTTCAGTTGTTTATCTTCCAGGCAGACTAAACATAAAAGATAGAGCCTCCATAATAATGCCATGGGAAAGGGCTAGAAGGAGGCAGGGACTGGGCTAGCAGTTTTTTGTAAGCTGAGCAGACTCAACACTAGAAGTCAATAAGAAAACAAATTTAAAAGCTCTCCATTGCCCTCATCTTCCCATTAAACCACTGAGGCTTTGGAGAGTCCTCAGGTCCCTGCTTCATTAGAGAAGCAGATGGACACATCAGAGGAGTTAATGACAGCCAGGGATGACCCTGATATGGTTTGGTCCTAGTTGCTGACCCTATAGAGATGGTTATGACTTTGAAATCTGAGGCCAATGACTTTTGGAAGGCAATGAAGGGCAAGGTAAAATCTAAAATTATGTTAGGGTTTGAGAAAAATACCCCCCCCACCACCATTGGAAGGGGAGGAAAGGGGAAACAAAAATTCAAATCAGGTAGCAGCAACATCGCCAACCATTTTTTAAATCAAGTATTGTGTACCTGCACTAATAAAGGTATAAACAACATGGATAATACACCAAAAGTGAGTATTTCAAAATATTGTTAGCATTAATGAGGGAAAATTGGGAGCCTAGTGGAGGAACATTACTGATACATACATGGATGGATAGTGAATGTGTATGTTTCAAGTCCACTTGGATATAGTAGAATTACAAGACATGTTCCCTCCATGTGTTCTTCCTATCTCTGACCCATTGTCTTGGTCTGTCAAGGTCTGCACCTTGCCACCTAAACCCTTAATAAACAGTCTTTGTTTCTGCTTCAGGCAACACAGAGTTATCCAGAGTCGTGTAAAATGGAAGCATTCTACACCGTGGATAAATGGGATTCCCAGACTGTGAAAACATTGGTGGTTTGGTTTTAGGTGCTGCTTTTATTGGATGATCTGTGGACGTTTCCCATCCCAGAGTGACAGCTCTTATTCCACCCTTAGAAAACAATTTCATCATTTAGGAGCTCAAAAAATGAAAACAGTTACTGAATGTTATAACTATTTCTGCATAGTCTCTGCCTTTTCCCAAAACACAGCTTCACTGGGCTGCTAACAGCTCAATATTTATAAGCATGCAGAGAGGGCATTAGTCTTTCTGATTAATTCTGATTAATTAATTCAATGACTTATCCAAACTCTTGCCTGTGAGCACTCCTGGACCTGTGGTTCCCTCTCTCTCCACTCTTGCTTCCCACCCCTGTTAGCCTTTCTCTTCGTCTAGTGCTGGGCATAAAAAATGGTCCCTGGTCTGCACTGCTTATGCATTCCGCAACAGGCACCGAAGAGACTTTCACAAATTCCTCATGCACTTCTAAACTTTAATAATGAAGATCATGGACTTACATGAATAATTGGCAGATGAAATTTGAAAGCCAATTTCTTTTGCTCATTAAAATTTTGGACAGCCATATTATACACTCAAGCACAATGAAAGAATTTAATGTTCATTTAAACACCATTCCTGGAGTGTGACAAAAGCTCTCTGAGTTACAGAAGTTTGAAGGAGGTGAGGTTTAGCCCGTGAATTTTAGAAAGCGTGGCCCTGTGGGAAACCCAAAGGTGGAGGAGCCAGCTGAGCCGGGCCAGGCTCCTGAGCCATAGAGAGTGTGAGAGAACAGAGGTTGTAGTTCTAGCCCCTGAGGAAGGAAAACGAGTAGAGGTTTTGTTGAGTGCGGAGACAGACAGACAGACAGACACACACACACACACACACACACACCCCTTTGAGCAACAGTATGTCCTTCTTACATTCTTTTGCCCTTTCCTCTTCTCTAAATTGATATAAACTATGCAGCAAGTGGACCCATTCTATTCATACAGACTTTCAGCCATGGGCAGCTCTTCTTCTCAGAGAAAGCTGTGGCCTGGAGAAGTACAAATCACTGGTGTGATACACAAGTTACACACACACACACACACACACACACACACACACTGTTTCATTTACTCTAACGGGGGGAGGGAGATTTACTTATAGAAAACATTTATTTATTTTTGAGATAAATATATTCCCAAAAACCATTAGCGGTAAGAGTTGGGGAACTAGTATTTACCATAGCAAATGAGGTTGTTTGGAGTTAGTGCTAGATGAGCCTTGAATTCCACACTAACAAATTTAAATGTTACTCTGTATGTGACGGGGAACCATTCTGAGATTAATGAAGGCAGAGCTGATAGAACAATAGTTAGCCATGACACGCAGAGGTCAGGAAACGGAATCAGAGAGACCAGGTAGGGGGCTAGGGTAACAGTCTAGGAAAAAATAACAGTGTTAACCAGAGGCAGAGTGAATGAGAGATGGGGAAAAAAATACACTAGCATCTTGTAATTGATAAGTATGGCTAGCTGGACGGAAGATGGAGAAGTAAGAGCAGATGCAATGTGTAGCCGTCATGACTACGTGTGTGATGAAGCCATTAACTGAGATCCAAAATACAGACAGGAACACAAAACAGAGGAGAGGGAAGAGTTATTATACGTTGACATTTTTTGGAAGTTTGCTTATACTCTTGACATGACATGATGAAAATGCCATCTTACCTGTGATCTTCCTCCTCTCAAACTATAACCCCACTCTAATCATGAGGAAAACATCAGTCAGATTCTAATACAGGGACATCCTACAGTATATATGACCAGTACTTATCAAAACTGTCAAGGTGATCCAAAATACAGAAAGTCTGAGAAACGGTCACAGTGGTGAGAAACCTAAGTCAGCATGATAACTAAACGTGATGTCTTATCCTGGAGGGGATCCTGGAACAGAGAAGAACATCAGGAAAAAGCTAAGGAAGCCTCAATACATGATAAACTTCAGTCAACTGTTCTAAAAAGTAAAAGCAAATTTTTAAAAATCTGCTTGTTAAAGCTTTTGATACCTGCTAACCCATCATGGGAGCTGGGAGGGGCTGATACAAATAAGTTCTTGCTCCCCAGGCACAAATACTCCATTACATAACAGATCACATCACGGATAAGTCCATCACCATCCCACCACCCAGTCCAATGAGAACGCTGAGGTGGAGGCAAGCAACTCACGACCGGCCCTTAAAAGCTAGGGTTTCCTGTACTAACACTGAAGTGACCAGAAGAGTCCATATGAGAAAGCAATATGACAACAGAGAGGAAAGCTGGCCTAAGAAAAGCTTTTTTTTTTTTTTTTTTTTTTAATCAGTGCTATATTGGGGTTGCAAAGAAACTATGATCTAACACCTTAAAACTTGGTGCTTTTGGATTTCATCCAACAACTGTATCTTCAGCACCAAGACAAGCTGAGTGCTGTTAGCTGCTAGGGCTGTGATGGACACGCCACAGCTCCTGCCCATAGGAAGCCCACTGTCAACTCCAGGACAGGATTGCAAATAGTCTCTAAATCTGTTAGAGCAGGGATGTTATACTGAAAAGATGGAGAAAGGGGGCGCCTGGGTGGCTCAGTCATTAAGCATCTGCCTTCAGCCTGGGTCCTGTTCCCAGGGTCCTGGGATCAAGCCCCACATTGGGCTCCCTGCTGAGCAGGAAGCCTGCTTCTCCCTTTCCCACTCCCCCTGCTTGGGTCCCCTCTCTCTCTGTGACTCTCTGTCAAATAAATAAATAAAATCTTAGAGAGAGAGAGAACACATTTTGGGCATACTGGGGAGGAAACAATTAATTGCCCTTGGATAGCTGGTTAGGAAGGGCAAGGCCAGGGAGAGGTCTTTGAACTGGGCCATCAAGAATAAGCTGTCTCAACCATAAGAGACTCTTAATCTCACAAAACAAACTGAGGGCTGCGTGGGGGGGGGGGTGTTGCCTAGGGAGAGGGTGATGGGATTATGGACATTGGGGAGGGTATGTGCTATGGTGAGTGCTGTGAAGTGTGTAAGCCTGGCAATTCACAGACCCGTACCTCTGGGGCTACTAATACATTATATGTTTATAAAAAAATTTTTTTTAAAAAGAATAAGCTGTCTCTTTTCATGTAAAAAGGGAGTACTCAGAATTTGGAAAGATACCATGAGAGTCAACAGAGCGGTGTGCTTGTGGCAGCCGGTGCTTTGGGTATGGACTTAACGTCAGTCTGGAAGAGGAAAGGCTGTAGTTAGGGAGGCCAGGTAGGAGGCCACTGTAATGATTCAGGCTGGAGACGATGTCACTCCATAATCAGGAGGAAATATTTTGAAATGCTTCAACTCTCCTGCTTCTCATTCCTCCAATACAGTCAAGCAAAAGAACTTGAGTCCCCAGAGTCTTCTGCTCTTGGCAAAGCAATAAGGCCTCACATCTGTTCCTTGAGCAGCCAGTGGCTAGAGGGTATCAGTGTCCAGGCCTCCTCTCATTAGAGATCCTTGGGGTACAGGCCTATGCCCACTTCAGAGTTCACTGGAGAATTCCATGTTCAGCTCCACCATCTGCTAAGAAACCCTGCTCCCTAGTACAGGTCCTCTCAGCTCTGGATTGAAGAAGGGGCCCTGCTCACAGCCTGCTTCCAACACTGCAGAGATTACCAATTACCTTATTTGTTGCCAGAAAGACATGGTCCAGGCTGTAGAGATGCAGGCTGCTTCTTCCACTGAAAGTGGGTAAAGACCATCTGCGGCGGATACTCAAATTCTCATCACTTTTGTCAACTGGGACAGCTCAAAGAACTCACATCCAGTGACCAGAAGCAGTAGTCCCTGCTGGCCTCTGGCCCTGCGGCTTTGTGGCGCTGGCTGGTAAGGAGGCGTGTGTGGGATGGTCAAGGGCCCAGACTCTGCAGCACACAGACTGGGCTTTGAACCCTGGCTCTGTCGCATACTAGTG
Source organism: Mustela erminea (assembly GCF_009829155.1). Classification (NCBI taxonomy): domain Eukaryota; kingdom Metazoa; phylum Chordata; class Mammalia; order Carnivora; family Mustelidae; genus Mustela; species Mustela erminea. The sequence goes on along the minus strand of NC_045632.1, from coordinate 47,535,565 downwards.
ATAAGACCTGAGTCAATCACTTTACCTCTCCCTATCTATTTCTCCAGGCGCAAGAGCACCTGCTCCTCGGGGCAGGCACCGTTGTGAGGATGAAACATGTTGTTCTAGGTGAAGCACTTGTATACAGCCTGGCACGTGGTGATCACACTTGGGTGGAAGACGCCTTTCACAGGACAGGCTGGTACCAGCTCCACCGTGTCTTACACGAACGCAGCACGCACACGAAATGCCCACTGTGTGCAGGGCCAGAGGCTTGGGATCGCAGGACACAGTGCTGAAAGGTTGGGACTCAGCTGCCAGGGTTTCAACCCCAGCTCCTTCACTAGTTGGGGCTCCAGCAGTAACGTCCCCTCTCTGCCCTCACTCACCCCATCTGCAAAATGAGAGTAAGACTACGAGCTACCTCACGGAGTTACCGTTGAGTGAATGAGATTCAGCCAGATGTCAGCCAGTGCCTGTCATCGGAGCCCACTCGCCACGACCGCTACCCCGTAGTGCAGTCTGTGAATATTCTGTGCTTTATGTGTCCGTTCTACTCTTGATGGAGAATTCAGATGTTTACAATTTGGGGCTTTGACAAGTAGTCCTGCTTTGAAATTTCTTATATAGAAATATGTGTAAAATACGCACGCATAAATATATGTAAAACTACATAGACAATTTCTGGGTCGGGTAGAATTTCTCAGTCAGAGGGTATCAGCTGTAGCAGACTGCCTTCCCCAGCCAGTTTTCCAAAGTGGCTATTCTGACTGAAATCCCTACAAGCCACATACAAGAGAGAGCCCAGTTGCTCCCAATCCTTCCCAACGCTCGGCATTTGTTGATGTCTGCTTTTCACAGCTCTAATGGGTTTGTAGCATTACCACCTTGTAACTTCAATTCGTATCTGTCTGGTGACTTAATAAAGCTGACCACCTTCTCATGTACACATTAAACACTGTGTCTGGTACAGAGCACATATGCAATAAATACTAGCCGTTATCATTATTCTTATCTGGTGACCAGAGCACAACGTTTCAAGTGGGGGCACAGATAGAGATTTCTGGAAGCTCCTAAACATGTTATATTCTCTTGGCCCACCTTCCACCTCCTGTGTATGCTTTTCCCCACGCCTCCCTCTTCTCCTGGCTAACTTCCCTACAAATAACATTCCTTGACTCTCCCTGCATCCAGACATATTGAGTAAGAAGAAATGAAAGCCAGGTGAGACCTCTGACCTCCACCCCAAACAGGTTCCCACCCTTGTTCAGATGTGCCCAGTCCAAAAGGAACAGAAGGGATCCTGACTCAGAGGCACTAGGTCACCCAGAGTCTCATCTATCTGACCTGACCTCCCTCTAGCTCTTTCTTGATAAATGGCTTTGACAAGTTTCTCATTATTATGGTGTCTGGTCAAAATCAGACTTGAATCTTTAATGCTTCCCATTAGGAAAAATGCATCACTTGATTTTTAAGATGCAGACACAATTCCCCTTGCAGAGCCAGTATCCTGAGGGGTTTGCTAATGCATCAAACCACACACCTCTGAGTAAAATTCCATGATGTCCCTAAAACAAGAAAACAGTTAAGATCGATCCTCAGTTTAGCTCTTCCTGACAAACTCCAGGAGAAAAGAACAAAAAAAAAAAAAAATGTGTAATTGGGGGTGGATTTATATCTTATAAGATCTTGGGAGAGAGACCGAGGGAAGACAGTTTACTATTTTCCAAACCGAGTCAAAAATTCTCATCCATATTTGTACAAAATATTCATTATGTAATGTAATAGACACAATTTTATTCTCTACATAGCTGGATTAAGATTTTCTCTTAGATGAGATCCACCTTTGTTAAGACATTTCACGGTATACCCCCATGGAATAAAATGTGGGATCCCTGCCCCCAAGGACCTTGAGAGGCAGAACTACTCTGGATGAGAAAAAGAAATCGAAGTTGCTGACCACAACAGAGGTTGCAGGGAAGAGAAAGAAAGAGGGACACCAAGCAGCCAAAGATATGGTTTACGGCTGCTGGGCGGGGGCATACACAACCCCTTAAGTCCTTGGGGGAGCTGCTTACTTCATTAAATGCAAGCAGCCTGGAAACAGCCTGATGTGTAGTGACGGCTCCTGACTCAGTTAAGCTTGGGGCAACCAACGTGCAGCGGTCTATGCAGAACTTTCTGATGTTAGCATTCCAAGGATGCCCTCTGGTCCAGGCCAACGCTAGCCAGGCTGGAAAAGGGGGGATTTGAATCAAGTTTCCCTAAACTTCCTACGGCTAGGAAGGTCCCAGTTGACAAGTGAATTATAATTAAAAGAGCACATATATTAACTATTCAACCTTTGGTTTCTGAGTGTGACAACTTCCATATACAAACCATAGACACAGATGCACCAGCACCAAGAGGATATGCTAAAATTAATAAAAATGCCTCCTGACAAGTTAAATCCCCCTCCTGATCAATAATTTAAGTTTTTCACCATAGTTTACTTAAGAGCTTGCCTTCCTCTGTGCATTGAGGAAGATACACTTCGCCCCAGCTCCTGTGTAAGCCCTCAAAATCAGCTGCCTTTCCACTCGAAGATCTTCTTTCTGATCTTGTACTCTCCTGAGGGAAGAGCAAGAGGCTCACTTATGGGACTCCACTCGCCCCCTTTTTCTGCCTCCCCATCAATGTGCTCGCGACGTGGAAGAATTGATGGAGGGGGACATGTGTGCTTGCAAAAATCTGGGCCTACTGAGCTTCTCGCTAAGATTAAATTATGTTTTCAATAAATTTAACTCAGAGTTTCTATTTTTGTCGTCTTAAAAACCAGTAGAAATAAATTTATTGAGAATCTGATCTCATCTCCAAACATTTCACTCAGTTCACAGTGTCCTAAATTAGAGTGCAAATTCCGAGACTCAGATCAGAATTGCCTTTCATCAAGCTAACAGGATTAGAATAAAGCAATCTAATCTAAGTATGTTTGAGAACAAGACATGCCTGGATTTTAATTCCAAACCTGGTCAGGAGTCCCACTAAGGCCTTTGGTCACAGTCCCCATGGATGAGGGTGTGAAAGAGGCATCAGGAATCTGGGCCTGACAAACTAAAAGGGTGCAGAAGTTACAAGCGAGATGGTGCCGGCTGCAGGCAGAGCTGGCTGAGAGAAGAAGAGCCAGAGCTGGGTCTAGGGTATGTTGAGGAGAGAACGCGACACTGAAATACAAGTTTGTGAGTCACTGACATACTGACGGTATTTAAAGCCGAGACCGGATGAGATTACTGAGGGAGTAAGGCAGGGAGAGAAATGTCTGTACGTCCACGGGTGGACCACACTAGCATAAAGTTGGCCGGCCACCACACTCCCTCTCCCCCACCTACCCTCACTCCTTCTATCACAGTGCAAATTTTGGTGCTCCATGTGAAAAGCCAAAGTGCTGTAGAACCAAGTGTAGGAATTTCAGGCTTCTAAACAGGAGGGACTTGGGCTCAGCTCAGCCACGTCCAAGTGTATTACCTTGGCAAATCGCTTAATCTCAATGAATTCCCATTTCTTTATCACCTCCCTCTAGCATATCTGTGATTGTTCAACAAATGAATAAAAATAATTGTAAAATACTTTATCCTTTACAAATTATTATTATTCATCTGGTTATAATTTCTGATAACTGAGGGGAGAAAATGCTGGGCTTCTATTAGTGATTTACATATAAAGTTTAGGACAGTATCCACCAACGTGTAAAATGTACATATCCTTTGATGAAGTAATTCCAACTAATCTACAAATAAATATAGCTACATAAGCATAAAGATAAACATGTTAGGCACTGGTAATAATGAGAAATTTGCAAAAAAAAATTTATTAGTAATGGATCAGGTAAGTAAATCATATACATTCATACTCTGGAATCCCAGTTCTTAAATGTAATGAGAAACATTATGTGCATTGATATGAAAAGATGCCCGTGATGTTTATGTAAAATAATAAACAGCAAACAATATATAGAGGATGATGCAATTTGTTTTAAGTTTCATATATTCCATATTTCACATTTTGATACACACATGTCATAAAGACCAGAACCGTTGATAGCAGTCACTGTGTGTAGCTGAGGAGTTCATGTTCCTCTGAGGAATGTGACCGATGTTGGACAGAATGGCTTTCACTTTCTCATTTTTACACTTTGAAATCTTTGAAGTTTTATAACAAACAAAAGATAGTTTAAAGACATACTCCAAACTAAACCCTGTGCCCTAAGATCTTTAAGGGAGTAGGTGCACCAGCAACATAGAGCATAGAGTCCAGAAAAAAAGCCTCTGTTGGGTTGCTGGTTATATTTCAGTTGTACAAGCCACGGCTTTCCCTCCCACCAGTCCATGTGGTAACACAGAAGCAGTCCATGACGGGGAAATATAGGCCCCAAAGTAGGGACATGTTGGGAAGGAAAAAGGAAATGCAAATGTATTCTGAAAACAGATGATGTCTGGAAGAGAAAGTGTGTTTGGCAGCGAGAAGGAAAATCACAGGAAGAGGAGAGAAGAGCAGTAAAAGAGAAACAGCCAAAGGAGGTGGTAATTAACTGCGAAGCTGAAGATTTCCAAGGGATTTTTCAGCTTTGGCAACAGTCAGGCCTCTGGACAATTCTGCCTAAGTGTGTAGACATTGTTTCACGTTTCCTTTTTTTAAATTTTAAAAGATTTTATTTATTTATTATTTATTTGACAGACAGAGATCACAGTAGGCAGAGAGGCAGGCAGAGAGAGAGGAGGAAGCAGGCTCTCTGCTGACAAGAGAGTCCAATGGGGAGCTCGATCCCAGGACCCTGAGACCATGACCTGAGCTGAAGGCAGAGGCTTTAACCCACTGAGCCACCAAGGCGCCCCTTTATTAATTTTTTTAAAAGATTGTTATTTATTTATTTATTTGAAAAAGGTAGTGGGTGAGAGAGAGCACAGGGAGAGGGAGAAGCAGGCTTCCCGCTGAGCGGGGAGCCAACTGGGGGCTTGATCCCAGGGCCCTGGGATCATGACCTGAGCTGAAGGCATGTGCTTAACTGACTGAGCCACTCAGGTGGCCTTATTACTTTTTTTCTTCACTAAAATTATTCCATTAGAGCAGTAGCTCGAGACCATGATATCCTGCCACTACTTGTTAGCAACGTTCCAAGGATTTAAGTTTTTGAATAATTAATTTCGTAGTTAAAGAGGACTCGAGGTTATTAGCCCTCTCATTCATTTTGATATGCTTCCTGGAGTGGGAGATACAGGGTAGCGTCACTGCCAGCGGTGAGGAAGTTATGTATAATCCACAGCCTCATGTCCTAACACCGTCGCTCTTCTTCTCCGGACTCTGGAGCCCCCCATGGGTCACGGGTTGAGTAGGCAGGACGACCACGATGGGACATGCCTGTGATGATTAAGAGTCATTCCACTTCCTACCTCATTTATAGTATGAACCAAGACACAAGTGTCTGAAACATCCAATAACAAAGAGATTAATTGATAGATTCTTTTGCACTAAATTGCTTGCTGTTACAGCTGCTGAACAGGTCAAAGAGCACCTGGGAACTTGACCATTCCAGCAGGGAACAGCTGTGGGGGTTAGAGGCCAGCCCCATACCCAGTGCAGGGCAGAAGAACTAATGTCTGTATCAAACTTTCCTGGCACACCCATGACAGTTCACAGACAAAAGGACAAAAGACAGGTTTTGCATTTGGTCCTAAATAACTGTTTAACGTTACAAAAACTGAAACAAAGCCAAGAATACGCTATGATGTCTCCAATGATCAGTTCTATCTTTGGAATAAAATGTATACAATACATAAAATTCAGGGTCAGGAAACAAGTCTTCTCCTCCAGACACAGTCAAAACCTTTCTGTGTCTCACACAGCTTGTGATACAACTTCAGTTTAACAAGGAAATTTTGGATTACATGAGCTCTAGACATTGGATACAGAGAGCTGAGATTCCAGACACTCATATACCAAATTATTTTATATACATGTGTGTGTCTGTACATGTGTGTATGCATATGTATACAGTGTGTATATACATGAGCATATACATATGTGTATATATGGAATAATAACTTATTTACATAGTCCTTTCTACCTATATTATTATCATCTCATTTAACTACTTTGAAGATATAGTTCACCTGAAAGTATGTCAGTTGCATCTCTTAGATAAAGGGAGAGAGAGAAAGAGGGAGAAAATCCCAACAGACTCCACATTAAGAGCAGAGTCCGATACAGGGCTCGATCTCATAACCCTGAGATCATGACCTGAGCTGAAGCCAAGAGTGGGACACTTAATTGACTGCCCCACTCAGATACTCCTAAAGACCTTTTTTAGAGACAAAACCACAAGGTCTTTATTGCATGCAACAAAATTAACAAGTCCTTTATAAAAGTTCCTATAAAGTTTCCCCAGTTAGTTCACCTGAATCTAAAAACAAACAAGGTCCACACATTACATCACACACACACAGACACACAGACACACACACACACACACTCTCTCTCTCTCTCTCTCTCTCTAGCTCTACCCACTAGGAGGGTGAGAGGGACTGGGGGCAATGGCACCCCGCAGCAGTAACAACTGATCTTGGTCTCTAAGAACTGTTCTCCACTGAAAGGGAATCAGAGAAATGGCTGACCCCAGGCTTAGAGCAAGGAAAGTACAAGATGCTCTTGGGACATCCTGTGCCAGGAAGTGAGGAAGTACTCAAAGTGGGATGGGACAGACACACAGGCCGGATTGGTGGGGCTCCTGTATTTCTAATTGAGAAATATTAGCATCAAAATAAATAATGACTGTAACAGATTATAACCCATTAAATAAAATGAGAATGCATTAATTTGCTGATATAAATAAATGAATAAAATAAATGTTTGATGAAGAACAGGATATTTAAATATTTCCAAAGTACCTCCTCATAAAATACTTATTAATCACAAAGAGAAAAGAGTAACTTCACAGTGAAGAAGTCTGATAGACTCCACCTTAATCAACTAATCAAAATGAACATCATCAGTAATGGGACACACCAAAATCAGACACCACCTGACACAAAAGTACAAAAGGAAGGACTCCTATTACAAAGGACGTTATTAGTATAGCTGGACATCAATGTTAATTTCTTAAATTTGATGACTGTGTTGTGGTTATCTAAGAGAGTGTCCTTATTTATAGGAAATGTAAAAGAGTTCACCGTATTTAGTGTTCAGGGGTGATGGGACATCAGGTTGGTACCTTCCTTTCCAATGGCTTGGGGGGCAAAGTAGCTTTTGTACTATCCTTGACATTTTTGGTAAATCTGAGATTATTTCAAAATAAGAAAATATTATACAATTAAATAAATATTTTTTCTGCATTTATTGAGAGGATCATATGGTTCTTATCTTTTTTGATTAATGTGGGATATCACGTTGAGTGATTCACAAATATTGAACCACCCCTGCATCCACTGACTGATGAATGAATAAAGAAGATGTAGTGTGTATATATATATATATATATATATATACAGTGCAATATTTTTCAGTCATAAAAAAGAATGAAATCTTGGCCATTTACAACGATGTAGATTGAGCTAGAGGGTATATTATGCTAAGTAAAATAAGTCAGTCAGAGAAAGACATACATCGAATGCTCTCACTCACTCATACAGAATTTAAGAAACAAAAAAGATGAACATAGGGGAAGGGAAAAAAGAGAGAGAGGGAAGCAAACCATAAGAGACTATCAACGATATAGAAAAAGGGTTGCTGGAAGGAAGACGGATGAGGGGTGGACTCCATAGGTGATGGGCATTAAGGAGGGCACTTGTGATAAGCACTGGGTGTTATATGTAAGTGATGAATCACTAAACTCTAGTCTTAAAACCAATATTACACCAAATGTTAATGATCATGAATTTAAATAAAACTTGAAACAAAAAAATGACTTTCCTCATCAGCTATTTTTCCCTGAACACAGTTCATACAGCAAAGACAGAATACTTAATTCTGTACTTTTATTAATTTTCATTAGCATAAACTCAGGCGTAGTTGAAAGGGCCTAATGATGAATGATAAAAGTTAAAGGTGAAGTCTACTAACTCGCATCAGCCCTATCACTCAGGAAATTCAAATTTTAGGAGCTCTGTGCTAGGCACAAGGGAAGAAGAGCAAATTTATGCATTTCTTATGTCACAGTATCACAATGATTAAATTTATTATAACTTTTCTCACTCCAGGCACTAAAAGACAGATTTGAGGTCTTAATTTTTCTATTTAAAATTGTTTATTTCTCTAATAGAAACATTTACAAGTAGCAAGCAGTTCAATTTCTAGAAGCATCTTACCCTAAATTTAGAGCTCCCAATGTTATATTATTTACTCTAGTCTCCTCACATTCAAATTTGATCTTTTTTTTGATGTAAGGAAGGCTAACCCAAAAACCACTCACCAATGCTAAAGGGAACTCACGCATCCACACAACAAATTTTATTGAGTACCTACCGTGGGCCAGACACTGTTCTTGGGACCGAGAGTACAACAGTGAACACTACAGAAAAAAACTCCTGCCTTTGTGGAGTCTACTTTTAAGTGGGAGGAAAGAGACTACAACAAGATAAATTAGTACACTGTAGAGTACAAGAAAAACAAAGCAGGAAAGGTCAATGTAGATACAACTTCAGGGGATGCCTGGGTGGCTCAGTTGGTTGGACGACTGCCTTCGGCTCAGGTCATGATCCCGGAGTCCCGGGATCGAGTCCCGCATCGGGCTCCCGGCTCCATGGGGAGTCTGCTTCGCTCTCTGACCTTCTCCTCACTCATGCTCTCTCTCACTGTTTCTCTCTCAAATAAATAAATAAAATCTTTAAAAAAAAAAAAAAAAAGATACAACTTCAGATAAATGGTTTCAGCATAGACCCCACTGAGAAGAAGACATTTGAGCAAACACTTGGAGGTAAGAGAAAAAGCCATGTGCTTTTCTCCAGGAAGAGATTTCAGGCAGAGGAAAAGAGCTTATGTAAAGATCCTGAGGTATGAATGCGCTTTGAATATTATGAAATAGTAAGGAAGCTATGGAGATGAGGAAGCTACTATGGCTGGAGCTGGAATAAACAAAGTGAAGAGAGAAGAGAAAGTCGAAGGAGTAATTTGAAGGTCAGAGGGGACAGAGCACCACTGCAGGCCACTTTAAGGACTTGGGCTTTTACTCTAAATCATGTAGGAAATCACTGGTGATTTTTTGGAAAGAGGAAAGACTTTAAACAACTTGCATTTTAACAAGATGGCTCCGCTGCTGTGTTGAATACACAACAAGGGGGGAAAGCAGAGAGAGACCAATTAAGAAGCTACAGTAATGTTGTAGAGGGGAGATGGTGGCGGCTAAGACAGGGTGATAGCAGGAAGGGAGGGGAAAGTGGCCATACCATGGAGAGCTTTAAAAGTAGAGCCACCAGGATTTACCTGAAGGACTAGAGATAGCTACAAGAGACAGAGAGAGTGAGAGAGTGAAGTCAAAAATTATTCTTGGGTTTTGACCTAAGCAACTAAAAAGGTGGCTCCATCAACTGATGGAGGTTGGGAGGGCCTGGTGGTAGGTATTAAGGAGGACACGTATCTCATGGAGCACTGGGTGTGCTGCGTAAACTATGAATCTTGGAACAGTGAAAAAAATAAATAAATAAAAATTAAGATGTTAAAAATAAATAAATAAATAAATAGTCCCCACCCCCCACAAAAAGAGTGGGAACTTTGAGATGAAGTGATTATCTCGGATTATGTGTCTGAGCCCAATCAAATCAGAGAGATCCTTAAAAGCAAAGAACTTTCCTTGGCTATGGTGAGAGAGGGAGAGCTGATGGAAGAAGGTCCAAGAGATAAGATGTCAAAGGCTCTAAAGACACAGGAAGGAAACCACAAGCTAAGGCATGTAGGAGGCCTCTAGAAGCTGCAAAAAGCAAAGAAATGAACTGTCTACTTGAGCCTTCAGAAAGGAATGTAGACTGGTGACAGGTTATTTTAGCCCTGTGAGGCTAAGTCATACCTTGAACCTAAAGAACTGTAAGATAATCAATCAGTGTTGTTTGAAGCCTCTAAATTTGCAGTCATTTGTTACAGTAGGAATGGGAAATGAATGAAAACATCATCAATATTTTGGTAGTATTTAAATCCATAAGGGTGGGTTATTGGTGGCAGAAAAGAGAGGAAGCCGAACTGAACTTTGGCAAATTTGAATATTAAGTCAGGAAAGTGAGGAAGACCCAGCAGAGATGACTGAGATGGAGTGGACATGAATAGGAAGAAAAGAGAAGAAAGTAGTATTCTAGAAGTCAGATGAAGAGTCTGTGTCCCATGCCGCTGAAGGGTCAAGTAAGATGAGGAAAGAACTGGGAAACAAAACAGAATAGGGAGAGCACGCATGTCCAATCCAGCTGACACACAGAGAAAGGCTATACACAGAAGGAAAACAGTGGACCAGGTCCTCAACACTCAGGCAGCTTGGATGGGGGAGAAACATGAATGGTACCCACCCAGAGTGCCCGTATTTTCACACAGGGATTCAGAGTCTCTAGCCAACTTGGCCCAACTAGAACCCTGGAATGTTTCCAATCAGCTCAGCACTCTTTTGCCTGGGGAATGGAAAGCGTGAAGGTCAGTAGCAAGAGGAGGAAAGCAGAAGAGAAAAGAACAGAAGGACTTTCAACTTTATCTTACAGACCCGCACAACTGTCTTTCCTTCTACCATACAACACAGTTTTAAGCCCTCCTAGGCCCCAGCTTGTTAAAAGGCGTAAACCCTAATGCCAAGAGAGTTAATAGAATATCTCAAGACCAGGAACTAGCTTTTGCTTAGAAAAAAACAGGACCTCATCAGAACAAAAACAAAAACAAAAAGCCACACAACATTCTAGGACCTGAAATTTCATGTCAGTCACAGCCTCAGATGACTTTCTGTATTCTGCCTTCCTTCACCTCAAAACTCAAGGTTAGGTGACCATCTATAAAAGACTGATTGAAGTCACGCATGGAAGATTCTTGGAGCCTGAGATAAATACAGCCTATGTCACATTGCCTCACAGCTATAATTATTGGTTTTCCTGTTTATCTTTTCCACTAGATTCAGAAGTCCTCAAAAAGGTGAGACTATGACCTGACATCATTGAATTGTTAAGAACAATAATTCATTCACTTCTCATTCACTCAACTAATATGTGTCAGACACGTTGCAGTTTTTAGTCATTTAATCCTTAACACAACCCTAGGAGATGGGTATTATTTATGCCACTTCCCAGATTCAGAAAGGTTAAGAAACTTACTTAATGGTCATGTTAAGTCACCGCGGGGCAGAGCTGTCCAATGACAAATTCTGTGCTAAATAATGGTCCCAGCAGAGCCCTCTTACACTGCTGGTGGGAATGCAAGCTGGTGCAGCCTCTTTAGAAAACAGCATGGAGATCCCTTAAAAATTAAAAATAGAGCTACCCTATGACCCTGCAATTGCACTACTGGGTATTTACCCCAAATACAAAGATGTAGTGAAAAGAAGGGGCACATATACCCCAACATTCATAGCAGCAATGGCCATAGTTGCCAAACTGTGGAAGGAACCCAGATGCCCTTCCACAGACGAATGGTTAAAGAAGATGTGGTCCATATATACAATGGAATATTACTCAGCCATCAGAAAGGAAGAATACCCAACTTTTGCATCAACATGGTTGGGACCTGGAGGAGATTACGCTGAGTGAAATAAGTCAAGCAGAGAAAGTCAATTATTATATGGTTTCACTTATTTGGGAGCATAAGGAATAACATGGAGGACATGGGGAGGAGAGGAGAAGGGAGTTGGGGGAAATTGGAGGGGGAGACAAACCATGAGAGACTGTGGACTCTGAGAAACAAACTGAGGGTTTTGGGGGGTGGTGAAGGGATGGGTGAGCCTGCTGGTGGGCATTAAGGAGGGCACGTATTGCATGGAGCACTGGATGTGGTGTATGAACAACGAATCTTGGAACACTGAAAAAATAACATTAAATTTTAAAGAAAGAAAGAAAGAATGGCCTCTGCAAAGACATCCAAACCCTAATTCCTAGAACCTGAAAATGTTACCATATATGGAAAACAGAGCTTTGCCATGAGATTAAATTAAGGGTTTCGAAGTGGGTGAATATCTTAGATTACCCAGATGGGCTCAATGTAATCACAAGAATCCTTGTAAGAGGGAGACAGGAGATCACATTGAGGAGCAGCAGATGTGACAACAGAAGAAGCCGTTGATGTGAATTAAGGAAGGAGCCATGAGCCAAGGAAAGCAGGCAGCCTCTAGAAGTTGGAAAAGTTAAGAAAACAGACTCTCCCCCAGAGCCTTGAAAAGGAACCCAGACCTGCCAATACCTTGATGTTAGACTTCTGAACTTCAAAAGAGGAAGACCATAAATCTTTGTTATTTTAACCCACTAAATTTGTGGTCATTTGTTAATGGTAGCAGTAAGAAACTGACACGGGCTCTTTGCCTCTGTCCTCATATGGCCTTTACATCCCCAGGACCTAAGGTGGTCAATAGATATTTGCTAATTACGGAAGGGGCAAGAGATTCTTCTCCAGGGTGTCTCCCACCTGGCCCTACCTGACCTCCTGACAGGAAGAATCTAGTCTTCCTTAGAGAGAGGGAGGCAGAAGCAGCCCAGGTATATCTGGGGTGGTATGTTTTCCTAATTGCTAAGTTGAATGGATAGCGCCAGTAATAACCTGAAGCTCATTCTATGTCAGTAAACGTGCCCTTGAAGACATGACAAAATGCAACTCTAACTCACAGCTGGAATTTAGAGCCATGGGGGGAGGGGGGGAATAAGCTATTTTAGGGCACCAATTTAGGCTCTTTTTTCCATGTCCTATAATGGTGCATTAAATACCACAAATGATTTAATTGAAATGATTTAATTGAAAATTATAAGCAGCATCAGTAAGAAGATGAGCTGGGACCACATTTTATAGTCTAATTCCTTAAATTATTTCACAACAAACTGGAGCAATGCATACACACATGCATACTGCAAATGCACAAACTCTACCTTCTTCTTTCTCTGAGATCCTTACGGCCCTTTCTTCAAACAAGGAAGATGATATCAATAAGGAAACCATTTTCTGAACGAATAAATTCAATATAATTCACAGCTTAGCTGCTTAAGAAATGAAGAGCTGGAAATCTGAACATTGCTTAACTTTTGCAAATGGCTCACCGTGCCTTGAAGGGTTACTCCCCCCACTAGCATCCCAGTTTCTCCAGCCAAATTAAAATCCTACGCTTTGAAAGTAAAAGCTTCAAGACAGCCTTTGCTCTTTTGAGAACAGGTACTATATAAGCATAAAGATGGCTACAATCCCAACTAAAAGCAATCATTTACAACTGAATCTCAAATTCACATATGTTTGCATTCCATAATCTACGGGTAGTTGACATAGAAAGTAAAATAAATTGGGTAGACCTAAGGTAAAATCAGTCACTGCCCTTGGCCTAGACCTTCTGATTAGACTGGCGATCCCCATGGCGTTTCCAGCTTGCTGGGTTTGCAGCCAAGCTTCCCAGGGGTCCTGAATAGCTTTGGAATCTGAATAAATCACACACACTAGGCGTCCATTGAAACCACCAGAAACTCAATTTATTTGGGACCCAAGATAGGATTTTATTGCTTCTCAGATTAACAGTTAAAAATGTTTTGCTTTTCTGTCTCGGGGGTGTTAGTTTGATGTATGAGGCAGGGAGATTATTAAATCTTCGGTGCTTCCAAAGATGTAAATTAAACCATAGTACCTCCTAGCCACCTTCCCTGGATGAGCTGGAGATTTATTATTAACTTGTCACTCTTGCATGCTCATCAAAACAAGCGGACCATGATTAATTACACCTATATCTTTAAGGATACCTGTCGTTTCAAATTTTGCCGACAGGATATTACAGAGTCTCCTGATTTCCTTGCAGAGCGATATGTAGCATTAGGACTTTTAGAGGGGAAAAGAGAATCACCATCCTTGCCTAATCATTTCCAAGATTATATTTGAAAGAAAAAGGTGGAATGTATGTAACTGTATATTCTTTCAGATTCAAATGAAACTGCACTTCATTTTGGTTTCCCTTTCCTGTTCACATACATCATATTGGCTGATTCAGTTTTTCTGAGCACCTTTCAAAGACTTGGAAGAGGTCCAGCACAAAATGGATACATAAACTCTGAAATTCTCTTTTCAATTCTGTCACTCACAATTCAATTCAACAAATACAGCATTTATTAGGTTCCTTTTATGTGGAAAGAAGCAGATGTGACTTGATTCATTCATTTCTTCATCCAATATTTATTTCATGTCTTTTATGTGCCACTAATGGTACTAGGTATACCACTATTAAAAACAGTGAACAGTCCTTCCCCTCATGGAGGTCATAGCCCTGTTACCCCCCACTTCTAATGTAAGTTTTCATGAATCCCTTCTAATAGAAGCTTGCACCAGAGAAAAGAGTGCACCCCTTCTAACATAAGTTTTTACAAAGGAGACATTAAATGGAATCAGCATTAAGACACCACGCCCTCCTCCTAGTCCAGTGTGAACTGCAGGACTGAACTGCATGGAAACCATGGTATTTCACCTCTTTTTGGTCTCCCTGTACCTAGCACAGCACCAATTATCTGGTTTGCTAAATAATCACAGAAGCATAGAAAATTTTCAAAAGAAATTTTAGGCATGGCTACCTGGCCTCTCCGATCAGCCCCAAGAAAAAATTCACCTTCACCAGTGTAAACTGTAGGATAATTACCTTTTTTTTTTTTTTTTTTAAGAACTAGGTTCCTGATGATATCATTGTCTCTTTTTAAAGGTATTATGGAAATTGATAAAAATAAGAAAAAGATGAGATAATAAAATAATGAACCCCACATACTTAACTTTAGTAATTATCACTTCATCATTCTTGTTTTTATCTACATTTCTCTCCTCTTCACCTTTTTTGAGTATTTTAAAATAAATTCTGTCATACCATTTCACCTTGAAATGCACCAGAATTTATCTCTGACAAATAAGATTTTTTAAAAATGTATCTATAATATCATTATAATACTTGACAAAATCACAATAAGTCTAGCCCATGTTCTAATGTCTCTGATTGCCTAACAAAAATCCTTTCAGAGTGAAACAAGACCCAGAGACTACATATTGGGTTTGGTTGATGTGTCTTTCATTAACACCTTTTCTCCCAAAGTCCTTTTGAATACCACCAAAATAATCAATATTTTAGTTTTATCCAGGATAAACAAATCCATCCAAACTTAACACATGCTCCTGGTCAACCTTCGTTATGTAATATTTTTGAGGAGAAGGTGATCATTTATCATTCAAACAAACTCTTGAGTGAAAGGAGGGTGCTACTAATAATTATACTAGTGTAAACCAGGACAAATAGTCACCCCACCAGTAGCGATATCAGGAATAAACAGGGAGATCCAGTTTCTGGTTTCTACTTGGTTATAGAGAGCTGGAAAAGAGCTAGAATGAATGTCCCTCCCATCCTGACAATAGAAAGAAACACACACACATACACACACACACAGAAAGAGAAAGGAAGTTGAACAAACTGCAAGTGAATAACTTTTCCTGGATCCATCACAGATGAAGCTGAGGAAATGCCAACTGGTTCCAAATCTGGGTTGAGACAAGTGCCTATAGAGAGACACTGAGTACAGTCCCTGTTTACTTGGAGCAGGTGAACACAGGGAAGAAGAATTCACCTACAATTATTAACAAAATAGAAGATGGCGGAGGAGTAGCAGACTAAGACGACATCAGGTTGCAGGAGTTCAGCTAGATAGTTATCAAACCATTCTGAACACCTACAAACCCAACAGGAGATCAAAAAGAAGAAGAGTAGCAATTCTAGAAACAGAAAATCGACCACTTTTTATAAAGTCGGGCATGTGGAGAAGTGAATCCGAAGCGACAGGAAGACAGACCACAGGGTGAATGGCCAACTCCCGGCAATTGGTGGAGCAGCAGAACACAAAATCCAAACTTTTAAAAGTCTGCTCCACCGAGGGACATCGCTCCAGAGGCTAAGCAGGGGTGGAGCCCTCGCAGGGACAGTGTGGTCTCAGGTGCCACGGGGTCACAGAAAGATCAGGGGTGTCTGCGTGTAGCAAAGCTCACAGGTATCAGAGCAGGGAAGCCGACTACAGAGATGGAGCCAAGGAGTGAGCTCTGAGCTCAGGATTACCTTAAACTGTGATCTGCGGCACAGTCAGACCACTGCTCTTTGAGCAGGGAACCCCCAAGTGGCAGATCTGGGGAGACTCACCTTCCTTCTCTGGAGGCAGCAATCTGCTGAGTTTGGAGACTCCAAAGGGGCTGGTGCCAGAGACAGAAACACTTGGTCACAGGCCAGGTGAGCTTGGAGCATGGCCGGAGACCAGGGAGATGGGAGTGATTGACCGCTTTTCTCCAAGGGTGCACTAAGGAGTGGGGCCCTGAACTCTCGGCTTCTCCAGGCAGGAGACTGGGAGACCGCCATTTTCATTCCCATCCTCCAGAGCTCTACAGAAAGCATTCAGGGAACAAAAGCTCCCAAGAGGGAACTTGAGCAGATTTCTAAACCTGACCCCTGACAAGGACACTGTAATTCTGCCTAGGGCAAAGACACTTAAAAATCACTACAACAGGCCCCTCCCACAGAAGATCAGCAAGAACATCCAGCCAAGAACAAGTTCACTGATCAAGGAGAACAGCGGAATTCCAGAGACAGGGGAAAGCAATGCATGGAATTTATGCCTTTCTCCCCATGATCCTTTAGTCTTACAAAGTTAAATTAAATTTTTTTTAATTTTATCTTTTTCTTATTCTAATTTTTTTAACTTTTCCTCTTTCTTCTTTTAACATCTTTTAACTAGTTTATCTTAACAATACCTTTCTAAAAAGAAAAAAATTTTAAACCTTCATTATTATAGTCATTTTTTATCCTTCATTGTCTCTAACTTTATTTTTTGTATACATATAAGTTTTTTTCTTATAAAAAATTTTGGGATACAATTTCTTCCAATAGTTCAAAATATACCCTAAATCTAGCACAGGGCTTTATTCTGGTCTCGAGCCTGAGCAAATTCTCTCCACTTTCTTTTTCTAACAAACTTATCTTATCAATTCCTTTTTTAGAATTTTTTTTTATTTTCATCTTTACAGTCATATTCCATCCCTTCATCGTGTTTACTCATTCTGGTATATATACATAAGTTTTTCTTTCTTTAAACTTTGGGGAGGTAGTTTCTTCTAAGAGACCAAAATACACCCAAAATCAAGTGGGTGGCTCTGTTCTATTCACCAGTCTAATAAATATATATATATATATTTTTAATTCTTTTACCCCCTTATTTCTCCCCCAATTTGGGGTCTCTTCTGATTTGGTGGGTGGCTCTGTTCTATTCACCAGTCTAATAAATATATATATATATTTTTAATTCTTCTGATTTGGTTAGTGTGCATTTTTCTGGGGTCTTTGCCATCCTTTTAGTATTTTATTCTCTCATTCATATATTCTCATCTGGGTAAAATGACAAGGCGGAAAAACTCACCAAAAAAAAAGAACAAGAGGCAGTACCAAAGGCTAAGGACCTAATCAATACGGATGTTGGTAATATGTCCAATCTAGAGTTCAGAATGATGATTCTCAAGGTGCTAGCTGGGCTCGAAAAAGGCATGGAAGATAATTAAGAAACGTTGTCTGGAGGAAAAAAAAAAAAAAACCTTTTCTGGAGAAATAAAAGAACTAAAATCTAACCAAGCTGAAATAAAAAAAGCTACTAATGAGATGCAATGAAAAATGGAGGCTCTTACTGCTAGAATAAATGAGGCAGAAGAGAGAATTAATGATATAGAAGACCAAATGATGGAGAATAAAGAAGCTGAGCAAAAGAGAGACAAACACTACTGGACCACAAGGGGAGAATTCAAGAGATAAGTGATACCATAAGACGAAACAATATTACAATAATTGGGATTCCAGAAGAAGAAGAAGGGGGGGGCAGAAGGTATATTGGAGCGAATTATTGTAGTAAATTTCCCTAATATGGCAAAGGGAACAAGCATCAAAATCTAGGAGGCAAAAAGAACCCCCCTCAAAATCGATAAAAATAGGTCTACACCCCGTCAACTAAAAGAAAAAGTTACAAGTCTTAGTGACAAAGAGAAAATCATGAGAGCAGCTCGGGACAAGAAGTCTGTAACATACAATGGTAAAAATATTAGATAGGCAGGAGATTTATCCACGGAGACCTGGCAGGTCAGAAAGAGCTGGCATGATATATTCAGAGCACTAAACGAGAAAAACATGTAGCCAAGAATACTATATCCAGTTAGGTTATTGTTGAAAATAGAAGAAGAGATAAAAAGCTTCCAGGACAAACAAAAACTAAAGGAATTTGTAAACAGCAAACCATCCCTACAGGAAATACTGAAAGAGGTCCTCTAAGCAAAGAGAGCCTAAAAGTAGTAGACCAGAAAGAAACAGAGACAATATACAGTAACAGTCACCTTATAGGCAATACAATGGCACTAAATTCATATCTTTCGATCATTACCGTGAATGTAAATGGGCTAAATGCCCCAATCAAAAGTCACAGAGTATCAGAATGGATAAAAACAAAAATCCATTAATATAAAAAAAAATCCATTAATATGCTGTCTACAAGAAATTCATTTTAGACCCAAAGATACCTCCAGATTTAAAGTGAAGGGGTGGAAAACAATTTACCATGCTAATGGACATCAAAAGAAAGTTGGGGTGGCAATCCTTATATCAGATCAATTAGATTTTAAGCCAAAGACTACAATAAGAGATGAGGAAGGACACTACATCATACTTAAAAGGACCATCCAACAAGAAAATCTAACAATTTTAAATATCTATGCCCCCAACATGGGAGCAGCCAACTATATAAGCCAATTAATAACAAAATCAATAAACACATCAGCAATAATAAAATAATAGTAGGGGTCTTTAGTGCCCCCCCTTACTGAAATGGACAGATCATCGAAGCAAAAGATCAACAAGGAAATAAAAGCCTGAAATGACACACTGGACCAGATGGACATCACAGATCTATTCAGAACATTCCATCCCAAAGCAAGAGAATACACATTCTTCTCTAGTGCACATGGAACATTCTCCAGAATGGGTCACAAATCAGGTCTCAACTGGTACCAAAATATTGAAATCTATCCCTGCATATTTCCAGACCACAATGCTCTGAAGCTAGAACTCAATCACAAGAGGAAAGTTGGAAAGAACTCAAATACATAGAGGCTGAAGAGCATCCTACTAAAAAATGAATGGGTCAACCAGGAAATTAAAGAAGAACTCAAAAAGTTCATGGAAACAAATGATAATGAAAACACAACTGTTCAAAATCTGTGGGACACAGCAAAGGCAGTCCTGAGAATAAAGTCTATAGTGATACAAGCCTTTCTTAGGAAACAAGGTCTCAAATATGCAACCTAACCCTACACCTAAAGGAGCTGGAGAAAGAACAGCAAAGAAAGCCTAAACCCCACAGAGGAAGAGAAATAATAAAGAGCAGAGCAGGAATCAATGAAACAGAAACCAATAAAACAGTAGAACAAATCAACAAAACTAGGAGCTGGTTCTTTGAAAGAATTAATAAGATTGATAAGCCCCTGGCCAGACCTATCAAAAAGAAAAGAGAAAGGACCCAAGTAAATAAAATCATGAATGAAAGAGGAGAGATCACAACCAACACCAAAGAAATATAAACAATTATAAGAACATATTTTAAAACCACATTGAGATATCATCTTATACCAGTTAGAATGGCCAAAATTAGCAAGACAGGAAACAACATGTGTTGGAGAGGATGTGGAGAAAGGGGAACCCTCTTACACTGTTGGTGGGAATGCAAGTTGGTGCAGCCTCTTTGGAGAACAGTGTGGAAATTCCTCAAGAAATTAAAAATAGAACTTCCCTATGACCCTGCCATTACATTACTGGGTATTTACCCCAAAGATACATATGTAGTGAAAAGAAGGGCCATCTGTACCCCCAATGTTTATAGCAGCAATGGCCACAGTCGCCAAACTATGGAAAGAACCAAGATGCCCTTCAACGGACGAATGGATAAGGAAGATGTGGTCCATATACACTATGGAGTATTATGCCTCCATCAGAAAGGACAAATAACCAACTTTTGCAGCAACATGGACGGGACTGGAAGAGATTATGCTGAGTGAAATAAGTCAAGCAGAGAGAGTCAATTATCATATGGTTTCACTTATTTGTGGAGCATAACAAATAGCATGGAGGACATGGGGAGATGGAGAGGAGAAGGGTGTTGGGGGAAATTGGAAGGGGAGGTGAACCAGGAGAGTCTATGGACTCTGAAAAACAATCTGAGGGTTTTGGCGGGGGATGGGAGGTTGGGGTACCAGGTGGTGGGTATTATAGAGGGCACGGATTGCATGGAGCACTGGGTATGGTGCAAAAATAATGAATATTGTTATGCTGAAAATAAATTAAAAAATAAATTTTAAAAAAAGAACATATTATGAGAAACTATACACTAGCAAATTTGACAATCGGAAGAAATGGATGCATTTCTAGAGACATATAAACTACCAAAACTGAACCAGGAAGAAATAGAAAAACCTGAGCAGACCCATAACCAGTAAGGAGATTGAAGCTGTCATCAAAAATCTGCCAACAAACAACAGCTCAGGGCCAGAAGGCTTCCCAGGGGAATTCTACCAAACATTTAAAGAAGAGTTAATACCCATTCTTCTGAAATTGTTCCCAAAAAAAGAAATGGAAGGAAAACTTCCAAACTCATTTTATGAGGCCAGCATTACCTTGATTCCAAAACCAGACAAAGATCCCATCAAAAAAGAGAATTACAGACTAATATCCTTGATGAACACAGATGCAAAAATTCTCACCAAAATACTAGCCAATAGGATCCAACAGTACATTAAAAGGATTATTCACCACGACCAAGTCGATTTATTCCAGTACTGCAAGGTTGGCTCAACATTTGCAAATCAATCAATGTGATACAATACATTAATAAAATAAAGAACAAGAACCGTATGATACTCTCAATAGATGCTGAAAAGCATTTGACAAAGTACAGTATCCTTTCTTGATCAAAACTCTTCAAAGTGTAGATATAGAGGGTACATACATCAATATCATCAAAGCCACCCATGAAAAACCCACAATGAATATCATTCTCAATGGAAAAAAACTGAGAGTTTTCCACTAAGGTCAGGAACACATCAGGGATGTCCACTATCACCACTGATAATTCAACATAGTACTAGAAGTTCCAACCTCAGCAGTCAGACAACAAAAGAAACAAAAAGAAATTAAAGCCATCCAAATCAGCAAAGAAGTAGTTAAACTATCACTCTTTGCAGATGATATGATACTTTAAGTGGAAAACCCAAAGGACTCCACTCCAAAACTGCTAGAACTCGTACAGGAATTCAATAAAGTGTCAGGATATAAAATCAATGCACAGAAATCAGTTGCATTTCTATACACCAACAACAAGACAGAAGAAAGAGAAATTAAGGAGTCAATCCCATTTACAATTGCACCCAAAACAATAAGATACCTAGGAATAAACCTAACTAAAGAGGCAAAGAATCTGTACTCAGAAAACTATAAAGTGCTCATGAAAGAAATTGAGGAAGGTACAAAGAAATGGAAAAATGTTCCATGCTCATGGATTGGAAGAACAAATGTCTATGCTACCTAAAGTAATCTACATGTTTAATGCAATCCCTATCAAAATACCATCAATTTTTTTCAAAGAAATGGACCAAATAATCCTAAAATTTATATGGAACCAGAAAAGACCTCGAATAACCAGAGGAATGTTGAAAAAAAAAGCCAAAGTTGGTGGCATCACAATTCCAGACTTCAAGCTCTATTACAAAGCTGTCATCCTCAAGACAGTATGGTACTGGCACAAAAACAAACACATAGATCAATGGAACAGAATAGAGAGCCCAGAAATAGACCCTCATCTCTATGGTCAACTAATATTTGACAAAGCAGGAAAGAATATCCAATGGAAAAAAGACAGTCTCTTCAACAAATGGTATTGGGAAAATTGGACAGCCACATGCAGAAAAATGAAACTGGACCATTTCCTTATTCCACACACAAAAATAGACTCCAAACAGATGAATGACCACAATGTGAAAAAGGAATCCATCAAAATCCCTGAGGAGAACACAGGCAGCAAGCCCATCAACCTCAGCCGCAGTAACTTCTTCCTAGAAACATCGCCAAAGGCAAGGGAAGCAAGGGCAAAAATGAACTACTGGGACTTCATCAAGATCAAAAGCTTTTGCACAGCAAAGGAAACAATTAACAAGACCAAAAGACAACTGACAGAATGGGAGAAGATATATGCAAATGACATATAAGATAGAGGGCTAGTATCCAAAACCTATAAAGAACTTACCAAACTCAACACCCAAAGGACAAATACGAACAGAGGACACAAATAGACATTTCTGCAAAGAAGATATTCAGATGGCCAACAGACACATGAAAAAGTGCTCCACATCAGTCAGCATCAGGGAAATACAAATCAAAACCGCAATGAGATACCACCTCACACCAGAATAGCTAAAATTAACAAGTCAGGAAATGACAGATGCTGGCGAGGATGTGGACAAAGAGGAGCCCTCCTCCACTGTTGGTGGGAATGCAAGCTGGTGCAGCCACTCTGGAAAACAGCATGGAGGCTCCTCAAAAAGTTGAAAATAGAGCTACCCTACAACCCGCAATCACACTACTGGGTATTTACCCTAAAGATACAAATGTTATGGTCCGAAGGGGCACATGCACCTGGATGTTTATAGCAGCAATGTCCACAATAGCCAAACCATGGAAAGAACCTAGATGTCCACCATCAGATGAATGGATAAAGAAGATGTGGTATATATATACAATAGAATATTATGCAGCCACCCAAAATGAAATCTTGCTACTTGCAACGACATGGATGGAACTAGAGGGTATTATGCTTACTGAAATAAGTCAATCAGAGAAAGACAATTATCATATGATCTCCCTGATATGAGGAATTTGAGAGGCAAAGTGGGGAGGTTGGGGGGTAGGAAAGGAAAAAATGAAACATGAGGGGATCGGGAGGGAGACAAACCATAAGAGACTCTTAATCTCACAAAACAAACTGCGGGTTGCTGGGGGGAGGGGGGTATGGAGAGGGTAGTTGGGTTATGGACATTGGGGAGGGTGTGTGCTATGATGAGTGCTGTGAAGTGTGTAAGTCTGACGATTCACAGACCTATACCCCTGGGGCAAATAATACATTATATGTTAATTTAAAAAATTATTTCAAAGAATTATTAACAAAATAGTGGAGGCTTAGTACTGGCTGGTGGCACAATAGGGATCCCTAAAGGCTACAGATATAAGGGGAGTTAACACCACCTGCAGGATTCTCTCTCTACAGATAGCAGCAATGTGTACTCACAAAAAAATGATGGCAAGAGTCCTGAGAAGGCATCCCTCATACGTGTTATAGGCTTAAGGGTGAGGAAGAGCAGCTGCTGAAGGATGGCCATGGAGCCCAACCCAGATTCTTCTTCTCCATCTCCCCTATAAAAACACAAACACAAACAAACAAAAAAACACTGGTGATAGGGTGTAAAAAAAAAAATCAAGGGAAATAACTTCATAATACCAAGAGACAAAACAATCAACAGAACCAAACCTACATATAAAACAGATGTTGGAGCTATCAACATTTAATAAGAAATAACTATGTGGGTGCCTAGTTGGCTCAATCCATGGAGTGAGCAACTCTTGATCTCAGGGTTGTGAGTTCAAGCTCCACACTGTATATAGAAATTACTTAAAAATAAAATCTTATAAAAAAATTTTTAAGTAAAATAACCACAAAAATTTGTCAAAGGCTCCAATGGAAAAAGTAGCAACACTCATTGTCAGATGAGTAATTTCAACAGAGATGGTAACTAAGAAAAATCAATGAAGATGCTGGAAATAAAAAACACAGTGTTAGAGTTCCAGATTGTCACTGGCTAGTTCATCAGTAGACATAGCAGAACTAAGGGAAGAATTACTGAATTTGAAAATACCCAAACGAAAGAGAGAAAAGAGTAAAAAATTATATATATATATATATATATATATATATATATATATATATATGAATGACAATATCAAATGATCTAACAGATGCACAATTAGAATTCCAGAAAGAAAAAAATGATAGGGAATTGGGTAGAAAAAATATCTGAAGGGATAATGGCTAAGAATTTTCAAAAGTAATGGCATCTATCAAACTACAGATCAAACCACCAAGCAAGATAAATATCCAACTTCTGAAAACACAAAACAAAGAGAAAATCTTAAAAGCAGCCAAAGGGGGAAAAATTTATAAAGAGAAATACACATACAAATGATAATAGCCATCTTGTTAGAAACATGCAAGCTAGAAGACAGTAGAGTGACATTTTTTGAGGACTGGATGAGAGAGTGACATCAAGATGGAGGAGGAGGTGACTCCAGCCTCCATTTTCCCCCTCCACACACACACACAAAAGCAATTAGATACTTATCCATAAACAAAAAATAGCTCTGGGAGAGTTCAGAAGTCCACCTAAGAAGCTTCACCAACAGAGGTGTCTCTGTGGTGCAGTTGGTTAACCATCCAACTCTTAATTTTGGCTCAGGTCATGATCATAGGGTTGTGGGATCAAAACCTGCATCAGACTCCCTGCTCAGCAGGGAGTCTGCCTGAGATTCTCTCTCTCCTTCTCTGTCTGCCTTGCCCCAATAAACAATTAAATTTTTAAAAAAGAATTAGAAGAAGAAGATGACGACAAAGAAGAAGAAACTTCAGCAACACAATAGAGCAAAAAACCTGAAAATAACCATACATAAAAGGTAGAAAGAAGTTTCATTTTGCCTGCATCATTCCATCCCCCGGGCTGGCACTGTTCTGTGCCAAGAGGGAACTCCCCCAGCCCAAGAGAATTCCCCATGCTGGTAAAAGGAAAGCAGGGTGAGCAACAAGTTTCCCCAGCCTTTCAGAGCACTGCACAAAGAACCCACTTCAGTTTTACCCTCCCCAGAAAACAGCAAAGCTGAGACCTTTAGAAATGGCTAGGAACAACGAACAAGGGCAGGGGCTCCCAATATCACTCACAGTGTGATCAACTGTGGTTCCTAGTGGCCTGCTCTGCAGAGGACCACAAAAATCTTCAGGAATAAGGACCTCAACAGCCCTTGCAGATGCTACAGACTCCAACCCTGGCTTTCTTTGCTGAGAATTTCATTACAGACCTCAGCAGACTGCTTCACAGAGGTCCCCACCAGCTTTTTTTATTGCTGAGGAAGCCAAAAGCTAGCACAGCCCCTGCAGACAGATGTCCTGCAGATTTTGCCATGATATTTTCACCCTGCAGGTTTTTAGGCTCACAGATATCAGCTACCTGAGTCCCTCCATGCTCCCTCCGCACCAAAACCCAGGTCCACACTGCCCGCATCAGCTTCAACAGCTATGTGCATGCAAGATGCCAGCGCAGGGCCCCACAGCTGCTCCCCATCTGCATGTAGATAGTTAAGGCCCCCAGAATGGCTTGTAGACTCAGAGATGGCCCTGACTCCAGTCATTGCCTACACTGCCACGGGAGGCCTGACATAGGAGCACCTAAATAGGTAAAGTAAATATTAACAGAGATAAAGGGAGAGTTAGACAGCAATACAATAGCAGCAAAGGACATCAATGTTCTATTTTCATCAATGGATAGATTATCCACACAGAAAATCAGTAACAAAACACTGGCCTTAAAAAAACATATTAAATCACATGGACTTGATATATTATACAGATCATTGCATCCACAAGCAACAAAAGACATGTTCTTTTCAAGCACACATGGAACATTTCGCAGGACAGATCATGTTAGGACACAAAACAAGTCAATAAATTTAAAGACTGAAAAAAGATCAAGCACCTTTTCCAATCCAGTGGTATGAAACTGGAAATTAATTGTAAAAGGAAAACAAGAAAATTCTAAAATTGTGGAGATTAAACAACATGCTACTAGACAACCAATGGGTCAAAGAAGAAATCAAAAGGGAAATCAAAATACACCTTCAGACCAAGGGAAATGGAAATACAACATACCAAAATATGTAGAATACAGCTAAAGCAGTTCTTAGACAGTTCACAGCAATAAATGCCTATCTCAAGTAACAAGAAAAATCTCAAATAAACCACTTACTCTTGAGCCTCAAGGAATGAGAAAATGAATAAACAAAGCCCAAAATTAAAAGAAGGAAAGAAAAAATGAAGATCAAAGTGGAAATAAATGAAGTAGACTAAAAGGATAACAGAAAAGATTAATGAAACTAAGAGTTATTTTTCTTAAAAAATAAACTAATACGACAAAACTTTAGCTACACTAAGAAAAAAAAGAGAAGGGGCTCAAATAAAATCAGAAATGAAAGAGGAGACATCACAACTGATACCACAGAAATAAAGGATCCTAAGAGACTATTATGAATACATACCAACAAATTAGACAGCCTAGAAAAAATGGATAAATCCCAGAAACATACAACCTACCAAGAACTAATCATGAAAAGAGAACATCTGAACAGATTACTAGTAAGAAGGCTGAATCAGTAATAAAAACCACCAAAAAAACAAAAGTCCAGGACCAGACAGTAATTCACTGGTAATTCTACAAAATACTTAAAGGAGAATTAATACCAACTCTTGTCAAACTCCAAAAAAAAACAGAAGAGGAAGGAACACTTCCAGACTCATTTTACAAGGCCAGCATTATTGTTACTATTGTCACTATTGATACCAGAAGCAGACAAGGACGACACAAGAAAACTACAGGCCAATATCTGTCATGAACATAGATGCAAAAATCCCCAATAAAATATGAGCATACCAAATTCTACAATACATGAAAAAAATCACACACTATGCAAATGGGATTTATTCCAGAGCTGCAAGGATGGTTCTACATCTACAAGTCAATTAACATTTTATACTACATTGACAAAATGAGGGTAAAAATCATATGATCATCTCAATACATGTAGAAAAAACATCTGACAAATTTCAACACTTACTTAAAATCAAAACTCTCAACAAGTTGGGTATAGAGAGAACATACCTCAACATAACAGCCATAAATGACAGTCAGACAGCTAATGTCATATTCAGTGGTGAAAAACTATAATCTTTTCTCTAAGATCAAGAATAAGACAAGGTTGCCCACTCTCACCACTTCTGTTCAAAACAGTATCAAAAATCCTAGCCAGAGCACTTCGCAAGAGAAAGAAATAAAAGTCACCCATGGGGCACCTAGGTGACTCAGTCAGTTAAGCAACTGCCTTCAGCTCAAGTCATGAACCCAGGTTCCTGGGATCTGGCAGTGTTGGGCTCTCTGCTCATGGAGAGTCTGTTTCTCCCTCTCCCTCTCCCTCTGCCCTTCTTCCCACTCATGCTCTCTCTCTCTCTCTAGTAAATGGTGTTTTTTTTTTTAATTCATCCAAATTGGAAAGAAAGAAGTAAAACTGTCACTATTTGCGATTGACATATTATAAACCGAAAATATTAGGACTACCAAAGAACTGTGAGAGCTAGTAAAAAAATTTCAATAAAGTTGTAGGATTCCAAATCAATATACAAAAATCTATTATGTTCCTATACACTAATAACAAACTAACACAAGAAAAATTAAGAAAACAATCCCATTTTCAACTGTGTCAAAAAATAAAATAAAATACCTAGGAATAAATTTAACCAAAGAGGTAAAAGACCTATACATTGAAAACTATAAGACAATAATGAAAGAATTAAAGAAGACACAAATAAATGGAAAGATATTCCATGTTCATGAATATGGAGAAAATAATTGCAAATAATATATTAGATAAGGGGTTAATATCCAAAGTACATAAAGAACTCAAACAACTTGAGAGCAAAATAACAACAACCTAATTAAAAAATGGGCAGAGGATCTGAATAGACATTTTTCCAAAGACATAGAGATGGCAAATAGGTACATGAAAAGACACTTAACATTATTTATCATTGGGGAAATACAAGCCAAAACCACAATGAGATATTACCTCACACTTGTTAGAATGGATATTACAAAAAAAAAAAAAAAGAAATAAATGTTAGTGAGGATGTGGAAAAGGAATGCACATGCACTGTTGGTGGGAATGTAAATTGGTGCAGCCTCTATGTTTTACTCCACTGGACCAGTGTGGAAGTTCCTCAAAACTATCATATGATCCAGCAATTCCACTTGAGTTTTTAATTTGAAAGAAACAAAAACGCTACCTCAAAAAGATGTCTTCACTCCCATGTTCATTGCAGCATTATTCACAATACCCAAAACATGGAAATAGCCTAAGTGTCCACTGATGGGTGAATGAATAAAGATGAAATATTATTCAGCCATTTTAAAAAAAGGGACATCCTGCCATTTGCAACAACGTGATAGACCTTAAGGGCTTTATGCTAAGTGAAATAAGTCAGATGGAAAAAGATAAATACCATATGATCTCATTTATATGCATAATATTTTAAAAAATTTAAACAAGCTCATGAATACAGAGAACAGATTGGTGTTTGCCAGTGGCAGGGTTTTTTGTTTTGTTTTGTTTTTTAAGATTTTTTATTTCTGTATTTCAGAGAAAGAGACAGAAATAGAAAGAGCAGGAGCACATAGGAGAGGGAGCAAAATGAGGGGGTCCATCCCAGGACCCTGGGATCATGACCTGAGCCGAAGGCAGATGCTTAACTAACTGATCCATCCAGGCACCCCAGAGGCAGGAGTTTCATCCAAATATAAATAAATACACACACACACACACACACACACACACACACACACACACATACACACACAAAACATATATGATACATATATAATATATATTTAATAATACTGTGTTAGAGTCAAAATACAAAGAAAGCAGACCTTTCTTATAAGAAAAATATTATAACTGTACAGTGATAAATGTAAAACTTGTTGTGATGATCATTTCACACTATATATATATATATATATATATATTGAACCATTATGTTATATATCTGAAACTAATATAATATTACATGTCAATTATATCTTAATTTTTAGAAATAAATCAAGGAGTTAGAAAAAAACAGTTAGTAAACCAAAATAGCTCATTCTCTGAAAACTAATCAACAAAACAGAAATTGTTAACTTGATTTCTAAAAGAAAGCACAAGCACACAAAAGAAATAAGGTCAAAATGGGATTTTTTTTAAATCATGAGACTACTTTGTACAACTATATGAATGAAATAAAAACATTTTAAATAATATATAGATGAAATAAACAACATTCTAAACAAGTGAATTATGTAAAAAGAAAAACAGAAAGTCATAAAAGAGCTCCTCTGACAAAAAGACAGTAGACTCAGTCAGTTACACAAAGAAATCCACTAAATTTGTAAAGATCAGATTATGTAAACACTGCTTAAGCCATTTCAGAGCACTGAAACAACATCCAAATTATTTTTATAATGCAAATTTAACATCAATTCTAAAACCAAATACTGCATAATAAAATAACTATAAGCCAATCTCATTTATTAATATTAATGCAAAAATTATAAATAAAATATTAGTAAACACAATCCAAAAACCCATCATGATCAAGTAGTGTTTATTCCAGAAATTTAAGAGGGGTTCAGTATTTGGAAATCCATTAATTAATCACTTTAATAGAACTACTTTTCTAAGTGCTGGAACAAACAATCCTCAAATTTGTAGGGAACCAGAAAAGAATTGGAATCGCCAAGGAAATGTTGAAAAAGAAAAACAAAGCTGGGGACATCACTTTGCCTGATTTCAAGCTATATTACAGAGCTGTGATCACCAAGACAGCACAGTACTGGTACAAAAACAGATCAAGGGAACAGAATAGAGAGCCGAGCTATATATATTCAACTCTATGGTCAAATAATCTTTGACAAAGCGGGGCACCTAGCTGGCTCAGTGGTTAAGCCTCTGCCTTCGGCTCAGGTCATGATCTCGGGGTCCTGGGATCGAGCCCCACATCGGGCTCTCTGCTCAGCAGGAGCCTGCTTCCCCCTCTCTCTCTCTACCTGCCTCTCTGACTACTTGTGATCTCTGTAAAATAAATAAATAAAATCTTTAAAAAAAAAAATCTTTGACAAAGCCAGAAAAAATATCCAATGGAAAAAAGACAGTCTCTTCAATAAATGGTGCTGGGAAAATTGGATAGCCACATGCAGAAGAATGAAACTCAACCATTCTCTTACACCATACACAAGATAAATACACAAAAATAAACTCTAAATGGATGAAAGACCTCAATGTGAGACAGGAATCCATCAAAATCTTTAAGGGGAGCATAGGCAGAAACCTCTCTGACATTGGCCACAGCAACATCTTTCAAGACATGTCTCCAAAGGCAACAAAGCAAAACTGAACTTTTGGGACTTCAAGATAAAAAGCTTCTGCACAGCAAACGGAAGAGTCAACAAAACAAAGAGGCAACCCACAGAATGGGAGAAGATATTTGCAAATGACACTACAGATAAAGGGCTATTACCCAAAATCTATAAAGAATTTCTCAAAACTCTGGGGCGCCTGGGTGGCTCAGTGGGTTAAGCCGCTGCCTTCAGCTCGGGTCATGATCTCAGGGTCCTGGGATCGAGTCCCGCACTGGGCTCTCTGCTCAGCAGGGAGCCTGCTTCCTCCTCTCTCTCTCTCTGCCTGCCTCTCTGCCTACTTGTGATCTCTCTCTGTCAAATAAATAAATAAAATCTTAAAAAAAAAAAAGAGAGAATTTCTCAAACTCAACACCCAAAAAACAATCAAGTCAAAAAATGGGCAGAAGACATGCACAGACACTTCTCCAAAGACATACAAATGGCTAATGGATACATGAAAAAAGGTTCAACATCATTAGTCATCAGGGAAATTCAAATCAAAACCACACTGAGATATCACCTTACACCAGTTAGAATGGTAATAATTGACAAGGCAAGAAACAACAAATGTTGGAGAGGTTGTGGAGAAAGGGGAACCCTCTTACACTGTAAGCAGGAATGCAAGCTTGTGCAGCCACTTTGGAAAACAATGTGGAGATTCCTCAAAAAATTAAAAACAGAGCTACCCTATGACCCAGTAATTGCACTACTGGGTATTTACCCCAAAGATACTGATGTAGCGAAAAGAAGAGCTACATGTACCCCAATGTTCATAGCAAGTGTTCACAATAGCCAAACTGTGGAAGGAGACTAGATGCCCTTCAACAGGTGAAGGGATAAAGATGGGGTCCATATACACAATGGAATATTACTCAGCCATCAGAAAGGATGAATACCCACCATTTGCCATGACATGGATGGAACCAGAGAATATTCTGAGGGAAATAAGTCAAGAAGAGAAAGTAAATTATCATATGGTTTCACTTATATGTGGAACAGAAGGAATAGCATGGAGGACATTAGGAAAAGGAAGGGAAAACTGAAGGGGTCAGGGGAATCAGAGGGGAAGACAAACCATGAGAGACTGTGGACTCTGGGAAACAAACTGAGGGTTTCAGAGAGGAGGGGTGGGGGGTGGGTGAGCCCAGTGATGGGTAGTAAGGAGGACATGTATTGCATGGAGCACTTGCATGGGTGTTATATGCAAACAATGAATCATAGAACACTATTGCAAAAACTACTGATGTACTATATGATGGCTAACACAATAAAATAAAATTTTAAAAAAAGAACTAAAGAGGAAAATATACTTATCTCCACAGATTTTAGCAATGGAAAAACTGAACATTTATATTTTTTAAAAGCCTCAGGGGCGCCTGGGTGGCTCAGTGGATTAAAGCCTCTGCCTTCGGCTCAGGTCACGGTCCCGGGGTCCTGGGATCGAGCCCCACATCGGGCTCTCTGTTCTGCAGGGAGCCTGCTTCCTCCTCTCTCTCTGCCTGCCTCTCTGCCTACTTGTAATCTCTCTGTCACATAAATAAATAAAATCTTAAAAATAAATAAATAAATAATAAAAAATAAAAGCCTCAAAAATAGGAATAACTCATGAATGTAAATAATATTAAAATAAACTTTAATTTTTAAAAAATAAATACATTTTTAAAAATTAGTAGCTGATACAATGGGAATAGACTAGGATAGCAGTTCTCAAATTATGGTCTGTGGATCCAAACCAAGACATTATGTATTTCCGCTTTATACTATGATGAGCCAAAAGCAGTGGTGGAAAAAACTGCTGGTGCCTTAGCACAAATCAAGATAGTGGCACTAAACTCCTCTAAGTTGTCATTGCATTCTTCAATGCACATATTCGTGGCAGTAGAAAAAAAGTGATTTTTTAACTTAAGAATATCCTGAAGTAGTAAAAATAATCCAACTTAGTAAGTTTTGACCCTTGAGCAAATGACTTAAATATTCTAGGTGAAGAAATGGGAAATACATATAAAGCATTTCCACTGCATACCAACGTAGAATGGCTGTCCCCAGGAAAAGCATTTTTACAACCGAGTTGCAAACTGAAATTGTGTATTTTTCTTTTCTTTTTTTTTTTAAAGATTTTATTTATTTATTTGAAAGACAGAGATCACAAGTAGGCAGAGGCAGGTAGAGAGACAGGGGGAAGCAGGCTTCCTGCTGAGCAGAGAGCCCAAGCGGGGCTCGATCCCAGGACCCTGGGATCATGACCTGAGCTGAGGGCAGAGGCTTTAACACACTGAGC
Organism: Mustela erminea; assembly: GCF_009829155.1. Lineage (NCBI taxonomy): Eukaryota > Metazoa > Chordata > Mammalia > Carnivora > Mustelidae > Mustela > Mustela erminea. The sequence goes on along the minus strand of NC_045632.1, from coordinate 47,502,753 downwards.
CACCCAGGTGCCCCGAAATTGTGTATTTTTCATGGAACATAGTATTTACTTGGAAGAATAACTGGGAGACAAACTATAGCTATTATATAGTTGGTAATTATAGTTTGTATTCATTCAACAATTCAACAGATATTTCCTTAATAATTAATAAGGTGATCTCTCACTTCAAGGAAAACTGACAAAGTTGTCGCTTAGAGAGAATTCAAGCATTCAAACAAAAATTAAAATTTTAGAAATTTTTGTCCACCACCCTGAGTTCGACAGCTTCTCAATACTTAGATTTTTTTCTGATAAGATCAGCAGTGAGTTATTTTGCTCAGCATAATACCCTCTAGTTCCATCCACATCGTCACAAATGGCAAGATTTCATTTCTTTTGATGGCTGCATAGTATTCCATTGTATATATATATACCACATCTTCGTTAACCATTAATCTATCGATGGACATCTAGGTTCTTTCCATAGTTGGGTATTGTGGGCATTGCTGCTATAAACATTCGGGTGCATGTGCCCTTTCGGGTCTCTACATTTTTATCTTTAGGGTAAATACCAGTAGTGCGATTGCTATGATCTCCAATATGAGGAAGTTGAGAGGCAAAGTGGGGAATTTGGCGGCGGGGGGGGTGGGGTAAGAAAGGAATAAATGAAACAAGATGGGATAAGAGACTCTTAATCTCACAAAACATACTGAGGATTGCCGGGGGGAGCAGGGTAGGGAGAGGGTGGTTGAGTTACGGACATTGGGAAAGGTATATGCTATGGTGAATGCTGTGAAGTGTGTAAACCTGGCAATTTACAGACCTGTACCCCTGGGGCTAATGATACATTATATGTTAATTTAAAAAATTTTTTTTTAAATTTTAAATAAGCAGAAATAAACAATCCAAAAAAAAAAAGATCGGCAGTGAGTTTAAAAAGTGATTTTTTTGGGGTACCATATAAATCAAATTATGTCAAAAACATTTGCAAGATCTGCATAACTCAATGAACGCATTTTCCAAATGACGAATTTGTGGGGTTACAAAACCACATGTAAGCAATCCCTTCAAAGTACAAGACAGACCAATGGACTTTAACAGAGTACAAAAAGTCTCATTAATATAGTTTAAGATTCTTCTTTGCAATCAACTTTATCACCTGTCAAGTTTTGGAAGAGCACCAAAGAACATCCATAATTATCTGAAAAGGTTATTAAAATACACCTTCCTTTTCCAACTACCTATTGAAGTCCAGATTTTCTTAAGTACTTCAACTAAAACAATGTAGTGCAAACAGACTGAATGTAAAATGAATATGAGAATCTGTCTTCTACTATAAGACAAAAAATATCTGCAAAAATGTAAACACTACCCTGCTTCTAACTTTTGTTTTGAAAGTATTTTTTGTAAAATATGTTTATGTTAACACAGTACTTTTACCACTGTTATTTCTCAATTAATGAAACTTAAAATTTTTATGAGGTTTAGCTTCTAACATGGAACATCCCAAAAGATAAAATTCCAATGGACAAAAGCTCTTTGGATTCTTCAGTAATTTTTAAGAGAGTAAAAGAGTCTTGAGATCCACTGCACTGTAGACATTCCCATTAAGGTCAGGATGAAATCAGGTCTGGGCAGAAATATAGATGACACGGGCATATGTTGTGCCAGAAAGCAGAGAAGCTTTCAAAGGCTGTTTAAATTATGTAAAAAATGACATAGGTATTAACCTGAAGGAGCCCATCGCTCACCCACCCAAGTCAAAATAGGATAATTTGAGCATCAAATGAGAACAGTACTTGTAACTGGTTAAAATACATCAAATACACAACCATCCAAGAAATCCTCAAGATAGTTTAAAAACCACCAAATAAAATTTCATTAGTCACCTTTGAGGGTTGCTAAAACATCATCTTATTTTTCTGAAAACTGATAAAGTGTTCTACAAAATGAAGCACTTTTTCCATGTTTTTTCCTGAATAAACTATTTTTAAAAAACAAATGATGATGACTTCAAGTACATATTATAAAGTCCAGTTAATAACTGAAGAAATGTTGTTAATCAATAACTTGCAAACTCTAATAGAGCTAAGTATCACTACCTATTAAATATAAAATGATGAAGTGAAAGATCAACAGAGGGCGCCTGGGTGGCTCAGTGGGTTAAGCCGCTGCCTTTGGCTCAGGTCATGATCTCAGGGTCCTGGGATCCAGTCCCGCATCAGACTCTCTGCTCAGCAGGGAGACTGCTTCTCTCTCTCTCTCTCTCTCTCTCTGCCTGCCTCTCTGTCTACTTGTGATCTCTCGCAAATAAATAAAAAAAATCTTTAAAAAAAAGAAAAAGAAAGATCAACAGAAAAATGCAGTGTATAAATAAGTTTGACATTTGAATCCAACTGACCTTAATGTCACTGAGATGGGGCAACTAGCCATTTTGTGCTTCCCGATCTGACGAAAAAAGGAAGTACACAGTGCCATTTACAAAGTTTTCTTGCCAAAGGTAATCAATCCTCTACCTCTAACTACCAATTCATAAGAAATATGTGGCATAGAGATACAAATCAAAACATAATCAAATTCAGCATGAGGAAAAGCACAGGCCAGTTAACATGGCATAGAAAAGAAAATGTTGGGGCTACAGAACAGGGTGAGGGACTTTTATATAGAGAGACTTCAGAGGCACATTAAGCAAATACAATGTGCCAGCCTTATTTGGATCTTTATTTAAACCAACCACAAAAAGGCACTTTTGAGACAACCTGGAAAATTTGAACATGGACTAAGTATTGGGTGATATTAATTTTGTCACATGCAATAAAGTCCTTATCTGTTTAAGATTCCATGAATTTGTTTTCAAATACTCCAAAAAAAAAAAAAAAAAAAAGGTAGGAGGATAAAGCAAGTTAAGCAAAATGTTGGTGGTTATGGAACCTGGTCAAGGATTGTTAATATGATTTTAATTTTGTGTATGTTTGTAAATTTTATATAATAAAAAAAGAGTATTCTGAAGACACATATATTGACTACACGAAATATAAAATAACACCTGTACTGACAATATGAAATATAAAATAAATATATGCCATAGCACTCTGCCCTTGAATTTATAATTCTGGAAAGAAAATGAAAGAATGGTGGGAAAAAAAAGGAACAATGTAATATTGCTTTATTTAAGGTAATACTCAGATTGAATGATTCAAGCAGTAAGTGTAACAGCTCCAGGAAGAGATTAACATTACTGGAGTTATCAAATAGTTACAGGAATGATGTTTACTCTAATAAAAAAAAATCACTAGGATATGTTTGTGCTTCTTTTTAAGTTTCTGAACTGGTCTAGTAGGTAGACTAATTTTTCAATCCTGAAATTCACTGAAAATAATAGAAATTCTCAAAAGTCGAGACCATAAAAGCACATCTGTCTTGCCCAGTAAAATAATTTGGTGTTGAAGCAGAAGTTTAAATAGCAAAAAGATGCACATACAAAGGTAAATAAAATATATTTATCCACAAAGGTCTATGGAATCATTTTAGTAATAGTAGCTTTTTGGCAAAATGTACACAAACAGTTTAAAGAGCAATCTCTACAAATGTTTTAATTATATCATGACAAATTTAGCCCACAAATCAATAATGTGGCTGCAATTTTAAATAATAAATTATATTAAAAGTCCAGTAACAGACTATACTGATGCTGCTACACTTGGCACACAGTAAACACAGAACTATACGTTACTGGGGCTATAAAGATACTCTGGAAAGGCAGAAAGAGTAAAATCTCAAGAAAATTAGAGAAAACACTTGTACGACTTGTAAATGAGTATACAACCTGTATGTGACCAGAAGCAGAGAAGACTTTTAAATAAAATTTTCACTTGAGTAAGATTAAATGCTAACCCATGCTCAATGACAGGTCATTTCTAAATATTTTTACTAACAAAAAACAGCAGACAACTTCACCATATCTGTGGTTATAAAGCAGCTTCTCCTCTTCCCGAAACATTATCATATAAACTTACACTTATCCAAAGATAAGTTACTTTGATCTTCTGTATTGGTTCAAACTAAGAAAATATAAATAACAGATTGGGGGGACAGAATTCCATATTCAAAGATTGCTACTTTATATAAAGAATACATTGATCAGAAAGTACAAAATAGTAGGAACTCACTATAAATTTTGAGGATTTTTGCTTTAAATTCATGCCCTAAAACATAGCTACTTATTATGAGTTACTATACGTCATACGCTTTTGGTTCACCTGCTATCATGAGGCCAGCTCTGAAAAATGCTTTCCATCCAACAGAAATTCATTAGGGAATACTGAAATTTTTGTTTTATGGTTAGTTCTGCTCCCAAGATCAGCCTGAAATAACTTTTAATCCAGTGGGGGGAAAAAAAAAAGATAGAAAAGGGCTGGGGAGGCCTATTATCAAACAATTGAATCTCTGTTTTCAATAGTAACTATGTAATAAACAAATTTTCAGTCAGGCCCTGCATATCTGTACCATCTACGCATAATAATTTTTCATCATTTTAACAGAGGATAATATTTACATTAAGTCTAAGTTTTTTTCAAAATGTATTAAACAGGTAACAAAGGACATTTAAATAAGGCCTAATTGTACCAGTTTAATTAATAAATGTTATTTTTTAGAACACCAAAAATTAGCAAAAAAACCTAATGCTGTAAAATCTTTGTACTGCTTAACTTAAAAATGATAATCGTTTGTTTCAAATAATTTAAAAAATTGAAACTAAAAATGTCTATCTCTTAATCTCAGAATAAAGCAAAAAAATACACTAAATGAAGTATAAGTGTTACCCTTTTGTTTTCAAATCAATTTAAATATGGAAAAGTATTTAAACATGGAAAATAAAATTTTGGTTGGGTTGATAATCAACATTTTCATTTCTAAAAATATGAGAATGTAAGGGATTAACTGATTTCATTTACCCATGCCACAGCAGTCTAACTATTATGAGTTCAACTGGAAATGAAAAGTAGGTTTACATATTTTTAAAGACCAGGTATATTCTCATCAAAAATAAGTAAAATAACAAAAGTATCGAACAACTTTTTCTTCCAATTCTTCCTAGTATTTTAAATACTTTTCATTTCACTCCAAGATCTCTGGATCTTTTTAAACATAAAAAACTATTTTAAAGATGGAATAAAGTCCACAAACTTGATGTTTAATTTACTCGAGAAAAGATATTTTCAATGCATTAAAATATTTAAGCAACATTAGGATAATATATAAAGGCCTCCACTAAAATATATTTTTCCTAGGGAGGACAAAAATGAACAGTGGAAAAATTAAATTTATAAAACCTGTTTCTCATCTAAGTTTTAGAAAACACATTTATGAAGTTTATATTTTCTGGTTGTTAAAATACTTTTTTCAACAAAACTCTTAATTTCAACAATTAAGTTAAAAATCTCAAAATCTACAAAAATAATTTTTTTTAAAGAACCCTATTTTAGGGCGCCTGGGTGGCTCAGTGGGTTAAGCCGCTGCCTTCGGCTCAGGTCATGATCTCAGGGTCCTGGGATCGAGTCCCGTATCAGGCTCTCTGCTCAGCGGGAGTCTGCTCCTCCTCTCTCTCTCTCTCTGCCTGCCTCTCTGCCTACTTGTGATGTCTCTCTGTCAAATAAATAAAATAAAATAAAATCTTTAAAAAAAAAAAAGGAACCCTATTTTACTATATAAATCATGTCTCACCTTACAGTCTTCTTGTCATTCATTTTTTGGACAGCACTTTTCCTCCCTTTTTTCTCAAAGAGAAGTTCCTAAGTCATTGGTACCTGTCATCCACATCAAGTTCAATCTGAACCTTCAAGTCCTATTCTCACCTATGGAGCAAATGTGAATCCAAAAAAATCAGATGAACAGCAACTGATTCCAAAAGTCAAGTTAAATACCAAAATATATTCTAATATACACCATTATGCTATGTATTCCAACAGAGATGGATTAGTGTAAAAAAAAAAAACAAATAAACAAATAAAACAAAACAAAAAACCACGAAAGCATTCAATGCTTATTTGAAGTGCTTAAAAGAAAGTTTTAACACCAGTACCAGTATTCAGTTTCTTTCCTGAAGTAGAAATTCTATAAATATTACAATATTAAGGACTAAATTTTAATGAATACAAATCAGAGGAAATGAAGGAACATTAACTCCCATTCAAACCTTCCTTTAAAAAAAATGTTTCCAAGATATATTTTTAACTTCCCCCATGATTCTCCTTAAAAAAGACGAACACAAAATCTCTCTGCTAATGACTTTATTCATGAATCTATAATGGAACTCAAAATAGCAAAGAACATGAAAAAAATTCAGATTAATATTTATCAACCAAATACATCAGAAAATACATCTATTTTTTAATAACTAACAAAAATGTCTAAAATGCACATGTGAGAATATAAACATTCCCCACTTTGTGGAACTTCGAAGTAATGAAGATCTGCTTAATACAGTTTGCCAGAAAAGCTCATTTACACATCAAATACATATAATTCAAAAGAAATCAGACACAACTGATAAAATGACCATCTCATGGTCAATCTTTTGGTAAAGTGCTACTTTCAAAGAAAAAGACTGAAAAGTTTTGAATGCTGAGCCATCATTCTGGAAGTGTTAAAATTTTTCTTTAGGATTCACCATGTTCATTACATTCATATGTCCCCGAAAGGAGTCCATACACACTATTTTACAATCTAAAAAAAATCTGTTAGCTCACAGATTATTTCCCGGAAGTTAAAGATTTCTACACCATTCCTAAATGAAACTTTTCATGATACAGGTGTGTACTAGACACAGTGATTTTTCATTGTTTTAAACATGATCTTTGGTTTGAAGCTGTCCTGATATCCTTCCCAGCTGGATGGCTGTGGTCATTAAATATTCAGGAAACAGCACACAGCTTCATTTAAACCACACAAGTAAATTGGGTCAGTGGCCTAAAGGCAAGGAATGGCACATACTGAACATCTGGCAAGAGGAGTTCCCCCGAATCCATAAGTGACACGGTCAGTATTAAAGAACGAGTGCTGCTGAGGAGTGGTTCACTCCTTTCATAAGAGACCTCTCTTGATTTATTAACAGCATTAGCCAATGAGGAAATCAGTTGGGAAAAAATCTAATCTGAAGGAAGGCACATGGGTGTAAATCTTAAAACAGATAAATAAGACCAAGTAAACTGCTTAAGTAAGCATGCATGTGTCCATCCCAACTGTATACACACGTCTCATGTCTGAGGCTGAATATCATCACTGGAGAGACTGCACCACATGGCAAACTCCATGCCTACAGGCATGTATAGGAGATCAGAACTAGCTGGTGGTTTTCCCAAAATAATGAGACTTTCAATGATGCAAAAGTTGGCCCTTCCCCCAAATGAATGGTTTTTAAATAGCAAAGGACTGAAATTAACAATGGAAACCATAAGAAGCCATAAAGTTAAATCTCAGAAAGGACAAGTTCAATGTCATAGCTGAAGGCTGCCGATGATTTCTTCTCTCTCTCCTTGAATAATTAGGTGCAAATGCCTTTTAGCAATGGCAGCATTCAAATCCCACAAAAAATCAAGTAGTGCCCCCTTAAGGAGCACCTCCATTGGCACAAACTGTAAAACCTGCTGGGGTGCCTCAGATTTAAGCAAAGAGCTCAACAATTCATTCACATTCTGCAGATACTGGAAAACAGGATTTGGAAGGTCCTGATAACCAACACACAGCAGGACTGCACAGGTCTTCAGGGGCTCAGAAGAAGTGGGACAAGAAAATGTGACGAATCTGAAACAGCTGTGCAGTATAAAGATCAAACCGGCCATAAATCTTGTAAAACAAGAAAGTACAGGCAAAATCATAACATCCCCTGTATGAAGCTGCTGCAATGATTGTAGAAGGCAGTCCAGAAACAGCTGCTGGTAAGTCGGGTCTCCATCATGAAGCAATGAACAGCTGAAAGTCATGAGTTCAGTTGATTCCAAGAGGTGAACTTCCAGCGGTATATGTGTTTTGATATCACGGAGGGTTGGAAAGCCCACAAGCAGGCACTTCATTTGGTTGCTGGGTTCTACCACCTGCTCATCCTGAAGGCACTTGGTTAGGTTAAACAACTCAGAAAATATCAGTTCTTCAGTAAAAATGTGACAAGAACAATAAAACTGCTGTTTGGGCCAGAACTTGGAATCCAAATTCAAGGCTCCTCCTGATGACTTTTCAATTGCTTCATTAAGAGTCTTTAAAATTTCACCGTCGCAGAAAGGAGAACACTTTACCTTCGGCAGTTTCTTTCCCTCTAAAATATGCCACAAGTGACACTCAAGACTGGAAGCTGTCCCTTCTAAGAGAGAATTTTGCCCAGAATGATATACAGTATGTTCTTCTGCCCAACTATTAAAGTATCCTTTGGCCACCTTATCTTTCCATGAAAGGGTTTCCAGCATTTTCCTTTCGTTATAGGTTTTAAAATATCTGTTCCTCTGCCCAAACCATTTTGTATTTGTACTACAACCAATATTAGATTTTTTCACTAGCCAATTATTTCTGGAAAGAGGCTTCAACTGAAACTTTTGCATGAAATACTGAACAGCACAGTCCCTTAAATTATTCAGCTTTGTTTGTTCCCCTTTTCCCATGCACTGAAACAGACGAATATTCTCAGAAATAGTCTCTAGCTGGTATTTATGAAAGAACATACAACATTCTTCATGCCTTTTAAGAAAGGATTCGGGAATCACATGATGGGGAAAGAGAGCTTTCTGGGTCATTTCTGTCCCGAAATTCAGGACCATCTTGGATAACAAAGGATGGATTGCCTCTCTTCCCTTATAGTGGAGACAAACCACATAGACTTCTGAGTTACCTGCCTTGCTAGTAGCAGGTTTAAAAACATGGACTTGGTCAAAGGAACAGTTTAGCAGGTACATCAGGTTTATGGAACAATGTTCAAACAAAGTAAACATCTTCAGAACAAAAGAGCCACCATTTCCAAGAGTTGTCAGAGCAGTGACAACCTCACAGTAATGCAAAGAAGAAACTAAAGCTTCTTGTTCACCTGGGTTTCCTTGGCAATCAAAACTCCCATCTGCGGTGATCAAGTGAAGAGGAGCCATGTTGCTTACGAAGTTCTGAAGTCCAGTCAGGTATTTCAAGGTCATGATATCACCAGTGTTATCTGGACCAAAGTACCAACAACCCAAGGTATTTGCAATAAGTCGGTCATCCATAATCATCATAAGATTGTCATTTGCTTCGTGGTATGGATTCAAAGTGTTAGCTACCCAACTCCAATCACAGGGGAATCGATGGGATTTTAAGTAGTGATTGAGACTCGCTATAAAAGCTCCGGGAGCTTCACAAAGGTGTAGAGAATTCAATTTTCCATTCTGAAAAGCCTCCTGTGGAATAAGTGGAAAACTGCACAAAATTTCATGAAACTTACACCATGCTTGAGTACAAAGTTCAGCATTCACAGATTTTTTCACATGAGAAATTATTTTTCCAGCTTTGTTAGTGAAAGCTGTGTGCTCGTGCCACTCATCCAATTTCTTATCACTCAGTAGGTTTTTTACTTCATTTAGGGAGTTCTTCAAATCAAGCAAAGTATTAAATTCCATGTGATCACAAGTGAAAACCTCACTGGGATCTGGTAACTGCCACTCATGATTAAGTGGCTTGCCATAAGAAAAGTTCTTGGCAAAGAGTTCAAAAATGTCAGCAAGAACATCTGGGCTGAATGTCTCAGGACTTGAACCCAGTGGTGGCTTTCTGCACTTACTCATTTTCAAATTAAATTAAAATCTAGAAAAAGAAAACACATAATTAAATGAATCAAATTTATTAGTGAGTGAAATCTCATCCACAACAAATCAGATCATACCCAGGACAAACTACCTAAAATGGGAAGACTAATGTCAGCACATTCTGTTACACAATGAAGCAATTTGGAATAAAGAAAGAGTAAAGGCTTTTACATCCAACAGACCTGAACTCAAATCCACAGTTAAAAAGTGGGCCTGGGCAAATTACATCTTTGAGCCTGTTTCTTATTTTTAAAAAGTTAGGGTATCATTTTTTTTTTTTAGATGAGGATAAACATGTTAGCATATAAAAAGCATATACCAACGAATATTCATCTGTGATGGCGGCTCATATTAACAGAATAATCTGTCTAGCTCCTACCCAAAATTTTCCTCTATCCATGGCTGAGACACCACCCACACGGCCCCAAACACACTGTCAGACTAAGATTCATCCCTCGAACTTTGACCAAGCTTTAACAAGTGACTTTCAGCTTTTTGTAGTTCCTTCAAATCTCACCTCCTTCCGGGAAAAGATTCTACACCTGAACCCATTACTGGTATTGATACCAGGCCTCTCTGCCAACATACTTATTTACAACTGCCAACTACATTCTCCATCCAGATCTCACACTTTTGCTAAGACATGCACTTTGGTACCCATGTGATGTAGTACCAAATCACCTTTACAGGCCACCAACTAACACTCATCACCATACTGCTTGTTAACTGTGGTGTACCTGACTGGTTAGCCTCTCTATTCAGCTCAATGCTGAAACTGAACTGTAGCTCAACCTGGCATGTCTCTAAACTAGATTCCTCTATTATCTGCTCAGACAACTCCATGCCTCCACTATAAAATACTGTATCCTCTTGCCACCAGAATGTAACACACTTTGATAGAGGATCTTTAAATTGAAGAAATATCCTCATTGAATTTACAAATTATAAACAAGTCAATGTACATTCTGTGTTCTAACACCGCCTAAGAAACCAAAAACACTGGAGAAGGAAAGAGATATAAGGGAAAGAAGCATGGCTTAATAGCATAGTGTTGGCCTATGTTACACATCCCAGAAGACAGAGCTGTAAGTATTACATAGTACTTGTTGGCTCAGTGTTAATTAATAGGCACTTTAAGTTCCTAAGCTCTGCATTTACTTAGTATACTCAATGCATTCTACACCAGTTTCTCAAAAGGAATCTAAAGTAAAACACAAAAAACTGACAACACAACCATCATCCCGCAAAAAGCCAATGTTTCATGATTAAAATGGGAAACAAAAGTGAGTCTGAGCCACGATAAACACAATACCCGAAAGACTATATTCTATTAGCATTTATTTTGTACTGTTCTTGTAGCACACTTTTTTCATCCTCTTGTGTTTTGTTTAAATTATTTACAACCCTGTATACTCAACTAACTTGTAAGCTTCTTGAAATAACAAGTATCTTCTCAGCCATTTCTGTTCATGACGGTATATTTACAATACGTGTATAGTTAATGGTCACACTTGCCCAGCAATAACTTTTTCTTAGGTTTTTTTTTTTTTTTTTTTTTTTTTTTAGTTAGAAGCTATATTCAGACAGACTTCTGAAAGAAAGCAAAAATGAGGCATTGTCACATTCAACAAAATACTAGACAAAAGCAAGCGAAGGTTTATTACAAGTTATTTTGTCTTAATTTCCACTGTGCTTACTGGAAACTACAACCATGTTTAGATGGCAACTATAGTCTATCTTGGAAAAAAATCTGATTTTAGTCTAATTTCACATACTAATTAATGGCTGTAGATAAGCTCTGAAATCTTACATAAGCTAACAGATAATTACCTTCACATGAGAAAAACTAAAGTGATTCAAACACACCTCTGTTCTTCTGGACTACACCTGTGGTACACAATTCAAGACTATATCTGATATATTTATATACAAATTATAGATATTGACTATATATATGTATATTTTGAATAATGCTCAGGTCTATAATCCCACCTTCGTTTCCTCCTATCAAATTCCCAGAAGCCACCAACCTCCAGCTACCAGCCTCCTGATTGTAGACACTGTCAATTCTCTGCTGGATTACTGCCATAGCCTTCTAACTGGTCCCTTCTATCTTTGCCTGCTTTGGCTCCCCATTTCACTCAAAGTAAATGCCAGAGTCCTTACAGTAGCCTACAAGGACCTTGAAGATTTCTGCCCTCCAGCCCCAACCTAATTGTCACTAACCTAATTGTCTATTATTCTCCTTATTCATTCTGCTCCAGCCACACAAGTTTTATTCCTGTTCACTTACCACCAGATACAGCGCAACTTGCAAGTCTCGATCAATTCCTCTTCCTGGAACCCTCTTCCTCCAGACTGCCTGCATAGCTAACTCCCTCATCTCTTTCGAATATTTACTCAGGTGTAATTATTCTATGAAATCTACCCTGACACCCTAGTTGCATCTTGCACTATCACCAACGGTAAAGGTATGGGTCTAGCTGTACTTTTCTTCTTCCATGACTTTCTTTTCCTTCTACTATATTTTGCTTATTATGTTTATTTTTTGTCTTCCCCAAACTGGAATCTAAGCTCCACAAGGCAAGGATCTTTGCTTTGTTGACTCATTTATATCACCCCAAGGTTACAACAGTGCTTGGTACACAATAAACACAGTATTTATTGAACAAATGAATGTATATGATACTTAGCACAAAGGGCACTCCTCTGATTAGGTTCTGAATAGGAGTCATAATAATTCACTTCAACTTCACTCCAGCACTTCAATGCACGACCAAAAATAAAAAAACAACAACAAAACGCGTGGTTTACAGAATAGAAGGGAAAAAGTTTCCGTATGTTCCCCTGCCCCTTTCATTAAGCACTCCATAGAGCTTTGTGGCATCATAATTCTGCCAGGAGGGTCAGCATTACCATTCTTGTTTTGCAGATTAGAGTGGAAAAGTCCTGTAGCGCCCTGCTCGAAGCCACAAAGGAAATACCTGCAAAATTCGTGGGCCTGACACAAAACCCACAAGATCTCATCAACAGTGCTCTCTCCAATTAACGCTTACAAAGGAGTTTTAGAAGTGTTTCTGGCAACTCCTCCTCCCAGCAACGGTGAAAATAATGAGCTAGAGTGTATCCAGCGCTTTAATTTGGGCCAGGGGCACCCACGATCACCTTTCACCTGATGGAAGTGAGTCCCAAGCTCCCTTCGAGCGGCCCGATCCCTCCTAACCTGGAGGAACCTCCGTCCCAGCCCCTGCTTCACCCTCTGGAAGTCGCAGGAGGACCCGGCCTCAGAACCCGGGTCTGATTACCTTCGCTCACGCCCACCTCGGCCCCCCCGAGTCTAGAGAGGCAGCGCTTCACGCTCTCTCCTCACTCGAGGGAACCATCCTCCACTTCCGCTCCCGGGCCGCTTCCCGGAACGGTCGCTCCTAAAGTCTGCGGCGACCCCAGCCTCCCTGCCTCTGCAGAGGTAGGTGGCGCTCCGAGAGGCCGAGAATGAAGCCCTGGCCCGCCCCCGCCACACCAGAAGCGGGAACCCACCTCCAGGTTGCGCCGCCGCCGAACGTCGGCAGACAGTGGCCCGAGGGCCCTGAAAGACACATTGCGCACGCGCCTCGAGGCCGGGCTGGCGTCACGCGTCAACGTTACGCACGCCGGCGACTCTCGCCGCCCGAAGCCCTCGCTACCTAGGTTTCGTTTCTCAGCCAGGTACTGAAGCTGGGAAGCGCCAAGATCCGCGCCCACGGCTTCCATGGCAACGGAGCGTGCTCGCGGAGGCGGGGCGTCTTTTGTCCCCGCCCCCTCCGTGAGTAGGGGAGGGGCAACCCTCCCAGAGCACGCTGGCTCCGCCCACCTGGCCTTTGGGCAGTGAAGGCTTTTTAAGGCTGTTAGGCAGAAGGTGGTTTCTCATGCAAGTTAAAACCGGTGTTGGACAGTATGAGCTTAAAAGCCAAACAAGGGAAACTGCAAGAGAACACTCTGTTATTATAACATATATATGCTTATAAACCAGTAAGGAAAAGACAATCTCAAAGGAAAATTGGGCGAAAAGTTGAACAGGCCATTCAAAACAAGTAAAAAAGCCAATAAGGATATACAAAAAATTTTAACCTATTATAAAAAAAAAAAAAGTTGGAAATGAAAACAATAAATTTCCTTTTCACCTAATTTAGCAAAGATTAAAAAGATCGATAATGGCCACTCTTGGCGAGAATATGATGAAACACGTTTCTAGACTGTGGGTGGGCATAAAAACTGGCATAATCCTTACAGAAGGCAAACTTTAAAATGGCCTTGCACCTGAGCTGGGGGATTCCCACGCTTCGCACTTTATCCTTCGGAAACAAACAGGCACTCTCTTTGAACAAAATGTTCATTTCAGCACCTTAACAACAGCAGTAACGAAAACTGGAAACTCTAAATGTCTGCTTTTAGGGAAATAATTGAATTCTTCATGATACGTCCATAAAATGGGATACTATTCATCTAATAATGGGTTATGTGTGTCAACAGTGTTGCATAAAAATAGGAAAACAGAACTGTGTGTAGAGTTTGAACCATTTATATAAATTATATATATATGTATATAAAATACATTATTTTACAAGTCCTCCAGAATGTGCATCAATTGAGGGAAAACAATTGTCTTTTCAAAAAAATGGTGCTAGGTCATTTGGATATTCATATGGAAAAAAATTTATTTGGACTTTTACCTCCATCATAAAAATATATTTCATTTGGGTTGCCAATCTATATTTTAAAAGTCAAGCAACACTTTCAGCAGAAAACATCTTCGTGACCTTGAATTAGGCAAAAAGTTTCCAACAAAGCAGAAAAAGCACTAAACATAAAGGGAAAATATATAAATTGAACCATATTAAATTAAGAATGTTTATTCACCAGAAGACACCATTGAGAGTGAAAAGACAACATAAGAGTGAGAGAAGATATTTACAATACATACATATGACAAAGGCCTTGTATCCAAAATATATAACTCCTACAAAAAAAATAAGAAAAGATGCCCTAGTGGAAAAAATGGGCCAAAAAAAAAAAAAAGTCCCAGAACAAACACTTCTAAAAGATGATATCCAAAAGTCCAATAAACACATGAAAAGATGTCCAACTTCATTAGTCTTTGGGGAAATGTAAACTAACCCTGTAATGAGTTACAATTATACATTATACTGGCAAAAACAAAAAAGGAAAAATATAAGTTCTGGAGAGCATGAGGAGCAACCCATGGAAAGCTGTTTGGACAGAAAAGATCTCCCAAGAACTTCCAAATTGACAGGTTAGTTGCCCCCCCCCCTTTTTTTAAATTTTCTAATTATACGCAGTCATATGCTGAAATCCTAGAGGCACTATTCAACTACTTTGCCAAACAGCTATTAAATGTTCCAGAAAGTTCCCTTAAGCCCCTTCCCAGTCAATCTCCCACTCCCAAGAAGCAACCGCTGCTCTGTTTCATACGGTCATAGTTTATTTTGCCCGTTTTAGAATTTTATATAAATTCAGTCATTACAGTTTGTTTCTTTGCAGCCCATTTCCACCCAGTAAGCTTTTTTTTTTGGTAGGGAAGAAAAATAGTCTCTCCCTTCTACCCTTCTAAATTCTCAGCTGGGGCTCTGTAACAAAAGATAGATTAACAAGAGGAAAGCATGTAAATTTACTAACATGTTTTATGGGCCATGGGAGCCTCCCCCAAGGAAATGAAGATCTGGAGAAACTGTTAAATCTGAGTATTTAGGGGGCACCTGGGTGGCTCAGAAAGTTGGGTCTCTGCCTTCAGCTCAGGTCATGGTTCTGGGATCCTGGGATCGAGCCCCACATCAGGCTCTTTGTTCAGCAGGGAGCCTGCTTCCCCCTCTTTCTGCCTGCCTCTCTACCTACTTGTGATCTCTCTCTCTGTCAAATAAATAAATAAAATCCTTTAAAAAAAAATCTGAGTATTTTTGTACTAAGTTTAATGAGGAGTAGAAAGTTGTGGGAAAGTGTGACAAATGGGTATGAGCTTAGAGTAGTACAGTCGGGGAAATTTAGCAAGGCCTGTTCATCCAGAGTCCTCTTGAAGTTCTTCCCTCTTCAGATAAGGATGTTCCTTTCCTCCAGTTATAGGGAATGCCAGTCTCACATCAGGATCTTATGACCTGCTTCAGGGCAAAGTCAGAGGGTCCTTCCTGAACCTACCTTTTCTCAAATTCCTTTAACTTAAAATATTTCATACGCCAGTCACCATATTTTGGGGCAGCACGTTCTGACCCCTGTCAAGATTCACCCTGTCAAGATTCAATATTCATGTTGTTTTATATATTTGATGCTCATTCCTTTTTTACTGCTAATTAGTATGTCATTGTATGGATAGACCATAATTTAGTTATCTATTCTTTTGTTGATGGACATCTGAGTTCTGTTTCCAGTTTGAGGCTATCATGAATAAACCTGCTATGAACATTCTAGCACAAGACATTTCTGTAAGCATATGTTTTCTTTACTTTGGGGTAAGTAGAGCTACGTGTAACTTTGAAGAAACATCCAAACAGTTTTCTCAAAGTGTTTGAACTATTTTACATTCCTACTCACCATACTTAATAATTCTGGCCCTTGTAGACACCACCCAGCCACAGTCGACCCTACCTTGTTCTTGGACATTGCCAGGAACGGTGAGCCTTTGGGGTGCATCTCCTTTGAGCTGTTTGCAGACAAAGCTCCAAAGACGGCAGAACACTTGCATTCTCTGAGAACTGAGGAGAAAGGATTTGGTTATAAAATTACCTGCTTTGACAGTATTATTCCAGGATTTACAGGCCCGGGGGAGGGGGGGGTGGCGGGGAGGAGGTGACTTCATACGCCATAATGGCCCTGGCAGCAAATCCATCTAGGGGGAAAAATTTGATGAGAATTTCATCCTGGAGCATATGGGCCCTGGCATCTTGTCCTTGGCAAATGCCGGACCCCACACAAATGGTTCCCAGTTTTCCATCTGCACTGCCAAAACTGAATGATTGGATGGCATGTTTGTATGTGGTCTCTGGCAAGGTGAGAGAGGGCAGGAATATTGTAGCAGCCACAGAACACCTTGGATCCAGGAAGGGCAAGACCACCAAGAAGATCACCATTGCTGATGTGGACAAGTCTAATAAATTTGACTTGTATCATATCTCAAGCACCAGATTCTTCCTCGCGTAGCTTAGGAGAGGACCCCCTCACCCCCATCTGCTGAAAATATCCTATGATCTTTGTGTTCCCTGGAGCAGTTCCATGGTTCCATATTTTCCTTATCCCCCTCCAAGTCAACTTAGATTACAGAGTTAAGTTTATGATTATGAAATAAAAACTAAACAACAACAAAGAATTCTAGTTCCTTCATATCCTCACCAACTTTTGGTGTCATGAATCTTTCGTTTTAGCTATGGGTGGGAGTTGGTTGCTTTTTACCTCTGATTCTTGATCAATATTAACTTAAAATGAAAAGCTGTGGATATTGTTCTTTTAGGGGATTAGATGCTAGATGAGGGCTATATGATCTCTTAAATACAATTACTATGTTCCCTAAGCTTTATAAATATTATCAGGAGTATTTCAAACAACAAAGCATATACTGAGCCAGTCTTTACTAAAATAATCACAACATTAACTAACAGTTTTTGAGTACAAAATATGTGCTTAGCACTGAAAACTGCCTTTTTAAATTCATTTAATCCTCTCAACAACTCCATGAAGTAGATACACGTATTGTCCCCCTTTTATAAACAAGGATCAAAGTGATTAAGCGATTTTCCAAAGGTCATGGAGTCAGTAAGAAGCACAGTCAGGGTTTAGACCTAGCTATGCCTCATTCTAAGGCCAATCTGTTCTGCAGAGAATTCCTAGAAATTGCCTCTAGTAATTTAAAAACAACTTTATAATCCACATTCATGGTGAGAAATGCTTATATGAGGCCAGAAGTTTTATTTAAAATGATATTTCATTTCTTTTATCCTAAGAGCAGGAGGGTTTACAAAATTGGGGGAAAAGATGAAATGTTAGGAATGAATAAAACTGGTATCTGAACCAGGTGGCGGGTATTAGAGAGGGCACGGATTGCATGGAGCACTGGGTGTGGTGCAAAAACAATGAATACTGTTACGCTGAAAAGAAATTTAAAAAAAAAATGCTATCTGAAACTTTAAAAAGTTCAAGGAAAATAACTAAGCCCTGCACTGACGTATTTGGAAATTTGGATAAAAATGCATTAATGTGAATGCATTTGGTACCAACTTTTAAATATGTACTTTAACATCCATAAGTGTCTGGGTGGAAGCTAGCTACCGTTAGTTACTCTTTTCCAACTCCTGAATATTCTTTATACTCAACTGGCATGACAATGAGAAAATACTTAGCATACAAGAATTAAAGCAACCAGCTCTCCAGTCCCTGCTCTGATTATACTTCTGTGTCAAAGAAAACAGAGACAAAACTGCACTGTGGCCCTTTATCACAAGTCAACTTGCTGAGTCTCTAACTACGTCTCCAGACCAGTTCTGTGGGGCAACAATGTATAAATCATGGTTCCAAAATCCCAGAGGGAGTTATCTGGGATGTCTGAAATGTTCTATAGCTAGACAGGGGGTTTAAGTTACAAAGTATATGTATCTGTCGAAATTCATCAAATGGCGTAATTAAGATTTGAGCATTTCACTAAACACAAATGTTACCTTGGAAATAAAGAGAGAGACATAAACAAATATTCAAATATTGAACTCTAGTTACCCATATGCTGAAGAATTTAGAGAGAAGTGTACTGACCTCTGCACCTTACTTCAAAACGCACCACACATAAGATGGACGGATAAACGGACGGAAGAGTGGATAAGTGGTGAAGTGGTCATGTGATGTCCACAATTTTTAGAATCTAGATGGTGGATTCTATGACTGTGCACTCATTTGTTCAACATTCCTCTGTTGGAATTTTTTCATGATAAAATAGTGGGGGAAATATACAGATTCACATCATAAAAAGCAGGAATAGCATCGCTTCCTATTAAAAAAAAATACATACATACAATGAGTATCTAGCATTTCCTATTAACACAGGAATCAGAACCACTAAATGAGTGTGAAGGGAACAGCACTGGATTTGGTGCCAACCAGACCTGTGTTCTTATGGCTCAGTCATTTGAACCATTTATTTGATTTGGTGAACCCCATTCAGGCTTGGTTTTGACCATTACACGATTTTAAATTGTTCCCATTCTTGGTCACACAGTGGGCCACTTACTTTCTTCTCGACACACGGAATGGGCCATTATTTAAAGGCAGCAAGCCAAGGAAGGGAACATAGATATGGAAATTCCAGAAGCCAGCAAAGTTTATAAACTTGCTAATAATTGTTCCAGTTTCCCTCATGATGATCTTCACTAGATCTTTAAATAGCATTTTGACCAAAATTCTTACACAGCGTTAAAATACATTGTTAAAAAGAGAAAATACAGCAAAAATTATAACCAATTTGTCTATTCAACTATTAAGTAGAGCATCTGAATGGTAGTATTTGTGGGAAAGTGCTTGAAAACAGCAGCCAAAATCTCTTCTTTCTTACTGTTTAGGAACTAAACAAAAAATATTTAAACAAAAGCAATTACTTTTTAGGCATAAATACAAAAAATTATAAACAGCGGGTTATGAAAGCAGTTTTCATCTTGTCTGGGCGCTATAACACATAAATTAAACCTCATTCTGCACTTTAATAAATATTCAGAACTAAGATACAGTAGGAAATGTCTTTCTTAAAATTTATTTTTTTACAATTCATTAATTTCCTTATCTAGTTAAAGTTAATAGATCGAGGGCATCTGGGTGGCTCAGCCGCTAAGTGTCTGCCTTCAGCTCAGGTCATGATCCCAGGGTCCTGGCTTCGAGCCCCGCATTGGGCTCCCTGCTCTGCAGGAAGTCTGCTTCTCTCTCTCCCACTCCCGCTGCTTGTGTTCCCTCTCTCGCTGTTTGCTGTGTCTCTCTGTCAAATAAATAAATAAAATCTTAAAAAAAAAAAAGTTGATAGATTGAGTCACTAAATGGGGGAAAGCCAAACGTGTTTTTATGTTGTGAATATCGGTATCAGGTTATGAATATCATGATATTTTAAATGAACTTTAGAATAAGATTCATAATATAATCACTAATACTACATTGACCTAAAATACTTATTTACTTAAAATCACATCTTTTTTCTCTTCCATGTAAAAAGCGCCAAAATGACTTTTTCAAAAATTCTTAAGGGTTTAAGAAGCAACATATATTATTGTGAGATGGGCACAGTTTGGAAAAAAAAAAAAAAGTTGGGAAATAGTGGCATATGGAATAGAATAGAAGACATGGCTCACCCTTGAAGCATTAAATCGTTTAACTGCAGACACAAGATTTTTTTTTATTATTAATTTTTTATTTTTTATAAACATATATTTTTATCCCCAGGGGTACAGGTCTGTGAATCACCAGGTTTACACACTTCACAGCACTCACCAAAGCACATACCCTCCCCAATGTCCATAATGTCCACCCCCTTCTCCCAAACCCCCTCCCCCCAGCAACCCTCAGTTTGTTTTGTGAGATTAAGAGTCACAAGATTTTTAAAAATAAATAACATTACACAACTAAGTACTCCCTTGTATGGTACAGAGTATTTCAGGAGTCTAAGGAAGGGGAACTAGTAGGAAGAAGATGGGGAAAAGAGACTTCACTTTTTGTCTTAAAAGGCTGCTGTTATTTGGGGAGAGGGAGTACCAGCCTAGCTCAGGAAAAATACGTGGGTGAATCAATGGACAAGAAAGGTAATTGCAGAAAAGGGATGGAAAGGTTAAGAAGACTGAAATGCTATAGAGATAGTATCTCAGTTCAGGCTGTGATCAGAAAATACCATAGACTGGGGGACTTAAAGAATAGAAATGTATTTCTTAGGATGCCTGGGTGGTTCAATCAGTTAAAGCATCTGCCTGCAGCTCTGGTCATGATCGCGGAGTCCTAGGATCAAGTCCCGCATCAGGCTCCCTGCTCAACAGGGATTCTGTCTCCTTCTGCCTGCCCTCTTTGTGTGTGTACTTTTTCTCTCTGACAAATAAATAAATAAAATCTTTACAGAAAAAGAAAAGAAACCTATTTCTCACAGCCCTGGAGGCTGGGAAGTCCGAGATTAACGCGTTGGCAGATTGGGTTCCTGGTCAGGAGTCTGTTCCTGGCTTGCAGATGGCCACTCTCTCACTGTGTCCTCTCATGGCAGAGAGAGAGCAAGCTCTCTGGTCTCTTCTTATAAGGACACTCATCCTATCATGGGGACCTCCCCCTCATGAGCTCATTTAAACCTAATGACCTCCCAACCTGGCTGCATCTCCAAATACCATCACACCGGGGGCCAGGACTTCAACATCTGGATTTTGTGGGTAATACGCGGTCCACAGCAGGGACGGAGCATCCAGAGTCCAGAGGGCTGTGGAAGCCAGACATAGGTGCCAGAATCTGCTGCAAGAGGAAATGGTCAAGTGGGAAAGAAATGACTGTGTTTGGTTCATAGAGTGTTAGGGAGGATCATGGAATAGTCAGGCAGAAATACCCCGGAGGGAGCTGGAAATCAGTGGGTGGCTGAAGATCAGGTGAGAATACGAAAGTGACCTTCAACTCTTTGGATTTTTTTTAAGTACCTGCTTTATTATTATTTATTATTAACAATGATTATGGTACTTAACTTAGAAGTGGAATCAATACCAAAAGTTGTTAAAGCACTAGCCTTGGGGGACTCCTTCCTGTTAATAGGTTGCCTAGGGCTGTCCCGCCTTGGGATCAATATGGCTTCTCTCTCTTTTTTTTATTTTTTTTTTTTTAGTTACTATGATGTTTATTGATAAAGTGGGTTTTTAAATTATTATTAATGTATTTATTTTCAGCGTAACAGTATTCATTATTTTTTCACCACACCCAGTGCTCCATGCAATCCGTGCCCTCTATAATACCCACCACCTGGTACCCCGACCCCCCACCCCCCGCCCCTTCAAAACCCTCAGATTGTTTTTCAGAGTCCATAGTCTCTCATGATTCACCTCCCCTTCCACTATGGAGTATTATGCCTCCAACAGAAAGGATGAATACCCCACTTTTGTAGCAACATGGACAGGACTGGAAGAGATTATGCTGAGTGAAATAAGTCAAGCAGAGAGAGTCAATTATCATATGGTTTCACTTATTTGTGGAGCATAACAAATAGCATGGAGGACAAGGGGTGTTAGAGAGGAGAAGGGAGTTTTGGCTTCTCTTTTTGAATGGCTAAGGATGGCGCTGACTTGTGAGTGCCTGGGTTAAACCCTCCACCTGTTAGCTACATGACCTTGGGCAAAGCAGACCTCCAAGGGTCACACTGAGGATTACCTGACAAATAAAAAATGCTGAGCCCGGCTTCTTGCTCTCAGCCAGCATCTGAGAGATGTGGGCTGCTCCTGAAAAGTGTCTGTTCTTTTCTGGAAGGTGGGGTGCTAAATTCAGACCCTCCTTACAAGGTTCTCCCATTGCTGTTTTTTCTTATATTCAAAACCCTTAACAGAGCGAGAGAGGAAAAGAGGCAGGGAGACGCAGGAGAAGAAAGGGAAGCAAGAGAAGACAATTGAGGCCAAATTATGTCATATCGGTCACTGAGAAGCTGTCCAGATGTTTCTGCTTCTGTTTTCAACAATTTGGGCAGGTTTCAAAGAGCAGAAAGAAGACTCTCTATAAAATGAATGAACAGGGTCACCTGGAGGGGCTCAGTGGGTTAAAGCCTCTGCTTTCGGCTCAGGTCATGATCTCAGGGTCCTGGGATCGAGCCCCACATCGGGCTCTCTGCTCAGCAGGGAGCCTGCTTCTCCCCTCTCTCTCTGCCTGCTTCTCTGCCTACTTGTGATTTCTGTCTGTCAAATGAATAAATAAAATCTTTAAAAAAAAAATGAATGAACACATGAATCAACGTGGATGCATTTTGAAAACATAATGTAGAGTGATAAAGGCAAGTCACAGAACAGTCTTGCGTTGCCTGCCATTTACATAATGTTTGAAAACACATGAGACAATTCTGCTTGATGTTTATCCATACAAACATAGTAAAAATATAAAAAAAAAATGATAAAGACACACTCACTTCCAGAGAGTGGTAACCTCTGGGAAGGCAGAGGAGATGGCAGTGAGATACAAAAGGGCATCAACTGTATCTGGAGCCTCTTTGTTCTTTTTACTAAGCTCTGAAGCTCTAGCAAAATACTGGCACTTTTAAAATGCAGGTAGCGGATGCATGGGTGTTACATTATTCTCTTGTCTGAATCTTTGAAATATTTCCTAAAAATTTTAAACCAAGAAAAGAAGACCGTCGGCCTCATTTCTAAATCCATTCAAACTCCCATGCACTTTAGAAATCCATCTGTCCAGTCAAATCACATTGTATGCACGACTTTCAGGAATGAGAGTGTGCTTCTCAGCTTCCATTAGAGAAAATTATGATGAACCCATGAAAAATGGGTTTTGTTTTGTGTTCGGCATGCATCACCAAAATATTTGAAATATATTTCAAATTCTGATATCTGGGTTGAGCCACACATATTATCATATTCCTAGATTTTAATTTCTTTCTCACCACATTACATGTTGGGGGTGTTTTGTGATTAACAAATTGCTTGTGTGTACCTTAAGATGCCCTACTGAGCTCCTGTCAGGGATAAACTCCCACTGATGAATGGCAGCTGGCCAGAGCACTCTGCTGAGACAGTTGAGAAACCACATCTGGGCTCCACAGGAAAGGCCATGGTCAGGGAGGGAGCTGCGTCAAGAGCAGGTGAAGGAATGGTTCCCTGTGTGTCCCAAGAATATTCTTGACAATTTCCCTGACTCTCTTTCATTTCCAGCTCCCATCACTTACCCCTTCTAAGTTGGTGCTTCTAGAATCCCCCTCCTTGACTTTCCTTTATCTTTTTAAAAAGATTTATGTACTTATTTGAGAGAGAGAGAGAGAGAAAGAGCAGCAGTGAGGGGCAGAGGAGAGGGAGAGAAATCCTCAAGCAGACTCCTCGCTCAGCATGGAGCCCCATGCGGGGTTTGATTCCAAGACCCTGACATCATAACCTAAGCCAAAACCAAGAGCCAGCGCTCAACCCACTGACCTACCCAGGCACCGCATATATGTACTCACAATTATAATCCCTGGCTGGTTTCATTCTCATCCTTAGCAACCCTAGAGGCGGATGAGCCAGCCCCTCCTCTTCTGTTTTTCTCTGAAGCCTTCCCAGTCCCATCTGGGCCAGGTGAGACACCTCCCCGTCATCCCCATGGCACTCACATAGCATTTATGTCTAGGTCTTCCAACGATTTGTTTACCCATCTGTCTCTGCTGTGGGCTTTGAAAGGACAAGGCTGGATCTTATTGATCTCTGCACTGCCAGCTTCTGGCACATAATAAGCAATCAATAAGTGTTTGTTAAATGAAAGAATGATTTAATGAATGGTGTCCTTATTCTGCAGAAAAGGAAAGAGACACAGAGTTGGGATTTTTCTCAAGGTTATATTTCCTCTGAAACCTTCCCATCTTTCCTCTAGAACAGAGACTGACGAATATTTTCTGTAAAAGGACCAGAGGGTCAATATTTTCAGTGTGTGGTCCAGAAGGTCTCTGTCACAACCACTCCACTCTGGAATGGTAGCTGAAAAGCAGAGACATGGCTTTATTGCAATAAAATTCTATTTCAGAAAAAGGCAGTGGAACTGGATGTGGCCCAAGGGCCAAAACTTGTGACCCTGCTGTAGAAGATGGTCAACAGCACTCTCACATGTCTAGTTCCTTCATTGAACATCCTCTCCGCCTCAACCCAAATTCTATTGTCCCGATTCCAATGTTTCCAGAGTGCCTTTTGGAGTTAGATCAACATCCCCTCATATCTCCAAGCCGAGGAATTGAGGTAGGCTCCCTAGAGAACTAGCTGCAAAGCTGAGACCAGAAGGGACAAAAGGAGTTTGTTGACAATGACCTTTAAGAGACCTAGAGGAGGGACACCTGGGTGGCTCAGTCGGTTAACTGTCTCACTCCTGATTTTGGCTCAGGTTATGATCCCAGGGTCATGATCTCAGGGTCATGAGAGTGAGCCCTGTGTCGGGCTCTGCGCTGAACCTGGAGCCTGCTTAAGATTTTCTCTCTGGCTCAAGCCCTTGGTTTGGGCCATGATCCCCGGGTCCTGGGATTGAGCCCCACATCAGGCTCCCTGCTTGGTGGGGGGCCTGCTTCTCCCTTTCCCTCTGCTTGTGTTCCCTCCCTCGCTGTGTCTCTCTCTTTCAAATAAATAAATAAAATCTTAAAAAAAAAAAAAAATTCTCTCTCCCCCTCCCCTCTGTCCCTCCCCCTGCTGCAAAATAAAATAAAATTTTAAAAAGATACCTAGAAGAATTCAAGCCCAACTTATCCACATCCTGCTTGAGCATCCATTTTTTTTTAAAGATTTTATTTATTTATTTGACAGAGAGATCACAAGTAGCCAGAAGAGGCAGGCAGAGAGAGAGAGGAGGCTCCCCACTGAGTGGAGATCCTGACGAGGGACTCGATCCCAGGACCCTGAGATCATGACCCGAGCCGAAGGCAGTGGCTTAACCCACTGAGCCACCCAGGCGCCCCTTGAGCATCCATTTTGAACACTGAACATTTTAACAGGGAAAGAGGTCCATTTCTCGGGTGCAGTGGACAAAGGAGAAAGGGGAACAATTAACTCTCTTCTATTCTGACTCTCTTACATTCTTCCTACTCCCTTTTCTATGTTTCTAAGCAACTAGTCTCTTTTTCTTTCCCAAAGATTATTTTAAAATTCTTCCACTTTCTTCATAATTCTTACCTTATCGTTTGCTCATTCCTTGTCAGGAAATGACCTCATCTCTTCCTTCACAAAGGAAATAGAAGTCATCAAAAGAGAACTCCAGTATTCTGCAACCCACCACTAATTTATGTGCATCTATACCCATTTTATTATCCTTCCTCTCATAATGGAACAGGTGCCTAAGACTAATCATTTCTGTTCTGTGTCTCAGGTCCTTCTATCCTTCTCAGGAAAACTGATTCCACCAACGCGTGCTCTCTATCTTGGCCTCTCTCTCTCTCTCTCTCTCCCTCCCTCTCTTGTTCTCCTGTATTTATCATTCTCCTTTCTGTATCTCCCCAAACTGCCTCCCAAAGGCAGGGGAGTTTCTCCTCACCATGAGAAACTTTCCAACAACATTTAGACATGCATGTCTCCACCATCGTGAAAATAAGTTTCTGAAACCTGTGTCTTCCTCCAGCTATTGCCCTATCTCTCTTCTACCTCTTTTTCAGCCAGAGTTCTTAAGAGAGTTGTGTCCTCGTGATTTTCACTTCATCATCTCCCAGTAAGTTTTCAACTCATGAAAACTTTGCTTCTCCTTCATTATACCCCTGAAAGTCTTTTATTAAAAGACCTCAAATAACCTCCTTCGTTGCTACATCCAACCTAGAATTTTTTGCCCTTATCATTTTTTCCTTTTTTTTAAATTAATTTCTGTTCAGCGTAACAGAATTCATTGTTTATGCACCACACCCAGTGCTCCATGCCATCCGTGCCCTCCATAATACCCACCACCTGGGTCCCCCAACCTCCCACCCCCGCTCCTTTAAAACCCTCAGATTGTTTTTCAGAGTCCATAGTCTCTCATGGTTCACCTCCCCTTCCAATTTCCCCCAACTCCCTTCTCCTCTCCATCTCCCTATGTCCTCCATGTTATTCGTTATGCTCCACAAATAAGTGAAACCATATGATAATTGACTCTCTCTGCTTGACTTATTTCACTCAGCATAATCTCTTCCAGTCCCGTCCATGTTGCTACAAAAGTTGGGTATTCGTCCTTTCTGATGGAGGCATAATACTCCATAGTGTATATGGACCACATCTTCCTTATCCATTCGTCCGTTGAAGGGCATCTTGGTTCTTTCCAGTTTGGCAACCGTCTCTATTTTTAATTTCTTAAGGAATCTCCACACTGTTCTCCAAAGTGGCTGCACCAACTTGCATTCCCACCAACAGTGTAAGAGGGTTCCCTTTTTTGCCCTTATCTTTACTAAATTCCTGGCACTATGTAACCTTGTGATTTTCCTTCTTGAAACAGTAATCCAAGGTTATCTCAGCTAATTTCCTGACAATCTTAAATATGTTGATGATTCCAGAGCCCACTACTGAGGCTAAAGCCAGCCAGTCAATTGCCTAATAGAATTAGAAATCATCCCTCTTCTTCTTTATTCACAACGAGTCCCATTTAAAAACAATCATCTTGACCCATCATCCTAGCCACCTACTGCCTCTCTTCTTTGCCCTCTTTGCAGCAAAAGTTTCTGAAATTTCCTTAAAACCCCTTTAATCAGGCTCTCAACTATACAACTCCACTGAAATGGATCTTATCATGTCACCCATGAATGAAAATGAAAAATCCTATTTTACTTTGATCTTCTAGCAAGCAGCATTTGACACAGCTGGTCACCTACTTCTCATTGATACCCATCTATCTCTTGGCTTTCCAGATACCTCTCTCTTCTGGTTGACCTCCTCCCTCACTGACCTTCTCTCTCCATCTTTGCTCGTTTCTCCTTTATCCCTGACTCTTAACATTGGGGGAAGCCAAGTCTTATTCCTTGGCCTTCTTCTCTACATCCATTCCTTGGGTGATCTCACCCAGTCAAAGCCTCAAATGTCCTCTCTATATCTGTGATTCTCAAATGCGTATCTTCCTCCCAGACCTCTTTTTCAACCTCTAGTCTCTTATATACAGCTGCCTACCCAACCTCTCAGCTGGGATGCCTCACAGGCCTCTCAAACTGAACTGAAACCGAGTTTTACTCCCAAAGCCCTCTTCCATGCACAGCTGTCCACATGTCAATAGATGGTAACTCATTCCTTGGTGTCGTCATATCTAAGTTGATTCATCTGGAGTCCTTTCACCATTGTTTCTCCATCTATGTCATTTTTTACCATGATTTTAAGAACTTTTTTTTCAAGAGGGCTCATAAGTGCCAGGTTTGAGCAAGTTTAAAAACGTCTCACATGCCCTTTATCCTCAAGGACATTTAGACTTTCTTTCCCAGTAAGATGGTAGAATTCATTCCATGATAACTGCTGGTGAGCCCTGCCTTTGCCCTTCTTTCCTTGACCTCTCCATTCATCTTTTGGTTTGTTAAATTTCATCCCTGAAATGAGGCTGTTTTGTTTTGTTTTTTTACACTGGTCTTATCGAATTCATGTTCTTATTAATTTACTCTGTAGCTCAAAGCAATTGCAGGGGACTTCTCCTACGTTCCTTGGTGGTTTTTGTTTGCTTCGGGTTTTTTGTTTTTTTTTTCCTTGCAGTCTCGCATCTGTTTTATGCTGGCTATGCTCATTTAACTCTTCCCTTCATTTCATTCACCTGCGGAATGTTCACTTCATTGCCATGTTGCTTCTTTTCATCTTGCTTAGGCTTCAAATAGACAGCTCTCCCCCGGTTCTTCCTTTTGCTTTGATAGATGGATTCTCATGAACCACTTCTGAACTTATCTGGGACCCTCTTCCCTTCCAGCAACATTTCCAGGCCTGGGAATTGCATTCCACCCACCTTCTTATAGCCTGGGTGCAGGAACATGGAAAAAATTTGGCTAATTTCCTGCAGCCTTTGGTATACCATTGGACGTTCAAGTCCAGATTGAGGGACCCCTTTTCCCTCGGGGATAGTATCCTTAGGTTTCAACCCAATCCCCTGATTCAGCATGGAACCCTGGCAGATATGGCAGCAGGGGGCTTTGCCTCACTTAGCTGTGATACTGAAATCATAGACGGGAACCTCTGCTCTTAGAAGACATTTCTTTGACTTTTCTCTAAGTTTCCTACAGCAACTTCATCGTCTCCTATCCAAATCAGGGGGTATTGGGCAGAATTCTCAAAGTTTTGCAAGTCACTTCCTTCCCTTGTATCACTTGTAGGAAAAAGGGTAATTTAGGAGCTGCACTGACTCACACCAAAATCTGTTTTTCTTCTCGTCAGGCACTTTTTAGTTTAGAGCATAAGGGTAACCTCTTTCATTGTTGGTAGTAATTATTTTTAACTCATTTATTTCACTGAATGACAGAGGATGGTGATTCTGGAAGCCAAAACGAGTTGTTTTATCATTATGAGAAGACTGGCACTTTTACCCTGGATGGGACAGGGCTGGATGGGGGAAAAAGGTGAAATGAGATTACCCAAGCAGACCCCAGGCTCCTGGTGGTGAGAGGCCCTACTCAGGGAGCCTGCTAGTTTTCACGAAATCTGTCTGGCTACCACACTTGCCATCAACTCTTTCTCCTTCGCCTTGGTTTCTCAGCAAGGAGTGGTGTCACCCCCAACACAAAGGACTTCTGTTGTGCTTAACTTGAGGATAGCTAACGTGAGGGAGGCTCAGAAAGCACCACCCCCCAACTCAGCAGCCAGTTTCCAGAAGGACGCAGCTCAGCCCTGTGAATGAGTGGAGAAGAGGGGAAGGCGGGTCGAGCCCCCCACCTCCCCCCACCCCTACCCCGTGCTACAACAAACACACAGTGTGGAAGGAGACAGGTAGGAAATCCAGGCCTGGGCAGCAACCTTGGGATGCTGTGCTGTCAAGAGGGAGGTGAGGCAAGTGGGAACTTCGCAGATCCAACACCTCCTTCCCTCCTCTCAGCCCCCTCCCCCCTGCCAAGCTCCCAAGGGGAGAAAAACTGCGTCCCTGAGGAGTAATGAAAACATGCTAACTAAGCAACCAAGCTTCGGAATTAATGAGCAAATCCCATCAAACCTTTTGACACCATGGGCTTTGGCCTCAAAGGCAGAAACCTTTTAAGCACCCATGATTACCCCTGCGTTCTTCATCTTCAGGTCTCGTCTCTGTGATAAATTGCCACCTGCGTCGTGCCCTGGCATTTCCACACAGCAAATAATTGGCTGCAGACAGTTGTTGGATGCCTTTGTGTGAGGGGAAAAACTGCGAAAATAAATTCCATTCCACCAGCCCACATATTTTTTGACATTTTGAATCTGAGAGCATGAATTCTGTCATTCGGCTTCTCCGTGATACCGAAATGGTTCTTCGCTATGAAAATCAAAACGAGTGCAACGGAAATAGCTCCTCATACTTAGTAGCTAAGTAGCCATTTGCTTCGCAGAGCTTTCTGGGTATTTTCTGTTCCTCTCTATAGCATCTCCATAAGGGGCACAGAGTTCTTTAGACTTCTTTGAAGAAGAAACGGAGGCACCCGTAACCCCAGTGTTTAGGGTTAGCAGAGCTGTGAACAGTAGTGAACTTCATTGCTATCACTAACATTAATTAATTAGTTAGCTATTAATCTTAGCATACCTAATCCGCAAGTAGGCACTAGGTTTACTCACTTAGTCCCCATAACAACCATATTAGTACTATTATGTGTATTTTGCAGACGAGAATGTGACTTGAAGCAGTAGGATAACTGGCACAAAACCACATCGCAGGTGCATGGTGCACTTAGGACAAGACACAGGTCACGTGGCCTCCGAGCCCTTCACTCATCAAGTACCTGGATTCGTTATCTGTTGTTACACAATGAACTATAGCAAAATTTAGTAGCTTACGGGCAGGGCTTCCAGAATGGTGGAGCAAACCTTAGTGACTGAAAAAAACATGTGTTATCTCAGAGTTTCTGTGGGTCAGGAATCCCGGCACAGCTTAGCTGGGTGCCTTTGGCTCTGGGTGTCTTCCAAGGCTACCTTCATGAAGCCAGTCAGGGTTCAACTGGGGAAAGTTCTGCTCCCAAACTCACTCCCATGATTACTGGCAGGATTTAGTTCCTTTCTGGTGCTTGACCAGGCGCCACCCTCCATGCCTTACCCCATGGACCTCTCTGTTCATGGGCACTATAAGGCAGCTTGCTTGATCAGAATAAGGACACAAGAAGAGCCAGAGAGAAAGAGTTTGAGCAAGACGCAAGTCCCAGTCTTTTGCAACCTAATTTGGGTGCAGTCTACTCAGCCGAATTAAGAGTCACTAGGTGCCAGCCACGCTCCAGGAGAGGGGATGGCACAGAGGTGGGAACCCCAGGAAGCAGGGATCACTGGGAGCCATTTCAGAAGCTGCCTGCCACAGCGCCCTTCTCGGGTAACCGCCCTCCTCCTCACCACTCACATGGGCAGGCTAAATGGTATCACATGACCGTGACCCTCTAGCCACAGCTGACTGGAGATGGACACCTGACCCAAACCTGACCAATGAGATATCTTTCCCCTCAAGAATTCTGAATTGCCACCTGGAGACTGGTTAGTTTCTGCTAGAAGCTTGAAATGAAATGATATTAATTAGGAACTGTCAATCAGCTAGTTTCTGCTGTGCTCAAAGATGAGGAGAGAGAGCCAGGTATGAGGAAAGAGAGAAAGGCATTATGCTTCCTCTCCTGATTTGGAGACGTACGATAAAAACTGTAGGTTTCTGTCACTTGCATCCAGGGGGATGGTCGTAATGTCTAGTAACCAATAAGGCCCAAACATCAAACATTCCAGACGAAACTTACTGTAACCATCTGGTGCAGCCCCATTTCTGGACCCTGGGAGCCCATCAGCTGCTTGCCAGGTTGAAGCATAGCGCCCACTCACCTTGACCACCCTGCCGCCCTCAGGGAGCTAAGCTGGGGAGAGGTCTGACCCAAGAACCTCAGGATCACTTGTGTGGGAGTCTGGTAGCAGCCTAGCACAGAAACCTCAGTGTGATCACAGATTTCCTCTGTGGCCCACTGGAGAGTCAGTATGTCTGCCAGACGACTCACAGATGAGTTCTTGTGATAATGTCAAGTGCATTCACTGTGATCCCTGGAAGAACATATGGGAAGAAATGCCTCCATCCAATCTGTGTGAGAAGGGGCTGGAAAAGATCCATCACTGGGTAATGGGACTTGGGACACTTGTCATTCCCTTTAAAACAGAACCATGGAACTCACTGATGCACTTGAGAGTCTGGGAAGCCCTTGACGGGATACACAGAGTGCTGTGGGTGTTCATAGGTATATAGTTAACATCAGATACCCCAATGACATGACCAAGACAAAACAAAACAAAAAAGGCTAAGAGCCAGTGTTTTGGGGAAGGGGTCAAGTTTGGTTTTTTGTTATTGTTTAAATTAAATCAACTGAGAGTCAACAAAAATAGTGAATGCTCACCCAACCTACTTCTGCTCAGGACCAAAACGTTAGCACAGCATTCCTCTCCAGTCCAGAAAGAACTTCCACCCTGACTCCCCATCTCCCTCACAACTGTCCTTCTCCACTAGGAATAAACATCAACTAGTGTATCTGAAAGCCAGTGAGGAATTGATCACCGAAGGAAGTTCTGCCCTGAACATCAAACCTACATCTGATTTCCTTTTCAGATTTCCTGTGAAGTTAAGCCTTTTACATGAGAGCTCTATAGTCAGATGATTTTTTTCCCCACATTTGATATTGTGGATAATTGCTGTTTCCTTGTTCAACAAGATAGGAGGTAGGCTGTTGCAACTTGCAGCAAAGAGAGATTTATGCTCCTGTCTCACCACCGAGCATGGTGTGCACATTTCCTTTCTAAGAAAATAAGGTCTGCCATGAGGCACGGAAGTAGGGTTCAGTATTCATAATTGTAAGTCATAGCCCACAATACAGGTTTTCTTTGAATCAGGAATTTTGCCCTTTAAGAGATTTTGATTAAGGTATACAATATAGATGACTTTTCTAATTAAAGAAAGGAGGAAAAATATACATGCAATTGCAATTTTTCTTGTATCAGAGCTGTAGAAGCCTTCACTGCAAAGTCCTGTCCTGGGTTAGCAGTTGGACCTGCAGCAACCATGTGACTGTACGTAGCAATGTCATGTGAAGGTTAAATATAGCACCAGCAAGAACGCTTAACATTTACTCAACATTTACTCAACACGTGCTACCTTCTACATACCCATGCTAATTACATACATTAGCCCGTTTTATCCTCACGACCTTTCCAGTAACTATTTTTATCCCCATGCTACAGAAGAGGAAACTGAGTCATAGAGAAATAGGACCAAAGGTGCCTAATTAGTAAGTGGTAGAGCAGGGATCTGGAACCATGTCTGTTTTATTCCAGGGTTTAGGCCGAACCACCATGAACTATATCTGACCTTGAGCCTCTAAAAATATCATCCTGCTTTAAGTGTTCAGTAACACAGTTTATAACCCTCTGAGTAGTCACCCCCACATTATGCTCCTATGGTTAGCCTACATAAAATTTTTAGTGCATTGGTTAGCTATGGCTACATAATAAACTGTCCCGGAATTAAGCAATACTATACGATAGGGACTTGCTATTTTCATGATATATGGGTCCGCTGAGCACTTCTTCTGGTCCCAGCTGAACTTATTGGTGTACCTGAGGTCAACCATGGCGTGTGTGCAGTGGGCAGTCCTACTGGTCTTAATTGGGCGCTCTCATGTGGCTGGGGGTCTATGGGCTGTAGCCCTGTCTGATGTCTCCCGCTGTGTGGTTCTCATCCTCCGGCAGGCTAGCTAGGCTTTTTCATACAGTCGTGGCAGGGTTTCAACAGCAAGCAAGAGGCTGCAGACAAGTGCAAGGCTCTTGAATGCCCAGGCTTGACACTAACAGATGCTACATCCTATCGGTCAAAGCAAGACACGGGCCAGCTGGGAGCCAGAAAGGGTAAGGTCCAGAAATTATCAAGGCAGAGGGTAAGGATACAGGGAGTCATTAATTAGAGCCATCGATGTAATCAACCTTCCATAATGAGTGGCTATGAAAATAGTAAAGCCCCCTTTCACCAAGAGCAATACTGGCTCAATGCAGAGTATGTAGGCTCTACCACGACTGACACATCACGGTTACCCAAATGCAATCTTACATGAGAAGAGACAAGGTTTAAAGAGATGGAGACATTCGCTTATGGCCGGATGTTTCCACACAGAGGACATGATCTTAGCTTTCACCGGTTTGGTCCAACCAACTGGGCCCTAAACCAGGGACTCCTGCAGCTTCTTTTCTTAAAAAGCAGAAAGATGATCCATCCCCATGTGGTCCTGAGTGTGTGTGTATTCAAAGGGTTTTGCCCTCTGGCTTGGGATCCTTTCCCTGGAGGCCCTCATGAGATGGACAGTTCGCTAGGGCCCACAGCTCTGAACAAGCCCCTTCTTGTTTTATAACTTTGGCAGCTTTTGCTCTAATTCCAAGGTGAAGGTAGTTCACTGGTGGTGGAGTTCCCTTCTCCAGAATAATAAAGAAGACATGCCTTGACCCCTGGCTTCAGGTCCTGTAAGTATATCAGAGGGAGGAACTGGGGCTAGGGACCGGCACCTCCTTGAGCATCTGTTTCTTCATCTGTAAATGGCAGATCGCTACCCTGGCCCAGCCTCTCTCGAGAAATATTTGGGAAGATGCCAGGAGGGAATGGGTGCGAGCATGCTTTACAAAGAAAAGGTGAGACATGAGGACGACAGGTAGAGAAGAGGATGTAGAATAGAGCAGGACACGAGGAAAGACAGAAGACGAGGGTCCCGGAGGAGGAGAAAGAAGGTGGCGTTCTCTACTCAGAAGCTGCTCAGACAGGTGCAGTTTCAGGCTGCATAAACTCTCTCCCAGACCCCTGGGCTACAAGCAGACAACCCCTCACTCACAAGGAATACATTGGCTGCACTGCCCCCTGCTGCCCATCACATGAAAGAGCACAGACACTGAACAGCGTGAAACCGGTGAAGTTGAAACCGGTGAAGTTGGTTTTCGGAGACCGCCAGACCACATGTGCACCAAGGAACCCACCAGGACTCTCTGCCTTCCCAGCCCCCAGCCCGCTCATTCGGACGAATTCAGAATCCTCCCACATAACCCCACTTTTCCTTTTTCTTGGGAATGCAGAAGATAGGCACCCGTCCCTTTCCCTGAGGCACCGGTACCATCTACCCTATAAGCCATAGCTATAACACGGACCCAAACTTCCCAGCTTCTCCATTCTTTGCAGAGACAAAGCACAAGGGTCACACCGCTTCCCAGAGTTTTATTACTGACCACCATGGGAAATGGTGGGGAGAGGATGCGATAGAGCAACAATTTCAACCATATTACAAACAATGACGTGACATGCCCAAGGTGACAGAGTTAGTAAGCAAGAGAGCTGGAGTGTGAACACGGATGGCCGGGCTCCGACACCCACCTACCTAACCATTAGGCTAGACTGCCCCCGCTGCCAATAACGAGATGCGCTCTGGGGCATGTGGGCTCTATGGGAGTTAGTTTGGGTTTTAATCCTCACTCCGCCTCTCTGTCATTTGGTATCTGTGTGAACTTGAAGCTTCAGTTTCTTTATTCATAAAATAGAAAGAAGAATGAGACTCACCTCAGATGATTATGACCACTACTAGCTACAATGTCGCATCACTGAGCCTGGCAACACTAAGCATTTAATAAATGGTAACTACTCTTTTATTGTTACATTTTTTCAACTGAACTGAATCCATTTGTTGTTGGAAGAAACCTAGTATTTTTAACCCCTGGCTCTGCCATTAAGTCACTGTGTGATTAAGGAGGTATCACGTATTTGGATCAGGTTTCTCCATTGTCAGCTCCAATGGACTATTTTCCTTAAACAGCTAGAGTCATCCTTTAAAAAGACAGTATCAAATCACTTCGCTTCCCTGCCTAAAGCTTCCCCGTGTTCTCCCACTGCACCAAGACTGAAACCCAAACCACTTGCCATGACTTGCAAAGCCGAGCATGAGGTGCCGGCCGCCCGTCTCTCGCCTCCTCCCCCTCCCTCATGGTGATCCCCTCACACTGGTCTCTCTGCTCTTGAATCTCACGACTTATTCTCATCTTGTGGTATTTGCCAGAGAAGCAGCTGCGAATTCTTCACATGGAACTGTGCAAAGCTGACTCCTTCTTGTCATTTAGATGCCAATTCAAATATTCCCTGCAGAGGCATGTTCCCTTATTCTCATACCCAGCCCTCTCTCCGTCACGGTCTCGACCCTTGTTTTATCTCCCCCAGATCGGATTCACCACTATCTGAAACCACCTCGCTCCTTTACTTC
The DNA here is from genome assembly GCF_009829155.1 of Mustela erminea. Lineage (NCBI taxonomy): Eukaryota > Metazoa > Chordata > Mammalia > Carnivora > Mustelidae > Mustela > Mustela erminea. The sequence goes on along the minus strand of NC_045632.1, from coordinate 47,466,885 downwards.
TTCAACTGCTTTTCTCTCTGTCATTGGAACGTAGATGATACAAGAGCTAAGAGTGTAGTCTGGACTCTCCTGATTTGTTTACTACTGTGTCCCTATAGTAACACGAGCTCAGTGCCTGGCATCTGGTAGACCTTTAAGGTCTACAGAGACTGAACCAATGAATAAATGAAGGAATTCAATTAGCCCGAGACAGTTATGGAACAAGGTCATTTGAACTCAAAGACAGCAAAAGTTCTTTCCAGCTCTAAAATTCCAATAATGCTGGGGGCATTTTGGGGTCCTGAGCCAATACAGAGAAGAGAGAGAGGTCTGTCTGGATTGTGTAATTCTAGGAGACGTTATAGATAACTGACATTGGCCCAGCTATGGAATAGGCTTTGATCATTTTTCCATTTGTGCAAATGCCCCCAAAACTTCTCTCATGGTAATACCTAATGTCCCACACCTAGGTTTAGCTTTCTTATCTCTTTGATATGCCCATAATCACATCCCATGACAATCAACAGGGCACCATCAGAAAAGATGGTGGTTGACATTGGCTGCTATGGCCTTTGCCTCTAAACCAGAGATGTCTGTTGACTCTCAGGGTTTTCATTTTGTAAGTATTTTCTCTTGATTATGTTCCATATTATACCACCAGGAACAACACAACCATTTCTAGATGGACCCAGGCTTTATTGAACATCTTGGTATGAAGACCATCGTCCCATGGACTCTGGCTCATGTCATTTTCTAATTAATTAATTCAACAAGCATGTATCCAGACCTACCATATGCAGTCAAAAGGAGATCAGAAAAGATGCCAATACCTACCCTTATGGAGTATCGATGGACCAAATACCGAAGTTCCATATGTGCTACTTATTAACCATGATAAAAATGATGGTAAAATATTCTCAGGAATCCTGCGTGGTAGGTAAGAGAATGCAGGTTGAGAGCAGAAGAATACTTATTGGTGAAGAACAAAGGACAGGAAATATGAACCCACAACATCAGCGGAGTTCAGAACAACTTTGCACGCTTCGCCTCTTTGAAGCCACCGTCTGCTTGTTTACGAGGTTCAAATTAGCATAGTTGGTTAGAAGTGGAGGAACCATGGGGAACAGAGCCTATCATGTCCACCACAGGGAAAACTGGCTTTCTTCAAATCCTGATGTCCCCATGCGCCGGCCTTCAGTGCACACATTAATTTGTGTTCGTCTCTGGGGAAAGGAGGGAGGAGTTTGCAAAAACAGAACAGAAGAACCGAAAGAGACAGATGATGCCTGGGGCAAGGCACAAAGCCCCGTGACAGGCAGCTGAGGAAGGGAGGAGACAGCATCACCTCAAGAGCAGATGAGTCTCGTCTTATTTTTCTTTGCTCATCTGACCAGGTACTCCATAAATGTCAGACAGAGGATGAGAAGAAGTAAACACGTTATTATGAAAAAAGAAGGGAGACATCTGGTTCATGTCAGATGTCTGGACTGCAAAATGTTGCAATGCCCAGGTGACCTTGGGGAAGCTTGCGCTGGTACAATATTGGCCATTTACATAGGTATCTCCGACTCTCTAGTTGGAACTAGAGAATGTATTTATGTGGATTGCAAATAGACGTACTTTGAATATGTACGTTCCTTCCCCGCTCCGGGAGTTGGCTGCGCTCCCTTGGCTAGACTTGCGGGAAGCCAACAGACAGGCGTGTGGAAGGTATGTTCTGCTGCAGGAGGGTCTCGTGGGCTTAGCAGTTCCTCACAAAAGAAGCATTTCTCCAGATGGCAGCCTGCTTGGAGCTCAGAGGAATGCTGTTTGGGCCATGAGCAAGGCGGAGACATCAGTGTTGGCCAGTCACCAGCGCTGAACTTCCCGTGCCATTGTGCCCTGAGACAACGGGCACAATGGGTGAGGGCTGTGATTTGGACCTTCTGAGAAAAAGTAAATACTGTGCTGTGGAATTAATCTGAATTATTCAGCTCCCACACCCACACTTCTTAAGGAGAAATTTTACCAAACATCTTTGAAGTCAGAGAGATCAGGGTTGAAATCTCAACCCCACCTCTCCATAACTGTGTCACCTTGAGCAAGTTACAAAATCTCCTTCAGAATCCGCTTGCTTGAAAATAGAGATAAGAATTAGGTCTATTGGGGCGCCTGGGTGGCTCAGTGGGTTAAGCCTCTGCCTTCAGCTCAGGTCATGGTCCTGGGATCGAGTCCCGCATCAGGCTCTCTGCTCAGCGGGGAGCCTGCTTCCCCCACCCCTCTCTCTGCCTGCTTGTAATCTCTATCTGTCAAATAAATAAATAAATAAATCTTTAAAAAAAAAAAAGCATTAGGTCTACTTCTTCTGAATGGGGTTATTGCAAGGATGAAGAGAGAGAACATGTGCAAAGCGCTCAGAGCTGTGGGTGACTGTTAGCAAGGGCTGTTTCCATTACACACAGCTCTGCATTGATACATCTGGCCCTGTGGCCCAAGAATATCTTTTCAGGGTGGGAAAGAGGGAAAACTGAGCCTAAAAGTGCCTCTTCTGGGTGGTTGGGTTATGGACATTGGGGAGGGCATGTGCTATGGTGAGTGCCGTGAAGTGTGTAAACCTGGTGATCCACACACCTGGACCCCTGGGGCTAATAATAATATTATATGTTAATAAAAAATTTAAAATTTTTAAAATAAATAAAATAAAATAAAAAATAAAAAGTGCCTCTTCTGTTGGCTAACTCAAGAGGTTGTAGGATGCTTTTTCCTATATAACAAGTCAGTCTAGGAGGCAGAAATCAAGAATATGGACAGCTCCACCAACAACAAATAGGGCAGAAGTTGTTGGCTTTGAACTTGGACCATCTTTACCCCTGTTTTTAAAACTGTGGAACTGTGCAAAATCCATACAAGGGGGTTTTGACCAGCGTTTTGCAAAGAAAAGAAAGGAACAAACACTCACAGTGTACTTGCATGTAGTCAGGCTATGTGCTATCTCATAAATGTTGTGCCTCTGTGTGTGTGTGTGTGTGTGTGTGTGTACTGAAATTTTTTAAATGTATATGTATCTGTCAGAAGTTGGAAAAGCACTGATCCATTAGATGACTTTCACTAAAAAAATCTACTCTTCTGGGATCGAGCCCCATGTCAGGCTCTCTGCTCTGCAAGGAGTCTGCTTCTCCCACTCCCCACCCATCACTTCTACTCTCTCTTGCTCTCTCTGTCTCTCTCTCTCTCAAATAAATACATAAAGTCTTTTTTAAAAAAAAGTTCAGTCAGACATTCAGGGTTCAATCTACTTGATGCCAAAAAATTAGCTACTACTTCCCCCACACACAGAAGGCTGATAAATTGGGGAGTACTGCATACAAGTTAGTTTATTTTGAGGCACCAGTAAAAGTACTTATGACTTAGGGAGGCCTCCACAGACTTATCTGCGACAGAATACCTACCTGGGTAATATCAACCCAAGAGAGATACTGGGAGGTTTGCCTTGGCCTCGGGCCACAGAAAAGTTTCCTAGAAAGCATTTGCCAGAGATCTCGCAAACTACTCAGTGAAAGGAACTGGGGTTCAAAGACAACACTCTAGTCACATACTCATTAAATCCCACATCTGTGAGGTTTCATTGTCCTTGTTTTATACATATTAACTCAGAGCTTTACCTACATTAAGCAAAATAAGAAACTTATACTCAAGCTACAATGATTTTTCTCATTAAATACACAAGTTTTGGTTAGTATAATAACATAACATGGAAATATAAAATCTCTAAGAAAAAGGCACTTCTGGGGCGCCTGGGTGGCTCAGTGGGTTAAGCCGCTGCCTTCGGCTCAGGTCATGATCTCAGGGTCCTGGGATCGAGTCCCGCATCGGGCTCTCTGCTCAACGGGGAGCCTGCTTCCTCCTCTCTCTCTGCCTGCCTCTCTGCCTACTTGTGATCTCTCTCTGTCAAATAAATAAATAAAATCTTAAAAAAAAAAAGGCACTTCTTTCCCATAAATGGTTAGAGGGTAAATATTACCATTATTTTCCAACCTTATTTTTTTATAGGAAAACTCATTTTCTTCCCATCCCACAATCATTCCACTAAGGAGCAAGGTACCTAGGTTGTTCTCCCCCAGATCTGACAAGACAATATATTGGATACATGTTACTTATTTATACATAATATAATACAATATAATCTGAACCTGGAGCCCAGCAAGGGGCCTGAACTCACAACCCTGAGATCAAGACCTGAGCTGATACAAAGAATCAGACACTTAACCCCCCCTAGCCACACAGGTGTCCCACACACGTTGCTTTTTGACTACCTAGCACCTCTGTTTCCTTTTGAGAATTCACCTCTTTGGGATACAATAATCCAGACCTTGCCCTTTGTCACTCAAGTTGCATCTGGTTAACCAAGGCCTCCAGCAGTCAGACTCTCCCTCTCTGGATTTTAGTCTTAATCAGACAGCCAAAGAGACTGGGCCCTACGGGTAGATCCCCACCAGCATCAGGGCCTGACCAAGCAGTGTGTCCCACATCACACCACCCCAAACTGACCTCGGTTCTGCCCCATCCCCAGCCAGGTTCTTCAGCCTCCAACCAAGTTCTATGAGAACTCAGTTCCTTCCAATGAATCCACCCCACTTTGTTATTTTGAATTCACTTCTGTTGGTTGCCACTGAGAGTTATACCCAAAATATTTCACAACCAACCCATCTGAATGAACCAAAGGCAAGGCATTGAGCAATCAGACCAGGCGACAGCCATAAACATCAGGGCTGATGATCCTGGTGTGTGTTGGCTGGAGATCAGCCCAGTCCGCAACCAAAGAAGCACATGAAACACCCAAGGCAGAACACCACAGCGTTCGTGACCCACAGAGACGATCTTACTGCAGACAGATCACAAGGATGGGAACAGAGGAGGGACCTAATGAGCGTCAAGCCAGTGAATGCACTGGCGAACTAACAGCTTCCCAGAAAGAGAAACACGAGAACCGTGTCCCTAGCCCATTACCTATGTATGACCCACAGCTCGGCATCCGCTCCTCTCCACACAGGACTCAGACCTCACGCATCCCACAAAGGGCGTGCAAAATGCAAAACGCAAAACATGCAGATAAGCCTTTATAAAACTGTAGCAGACCTTATCATCACCTTCTATGTATGCCAAGCAACAATGGCTTTGGCCTAATGGTGGTGAGATCAATTTTCCTTATAGAATCAATTATTTAAGCAAAAAAATATGGGTCGACTGCTCTGAACTGTATCAACAAGAGCAGAGGCTGTACTGAGATGTGGTAAGAATCATCACGGCAACATAAGACCGCCTGACATTGAGGAAAGTGCACAGCAGGCAAATAACCTAAATTCAAGATCGCTCCTTGGAGCGCGGCTTCTTCTTGGGCTCACTAAACACCGCGACCCACCCCCTTCTCCCTCCATCCCTATGGCCACTGAGCAGGGAATGACAGCACTGGCTGGCGATGTGCACGTCTTTGTTCTCAAGGGTGGCACCTAAGCACAGCCTCAAAGTGGGACAGAAAACCCAAATATCGTAGCAAATTGAGATCCCGAGTCCTTCACACACGGTCCACCAGGCAGCTGTTGATGCTTACACATTTTGGACAGTTTTGCCTCGGGCTGGGCGTGATTCAGTGACCTAGACAGGAAAGACTGTCTGTGTCCCAGTTCTAGGTTCTCAGCTGAATTGTCCTCTCCCTCTGCTCTTACTCTTACTTTCAAAGTGGGCTCTGAAAGATCAAAGAGTTTTCCTTAAACCACCTTAAATAAGGTGGCTTTCACAATCATAGTAATACACACACAGCTAAATGCACGTTCATGCCTGCACCCTCTAGGGACACCGCACTAATCTTACTAGCCAGAGGCAAGCTTCGGAGAAATTATTCTTAACGGATAATTGTTGCAGAGCTAAAGTGCCAAGCCTGAATTTTGAAAAAGATCAAAAAGTGGCAAAGATGAACTAGTATCTCTCTAATGCGGATCTCCACTCTTAAGTAATCTACTCAGTGGCTATAAAGCAAAAATTGCAAACCAACAGCCCATAGATTGATCAGACTCATGGTGGGGTGGGAGAGGGGCAGAGAATGTATATGGAGAGGGACAGAGGTGGTGGGGGAGACGGGAAGATTTACTAGAAAGAATTGTCCAGCTCTCACATATGAAAATATGTAAATATCCAGCTTCTTTTGACAAAATCCAAATATCTAACCACACTGCAGGACCACATTCAGCTGGAATTCAGGACTGGCTATCCGCTTTAGGTGGGCCATGAGCTTTCTAGTTTACCAGAATCCCCCGCTTGACTCTATTGTATTATACCCTACTACTTTGTCTTCCTTTTATTACCTCCGGAGACCAGAGGATAGTATAAGGTCACTCTCACTGCCCATCATAGAATTGGTCTTCTTTGTCCAAAGGTACTCGGAGAGGAGACAGTAAGTTTCATGAGGGCAGGGATTCACTGTGTCCTTTTTATTTTCTATTGTATCCCTAGCATAGACCATATTCAGAGCATCAGTATATTCTATGATACATGGGTGGGTGGGTGGAGGGATAAATGGAAAGATCTTGGGCCCCATTTGAGAAGAGAAATATATGGAGAACCTCAAAGCCATCAGAGACTATTTCCTTATCAATGTGGTTCAGGAGAAGTATAGTGGCTCCATTGTCCAACCACACAAAGGGTTATCAGCCCACACTCGACCCATTTCTTGAAAGACTTTCTCTGAAGAGGAAAGAAGCAAATGAAGGAAAGAGAAGTGAGAATTTCCCCCAAAGATTTTTTTTAGTATTAGCTTCAGAGCCCAAAGATTTTCTTTTAAGTACATTGGCTAAGACCATATCAGAAAAACCTGATTTGGATCTTGGATCTGCCACTCACTAAGGGTTTGACCTTGGCTAAGTGGCTTGACCTCCCTGGCCCTCAGTTTCCTAATATTTAAAAGGAGGATAATGTTTACCTTGAAGGGTTTTGTGAGTATTTAAAAGGATGATTCGTATAAAGCATTTAGCAAATAGCAAGGTCTTAATATGTAATTACTGTTATTGTCCCCTCTTTCTACTGAGACACTAGTTTCCAGAGCTCACACTTGTCTTGGGTGCCATACAACTAATGAGTAAACACGAGTTCTCAGCATTCCCTGAAGAACTTCCTGGCTCAAAAGTCATTAGTTACAGAGGCCACTGATTCCTATATTCATTCACTCGGTGTTCATTCACTGAGTACCTAGGATGTCAGGCACTGATGCAGGGCATAGGACCACCTGCTGAATTATTTTCAACTGGTAAATATTCCCAGGAGGTCTGGTTCAGCCTGGAGATCCAGGAGTGGACAAGGTGACTGTAGCGTTCCCTTCCAGCGTTGGGCATGCTGATCCCGGGCGCTCCTGAAACCATTAAGGGGGCCAGAGAAAACCTCAGAGCTATTAATAGGACAAACTAGTGGCACACGCACCCCAAATGCCTGGCTGGCCACAGTGCTCAGCCCTTGAAAGAAGCTGGGAAGACCTGAAAGAGCCCCAAGGTGTCCCCTGTGGGATCTCCAGGACGCTTTGCTAGGGTCCAGCTGGCATTTTCTATAAAGGTCTCTTAAATCTGGGCCTTCTTCTTACAGCTTGGACTCTGGGACAATGCCTGCCAAATAGCGGGAAAGAGAAGTCAAGGTCATGGCATGGGCTGGAACCAGCAAAAAACAAAAACAAAACAAACAAAAAACCCTCCTGTTTAGTGCTGACAGAAGGAGAGCTCCGTCTCATGGCTGCTTTTCCACACGGGCAGCAGCAGGGCCCATCCTGAGTGTGTCACAACGCTGTAGGCCTGGCGACCACAGCAAGTTCAAGAACTACCGCACAGACGCCGTGGCGGGGAAAGGCTTCGGTGGGGGTCTAACCAATTTCCTCCCATGGACTTTCAGATCAAAGAGGTTTGGCTCACAATTCAGAAGATGCTTATCGCTCCCTCCTGCTATGTCTGCGGCCTCCCCCAGACACCCCTCTGGTCTCGATTTGCCTGGGTTGGAAATGGTGAGGAGGCCGCAGGGATCCTCAGGGTAATTCTGGACCATATCAGTCGGCATGGCCTGGATGATGCTCCCAGGTCCAGAGCAATGGGACCATGCCGCTCAGCAGTGAGAGGCCTAGGAGCCTGGGTCCTGATGCTGGCATCACTACCCACCTGCTTGGTTTATAAGCTTTTACAAACCACTTTAACCTCCTTTGGGTTTCTTTTTCTCAACTATGAAATAAGAATAAGAGCTAACCTAGTCTTATGGTTAAGGAGCAGGGGTTTCAGAATCAGACAGAACCGGGTTCAAACAGCAACCACATCCTCTGTGACCTCACACAAGCCAGTTTTCCTCTCAGAGCCTCCACATCTTCATCTGAAAAATGGGCTTCCAGCAGCTCTGGCCCCTCGGTCACTGTGAGAATGCAGCATGTAGAAGTGCTTGGGATTTCCCCCTAAACAGCAGCTGTTACTACAAAATGAGGTTTTGGTGAGAATAAAGTAGACCCATGTGTGTGGAAGGATTTGAGAAGTATAGAGTAGTAAAAAACAAACAACAAACTCTGGAAGTTTCTGGAAATCACGTTAGCGTACCTCAGACCTGAGGTTTGGGAGGATGTCCTTTGAGGAGGGGTCAAAAGAAGAACACACCAGAGCAAGAAGCTGTAGGAAGCCTGAGGGAACCACTGCCACACAGGACAGAGACTTTCTAGGACCCAGGGCCTTTCTATGTGATTGGGACATTCACGTGCCCCACCTTAGCCCATTGTCCCCCCAAGAAATGCCTGTTCAGTGCCAACTCCCCTCACAGGTGAGAGCCATGCCGCTAACACTGCCTGTTGGGAAAGCCTCCTGCAGAGGCAGAGGCTGCTGGGAGCTTCTCCCAGCAAGCCATTCTCACCTTCCTTCTTTATAATGACATGCCAGTTGTGTTTCAGTGGTGATACTTCCCAGACTCCTTTGAGTTTAGCTACGGCCAAGTGACTAAGTTCTGGCCAGGGAGATATAAACAGAAGTGTCAAATGAGACTACTGGAAAGACTCTTTTAAAATGAAGATAAGCCCCCCTTTTATGTCTCTTTACATCCTGGCCCTACAGCCTGGCCTGGATATGTAATGGCTGGTGCACTGGCAGTCATTTTACACCCTGTGGTGTCTTAACGATGGCTGTGCCCTGGAGATGGCAAAGCAGAGAGAGGACAGCTGGCCTCACGGCACTGTGGAGTCTCCGGTATGAGGTCCAGCCACCCACCTCCAGATTTCTTCAACATGAGAAAAAGTCTCCTGTGTTCAAGTCTGAGATCTTTTTCAGCTTTGAAATGAAGGGAAGGAGTCAGAGTAGCTTGAACTGTTTAAAATTCTGCTAAGGCCCTAGCATCTATGGAGGTTATTCCCACCCTGAACCTTGACCTGAGACTTTTTTCCTGTGACTTTCAAATCAGCAGGAAGCAATATGGGGACCTGTCCATCACCCTCATAGGTAAACACTAAGACTCCACCTGTTCCTTGGAGGTAGAAGAAGAGGTGGGTTTCTCCACCCCCCACCCTCCCTACCGCAGGATATGTCCAGGTAGAGGACTAATCTCTTCCGCCCCAGTTCATAGGACAAAAGAAGTTTTCATGCAAAGCACTTGCACTAGGATGAGTCCAATTTCAACCAGCAAAAAAAGAGAAGGGATGCCAGACAAAGGGGGTGTGTAAGGAAAGGTACCGGCAGATACTCAGCCTTTGTAGAATGATGGAGCCATGCAGGTTACAGACAGCTTTGGAGGTTGTTGTCAGATTATTCAGGCTTGAATGTATCAAACTGTCCCTCTAAAGACTTCCGTAAGGGATCACTGCTTTTTTTTTAATTGTCTCAAGTCAGAACTACTAAGAACTGTGATCATAATTTCAGACAATAGATAGATTACATATATATACATATAATACACAAATTAGATATACATATACGTATGCTTTAAAAACAATCGGAATGAACTAAAAATAGCTAACACTGATTGAACATTTATTACATTCGGGGTGCTCCTCGTGCATTATTTAACTCCATCCCCATGACAACACTCCTAGACAGGTATTGTCAGGATCCCTTACCTGGCAGCTGAGAACTTGCATCACTTGTCCAAGTTCTCACGTTTAGTACGTGGCAAGGCCAAGGTCTGAACCCTGTTGAACGGTCAGTTGAACTCCAGAGTGTTCTCCTTAACTACCGGGCTCCACTCCTTCCAAAAGGATTCATGCCAAAATGTCAGCTTCTAGGTAGAGTGATCACAGGTGACTTTTCTCTTTCCATTTTGTACTTTTTCCTATTTTCCTAATTTCCTACGGGCAAAGTATATGGCTTCTATTTCCATATCGTGAAACAGGACACATTTAGAGGGCCGCGCATACAACATCAATTTGCAGCTTCGTAAATTGGAGGACAAACACCCACATGACCGCCACCTGGATTGGACCCCAGAAGCCCCACCTGTGTCCTTTCTGACCCTAGCTCCCTCCTTCCCCCCTAAAGACACCCATTCTCTGGGGTGCCTGGGTGGCTCAGTGGATTAAGCATCGGCCTTTGGCTCAGGTCATGATCCCGGGGTCCTGGGATTGAGCCCCGTGACAGGCTCCCTGCTCAGCGGGGAACCTGCTTCTCCCTCTGCCCACTGCCCCCTGACTGTGTATACTCTCTCTCTCTGTCTCAAATAAATATAATCTTTAAAAAAAAAAAAAAGATGCCCATTCTCCTCACTTCCCTCTTTTTTCTTAAAATCACCACCTAATCATGTATCTCCAAACAACATAGTTTAATTCTGTTCTTTTTGAGTTCGATATAAATGAAATATTAGAGACTATATTCTGTTATATTTGGCTCCTTCCACACATTACGATTTTTGCCATGTTATTTAATAACATCTTATTAAGACTATGTTACTTTCATAAGGAGTATTGGTGGATACATTCCCAGTGATCCCTTCTAAGGAGGGCTACACCACCTTAAAAAATGGGATTTGTTTGCTTTACAAGACCCAGGGCACACCACCTCTTGCTCCCCAGGTCTCTCTGCCTATGCCAGGCTCTCAGTGGCTCTTCCACCAGGCCAGCTCAGCCAGCTGCCTCTAAATGGATTATCCAATTCACTGCTGTGATTCCTGAATCTCTGTCTAGGTCACCAGTCATGTGTCTCTCTGCCTGGTAGGCACTGCGACCTTTGGGGCAGAGAGACATGGCTGCGCTCCCTGGAGGCCCAGACTTCTCTCTTTGAGGACAACCTGAGATTGCTTTAAATTGGGATTATCTATGGAACAGCCCCTCCTCTTCCTTCTCCTCTTCCTCCTGCTTCTTCTTTTCTGCCTACTTGGAGAAAAAAAAAAATTCTATGCAATTTAGACCGTTTTTGTCTTTACTGCAACTTAATCTCTACTCTCACTCCTCATCTGTCGTAGAATAGACACTAAATCTGGGCCAAACTGAGGACCCCCAGTCCCATTTCCCCACATACCTGCACCTGGATTTCCAAGACCATTGAGGAGCGGCGGGAGGGAGATCTGACTCTAGCAATCCCCCCGACCTGGGCCCCCTGACCGGGCCACCACGCCATCCTCCCCGATTGCTGGTCCGCAGAGAAGTCTGCTCAGTCGCGGCCCGTCCTGCCCCAGGACCGTTCGTCTCTCATGGCCGGCCCTGAAGCTGTGCCCACAGCACTGAAATCATCCCACCAGGCCTCACCTTTTGAGGCCTGGATCTACCATGCAGCAATTTCTTTTCTGGAACACCATCTGGGAAAAGGGGCACAGGTCTCAGAGACTCTCAGATTCAGCTGACTTGTGGGGTTTTTGCCACACACGCCCCCCCCCCCATCCCCTGACCCGGACTTGGCCCAAGTTGCAGAGTTCAGGGTCCTCTTCTCAATGAACCACTACCTCTCTTCTCCCTCTGATACCTCAAGGAATCTTTATTTAGACTGGGGCTGAAGAATCCTTATTCTTGGTTATCCACCATTCTCTCATCCTTTCATCTATACTTAGAGTTCATTTTGTTCCCCCAAGGCCAAGGCTTCTGAATGCAAAATCCGTGAAGCATCCCCCTTTTCTTTTGTTACCTCCCTTCCCAGGGCAAGCACACTGCACAATTCAGGGAGCCTCATGCACACAGCCTGGATGGACTTACACAGTCCACAACCTGAACAACTGTATGCATATGCACAGCCGTATGTGTTGCAAAATACTGACCACACGGCAGTACAGTCTGAATGGGAAGAAAAAAAATGCCATGAGGAAAATAATACTAGTTAATGTTTCAAAAACAATGTCCTACCACTTGAGAAAGCTCCAAGAGGAGGATGTGCCAGTGAGCCTGGATTGTCACTTCCAATTTTGACCAGAGCAGAATATTAAAGGTGAGAGTGACCTTCCTCTCCCTGCTTTACTATGCCCCTTCCCAGTCCTACCACCTCAGCGTCCCAAGAAAAATCTCAGGCTACCTCATCTGAGCCCCAGACCACCTGGGGTCCAAGAGGATAAGCTGATGATAGCACAAATATGGTTGGTGAAACCCCTGAAGATCCCTTTCCAGAGAGAAGGAAGCGCTGAGTATCAGCATCGGGGAGCGCTTGGGCAAAGGCAGATCTCCGTGAGCTTCCACACACCAGCACAATTCGAAAAGGGCCTCTTGAAAGTTATCTGGTCTCTGGTCTGCTCCCAGTCCCCAAGTTCTAAGATTCAGCCCGTTACCATGGCAGCTGCTGCCCGATTGAAATGTTCACATTTATAGAAACTGGCTGAAGCATTTGAATCTGACAGAGCTGGGACACCAAGCAGAGAATGTCACTCCCCCAGACACATAAGGATGCTTTATCCCAAACATTGCAGAAGTGCCTGGCCCGAGACAGAACCCAAGACTCCAGGCCCTGGCACCACTTCCCCCCGCGACCACACGCAGGTGTCTTACCCAGAAGCCATTCTCCCCCACCCCCGACATTTTGGGGTGCCTTATTTCCTCATTATTAATTCATTCACCCAATAATACGAGCACCTTCTTTGTGTCAGGCAAGGCACGAAGGACACAACAGTGAGGGCTGCACTGTCCCCGTGTCTACCAGGACAGTTGTGTTGGAGAAGCCAGTAAGAAAATACGGTGTGAGAAAAGCAATGTGGACAGAAGCATGGGGGCTGCAGACTCATGAGGCTGGGGTGGGGGGCAGGGATCGGGGGCACTTCTCAGAGACCTGAGCTGAGCCCTGAAATGATGGGCAAGGGGTAGTGGGAAGTGGTGGGGGAGGGTGGCGGGGAGGGAAAGACCCCCCCCTGCAGAGAGAACAGCACTAAAAGCATTGAGGTGGGGAGCAGGCAGGGAGAGCATTCAGGGCAGCAAGCAATTCCAGGCCACTGCAGCAGAGAATGAGTGTGAATGAGAAGAGAAATGGAACCCAAAAGAGAGAGAGCTCAGGACTAAGAAGGGCCCTCAGTTCTTCCCTGGGCTTCCAGCCGCCTGGCTGCTCTTCAAAATCAAACAGCTCAGGGAAGGATTCACTGAGAGGTGATGCTGTGTTTGGGGAAGGAGAGACAGTGTCCTTGCAAAGGGAGCAGAGAGGGGAGAGAGGGGGGCACCATGGCCACACAGCAAGTGCAAAGGCCCTGTGGTAGACTTGCCACTCGCATGTTCCCTCAGTGAGGCTGGGGGAGCAGAACCAAGGGAAAAGCAGGAGGGAACCCTGCCAGAGCAGTGGCAGAGAGTCATGTGGTTATCCTAGGAGCACAAATTTAGACAGTACTGTCATTCCAACATTACAGATAAAGAAACGGAAGTTAAGTCAGGTGCCCAGGGTCCCAAACCTTTTTTAGACAGAGCAGGGATTCAAACCCAGCTGCTCAAGCTTTAGAACCTGTGCCCTTAATTGCTCCCTCAGAATGTCTTGTCAAGAGGCCGCAGATCATTTATAACAGATCGATGAGATTTCAACTGTCCCAATGGCTCCCTCAAGCCTCAGCCATTCCACACCTAAAAACGTAAGGGGATCATCAAGGACTCAAACAAAGACTTAGCTGCTCTGTTTATGACAGTAAATGACTTAAGCGCTGCCTTTGGCTCAGGTCATGATCCTGGAGTCCTGGGATAGAGCCCACATCAGGCTCCCTGCTCAGTGGGGAGCCTGCTTCTCTCTCTCCCTCAGCCCCTCCCCTTACTCGTTTTTTCTCTTTCTCTCTCTCTCTCAAGTGGATGAATAAAATCCTCAAAGAAAATAACAGTAAAATGACTGGAATTGGGGTGCCTGGGTGGTTCAGTGGATTAAGCCTCTGCCTATGGCTCAGGTCATGATCTCAGAGTCCTGGGATTGAGCCCCGCATCGGGCTCTCCACTCAGCAGGGAGCCTGCTTCCCCTTCTCTCCCTCTGCTTACTTGTGATCTCTGTCTGTCAATAAATAAATAAAAATCTTAAAAAAAAAAAAAAAACACTGGAGTTGATGCTTTTTCCCTAATAATAGCGAACTGGTAAGTAGAGAAGTTAGGGTCCAGACACAAATAGTATAGCACGCACGGTCATTTCAAAAGACACTGTAGAAGGGTACACAATGCCATGGTCAAAATATGCCATTGACACTAAGCTATAGTCACAGAAGGATCCCATTTTTGTAATAATAATATCTAGAGATAAGCATAAACAAAAGACTGGGAGGAATTAAACCAAAGTATTAATAAATCACTAACCTGGGCATGGGATTGCAGGTGGGTTTTCTCTTTTTGATTTAGCAGCATTTACTACAATGAATATATATTATTTTTACTTAAAAAAAGTTCACAGACACACACACACACACACACACACACAGGGGTGGCCAGAAAGCTCAGCCCCAGAAAGCAGGGTTCTGCCGCTTCCCTGCAAGAATCACATTCAGGTTGGAGACCCTGACAGCGAAGCAGCTCCCTGGCCTGAGCTGGAAAATTCGGGGCATACGGACAGCCTCCCTCTGAGCCTCTGCCGTGCCGCACACTGCTGGGGCCCGGGAGCTTCAGGGTAATTAACGCTCATCTTGTCAAAGGGCCCGGTGCTATTTTTAAAATCCTCCCAACACGTAGGTTTCGCAAAGGATTCTGGGAGTCCTTCTCAGTCCACCCAGAGCCTTAGGGAGGCAAGTGACAGGCCGAAAATCAGTGGCGAACACCTACGGCTTTAGGGGACATGCATCCCTGCCAACCCACCCCAAGTACACACGGGCCAGTCTTCCTTCTGGAGCTGGACGGGAGAGAAGTCAACGAGGACTTTCTCCCCAGCCACTCCTTTCTCTTACCTCCCTGCTGGACACCTGGAGCCTTCTGCTTACTAGACCTCTAACTGCAGGGACCAGTTCAGCATACAGGATTCAGAACCAGTCCGCAGGCCCTGCCTGTACGTGACTCAGCTTCTCTAAACCTCAAGTGTTCTCACCTGTAAGGATGGGACAGAGCACCAAGCTTCTAGGGCTGTTGTCTTCAGCCAAAGATCAGCAAACCATGACCCCCGGACACAATTCAGCCCCCCTCCTCTTTCTGTCAATAAAGTTTTATTGGGACACAGTCATGTATGTTCATTCACATATGGTCTATGGCTGCTTCCCTGCTACAACAGCAGAGTTGGGTAGTTAGGGCAGAGACTATCTGGCCCACACAGCCTCAATATTTATGAAGTCCTTATAATCGGGCCCTTTGCAGGAAAAGTTTGCCAACCCCATCTTACATCCGACTCTCCCACAAGCAGAGCTTGAGACAAGGATTTGTGATTTATCTGTGGGTCTCTAATCACTTGAGACAAGTGATTTACCAAGGAAATGCTGCCACAGGAGGAACCAGGAAAGGGGTGAGGGAGCAGGACAGAGAGGAAAGGAGGCCAAGCCGGGGTGTGACATTGAATAAAGTCTTGGCCTCTGCCTGACCCCATATAAGCACTTCCTGTCCCCTTGCAGGTGAAGCAGCTCGGGGCAGGCGGGGGGTGGGCTAAAGAAGGGAGCAGGTGTGAGCTGGTGGAAGCAAAGCCCATAGAAGCTGTCACACACCCATGTCATTGCACCAAACATTTCAGGTTCATTATATTTACTCCTCGCCGCAGAATAAGGAAACAGAAAGTGCAGGACGTCCACTTTAGCGCTGGAAGGTAAATGAGATCATGCAGATGAGGTCTCAGCCCAGCACTGACCTCCAGCAGCGCACTCACAAAGAGGAGCCACGCGTGCCGCAGGTCCGACGGTGAGTGGAGTCCTGGGGCCACAGGATCCATGAGGCTCAGGTTTCGTCCACCAGGAGCACCCGGACTGGCCGCTGGGGAATCCAGCCTAGAACGGCCATCACAGCCCCACCTGGCATTCCCCTCAAGGAGGCCAGAAGAGGAGGTGCACTGGGAAGGAATCGAGAGGGTAGGAGGGATTTGCCAGGTTGGGGAAGGAGCTTTGCAACCCAAGGCATGGCACGTGATAGAGAGTCAAGGATTTTAGACAGAGAGGTAAGCTGGCATCTGTCTTCTAAGGGCTCCCGTAGCTGTATTGTGTCAACAACAGAAATTTATTTTCATGCAATCTAGAGGCTGGAAGTCCAAGATCAAGGTGTCAGCAGGGCCGGTTTCCCTCGGACGCCTGGCTCGGGCTTGCAGGCGAAGACCCCCTCCCTCTATGTGTGTACCCCTAGTATCTCTCTGTCGGTTCAAATATCCTCTTCTTGGGACACCAGATTGGATTAGGGCTCACCCCTACAGCCTCATTTTTACTTAATGACCTCTGTAAAGGGCCTGTCCCCAAACACAGTCATACCTGCGGTACTGCGGGTTAGGACTTCCACATAGGAGTTGGGGGGCGGGGGACACAATCCAGCCCATAACAGCTGGCATTTCAGAAAGCTCGCCCTGGTTCTGGTAAGGAAGGGCAACCTGCAGAATTAACAGCGGTGGGGCGGGGGGAGGCAGGCTGGGCAGAACCCCACGGCAGCCATCCAGCCAATGAGAGCCTGAAGTCAGAGGCTGAAGCCACAGCCTGCGGGACGGCCGAGGAGCAGCAGCGGGCGCGCTGAACCGCCCCGCTCTCCCACTGGGACTGCCCTTCAGATCCAGGCAGCAGGGAGAAGAGAAGGACAAAGGTGCACTGCTGCTCCAAGGCGCACCAAAGGCCGGCAGAGCCGAGTGTTGAGGCCAACAAAGGCACAAAGCCAGCTCTCACCCGTCCTCTGGCCACGCCATGGGGAGGGGGTCGAGTTTCTGGGCAGAGCATCAGGAGAGGGAAGTACCCCCTTTGTCCCATCTTGTTCTCGGATTCCCAGCTTCTCTGGCCATCAAAGGAGCCTGCCCCGGGCAGCTTTAGAACTCACATCAGAAGAGGAAACACCTGATCTAACCTGTCTTCCGAGGTTCCAGGAGCCGCTAAGGTGAGCTCCTCCCGCTCATTCCCCGGTTTGTTCCCAAAGAATCTATTTGGCCTTTTCCTTTGGGCCAGGACTCAGCAGCTCCCACACTCTGGGATAAGAGAGAAGACTCCTGTCTCTCTCACGCATGCGCCCACAAACACACGTGCGCACACAAGGACAGAGTCCACGGTTCCCCAAATTCCACCACGCAAAGATTTATTCCCCGAGTCCAGCCTCCCGGGAGAAGAAGGGTGCCATGCATTAGGTCACCGACACCTCAGTGTGAGTTTATTCATCAGATTCATCCCTTGGCATCAGCCAGGCATTAAGAAAGGACCGAGCATTGCAAGGGAAAAGTTATTAAAGGGGAGGAAGCAGAGGAAAACCAAAATGTGAGCAGGGGAGAAGCAACGTGCTTTTTGCTTTTCTTACTTTCTGACCTTTCTTTTTTTTTTTTTTAAAGATTTTATTTATTTACTTGACAGAGAGAGATCACAAGTAGGCAGAGAGGCAGGCAGAGAGAGGAGGAAGCAGGCTCCCCGCTGAGCAGAGAGCCCGATGCGGGGCTCGATCCCAAGACCCTGAGATCACAACCCGAGCCGAAGGCAGCGGCTTAACCCACTGAGCCACCCAGGCGCCCCATTTCTGACCTTTCTTGATCAGCCTGACGCTCTAAGTCAGGGCCTGGCCACCTTGTCCCGGAAAGGGCCAGAGAGCAAATGTTTTCAGCTTTGCAGCTCATCAGGTCTCCGCTGGGAGCTCTCTTCATTCTGCCATTGCCCCATGTAAGCAGCCAGAGACAGCATGGCTGGGTCTCTGTAAGATGGTTACAGACAACAAAATGGGAATTTCATATAATTATCCTTAAAAATATCATTTTCCAGGGTGTCTGGGTGGCTCAGTGGGTTAAAGCCTCTGCCCTTGGCTCGGGTTGTGATCCCAGGGTCCTGGGATCGAGCCCCATAGCGGACTCTCTGCTCCGCGGGGAGCCTGCATCCTCCTCTCTCTCTGTCTGCTTCTCTGCCTACTTGTGATCTCTGTCTGTCAAATAAATGGATGAAATCGTTAAAAAAAAAAATCTCTTAAAAAATATCATTTTCCATTTCGTTCTTTTGAAGCCCTTGCAAATGGAAAAGGCCATCTCTCGCTTGCAGGCCACACAGACACAGGAGGCGGCTGGATGCACCGGGGAACCGCACGTCACTGACCCCAACTTCACCTGAGCAGCAGAACTCACACCCTTCCCCCCAAACCATCCTCTCTGCAAGGACAGGCGCTTGCTCACCCTTCGCCGTTTGCCACTC
This sequence comes from Mustela erminea, assembly GCF_009829155.1. Taxonomy (NCBI): domain Eukaryota; kingdom Metazoa; phylum Chordata; class Mammalia; order Carnivora; family Mustelidae; genus Mustela; species Mustela erminea. The sequence continues at coordinate 47,448,261 of NC_045632.1, read as the reverse complement.
TTGCTTCCCCTCCTCCAGACCTAGAGAAAAAAGCGGCTCCTTGTTGTGCGTGCTTGGCGCCTGATCCCTGGGGAATGGCTCTCGAGTGTGGAGGAGATGGCAGGGTGACAAACAGTGGCGGGCTGCAGAACCCTGGTCTCGGGGTTTGCGCTGGCCAGCTATAAGCGCTCACCCCGCGCATCAGGCCCCAAGGGTCCAACATGCCACACTCCTGGGTCACCTTTTAGGTACCTCTCCCAAATTACTTAAGATTATTATTATTAAATTAGTACCAACTAAGTGTAGACATATACCTCTTACTAAGAACAACATTCACTCTGTATTGAGTACTTAGTCTGAGCAGGCCCCATAGAATCTTCCTCTGGCTCATGTTTACTAAGGGGCCAGGCTTTGTATTAAGTGCGGTACATATCCTTAGTGCCCTCAGGAACCTGTGATTTCACTACTCGTACTATCCTCGTCTTATGGATTAGAAAACAGAGCCTAGAAACATTAACCACACACCCAAGTTCACGCAGCGGGGCAGATCTCTCTGACTCTGAGCAAGATTCTTTGTCCCTGGCTCCCCGGCACTGCCTATCCCGCAGCCCCCCTGCAAGATCGTGTCAATGACCCCAATGCCTCAGACGCAGAAAGAGAAACTCTTAGAAGCTAAAGGCTTGGTCCAAGTTCAGGCATCTGATGAGCGGAGTTGCTAGAGCTCTGTGGCAGAGCCCGCTGACAAACCAAGATTCTGGAAACTACCTTGCCCTCATGTGAAAACGCACATTTCTAGACACCGTGGGAAACCAGCGTCCTGACGGCGGAGCTGGGCTTCTCAGCAAGTGGCAAGAGAGATTTTAGTCTGAGGCTATGTCTTAGGTCTGATCAGAAAGCAGAGCCCGGGACAGGGATTCCTATGCTGGTGAGTTACTGTGTGAATGGGGAGGGGCCCCAGGAGAAACCTGGCAGAAGCAGGGAAGCGGGATGGGGCAAGGGGAAAAGCCAGGCAAAGGTGCAGGTTCAGCTGGTCTGGTCATGGCCAGATCCCACAGGGAGTTCTGGAGCATGGATGGTACCACAGGGTTCTCTCTCTCTCAAGGCAAGGGGCCGGCCCATGGCACCATGTACCCATCAGTCACTGGCCGTGGTCAGCCCACACGGGGTTGTGGGGAGCATCTCTGGATGAGATGGCAATTCTCCAGAGGACAATGTCCTATCAGTCAACACTCACAGCTGCTGGAGAATGCTGTCCCTTTGCTAGGAGGACGTTGGCAGGGTGCCATTGGCATCCACTAGAAGCAGGTGACCCTGGAGGCCCAGACCTCACTAACTAGCTCTGCAGCTCCTGGAAAACCACATTCCCTTCCCTACCCTACTCCCCCTCTTCCTTCTGAACCTCCTCCTCTGTCACCCTCCGGCACCAGCTGGGCTAGGCTTGGCCCGGCCTTCTGGCTCCTGTCTCAGACCATCGGCGATCCCAGCCGGAGCTGAAGGTTCCAGGAAGTGTCCCACTGCGCTCTCTTCCAGCCTCGAACGGCGCCCCACATGCCCCATCCTGTGGCCTGCCTCTGAGGGGATTCCCAGTGACGTGGTCAGGAAGGCAGGGCAGGGCAGGCTACAGCCCGGAGCCAGGCCTGGGAATTAGTGAATGAGGAGATGCTGAGAGCCAGCCCGCTCCGCCCCCACCAGCCCGTGCTGCAGCCCCCACAGAGAGAGCAGCTGCCCTCCTGAGGGCAACCCAGATGGGCCCACTGCCTGGGCCCCGACTGCCAGGAGATGAGAGGGCCAGGTCAGCGCCTGGGGTCCTTTCTAGAGCCTCCAGAGGGTCCTGATTCTATACAAAGAAACCTCCTCTTCCTCTCTGCTGCCCTTCATTCACTCATTCATTCATTCAACAATTATTCACTGAGTGCCCAGGAGAGCTGGGAAAATCTGAACAGAACAGATGGGTCCCGACTTCCGTTCCAGTGGGGGTGACAAAGAAACTGAGTGTAGTGGGGTCACAGATCACTCAGACAGATGCACAAGGCATATATAGGCTTTTTCTTTCCCATAGTCGATGCGATCATCCTCCAGGGGCTCCCATCCTGCTGGGAAGCAGGGACAGGAATGGGGGAGCTCACATTAAAATTGCCGATTTATGGCAACACCGTGCTGTTTGGCTTCGGTGGGAACTTTTGGAGGAGTTAGTTTCTTTTGGATAAATACTATCTCTTCCATCCTTTTCTTGTCTGTGTCTCCAGGACAGTGTCTGAGTATGAGGAAGGGCAGGGATTACCAGAGACCTAGTGGTAGGGGGGTGGAGGTCACTTGGAGAAACAGTGGGTCCTCCCCATGGTCACTGGTCCAGAATGGCAGCCTTGTCTCTCCCTGCCTGGACCCCCCAAGGGCATCTGGTCCTATGCTGGGGGCAGCAGTTACTGTTGGGTGCCCCCCCATCCCCTTCCCTGGCCACGGGTCCCACCTCGGCATGGAGGAATTAAATTTTAAATGAATTCATTCATGAATGGAATGCATCCCTTATCTTTAAGCATTTCATCCCAGCATCCCCGCTGCATCCTGGGAAATCCTGGAAGTGGGACACTGATCCTTCAGGGACCCTTTTCGCAGCCTTGGTGAACGGTTCCAAATTCCTGGCCACCAGGAAGCCCCACGTTGGCAGGAAACAGAGCAGGTTTGTTTGCAAATGGAGTCCAGGGCTTCCTGCCAGGTCCCTGAGCAGAGGCCAAGCCAGCCTCCCAAGGAGGCCACACAGATTGGGATTCGCGGCAGCTACATTTCCCTTTGCCCTCCTTGCCTGAGTCTTGCCTTTCTCCAGTTCCTCCGACCCTTTCTTTGGTAACGCCATCCCACCTTCTGAGAAGAGAGGGCCAGCTCCCAGCTCAGCTCAGAGAATACGAAGGGACTCTTCTAGATCACAAAGCAAATTGGTGGATCTAGAATCCCGCTATGCTGCGATCCCATCCAACAATAAAGAGAATCGAAGCAGCCAGGATCTATCACCCTGTGCCAAACACGGTGCTAAATAATTTCCATTCGCCATTTTTACTGATGTGTTCCAACAGTCTTTCTACATGGGTGCTATTATGGTCCCTGTTTCGTAGAAGAAACGGAGACTTGGAGAGGTTAGAGAGAGTCTAGAACTCTTTCCACTAGATCAGGGGTCAGTGAACTATGGCCCATAGGCCACGTCTGGCTCAGCACATGTTTTTGTAAATAAAGTTTTATTGAAACAGAGTGATGTTCATTTGTTGGCATATTGTCTGTGGCTGCTTTCGTGCTACAAAGGGAGAGCTGAGTAGTTGAGACAGAGACCCTGTGACCTCCCTGCACTGCCCTTGCTCCCTGTCCCCAGCCATGGCTGATTGGATCAGGAGGTGGGGGCCACGCCCAGAGCAACAGCAACCTAGGATCTGAATGGCCCAACACAAAAAGATGACCTGGACCAATCACGTTCTTCCCTTCAGAATTTGGAACAGGGAACTAGAGAGGCCGAGACTGTGGGGAGAAATGGAAGCTATGACTCTTGAGGACACACTGACGCTGGGTGGCTGTGGGTGGGAAGGAAAATGCAAGGTGTGACGGTCCTTGCTGTGTGAGAGCAGAAAATGGAGGAAGGATCCAGATGGAGGCAGAATCTATGAAAGGGGGTCCTGGTACCCTAAGAAAACAGAAAAGACAGAAGCCTTGTTTCCAAAAGGTTTCCCAATTCCAGCTTCCTTTAGAACAACTGCCCTCTCCTTGGGTCAAGACTTGGAACTTTTTCGTTGCAAATGAAACAAAACCCAACATAAACAGGCTTAAACACTAATGGGTGTATGTTGATTCACACAACAGAAAGTCCAAAGGTACTTCAGGCTCAGCTGGATCCAACAGTTCAAATGATGTCAAAGACCAAAGAAATGTAAAAATATAAAATTTCCTTACAACGTGCAGCCCATTGGCAAGTACCTGAGACAAGCAGAGTGACCTCCCTTGAGGAACTCAACTGCCTTAATGTTAATACTTTGCTAGATGAGAAAAGCAATCTTACCTTGACATTAGCCTGACCTCCGAGATCCTGTAAGTCTTTTTAAAAAATCCCTTTGGAGGGACACCTGGGAGGCTCAGTCCATTAGGCGTCTGACTCTTGATTTCAGCTCAGGTCATGATCTCAGAGTCTGAGATCAGGCCCCGTATTGTTGGGGGGCGGGGAAGGTGTCCACACGCAGCGGGGTGCCTGCTTGAGATTCTTTCTCTTCTTCTCCCTCTCTAAAAAATTTTATAAAATGAAAATAAACAAATAAAAATCCCTTTGGAAACTTCCCTTATCTCTACCCCCCATAAGATATATGCTAGCAATCATCCTTCAAACACACGGCCCACTGATAGACATCTGAATGGTCTCGTGAATCTGATCTTCCCAGCAGCAAGACTTAACACCATCTCTAATCCCCACTAACTAAAAAATATACAATCAGTCACTCCTCACAATCCCAGGACAGCCCTTCCTGCCCACAGATCCTGTCCCCGTGCTATAATAAAACCACCTTTTCTACACCAAAAATGTCTCAAGAATTCTTTCTTGACCATTGCTCCAGGACCCCAACATCACATCCACCCAATTTCTTACAGTCTCTCTGTCCCACCTTCTCCCACGTGGGCTTCATCCTCAGTCTCCATCCTGTGCCCTTCCTCAACTTAGACCACTCTAGATTCTTCACTCATGGTGTCAACATGGCTGCAGCAATTCCAGACCTCACAGCTTCATACCAGAACGTCTGCAAGTGGAGAGGGAGCCCTTTCTGTAGCTCTTTCACATTCTGAGAAATAATCTCCCATTGCCTATCCCTGAACTGGTCAGGTTGGTCAGGAGGATGGGCTACACTGATTGAATTAGACCTATCAACTGCCATCAGTTTTCCCACCTGTAACAATATTTAAGTGCTTATGACTCCCCAGGCCCTACACCACCCTTTACATGTGTTACCATGTTTAACTCTCACAAAAGCCATACAAGGAAGTTACTAGAATTGTCCTCATTTCACCAGTGAGAAAATGAAAGCTGAGAGAGGGTAGATACCTTGCCCAGGCTCACACAGCCATCACTCGGCAGAACTGCTGATTAGCAGCAAAAGCAAAAGCTAAAAGGGACCTATGGGATTCTGGAGCCTGAGCTCTCAGCCACCGTGCCCTGCCTGTTGGGGGAGGGTGTCACTCACCAGCCCCCCGGCTTTTCTTATTCCACAACCTGTTGCTATCCTGGTGACCCAAATCTCTTCCTCAGAGGCAACTAGTTTGTCCATAGATTCTCAGGCTTCAGACGGAGTTTACTCGAAAGTCCTGCTCCTACCTCTGGGTTCCTCTGGACTCTATTCTCCTCCCCCTGATCCGTTTCCATGGAAACTGCTGGGCTCCTGCGTCCCTTTTATCCTCCTTCCCGGGAAGTAAAGCCAGCTTTCTGGCACCCGGGCCGCTAGGCCTGACCATTATAAAGACCAAAGAAGCAATATCTGGAAGAAATAGTTCCAGGCAGAGGGAGGAACCGGATCGGGCTTCTGGTTTTCTCTTTGATGTGCTCCAAACGAACACCAGGTGCTCTGAGGAGCCCTGCCAATTATCTGGGCCCAGTAGGTGCTGGCTGCAAAGTTGTCAGCTGTTCTCCAGCCTCTCACCACCTCACCGTCCGCAGGCCCCCCTCCCTTCGGAAAGCGACTCAGGGCTCTGAGGCAGAAGGTGAGTGGGGCAAGCCTCCTTGCTGATCCTTGCCATCCGGTTGCAGCACCTGGGGTTCAGCTGGTGAGCTGGGGGAGCAAAAAGGAAAAAGGTACCCAATTTTCCCCTTCTGGGGAAGGGGGAGTGCCAGCCATCACTTGAACTCGTGGGCATCCTGGAAACAGTGGACATGACATCACTCCTGGCCGCGAGAAAGGAACCTGTGGCCAGGATCTAGGAAACATGTTGCATAGTTGCATACACACACTTGGGGGAAAGTGGAGGTCTGGAATCTGGTCCCCAAGAACTGCATATACCCTGGAAACTGGAAAATGCAGCAGCCAAAGGGTTCCCAGAATCCCACCCCTGCTGGGTCTGGGTTGGGTATTAATCTCTCTGAGCTTTGGTATCCTTATCTTTTAAAATGGGCATTGTCTATCCAACAGGCTAGTTGTAAGGCCCAAACCAAACAAGATACACCAAAGCCCTCTATCAAAACATTTAAAGGTATCCTCAGGGTCGTCATCCCTGTTAGTGTTATAAATGTGAGAGGGAGCTCCTGGGAGGTACCAAAACCTCAGACATCTAAGGGAATTACAAGAGTCTCCATTCATGGAGATACAAACGTCATCACTGCTTTCAAACACGCTCCTTGAATCTCTTTCCCATCCCTTAGCAATCTCCTGTTCTGAGTCTACGGCTTTCTCTTCATGTTTAGTTATTTAAACTTGGTCCAGTCTAGCAAAACCCCATTCTTTTCTCCGATGTAAAGTTTCCCATTCCCCCCACTGCCAAACAAGGACCTTGGCTCCCTCCTGGGCTAAGCATGATGTGGGGGATGGAGGGGGTCTGGCTCTGGGACATCTCCTCCCCAGGAGGAGAGGGGGACGAGGAACGCTCCTCACCTAGCTGCTCCCCGTGGGCTGGAGCTGTTGCTGGGCTCCGGGGAGTCCGGGGTCCAGCAGAGTGGAACGAACGTTTTCCTAGATCAGTTTTCAGCTCTACCCTGACTTCCTTCAATACCAAAGCTAACCGACAGGTCTGGCTTCTGCTCTGCCCTTCAACTCCATGCACCTTTCTTGGGAGGCACAGCGACCTCCAAAGGCTGCTCAGAGCAGGGATGGGGTGCAATCCTTCCAGGCACTGGACAGGACAGTGTGGGCCTTCAGAGGACTCTAAGTCTGAAACAGCACCACTTCTGTCTTCACAGGGGGCCAAGACTCCAGAATTCTGCTGCAGGACTGGCTGGGCTGGTCAGAGCCCCCCGCCCCCACTGAAGGCACTCCTCCTAACCTGGAAAGGTCTTCTGGAGACTCCCCAACAAAACCGCGGCTTCATAGAAGCCACAAAGGCTGCACTCCCCAAAGACTGAGTGAGGCTCCCTCCCTAAACGCCCCCACGTAGCCTTCTCCCAGTACAGCCCATGGCCTGGGTTGACGTGAAGGTCAGACTTCAGGAGTCCTATAGACAGGAGGTTCCTGGCTTCTGCAAGAGCTCTACAAGTGGGGCACTTGGCCCCTTTTCAGAATAACCAGGAAAATTCCTTCTAACATCCTGTGTTCATATAATAACTATGTTTCAGTTAAGCAAACACCACTGCCAGGATTTTTTTTTTTTTGTAAGTTTTTTTTTTTTTTTAATTTAACAGAGAGATCACAAGCAGGCAGAGAGAGGGGGGTAAGCGGACTCCCCACTGAGCAGAGAACCCGACATGGGGCACGATCCCAGGACCCTGAGACCATGACCTGAGCTGAAGGCAGAGGCTTAACCCACTGAGCCACCCAGGTGCCCCCACTGCCAGGATGCTTGCTAGCTAACTCCTTGACTACAATATTTTTGGTCCCTACACTGACTTGTGTGCCCAGTATGACATTTTTTTTAATTTCTATTTTTTTCCTAAGGGTCAAAGAGCTTGCTCACGGCTTCACAAATACTAAGTAGGTTTTGAACCTGCAGCTTTCTGACCCCTGCGCAGAGCTTGTAACTCCTCAACACAACGGCTTCTGCAGTGCTTGGCTTGGGGACAAAGGACAAAGGGACTTGCTTGGGCTTTGCAGCCCTCTGTGTCTGAGATGGGCCCAGGGATGGGCCTCCCAGAAAGACTCCAATCACGCATCTAACATGAATGATGCTGGGCTGTCCCAAGGCAGAGTTGGTGGTCACTGTGGCCACGCTACCATCATACCTAGAACGTCCCCCAGGCAAGCCAACATGCCCCACACCCACCCCGCAACGTACCCAACACCCATCTCAGCCTCTGGAAAGTAGGAAGCATGAGCTCTACTCTCTCTTCTTCACCAGGATAACCAAAGCAGCAAGGAAGTACTGGCTTTGCTCCTTAGAGAACCAGGGATGAGCTCGCTGGCCCAGCCGATCTGGGCCAGGGGAGGAGCAGGAGGTGAGACAGAGGAGCCCAAAGGACAGTGGCAGAGCTGGAAGGGGCTGAGCCTGCACCCTGCGGGACTATGAAGCACTGTGATGAGGAGCTTGTGCTTAGACTTCCCCTTGGCCTCCCTCTGGGACTGGCCCCTTTGGGAGCCATGGTTACCCTGGAGAGGGATGCTGGCCAAGGAATCTCTTGCCAAGCTCATCACTGCTGATCTCTGGATCCATGAAGGGCAGTGGGGACATCAATTCATTGAAACCTCAGAACAATCCTAAGAGGTAAATACCCACGTTCCCATTTTGCAGAAGAGAACATTTGAGACACAGAGAGGTTATGTCATTTGCCCAAGGTCACACAGCTTATTCTGGGATTCAGACCTGATTCCAGAGTGTCCAGCCCCAACTCCTGAGCCATGCTACCTTCCCAGAGGCAGTACAAGAGAAACCCGGCAGCTTTGGTGAATTTCCCAGGCCCAGGCTCTCCTGCGGCACAAGGGAGAGGGAAGACATTTGGGCTTCTGGCTTTTTAGGACTCCTTCTCTCCCTTTGTGTGTTCCTGCAAGAGACTCTAAACACATTTGCTCCGAGCAAAATCAAGAGGTTTTGGAGCATCCGCTCTGTACTGCCCCTCTGAGTCTCGCTCTAAGCTGTCCCTCCCTCCAAGGGACAACCATTCCCTCTGTCTCCTGCGGGCTCCTCTGCCCCAGCGACCTTCTTTTGATTCTCACTTACCTCCTTCCCTTTCGCTCTCCCTTCGGAAGGCAGTTCAGCTAACACTCATTAGCACGTGTTAATGAGCATCAATTCATGTCTCAGTCAGCCAGCAGGAGAGGGGAGAAAGGAGGCCTGCTCCAGGGGTAATGGGTACCCACAGCCAGCCGGGGGCTGCAGGCCTCAGGCTCCTGGAGAGAATGGGGAGGGAGCCCAGTGCCCAGTTTGGGGAGTCCGGTCAGCTGTCCTCAGAACTGTGCCCTCAGCAGCTACTTCTGTGTTCTCTGAGACCAGCGTAGAACATTCCAAGGTCAGCAATGGATGTTCTCTGCCCACTGGCCGAGGCAGGTTCCCATGATGTCCTTCGGTGGATGGGGTTAAACACCAGTAGGGGAGACACTCCTTGAACAACTGTCTAAAAGCCCTCAGAGCCTGTCCAGGGAGAGGTGGGTAACCAGAGCGCTGAGGGACACAGGCGGGGGAGGGCGACAACCACCACCCAAGGGGGCCGTGGAAGCCCCTCCTCCATTCCATCTGGATCCTCCCTGGGTGTCCCTGATTCCAGCCACCCCGCCCCAACAAAGCCTTGAGAACTCACAGCTTCTCCCCCAAGCATGGGCTGTACTGAGGGGCCATGAGAGCACGGGGAAGAGCTGGGTTCAAATTCTAGCTCGGCCCCTCTTTGCTGGGCAAGTCGGTTCGTCATGTGAAGTCTCAAGTCCCCTCCTCAGAAAAGCGGTCCCTGTTCTTGCTACCGTGGAAGGGCCGGACGAGAGGAGCCCCGAGAGAGACCTAGTGAGCTGCGAGGTGCGGGTGCTAACTCCATGTCAAGCTCGTATTATTATTACTACTCGTGGCGCTGCTGTTACTACTGCTATTACTACTGCTCCATGCTAGGAACAATACGGGATGGCTGTACTCAAGAAGGTCAGAGAGAGGCAAGAATAGCCTCTCCCTCGCCTCCGCACCCGGGGGGGGCCTCTGCTTCCAGGGGGCTCAGGGCCCACCTGCGCGCCCCCCCCCACCCCGTGCTCCCAGCCAAGCCCCGCGCCGCCGCCGCCCCACCGAGCCCCGGGCCGATTCTCTGAGCGCGCGCGCCCCCTGCCGGCGGCCGGGCGTGGGTGCAGCCTCCGCACCGTATATAAAGGCAGCGTGGCGCGCAGGACCTGGCCGAGTGCGGGAGCGGAGCCGGGCGCAGGGACAACGCTGTGCGCCTGAGGTCTCCCAGCAGCTCGCCATGGCTAGCCCGCAGCAGCAGCCCCCCTACCTGCACCTGGCCGAGCTGACGGCATCCCAGTTCCTGGAAATCTGGAAGCACTTTGACGCAGACGGTCAGTAGATCTCTCAACTTCTGGGCCCGTTGGCCCCCAGGGAACCTGCGGCGGAGGGGAAGGGGACAGCGCTGATGCGGGCAGGTGTACGTTCGTGCCGGGGGCGCGGTGGTGGTGGTGTTTGGGCCCCAGAGCCTGCTGAGGTCGGGGTCTGGAGTTTGGGAGATGCCCAGGCTGCTCAGGTGACAACTGTCAGCAACTTTTCTTCTCCGACATAGACGGCGGAGAGCCCGCCGGCTTTTGCAGCCTCATTCTGGGCAAGTTGGAGCTTTCCCAGAGAGGAGGCCGGGGCGGGCAAGGCTCCCCGGGAATCCCCCTGCCATCTTATCATCCCTGCCTTCTCTTCAAGGTAATGGCTTGCCTTCAGCTGCTGCAGCCACAGGTCTCAAGCCCACTCTCTTCTTTCTTGGGGTTCTCCTCTTGTTTAATGCCAGCTTAGCACCACCACCTCCCCCCCACTGTCCTGGAGGTTAGGACAAGCTGGGGGCTACTAAAGGGAAAGCCTGGGCCTCCCCCAGACGAACTGGCTGGGAGTAGGAGTCGGGAGTGACCTGGGGGCCCTGAACACCCCTTGGGCTTCCTCTGCCTGTTTCCCATCGTCCCTGGGCAAATGGGTCTGTACAGCAGCAGTGGGTGTGGTGGGGGCAGGGTTGGGGGACCAGCCTGACATCTTCCCTCATGGTGATTGTCCTGGCTGCTTTAGGTGACATCTGTGGATGGAGGGAAGCACAATCTTAAATGCCTACTGAGACACTGACTCCCCCCAGAATTGAGGGCCGGATAGAATGACCTTAGGAGGTGTCTCCCTGGGCTGGCATTCTGAGAGTCTATGATGGTCTGATTCCGGCATAAAGGGAGACCCCCACCCCTTTAGGAGCCTCTGATCTTACTAGAGACGTTTTCTCCACCCCTCCAAAAAAAAACTAAGTGATCTGATTCCCTTCTCAGGGCCTGGCCGGGATGGGCACCCCAAATGTTCAGGCATCTGGGACTCCTGGCAGGGTGGTGGCGTGCGGGTTTTAGCCTGGGACTGACAGCGAGGGGGGATGGGAACCAGAGGGAGGATCAGGGGCGGCTCACTTAGTTCCTTCCTCCTCCTTTCCTCATCTCTGCAGGGCATGCAAGTGGCTAAACAGAGGCCCTCTGCCCAGGGTGCTTGGAGAGGCAAGGGTTAATGTCTAGTAAAGTTCATGAGTCAAGTTTTGTTCCCTGGGAACCACCTGAGAAAGCTGGGTTGGGAGCCAGGCAGAGGACAGGGCAGGTAATCTCCGGGTTGGGATGGTGATCTGCCTGTGAATTACTGAAGGAGGCGGGTAGGCTGTTAAATCTGTAAAATGGGGCTAAGGAGGGTTTGTACTTCCGATCCCCAGCTTGGACCGTAAGACTGCCTGGGTGAAAAGGGATGTAAGGTGCAGCCTCTTAGTATTCCTGATGACACGCTCATTCCCCGAGGATGCTTCTGCCAGTTTATCTGCACCAGAGACTTGCAGGATTCAAGGAAAGTTACCAAGTGGCCAAGGTTATGCCACCAGCCTCCTGCCAGATGAGTCAGCTATAACAGACAGAGGACTCCATGGTTCCTACTTTCCCCCGTCCTCGTGGGGACAACCAATAGCACACTCAATAATCATGCAAATCCTTACATCTGTCTGAGACCTCATAGTGTTCCAAACACAATCACACCTCCTGGAGTCCCTGTGAGGCTGCTGGGCAGGCGAGGTGCTCCTGGCGCAGGTGAGGATGGGGGGGTATGAGGGGCGGGTTCTCACAGGCTGTACAGCAAGGGAGTCATGGCCTTCCCGGCCAGGGTTTATTCCCTGGGAACATGCATTTGGGTTGCAAGAGGGATTTTTCTGTGATGCTGGAAACCACCTTCCCACTTGCCCACTGAAAAGCCTCTATCACCCCCTGCCTCCGAGGCAATGAGCTGTTTCTTTAATCTCAGAAAGGGGTCCTGGTGCGGGCTGGAGCAAAGCTAAGCTAGCACTAGACGCAAGAGGCCGACAAACACCCCCAAAGCCACTGTGCCTCTGGTTCCCTCCTGCTCCCATGGCAAAGGGGAGCTCAATGCTTGCTTCTTGATTCCTGCCTACCAGACACCCCATTGCCCTCTCCGGCCACTGCCTCAGGGAGGTCCCAAGGAGGAGCCCCAGACCTAACACAGAGAAGACAAAGGGGCTTACAGGGCCAGAGATGGCACAGAGGTGATTTAGGAAAAGGAGGATACAGCCAGATTGGAGTTCCACGGAAGGATCCAGAAAGAGGCTGTGGACGGCCTTGCTCCATACCTTCCCTACCTAACCCCTCGAGCACACCCAAAGACTTCTGGGGAGCCTACCCCCCCCCCAGGCACTCCCTGCCCTATCTGGGCCTCCCCCTTACTAAGTCTGGCTTCTGTGTTCACTTTGGACTTGTTCCCTGATACAGAGTCCCCCTGCCTCTTACAAACTCAAAGAGCTCTGGGAGGACTCCCGTTTGCAACCCACCAGGACCCTGGAGCCCAGTCAGGCACAGCCCCCCAGGGGAGGGAGCCACTGCCCCACTCTTCCCGGACCCTCTAGGAAACAGATGAGGCAAACTTAAGAGAAGCTGGATGCCAAAGAGAGGGGAGCTGGGGCGGGGGGCTCTGACCCTAACTCAGCCCGTTACTAACCAGGAGGAAGGTCAACCTGGTGACACTGCCCTAAGAGATTCTTTTCAAAATCTGCATCAGTCTCGTGGAGAGAGAAAGGAGTAGGCGTTTGGAGAGAGAAAAACTGGGACTCAGAGAGGCAAAGTTCTTTTCACAAGACCACACGGCAAAGTGGGAGGGTGGGGGCCACCCAGGGATCCTGTCTCCTCGTGCCTGGTTCCATCCCTGGGCTCTTCCTCCAAGGTCAGCTGCAGCCATGCATTTGGGAGAATTCAGATGTCATCCCCCCAAGGCAGAAGTAGGGAAGACCGCAGCCAAGCCCACGCTCTGACCCCACATGCCGCCTCCATGCTCGGAGTGACCCTTACACGGCCCACCATGTCTGAGCCCCATCCCATGCTGCCTGGTCACCTCTTTCTCCGGAATGTCCTTACCCTGCACGATCCAAGCAGCTGTGCAAGACCCAGCCCGGAGCCCACCTGGTCTGTCTGCGTGGTTCCGATCAGATGGGCCACCAGGCTCCAGTTTCAAGGATGACCAGTAGGAATCTCCATGGAAAGCCAAGGGGTGGCTCAACAGGGGAAAATCCCATAGCCTTTAGAAGCCACTGAAATCACAGGGACAGGATGGCTTCTCTCCCAGAGGCCAGCAGACACCTGGATCCAAACAGGCACTGCAACTCATCCCCGGAATCTCTCTAACATAGCTCTACCGTGACGTGTACAAAAAGTTAGACAAACAAGGGCTTCTATTACCGAGTTCTTGGGAATGCTGAAAATTCGAAAGGAAATGCCCTTCACCAGGGAGGAGAAAAATGAATTGTACCCATCTCTACAGGGGAATATTATGCAACCAAGCATAGGGAGGGGAGCTTTTCCACTGACACGGGAAAACATCCAAGATGGACTACTAAGGTTTTGTTGTTTTTTTTTTTTAATGGTAGCAGGACACTATTACCATATGAACCCATTTTCATTATTCACTAAGCTCAAATGCTGGAAGAGATTCGAGAGAATGCCACACATTATGGGGCATGGAAAATGGTGGTTCTCTCTACAGAGCGGGTGAGGGAAAAATTAGAAGGCATTTGCTTTAACTAAGTTAATTTCCAGAGTGTGTGCAGATTTTCTAAGAGTTTATGTTTCTGGGGTGAATCCGCAAAACAGTAGAGATGTAAGAAGATCTGTATCTCCAGGTGTGGGAATCTGCCCAGATACTTCAGGGTATCTGCCTGCCTCCAGGTGGCCCTGGTGTTGAGGGGATGGGGGAGGGTTTCAAAGCCTCTTACAGGGAATGAGCCTTGTTTGCTACCCATGGGGGCCTCAAGGCCTTTGAAAATGAGTGAGAGGAAGGCCCTGACCTGTCTTCCCTCCTCTGTCCTCCCACACCCGACGGTAATAACAGAAGATCCAGGCACCATGATCACCTGGAGGCCTGAGCACCCAGGCAGGCCTGGTGGAGCCTCACGGCTTAGCCCGTGTGCCTGCAGGGAGAGGCGAGGAGAGAGAAGCCCCAGGGCCTCTCCAAGCTGGGGAGAGGTCGGGGCAGCTTGCACTGGGATACTCAGTGAAGGCTTTTGGAACAGTAAAAAAAGACTTGCCCAAACAGGGTTACAGAATGCTTGGTATATATTAAGTATTTCGGCAAACACTCTAACATGTACAATGCAGTATCACTGTGCCAGTCCTAGGGTGATTCCAGGACTCCTACAAATGATCGCTTCTTGGCTCAAGAGAGTCCGGGGGGTCTGGTGCGGGGAGCTGAGGTGGGAGCTGTCTTTTTTAACCCTGCCTGCCAATCTCTGTGGGGTCTGTGGGTCTCATCAGGGACAGCAAGGAACGGGCTTGAGGGTCGTGATGGCAGGACGTGGGGTTCTTTGGGGGCAGCCTCCTGGTCCACCCGGGGTAAGCCTTAGGAATCAGCCCCCACTCCACTTTCACCCCTAGACCCCCAAATGCTTTGCTAACGGGGCCCTTTGCTGTGGTGTCTGCAGCGTGCTGGGTCGCCCCATGCTGGTGGCCTCTGGGGACGCCCCGGGCCCCGAAGCCTGCCCTTGGGGGTGATTACACCAGCCAGGAAGGCACTGTGTCTGTGAGGAGCTGAGGCTCCCCGGGGAGGCAGCCCTGGGACGAGTTTTCACAAACAAGGTAGCTTGAGCCCGCCTCGCCCAGGGCAGCTGCCAGCCCAGGGAGCCTGCGCCCCTGCCCGCTCAGCCAGCTTATTCCCCTCCGGACTTCAGTGGCTGTCCTGGCTGAACCCGAGGGAGGTTTCCAGGGCTGAGAAGACCCTTCGGGGAAATCTCTTCCAACACCTGGGGAGCCCGAATTACTAGAGCGGCCATGAGGCTCTTGGAAAACAGGGCCTCTCCTGGCAGCTTTCCCGGCCTGTGGCAGGCCATGCCCTCCTTGGCCCAGCCGGACCCATCTGGGGCCTCTGGCCTCGCTTGGCCCTCCCCCGCTCCTCCTTGGCTCTCTGCTGTCCAATCTGCCCCAGCCTTCTGGACTCACCAAGCCTGAGAATGAGCCCAGCCTTCAGCGGCCAGATGTCCCCACGTTCAGAGGACCCAGAGCAGCTCCAGAACCAGTGTTCGAGAAGCAGCTCGGCCCAGAAACACAGACTGAAAGTCATGTCTGAAAGCTCTGTGTTTTTTCAGCCCTTTTCTTGCCCCGGGGCATGGGCTGTGACTGTCCTGAAGGGTGCTCAGGCTTGGGTGGGCAGAGGGCTATTTGCCTTTCCAAAAATCTGAACTCTGGACAGACAGCCAGTGGCTGGGTCTCAGGAACACTTCCTTAACGAGGACGTCTGGGATTTGGCAATCCGTCTCCTGGATTTCTCTAACCTGTGCATCACGGGGAGACACGGACTGGTGAGCGCTCCTGCGGCCAGGCCCCTCGTTCTCAAACTTGAAGCGTAGGAGCCTTGTGATAACACAGATTTCGGGGTCTCTCTCCCAGCACTTCTGCCTCAGGAGTTCTTGGGGAAGGCCTGGGATTCTGCACTTGTAACAAGCTCCCAGGTAATTCTGATGCTGCTGTTCCACAGACCCCACTAGAAACAGCAAGCCCTTGCCCTCCAGACCTGCTGGATTAGACTCTGCACTTTAATAAGATCCCCAGGTAATTCTTACACACCTTAACACTTGAGACTCACCATAAACCGGTCCTTAATTCTGACTGCACGTTAGAATCGCCGACAGAGCTTTTGAAAACAGGCTCCCGAGAAGTCCCTACCCCCATCAATTAAATCTGAACCTCCAGGGGCGGGACCCAGGCAATGGTGTTTTAAAAGCCTCCCAGGTGACTCTAATTTTTATTTTATTTTATTTTTTTAACCCACTGAACCACCCAGGCACCCCCTATTTTTTTTTTTTTTTTTTTGACAGAGAGAAAGATCACAAGTAGGCAGAGAGGCAGGCAGAGAGAGGAGGAAGCAGGCTCCCTGCTGAGCAGAGATCCCAATGTGGGGCTCGATCCCAGGACCCTGAGACCATGACCTGAGCTGAAGGCAGAGGCTTTAACCCACTGAGCCACCCAGGTGTCCCCCAAGGTGACTCTATTAGACAGCTTGGCTGAAAACCAGTGCTCTCTGAGCTGAAGAGTTGACAGCCATGGACTGGTTCAGAGGACTGAGGTTAGAAGTGATGCTTTCCATTCATGTGAGATTTTACATTTTCTGGAACGCTTTCACAATAATACCTTGTGTGACTCTCACAGCAGAAAGGGCATAAACAGTTATACCCATTTTAGGGATCAAGAAATGGAGGCTCAGTGAGATTGATTCTCTCGATGTCACATGGGCAGTCGTGGAGCTGGTAGCAGAATTACACCTCTTACTCTCTTCCTTGTTCAACTCTTAGAAAATCTGTACACGTGAATCTCAGTGAGAAACAAGGGGGCCTCCTTCCAACAGGGGGCAAAGCATCCTTTAGTCAAGGCTTTCCAGGTGTCTGTGATCAGCTTAATAGTAAAGAAGTGGTGTGTCACTTTATTTTGTTTTTTAAGATTTTTTTGTTTGTTTGTTTATCTGGGGGGTGGTGCATGCGGGCTCGAGGGATAGGGGAGGAGCAGAGAGAGAGGGATAAGGAGACTCCACACTGAGCGGGAAGAAGTAGCCGGACAAGGGGCTCCATCCTGAGATCCCGACCTGAGCCAAAACCAGACACTCAACTGAGCCACCCAGGCGCCCCCAAGAAATGTTGTCTCAGTTTTGACTGGGGGAAACTGAGGCACAGTGGTAGCCAGAGTACAGTAAGGAAAGATGCAGGGTCTCTGACTCCCACCCAGCCCCCTCTTCCTAATATTCTCAGGATGCAGTTTGATAGGAAGCGAAGGACTGGTGGCTGCCATGGTAACCGCATTCTTATCAATACCCGTCCAAGGAGATTTGCTGGGTGGCCAGTCACCCCACGCCCCAATACTGGGGTCAGAGAAAAAGCAATCCATTCATCTGGTGCTGAAGTCTGCTCTGGAAGGATGTAGGTCAACCCGGCCTACCCCTCCACACAGATGAGACCGGGGTAGCAGCTGCCTCCTGGGGGATGGATGAGATTTGCCCTGAGAGAGACCAAGTAGCAAAGGCCTTTCCCTCCAATGGTGGAGGATGCCCCCTTCCGGGCCCCACAGCCCCTGCCTCCCTATCCAGTCTCTGCCCCTCTCCTTCTGCGTTCAACTTGTAGATCCTGACAATTCTTATTTGGCTGATTTGCCCCCGCTGGACCATGAACCGCTCTGGGGAGTAAGCGCACATCGAGGACTTGTCTGTAGCCCCCCCACCCCCCCACCCCCCGCCACCGAGCACCAGGCACAAAGTTGAACAATTGTTACTTCCAACAGTATAGGTTTGTTGAATTGAGCCGCCTTTTGTCTCTTCGTTGGGGGCACGGAGAGGAAGTGGTGGTGGGATTTCTAGTAGGGTGTGAGGGGCTTGCCAGCCTCTAGGACCCTCCTGCTGCTCAGGCTGGGCAAGGTGGGCTGGGGAGGGGACCTCTTTCTACCGTTGCTGGGTCCTGGCTCCTCCCCCGGCCTCCACGGTTAGTCTTCCCTTTCTCCTCCTCTTCCTGGTAACTGGGGGTTCTCGAGCTTTCCCTGCCCACCCTGTCAAGTAGCCCTGGGAGCCCCTCCCCCCATTCTACTACGTCATCTTTCCTTTTCCTTGCTGTTTGTCTGCCCAGCCCCACCCCCACCCAGTTAGAACATAAGACCCATCCTGGCAGACCCCGGCTAGCTCACTTTTATACCCCTGGGGCCTAGGATACAGCAGGCACAAAGTGAATGCTCAAGATATGTTGAATGAATGAATGAATGAATGGATGGATGAAACCTAGATCAGCAATTTGGATACTCCAATTCTGGTCCCGCCTTGCTGTGTGTCCCTGAACAGATTGCTTACAGTCTCTGTGCCTCAAGTTTCTTTGTCACAAGAGGAGGATTCTACGCTGCCCTGTTAGGATCCTGTGTGTCTGGAAGGATTATGAAAACTTGGAAAATGGGACCTCGGTCTTGTGCAGTGTCATATCCCTCCCCCATGGCAACCTACACAGGGCTTCACACATAGTGAGGCTTCAGATTATCTCCTGAAGCAAAGAGAGAAGCGAATGTGCTTTGAAAAATTAAAAGCGTTGTATCCGTGAGCCATTCCTGATGTTCACAAGTGTCCATGCCTCCTGCTGGGCAAGGCACAGGCTGATTGTCGGGTTCTGGAGGTTATTAAACCACCTCAAAACCTTTCTAGAACAGGAATAAACACAAGGACATTTATTCTTAGTAAGTTTCAGAGAAACTGCAAGGAAAAGGTAGGTCCCACAGGTCTGTACCTTCTAGATTTCTTCTTCTCGTTCAGATTGCTCAGTGGGAGGTGGCTCAGTGCTGGCCTCACCTGCTTTGGCCTCCTGTACCCAACTCTTCCTGGCTGAAAGCAAGCAGCCCAAGGGCAAGATGTCCCCTGGCCTAGGAAGAAACACCTGCCGTGGTGGTGATGACCACTGGCATTTTGGAGGCTCACTGTGGGCCAGCACTTTCCCTGTGTTTTTATTCCCGTGGAGTCTTCACTGCCAACGGTAGGAGGCGGGCACCGTCATTATCCCTATTTTATAGGTGAGGAAACAGGTCCGGAGAGGTGACATCCCAGAGCGAAACGGTGAGTAATAGAGGCAGGACAAGAAGTGGGTGTGGGTGCCTCTGCAAGAAGTGTGGGTAACCCGCCCGCACCCCCCTTCTACAGCAGGTGCCGGAGCTGGCGGGGAAGTGGCATAGCAGGGCCAGCTCTGAGGGTGGGGAGAGATGCTGGTCAGAGCTGAAACCTATCCTTCTGGATCATTGCAGGGACTGGCGAGGCAGAGAAAAAGCACTTGTTCCTTCAACTCCGAGGCATCATCAAGTAGACTGCCTTTTGCCTAGAAAGCCCTTGGCCCTTCTGCTCACGCCCCCTCCGCCGCACGCTCATGAAATTCCAACCGTCGCAAGAACGATGACCACTCTATGCCGGGGGGGGGAAGGGAGCTCCAGTCCCCTTCCCCCACCCCCTAAATACAATCACATATTTTCCCTGCTGAGAAAAATATATCATTTATCTCACGGGATCCTCTCCATGCCATGTTTATTGTGGCATCTTCTCCACTAGGGGGCGCCTCTGTGGTTATTTATTGGGAATCTAAATTTTCAGGGGATGCCAGGGGGCAGAGGGTGGGGAGAACCCCCATCCCCACTGCAACCCCATCCCACCCACAAGGGCCAGGATAAATACTCCTTTTTTATTGTCTCTGTTTAACTTGTAATTCCATTTGCCCTTGACAAAAGCTACCAGTTGGCTATTCTCTATAGGAACCTTGCTCAATTGTTTTAGATCAGATTTGAAACTTGACTTTAGGCCCGTGGTTTCCAAACTTGCTGCTCATAGAAATCATCTGGGGAGCTTAAAACAAAAACAAAAACAAAACAAAAAAAAAACAAAAACAAACCGTGATGCTTAGTTCACACCCCCAAACCAATGGCAACAGCATGTCTGGTGGAAGCCAGACACCCATATGTTTTTTTTTTTAAAGATCCCAGGTGAGAGGTGCCTGGGTGGCGCAGTGGGTTAAAGCCTCTGCCTTCAGCTCAGGTCATGATCCCAGGGTCCCGGGATCGAGCTCCACATCGGGCTCTCTGCTCAGTGGGGAGCCTGCTTCCTCCTCTCTCTCTGCCTGCTTGTGATCTGTCAAATAAATTTTAAAAAATCTTTAAAAAAAAAAAAAAAAGATCCCAGGAGATTCCAGTTTGGGGGAGTGTGGGGGAGCACTCCCTTCGGCCTGTCTGATTTCCAGCCCAAAAATGCCTGCTCTCAATCACAGCAGGGACTAGTGACCTTGGCCATGGGCTCAGCTTACCCAGTCTATAGGCCATCTTGGTTTAAGACTTGAGAACCTAAAGGGTTTCTCACCACTAACTGTGATCTTCAAAGTCAGGCACTGACCTTGGGGCCCAGTCTTGATTATTGCAGGACTGATTCATTCCATCTTCTGCACAAGTTCTGGTCATTGAACTGGAACCACAGTCACGTTCACGGTGCACTCATAATGGGGGGCTTGGTACATACAAAATCCCATTTAAGTGTCAGAACTCATTTTGCAGCTGATACGGGTTAATGACTTCGCCAAAGTCCTACAGGCAGTGAGCGAGCAGAACAGGGTTTTCCCAGGCGCTCACAGACCAGAGGGCCTCCTCTCTTCATGGCCGTGCGGCGGGTTGCCTCCCCTCCTCATAATCCCAGTGACGGATGCTCTCGGGTGCCCCCAGCCCGAAGGAGGGACGCCCTGCCTTTCTCTTCCCACTCTTCCCTTCTGTGTTAGCTTCCCAGAGCTGTTGTAACAGAGTCCCACAGACCAGGCGGTTTAAACCAACAGAGGTTTTTTTCTCTTCCTTTTCTGGGGCTGGAAGTCCATACCTAAGGCGTCGGCAGAATTGCTTCCTTCTGGAGGCTCTTGGGGACAATCCTTCCGTGTCTCTCTTCCAGCTTCTAGTGGTTGCTGGCAATCCATGGCGTTCCTTAGCTTGGAGAGAACATCACTCCAATCTTGTCTCAGTCTTTATATAATCTTCTTCCCTGTGTGTCTCTGTGTCTCCACGAGGCCTTCTTATAAGGACACAGGTCATTGGATTAGGGCCTACATAATCTACTATGGCTTCATCTTCACTAATTACCCTATTTCCAAGTGAGGTTACATTCTGATGTTCTCCATGGACAAGGATTTGGGGGCACGGGGGACACTCTTCAACTCGGTATACCCTCCCACTCCAGAGACCCAAATTCAGTCTCAGGCCTCATTCACCCCTGCAACCAGGGTCTGCCACCTGCTGACTAGCTGGGATGCTGATGACCTTGTTCCCCACCCCTCCACCATCATCCCGTTAAATTCTGGATCCTGGGCTCACCCAGCCAGCTGCGGACAGTTCCGCCCACTTCTACCAGCTTGGCTCTGATCCTGGTCCCTGCCAGTGTTCTCCCGTCTACTGAACGTATACCCCAAAGGCCCGCGGTTACTGATCTTGCAGCTGTACAGCTGGAAACACCCTGGGGGCAGGACCCACGTGCCTCACGCTGCACAGTCGGAGGCCGACCCAGACACACCTGCTTGTTGACCAAGAAGTTCTCCCTGAAGCCCCTGACTTCCCCACCCCTCACCCCACCCCATTAGTCTTACTATTCAGCTCCTAGGTCAACTGCTTTTTTCTTTTTCTTTGCTTTCTTCACAGGAAATGGGTATATTGAAGGTAAAGAGCTAGAAAACTTTTTCCAGGAGCTGGAGAAAGCGAGAAAAGGCTCTGGCATGGTAAGCCCAGTACTTTGTCAAACTGTTTGATTTTTTCTATCCTGATCGTGGCTTCGGTCAGCATGGTCTGTCCCAAATTCTGCGTCTCCTAAGCCAGCCTGACATCTCTGGTCTTGACCTTCCAAGTTTTTCTTTCATTTGTAAGAATTTTTTTTTTAATTGGAATAATCCCTTAAAAAGAGAACCTTCCTGCAATACCTTTGGGTGTCTGGGATTGAGAGGGGTTTGTGAGTGGGTACCAGGGGTTACTGAACCCCCCAAAACTGCAAAGTTTGTGTCTATGTATATGTGTATGAAACCCTTTTATTTTCCTAAGGAATAGTCCAGAGCCTATCTAAGATTCTCAGGGGGGTCATGACTCCATTGGATGCTTCAGGGGTTTCAATTGTCTTTATTCGAGACCACAGTTTCTCAGCCTCGGCTCTATGGACAGGGCTGGATAATTCTGCAAGTTCGCTGAGCAGACCCGTCAGCCGGCCGTCATTCGGTGGGGGCCTCAGTCCCCAGTCCTTGGTGCCAGATGTGAAGATCAGGGGGGTGGGAGGTGGAGGGGGGCTGCCCTGTGATTGTAGGATATATAGCACCGTCACTGGTTCTCCCCATGAGATGTCAACAACATCCTCTTCCAGTTGTAGCAATCAAAAATGTCTCGAGAAATTACCAAAGGTCCCCTGTGGGAGCCACAGAATAATCCCCACCCGAGAACCACTGTTCTAGACCAACAGAGTCTGGAATCCTCAGCAAGGACCTAGAGGGAAACTTGGTTGCTCCAAACCAGCATCTGAACCAGAGAGTACGGCCTGGCCTCATTCGTGGTGGTGTCAGTCTGCCTTTCTTAGCCTGCCTGAAGCGACTCCAAATCACGTCCCACCCCTTCACGGCAGGGTCACTGTGAGGCCTGTAGTCACAAGCTTACACTATTAAATTCACGAAAGCCTTGGGAGGACTGTCTGAAATACCGAAAAGCTGAGGTAATTGGACCTACTTTATTGCCATCCCCGCGTCTGGTTCTCAGATATACACAGTCAGACCCATCACCTCCCCCAGCTCCCGCTGGTCCCCTGGGGGTCTCCCCACTCTCTCCTGCTACGTGTCTGTTGGCCGATCCCCTGCCTCTTAGCATGTCTCCATGGGGCAGTCTGGGAGACAAGCAGCAAATCCACCAGTGAGCTCCTGGTCCACAGCCCGGCAGAGCGCCCCAGCGAGAAGGAGGGCCAGCCATGGGCTTCGGCGATGGCCTTGATTCATGGGTGTGTTTATCAACAGTTCCCCCATCACCCCTCATTACTAGGATAATGAAGCCTGCATCCCAGAAATCCCAGGCATGAAAACTGATTCTGGGATCAGTGCTTCTAGACTGAAATCTTAGTCACTCCCCATCTCAGATGGCTTCAGGGGTGATTCTGAAGTCTGTCAACAACATCTCAACTGACAGCATCCGTGACTGGTGTTCAGAGCAGCTGGGCAGAAGGGATAGTAGCCTTGGAAGCAGGAGCCTCAAGTTCCAATTCTAGCTACACCGGCTGGTGACCTCGGGAGAAGACACGGCCCCCCAGTGTGCACCGGTGTGTAGAACGGAGAGACGACTCACCCCACCGGGGCTGCTGTGAAAACTCAATCAGCTCACCCCATCTGGGATCCAAGCCTAGGAGCATCCCGTGCACACTCGAACATATAAGGCAGGAAATACTGATGAATAAATCCTGGCAAATTGAAACCGCTTCCCAGGTAGAAAGAACAGACTCTAATCTGAAGAATGGGTAGAATTCTCCGGGGCCCGATCTGAGGAAGCGCGCAACCCCCCCGGAAGTCATCAGAGAAGGCAAGAGGCGCCATCAGCTGTACAAGCAGACTGCCCATCGGTGAGGGTTAAGGAAGAACGTGTTCATACATGGAACTATTCAGCAGCACCCAAAACAGGCCAAGATTGGAGAATTTCAGAGAGCCTTAGATTTACAGTGGGAAGTGATAGGCCAAAGGAGCTTTTGAAATTCTCTGCCTTTGGAGTAGTCACAATAATCGCACAGATGATTGAAATTACCCCTCAGCTATATGAAGACTTTCTCCTCACCTTCCTCCTGGCTTAAAATCAGAGTGAAAAATACCGTCAATTCCCTTTAGACCTGACAGAAGAAAATGCATGATTTACCTTGCTCTGAGGTAGTGCTGGTTTCCTCCTCGAATAAGTTGGCTTGTATGAGAAGCTGCCTTGGTAAAATGTTGGGGCCTCAGTTCTCGCATTTGAGTGATGGGAATAAGTCCTCGCCCTTCTGACAAAGCTGTGGTTTAATCCCGTCTCAAAGGCAGAGGGGCATGTTTGATTGCATAAATTACATGGGATGGGGGTGTATGTCCCCAGGTGACCAAGCCTCAGAGGGGAGATCGCTTGGACTTGGAGCGATCTTGGGAAGGAGTGGGGCCCTGACCAGTCAGAGCGTCGGCCCGGCCCGGTTCTGGGCCTGCAGATCTGGGGCATAGAACACTCCATGCCACTGCCACACCAAGCAGGTGAGAGATCTGTGGTTCCCGTGGGGCCCGGCAGCACAGTCAGTCCCCCCCTTTGTTTTTCCCCAGATGTCAAAGAGTGACAACTTTGGGGAGAAGATGAAGGAGTTCATGCAGAAGTATGACAAGAACTCCGACGGCAAAATCGAGATGGCAGAGGTGAGTCCTACATCCTGGCTAAGAGCTATGGGGGAGAGGGGTTCCCGTCACCTCCACTCTGCCAAGCACAAGTGTCCTTCTAGGCCTCTAAAAGGGGGGGAGGGTGGTCTGGAAGCCCCCACCCCACCTCCAGCACTTAGGCTGATCAACAAGAACAGGCAGGATTTTTCTGAGCCTCACAAGGAAAGAAGCAACAAACAGTGGCCTAAGACAGGGAGCGAGACCTTACGTGCTCTCACGGTCCCAGCAGCTACTCCGAATGGGTGAGGAGCCCAGCTTGAGAGAGGAAGAGCAGGACCGTTGGAGAACAAGAGAGTTCATGCCCCGCCAAAAGGCATCCCAAGGCAATAGTTTTAATTACTTAATTAATTTGTAAACACGTAATTTACATATGTAACACATATCATTTATACATTATATACACACATACATTTGCATAAATACAGATTGCTAAAACAAATCGAGGCATATTAAAAATTTTAAGAGTGTATTTGAGCAAAAATTGATTCAAATGGGGCAGTGCCAAACCACAAGTGATCAGGCACACTCCCACCAAAAGTAGCTAGGGAAAGAATCTTATAGAGAAGAAGTGGGAGCAGAGCAAGGAAGGTATTTGATTGGCTATCGCTTAAGTGGTTGCATTATTTGGGAACCCCTCCTGGGCTGTTGTGACTGGTTTCCATTTGGGTTTGCTCACATAGGCTACTAAGGCAGTAAGTTCACCTCAGTTTAATGGCTTCCTTGTCTAATTAAACAACTTACGTATCCACACATACACACACATATGTACGCGTGCGTGTGCCGCTGGCCATCAGTTTGTGATGTGTGGTCTAAGGCTCGGGAATAATGACCGCAGCACAGGAATGAGGGCATAGCTCCTCCCAGGGTGGATTGGGTGGGATGCTGCCTTAGTCCGTGCCCCAGAAAAGGAGACTGAGAAAGGACTCAAGTGGATAGGACTTATTGAGAGAGAACTCTCGAAAGAAGGGAAGAATGTAGCAGGAAAAGGCAGAGGAAGGAGCTAAGGAAGAACATGGTGTCCGACGGAGTTGGGTCTTGGCCTGATCTCACGGGGAGCTCTGGAATGAGGATTGCACCAGAGGTGGTCTCATCCTGGGGCAAGGGATGGGGTGGTCCTTCGTACCCCCAGTTCAGTCAGTCATTGGATACAGGCTGCCCCCTCCAGGTCGGGAAAAGTGGAGGTGGGTGCCTGAGGCAGTGGTGGTTTGTGGAGGGCAGCTCTGACGCAGGGAGCAGCTCTGAGCCATTAGCAGGTGTCCTTCACGGCATGAGGGGTGGCCCACCAGCCTAGCTAAGGGGAGTCTGGGAAGGGCACCAAGAGCATAGATGTCTAAGCCGCAAGTCTCAGAGAATCCTGACTCAAATGGGCTTAAACTGGGGGTCACCAGACTTTTTTCTGGAAAGATCCAGATTATGGTACATGTTTTAGGATTTTTAGACCACATAGTTTCTGCCACAATTCTTCCAACTCTGCCACTGTGGCAGAAAAGCAGCCATAGACAGTATGTAAATGAATGGGCATGGCCATGTTCCAAGACAAGTTCATTTGTAGAAACAGGCATTGGGCCAGATTTGGCTCACGGGCCATTGTTTACCTACTCCTGGCTTAAACCATGAGAGGCTCCTAGTGAGACAAGTGCCACGAGAAGGAATGGCTCTAGATGAAGGAGGCCAGGTCCCCAGCTCTGCTTCTCTGCACTTCTCTGCCTCCCAAAACACCTTCATCTTCAGGCTGGCCTGCTGCTCCAGCCACCCCATCTGCAAGCACCCAAGTCGGGATGCAGAAAGGATCTGTCCCATTTGGCTCCTCCTGGGAGTGAGGAAAGCTTTGCCAGGAGTACTTTTAGCAGACCTCCCCTCATATTCCATTGGCCAGAACTGGGTCACATGCCTACTCATAAGCCAATCCCTGGCAAGGGAATTAGCCCATTTACCTGACTCACACCAATCAGGATTTGCCTGTGACCCAAGGAAGCTGGGAGCAAAATAAGGGGGTGCTGAACAAGGGTATTTTTGCATTTTCTGAAAATCAGATTTGTTGAGGTATAATTTATATACAATAAGCTGCACTGATTGGGAGAGCCAAGTTCTGGGAGCTTAGACGTTGTGCACAGCCATATAATTACCACCACGATCAAGACAGAGCATTGCTATTGCCCTTAAAAATCCCAGGCCAATTTGCAACCACGTGGATGGAACTAGAGGGTATTATGCTTAGCGAAATAAGTCAATCAGAGGAAAACAACTATCATATGATCTCCTTGATATGAGGAAGTGGAGATGCAACTCATATGGGGGGGGGGGGGGTAGAAAAAGAATAAATGAAACAAGATGGGATCCGGAGGGAGACAAACCATAAGAGACTCTTACTGTCACAAAACAAACTGAGGGTGACAGGAGAGATACGGAGAGGGGGGTGGGGTGATGGACATTGGGGAGGGTATATGATATGGTGAGTGCTGTGAAGTATGTAAACCTGGCGATTCACAGACCTATACCTCTGTGGCTAATAATACATTATATGTTTATTTAAAAAAAATTTTTTTAATTAAAAAAAATAATAAATTTTGGTAAAAGTTAAAAAAAAAAATCCCAGGCCACCACTCATCTCAGATTCATTTGCCTTCTTTAGAATTTTATATCACTGGAATCATCTATTAAGTATTCTTTGGGAGACCGGACACTTGCATTTTTAAAGGGGCTCCACTATCTGTCCCTCTAGCTGGGGGGAGGGGGGGTGCACTCCTCAGAACATCCTTCTTCCCTTTTGAGGGGCTATTCTCAGGAAGAAGAGCAAAATGTGGGTCCCACACTGCCTTGCCACTGGCCATTCACCACCCTCTGGCAGAGTGGGCTCCGCTCCCTGGCGGGGCCCTCCAGTAACGTATCTGTGTCTCTGTGTTGCTCTCTGGCCCCCCGCAGCTGGCACAGATCCTGCCAACGGAAGAGAACTTCCTTTTGTGCTTTCGGCAGCACGTGGGCTCCAGCACCGAGTTTATGGAGGTGAGGCCAAGGCGCTGCCTTTCTCCCATGTTCAGGGCCAGGCGCACCCCAGTGCCTGGAAGTGGTCCCCCCCAGGGGCGATGCTAAACCCCTTAGAGCTCCATGACTCAGAGTGTGGTCCCTGGACCAGCGCCGTCTGCATCACCATCACCTGAGTGCATGTGAGAAACACAGAGTCCCTGACCCACTGACTCAGAATCTGCCTTTCAGCAAGATCCCCATATGATATGTGCACATCAAAGCGTGCAGAATAGAGTGAGAAGTAAGTGTGGGGAAGTACATGTGGGAAATGCCAGGTACACGCTTATCTCTCCTTTGGGAACTGGTCCATAGACATTTGCATCTTGCCGTATCTCGGAAATCTTGCAGTGAAGAGACCTGTTTCACGTCCTTTGGCCTCCAGAGCTCACACACTGTGTTCTCAATAACACTGGTGTCCCTTGAGGTCAGGGTTCCAAGGAGCATGAGTCGGGAGCATAGATTTCTGTGCCATCCCAAAGCTGGAAAAGCCTGGGGGAGGGGCAGAATTTCAGTTTGCAGCATCTTCCAGTTCTGATTCTTTTTTTTTTTTTTAAGGTTTTAATTATTTATTTGACAGACAGGGATCACAAGTAGGGAGAGAGGCAGACAGAGAGAGAGGAGGAAGCAGGCTCCCCGGTGAGCAGAGAGCCCTACTCAGGACTCGATTCCAGGACTCTGGGATCATGACCTGAGCCGAAGGCAGAGGCTCTAAGCCACTGAGCCACCCAGGCGCCCCTTCCAGTTCTGATTCTTGACTGTGGTCTACACATCAGTGCTTCCCCCCCACCCTTGAAAGAGATCTTTGCAAAAGAAACTCTTTGAAATCCTCAAGTGAAGTAGACCACACAAACTCAATTTTTTTTTTTTAGTAATATTGAACAGATAGATGCAGCCATGTGAAATCGCTGATATTTGACCGTTTTTGATTTATAAAAATTGGAAATTCCATGATTCAACCAAATACATGACTAATCCTGATACCGGGCAAACTGCTGATTATTTCTTGGTATTTTTCTGGACTCTGCACCCTAGCTGTTTAAGATATGTGTCCCCCAGAGGGAAACTTAACCAATACCCCTCACACACTGCCTGCTAGGAGAATGACTGGCCTTCAACTTGACTCGAGTTGCCATTCCTCGTGTTAAATCCATGCCCAGACACCGGTAATCCCCTCTCCGTGATTTACTGCCTAAAACTAATGGAGAGTTAGCCCAGAAACCCACACGGCATGGAGTTCCCCACATGGGTAGAAAATTGGTTAGAAAGAACCAATTCTCAGGGCAGAAAAGTCATTTTTTAAGTGGCAGCTTGCCTAAGCCTCAGATATGGATTTAATTTTATGGTGCCTTAAAGGATTTTCTCCAGGCTTTTCAAGATGGCCAGATTCCGTAAGCTAGTCATTGACATTCTGGATTCTGTTCTTAGTCCTTCTCTTGCCTGTCTTCCTGGGGGGGTGGGGGGGGGTGGAAAGTCTACATCTCCTTGCCAGAGCGCTGCTTTTGTGAGAGTCCATTTTTCTGTCTGTAGAAAAGGGAGCCTTATGCCTGATGGTTCTCTCCCTGATGGGGAGGGAGGCAGCCAAAAATCGGTATCTCTTCCACCTCTGATCTGGAAAATGGGGATGATGAGTAGTTTGCGGGGGTGAGGGGAGCTGGAAAAAAGACCTTTCTCTCTCTGTGTCCCTCTCTCTCAAAGTCATTAGTGGTTTCTCTCTGTGTCGTTGATATGATTCCATATTCTTATCTGTCTCCATCCTTTAATCCACGGTATAGCTGAGACAACCCCCCGACCGAGTTTCCAGGGGACCCCACCGTCCCGCAGCACCAGCCCCCTGGGCTTGGCCGCTTGTTCCATTTTCATCAGCTGGAAACAGGAATTGGTCCCTGTGCCGCCTTGAAAGGCTAGCGGGGGCAGAGAGCTCTGTCCCACTGCTAAGCACAACATTGTAATTTCTAATTTTAGTGACGCCTCAGGATTTCTTTGAGATTTCACAAAGCCCAGGTCCCTTGAACTCTTTTCCTTGAATGGGAAGAGAATGACCCACTGATGGACGAGCACAAAGCACTGGCGGGAAGAGAAGTGAACGGGGAGAGCCTGGGGAGGAGGCGGGGGAGGCGGGGCGGGGGGAGGGAGGTCAGAGCCGTGGAGGATCTCCGCCCCCCCCCCCACCCCCGGCAAAAAAAAAAAAAAATCAAAGCGATGCTTTGCTCTGAGTGAGGACTGGAGTGCCTTCGGGTTACCCTCCTTTTTTTTTTTTTTTTCCAAGATTTTATTCATTTGTCAGAGAGAGAGAGGGCGGGGGAGGGGCAGAGGGAGAGGGAGAAGTAGGCTTCCTGCTGAGCAAGGAGCCTGATGTGGGGCTTGAGCAGGCGCTGGACTCAGCCACCCAGGCACCCCCAGGTTACCCTCCTTTTAGGCAGCTTTAGCCCCAACTTTTAGGGTCTATCTGCCTATTTTCTCAGTCAAGACTCCGATGAGCTAAACTCCAAGGCACTGGGTACATGCAGGTGGTTGGTGACATCATATTTATAAACCTGCTCTTACTGGTTCTTTCTCAAGGGCAGGCTTTCTGGGCACAGGAAGGAATATTTGAATGGAACCAAAGCATTTTTCCTCCCCAGAGAAAAGACAATTCCCTGATCAAATACTATCTATCCAGGTTGTCCGTGGCATAAGTCTACATTTTTGCTGGGATTTGCTCATGTCTCATAACTTTTTAAGCAATCAGGTTCCCAAAAAAAATACTACCAAATTCCCTGAGTCACCGCTATCCCATGAGAATTACACAGCCTTGTTTGCTGGTATGGAAGAAAGGTCCCGGGTTATCTGGAAACTCACCCTCTGGACAATAAAAGGGAGGCATGATGGGGCGCCTGGGTGGCTCAGTGGGTTAAGGCCTCTACCTTCAGCTTGGGTCGTGATCTCAGAGTCCTGGGATCGAGCCCCACATCAGGCTCTCTGCTCAGCAGGGAGTCTGCTTCCTCCTCTCTCTCTGCCTGCCTTTCTGCCTACTTGTGATCTCTCTCTCTGTTAAATAAATAAATTTTAAAAAATAAATAAATAAAAATAAAAGGGAGGCATGACATAGAGAAGGGAGGGGATGCAGGGGATCCAAATTTGGCAAAATAATTAGTACCTGCTGATTCTTAGTAAACCCCGTGTCACCGGTATGTGCTGTGCACTTTGGAGGTGAGGGAGAAGAGAGAAAAAGGGAAGAAACCTTGAAAGAAAATAGAAGAAATATATTCAGGCACCAACTTAGATCAAAGATTTGGGGAAGTGGGGCCCTCTGGATTGATCAGGGAGAGGGGTGGTTTCCTTAAAAAAACAGAGAAAGAAATGCTTTTTATCACACAGATGGGGGGTAGCCTTGGGACAGCCCAAATGAGCTGACAGCACTACCACTTCTGTTCCCCTTCAGCTGTGGATGCCTTGTGCACCATGGTGAAGGCATGGAGGAGGGAGTACAGTGACTGCATCTGACCCTTCCAGAAGATTCTTACCCTTGGCTCAGGCCCCACCCAGACAATCAGAAGCTTCCAGAGCAGTAAAAAAACATGCTGTATACACAGCAAAAATTGGATC
Organism: Mustela erminea; assembly: GCF_009829155.1. Lineage (NCBI taxonomy): Eukaryota > Metazoa > Chordata > Mammalia > Carnivora > Mustelidae > Mustela > Mustela erminea. Next base: position 47,417,426 of record NC_045632.1, on the reverse strand, counting down.
TACCAGAGCCTAGTGCTAGAAGTTGCTTGGTTAGCACCTTAGAAAACCATAACCCTGTCCCAAAAAAAGAAAAGAAAACCATAACCGTAGTTACAAAATGATCCAAAAAAGAGACCCCGGCCAGTTAAGAGTAGGTAGATATCGTCCCAGGGATTTTTTTTTTCCCCCTTCTCTGTGTGACCTTGGCCAAGACACTTTCCCCATTTCTTCATCTGTGACACGGAAGGGACTGGACTAGACCATCTCCACGTCCCCATCCCCCGGTAATATTCTTGAACATCAAGACCCAACCTGGTCCATTAAAGGGAACTGGAAGGAGGCTTAGCGGTATTGACGGGTCCTTGCAAATAGGTTGTCGTTCCCACTGCAGGCTTGGCGGAAGTATGACACAGACAGAAGTGGCTACATTGAAGCCAACGAGCTCAAGGTAGGATGGGCCTTGGGGAGGGTACGGAACGCACAGAGAATGGACTGAGGCCAGAGTGCTGGTAGGTTTAAGGAACCCAGGGACGGAGGATATGCAGGGAGCCACGGGGCCAGGGAGCTTGACATCAGTGCCCGGGACAGGCAACTTCAAGACCACTCGGGCAGATCTGTCCCCTACCTGTGGGTCTACCCCACCACCATCCCTCTGCAACCAGTGGTGCCCAGGCCGCTGCTTAGCCCTGGGTCCTGGGCTCCCTAAGGTGCCAGAGCCAGTCTCTGCAGCCTCTCCTGGGGGCTGAAGTTGCATCCAGGCCTTCAGGATCATCCCACAAGCATTAGGGATTAGGGAATCAGGAGGGATGTAAGCCATACCAATGCGAGACCTCAGAAAACAGTGGTGACTGACTGAAGGAGCAAGTAATGAAGGAGGAACTGACTGCGTCAGGAGCTCTCAAGAGACCTTTTGTGTTCTAGGGATTTCTGTCTGACCTGCTGAAGAAGGCGAACCGGCCATATGATGAACCCAAGCTGCAGGAATACACCCAAACCATAGTGAGTGGGCAGAGGCACGGGACTGGGGTCCGCCCCACGCCAGCGGGATTCTGGGTTTCCAGGGTTCTTTGCTGGCGGAGTCTTCAGGCCCTGGTGAAGTGACTCCCAGTGGCAAAAGGGATGCTGGTCCCTGGCCTCACGCACCCTCTGTCTGAGATCCTCACGGAGCTAGGAGGAGACGGGAGCATCTGTTTCCATGACAACCTCCCCAGGTCTGGGAGAGGGTGGGCCTTTGCTGCTGGCCAGCCCAGCTCCAGGGGCCCTCCCCCGAGAAGAGGAGAGAGGAGCAGGGACCCATTTAGACCCTGCTGGTCTCTGGCCTCCGGGTGACCTCAGAGGGGACAGAGCACACCCACCCCTCCCCCTTCCTCTCTTATGCAAGGGGGTGGCGGGTCAAGGTCCCCCCTGAGAGGTCAAAGCGAATCACCCAGGCACCTCTGTCTGTCCCCAACAGCTACGGATGTTTGACTTGAATGGGGATGGCAAGCTGGGCCTCTCGGAGATGTCCCGGTAAGTGTCCGAGCCCACCCCAGGGTCACTTCTCCGAGGACCTCTGCCTGCGGTCCTGTGCCACCCTCCCTGGCTCGAAGACCAGTCGGGGGTGGGGGGAGGGCTGTAAGAAGTGACAGGTCGGGTGTCATGAAGCTCAAGACCAAGCTAGAGAGAGTCCCAGCACCTCAGTGCGTCCGCCTCCCTCCGTGCAGACCTTGCCACTAATTCCTCCGTGCTCAGAGACGGTTTCCAGAACCACAGGCGCAGCTTCCACATCCCCCTCCAACCCTTTGTTCCAGCCTCTGCCCTGTCTCCTAAGCTCTGCTCTAACGCTTCCTTTCCAGACTCTTGCCTGTACAGGAAAACTTCCTGCTTAAATTTCAGGTAAAAGAGCCTCTGCTTTTCTTCGCTTCCTCCTTTCCCTCAACCCCACGCACTTCATGCTGCCACCCTCCTGATGGCACCCCAGCGCACAGGTGCGCACACGCACGTGCAGACACACACGCACACACGCAGCCCTGTGCCTGCTCACGTGCACACACATGCACCCATGCACACATCCATGTACACACGCTCCCACATGCACACATACGCGCTCACTCACACGTGTGCACGCAGGTGCACACGGATATACGCGCCCTCTCGGGCACACACCAGCGGTGCGCTAATTTGCATACACACACTGGCATGCACACACGCAACGTGCACGCACACACACTCTCCCAGGCTTCTGCTTCCCTCTTTAATACCTCGGGCCTTACAGGGCATGAAGCTGACCTCAGAGGAGTTCAACGCGATCTTCACATTTTACGACAAGGTAAGACGGACAGCAGCGTGGGAGGGAAGAGCAGGGGACCCGCCAGCAGGGGAGCCCCCAGCCACCGGCTCCGCTTTGTCCTTCGGGGGAAGGAGGGACTCAGTATTGCTCCCTTGCTGCCGGCTCATCATTTCGCATCGGAGCCAACGGTTTTGCTAGGCAGTTGGGAGGGAGAGGACCCCCTTACCGCCGTCACCCCTTCCTTTGCCGCCTCACCTGTGTGACTCCACTAGTCTCCCTTATAACCAAAGCCTGGAGGGTAAGCTTTAAATAGCCCCCGTGTTCATCCTGACATCTTAGGGAGTTAGCTAAATGCTTCTGGAACCTCCTCTGTATTTCCAATGCAAATGCAAAACACCGGGACACACCTTCGCCCTGGGGTGTCCTGTCCCCCTGCCTGGGCTGGGGAAGTCAGCAGTTCGGTGTTATTTTGACACCGCGGGGTGTGAACGCCTTCTGCTCGGAGCAGCAGGAAGGTCAGACTCCGCAGACTCCCTGGGAGGAGCTGGGGGAATCGGGAGGCCAGGGCCAGGGTGGTGCGGCCTGATTCTCGAGCTCCGTGTGCCCCTGCTCCCCACCGCCAGGACGGGAGCGGCTACATCGACGAGAACGAGCTGGACGCCCTGCTGAAGGACCTCTATGAGAAGAACAAGAAGGTGAGCCGCGGAGCCCCAGGGCCGGGGCCGAGGGAGCTGGCCCTGGGGCAGGAGAGAGGCTTCTGAGGCAGGGTGAAAGGCCTGTGGGTGCGTCCGCTCTCCTCTGATCACCCATAACTAGGCAACGGTAGTGTGGGGGCTGTTGTTTGGTTTCTGGGTGGATGCTCCGTCGACGAAAACCCCCTTCGCACAAAGCTTCTTCCCCATTTCTGAGCAGCCCTCAGCAGTGCTGAGGACACCCACACTGTAATCACCTCCCCATCCAGAACGCTCTTCCTCTTGCAAAACCCAAACTCCGCGTGCAGCAAACAAGAGCTCCCCAGCCCTCCCTCTCCCAGCCCCCAGGCCCTCAGGCCCTCAGGCCCCGAGACCCCCACCAGGCTACCGTGTCTACAACTTGACCGCTTTTGGCACCTCCTACAAATGGTGGCATCCAGGTCCTGTCTCTGTGACAGGCCTGCCTCACTCAGCAGAACGCCTTCCAGGTTCACCCATGTTGTGGCAGTGCCGACATCCTTCCTTTTTAAGGCCGAGTAATATTCCAGGGTTTGTGTCCAGCACTTTCTATCTGCTCAGCCATCCCCAGACACTCGGGGTGTCCCCACCTGTTGGCCCTCTACCGTGTTGCGATGATAAGACGCTGGCAACTTTCCCCACAAAGAGAGTTGGGGGAACTTCCAATAATAATAGATGTTCATTGAATTTAAATTTACCAAAAAAAAAAGGGGGGGAGTGATTTGGGAAAGAAGGGGCCAGTGGGAGATGAAAGTGAAGATATTTCTCCCTCTGCCCCCCCCCCCACCCCGTGTGTGCATGTGCGCTCTTTCCCTCTCAAATGAACAGATAAAATCTTGAAAAAAAAATAAATAAATGCAGAGTCTGGAGGTGGGCAAGAGGCTAAGAGGAGCCACGGAAGCATTTGTTCCCCTCAAAGAAAAGGCAAAAGGCGGGGAACCAAACTATTACTTTGCCTGGTGGTGTCGCTTGAAGGATAGACCCCAGGCGGCGGGCTCATCCAGGGCTGGAGGGCCAGCGGCAGCAGGGGGACCGGGAGCCCGCGGCTCTCTTAGCAGCCACCTTCCTTCACCTCCTGGGATGCCTTTCTCTAAGCAAATGGTTTTGCTATTTTCTTTAATTAGATGATAAATACTCCATACTTCCTCACGGTGCCTAACCGCCTTGCCTGCCAGGCACAAGCTAAATTTACTGCTCAATTTCAGGGGAAAAAAATTCACTGCAGCCTGAATCTGTCTCCCCTGCCACTTGCTTGCTTTCTGACCGCTTCATCTTTGTCCTGAATATCATGATTCATTTCTTTCATCCTACATTTTTTTTTGTTACCTACAAATGCTTTCTGAAAGAGGCAGAAAATAAATTATAAGTAAACACATGCTTCGTAGGAAGAAGGATGTCTTCACTAGGTGTTTGAACTCAGCGGACTCCTTCCTGGCACCAAACTCTAGGAGAAAATTATTTATGCAACCTTATGTGTCCAAGGAATGTTGGCATCCTAGTGGAAAATATCTTCAACTGTAATTGTATTAATGAGGCATCATTATTCTCCATGTGGTCCTGCTCAACACCTGAGGTTGATCGACTCTGAAGGCAAGCATTAAATCTTGGGAGTGACCTCAATTTTCTGCTCTTCACCTAACTTTTTTTTCGTTAAGACTAATTTATTTGAGAGACAAAGAGAGCATAATGGGCAGAGGGAGCAGAGGGAGAAGGCCAAGGAGAAGCAGACTCCCTGCTGAGCTAAGACCCCCCCCCCAACACTGGGCTCGATCCCAGAATCCCAAGATTATGACCTGAGCCGAAGGCAGATGCTTAACCCAGCTGAGCGCAGGTGCTCCTAGGTTCTTTCTTAATTACCGCAAAATACAAATCCTACAGCCGCACAGGTTCACTCAAGATGTAGAAACAAAAAGAGGTGTTGAGGGTTAGGAAGCAACTCTGAAGGTTGGAGAACAATGATACAATCATTTACCTGGGAGTCTTCCACCTGCCCGAAGCTCAGGATGTGAGCTCCCTGGGGATGGAGAGCAGGAACCAGTAGAGAGAACCACAGGACTGGAAACGGCACCTGTGCCGGGAGGGGAGCGGGCCGTGTTCTGTGAACCCACATGGCAGGTGCATATTCCATTTGGATGGAGCGAGGTCTCGGACATGGTTTCTGAACAGATTCATGTTTGAGGTCCCTGAGGGACAGGCTGGTGTGATCAAACCTCAGTATTTTTTTTAAAGATCTTTTTTTTTTTTTAAAGATTTATTTATAAGAGAGAGCGAGCACAGGCAGACAGAGTGGCAGGCAGAGGCAGAGGGAGAAGCAGGCTCCCTGCTGAGCAAGGAGCCCGATGTGGGACTCGATCCCAGGACGCTGGGATCATGACCTGAGCCGAAGGCAGCTGCTTAACCCACTGAGCCACCCAGGCGTCCCTAAAGATCTTTTTTATTTGACAGTGATCACAAGCAGGCAGAGAGGCAGGCAGAGAGAGAGAGAGGGAGAAGCAGGCTCCTTGCTGAGCAGAGAGCCCGATCAGGATCCCAGGACCCTGAGATCATGACCTGAGCCGAAGGCAGAGGCTTTAACCCACTGAGCCACCCAGGCAGCCCAAACCTCAGTATTTCTCACCACTCCTGGGACCACTGCAGCTCACTAAAGCCTTCCTCAGCTTCAAGCAGAACTTCTAGATATAGAAAGTGAGCACAGCCCTCTCACTGAATCGGCATGGGGGGCGGGGTGGTTCTCCAGCTCCGTGTTGATATATGGGGTCCCTTCCTTGGCTCCTAGTTTGAATGGTGGATAGTATAACAAACTTGCAGGGACTTCAGACCTTTAGGGAAGATGCTCCCCAAAGCTAATGATGCTTGCAAAGTGCCTTTGGGGTGGCTGCTGGCACAGAACCAGGAATCAGTAACATGAGGGGATGTCCTGGGACCCCAGAAAGGCCTGACCTTTGAGCACTCAAAAAAGAGGTGACTGAGGACAGGCGAGCCAGGCAAAGAATTACATAGACTTAGAGACTCGGGAGACCAAGGATATCGTGGCTGTAGAGTTGGTCCAGTCCCTTAACAAATACCATAGTTTTTATGCTTCCGTTTTTTCATTAGCTGAATGGAGAGAAACACCACCAGCCTGAAGGGGTGGTGAAAAATGGAAAAGAATGAGAGAGAGAGGGAGGAAGGGAGGGAGAAATGAAGGGAAGCGGGGAGGAAGGAAGATCTGCCAACGTTTTCAAGACAAGAGGAGGGAAGAGGCGGGGGAGGGAGGGAGACAACAAGATAGTGTAAGTGATGGTTCCGCTCTATGTCAGACCTATCGGTTATCTGTACCCCAGTCAGTCATTGTAAAGCATGTATTCGACCCAAGGCATATTAGGTATCGATGTTCTAATGTTGGCCTCCATTTTACAGGAGACAGTGGCCCTATGTCCATGGCTCACCTGTCCTCGTGGCCTCTGAATGGCCACAGAAGCCAGTGAAAAAGAAGTATTCCGGAGAGCTTTGCTGCTGGGAGGCGGCGGGAGTTAGGACTCCTTGTTTAAATGGGGGAGGTTTAGGAAAGTATTTTCCGTGGGGCCGGGGGACAAGATCAGGGAGCTTCCCTGGTGTTCTCTTCCTCACCTACAAGGACCCACAGCGAGTACCAGAGCCCCAGGGAGACGAGAACTTGATACAAGGCATGCAGAGATAGGGACTAGCCAATCTGGGAGGGCACGCTGTGTGTCAGGGGCTGCACTGCCCATCGTTTGCGTCCATTCCCTCAGCTAACCATCCTAACACCTCAATGAGGCAGACGCTGTTAATGTACCCATTTTACAGATGAGGCAGCTGAGCTGAGACTCAAGGGTTGACTGCTTTCCCCAAAGCAAGGCAGCCTTGCTTTCACGCAGGGCTTTCGGACTCCAAAGCCCACGTTTGCAGGGATGGGAGAAGAGGAGTCTTCTGGTGGATGTGTCTGTGAATGAGCAGAAAGGTCGCTCCACTGGAGCCATCCAGTGAGGGGCTCTTTCTCCGTGTGTCTCCTAGGAAATGAATATCCAGCAGCTCACCAACTACAGAAAGAGTGTCATGTCCTTGGCTGAGGCGGGGAAGCTCTACCGCAAGGACCTGGAGATCGTCCTCTGCAGCGAGCCCCCCATGTAAAGCGGGGTCGGGGGCTGTTTCTCCGCCTCCCCCAAACCCTGCCCCCGCTGCCCGGCCACTTCTCCCCGGACCCCCGAGATCGTGAGCACCCCTCCTCCGCCCCTGCCGCCTGCACCCACCAGCCTGCAGAGCAGGAGAGAGAGAGAGGAGAGGGGAGGAGGGTGGGTTGCTGACGGGCCTCCGGGAGCCCTCTCCAACCTCCCCAGACCTGACCCGACTGGCACGCTGCTCTGCCCACCGAAGTGCACCACCCTAGTGGGCGGTGGGCGGGGACATGGGCGGAGCTTCCCTGCCCCTCTTCGCTGTGATGCATGAGCTCCTCTGCTGTATGATCTAGGCTTCTCTGTCCCACCGAGCAGACTCTTCCCTCCCACTCCCCTCTCCCCCGGTGCCACCACCCACCCAAACCCCCTAGTTCCACCCACCACCTCGCTAATGGCATAGCTGTCTTCTCAGAGTCCCTGTTCGTGGGTGCTGGCCCTTTGTCTTCTGGACTCCGCGTGCTCCTTTGCTCTGTGGGTTCCTTGTCTCCTTGTTTACCAAAGAAGAGTTTACAGACAATAAAGTGGAAACGTTCTGCGTGGAAGCTCACCCAGTTCTAGTCAAGGGGTCAACTTCTCTCTGCCCGCAGCAGCTCTTGACCAGGAGAGCGCCTGTCCTATGGGGTGGGGAGGGGGGAGCCATTGGGACCACCCAACTGGGGAGTCACCACAAAAAGCAGGGGCGTAGGACCCCAGGACTCTGGGCTGAAATGTCCCTCTGGAATGACTCTGGAATGACCCTCATCATTCCCCACCTGTCTCTTCACCAGCCTGTCCCTTCTTTGCTGCATGTGTCTCTTCCCCTCTGAGATAATGGCAGCAGTGATCCTTCCCTGAAAGCGAAGTGCCCCCTCTTCTGCTAAACGGTGGACCTGAGGTATCCCCCACTCCTTGGAGAGAGGTGCTGTGACCGCCTCTACTGCACAGAAAAGGAAACTTAAGATTGAAGAGGTTAAGGAAGAGCCCCACGTCTCATGGCCAGTGTGGGGCAGAGCTGGGGCACGCTCCCACGCACTGGACCCACCTTCTCTCTAGGAGGGACACCGGCTGGGTGTGGCAACAGTGGGACCAGGTGATGTCCTCCAAGCTGGGCACACCTCCGACCAGGAGGTCTAGACCACCACAAAGCCAACCTCTCCTTCTCACAATGTAATGAGCCCCACCACTCCTCAGATGCCCCATGGCAGGGGGCCAGCCTGGCCCAGGCATCCACAGAGTTGAGATCCTAGAATACAGAAATAACTAATTTTTTAATGCAATCATTCATGGTCTACAGGATGCATTTTGACATATTTAATGCTGGAGGAATCCTATACAATGGATCCTATTTTCAGACGGAGAACCTCCTCGGTGAGGCCCACCCTGATTAAACTGTAGCCACTGCACCCCATCACCCCTAGTTCCTCCAGGCAGCATTTTCCCCCATGGCACCATGAGCATGTGACCTGGTATGTGTTCCGGGCGCTCCCTCAGCCAGAGCGGGAGTTCCCGAGGGCGGCAAGCTCCCCCTGCCCATGCCTGCTCTACTCACACACCTCAAGCCCATTCCTCCCAGCGTCCCCACCAAGTACCCCAACATTGTCCTGCATTAGGGGCCCCCAAAGATGTCAGGACGTAGTCAATATGTCCTCTTATCAGGCAAAGGGGAATTAAGGTCCTGGAAGGAATTAAGGCTGCTCATCCGCTGACTTTAGAGAGATCACCCCAGTGCCCCAAGTAATCCCAAGGGTCCTTAGATGGCAAAGAGGGAGGCAGAGGTCAAGGGAGGCACTGTGGGAAAGGTTCAGCCATCCCAGGTGGAAGCTGGAGGCATCCAGAAACTCAGCGAAGCAGGAAAACAGATTCTCCTCAGAGCTTGCAGAAGCCCCTCGAGGCTTTGACAGCAGCTCATTTTGGACTTCTGGCCTCCAGAGCGGTAAAATAATAGCGTGGGCTGTTTTAAGGCCCAAGAGCGGTAAAATAATAGCGTGGGCTGTTTTAAGGCCCAAGTCTCATAGGCAGCAAGAGCCTATGAGTCCACTGCAGACACACAAGGTTGCCCAGGTCCAAGAGCCGGAGGCTTCCTCGACCCCCAGCTGGGAGTTCCGGCTGCCCCAGGACTCTCAGGGACTCAGCTGGTTCCAAATCTGGGAAGTCCGACTCAGCTTTCAGAGAACATGCCCGCCCTGGTGCACTGTCCCCTCCTGCGGGGACGGGAGTCCTCCAAACCTGGCAGACACCTTAGGGACGCAGGTCTGTCTGCCACGGCTGAGGAGCTGAGCAGCCCACGCTGACCCCCGGCAGAGGCAGGAAGACACCAGAAAGTGTCTGCGAGCGGCGAACAAACACAAAAAAGACGGACATCACTGGGGCGCTGGAGTGGCTCAATTGGTTTTGCATCTGAGTCTTCATCTCAGCTCAGGTCTTAATCTCAGGATTGTGAGTTCAAGCTCCGTGCTGGGCTGCACCCTGGGCAGGGAGCCTACTTGAAAACAAACACAAGGGGCGCCTGGGTGGCTCAGTGGGTTAAAGCCTCTGTCTTTGGCGGGTCATGATCCCAGGGTCCTGGGATCGAGCCCCGCGTCGGGCTCTCTGCTCCGCGGGGAGCCTGCTTCCTCCTCTCTCACTCTCTGCCTGCCTCTCTGCCTACTTGTGATCTCTGTCTGTCAAATAAATAAATAAAATCTTTAAAAAAAAAAAAAGAAAAAAGAAAACAAACACAAGATTGACATCGCTAGCCACTGGTGAGATGAGATACCATTACACACCAGCGGGAACCAAGTATCGTTTTTAAATGCCTTATTTCTGTTTCGAAAAGCAGAGTCTACTAAATTGTGTGAATTACAGGGAGCCCAAAGAAGAGAAGTCTTCCCCACAGAACCAGAAAAATATAGAGCCACAAGACATTATTAGTTTAAACAAAAGCACAATAAAATTCCCATATCATTTCATGCAGTCCTATGTAATCCATTCTTGTCCCACTGGAGCTTGGATTAGCGGTCTGCTTTCAGGACGCCATCTTGCTTCTGGAACAAAGAGAGTTCTGGAAATCCTGATGCGGCCCACAGGGCTAGTCGGAGAGCTGCTCTAGCGACATCTGCTCAGAAGCCCGAACGCTTGAGTCTATTCTTTCAAGGCGGGATGGTTGGAAGTACCTGGTACAGTCATTCTTCATGAGGCTGTAGGACTGTCCCTTGTCTCAGACACACAAACTGCATCCTGGGGCTTAGAGTAGAGCCCCCGGGGAAACGTGTCCCAGAACAAGTTGTACAGTGTTGCCCCAGAACGCCTGTATGACAGAGCCTGTGTAGCTGTGGTTTGTCTATTACTCTCACCAGGATCACCAGAATGGAGAAGAGGACATGTCTCTATCTGAGGACAGTGCAGAACTATTTCCTAAGACTTTAGACGGGCACTTCCCCTGAGGGTACACACACATGTGGGCAGTGAGGGCACTGACAAATCTCCAGGGACTTCCCATCACTCACATACTCACAATTCTTCTAAAATATTTACACTCACATTTCATCTATATAAGCTTAACTTCAGGAAGGCAGAACGTGTCTTCTGATCTGACAACTCCTCTAGTGCAAATCTTATGACAGCAACACTTCAAACCAACCTAATAATTGCTAGCAGCCCTCTTTTAATGAGGAGCAAACCCAAATCTTTGTGATTTTCCAGGGCTACTCTGGGGCACCTCAAAGACCACTGCAGGTGTAGAAGATATCCTAAAAAGTTCCCTTTCCTCTGTTTTCTTTCCCCCTCTACTTATTAAATTATTTGAGAAGGCAAACATCTACAGAGTTGTCAGATGAGATTTGGACACCTGGTTAACATACGATCATGGGCGCCTGAGAAATAACCCGTTGGTCACCCAGGTCATAAAGTGCCAACTGTTGAAAGTAAACAGACACGGGGCTAATGAGAAGCCCTCCGTCCCCATAAAAACTTGCACACAGTGTTCACAGCAGCATTATTCATAATAGCCAAAGAGTGGAAGCAAGTCTAATGTCCATCAAGCAATGGACCAACAAAGTACAGTACATCCATACGAGGGGATGACTGGAGAGTCGCCCACAAAAGGCAATGAAGTGCTGACACGGCTACAACACGGATGAACCTAAAAAATGTGACACCGCGTAGAAGAGGCCAGACAAAAAAGGCCCCATCTTGGGTGATGCCACGTATCCCCAGAGGCCAGGAGAGAAATGGGAGTCACGGTTGCCAGTGGGTGGGGAAGGGGTACCTTAACAGGGAGCGGCCACTAGTGGGCGCAGGGTTTCATTTTCAAATCGGGAGCTGGGGAATTCATGAGGGCCCTAACAATAAGGAATTCATTAATTAGGAATTAATTCTGTCTGGAATCAGGCAGAATTAGAGAGTGGGGATGGCTGCACAACCTAATAATATACTGAAAACCACGGACCAAAAATAAGTGAATATCCTCTTCGTTTCCTTAAAAAAAAAAATCCTTATGGATAATAAAATAAGTAAAATAAACAGGAAATGCCTGTTTATATACATATATATATATGGCATGTTCATAATGGATAAGTTTTTGGTTTTTTGTGTTTTAAAATCACCTATCCTACAACAGGACAAATTCAACATAAAGCACCAAAAAGCGTTCTGGTAAGACACAGAGTCTCTGCTATCTAGAATAACCTTCCATACTGCAGGCAATGATCAGTAAACCAGGGAGGCAAGCCCATCAAACCTAGCAAACTTTTCTACAATACACTACATTTCACCGTCTCTCTTCAGATGCAGGTTTTATAAAGCAAGACAAATGAAATTCACTTTCCAAACCTTACCCTTCATAGTATCCTTCTGGATCCTGGAACAAACGGACACTTTACTACAGGGCAAGGAGTCTGCAGGGTCAAAACTATGTTCATAAGAATGCTAAAATATTATTTATCTTAACTTGCAATGTTTTCACCATTTCTATTTGCAAATGAATTTAAAAAATTTGTAAACGTCTGTTTTGATTTCTAATGGGGCAAGTATCGATAGTTTTAACCCACTTAAACAAAAGCTCTTGGGGTAATCTCAATACATTTGAAAAACTTAACGCGCGGGAGACCGCACCTTAAAACCCAGTGCTACAGGAGGAGGGAAACAGAGTAAGAAATGGCCTAACAATTCCATCTATGTGAACTAAATGTGCTTATACACAAGACAGTAACGATGATTTGTTAGAGCATTAAAAAAGAAAAGGACCCCCACTGAGCATCCCCAATGGTTGTCCCCAAGGGAGATGAATGGCTGTGGGAAATCTCACCCCAAGGGAGTGTGACACCAAGAATGGGACCCGGCATAGACCACTGATAATGACCTGCCAGGAACTGAGAAGTGTGCTTACAGGAACCCTCTGCACGTGGGAGGGGAGGATCCCAAGCCCTCACCCCCAAAAACAAAGCCTCTGGGCTCCCCCGCTGAGCTGTAGCTGCCCAGGACAGAGCAGACACCACACACGGACCCTCTCATAGGCTCCAGCACTACCTCCTTCCTAAAGACATATCACCTGGAGGCGTTTTTCCAGCAAATCCAGGCACAGTAAAGGGCAGGGAAACATCCACACCCACAAGCTGGGAGGGATTAGCTCCCAGGACAGGGAAGGCAGGTCGGGGTAGGGAGAGAGCTCAGAGGCCCAGGCGAGCATCTTCACTATGTTCAGACCACCTCACTGGTGACCAGAGGGTTGGTTCAGTTGCCGGGATGAGTGCGGGAGGGCCAGCCAGTGGGGCCCGCGCAGGAAGCCTCCGCCATCCCGTTCAGCGGACGTTTTTAAGGTGCATGAGTTAAGAATGTCATGGTGCCCAACTGGGGGAGGTCGTGGGGGTTAGGAAAAAGCAACCCAGCAGAGACACAAAGAATCCTGACTGGAGGGCCAGAGGCTGGGGAAACAACGCTCTTCAAAAGGCACAGAGTAATCCACACGTTCAGGGCCACGGAAGGGAATGTACCAGAGGCGGCATGCTCCCATTGTGTGAAAACAACGAGAAAACCATCACGACAACATCAAATAAGGAGCTGGTTTCTGCTTAACCAGTGCCCTGGCCAGGAGGAAACTCACCAGCTGCCAAAGCAGCACATTCCGCTGTCAATCAGCTGGGTTCTGAGGCCTGTCACTGGCTGACAACCATTTTCTAGGAGGTTAACTACAACCAAGAGTTGTGCTGCACCCATGCGGGGGGGGGGGGGGGGGGGTGCAGAGCCAAGAACCAAAGCGCCGCGTGCCCGGAGCTCCCAATCTGATGAGATGGCCATGGCCGATGATCAAGCGGATGTTCTTGCCTTGAGTCCCATACAAAATGCCTAATCTCGCCCTCCTCATCCCACTGATTTTAAGATGGCTCCTTCCCTTCCCATCCGCACCCACCCTCTACCCCCGCTCGCCAACCCCCGCCTCTTTCCACAGCTCCCTCAGCGAACTGCCTTTCTGGTCAGGACGAACCACAACCACGTCAGTGATTCGTAGGGCCCAGTGCTAAAAGAAAACACATGGCTTCCTTCTTCCAAAAATTACTAAGAATTTCAAGACAATGACAGCAGAGCATCAAACCAAGCAGAGGGGGCAAGTCCCTGAAGCCAACGCCCCCCTCGTCCCCACCCCACCCTGCCCCTCTGGGACACAGAGAGACCAGTGAGCTGCTGACCACCAGCCCTGGGCCTTACAGGACAGACCTGCCTGCAACACCCGGTCCCGGGCTCTCACCACGGACTGCTCCCAACAGGACCCAGAATCTCACGGACTCCCCCCTCTTTAAAAGGGATCGATACAATTTGTTAGAGCAGAAACTGCAAACAGATTTTAAAGGGTTAAAGGAAAGCAAGGTTTTGGAATGGTAATTTTAAAAACCAGAGTGAAGTTCAGAAGGGTTCTTCCCCCCCCCACAACAAAACCCTGCTCTAAATCACAAAAGGCGGGCCCTGGCTTCAGGGCGGAGCAACCCCCAGGGGTTACTGTCAGCGCCGGGGAAGGAGAAACTGAAGGCAGGGACAGCCTAGAGGGCAGAGTCTTAGTCCGTCTCCAAAGGTGGCCTGAGTCCTGAGAAGCCGGGCTGCTGCTTGCGACTCCCTTTCCGGGGCCACTGTTTCTTTGACCTCTGGTTTCGTGAAAAATCACTGAAGTCAGGAGACACTCCTCAGAAGGCAGGATATTTCATCAAAGACCGCACAGCTGAAGCCACCGCTGGACTAACCGGGAAGAAGCGGAAGAGCCACAGGCAAAAGAAATGGGCCCCCAAAGGGGAGGAGGCTACAAGAGCTCCGGAGAGTTGACACGTGTACCGCATCCCTCCACCGAGGAGGCTGGACAGGAGTCCACATCCTCGGGGGCGTTGACCATGGCTCACACCGCCAGCCCCCTCCCCAACCAGCCTGCGTGCCGCGCACAATGAGTCAGAAAGCAGTTTAATCCCGGGATGAGAAAAGACCAAGTCTGATGATCGTGTCTGATCATGATCATCCCAAGACAGAAATACTGTCCGCCCTGACTTGGACCGGGCAGCCTCCTTCTCTTCCACCAGGATAGGGAGGGGCCACCAGGGTGCAGCAGGAAAGAACAAGGAAGAATATGTAGGGTTCAGACACTACCCAAAAATCGAGAAGAACATCACACAAGCCTTCAGGAGGCCGCTGGCAGCGGGTCATGGCCCTGCAACACAGAGTCGGGAAGAAAGAGAGTGGTTTGAGGAAGATGCAGCCGTCCAGCCCCCCGCGGGACCACGGGGCCGGCGGCCAGAACTGCGAGAGGGCAGGAAGCAGCAAAGGAGGCAGGCGCTCCCTGCCCTGGGTGACTGCTCGCACGGGGCAGGAAGGCAGCACCCCGCAGGCCCTAATGAAGTCCACGGGCAACACGTCCTGTCCACGCACAGACAGCCCAGCAGGAGGGGAAAGAGCAGAAGCTGCTTGAGGAAGGGAAAATGAACCAGCAGGAAATCCAGGCCCTGGAGAAAAAACTAAAAAAACAAAAACAAAAGCAAAACACCACCCTCAAGAAAGGTCCTGTACAATTTACAGATGCACTTTAAACAGGAAAGCCACGAAATCCCATCCACGGCACAGGACATTACAAGAGCTCTTGCCACAGAGATGGGATGCTTCCAATCTGAGATACGCTTCAGGACAAACACACCAAGATAGAAAGAGAGCTTCAATAAACAGTGTCCCTCAAAACAGCTCCAAGAAGTAAGCAGTCACCAGAAACTTCCTGGAAGGCGCCCTCAATGACCAGAGAGCTCCTCTGGCCCAGCTACCATAACAGGTGGGGTCTGCCTCTTGGCACCGAAAATAAACCAACCCATAGGGTCTTCTTGCTGAAGGAGTCCAACCTGGACTGGGAGCCCCAACACCGATTCCTAGGGGTCATCTGAGGCCTTGAGGGCACGGCAGGCCTCCTCGCTGGCCCAGCTGGGGTCCCACCAAGAGGCAAGAAATCCTCCCCTCTGAAGAGCTGGATGTCACAGGCCACCGGCTGTTTCCATCGTCTCCACGACTTCCAAGATGGAAACGCCCAGCCCATTGGGAACCGAGATCACCCCCCCACCCAGAAGGACTTCCTGTCCTTCCCCCCGTTTAGAAAGCCCACAGTCCACCAATTTTGAAAAACCCTCAGCCAGGATTTTCACTGGACCCCATATGGACCGTGCACAGGAGGAGGCAGACAAACGAAGGCTCAGAACCTGTGGTTCTCCTTAGACCTACTGAGAAAACACAATCTGCACCTTCCCCAAGTAAGAACATGCTTTTGCCCAAGAGGGTGCATGCAGACAACAATCTGAGGTTTGGGGGTTCAAAAAACTGTCTAAGCACTACAAAGACCATCGCTCAAACTGCTTCCTTCCAGCGCCAGCAATGAGCCAAACCATAAGATTCTCCTCATGGTTCACTGGAGGAGCTTAGCCTCCACCAGGGTCCAGGCCTGCAGAGGAAGCCCCCACAGCTGGTCCTAGGCCTGTCTGAGGTCTCGGGCCTCTGGCCTCGTCTCTGTGCTTTGCTGTTCACTTCGGCAGGCAAGTGCAGGAGAACCACTGGGTCACAGTGTCAAAGAGGACCCAACTCGGTGCCCACAAAGATGGCCAATCCAGGGCCAACCCCGTCATCATCTGCCCCACCCGTCCTCCCTGGCTCTTCTAAATGAGATTGTTGCCCCACCAGAGGAGACCGGATCCACTCTACCATCAGCTCAACCGTCTACACAGCAAGATCGTCTACACAACAGCTTTACGTGGTTAGGGCGATTTGCACCACAACCCTTGGTGTTAGCTTATCTGGCTTGAAGAAACTTCCTCTCTGAGAGGCCCATTTGCAACTAACTTCATCACAGATATCCCTGCCCTGGGGCTGCCACGCCCATCTGCCAATCACGAGTCTCCTACAGTTCAGGCTGGGATGACCCACAGCATCCACTTGGTCCACACGGAACAGCATCCAAGTGCATTCTTAAGAAACCCCCGGATAGGAGCCGCATTTGCTCTGCCCCAAGCCATCTCGATGCATTCCAAGCAGCCACCCTTGCCAGGGTGCACACACCTTACTGGACCCTAGATGTCTCCGTGTAGGTTCCATCTATCCTGGTACAGCCATGGTGTCCCCAGGCGCTGGTTGGAATCTTAATCACCGTGCCCACAGGACCAGCTGTGCAGATGACAGCCCAGGCCACCGAATACAAAGGGGACTCAAATGACCTCACTCAGTGCTACCGACACACACCTCGGCGAGCTGGACGCCACGCTGCTTCTGAACCCGCATGTTACTGACAAGACCCCCCAAATCCCACAGGGCAAACACCAGCCGCTTCGTTTAAGACAATCCGTCACCCAGAGGCGCTCCCGGCTGCAACCCCAACATTTCCAAAGCTTGCTTCTGATGCCCGCTCCTGGGCACCCTGGTCCCGAGACAGGGGGCCTTGGTGCTGGCAAACCCACGGCTGAAAGGACTTGCCCCAAAGCAAGCTCCACAGCATTTAGGGAAAAAACAGGATGCCTCAGCACGAGGGTACCTGTGCCGGGAACCCTAAACAGTGGGAACCTCCAATGCTTCCGATTCTTTTTCCACATCTGTTTCTTGCTGGGTCTTCTCCTTAAAACCCTTCTCTGGCCTTTCCCCTGAATGTGGAACTACCCATTTGATGTCTGTGGTTTAAAAAAAAAAATGTATTCACCACAAAAGAAGATTACCTCAAGATCTTGTTCTCCACAGAATTAACTGTTTCATTTTCATCATAGCTCGGGTTTTAATAGTAAAGGACTAAGTGATTTATGTTGCATTTAACGCTCTAAAAACCCTTTAGGTTTGAGCGAAAAAGAAATGTAATAAAAACCAAGTTCCAATTGATCCAGCTGCCCAGCCAGGTTAAGGAACCAGTAATTTCTATCAGACAGGACTGGGGTTTGCAAAGCCCACGGCCCACCAATTTTGAAAAACCCTTTGCCAGGATTTTCACTGGACCCCATGTGGACTGTGCACAGGACGACGCAGACAAATGGAGGCTCAGAAAAGTGACTTTGTTATAAATTTCAGGACAGTGAATAATGTCTACTTAGGGAGGGCTGCTGCCTAGAAAACTGGACAAAGCAGGAGCTTTCCAGCAGAGGCAGTCTGTCCCCCTCTCCCCTCCTTGAGGACATTTAGCAACATCTGGAGACATTTTTGATTGTCACAACTGGCATCTCGTGGCGAAGAGCGACAGATGCTGCTAATCATCCTACAATGCACAGGACGGCACCCCACAGCAGAGAGTCATCCGGCCCCAAATGTCAATAGCACCAAGGCTGAGAAACGCTAGTCTCAAATAAAGACACTTGAACCACCCCCCACCCCCACCCCAGGCATCCGATCTCCAGTCAGGACCCGCCCCCTGAGCATCTTAGTATATAGAACCTGTGCTGGGGAGGGAGGAGCAAGTGACTTACGCACATACACACAGACACAAGACTTTGCGGTCTGGAGGAGTCCTTGATGCCATTCAACCCCTGATGCCCTTCCATATCCCCCCCCCCCCGCTTCCGGCAATATCAGGAACCCAAAGATACTGAGATCAGGAACCCTTCTTAAGGCGTATTCCATTTTTTTTTTTTAAATCCTTCTCAGTAAAAGAAATCCTGCTCAAAAGAACCTGTGGCCTGTATTACCTCATTTAGACCTCACAACCCAGTAACCGGGTCATGACTGTTATGATCACCATGAGACAGAGGACGACACTGGGGCACAGAGAGCCTTAAGAAAACTTTTCCAGCAAGTGGCAGAGCCGCAGGCGAGGCCCCGGCACTCCAGCTCCAGGCTGGCTTTCCATGGGGTTCATACTCGAGGGCCAGCGTGGTGACAGCACCCTGCGCAGGGCCGCAGCTCCACAGGCGCTGGCCTGGGCACGGACACCCACCTCCCCTGGAGGCCCCTATCTGGGGCAAAGGGCCCCGTGCCGCCTCCCCTGAGTGGCAGGGCGGGGCAGGGGCCACCCTGGGCTCAGGCCAGGCAGAGGGCAGCAGTCTGGGGCAGCGCCCGGTCATCTCTGACCACGCTCACCTGCGGACACCACCCGCCACCCCGGCGATCGACTGACGGAGCCAGCGAAGTCGGCTCCCAGGCACATGGCCTGTGCATCTGTGGGCACCAAAGCCGCCCAGCCAGGCTTCCCCACTCTCTGAGCTCCTCACGGGCCCCCGCAGCCAGTCAGCCTCTGGAAATGACAATCACCGGAGCCCCCAGGAGTCCTCATCTTCCTCCATTAAACCTCTCCTTGGTCCTGGAGTCTGTGTCTGCTTTTGTTCCATGGCAAGGGATGGCTGGGGACGCGGGGCGGGCTGGCTGCGGTGCGGGGACCAAGGGGACTCTCCTCCTCCAGCCGAGATCCATGCCCGCACTCCGACACCCGGCAATGGACTCCTCCTCTGTGCTCATTTCCAGCCGACGACTCTCCAGTCTCGCCACCAGCTTCCTGTGGAAAGCCACCCAGCGTGGCACCTTCGTGTCCCCGGAAGGCCTGTGACAAGCAGGAGACTGCGTTCCAGCCAACTGTCTTCCCAGGCACATTTTTCTAATAGTTTGCAAATAGTCGTATTCCAATGGGAAAATTTTTGTTTCAGAAAACAGCCGCCACCCCCGCGCGACAGCCCTTCCCCATCTGCCGTGGGTGCAACGCGGCCTCCATCCGCCCCGCCTGGGGCTCCTCCCTACGAGGCCCCAGCTCTTTCCTTGCCTGGCTTGCTCGTCCCCGTAGTCGTGTCTGGGTGGCATCTGGGAAGGGGACGGGAAATACCCGGTGTAGGGCCAGTCCCCACAGCAGGAGGACGTGGATTTTCTGGACTCCGGTCCCCCAAGGGCAATGTCTAAAGCCACAGAGCATGAAGGCTCCACAGAGCAGCACCACAGCCCGGGATGATCTGGGGGATGGTCTGCATCCTAGACCGGGCTGGAGGGTATGAAGAGGAGGGTCTTTTTCCCCACACTCGGCCCCCACAAAGAGGAGCCAGCCAACCGCCCTAGGTTCCCAGCTGCCACAGTGTCACCTGTGGGCATCCTGCCACTGGGGTCAGCACTTCCCGGCAGGAGGGAGAGGACTAGCGTGGCCGAGGTAGGGCTCTAGGTGGGGCCAGAGCGCCCCCTGCTGTCTAACTGCTAAGGAACCCAAACCTCAGGTAGGCCTCACAGATTTCTTTGGGTCCCTGCCCAGGGAAGCTGAGGGTGGGGTTCAGTGCATACCCCCTCCCGGGGGAGTTTCTCCCTTCGCTCTAGACAACCCCGGAGGAACCGCCAGCATCCCTGTTAACGGGAAACTCATGCCCACCATCATTTCCTTTCTCTCCCTTGCTGCATCCCTGAATGTGTCTGGTCAGGATCACATACTGGTGGCTTTCGGCAGCCCAGCCACTGGGCTCTGGTACGTTAAGAACCAGAGATGGTGAGCCACTGTTCCAGCCCCCGTGGAGTTTCCAGAGTGGGCAGATAACCAAGGAAACAGGGAAGCAAGGATTTGATGGAGCGAGTGCAGAGGGACGGGGGACCCAGTACCAAGCAAATGGATTGGGGGATGGGGTGCTCTAGTGGCAGATACGGGGAGCTCTAGAGGAAAACGAAGGGAGGCAGAAGAACATGGAAAGGCATTTCTGGGGGCAGGAACAGACACAGCCAACGTCCCTCCTCATTCATCCTTTGTCCCAACTGCTTCCTCTTCCTTCCTCCTGCTCTCCCTCCTAACTCACCATGGCTCACAGTGGCTGTCCACCTCAAGAATCTACCCACCTCTCTTGGCTGGCTGCTCTGGCCAGGTCCACGTCTGCCGGGATCCACGGGACTCTCCCAGGCCTCTTACCTCAGCCCTGCTGATGAACACTTGGGTTTCCTGAATCCTGCACAAACCTGTCCACAATCCGGACACTTGAGAATTCAATCCCTGGGAGATGTTTCTTACCCAGGGAACTCAGCAAAGTCTAAACCAGCCGAAGAAACAGAAATCCTCCCGGGGAAGCAGGAAAGGTATAAAGGAGTCATGCTGAGGGAAGTTTCTCTACAAGTTCAGAGGAAGGATCAAGTTCACTCTGGCCCCTTTTAAGGCCAGAGGAAGTGGGGAGGAAGGGGTGTGGTCCCTATGGGCAAGGGTGGCGGGATCTGCATGGGTGGGACGGAGAGGCAGAGTCAGGAGAAAACACTTGGAGCAGGAAGGCTCAGGATGAGTCCGCGGATGTGGGACGTCTCAAGGAGCGATTTCCCAGATGGCAGCTGGAAGGTTGGATGCAGGAAAGAGACATAGTAAGTTTACTTCTAGAGACTCCCGGGACAAAGGATGGCCAGTCTCTCTGCAGGAGCTATGATCAACCTGCACTCCAGCTAGGGAGGGTGGGGACAGCTTAAGGTCACCTGCACTTAGCAGAGCCTCAGCACTTAAACACATCCTGCAAATGACCATCTCCAGAGGCGCCCAACCTTTAACCCAAGGGCCACTTAATACTCAGAGTCCAGATCAGAACAGAATATGTAAGTCACACTCTTGTATCTTCAGCCTGTTTCAGCATAGACTGGAGATGGTAACCAAAAAATCCCTCCTGAGGTTAGAGTGAGGACTGTCTAAGCTATATGCCTTCCCTACCTGGCATGTAACGGCTGCTTGAAATCAGGACGACTCCATTCCACTTCTTAGGACTCACTCTTCCCAGGGCTTGGGAAGCCTCTGCAGCCCCTTGACTTGCTCCTTCGGTCTCCTCCTGACCCCTAATTAAATGGTAGCATTTATAAGTCCTGCACACAACCTGAAGTCACTTTACATATGTGAGCCATTTAATCCTACCACAGTGCTTTCCAGACGTGTTGTGTTCCTTCCGGATTTTAAGGCGAGAAAACTCACGAAGGACAGAGCTCCCACATGCACACAATAGGGGTCAGAAGGGGGGTTACTGGATCAAACACCCCTCTCCTAACCCCGGTGCACATGGCCCCACCCAGGACCCTCGAGACATGCCTTCCCTCTCCATAACCCCTCCCCTGGCAGCTGCGGGGGGCCAGTCTGTTTTGAGTCTCCCTCTTTTCCTTTCAACAGACCCACATTTTCAAAGGCCAGGGAAATATATGCACACGGACGTCTGTCTTGCCCTGAAACCCAACCAGCTCCAAGTGCCTGACTCTTCCCTCCAGCCTCTGCCACCCCTCCCCCCAAAGAGCACTGGGTCTACTCTCTCTAGAAGGCTAGTTCAGCGTGGCCATGCTGGTCTCCTGCCCCCAATGTAGGGTCCTCAGGGGCCCCTCACAGACCCAAGCAAGGTAAGTGAGACTCGCCTATCTCAAACCAGCGAGCCCTCCCGGCTCCCCTATTTTGGTTGATAGCACTACCTTTCATCGAGTCATCTCAGACCTGAAGCTGTCCCCTTGAGCTATCCCTCTCCAGCAGCCTTCTCATTCTCCCAACGGTCCTCTCTGCTTGGAACCAACCCCCCCAACTGCCTCTCAGGCTGTTCCCTTTCCCCACATTCCAACTGACCAACCGCCATCTGCAGCCCAGCTCGAATCCAAGCCCCCCTGAGACTTGACCACACTCTGGCGTCTGTTAGCGTTGTTTCCCAGGGTACAGTACGTCTCAGCCAGTGAATCATAAATTCCTTGGGGACGGGAACTGACTCTTCTTCCATTTTTCATCCCCACAAAACGGGGTCAGCCTGGCACACAAAGCCATTGATATATTTTGAGTAAATGAATTCGGGGATTCAGTTAATGCGGGAAGTATCTGATCCATAGGGAGCCTTTGATTAAAAAAAAAAATTGGGGCACCTGGGTGACTCTGTGGGTTAAAGCCTGCCTTCGGCTCAGGTCATGATCCCAGGGTCCTGGGATCGAGCCTCGCATCGGGCTCTCTGCTCAGCGGAGAGCCTGCTTCCTCCTCTCTCTCTGCCTGTCTCTCTGCCTACTTGTGATCTCTGTCAAATAGATAAATAAAATCTTTTTTAAAAAATTAACATTTTTTTAAAAATATCAGATGTATTTCCTGACAGAGAAACATGAAATTGCCTGGCACACCCACGGCCCAGGTCTGTGCTCCAACTCGGGCAGCCATTATGCCTGCAGGTTTTATTGATTATTTACTGAGGTTGGAGACTCTCAAACATTTCTTGCGTCAATGAATAAAACAGATGTTACAGCCCACCTGGTCCAGGGGGCTTTGCACCCGAATACCAGAAGAGCTTGTTAAAAATAGAACCCCCATAGCCCCCTTTCTAAGAGCCACTAACAAGAATCTCTAGAGGGAGACCAGAGGGCGCTCAGTTTTATCCGTTTGTTTTTTTAATTTTTAAAACTTTTCTCTAAGTAATTTTCCGACTGAATAATCAAGCTCCCACACACGCTTCACCCAGCTTCTCCAGATGTTAACACTTAGGTAACGGCGAACGCCAGGAGCGAAAGCAGGGAATGAACGTGGAGATGCTAACTAATTCACAGACAGCGCTCACAATTCGTCAGTTGCTCAGTAATGTCCTTTCCACGTTCCAGGAGCCAAGCCAGGGCAGCACCCGGCACTCAGCTGTTGGAGCCGACGGATCTCGGGCTAGTGGATGTGCTTATTCACTATGTCCCATGTTTGCGGACCATGGTCTTCGGGCGTGTGTGCAAACTGTCTGTTCAAGTCTTTTTCTATTTTTCCTTTGGAGATTTCATCCTCTGCCCCTCAGTTCTCCAGAGTTCTCTATGTATTAGGGAGCGTAAGCTCTCCATCTTTGTCGAGAAGCCCTTAGTTTTGGGTGTTGCAAATATTTTCTCCCTATTTTTTTAGTTGTCTTTGGACTTTATGGTGTTTGAAATCCTTTCCTTACATGAAGCTTAAGTAGAATGTACCTGTGCTTTTTCTTTTCACACTAGTACTTATATGGTTTCATTTTTTTTTACATCTACATTCATGAACCATCTGAGTGCACTCTTCCATGCGATGTGACCTATGAATTTAATTCTCTTTTGAAATAGCTGCCCCATTTCCCAGCACCATTTATAAAAAGGCTATCATTGCCTCTGAGATTCGAGATGCCACCTTTATCCCACACTCAATTTCCTTTTGTACTTAGGTTTATTTCTGCACTTTCTGTTCTATTCCACTGGTCTACTCATGTGCCACGGCCACGCTGTTCTAATTACAGAGGATTTAGTTTTTGCTTTAATGTCTGGTGAACAAGCACTAATGGACCCTCCCCCTTTTCAACATTGCAAAGTTTCCCTGGATATTCTAGCAAGTTTATTTTTCACACGAATCTTACTATCAACAAACCCCATCCCTCAAAACAACTCCAAGAAGTAAGAAGTCACCAGAAACTTCCTAGAAGGTACCCTCAATGGCCAGAGAGTTCCTCTGGCCCACCATCAGCACAGGTGACATCTGGCGACATCAACAAGAAGCCAATCTGTGGGGTCTTATTCTTCCTGCCTTCCACATGGACCAGAAGCCCCAAAAACAGTTCCTAGGAGTCACATGGGGTGTCAAGTGAATGGCAGGCCTCCTCCTGGCTCGCCCAGCTGGGGTCCCACCAATAGATATAAGAAATCCTTCTCCTTGGGGCGCCTGGGTGGCTCAGTGGGTTAAGCCTCTACCTTTGGCTCAGGTCATGATCCCAGGGTCCTGGGATCAAGCCCCACATGGGGCTTTCTGCTCAGCAGGGAGCCTGCTTCCTCCTCTCTCTCTGCCTGCCTCTCTGCCTACTTATGATCTCTGTCTGTCAAATAAATAAATAAAAATCTTAAAAAAAAAAAAAAAGAAAGAAAGAAATCCTTCTCCTTGAAAGAGTGGATGTCACAGGCCACCTGTCATCTCTGTGATTCCCATGAACATCCCAAAACAAAGACGCCCCGTCCACCAGGGAGCTCCAGCACATCCCCACCCAGGAGGAGCCCCTGAGCCCCACCCCACCCCCAAGGATTCCACACACAGTTAGTTCCCTGAGACCTACTGAGAAGACGCAATATGCACCTTCCCCAAGTTAAGAATTTCCTTTTGTCCAAGAAGGGGCACGCAGACAACAATCTGAGGTTTGGGGTTTTTCAAAAACTGACCACTACAAAGACCACTGCCTGAACGCGTCCCTCCTACCCAATGACCTTCTCAGTTTAGCTCCTCTCAGCTCTACAAGTAACTCAGAAATTGACGATGAATTTAACGCTTTAAGTACTTTTTTTTGTGGGTGAATAACAAGCATTCCTGTTATTTTGATGGGCAGCCAGGTTTGGAAACCAGGGGACTAGAACCAAGCGGACTGGGGTGGTGCAGCTCGGGGGGGGGGGGGGGGCTGCTCCTGTTCCCTAGCAGAAGCCCTTGAGAATGCTGGACCCTCCACACCAGGCAGTGAGCAGCGGAGCTCAGCAAAGCCAGAAAGGTCCTCCGACTCACAGTGCTCGAACAATCAGTTGATAACAGTCACCACAGCTGCCTGTCCATGCTAGATTGGAGGCTGCAGCCTGGTGAGGCCGGTGCAGGTGTGGTCACCACTTTATGGGAATAGAGAGGTCAAGGCCACCAATCACGGCCGACCTGGAGACGAACAGAGGCCCCTCACTCCAGCAGCCGTGCACGGCTGTCTCCAAGACCTGGTCTTGTAAGGGCATTATGAGAAGTAGACGAAAAGGACTTTGTTCCCCCACCCCGGAGGCATAGCCATAGCTCAGGGAATTTATGGGATGCTGGTAACCTAGAATAAGATGGAAAGGATTGGCTCTGTTCCTTCATAGAAGAGAAACAAATCCAGAAAGTGAAGAGACTTTCTGTGGATCATGCAGCTGGTCAAAGCCAAAACAGAGACCAGAGGCCAGGTCTCAAAGGCAAGGCTCCTGGCATTCAATGCAAACCATTTGGATGTTAGAGGCGATGCAAGGCTGCCCCCTGGCGGAAGGTCTGGAAAACTGCAGTCATCCCTTCCTGGGACCCTGAAAGGCTTCACTTTGCATGCTGGTGGATTTCAAGACCCTGACCCTCCCTGCCAGGGCAGAAGGGCGGGAGGTTCTAGTTGATTTGCTAGTGCCCTCCTGCCAAATCCCCAGGACCCTGTCAACGAAGTCCTATCAGGGACCCAACATACACAAAGCAGTTTTTCCTCCCCGCATCCCCGAAATCACGGACTGCAGGACACCTAGAGAGAATGGCTGTTCATTCATGGGCGAGGTCCTGGGATGGACGCCGAGGAGACCGAATGTGAGAAGATAAACCTGTCTGTCTCCTCGGAGGTGATAAGGTGCTGGGCATCTCAAACACAATGTGCAGCACCCAGAGAGCTGGAGGGGAACAGAAGGGAGGACCAAATACCCACCAGCGAATCAAGGGAGGGGCTCGTGGGAGGCATCATAGCTGAGCTAAGTGTGAAGAGGGAATGATTTTAGTAATGAAGAAGCCAGTAAGAAAGCCCCAGGGAAAGAAAGAAAGCAGAGACTCCCCTCACATTCCCTGGGGCCTGCTTTTCCCCTCAGCTCCTCCCTGCTGCCCACCCAAGTCCTGGGGGGGGTCTCCCAACACTGACTCTTCACAATAAGCCCCACCCCCCACCCCTCCCACTGCACCTGCCTCTCCTCTCAGGCCCTCCCCTCTCAGGCCTATCAATAAGCTAAAACTAGTTCTTATATACCTGCTGCAGAGGATCCAGAAGATTCCATACCCACCTCTGCCCCAAAGAAAGAGCAATCATCTTAGGGGAATAGCAAAGGTTTCGAAGAAGTGATGGAGAGAGAAAAGCATCTCTGCTGGTCTCAGGCCGCTGTGCAGGAGGAGCCCAGGAAACAGATTAGGAGGAGCAGGCAGACGGGAGGAAGGCAGGAAGGCCCTGGATGGACAGTACGTCTCACCTGGCTGGGAGGCCAAGGGTCTGTCTTACCACTGCAGGGCCCTAATGGCTATTTCCGCTAAAGGACAGTGAGAAACAGCTCAAGCCTGGGCATGGGGACACCTTGCAAAGCATGTTTAGAGAGACTCCTAGAACAAAGTGTGTCCTCCCCTCTGCAACTTCTCAAGGTGGGAGAGGTAGAGGGAACTCTGGCTTCACGGCTCTGACACCCCCCGCCCCCCGAAAAGCCCTTCCCCTGTCAGATTCAGCCTCCTATTCTTGGGGCAGAGTTTGTGCCACCCCAGGATGAAAAGGAGGGGAAGCCACAAAGTCAAGGTTGGGGAGCAGCTGAGAGAAAACCAAACCCAAGCCATTGACTCTCCATGCAGTACTCGTTGCTCAGTGCACATTCTCCCACCGGCTCTTGAGTCTGGGCAGGAGATGGCAGCAGAGAGTGGCTTGGGGTGGGGCCCAGAGCCCTGCCACCCATCCTTCTGAATGTGGCGTACTTAGAGGTGGGTCAGCTCCTATCCCTGGATCACCCAGTCAAGACAGGAAACAGAACTGACACAGAGGGAACAACTGAGAACAATCTGGAAGCACAGGATGGGAAATCAGGGAAATAAGAGGGAATCAGTGTGAACTGTGTTACAAGAGTGACTTGAAACCTGTTTGCAATGGAGCACCAAAACCCTTCAAGGCGCAAGGAGCGGGAAGGGGCCAGTCCTACCAGATATGAAAATATATTGCTACTCGGGTGAAAGCAAGAATCCCACAAGAGCTGGGGAGCAAATAAGCTGACAAGTCCAACGTAGTCATCTTACCTGTAATAATCGCTGGGTACAGGGACAGGCAATGAATGATTCCTTGGGAGCCATCTGTCCGGGCATCTGCAGCAGAAATTTCCCTTCAGGAATAAGGAAGAGGGGAAAGAAAAAAAAAAAAAAGGAATAAGGAAGGAAAGCCTTTCTAGGGATGGTTGTATGTTCTGCCACTCACCCATCTTATTACAATGAAACTTAAAACCCTGCTGGGGGCAATGGTGCCAGCCTTCTGACCTTCCAGATGAGATACCCTTATATGTAACAAGGGAGCAAATCATTGAAAAGAAAATACAAAAATACCGGCAAGTGCAAAGTTACCATAGCTTCTTCCCTGCGCTTCCCTCCCGAATTCACATCCCAAGAGTCCTCTGAAATCTTTTCCCCCTTGCCCTACCTCTCTCCCACCCCTAACCCAGGACCAAGCCTGGAGACTTCGTGCCCGGCTCTCCCGTCATCCGCTCCGCCCCCCACGCCTGCAACCGGGGCCCTACCCACCCCCCCTTACCCGGGGGCGCCCCCTGCCGCCCACCCGCAGCCTCTGTCCCAGAAGATCAGCCCTAGGTGCTCCCTCCCGCCCCCGCCCTCTGGACTGACACCTGGACTCGAAGGCCCCCTCTCACTGTCCGCACCCGAGCCAGGCGCGCGCCCTCCGAGTGCCCGAGCGCGCCGGCGGGGTCACCCTCGCAGCCTGGGCACCTGCCTGGAGCGCCGCTGCTCGGCGCCCGTTCTCTCCGCGGAAACCGCTCCTCTCCCAGGAGCGACCCTCCTCCCCCGCGTGTCGGTACAAGCCAGCCGCGTGGGGTGCGCCGCGGGGCAGGGACCCCCGGGTCTGCAGGGAGAGACGGACCTGCGAAGGTGGCTCAGGCGGCGGTAGGGGCCGTAGACACGTCCCTTTAGCGATAATGGGCCCCCTGTGGCCCTCTTAGCGCAGTGGGCAGCGCGTCAGTCTCATAATCTGAAGGTCCTGAGTTCGAGCCTCAGAGAGGGCACGAGGGTTTTGCCGCGCTCCAATGCACGGGGTGCAGAAAAACTTGCTGCGACCGTGCATTGAAGACCCCGGACACCGAGACGCCGCGGACGGAGGAGCGGAGACCCCAGCTGCCCGGGACCTCACTCAGCGGGAACGCAAGCCAAGGGCCACGGCCCCCTCCCAAGAATAAAAAGCCGTAAGTGAGAAAACTCGCCGTGCTGTCGCGACAGCGGGGAGAGGGACAGAGCGTGGCCGAGTGGTGCGCCTGCTTTTGCAGCACTTGCGAAACCGCGTCTCCTGGACCCCTCGCTTTGCCCCAACTTGACTCGGAGCAGAACCAGGTCTCTACGTTCGTTTCCGGCTGTCTCCGGAGACTGTGTCCTCGCTCTATCCCAGACCCCGCTTTCAAGAGCCCGCCCAGGTGTGGTGGGGGAGGACCTGGGCGCTCAGGGCCGGGGCGCCCCCCACGTGGCCCAGGACAGCAAGGTGGGGCGCGACCCTGGCGGCCCGGGCGAGGCCACCGCTCTACCCACAGCTCCAGCTGACCCCTGCAAGTTTTGATTATTCGGTTTACAATAGCTTCCAATTACTTTGTGATTTAGTCTTTTATTAATTATTTAGAAGGGTATTTCTTATTTTCCAAAATAGGGAAATTTCTAGTTTTTATCATTCATTTCAATCTTAATTGGTCGCACTGTGGTCATAGCGATGTGGTTTGAAGTGGGGTTCCCGAGCAAAGAGTCAAGAAAGAATCCTTGAGAGGTTTTTGGTGCAAAAAGGGTGGCTTTGTTACAGACCCAGGGCAGGACCTTGGGCAGGAGCAGAGCTGGGATTGTTGAGGGGCAAGTGACAATCCGCTTTGGAGCTGCTGGTGGTCAAGACAAAGGAAGTTTCCGAAAGGATTTTCGTATGTTAAAGATTTAGAGGCTCCTGGAGGCCTAGGTAGGGATCGTCTAGCCAAGGTGGTTTTTCCCTTTAGCAAAGCATTAACAGTAAAACCCTCAGGAATTTCGGGAGGAATGTCATACTAGGCTTGCCTCAAGTATTTGTCAATGGGCTGAAAGTTAGAAGAAAATTTATCTCATTTATTTTGCCTTTGTTCTTCACATCAATAAAATATATATATTATATAGTTTTTATATATGTATATTTTTTACTTATTTTTAATTTTTAAAAAAGATTTTATTTATTTATTTGACAGAGACAGAGATCACAAGTAGACAGAGGAAGGAAAGCAGGCCCCCTGCCAAGCAGAGAGCCCGATGTGGGGTTTGATCCCAGGACCCTGAGATCATTACCTGAGCCAAAGGCAGAGGCTTTAACCCACTGAACCACCCAGGCACCCCCTATTTTTAATTTTTAAACTAAGCTCTACACCAGTGAGGGGCTTGAACTCAAGGCCCTGAGATCAAGAATCCCGTAACTCTACCAACTGAGCCAGCCAGGCACCCTGATCATAGAATATACTCTATAAGAATTAAATCCACTGAAATTTATAGCTCAGTGTATGATCGCATTTTGTAAATGCTTTTTGTGTATGTGGGAAAAAGTATGTATTTTGTATTGGCCATAGGCAATGAACTACATTTTCTACTCATGTTCATCTCCTATATTCTTTTTTTTTTTTTAAATCTGTGGTTTTTTTCGGTCTGTTTGATATATTGCTTATTGATAGATTTGTCTGTTTTGTCAATTTGTATATATTTTGAGCCCATATTAATGCATGAAGCATAGAATTCTCCTGTCTTCCTGCTGAAATGAACCTGAATTGAACACTTACAAAGCGTTTCCTTTACTGCCAATATTGCTTTTCATATTAAACGTGTGGTCTAATAGTAATATCAGCTTGCTTTGATTTAGTGTGTAGAAGCATCTTTTTCTGAGTTTCATACTTTATCCTTGTTTTAATGTTTCTTTTAAGGGCACCTGGGTGGCTCAGTCAGTTAAGCATCTCCCTTTAGATCAGGTCATGATCCCAGGGTCCTGGGATCCAGTCCTGCATTGGGCTCCCTGCTCAGTGGGGACCCTGCTGCTCCCCCTGCTTCTGCTCTGACAAAATCTTTAAATATATATGTCTCTCTTAAATATACATCTCTTTAAATATACATATATATCTTTCTTAAACACATATTTGAGATATTTTTAACACAGTCATACAACCGCTACAGATTAGTAGGAATATTTACTCTGTTTGCATTTAATAAAATTACTGGTATGTTTGGATTTAAATCTACCATTTGAATAAGGTTTCCCTTTTTGTTCTGCCTGTTTTATTTTAATTCTAGTTATTTAACTGGTACCTGGGTGGCTCAGTCTGTTCAGTGTCTGCCTCTGGCTGAGGTCATGATCCCAGGGTCCTGGGATCAAGCCCCGAATTGGGCTCCCTGCTCAACGGGGAGCCTGCCTCTACCTCTGCCCCTCCCCCCTGCCCACTCACATGTGGACACACATGTGCTCCTGCTCACGCATGCACGCTCTCTAATAAATAAAATCTTTAAAAAAATTTTTTTAAAAATTCTAGTTAGTTAACATATATCCTCTCTTCTTTTGGAATGCTTTATTATTATATTTATATTCACAGATTAATATCA
The DNA here is from genome assembly GCF_009829155.1 of Mustela erminea. NCBI lineage: Eukaryota > Metazoa > Chordata > Mammalia > Carnivora > Mustelidae > Mustela > Mustela erminea. The sequence continues at coordinate 47,386,649 of NC_045632.1, read as the reverse complement.
AATTATACATATTAAGATCATACTGATTATAAATACTAATATTAATGTTATTCTTATGTTCTATTATGCCAACATTTTCCCTCTATTTTGAAACTGTACCCTTGTTTAATATTCTTTTAGTAATTAACCTAGAAGTCCCAATGCCACTACTTGACTTACGAAGATTACTATTAACTGGGACTTTTACCTTTTTTTTTTTTAAGGTCATCTTGGGCACCTGGGTGGCTCAGTGGTTAAGCATCTGCCTTAGGCTCAGGTCATAATCCCAGGGTCCTGGGATGGAGCCCCGCTTCCTGCTGAACAGGGAGCCTGCTTCTTCCTCTTCCACTGCCCCAGCTTCCTCTTTCACTGTCTCTCTGCCGAATAAAATCAAAAAAGAAAAAAATACATATTTTTGCCCAACATGGGGCTCGAACTCACAACCCTAAGAGATCAATAGTGGTGTGCTCTACTGACTGAGCCAGCCAAGCACTCCAGACTTTTACTTTCCCGGAAAAAAATTTAGAACTCTTTTATCATTCTAGTTATTGCCTCCGCCCTTACATGGTTTTCTTCTTCTTCCTGTTCTCTCGGACACACGCGTGAGAGTGGGATTGTTGGGTCACGTGGTAACTAGGGTGAGCGCTTTGAGCTACCGAACTGTTTTTCAAAGCAGCTGCACCATTTACGGTTCCATGTTCTCCATATCCTTACCAACACCTGCTGTTGTCTCTTATTCTAGCCTTCCTAGAGGGTGGACTTGATTGGCATTTTCCCAGTGATGGTGAGCAGCCTTCCCCGTGCTTACTGGCCATCTGTGTGTCTTCTTTGGAGAAAAGCCTATTCAAATCCTTTGCCCTGTGTACAATTGGCTTGTCTTTTTATTGTTGAGTTATAAGAATTCCTTGTGTATTTTGGATAGAAGTCCCTGACCAGAAATAGGATTTGCAAATATCCTCTCCCCTTCTGTGGCCTGTCGGTCCCCTGTCCTGATGGTCTCATCCAGGTGCTCAGTTTTCATTTTGTCTAACGTCATTTTTGAAGAAAGAAACACTGCAGATGGAGTCAAAGCTCCCTTTTTCTCACTTTACGACCCAGTTTCTCTCCCTCCCTCCCCAGAGATCACCACTATTCTGAACTTGATCTTTGTAATTCCCTAGTTGTTGATTTAATTGTGTAAAAGGCACGTAACAGATCTTACACCATCTCCACCACCTGGAGGTGTACAGGTCAGCAGCATTGAGCACGCCCAAGCTGCTGTGTCACTGGGGCCACCCTCCATCTCCAGAATCCTTGTCACCTTGCAGAAGTGAAACTCTGTCCCCATCAAACACTCACCTTCCATTTCTCTCTCTCCCTCAGCCCCCTGCAACCACCCTTCTGCTGCCTGTCTCTGTGAGTCATCGGAGGACCTCACAGGAGTAGAATCACAGTATTTGTCCTTCTGTGACATTCCACTTCCCACAAGGCCTTCAGGGTTCACCCGTGTTGCAGCAGAGGTCAGAATTTCCTTCCTTTTAAGGGCTGAACCCGACATTCCCTTGTGTGTGTATTACCGATAGATCAGGTTTTCCTTGTCCATTCATCTTCAGTGGACACTTGTAGTTTTGTGTCTGGCGCAGTGGATGCTTCCACCTCACGGCCCTGCAGTCCCCAAGAACCTCCACCTCCTTGCCTTGAGCTGGTAGAAGGGACCCAGAACCTGGGGGTGGATTGCCCCCGACGCCTTTAGCCTTGATCCAGGAATGAGAGACTCATTCCTTACTCAAGATCCGTCGGCAAGACCTAGGTACCTGACTGTACCTCGGTCAAAGGATGGCACATTTGGTCCCTGGCTTTGCATCTCCTGCCAGTGACAACTCTGAGCTACAAACTTGAGCTGTCTCAGCCGTGCCAACCCTAAGCAAAGAGGAGGCAGAATGGGCAAGGATAAGGAAGCAGGCCTCTATGGCTTGATTTCAGGAGCTGGGCTTTATCTACCTGCAGAGGCCCAGACAAAAATATTACAGAATGCCAGAACAAAAATCAAGACTTCCAAAGACTCAGATAAAGCCACACATCTTCACACAGTGGCTAAAAGCAGAGACGGGGAGACAGAGAGAGAGAGAGGGAGAGTGCGAGCCCTTCCTTGGGATATGGTTAGACCAACTCATGGAGTATTAACCTGGGTCAGGAATGGAGGGTTGATGGGGTGCTGACTCCGTGACACAGCCTGAAGGTTTGCACAGGTGCATGCCTTTCTTCTTGAGCTTTCTGAAGTTTCCAAGACATCTCTGACCCGCCAAAAAAAGTTGCAAGCCAAACTAAGTCTGCTGTAAAATTCCTTCCCCACCTTGGAAGTTGCTGAGTGGGGTCTAAGAAATCCATCACAAGGGTTTGCTCTTTGAAAAAACTGACCACGTTATCATGCCATTTTGGTTTTTGCTTTTCTATTTTGTTAGTTACGAAGGCAAGTTTCCCCACCCAAACCCAGAAATCAGCAGTAAGAATAGTAACAAAGGAAAAACCCCCTACATCGTATCATAAAAACCTGTGAGCACAGGCAAGGTGTGTCTGGGACAGAGGGAGCAGACGGAGGCCCAACCACCAAGGGTCACGTGAAGGTATCAGGCCATGGAGGCTGCCATGCCCTCGGCCTTCTGGCCTCCTCTGGGTCTTCGCCAGCAGGAACACAGCACGCAGACTTCAGTACAAGAGCTGGTAAACCGTGGCACTGTTCTTGGAGCCCGTGACCAGATACTGGTTGTCAGCAGACACATCACAACACAGGACATCTGTCGGCTCCTCTACCTACCCGGAAGGAGGCCAGAAGATCGATTACAGGCAGGGGCCAGGCGTGGGCCACACTTGGGGGCAGTTTCAAGGTGAAGGACAGACCTGAGGTTCAGTCTGGAGACAACGGGGCAGGTCTCGGGGCTCACGGTGGAGCCCATGAGGTCACAGAACCTGGAGTCCCCATTCCCTTGGATCTAGTAAAGGGCCCCATATACTACCCCAGGGATAGTTTCTGTCACTGTCCTCGGGACCCGACCCACTGGGATCTGGGCCTGTGAGCTCTGAGAGCCTGGGTTTGCAGAGCCCCATGAGCTCTGAGAGCCTGGGTTTGCAGAACCCTCCTCTCGATACCTGAAACAACCTTTGTAGAGAAGGTGCGGCTATGCAGTGGATCGACTCGTCGATCGCGGTCACAAAGTAGCTCCCTGGCGAAGGAAAGGCAGGTGGAGAAGCCAGAGACCAAGCTTGCATTCCGGGCCCAGGTCCCTCCCCAAGGTGACTGAGCAGAGAGAAGCTCTTCCTCTGGCCCACTGTGCCCATCTAGAAAAACCAGAGACAAGAGCCAAACCATTCCCTCATCTGGCCCTTCCCTCCAGCCCCACACGGGACGGGGCTCAGTATCACTGCACAAAAGGACAATTTCATGGGGCTTCATGCCTTTTCTGCCGGCCCTGGTCTCCAGGCTGCTGTTCTGTGTAGGAAGGCACCGTTACAGGGAGAGTCGGAGAGCAGACGGATGGGGACAGAAGACAGGTAGGAGGCCAGGAGATGGGGGGAGAGGCAGCAGTGGAGAAGCAGGTGCAGAGGTGACAGCAGCAGGGAACCGGACACCTGGGTCTCCACTCCGCCCGGCTTGGGGCTGGGGAGGGAAGAACAGAGCCTGAAACAAGGCTGGACCCAGACTCTGCAGAAGACCAGACATCCTTGGCGGTTAGGGACAGGACCCCTAGAGGGGTCACCTGGCTTCCACTCACCACAGGAGGCAAACTTGAGGTTGTGGTGGTTGACGTATTTATGCAAGACTGCCTTAAACTTCTCCGGCCGGTGTGTGTGGAGAATTATGATGTCGCTTGTTCTCAGGCCTACCAGCACCCACTCCTCAGTGGGCTCGTGGGTAATGCTGAGGATCTGTTTGGAAGGAGGACCGGAGTCAGCGGTCCAAGCCGTCTACACGGTCATTCACACCCCGCCTCCCTGTGGAACTCAGGCCCCCACTCCCGGCCACGGGGACCACCCTCAGCCCACTGGGGGCTGCCACACACCTCATGCCGTAACTCGTGCTCCTGCAACCTCTGGTAGCTCCTCAGGTCCCAGGAATAGAGTCTGGTGTCTTCACCTCCTGTCCAGAACTTATTGCCTGCGATGTCCACGCAGCGGGACCCATATTCAGGGACCTCGTGCTTCCTGGCAGGAGAAGATCTCCGAGGTTCACGCACTGTCTCAACACCAGGACATTTCGGGCCCAGGAAGCCCCCACATCTAGTCTCCACACAGACTCACCGAGTCCTACTGCACAGAGGGGCGAGGGAGGTCCAGAAAGGGACACGGGCCTTCCCAAAGACCTCACCGCCCTGCCCTCCCCGGGGGCGTACCTGATCAAGATTTGGTTCTGCAAATCCCAAATCTCGACAAATCCTTTGAAACACGCCAAGCAGATCTGGGCATTGGAGGAGAGCGCCAGGGAATAGCACAGGGGGCCCGTGGAGGCCAGCTGGGCCCTGACGCGCGGTGTGGGCGCCAGATCCCACAGGGTCAGGCTCCGGGACAGACCCCCGGTGATGAGGCACTGCTCGTCCGGGAACAGCTTGCAGGCCAGGACACAGTTCTGGCGGTCCTGCAGGAACAGTCCCTGCCCTCACTTAACCTCCTCCAGGGCCAGGCTCCGCGTCACACGACGGAGGTCACGTCTAGGTTCCCCCAGCCCTTCCCGAACACCCCTCACCTGCAAGTCCAGCTGGGCCTGTGGGGCCTTGCTGAGGGCATGCAGGGCGCTCTCGTCCCAGACCTTAATGTAGCCATGGCCACACGTGTACACGTGGTGAGTCGAGCTGCTGATGGCCACGGCGTAGACTTTCTTCCCGTGGCGGAGCCTGCCAACCTTCCAGCACCGCCGGGGGACCCTCTGCCTGACCACCGCTTCATTGGGAACAGGCGGCTGGGCAGAGGAGAACGCGGGTACCCATCAGAGGGCACAGTCCTGGCCTTCCATCGCCCATGGGCGACCACCTGCCCGGTCCTCTGACTGAATTCCTCAGTGTTCACCCGAGGTTCTGAGACAGCTCCGGCACCAGCGTTGACAGCAGGGTCCGGCTCAGACACCCCCCCACCGCCCCTGACACAGCTCTAGAAGAGGAGACACTGTGAGCCAAAGGCCCCACACAGTGGCAGTGAGAGCCTGGCAGCCAAGTTCAAAGGCAGCGGGGAGCTGCAGGACAGCCACCGCTATGGGAGAGAATCCAGGCGCGCCACATGCCCTCCCCTTCCCTTACTAGCTTCTCTTTTGGGGAGGAGTGGGGAAGGCAAAGATCCCAAGCGTAGAGAAAATAAGACACTTACAATTGTCCTGAGGAACGACCAGACTTCTTCCCTGGGCGGAGGTGAGGGGCAAGGCTGGCCTGCAGGGAAATATCCAGGCCCACCGGCTCACGGAGAGGGCGGCCCACAGCAACGGGACCGCGGGACCCAAGGAGAAGCCTGCTTCCCCGACACCAGGCCTCACGCCTCGTCCCCCATCTGAGGCCCGGCCTGGGGCTGCCACCTTCCCTGCCCACGCGTCCAAGCTGGGACTTACCAAACTTGGGTCCTGGCAGGAAGCTATGACACGTGGACGAAGGGTAGGGGGACACAGTGTGATCTGGAGAGCTCGGTGCCAGGATCTCCTCTCCCCAGGACAGCTCCCGCTCCCTCCCCCAGTCTGGTTCAAGCAACACCTACCTGGGGGCCAGCTCTGCGGCTGCTTCTGGCTCTGCCTGGGGGAGACAACTGGTGTGGAGCTCAGATCTGCCCAGAGTCTGGAGGACCCACTGCTGTGGGATCCCGGCGCTCATCTCCTGATAAAGCAGGCCACGCTGTGTCAGGAAACCGGGGGCCTGCGGGGGCGTTCCATACACCCCCTCTGGTTGGGACTGTGCTTGGTGGGACTGGGAGGAAATGTCAGAGCTTTTGGGCACGTTGCTCGTCTCCTCTGGCTCATCATAAATACGGAGTATACGAAACAACGCCTCATCCTTCTCTCTACTCATGCTCTCAGATCAGTGCAGTCCCCTAGTCACCCAGTTCTAGGGCTGTTCCAACAGCGTCCGGGCAGCCAATTCGTCCTGAGTTCCTGCAGCAAGAGAACAGACGCAGATACAGGCATAGGCCCTGCTGGGGATCTGTTTGCAAGGGTCCGAGAACACTGTGTTGCCAAAAGGATGGCAAAGACTGGCTGTGGACCAGTGTTTTATCCTACATGTTGGCAGGGATGGTGTTAAGGGCGAAAGTGCACACAGACATTTGGAGAGGTTAGTAGCAGGTGTTTGTTTTTCCTTCCAGACCCACAGAGGACATTTCTAGTCCTACGAAATCCAAGTCACCCTTTAGTCTGGCACCATACCTCTCCACGGAGGACTCATGCCCAGTGTGAACATGGGGCAACTCTGCTCGTGTCACGGGCTCCTTCCCTGCCTTGAGGGGGCAGCGTGGAAGAACCGAGAGGCGTGCAGCAAACACGAGGTTCAGTTTGGATGGAGCTAGGCACCCCCATGACCGAGGGGCTGGCTGGTGGGGCTATTCGTCTCTCCTACCCTACGGGGTAATTCTGAGGAATGAATGGATCACGCAGGTAGAATACACAGAATTCTGTACGGTAGCGGCAGCCCTGTCACCGGCAGCGAGTGCATTCATCTGTGGACTGTGCCGGGGACCAGAGCTTTGAGGACGTTAAGGCAGACCACGTGCCTTCTCCTCCAGGCCTCCCAATGGGGAGCCCCAGAAAGGGCCTGGGGAGCCCCAGTGCTCCACAGTGGAGCACAGCTGCTCAGGGACAAAACGAAAGGATCTTCCCCAGGGAACCAATGCTGGCCGACCAAGCTTGGTCCTTGCTCATAGACCCCCACGCTCCCCACATGCACCGGCAGTCACCCCAGAGTCACCCCAGGGATGATGTCAGGCAGCTGTATCGCCACTACTCTGGACGCTACTGGACGCCTCGAGCTCTCTCGCTCTGCATCTGGCCTTGAACTAAACACTTGACACAGGTGATCCCACAGCATCCTCCCCACATTTTACATATTTTAAAAACTGAAGCTCAGGTGAACAAATAACTAGAAAACACAAGGAAAAGGTTCAAATCCCCCTCCTCCTCCCTGCCCACCCTGCCCAGGTCTGGCTCTCAACAGTGTCTTTCCTGCCTCCCCACCAGAAGGAAGAAAAAACAGCCGCTTCTTCAGCCATTTGATTCTTCCCTCTAGGACAAAAAAAAAACCCAAAACAAAAACGGTACAAAGGCCATTGCCCTCTGACCTAACACTGAAGTCCAGGCAACAGGAGGCTCTAGCCGCAGCGCCAGCCGGGACAGCAGGTGACTGACTGGACAGACCCCCGTCCACCGGAGGGGACTGGTGACAAACCCCGCGGCCATGGGGCGGGGACCGGTGAAACGTCACAGGACCTGCATCGCCTGGAATACAAAGCCGCTGGGAAAAGAAAAGGACACAACCTGGAGGACCAGGACAATTCCCAGGTGGGTCAGTGCGGGGAGAGGCGGATCCAAGGTTCAGAACAAAGTGCCTAACACGCAGCTTTAGAGAGGAGGGTGGCCATTAGAACCTGTCTTTGCATATGTTTGTGTGCACCTAAGAACCTAGGAGGAGGAGTTGCCTTTGGGAATGCAAATTGCCACGAGGGCAAAAAGAGCAGGAGGAAGATGGGTCTCTGCCCAGCTTGGGCTCGTTTCTGCACAGGTGTGGCTCTTTGAACCTAAATTTAAAATTGCTAGACCCGGAGTCTTTTTCTCGACTGAATCCTGCTTTCTCATCTTCCCCCAAAGGACAATTTGGGGTCCTCATGATGCCTACCTACGTACTTGTTTAAAAATTTTAACAAATGCACCCTGACACGCATCAGGCTCCTCAAAGTGGGCCAATTCGCAGAGCAACACCACCCCCCCCCACCGCCCCCACCGGCCAATGTGGTGAGGCGAGGCGGGAAGAGACTAGCAAGCGGCCCTCAGGTGAAGCTTAAAGGCAGTGAGGCCAGTTAGCCAGGATCTCACATATGAAGAGGACTTCACCCTAAGAGTAAGACAAGGCTTTCTAGAAAGAGCAGAGGGAAGAATCAACATCACTGAAACCCCCTCTGCTCTCACCCCAGAGCTGGAAATGCAGGGACCCCTCCCCTTACCCACAACTGTTGTGCAAGCTTCAGTACAAAATGTTAGTTGCGGGGGGGGGGTGTTGGAGGGGAACGGGTCCCTCCTGCTGGCAAGTCAGGCCCTCACCAATCTCCCCACTGGCAGGAAACTCACCCCTGAAGGTAGAAGGTCAAAGCCGAGAAGGGAAGGCCGCAGAACTGAACTGGCGCTGGGACCCTCCCTCCCACGCCCAGGTACAGCCTTCTCCCCTGCAGGGCTGCTATTTTTAAACCTTAGCTTAATTGATAATCAAGCCCTGGGTCAGAACCTGGGGCAGGTGTCTTCCGGGGCGTGGCCACCACTGACGTCTTCCTATTAGCCCCCGTGGCCTTGGGAGAGGGATGGCGTGGGGGTCCGCCGAGGAAAGTCAAGGGCTGGAGGCAAGATGGAGAGAGAAAGTTTTGAGGGTTGGGTCTTAGGCTCGGGCTCGGGCTCGGGCCGGCCCCAAGAGCCAGTGTGTGCGGAGAGACGGAGAGCTGCTTGAGCTGTCCCCAGGAGGGGGTGCAGATTCTCATCACCAGGTGTACCCCATTAGGGTGAAGCCTGGCTTGGGCTGAGGCTACTATGGGCTGCGGAGGGAGGGGAGGGGGCCACCTCTGCCGCCCTGAATGCGCCCGGCTCTGGGACGCTTTGTCTTTCACCAGTGTCTCTGAAAGGGAAGACCAGGGAGGACTCTCTCCTCAGCGGCTGTCTTACCAGGCCAGGACGGTCTCCAATTTGAGCACCCCAATCCCCTGGATTGCAGGACCCACCCCAGAGACCCTGATTCTGTTGGCGTGGTTGGGGACCCAAACTGTTTCCAAAAAGGTGCCCCATTGGAGAACCCCGGCCAGCCCCTCTGCCTGGTGGTCCCCTTCCGCAGGAGTGAGCGGGAGGTCCCCCACGAACCCCCTACCTCCGGCCCACCCCTCCCCCTGAACACAGACTCTCTTTCACTCCGATTCCGTTCTTCCTTCTTTCGAAGCAGAATTCCTGAAATCGCTGCTGTGTGCAGAGAAATCTTTTACTACCTCTCATCTCTTCTCTCCAAAGCTCTCCGTCTCTCCCTCATTCCCCATCATTTATGCAACTTTTTTTTTTTTAAGATTTTTTTCTTTATTTATCTGACAGAGATCACAAGTTGGCAGAGAGGCAGGCAGAGAGAGAGGAAAAAGCAGGCTCCCTGCAGCGCAGAGAGCCCGATGTGGGGCTCGATCCCAGGACCCTGGGATCATGACCTGAGCCGAAGGCAGAGGCTTAACCCACTGAGCCACCCAGGTGCCCCTCATTTATGCAACTTTTATGGTTGCTTGTGGCCTTCCCGATAATGCCTGGCATTATCCTCGGTCCGGTATTTAAGATCTGTCCCCTGCCAAGCCCAGCCTGTTCTCACTTTTCCCCTGATTGTACCTTAACCCGACCCCCCAAAGAACTTGACTGTACCTCTCCACCCTCACACTTCTCGCATGCTGTTCCCTCAGCCGGGAATGTTGTTCTTTGTCCACTCACATATCACATTTACACTCCCCTGTACTCTGAACAAGTTACCAGAGACCAGCCCAACACCTGCCCCAAGTCCTTGGGGAGCTCCCATGTGTGAGGGAGGGACAGAGGGCTATTGATAGAATTCCCCAGCTGACCGATGATCCATTTTTGGCGAATTAGTCCCTTTTTTTGATTCTTACAGGAAACACAACAGTGAGGCAGGGATTTTATCCCCAGTTTGGAAATACAAGAATTAATTCGGGGGCTCGGAACCTCGTGGACAGGATCTCACTGAACAGGTGAGAAGAGCTAGGGTCCAAAGCCAGGCCTACGTGATTTTTAAAAATATGTTTGTGAGGGAGCTGTATTGAATCATAGGGGTTCTTTCTCTGCTCTGTCTATGAATCCTTTGGCAGAACATATACCCCGGCTGTGTCTCCAGCCAGTCTTGGACTGGCCTTTGAGCTCTCCTAATGGTGTCTGTTGATGAACAGAAGTTCTTAATTTTAATTCAGTCCAGCTTATCTAGTCTTTTAAGGTTAGCCGTTTTTCTTTTCTTTTCTTTTTTTTTTTTTTTTTTTTGAGTCTTATTTAAGACATATTTCCTAAATTCGTTAAGTGTCTGCCTTCAGCTCAGGTCATGATCCCAGAGTCTTGGGATCGAGCCCTACACTGGGCTCCCAGCTCAGCAGGAAGCCTGCTTCTCCCTCTCCCACTCCCCCTGCTTGTGTTCCCTCTCTCGCTGTATCTCTGTCAAAGAAATAAATAATTTTTTAAAAATCTTGAAAAAAAAAAAAAAAAGATGCCCAACATTAGGACTCACCCGGGAAATAGAAATCAAATCCAATCCATAACAAGATTCCACTTCACACCCACTAGGATAGATAGAACAACAACACAAATTACAGCAAGTAATAAATGTTGATGAGGATGTGGAGAAACTGGAATGCCTGGGCACTCTTGGTGGGAACGTAAACTGGTGCAGCCCCTGTAGAAACAAGTTTGGCAGTCCCTCAAAAAGTTAAACACAGAATTACCACACAAACTAGCCATTCCACTCCTAGGTATATACCCGAGAGAACTGAAAACAGAAGCTAACAACCCAAGTGCCCATCAACAGATGGATGGAGAAATGAAATGTGCTATATCCACACAATGACTTATTAGTTGCCAATAAGAAGGAAGTGCCGATTCATGCTACATGTGGGGGAACCTTGATAACATTACACTAAGTGAAAAAAGCCAGACACGAAAGCCACATATTGTCTGATTCCGTTCACATGAAATACCCAGAATAGGCAAATCCATAGAGACAGAGAGCAGACAAGTGCTTGCCAGGCGCTGGGGATGGAAGACTGCTTTTTTTTTTTTTTTTTTTTAAAGATTTTATTTATTTTATTTATTTGTCAGAGAGAGAGAGAGAATGAGAGTGAACACAGGCAGACAGAGTGGCAGGCAGGGTCAGAGGGAGAAGCAGGCTCCCTGCCAAGCAAGGAGCCCGATGTGGGACTCGATCCCAGGACGCTGGGATCATGACCTGAGCTGAAGGCAGCTGCTCAACCAACTGAGCCACCCAGGCGTCCCAGGAAGACTGCTTTTTTAATAGAGAATTCCTTTCGGGTTGATGGAAAATATCTGAAACTAGGTGGTGGTGATGGGTATGCAACACTGTGAATGTACCTAATTCTACTGAATTAGACACTCTGAGATAGTTAAAATGGTCAGTTTTATGTCATGTGTATTTAACCACCATAAAGAAAAACTGTCGTTCTGTCATGAGTTAGAGATCTTGCGAGTTCCCACAGCATTTTTTTTTCTTCCTTCATCTAGCAAACACCAGGCAGTTTAGCTGGTGGTTTTCTTAATCTTTGCTCCCCAAGGAGAAGAGCCAGCCAGTTGCAGGTGCCCCTGTCCCCAGACACCCTGGCCAGCTATAGTGTAATGGCAGCTTGGGGGCGGGGACGGTGCGCAGCAGCACCGGAGGCGGGCCGGGGGAGGGGGCAAACACGGAGGTCAGAGAACTTGAGTCACCAGAGCGGGATCTCCAACGTCAGCCTCCGGATCTTTATTTGGGGGTGGAGCGCCCTCTGGTGGGCAACTGGAATGCAACCAAATTCTAAGATGATAGCGCTCCTAGGCCAGTGCGCTTGATGGCTGTGCTTGTCTGATGGCTCCCAAGCCCGGGAATTTATTTCTCTTTCAGCATGAGAGCCTCCCTGAGAATTCACCTGGACACCCATTGTTTATGAAGACATGTAAACCATATAAACACAGGCATGAAACACGTCTTCCCTTACTGACTCACATTATCCGCTCAACTGAAATGATTCGACCAGCAAGGTCTGGCCTAGCCAGATGAGCTGCCCCCACTCCTACCCCCCAGTGACTTCGTGGTCCACAGGATAAGGTGGTGAAACAGCAACTTCAGGTCGAGGGCTCAGAGAACTGGTGGAGGACCCAGCGCGGGACACCCAGTGCTGGTGAAGGAGACCAGGGAGGCCAGCAGGCGGGTGTGGAGCTCGGCTGAGTGAGCTCAGATTCAAGGCAGGGAGAGCCCTCTGGGCAGAAGGGACAGGGCAAAGCATGACTAGGTCTCTGCTGCCTGTACTAACTCTCTTCCCCCACTGCCATGGGGAGGCCAACTCACCATTCTTTTCTATGTGTCCTTCACCGGGGAGCCCAGCTGGGGACCCCATCTCCCTCATCTGTTGTTCTTCCCAGCCACCTCACATCCGTGGCCCTGCGTGGGACTCTTGGATTCTGTGGAACATGTTCCAATTTCCGTCCTGTATCCTCTCTTACCTTCCAAGGCATCATCCTTAAGCAAAACCCCTGCCCTTGACTCTGGGACCCACTGGCAACTGCCCCCCACCCCACCCCGGGGTCTTCCATACAGGCTCTACTTAAGAGTATACAATATGCGCCTCTAAGATTTCCCTGTGGGGTGGGGAGCGGGGAAGAGGGGATGGGTCGAGAGGGATCTACTTCTTTAGAAGTTTGCAATACGCTGGCCTAAGCGTTCTAAGGGTCCTGCGGACCCCGCCCTGCCTGGCGTCTAAGGTCAGGTCCACCCCACCCCCGCCGGATCTCCAGAAGAGCTGCCACCAAGAGCTCAGGCTCGGCTGCCCCAGGTCTCTGCTCCAGGGATCACGGCAGGGAGGAGCCGCCCGCGGCCGGCAGGCTCACGGTGGCGGCTCTGCGGAGACCGGGCTGGGCGTCACGAGCCCTGCAGGGAGAGAACCGGCCACCGGGGACAGCAGGGGCCCGAGGCTGGCGGCCACTGGCTGCTAATGGCTTCTCATGCCCAAGTGCAGGTCACAGGGCCCTGGACGCGCGCGGCCCGGCCTGCTGTCACACAGAGGCCAAAATAGTGCCAGGGCGGCCAGGCGCCGCCGTGCGGGCGGGGGAGTGAGGCGGCCGCAGAAAGCCGTCGCCTGGCTCCCTACCCACGCGCGGTGGCCCGGGGCGGCTGGGATCCGGAGCCTCCAGTCCCTACCCTGGGAACACGTGGGCCAAGGGCTCGCAGGCCAAAGGAGGGTGGCCGACACGCGGAACGGGTGGCCCAACTGCCCCTTACCGTAGCTGGCTGGGCGAAGCGGGCGGAGCAGCGCGGGGGGGGGTTCCCGGAGGCTGGGCTTCGGCTGAGCGCAGGTGGGACTTCGGTGGCCGGCAAGGGTGCGTCACACTGCAGGATCCCAGAGCCACCCAGGGCTGGCAAGCCGTGGCAGGGAGAGCTGGAGTGGAAGAGAGGCTCGGGCCGCTGGCAGTCCGAGGACAGGCGGAGGAGCCAGGGCCCCACAGAGTGGGCTCAAACCCAGGCTAGAGCCCGGGAGCCCTGGCACGACTTGGATTTGCTGGGGACCACGTGGTCTGCGCAGCGCCAGGGCCTGAGAGCCTCGGGAGGGGACTGCCGGGAGCTCCCCCCGCCCGTAGACCGTAGACGGGGACTACGAACTACGGACTACCGAGGTTGGCCTCATCTTCCGTTCCCCAGCATTGGTCAGACTTGGTATCCTCAGTTCCCTATCGAGACAGGATGACACATAGTGGGGTTATGATTGGGGATAGTTGGGACCTCAGCGGTAGAGGTCCAGAAGCCTCTTCTCACAACCCCCAGCCCCAGTGCCAGGAGGGGGTTACTAGCCCGGAAGTAGCTGTGCGGGGCCTCTTGTTCCCCCAGATGACACTGAAGACTTGTCCTGCTTTGGCCTTTCTCCCCAGGTTGTCCCCTGACCTGCTGGGCGACTGTAGACAGCCATTTTCCTCTGACCTGGATGTGGCAATTTGTCCTCCTGACCTGGACAGGGCAGGACCAGATGTCCTCTGAGGGCCCTTCCAGTGTGACAGGCCAGGCTGGAAGGGTGTGCTATAGGAGTAGAACACAGTGACTGGGACCAAGGGAGAAAGGGTTTATTTAATCCTGGCCTTTCCGGGGCCACAGCTCCAGTTCAGAAAAAGAGAAGCGCTTTTGTGAGGTGGCCGAGGTCTCCAGTGCCATGGCTCCTTTGTTCCTGATAAGGCTTCCACTGGACCCAGGCAGCCCTGGGCTGCAGTAAAGAGCACTGAGGATACAAGATGGCGGGACTACTGGGTGATGGAGCCACGTAACTTCATGAGGTTCTGCAGGTGTCTTTCTTCCTTCTCTTGTCCTTAGGCTCTGAGCAGAGGACCTGTCCTGGACAGTAACAAACCTACAGAGAGGAAGAAAACCCTCAAGGGCCATCTGGGTGGGAAGGGCCTTGAATTCTGGGACCAGCCCTTACCCATTGACAAGAGCTTGAGACCCAGAGAGAGACCATGGTCACATAGGACACTGGTAGCCGATTCCAGACAGTAGGTTCTATCCTTAGTGGTTCTTGACCCTCCTAGAATCCCCACCTTGGTCTTGCCATGGCAGAGAAACTGCTAGACCCTGCTGAGAGCCAGGACCAGGCCTAGTTGGTTATAAACCCAACTAGTGGCTGCTCATGGACCAGGATGGTTTGGGGAGTGCTGTGGCATTGTGGCCTGGGTAAAAGGACCTCATCAGCAGCTCATTTGCTGTGTGCCCAGAGGCAGTGCCATCCATCTTTGGGCCTGTTTCTAAGTAAATGAAGGACTTGGACCCATGGCCTGGGGCACTTTTGGGTCTTAGTGTATCATCCGGAACTGCCAGAGGAGCGGGGTCAGATAGTAGTGGGAAGAAAGCCATGCTCCTTCCTATGTTCTGGGGGGGCTCCAGGGTCTGGCCTCCACCCTTGCTCAGCTGCCAGGAGCCTGGGGGCAGAGCGATGGGAGTTACACACAATGGCATCCCCCCAACACTCTGCTGGGGTCCTATATCACATCATTTGCTTTCTAACAGGAATGGTTCCTTTGAAATATTCAAGATAGCATCCCTAGCCAACAGTGGTTGCTTGAGCTACAGAGCACGGAAGGGCAGGTGTCAGTGGCCTCTGGGGGTGGACTGTCTCTGCATACATAGGGGACATTGTAGCTACGTGTGTGTCTGTTGGAGGGTCTGTGAAAGAGAGGTCGGAGTGTATGACTGTGTGCATGTTTCATTTTCAATCCTTAGAGGACGGAGACTAAACATCTCTTTATTATTTTAATATTTTTTAAAACTGTCTGCTGATGTCCTTTTTCTGGGTTTTATTAGATTACTTTTCTCTTGATTATAAAATCTATCTTTACATATTAAAGATTTATAAATTGCACAAAGGTATTTCTACTTTTTGTGCTTTATCTTTTAACTTTATTTGGGGTTATCTAGAAAATAAATATTTAATTTTGAAAAACCAGCGTATTGCTATTTTCCCTTACGGTTGGTTTCTAGCTTTCATATGATGCTTAGGAAAGGTTTTCTCCCTTCCATGAACATAAAGAATTTACTCATCTTTTCTTTCTAAGGAAATCTTTATTGTTTATCCTCTTTACAAAAGGGATACATGCTTGGTGTCCAAAATGAAAGGGAAGTAAATTTAGGTAGAGGGAGGATCTTCATGAGTCTTCCTATCCAAGAACAAGGTTTCCCTCTCTCCCCATTTATTTTTCCTTTTGTGGCCCTCAGTGGAGATTTATTTCTCCATATAAATCCTGTGTAACACTTAAGTTTATTCCTAGGAGAGCCACTTTTCTTGATGATGTTGGGAATGGGATCTTTTCATATTTTCTAATTGGTTGTCGGTATAAGACAAGCTATATATTTTTGGTTGTTACTTTTTAACCAGTCATCATTCCTGATTTTAAAAGTAAGAGGGGAAAGATGTTTCCTTGGGAAGATGCCATATTCATTTCCCTCAAGGTTTTCCACCACAGTGAATGTGATGATACTTGATCCATTTCATTAACTTTGAAAGTTTTCCACATCATTCTCATTAGGATTTTCCTTCACTATGGACACTCTGATGCTGAGCAAGTTGGAAGCTAAACCTGAAGGCTTTCCCACACACGTTACACACGTAGGGTTTCTTCCAAGTATGGACAGTCTGATGTATAATACAGTCAGAACTATAGCTGAACCCTTTGCCACACTCCACACATCTGAACGGTTTCTCCCCAGTGTGGCTTCTCTGATGCCGAATTAAATGGGCATTAACGTGGAAGGCCTTTCCACACTCCTTACACTGAAAGGGCTTCTCTCCAGTATGGATCCTCTGATGTACAATATAGTCAGAACTACAGCTAAATGCTTTTTCACATTCCATACATTTGAAAGGTTTCTCCCCAGTGTGTATTCTCTGATGCCTCGTTAGTTTGGCATTGATACTGAAGGCTTTCCCACATTCCTTACACTGATAAGGCTTTTCTCCAGTATGGATTCGGTGATGATCGAGCAGGTTTCTTTTAGAAGTAAAGCATTTCCCACACTCGTTACACTCAAAGGGTTTCTCCCCAGTATGAATCCTCTGATGCTGCATTAGTTTTGCATTAACGCTGAAGGCCTTTCCACACTCCCTGCACTCATAGGGCTTTTCCCCAGTGTGGATTCTCAGATGCTGCCGCAGCTGGGAGTTACACCTGAAGGCTTTCCCACATTCGTTACACCCATAGGGTTTCTCACCTGTGTGAATTCTCTGGTGCTGGATTAACTTCCCTTTGACACTAAAGGCTTTTCCACATTCAGTACACTCATAGGGCTTCTCGCCTGTGTGGATTCTTTGATGCTGAATGAGTTTTGCATTATTACTGAAGGCTTTTGCACACTCCTTACACTGATAGGGCTTCTCCCCAGTGTGGACGCTCTGATGCTGCCGCAGCTGGGAGCTGCACCTGAAGCCTTTCCCACACTCATTACACTCGTAAGGTTTCTCTCCAGTGTGGATCCTCTGATGTTGAATTAATTTTGCATTCACGTTGAAAGCTTTTCCACAGTCTTTGCATTCATAGGGCTTCTCTCCAGTGTGGACCCTCTGGTGTGTGATATATGCAGAGCTACAGGTAAAGCCACTCCCACACTCTTTGCACCGATAGGGCTTCTCTCCTGTATGGATTCTCTGATGCCGACTTAGACTCCCATTCACGCTGAAGGCTTTCCCACATACCTTGCACTGATAGGGCTTCTCCCCGCTGTGGATTGTCTGATGTGTGATATAATGGGAACTGTAACTGAAGCTTTTCCCACACTCCACACATTTGAAGGGTTTCTCCCCACTATGAAGTCTCTGATGCCAAATTAATTTTGCATTAATGCTAAAGGCTTTGCCACACTCTTTACACCGATAGGGCTTCTCCCCAGTGTGGCCATCTTGATGCTCAGAGTTACACCTGAAGGTTTCCACTAATTCTTCACATTTAAAAGGTCTTTCCCCAGAATTGATTATTTCATGCTGAATAAGTTTTGTGTCAAAGCTGAAGGCTCTCTCCAATCCTATACATTCAGAAGGCTGCTCTCCAGAACTAACGGCGTGACACTGACCCAAGTTTGGACTCTGACTAAACAAACATTCCTTCACAGGGCTTGTGTCGTCTTTCGCTGTTCCGTCTATGACGTTATTTTCTTTCTTCATGCTTCCTACTAAATGGACTTCCTGCTGTTTCTTTAGAATACAGGCTTCTGAAAAGTCCATCCCCTGGGAAAAGTGCCTCTGAAGTTCAAATGATGTATTGTGTTTTTCTTCAAACACTTCCTTTGTCAAATTATCGTCAGTCTGGATATCAATATCTACTATTAAAAAAACCCAGAATACATAAAATATCATGTAAGAACCATGTGAGAGAAAAGAACTATGGTAAAAGGAATAAAGAATCTTAGTTAATCAAGGGTCTCTTGAAAATCACCAAACTAGGTCAAAGAATCTAAGGTTCATCCACAAGGTAGAGTAATATGTAGCTGGTTTATAAAAGGGGGGGGAGGGGAGGAAGGAAGAAACAAATCCATATGTGCTGATGTGAAAAGATGTCCAAGATACACTATTAAATGGCAAAACAAGCTGACAAATGGATGTAAGGCAGATTCCATTTGTATGAAGGAAAAATAAAATGGGCCGATATATACTTATATATTTGTATGGGCATGCCTAGAAAACTCCTGGAAGAATACACAAGAAACTGAGAAAATTAGTACAGGAAGTCTGGGAGACTTTGTTCTCCAGTGTGCTTTACACACTTCCTGTACAGGTTTGAACATTAACAATTTCAAAAGATTACCAACCTCTACACAAATAACCAGTAACATAAAGATTTTATCCATTCATTTGACAGAGAAAGCACATAAGCAGGGGGAGAGGCAGAGGGAGAGGGAGAAGCTGGCTTCCCACTGAGCAGAGAGCCTGACACGGGGCTCAATTCCAGGACCCCAAGATCATGACCTGAGCTGAAGGCAGGGAGACTGAGCCACCCAGGAGCTCCTGTTCCTAACATTCTTTTTGGAATCCCTACAGTCCCAATAGAGCTAGGGATGTCTTTGTTCCCAAACTTCTCTAAACTGACCTCAAAATGCTGCCTATTTTTCATCTCCCATCTCTCCTCAACACATGTCATAAGCCCCCTGCCCCCAGATTTCATTCTAATCACCCTCAAGAGACCCAAGTGACGTGGATTTCCCTAGCAATCATTTTCAAAACACTGTTGGTCTTTTCCTAATTATAAAAATAGTATTCATCCCTAATATCAGAAACGTGCAAAGAAGAAAATTCAAGTTACGTGAAATATAACCATCTAACAACTACACCTACTTTTCTGATGTTATCTCCTTCCCCAAAGATTTTTCCTTCCAATCATTTTTCTAAAAATGTTTTTATTCAAAATTGAAAATATTTGGGACGCCTGGGTGGCTCAGTTGGTTAAGCAGCTGCCTTCGGCTCAGGTCATGATCCCAGCGTCCTGGGATCGAGTCCCACATCGGGCTCCTTGCTCCGCAGGGAGCCTGCTTCTCCCTCTGACTCTGCCTTCCACTCTGTCTGCCTGTGCTCGCTCTCACTCGCTCTCTGTCTGACAAATTAAAAAAAAAAAAAAAAAAAAAATTGAAAATATTTTTCTTCCTTAACACTAATAATGACAATTTTCCAGTATCTTCAGTTTGTAAAAAAAAAAAAAATTTTAAGATTTTATTTATTCATTTGACAGACAAGAGATCACAAGTAGTTAGAGAGGCAGGCGGAGAGAGAGAAGGGGAAGCAGGCTGCCTGCTGAGCAGAGAGCCCGATGCAGGGCTTGATCCCAGGATTCTGGGATCATGACCCAAGCCAAAGGCAGAGGCTTTAACCCACTAAGCCACCCAGGCTCCCCTATAAAAAAATTTTTTTTAAAGATTTTATTTATTTATTTGATAGAGAGAGATCACAAGTAGATGGAGAGGCAGGCAGAGAGAGAGAGAGAGAGATGGAAGCAGGCTCCCTGCTGAGCAGAGAGCACAACGCGGGACTCGATCCCAGGACCCTGAGATCATGACCTGAGCCAAAGGCAGCGGCTTAACCCACTGAGCCACCCAGGCGCCCTAAAAATATTTTTTAAATAGCATTCCATCCTGTAGAGGTATCTTAATTTAACCAGTTCTCTTTATACTGAATGTCTCTATACTGAATGTCTGTTGGAAATGTTATTTCCAACATTTTATTATATAAAATTATGATGAACTTTTGTGCATGTACATCTTTGTCTGTATCTCTGATTACTTTATTAAGATAGTCTAGAAGAGAATATCCAGACTATCAAGGTCAGACTTAAAAGGCTCTTGATATGTACTGCTAAAGTAGTTTCTAGAAAGACTACAGATTCACATTCACCTCCAAAAGTCTACTCCACTTTGGTGTCTTCTCTCCATCAATGTAACTGTTCTCTGTATGAACTAGGGAAACTGAAGGAACTCCATGAAAAACTGCTTTTTGCTTATTTTCCTGCTTCTGTTCTTGCTAGGACCTGTACCCCTGCCTTGTACATGCCTTACAATACAAATGATGTATGTCCTTCTTACAAGGGTCAAGGAGTTAATGATTTTTTGGAGTCTTCCAGCACAGGTGATAACATCTAATGACAAGCAGGGTCGTCACATACGTTTTCTAGACCACTGATTCTAGAACTCTTGATGCCAAAATCACCTAGCTCCAGGTAATAAGTGCTTTATGGAGGACACCTAGGCACTTGTCTTTGTTCTGCCCAGCTCCTGGGTGTCTGAAGAGGACATGTATACTGGACCCACCCCAATCCTCAGTAAAAACCCTAGGCCCCAAGCAAAGAAGACACTCACTCTCCTTTCCTTTGAGTCTCCCAAACACTCCATCTGCTATATTCTATCACTTATGCTATTCAATAAACTCTGCTCTCACTTCCTCCTGGCTTGCACTTGATTTCTTTCCAGCTCAAAGCCCAGGACCCTCTTGGCTGGTCCTACAGGAGCCTCCTCACCCTGGGGTCCTTGGACCCAGCCTACCTATGTCAAGTGTGTTAGGTGGAACATCTCTATTTTAATTTGTATTTCATTGGTTTCTAAGAGGGTGAAGATTTTTCATATTTATTAAAATTTTTACTTCTTATGTGGATCACACTTATATTCTTTGCCAATTTTTCTATACTAGTGACCTTCTATTTACCAAATCCTACGGTGTGGCAGAGGCTATCAGTTGCTTAACCAATTCCATTCTCCCTTTCTTCCTTACTAATATGCTTTCCATTTTTTTTGAGGTCGCTATAAAAACTACAGCTAAAAACTGTATTTTCCACACTCTTGCAGTAGGGAGGCCATAAGACAGTTCCAGCAAATGAGATTTAAACAGAAGTCACCGGATAGGACTTCTGAAAGTTTTTGTTTTTTGTTTTCTGAAAGTTTTTGTTTTTTTTTTTTTTTTTAGAAGAGAGTCCACTCTGCTGACATGGGCCTTGGGCCCTGTACCTACCTCCCCCTTCTGTCTGCCCAAAAGCCATTTGATTCCTTGTTCCAATTAACCTTCACACACTAATTAATGTTTCCATTCTCAGCATAGATCATGATGGTTATTTGAAAACTTCAGACTTTGGGATTTTCTGTTAACTACAGAATGAAATCCAGACTCCTTTGAGGAGCTCCACAACATCATTTCTTTTCCCTTCTATATGCGATCTGCTTTAAACTCCTCATTTTGCAATACATGTCTTCCTTGGTCAGGGATCATCTGGCTGAATGGTCACAAGGAACAAAAATCCACTGGAGCTATCTTTTTATTTTATTTATTTTATTTATTGAAAAATATTTTATTTATTTGACAGAGAGATAGAGGACACAGCAGGGGGAGAAGCAGGTTCCCTGCTGAGATCATGACCTGAGCCGAAGGCAGCCACTTAACCAACTGAACCAACCAGATGCCCTGAAACTGTCTTTTAAAAAGGAGGATTCACTAAAATCTAGACCCCAAGCAAAGAAGACACTCACATACAAGTGGGAAATGGGAAATCATTTCGCAACAACTCTGCTTAAGCCAAAGAGTAGCATGCTACTTCAATTATGGTCTAGGAACCAGAAACATTGGCAGAATCTGAGAATTAACAGAAATGCAGAATCTTGACCCTATGACAGACTTACTCAATGACAATATGCATATTTACAAGACACCCAAGGGATTCATTTGCGTATCATTTGAGAAGCACTGAATTGACAACACTTTCTCCTTTCCACCTTATTTCCCACAGCTTACTATACAGCTGTCTCTTCCAAAAAAACAAACAACAACAACAAAAAAAGCCTAATAAAAACTAATACTTCATTGAGCCCACACTACAAGTTATGCACTTAATATGTATTATCTTGTGTAATCCTCAACCCGTAAGACCAGCACTATTTTCTCATTTTATTACTCTACTTTCAGGGATTAAAAACACTGAACCTTACAGAACTCAAATAATGGACCTGCTTAAAGTCACAAGTAGGAAGTCATATAACTAGGAAGAGCAGTTAGGATGGTACCTCAGGGAAGTCTATTCCAAAGACTGTACTTTTAGCCACTAGGCTATTCTGTCTTTCTGTATGAAGAGACTGTTGATTCTCCACCCATCACATTAAGTGTACAATGCTGAGAAGTAGCAAGGACCTAAACACAGCATCCATTAATTTCATCTGAGAAAGGCAGAATTCCAAAATTAGGACTGGGAAGAATCAGAACGAGACATCTGAAAAAAGATCTGTTCTTGGAATCAGAAAGAAACAACAAACTAGAAAAAGAGATCCAACTGTACCTATCTCTATGAATCCTCATTTATTTAAATTTTACTCTGTACAGCTGGCTCATAAATGTGGCAGGCTTATATGCTGCTTAAGCTGACCTCCTTCTTCGTTCTTTTTTTTTTTTTAAGATTTTTTTTTTTTTTTTAATTTGACAGAGAAAGATCACAAGTAGACAGAGAGGCAGGCAGAGAGAGAGAGAAGCAGGCTCCCCACTGAGCAGAGAACCCGACGTGGGACTCGATCCCAGGACCCTGAGATCATGACCTGAGCCGAAGGCAGCAGCTTAACCCACTGAGCCACCCAGGTGCCCCAGCTGACCTCCTTCTTAAAAGACTTAAACTTTCCCCCATATTAGGCAACCTGTATGTCCCTTACCAGTCCAGAGGCCCTGGGGGCCTATTTCTGTTCCAGCCACCAGTGGAGATGGGCACCCCAGCTCACCTGCTCCCTCCAGTTGTGAGATCACAGCAGGTTTGAGAAGCGAAAATCCTGTTTAGGGGGAAAGAAATGGAAGACACAGGTGAATTAATGTCCCACAGATGAGTTCTTAAGCAACTCCTCAGACTGTCTTGGCAATGGGGTGGCAAAATAAAGTATGCTAGGGGATCCCATGCCTAAAAACTATGGGAAAGCGAGGGTTCGGGGGGACAACTGGAAAGATGGGAGGCCTGCAAGGCATATGTGGGGGGGGGAGTGCCTGAGACGGTGTGGGAGGAGCTGAGAACGGCCCAGACTTGGGCCCAGAAGGCCTCAAAATACACAGGTTGGATGAGGGTGAACCCAAAGATAATGCTGTGTGAAACAGTAAGTTTCTTTTTTCCACACTGTATCCAAACCACAACTTCTAGAAGGTGGATAGAGAGAGCATACCAGTCCTGGCAAAGTCCTGTATGGGCCCAAAAAAGGCTTGAGGTTCACCCTTCCCAGCAGCCCCTGACTCAAGGGGGATTAGGAATCTCAGCCCCTGGGGTTCCCACTCAGTAAAGGATTACCAGAGACCCCACCTGCAACCTGTTAGGGGGCAATAAGCCAGGAAACCCCAACTGGCAGAGTCCGGGTCCCAGGGGGAGAGAGGCCTTACCCAGGGAGGCCACATTCCCATAATTCTCCAGCATCACATCCCTGTACAGGGCCCTCTGTGCAGGGGACAGGCCATCCCATTCCGTCTGGGTGAAGTACACAGCCACGTCCTCGAAGGTCACCGACTTCTGAAACAACAGGTTCCTGCTGCCCTAGGGCCAATTCCATGGCTCAGGCCCTAAGTGAGGGGCAGAGGGCAGTATAAGGGCTTGGGGAGGGAGCTTGCGAAGAGCACAGAATTAATGAAAAGGGGGCAGGTTTGAGAAACAGCACCTGGAAAATACATGATGGAGAGTATCTGACTTCTCTCACGGCAGGGAACCTCATGCCATATTTCACATTTATAAACGATACCCTACGTTGAGATGACAGGAAGAAAATTCCCATAATCGAGTCCCCAGAGCAACTCCACTGTTTCCGTTAGGCGCCATCCTCAGAGGCAGATGCAGCTCAGGACCAAACCACCAGTGTTCCCACTTGAAATCTCGGCTTCTCCATCCTGCTCCCCTCCCCGATAACCTCCATCCACCCCCGAAGAAGAGCTATGGCCTCCACTGGCCCAGCGCCCGGCTGTCACTGCTGCTGCTACAAAAGGCAGTGCAGCTGCCTGAGCACACCAGCCGCTCAGCGCTGTCCTGACTGGCTACGGTGGGGGCCACGGCCCACTCTGCTCCCAGAGGCAACTTGCTGAAAATCCAACATTTTCTGTTACCCTCTCCCATTCAAGCCTCTCATCCTTTTCAACTTTACCCAAGAATTCACTGTTTCTCCGAGAAGGTTCGGGAAACAGGGGCGATCAGCCTTCCGGGTGGCCAGCTGCTCCTCTCTGCATCACTACTCCATGTGCCCAGCACAGGCTCCGCCGTCAGGGCTGATGCCTCCCTTCTGGGGAGCTGTAGCTTCTGGTCGCTTTCTCTCTCTCTGCCCCCTTCCCAACAACCTTGGAAACACACTGCAGGGATATGCCCTCAATTCCTCTCTTCTAGGATCTGTCTTGCTTCCTTCTACTGACCTCAGCCATCAGCAATTCTAGTCCAACCTCTGCGTGAGTGTGCAAGTCACTCGTCTATGACCTTGGATGGGTCATGGAACTTCTCTGAACAATATTAAATGCCTTCACTGCCGCCACCACCACCCTTCACCCTAGGAAGTTGGCGCCTCTTCCTGAACCCCAACATCCCCCACCCTGTGTGCAAGAAACCTCAGCCAGAACCCTGGGGACTGTTCCTGACCCCTCCCTCTCCCTTACCTACCCCCC